>NC_047532.1:12829286-14328453 GCF_012275295.1 Melopsittacus undulatus
AAACCAGAGATATAAAATCACTCAATTAGTTTAAAAGAGGATTATGTTACCCTTTCCAGTATACAGCCTAAATCTTTATATTTCCATTTGCCTTGAATAATGCTGTTTGACATTAATGCAGTCTAGCAGCAGCTTATGTTCTAGAAGAGAACAAGGAAGACTCTTGGTTTGTCAAAAATGTCAGTTTAGAAATTAATTGGTCACTGAAGCAGAAGACTGTTCAGTGGTACAGTTACATTTAGTGACTACATGGACAATCATGCTGTAGAAAAACAAATACTGAAAGCTTTAGTCATGTCTTTTAAAAGTTAGACAAGAGAAATATTTGCATGCCTAAATCAGACTTGTGTATCCAGTAATTTGAATGTTACATTTCAACAAGAAACAGCTGGAGAAAACTCTTGTTCTATATTCCTGAAACACATCTTTTTCCAAAGCCAGTTCTTAAATATAAATGCTGTTTGTTTCTAGCCATTTACAGCAAACTGTTTATCAGCTTGCTGTAATAAAGATAGGGAGAAATATGCTTTCAATACCCCCTTATGCAAAGAAATGAGTTAAGAAGCTCTGCTCTTCTGTTTTGTAATCTGCTGCAGTAAGATGTTTGCAGTGTTGCCTGTGGAAGAATACCAGATTGTTTCAAACTGATGGGCAAATTCTTGTGCACAGGGGTATTGGTGTATTTGATTTGATATTTTAGCCAAATCTAGTGTATATCCAAGAATCTATGGTTATGAAGTGGAATAAAACACACATTTGAACTCATTTTCCCATGGAAGGGTTGAAAATGAAGCTGGATGTTAATCTGCCCAGAGTTTTGTGCTGTTACTTGAGTCCAAGATACAGATAGTACTGCATAAAAGTGACTATACCACAGTGGCTACGAATGAATATTAAATATCAGGCTAGGTTTTGATTTGTTTTCTCGCATTTTCATTTTGCAAATCTTGAAAAAGTAGTTCTCAGTGGAGACATGGAACTCCCTCAAATTCTGCATATAATATTTTGCTATGTGATACATGGGATCTTACTTATCTTGATTAGTTTAAATGGGTCTTGTAGGAGAATCCATGCAGTAGGTCTGTATCCAACTGCTTGCGAAGCACTGCATCAGATTTAGTTGTGTGGTATCTATTGTTGGCTCTAAAATGAGCTGCCTGTTTGTACAGACTAATCAAGGTATCTTCAGCACTGTTACAATGAGCCAACCTAAGGATCCTTTAAAGCAGCTGACTTCATGCAGTTTCATATCAATTTCTTCATGGTGCCTCTGAGACATGGGATTCATCCATTGTCATTCCTTGCTCAGAGTGCCCACAAGGAAGGATGACCTGGGGGGAGTGTGCTTGCACTAATGGATTTTTATTCTCTGGAAAATTCTTTGGCTCCTTTGTGCTTCTACTTTCTAACGTGTAGAATTGAAGCAATAGCACTTATTCAGTGAGCAGACGTCACATAAAGTTTGGTCTCTTTTTATCCAGATGATTTTTTACGTTTTAGAGACATTGTTCTCTCCAATACTTGGAAGCTGTGTATTCAAATGCTTCTTGGAGATGAGATCACTTCTGTAACTGATCTCTACTGATCAACCAGCTGGATCTTTGGGCCAAACAGTTCAGTGTCCATTATATTATTGGAGGGTTTTCCTTCGTTTTCTGAGTTGGGCATCTATATGTAGTCACTTTAGTCATCGAACCTATCTAGTATAAAGTAAATTATTCAGAGCTCTTTTTTCTTGGTGCAGTTATTTTAGTTTACATGTTAATGTAAATTTAAAGGTAAAAGATACTAATGTGGACAAGTATCGCATAAAACAGCTAGAGAACTTCCTATGTATTTAAGCTGTACCTCTGGAATATCCATTCTTTGAGAGACTGTCTGTGAGAATTATTATAATTCTTCATTTTTTCCCATTGTTTTACCATATTGCTACATTTCTTCTCAGGAATTCTTGGTTTCTGTTGACAAGTTTGATAACAGATCAGGCTCAGTATTGTACTCACTAAGCTCTGTGTGCAAGGTATCGGGACCTTGGTATCAGACCTTATGGAAAGCCAAAAGCACTGACTGAAACCTTCTCTGTATTTATTACTTAAATAAGCTTGATTTGTTTTCCTATGTATTCACAGGCTCTTAAAATAAGAGAGAGCTGCAATTGCCCATCTCTTTCTGGACCAGATCCTCGCCTTATTTTCAAACTTAACATGCAGCATCTTCTGGAATCATCTAAGAATCAAGAAGCCCCAAATTCTACAAAGCGAGATCGCCCAAAACCCAAACTGGATTTTCCTCACACTCAAAAAGTGGAAGATAGCCCAGTAACTTTTGCAGTTAAACCTACAAACTAATGATAACAACTTCCAATTTTTTATAAACTTGTGGTCCCTGAAGGTGTCTCTTCTAACACGATTTTGTCTTTGAACCATAAAGAAGATGTAGCCACTCATATTCTATGTTTTTTAAAAGTGATCTCTCACTCAAAGCAATAAGGAACCATGCCCACACAAGAAGAGCAGCGTGTTGGAGCAGAAAGCTTCTTAATCATCAAGAGTTACTAAAATAAATCACTTCTCAGGGGAAAGATAATCTCATACAATCCAGTCACACAGTGTAATTTTCAGCTTTATCAGGCTCACCTTGATCAGAGGACAGATGAGCCAGAAGCGTCCCTAAAGCAGAGGAAAATGTACAGTTTTCATCACTTAAGTTGTCTGGTTTATCTTGCTGTAATTTGGGTTACATCTCTTCAGCTTCATTTGAGAAATAATGAGGAGAGCTCACTGCCTGCTCCACATCTGGTATCTTTAAGAATATTAAGCTGAGATGTGGTAATAGCCTATGGGCAAGATACACCCCTGCTTAATTAGGTAGATTTACTGCTGGGATTTTTCTTCTTTCTAAGGCATTTTAGAATATGGATTGATTCAACATTTTTCTTCAAAGCAACCTGAAAGGGTTGAACAAAGTTCAGTTTAAAAAAAGGAGTTAAATGATTTTCAAGGAAGTCTTTCTTCTGAAAGAAACAGAGTGTGAGAACCAGTGTGTAGCACTGGAATCATAGAATGGTTTGGATTGGAAAAGGACCTTAAGATCTAATTCCAACCTCCTGCCATGGGCAGGAATGCCTCACCCTAGACCATGTCACCCAAGGCTCTGTCCAGTCTGGCCTTTTAATACTGCCCAGGGATGGAGCATTTACCACTTCTCTGGCCAAGCTGTTCCAGTGCCTCACCACTCTCACAGTAAAGAAATTCCTTATATCTAACCTGAACTTCCCCTGTTTAAGTGTGAACCCATCACCCCTTGTATTATCGCTACAGCCTCTAAATGCTTTGCAAGAATGGCTGCTGCCTTCTTAAAATGGTTGGGGTCCCTCATCAGAGTGCAGTTTTACTGCCATGACATTTGATTTGCATTTGGATAGAAGTGATTGCTGATATGGAAATATATTATGTAGTAGACAGATACAGTAAGATGCCTTGACTACACAGCTTTTGCAGCTGTACCTTACCCTAAAAGGTGACTTCTCTTCAGGAAACTGGCATCCAGTGCTGAGCATCCTTCTTGTCCCTAGCCCCCTGAAGTCACACATTTTATACTGTGGAGACAAATATGCACCATATGGGTTAAGCTCTGCCTTTTGTGATGGGCTAACCAGTACAGCATGGTATTCTTCATTTGCACATGTTTGAGTTATTCTTGCTTTGCAGCTGAAAGTATTGAAGTGGTGATCTTACAAGAAGATGTAGAAAAAGGTGGCAATGAATGGAAATAAAAATTGAAATCCCATTCCTTTTTCTGTTAAGAGGTATTTGCTATTAGGGGTTTCGTTACCCATATTAAAAATCTGTTTCGTCTATGGTAGGATTTTACATGAAGTGGACATTTTTCAATGCATTGTATTTTGAAATACTCTTTTTTATATATATAGGGGGCAGACTTTATCTTATTTCTTCAATTAAATCAGAGTACAAGCTTTTAGAAAGGAAAAACCCAACCTATTCAGTGATACCAGTGAATACAGTTGGGGAAAAAAAGATTGCAAAACAAGTAAATCTTTTCCTGACTTCAGTCGATGAACCAGGGTCCTTTGAGAAACACCAGCAACTCCCTGTGCAGAGGTAAGTTGATGTATGTGTAATGTTGATGATTTTAGGTCTTATTACACAGCTCTAGACTGGCCACATATTGCTTACAAGCTGGTTTTAAATCTCTGCTCACTACTTCTGGCAAGATGCAGAAGCTCCAGCCTGACCATTATTCATCCATCCATTTTTATTTCTAGTGACAGGAGGTTTTGTAACAGCCGTTCAGTGATGTGTTGAAGCATTTGGACATTGTCACCTAAAGGTAAAGAGAAAAATACACCAGTTAGATTTCCCTGTGGACCTTATAGTTTATACAGCAATACTAAGACCCCAGTGCTGCCGCCTCTCTCTCCTTCCAGTGTCAAAGCTTGTTTTGTTATCCGGGGCTCCTGGTTGACTTGCAACATGATGCTTGTGTCTGTTAGGACTCAGGACAACACAGAGTTTCTGTAGTGTTGAAGTATGAAACTAGACAAATTTCCTCTTTCTACTGTTTTAAGTGAGTGAAGTATTGCAGTGGAATGCTGGAGGTGCATTTTTTTAAGTTCACCAAGGGAGATGTTCTTAATTTGTGTGTAAATAGTCTCATAACCCTGATCATGGTGATGTGAGAGAAAAGGTTTCAAGGGAGAATTAGTTTATATTAGACCAACAAACAGCTTGTGTACTTCTTCCAGCTGTACTGGTGTATTAAAACACATCTCTTTCCTTACAAACCTTACATACACATACAGACATACCTACATACATTACACACCCAAACACAATAGTTAGACCTCTACACTGAAACACTGTAGTTTTAAAGTGCAATATGAGATACTGAAAATTTCAGGTTTTACTTTACATCTTGAATTATCCATAATATTTTTCTCAGATGTTTTAGAAGGGTTTTCTTCTTTCTGCATCTTACATCCGATGCAGAAAGTTCCTTATGCTCATCTGCCTCTCAAGGGCGCTTTTCCCTTAAATTCCTAGTGAAAACTATTACATCTGTCTATATCTGTTTTCTTTCTTAAACAGAAAAACATTGCTTCCCGAAGATTTGGGAAGTCATAGGAAAAATGACACTTTTAAAGGTTATAATAATACTAATTTAAGTGCTGTGTATAATAACATATTTAATGTTAATATATATAAACAATAATATATTAACAGCATGCTAATCATAATAATTATCATTTCAAAATACATCCCTTAGGAAAATACTCTAGTTGCAAACTCCTGATGATCCGTAGAAACTTTTCATTGCAGTTGTGTAACTTAGTATGTCACAGGAAAAGCAGATCTAAATTCAGTACTTGAAAGACACATGTCATACAAGGGGGAGGATAGTGGCTGAAGTGAAAAAAGGCAGGATGTATCAGTAGCAACACATCTGCATTTCCAACACCAATACTGCTTCCTGTTGAAAGGCTAAATATACAATACAAGTCTCACTAGATGTCTTCATGCATTTACAGTAGTGGGAGTATTGAGAGATTTGCTGAGCAGGGGATGTGCATTCAGGGCACTCCTATAATAAAAACTGTTCCTTATAACTTTGAGTTTGTCATCTTTACTGATTTTTTAAACTTGAAATACCAGGAAAGCAAAGCAAACAGCTGTTACAGTGCCCTTTGTTCTTGAATTCTGTTTGTAGTCACTAAAGCAGAACAATCCTGCAAGCTTGATGCTTTTTTTCATACATTATGTAGGCTGCCACAGCTATGTTTTTGCAGCGTGGGGTTTGTGTCTCAATATCCCTGGCTGAAAAACTATTTCCAATAGAACAGTCTGTTGTAAGCTGTTTTACTGACAACACAATTCTCTCTGCTGAAAATCCTTGTTTTTCCAGCTCTTGGGAGCTTCTGAAGGGGGAGCAGGATGATCACAAAGTGTAGTTGGTAGCAGAGGTAGCAGGATAAGACTTTCCTGTCAGCATTGCACTGTGACTTCTTTAGGTTTCCAATCTATATTGCAGAGCATGCTTTAGTCACCCACTGTAAGAACTGATATTAATAGCTTGCATTGCTAGATCACTTGATGTACCTCATAAATAATAATTAAGTTTTTCTATCATACCCCAACTTTCTGACAGTTCTATTGGAGATACTGAAGCTTGGCAAGAGTGATTTTAACAAAGCTTTGTGGAAGATGTGTGAAAAAATCTGGGGCTGGAACGATGGCATTCTGAACCATTCCTTAGCTTACTATAGCATGCTGCATCCTATTTGTGTGTCTAAAACTATAGTCCTCAGGGCAAACTGAAGTGATAGTCTTTGGGCGATTGTTACATTTATACAGTTTGCCACCTTTCACTGTGTATCTGCTGAGGTTGGCTGTATCTTTTTATGTATATAGGACTAAGATACAGTTATATGTTCTTGATGTAGTTATTTCTTAACTACTTTCTCTTATGCCTGAGCTGGTTATTGTTTCTTTACTGACCATCATCACTAAGGACCAATGCCTGAATCTGTTGACATTGTGGTTATTTAATCTCAAAAAAACCCTTTAATTTTAAATTTGTGGTTCCATCACAAAAATCTGTGTTGTGCATTTACTGTCACATTAAACCCTGCAGTGTTCAAGGCCAGGTTGGATGGAGCTTGGAGCAACCTACTCTAGTGGAAGGTGTCCCTGCCTGTGGCAGCGGTTGGAACTGGATGAGCTTTAAGGTCCCTTCCAGTCCAAATCATTCTATGATATGATGCTGTGATCAGGTGTAAGGTAATGCTGCATTAAAATCAGCCACAATTCTTCCTTTCACATGTCCCTGCCCCATCTTTCTTATGCTGCAGGTGTCTGTGCTGACAGCAGCAAGTGTTCCTGACAGAGGAACCTGGGTAAGCAGAATTGACTTTTAACTAAGTCATATAAAAGCTAGGGTTGAATGTTCTGTCTGTGATAACTTCATTGCTGGGGTTAGCAGTTGCTGGCAGATCTGTAAAGAGAACTGACTGTGTGTCTCTGGTGTCCCTTTTTGCTGCCTACACATATTGCAGCCATCCAGTCAATGAGCTGTTTGATCTCCCAGAGCCTAAGGCTATGTGCCAAATACAGGCCTATCGGCCTAGCAGAATATTCCTGGCTACATTGTTGTGGCTGTGCTGGTAGAAGTCTACTGGTCCTGGGATGAGCCAGGAGTTTTTACTCTGGTTTATGAATGGATGCAGAGAACTGTTCTCTCCAGCACATAAATTCTTTATAACTATTAAACTAAGCTGAAATAGAACCTGTTGACCTGGAAGTGAATGGCTCCATAACATTTCATTAATCCTTTGAGATGTTTAATTCCTGCTAATTTGGTATTTCAGATATGATCTCCTCTACAGATATAATGGCTTCATTAGTATACATTACATGATGTCTCTTCACACTGCAGCATGTACAGTATTTATTCACTAGAAAAGTAATTCAGTAGAGCTCAATTGTAAAACATTTATGAAAGTACGAAAAGGAGATATGCAGTAGTCATATTTTAAGCATAAACATTGTTTCAGTCTGCTATTTGTTGATAGCTATCACCTTCTAAAAATGTGCAACTTCTGTTGCAGCTTACTAAAATATTTCAATTTAAAATGGTTTTCTGACAATACTGGATTCATTAGCAAATCACAAGCAGCATTTGGTGAGGCAGCACTTGATAGAAACATGGTGTGTAGCTTAGTCACCTGTATAATATCCTTAATCCAGTCTTTCATGTTGCTGGAGACCAGCAAAACAGATGTGAAAATTAGTATTTTGTTGTAGAAGCATACTTTTGTATTTGCAATGGCTGTCTTCTGTATCTTAATTTGATCAAAACTCTGCTCAGTGACAGCCCTTTTTCGTGATAGATAGATACCAAAATATGTGCTAAACACATTCATTTTGAAGTATTGAGTTTGTAAACCTTTTAGCTGAAAGCACCTGTTACAGAGCACACAGATCCATGTAACAGTTCAGGACAGTGGTTCCAGTTGAGCTGCAGGGAACAGGCAAAAAGAAAGGTAATAAGGCTTAGGAATCTGGTCATTTTGGTGCTCCCTTCCTGTGAAAAGCCAGTGGAGACACATCTATAAAGCAGCTCTGATAGCTCATCTTAGAAACAGTTCATCTAACAAGTGGAAGGAAAAAATTTCCTTGTGCGATTTGCTGTATGATCTGACCTGCTTTTCCTTCAGCTTTCACTGGCATGTAGATTTTCATGGGAAATAAGTGTTAGTGATAACTGTCTTGGGGCATATTGTAGACACCATCGTGGTCCTTCTGTCTTTTGTTTGCTCTCCATAGTGAGTTCTATCAAAATATTGCAAGTTGGGGCTTATCCTGTTCATGAATGATGTTGTGGTCAAGACCCTCCAGTTTCTCTCAGGTTCTTATCATGCCTTTTCTACACAATTGAGTAGAAAACCAATCAAGTGCCACAGAGGTAGGGTAAGGAAACCAACATTAAACATCAAGTCAATATGATGAAAGAGTGATCCATGCATAAGCAACAGAAGCTATTGAAGGTGCTAAATGGGCTGAACATTTGATAATCCTTAGAGGAAACTCTAAAGTTCTTGTGTCGGTTTCATTGCAGGTTCTACATAGTCTCAAGTACTACTTTTGACCTTCGCAAATAGTCAGTCCAAGGGGTCACAAAAGATGCGTAAATGTGATAGAAAAGTGGTATTTCTCAACTCTAGGAGTGCAGAGAGGATTGGGTATTTGACCCAATTGTCGAATATTTTCCCCAGGCTTTTAAAGGATGGGGTTTTTTTTTCATGTAGGTATTGAAGTTGGTTTTCTTTTGTCAGATCAGTGTTTATAGAATAGTACCTGAATTTAGATGACTCCTGCCCCAACCCATATGCTCCCACTCCTACCACCCTCTGCAATCTAAGACATGAGTTAATGAAATCTCTTTTCCTCTTCTTGAGGGTTGGAACTAGATGATATTAAGGTCCTTTCCAACCCTAGCTATTCTATGATCCTATGATTCTAGTAACATTCCTCTGTATTGTATATTTGGACTCTAGACAATCAGAACTCCTTATTCCTGTCTGGGATATGGTGTAGTCACATTTATTCCATACGTGCATTGAATAATGAAGGGGTAGGTGACGGAATAGCAAAGTTGCAGCAGTAGGATTTGTTAGCCACAAGGTGGCAGTTGCGCTGCCTGCACTCTGCTTGAAACTGCTGCACTGCAATGCCTTCATTTTTAGTCTGGCTTTAGTAAATTATCGAGGTGATTTTTACTTTCAGTGTTAACTGCAGTGACTCTTCCCTAGAGTAGACTCCAAACATGATCGTTGTGAGGGAGTGAATATCCTGTGGTTCTGTTGAAGGCTTTCAGTTCTTTATCTGGGTAGCAGATAACTGCAGAAAGTTGCTGTCTGTCAAAACCTTAACTTGCCTTCAGCAGAAATGATCAGAAAGGAGAGACTGAGTGAAAAACTGTACATCCAAAAATCAAGTATGCACCATTGGATTTACACTTGGAGTAGCCAATGTTGAGCCCCTACTGCGTATCTGGTCTGCTTTCCTCCTGCCCTAAGGTAACAGATGAAGACAGAACATTTTGTTTCTGTGCTGACACGATGCTTGTCCCTGTCTAGTGATTAAAGCAGGATTTGTGCTCTAAGGACATAAGACATGTGCTTCCACCTGTGTTTCTGATGTGCTGGGGCTTGGGTTTTTTTTTTCTTCCCTTACAACCTGTCAGTGAGGCTGGTCTATGAGGGATAGTGAGCTGGGAGCTGACAGTGAGCACAGTTACTAGCTGGTCATCTCACACAGGATTGGTGGTACAGTTGGATCCCATTGACAGTCTGGTGACTATAATACAAACTGGTCCAGGATAGAAGCTGGAGGCTCAGCCAACCTGTGGAGATCAGCAGGGAACAAGCTTCACTCCAGCAAAGCTTGTCATGGCTCAGGGTTGAGCTGACATAGAGTCCTGGGTGGAGGTACCTATGCAGAGGCTTCTGCTGAGGCTGGTCAGGGCAATTAAAGCCTGCTGGTGCTTTTGGGTCTCAACACAGCCATCCTGGAGAGCCTCTTTGACTCTGAAATGTAAGAACGGACTAATGTGATGTGGAATGGAGACTCCAGATTTCAGTTTCCTATGCCATAATTACGTAGCTCTATAGTGTATGTCTTCAATGAAACAGAGATGTGAGCAAATAAATTCAAGGATGGCAAGGATGTATCGGGATATGTATCTGAGGTGAAGAGAAAATGGAAATACTAGAATAGGCTGGTTTTATTTTCTTCTCTAGAGTTCTGATTTTAGAGTATGAGGGATAATGAAGAGAGGAAGAGGTGGTTCTTTAACATCAGCCAACCCTACTTGTTGAGGAGGGGTGAAATGGGAAGACTGGTTTTGTTCTGTGGCCTCAGTGCTTAGTGTTCTCTCTTTCCCCCCCTTTCCATGTGAGATATTTAATGAACTAAAAAGGTGAAGGGAAACAGTTGAGCTTGGTATTTAGAGGAACTGAATGTGTCTGAGCTGTATTTCAGAGACTGCCAGGTATACAAAGGTTGTCTTCAAATGCTGAGCCTGGAGAAGATTTCTGTGTCTTCTTTAAGCACTTTAGCAAATGGCAAATGATTCTCAAAGCAGTTAGAACCTGAGCTAGCACTGTGTTTGGTGGGGTTTTGCCCACTTTGCCATATCCTCAGCTGTATCACCCTCCCATTACTTTGATAACACAGATGGGGCTGTACTGGTCTGTGTTTTACCACTTTTTCAGCCAAAAAGCTAGAAGGAAACAAAACCCTTGAGAAGCAGCAGGGACCAATTTTCACTGTCAACAATGAGGCCTCTATTCTGTTCACATTGAAATCCCTGGCACAAGTCCCAGTAGTTAGATCTGGATTTCTCCCTCCTTAAAACAATATTCTTCCCTTTGTGCTTTATCCTCTGCTTGTCAGAATCAGCTGATTATGAGCTCTTGCACAGATGACATTTTATCTTCAGTAAGCAGGAAGGAGGCATGAATTAGGGCTTAGAAAAAAAGTGTTAAATAATTAACCACAGAGGAAGGAAAACATCCAAAAAAAGTACACAGAAGGAATTGATTTACTTCATGTGACTGGGCTGGAAAGTTCAGCTCTAATGATAGTGGTTATATTAATTATGATGATTTGGTGACAAGGAAGCTTGTTACCAAATGATGGGGAGTATTTTCTAACCAAGATGAAGCAACTGCACTCTGCTGCTGCTGTGTGTCAGAGTCGTTGATACCAGGTATTCCTCAAGACTTGTGCACTGCACGCTCATAGAATCATAGAATAGTAAGGGTTGGAAAGGAACTTAAGATTATCCAGTTCCAACCCCTCTTTCCAGGTGGCTTGTGTGATGGCACAATTCAATCCCACACTAACCCTTAAGTCAGAATTTGGGTAGGTCCATGGGAGGTGTTAGTGTTTACCCTAAATACTTTATTTATTGTGAATAACTGTGTTGGACAGTCTTGGGCACTATGGTGGGTTGAGCATGAAATTCTTGTGTCTCAGCTGAAGTGTATCCTGTGGCTTTGCTGAGAGCACTCCTCTGTCTTCAGTAGTGACTGCTATCACAAATGCTGCTCATCCCGCATTGTCTGCTCTCACACCTGTGATGCAGCTCCATCCTGCCTTGGCTGCAGCTTCAGTGACTGGAGGTGTCTGTGGGCATAGCTAACATAACATGCACATTGAACATGTCTCTCTCTGGTATTAAAGAACTTCTATCTCTCTCACAGTATAGTACTTAAATTTGTCCCAGCTTCAATTCCTCATGGCTGCTTTGTCTCTCTTCTTATTCTGGCAAGCTATTTTTAATGCTAACTTACTTTTGACATGCTGACCTGTATTCATCTTTGTTGTCAGTATTGCAAGAGAGAGGACCCACTGAAATGACTTTTCTGCGTGGCTGTGGAAGCCATTGAGACCTCTGGACTTGCTGATTTTTCTCTGTGAGCAGGTCCCAGTCACGCTATCCCTGAAGAAATCTCAATCTCTTAACTCTGGACTTTCAGTTTTAACATTTCATGGTGCCTGTGGAACATACATAGCAAGAGGCATGACATCTTGAAGGATGTTACGTAATGGCTATATTGAGCTGATACATTTAGGACTTTAAAAAAGAGGACCTTGAATTTGTAGGGGATAACAAAGGCAGCTAGTAAAATGAGTGCAGCATAAGCAGAGGGGTGTTCAGATGGTTCTCCTGACATGGTTTTTTGGGTGATATGGTTTAGTGTGGTGTCCCTGCCCATGGCAGACAGGTTGGAACTAGATGATCTTAAGGTACCTTCCAACCCTAACTATTGTATTCTATGATTCTGTGATGTGATAAAACTGATCAGTTTCCAGAGAATAACAGATTTGGGGATCTCTAAACATCCCTTTTATTGCCATTGATGTGGAGTCAGGCTGGAACTCATTGCCTGTTATTACCTGCACAGGTATTAGGTGTGGCTGTGAAGGGATATGGCTGCTGATGGTCACACCACAATAACAAAAGCATAGCTATATTTAGAGGAAAAAAACACAACCCACAAACATTTATACCAGTTTTGCTTCATTTTAATACACTAATAAAAATGCCATTTTTCCATGTATAACTTCACCTCCATAAGGACGGCTTCCTATAATGGTGTGCTATTTCAGTATATATATATATATATTCAGTATATATATTCCCTATATCACTAAAATGTTCCTTATGATCATTTGGACTTGGTGTCATTTTATAGACTATGCACACAGTTCTGCCTTCTGGAACAATGGAACAAAACACATGCAAGCCTCTCAGGCAGGCACCATAAGCACAGCTCATCCTCTCTAACACCAGACAGAGTTGCTTTGTGACCTCTGTCTTGCTCTAAGGCTTCTTCCATTTAACCTTTTTTCTTATTCCCTGCTTGTCTACTTTAAACTTAGTTCCTTGTAAAAAATGTAAGGCTAAATCCAGGTAGCTGCTCCAGCTGCTGCTCTTTTCTGCTTCTGTTTCAAGATAACAAGAAAAGCTTTGCCAGCTAAGAGCCTAGGCCAGATCAAATGGCTTAACCCATGGAGTATGGCAATGGCTGCAAGTAATGTATGTCATCTTGAACTCTTCCTATAGAGACTTTCACCCCAGGTGCTGATACATCAATGATTCTTAATGTGCAATCTATTAGCATGTTTCACTGTAACAGTCTAATGAGTTGTAGTAATCCAGCCTGGAGGTCAGAGATGAAAGGATTGCTGTTGGAGCTGCTCATTGTACTGCATTCCCCCATCTTAGGAAGGTCATAAAACTCACCCACCAAGAGAACAACCTTTGCCAGGTCACAGACACTGATGGGCAGGTTGGCCTGTGCAAATCTGAATGCGACACCAGTCTGGCAAGGAGATAGTAGTGACTTCATGTTTTCAGTAAGACAAGGCTCACTCTGTATCTTTGTTAGTTCAAAAGGCTAACACAGGAAATCCTGCATCTTTTATAATAAAACTGAATGTAGGACAGAACATTTTCAGCTTAGGTAACTGAGATGCTTGGGCTGCAGTGCCTCACTGGCGTCAGTGAGATTTTGGTTTTACATGTCTGCTCTAGTCCATCAGGTTGACCTGTTGAAAAGGTAATAGAAAAAAACAAATGCAACAAAGAAACAGATACTGAAACAATTAATTTATGAATTTTTGCTTCTACATTACCTAAATGGAGAATAAAATGAAATCAACCCCAACAAACTTTGGCAAAACTACGGCTTCCTGGGGTTTTAGAGGTTCTGGTACAAAGGAACCTCATAAAGCTGTGAGTTGTGGATAGGAAAGAGTTGTTTCTTTCCCTTTTAAGAAAGGGAATCTCTACCTGTATCTCTGTATCTCTCATTCCCCCTTCAGGTAGGCTTCAAAGACCCCAAAATAGTCACCTGGGAAACTTAAGATCTTGCAGAATTCTTTAATTTAGTATAAGCATGTTTCTAAAATCTCAGTGTTGTGATTAATGTTGATAGTGAAACATACGGATTTGTGCACTGTTTGTGGAACACAAAGGTGAAATCTCAGGTCCCTCCTGGTGGGAGGTTTGAGCTCTTTGTTCTTTCAAACCCTATTAGATCTTGGCCAAAGCTTTGTGAGAGAAGCTGAACCACCATCTCCACCTCTCCTCATTTCCTAGATACCATGTAGTTGGGGTGTTGTTCCCTCTACTTCCTTTGATTCACACTGTTACGTAGACACATCAAAGCCTACCCTTTATTTATTGCAGCTAGCGAGAGTGTGCTACAGACTTCATTCAGAATATGGACCCAAATCCTTTCCTGGAGCAAAGCATAGCACTTTGTCGTTTGCAGCCACTTGGAAGCACAGTGTTTCAGCATTCCTGTAATCAAGAATAAATTTCAGGAAAATTTTGAATTACATGTGTAGTTTGAATTAATATATTGGAATCAGAGCACTACACAGCAAGACAAATCTATCCATCATGGGCATTTAGTGTAAAGCCTGTTGTCATGTGAAGGTGGAGGGAGATTTTCTCACCCCCTCATGTTTGCTCACACTTGTATCAGTGCCCAAGGAAAGCTGAGACCCTTGTGTCCACCCAGTCTGTCAGTGCCCCATTATAGGGACCCTTCACTGAACGTTCTTGCTGGATCAGAGGTGATTCTGCTAACTGGTTCAGGGAACAACATAAGGGGGATCCCTCAATGAGTTTGCTCACTTTATATGAATATGATTGCTGACTCCCAAGAAGGACCAACACTGACAGTTTATGGAATAACGCTCTTTATTAATATAAAATCATGCCAAATTAAGGTTTGCGATTGCCGGTGACAGGGACTGTCTGCAAAAAGAAGCTGGAAGAGATGCACAACCAAATTATAATCACTAATAACAGTGGCATGAGTTAGTTACTGAATGCACACAAGACGAAGTTCTTACCCAGTAGGTGTTCCTATGGCGGAGGAGATAGATTGGGCTCATGGACTGATCCCAGAAGTTACAATGGAGTCCTCCCTGCTTTCCCTTTCCTAATTTCACACGTTGATACGGTTTGATTGAGGATAGTAACACCTTGTAACCCTCCTACCAAGATACAGAGTAGACAGATTGCATGAGGTTACATCATGACACTATAGTCTTTTTACTGCCACATGAATCCATATGTTAACAATGTCTATGTGCTGTCCCAGGCTTCAAGGATAGCCTTTCCTGATAGAGATTTGTTAGCTCTGTTTTTTAATCTGTTTACATAAGGGTAAAGCCTTCTCTCTCCCTATCAGTTCTTTGTTCATCAGTGTTCTTCATCCTGACCTTGTGGGAGGCCTTGGATCTGTCCAAGCTTCTCCATAGTAACACAGGTTTCAACTTTTTAACTATAGCCCTATGGAGCTTGAGTCAGACTCTAGTCATACACACTTTGTTACTGATGGGTGTAAAATCCTCTTGCTTTGCTTTTACAAATACAGCTCTAGTTTCCTCATTTGGCAGCTGCAGTGTGGGACATGATGCCTTCAAGTTCCTACTTGTTCAGGGACTATAACAGAGCCCGGCTACTCCATCCTCCATTCAGTTTCAGCATATGCCACTGCTGCAGGGTTGCCTGGGGAACTGTCCCCAGGTAGATTCCATGCATACATCCTGGAAGTAGCAGCTGCATTTTACACTAGGGTTTCGTTAGTGTTATAATATAACTTTGGGGAATTGGGAGGATGTAATCTCTGATTTTCCCCATTTTCTCACACCTGTATTTGATTTTCTTTACTATTCACATGGATTCAATCAACACAGAGGTTCTCTCGTTTACTAAATACATGGGCTCTGCTCCCTGGGACACCAGCTCATCAGTTACTGAGTAAGCAGCCTGTCATAGGGCCTGCACAGATCATTTGTAACTGTCACATACCCAGAGATCAGAATCTTCCCAGAGCCTGATCCTTTGATGGCATGGAAATAGGCTGCCTATACCTGATAACAGGGAGAATGGAGGGTGCTGGACCTGAAACCCGGATGTCTAACAGGCTGAGAGAGCTGGGCTTGTTCAGTCTGGAGAAGAGAAGGCTCTGGGGAGACATTATAACAGTCTTCCAGTGCCTAAAGGGACTGATGAGAAATCTGGAGAGGAGCTTTTTTACAAGGGCAGGTATTGATAGGACAAGATGGAAGGCTTTAAAACTGACAGAGAGGAGATTTACATCAGGTACTAAGAAGAAGTTCTTTACTATGCAAATGGTGAGACCCTGGCACAGGGTGCCCAGAGAAGCTGTGGCCGCTTCATCCCTGGCAGTGTTCAAGGCCAGATTGGATGGGGCTTGGAGCAACCTGCTCTAGTGGAAGGTGTTCCTGTCCATGGCAGGGGGTTGGGCCTGGATAAACTTTAAGGTCCCTTCCAACCCAAACCATTCTAGGATTCTGTGATTCTATGATCTGGAAAGTTTGGCTCTCTCGAAGTTAACTGATAGGTTAGACCTGCAGCCTGCAGCTTTAAACTTTTGTATCCAGGGAATCATTTCAGCTCACTGGTTTTGGAATTCTCTCTCTTGAATCACAATCTGCTGTGTTTCTTCAGAACAGTCACAGGAAAGGCACGGAAGTCATATTCCTAAGTTGGACTAACATCTAGGCGATATCTAGGTGTCACAATTCAGCGTTTCCAGCTTCTGCTGCATTTCATTGTACTTTTCTTTTTAGTTCTCTGCAGAGAGTCAGGAGTTTCAGAATGATGATGCACAGCAAACACACTTTTAACATTCTTTTACTCTCCTGTATCCTAAAAGCTGCACTAACAAGTATCATGTCTGTGATTCCTGACCTACACTAAACTGGTTTGTTTTCTGTCTTTTGAAGATCATTTTTATTAAATAAGTAGTCATTACATTCAACTTCAATAGAACAAGAATTGTATAGTGGCTGCCTGTAGTTCCAAGCCAAAATTTCCCAGGGATTTTGTAGTAAGGCCAGTTGCCATAAATCAAGTACACTTTGAGGACTTGTAGAAATACTCCAGGATTACAGATTCCCTGAGTACTTTTGGCATTATAGACCTTGTGAACTATAATACTTCTTTGGGAGCATCTTTGGACCGCTGTGGAAATGCATGTTGATAAAAGCACTAGGGTGACCTAAGAAATCTCAGTCAGGAATATCTCCATCCTTTCCTTTGGTTACCAGCAAGTAGAAAAATGTTCCTGTGAGATCTCTGATAAATCTCAGCTTCCTCTTCAATAAATGATAAGAAGTTTTTTAGTGTTTTGCTCATTAATCAATTTAAGGCTTGTGTTCATCTGGGAAATTGGTATCTACTTTTTCTTAGTATTAGATAGATTCAAAAGGTGAGCTATAGATGTACTGTGGTGGGAGAATGACCATGCCTCTGGGCCTCCCTGCTTATGTCCTTTTTCCAACTGGAGATTTGCCTAAGTAGACTTTGAGACCTCAAGATGTCTGGTGAACATCACTTCCAGCTGTCAAAAATACAACTTTTACTGTATTCCCGTTGCTATTGCTTAGGATAGCTACAGTGTGTGGTCCATGAGTCTGTCACTGCTGGTACACTAAGCAGCACATGAACATGTATTCCTGTACCAGGCATCCCAGCACACCTCACAGAGATCTGGGTGGAACCTCCTGCTTCCAAGGGAGATGCTATCACAGCCCAGCAGCTCTCACTAGCACAAGACTCTTGCTGGTGTCAGATTGATAGTTCTTAGGCTCAGCTTTGTGCCATTACACCCTCTCTAAGGACTAGATTTTTGTGCTTTCACACCCTTCAGCTTCTTGATGATATTTCATTTGCACTTCCCTCTCCCTACCCCAAAAGCCTTGATTCTGACTGGATCCCCACCTTCCCATATCATTTATGTTTTCACATTCTCATTTCCAATGAATTTGTCAACATCTTTCTTTGCCATTGCTAGAATAGTCATTGTTGTTTCATCCTGTATCACTGAGTTGTTTCAGTGACATTTTCCACTCAGGAAGAAAATGCTACACTTCCAGTGTCTTTGCTTTCACAGCTTAGGTCAAACCCTGCCTGAACGCTAACATACTTTCCTGCATGTTAATTTTAGTTAATAGCTATTCAGTAAAACTATGCACCCAGCTCAAGATATATGGCACAAATTAAGCTGAATGCCCAAACAAATTCAGCAACAGACCTTGGCCTCAGTGGGCTCTTTAAGTCCAGTGCAACATCCATTTACATTGTTTTATTTCTCTCTCAAACTGTAACTTGCTCCCTGTGGGGTTACATGGAGTTAGTTTCATTTTCACATGGTACTAGCACTATGATAGTCTTGCATTTAAATAGTCTCATTTCATTTTGATACCATGATGTCATCTCCACAGAGGTGTATTGAGACTGTCTGGAGGATTTAGTGATAATGCCAAGGCAGAGTCAAGCAGTACTGCCCAAGCTAGCCAGTTGGTCAGATGCATTGCTGCTCTGTACAATAAGCTCAACTTCAATTTCTGAGCTCAGCCTTGTTCTCTGGACTGATAGTGCAATGTATTTTCATATCCTTTGAGCCCAGTTTACTCTCTCACTGGCAGAAAGTATTAAGGTCTCTGGAAAAGCTAATAGTTTTGGGACATGCAGGTCAGCAGGAGCTGGGAAAATACATAGGGAGGGCTGGTTCTCCTTTGGTAGTTCACTTTCTACAACTGGCCTTGGCAGTGCTGGGGAAGTGGTCTTGGTGATCTTAAAGGTCTTTTCAAACCCAGTTGATTCTATGATTCTACGATTATTATTTCTCCATGGCTGTAGCTGGTGGAGAATTTGCTCTGATGTCTAGAGATGGTTAGAGTTACCTGCTGAAATACCCCATGGGGAGGGAAGGAAGGGTGAATCCATCTCCTAGGTGCCATGGAGTATGGGTGAATCTAACCTACCACTTGGCTGTTCTGGAGCCAAGAACAACTAGACATTACTGAGCAGATGCCCAGGGTCCTTGGAGAAGCACAGAGCTACTACAGTGCCCCAAGTATCCTGAATGCCATGGTAACGCAAAGCACTTCCAACTGTAAATGTCATCATCCCAATGGCAATCCCTGTACATCTGTCTGCAGCCAGCATATCACGAACAAGCTGTGTCCTGCCACATGAGGAGTTGTGCTAGACCCCCGTCTCCCAGCTCAGCCTGAACCACCTGGGTAAGGAGTGATCCAAGTTTCAACTGTTCATGGCATGTATCCTAGGTGAGGATGTAGCTCTGGGGCTTTGCCCACACCCTCAGCTCCAGCAGCATCTTGATGGCAGCAGCAGAGCTGGTACTTCAGGTCAAGGGATTTTATGTTTACAGAGCTGCCATCAAATCAGTTCAACTCAGTCATACAGTATGTATGGTAGGATTAGATACATGACTGCATCTAGAGCAAATAAAGGGATCCTCACTTCTTTAACGTGTGCTTCTTTCCCTACTCCTATGAGATTTCCAAGGACAAATTCAATCAGGCTGCTTGACTTTAAAGGTGAAGGCTTTGTGGTTAGTGTTTTTCTTGTAATTATTTTGTTTAAAAATAAATGAGTTCTGCAGCTTTTGAGCTTGAGGGTTTGTGGTTTGGTTTTAATTCTCTCCAAAAAACAGTGAGACTACTTAGTGTGAGTCTACAAAAGCAATTCTGGGAAGCTGCTGGGTTTAGGCATTTCTAGAATGATGCAAGAATGAAACTATTTGTTAGAGCTACCTCTGGGATCCAGTGCCTAGATACATTTGTCAAAGTACATGATATTGAATATTTCATTTTCCAAGCACTAGGCCAAGATAAATTATATCTGGGTGTTGAGCCTTCCTGATATAAATCAGTGGCATATCAATAATAGGATTCAGCTTTCCTCAGAAATGTTAAAGTAAATGTGCTAGGATCCTTGTGGGAAATGGTAGATTTCATTTCATGAACTTCTGCAAGGAGTATTGTCAGTGGAGCCTCTTCTTTAGACTAATGGGGAAGTAAGTGTAAAAAGACACGGACTAAATGGGATTGGGATGATGCTTTGGAACAAATCTTTCTGGTTGATAAAGCTGTGAGGGTGTTTGAAAGCCCATGCAAAACCAATGTAAGTTCTTTAAGGTTAGAGATGAAGAATGCATTTTAAAGGTCAGATGAGACTTGGAAGTTAAACTGAATGTGGAAGGAAGGTAAACAATACGTGGAACTGTTGCACTAGTCTTGAGAGGCCTGGGGTTAAATCTTTTGCTAAGCTTTAAATAACAATTATTTTGGTGGTTTGATTCCAATCTTCACTTTTCATATGAGGCACAAGTGCAGTTCTGAAATCTGTTGGTTATGATTGACATCTATTGATTTTCAAGTACTTTTGCTCACTTAGAATGTCCTCAGTAAGACTTTCATGGCCTGCCTTTCAAAGCTGACTTTTCACTTACGCTTCCCAAAGAGTGTCTGCTCATTTGCTGAGACATTCATATTCATTGCAACCTGAAAACAATAAAGGCTTGAGCTTCATGCCCAATGTCTTTGAAATCATCATTCTCCTTATAGACAGAATACCGAATCTGCTTTTTTCCCTCTTTGAATTTGAAAGCCAATTCTGCAGTGGCTGATATTCTCCCAGGACTTTAAACCTCAATACCTCAATACAGGTAGCAAGCTATGAGAGCCAGAGAGCACTAGAGTCCTTAGTTATCCCTTACTCAGGTAGCAGATGCAAAAGGAGTATTAGATTCATCTTACCCTTTGTGTATCCTACGCATCAGCAGCACAGTTCCTCCACTGGCTTCTGCTGCAGTGAGGCACCATGCAAAGATGTGCTAAACGTGTTAAAAGAGAGAAAAGCAAATAAGTGGAAGAAAAGAGGCTATACCCCAATGGGCAGAGGTAGTGAGGATAAAAAAAATGGAGAAACCAGCAAGTGGAAACAAAAGGAATGGAGAATTTCAGCAAAGATTGAAAACCTGGGACAGATTAACATGTGTGCTGCAATGCAGAAACCAGACAGTAACACAAATAACAAAAGAACAAAACCTCCTGAACCTGTGAACTGGGTTCCTCTGTTCTCCTTTAGAGACTAGAAAAATAGATCTGCTTTACCAGCCTTTAGCCCCAAAGAGTAGAAGAATAAATAGCTCAGAGGCCAGGAACTATATCTAAGAGTTCCCAGGTTAATTTCATTGCATTGTCACAGGCTTCCTGTATTGCCCAGGAAAACCAGTTCCTTTAGATATCCTTGAGTCCAGCAGCAGGGAAGTGAAACAATTGGTTCCTTATTCCAAAGAACATGACAATGCATGCTATGAACTGCAGAGCTGATGGATGTGGGCAAGGAGCAAAGTGTGTTTGGTGGGATTGTGGTATTATTCCCTTGCTATTTGCTTGCAACTTTTTGTTCTTGTTGATCAGAACAAGAGAAGGTAAGAATACTTTGGAAGAGGCAGGGATGTTTCATCTTGAAACACTGTCATTGTCACTGCAGGAACCTCCTCTCTTAATTCATACTTGAAAAGGGTTTTTTTTCCCCATCAGCTCCATGCAGATTCTCAGACTGGACTCACCGATTCCTAAGGGCTGTGTTTCACTGCAGCTGTCTGCCATGTAATGTGAATTGATGCTCACCCTCAGTGACTCTACTTTTATTTATACTCTCCAGGGGTTAGTGGCTTATAGGATTATAGAGTTGAATTCGACTAAGTAAAGCAGAACGAGAAATCTTGCTTTTACTCATACTGAGAAATATTCATACAGCTGCATGTTTCTACTTCTTTTACACTAAACATTGTTTTATTGATGCTTATTACAATATTTTCCTGGGTAATTATTCAGGCAATGGAATGCACCTCCTTTTTGTATTTAATTGTATTTATATTTATATTACTTGTTTACTGCTGGCAAATACTTCTATAGATGAAAGCAGATAAAAGCACTAGCTGAATCAATCAGGGAAGGCAGGAAAAATATGCATTAACAACAATCTGCTGGGTTTTAAAAACTGGGACAAACAAGAACTTGATGCTTTCTGCTTACACTCACTCTTGTTAGTGTACACAAATACAGTATTGCAAACAGAACTTGTCTTTGCCTCCAAGACTATAGAATGAACAGAGCTATTAGGTTAGCTGAAAGGAGGTCACACTTGGAGAGGAACGACTGTGGTGGCCTCTGCAAGATGACCAAATATGCAACATGGGTTCCTAGGGTTTTCAACTATCCTTGGCTTAAGTCATCTGTAGTCAACAGACTTCCTAACACATGTTGTTGTGAAATACAGCCTTCACACCATAAGAAAGTTAATCTTTTTACAGATTTTGGAAATCTCAGCCATTGCAGCTTCTCTTTTAATACTTTGACTTATTAAATCTAACTTTCAGGTTTCATGAAAATGATCCATTGGGATCAGTCTCATAGCTCATCACCATCTCTATTATTTCCGAGTCCTTAATATTGACTTCTGTTGTGTTTGCAGACATGTTACCTTTGCATTATCTACCTTTTAAAAAGTAGCCTTTATAGCTGCAAAAAGGCTTTCTTGATATAATGTTAAATTAGGGAGAAATTTAATGCATCAGTGAGGACTGCATCTTATCTAATACTCCAAACATTTGAGAGAGTTGCACAAAACCCATGGGAATCAGAAGTACCACAGATAGCTATGGAAGGTCATTTACCAGTCAGATGTACTAATCCAGCTTTGGGACCAGATGTTGCAGGTACAATGTGCTACATTTACAAAGCAACAGAAAGAAATGTGATGAAAAATAAACCCAGAATGTTAGCTGTGGATGTCACTAGTCCATGCCACATGTAGTACTATCACTGGCTATCAATAAATCCTTTGTTGTTAAGGTTCCTGTAGTCAGTTCCTAACATAGCTGTTCCCATACAGGAATACAGGAGCATTACAGTTCCCATAAAAGAGGTAACACATTAATTACTTTCAGATCATTTGTACAGGTTCTCTGCTATTGTTGGACATTTTGCTTTTCATATTTATAATTCCATTTTTCAAGAGTTTGACACTTGAAATGTCAAAGTGTATTGGTCATATAAACATCATCGGTATAGCATGCTTTGCTTTAATGGAGGTGTTACAGTCTGTCAGACACTTATACACCTGTGATTTGCTGTATTGTATAAATCTATCCTGTACAATTGGTTCTGTATAAATCTGGTAATGTAAGATTACTGTTTCACTGAAGCCAGTGGAAAAGTCTCACCAAGTGCAACTTTTCTCCCATGTAAAGACCATGAAATTCTCACAGAAGCTTGATAACACTGAATATTGTGCAAAGGCGTTATACTGTGGTAGGCTACACTTCAGACAGCTCCTACTGGTCCCAGAACACATCCTACTGTTGGTCAGCTGCTTCCCAGTTACTATTTTTTCCAAAGGGAAGTCCTAGAACTTGGCCAGCTTCAATTTCTGTGTTTCTCATTCAGATGTCGATGTGCATCAGCATCCAGGCTGCAAAGCACTCTTGAAGTTCATTCTTACTTTACACATTTTAGGCTATGGTTTGTATTTCAATAGATGTATTGTGTTCTAAAGTATCCATGGGAGTGGAAACAAAAAAGTCCCTTTGATTTCTCCTTCCCCCCAGTATTACTGTTATTGATTGGTCCTTACTGGTGAATAATGACTTTTTTTAAAGTGAAAAGAGATTAAAAAGTCAAACCCAAAAGCATTCAGGCCAAATTCTGCTTTCACTGACACCAATATAAATCCAAAGGCACTCAAATGGGTTACAGATTTATGCTGGTGTAAATGAAAGCAGAATTTTGCCTTAAGTCTTTAACTCATTAGGGATAAATAGCCTTTTAGCTAATGAAAATGTAGCATTTTTGTTAACAGCTTCATAATGATATACAACAAGTGCTACATTGCCCTTATAATTGGAAAATATACTTGCCTTTTTCCTTGGGTAAAACATAGACTCTGTTGCAGTTGTTCTGTAGTAAAATAATTGAGCCAGAAAATCCAAACGCCCAAAATATGCTCATATCATTGAAGTATAACTCTAAACAACTAAACCCTGCTCAAACCTGGAGAAAACAACTGAGAAAAATGTGGTGGTGTTGAGTTCCCCAGTGCCAAATGGGGACATGCATTTTCACATGGGATTTTTCACATGGGATTTTTCACAAACTCTTCCTCAATCCCCAACTGGAATTTTGTTCAGTGCCAGGAAATGTGTAGTGGACCTTGAAAAGTGACCGACTATGTGAAGAGTGTGAATGTCAAGTTGAACACAGGCTTTTGACAGGTTCTGTAGAGAAACAACCTTTCCTTTCCCACACACAATAGGAAGTTTCTCAGGTTTGGCCTCAAACACCTCCTGTTTGGCTCAGGACTGCCTGTCCTACAGGGTTTCTAGCAGCAATGCCAGTATTGGAGGCAGCATTTTGTTCACTTGGCTGTGGACTTCCCTTTTTCCAAACACGTCTTCCCTTTAAGGATACTAACAAACCCCTCTTGTCTTTGTTGCAGCCAATCTGTTATCATAAAATACTTCAATTTAAACATATATAATCAGTATCTTCATTATTAAGGCCTTATTACAGCGTCTTTACCTGCTGTAGCAGGGAACAGCCAATGGCTGAGGAATTGGGAGCCACGAGCAACCTGTTCCTGTGCTTCACCACCCTTACAGTAAAGAACTTCTTCCTTTTATCTAACCTGGACTTCCCCTGTTGAAATTTGAACCCATCACCCCTTTGTCCTATCACTTAATACCCACCTATGGCAGTAGAACTGATGTTAAAACATCAGGATGCTTTGCACGTATTTCCATGGGTTTTCAGTCTCTGTGAGTTTTGCTTTCCCTTTGTTGCTGAATTATTAGCTATGGAGACAGATAACTCAAAAAGCAGAAAAGTGATTTTGTTGTCCATTTCTCAAAATCTGCTTATTAGGTTAAAGTCAAACATTTCTGCTTTCTATTGTATTTACAAAAGCAATAGTAATAAATATTGACAGAGCTAAAGAGCCTCTGGGAAGGAGCAGCCTGGAATCCCTATTCAAACATGCTTGAAAAATTACCTACAGACAATACTGCTGTATTAAAATAATAATCCAAATGAGAGTAGTTGCTTGAATACTACATGTTTTGCTTTCCTTTACATCGAGGAATAATGATGGATCTTGTGCTACTTTTGAATGAAAACATCAATTGGGGAGTGGATTTACATAATAAAATTAATAGAGCATGGAAAGCTTTCGGCATTGCTTTCTGTTTCTCCTCTGTGTGTCACAGAAGTTATATTTAAAAAGACAGATGATTGCAAGTTTATTTAGGAAAACAAATCCTCTGGGCTGCATGTATGAGATCTTTACATGTGTCAGCTGCCCCAACTCACAAAACACCCGGGTTCCTCCTTTTCTGTTCCTATAAAGAGAATCTGTAATTGTGCAGAGTGCCACACATGGGGCAAAATGGCATCATTCACCTGCTAGGCTGGCTCTCTCCATGTAAAGATGCCCTTCTTAGTTATGTGCTCTGGAGTGCACCCACCAAAGAGGAGATGGAATTAACATCTGTTATCCAGTCCAACACAAAATATTATTTCCTTGCACTTCCAAAAGGAAGATTTTGTAGAAAAATAACTTACCATCTTTACACCATGATCTAGTTATTTCATGGTTACCTGTGTCTGGACTTTCTGTTACAGTAGAATAAACCTTGCAGTGTCTTTTGCCAGTAGTGCAAGCTGAGAGATCTTCCAGAGCCTGATGGGAAAGGGACTAGTGTTAGAGTTGAAAGAGATAGGTGGGAAAAGCCTGTTTCCTTGTGGGTCAGAAGCGGTATGTCACATAGCTCCATATTCATTATGTCCTCTCAGAGCTGCAATCATCCATCTTTACAGTAAGAAATAATGGTTGGGGGTTTTAATACCATTGAAAATCTTCATACCCAACAATCTGTGACTCTATAAAATAGAAATGATGTCTGTTTTGATGAGCCACAGTTGAACAGTGAACTGGCTGAGCCTCAGGAGAGAAAGACCAAAAGAAAAGGAGAAGGGTGGTTTCAACATCTCAGCTTCTGGTTTCTCACACACAGTCCCCTTCGTTTATTCACCTTCGCATCACAGTCCTCCTTCTGGAGAAAGTTGTAAAATAATATCTAGTCTTGTAGCCAAACCTGTCTTAAATTCATGCGTGATGCCTGTTCTACACTCTTCTTTCATTATCCTGTAATGCTGCCACATTTGTATTGATGTTGTCTTGCTGTCTGTGCTTCTGGGTCTCCATATGGGGACATGAAGTGAGTTTTCTGCACTCCTTTGGGACCGAGCCTCTCTAGTTGGCAGTCAGTTCACAAACTACTTTGTGACCCCTATTTTAAGGCTTCTAAGAATTCAGTTTGAGCTAAGACCAAAGAGGAATTTACTAATTTTGAGGTAGGGACAAGTTTGCAATTAGCTACTAATGGAAACTTGATGGTGCCCTAAGGGTGATGAGTCAAGGAGGGTTCAAATTAAAAGAGAAATTGTTTCAGGGCCCGTAGAACAGTGGAAAAGTACTTTTCTAGATCACATTCTCTTTAGTGACAAATAAGACAGTTTCTGGTTCTCTTCCATTGCTTCCAGTCATGTCAGTAAGGACCTACTTAATACTCAGATCTGTTTTATTCTTTTTACATATAAATTCCATTTCATAACAACAGTAGTGCTTTCCAGGCAGTTCACCTGAGGATGATTACTATTCTTCATATGTTGTAAAACTCACTCAGTCTCATTATACAATTCAAGGTCTGTGAAGGAAACGATTGCTTATAAACATGCTTCCTGATGGGTGTTGATGCTTCATTATTTTTACCGTTTTCTTTTCATGGTTTCAGGTAACATGACAAATGTTTTCCCCAGGAAAATCAGATAGCCTGTAAAAATTAAAGAGAAAATCCTAATTGTCTACTTTGGCTTGAGTTTTTTACAGTGTAAGAAGCATGTCTCATTTGTTGTTTATGTGTGAGAGAATATCTTTACAGAAATGCATCATTTATGTCAAAGTGTTTTAACTTCTATGCTGAAATTAGGCACCCAACTCTGCTTAATTTCCCAAATAATGTCCCTTTTTACATCAGCACTTAAGCGTGTGCTGAAGTGTTTCCTTGCAAAGACAACTAATTCTGCAGTGGTTCATCAATGAGATGATCAAAGTTCTTAAGTAGATTCTCAGCCCCTTAGATGCTTGGCTATAAAATAGTCCCCTGCTTATTTGGCTGGATTGGAAATTACATATCTGCATTAAGACATCCATGGCTGAACATTTTGACCATCATGTTTTTAGTGCTTACCAGTGACAGTTTTAATTATTATAATTATTCATACAAAAAAAAGAACACTTGACTGCATCTTCCCCTCTCTGCAGTCATTAGCAAGAGGCTCAGTGTGTATTTGGAAATGGAAAGGTTACTCTAGTAAATGAAAATTAAAAACCTTGTGCATTTTATTCCTGTTTAGAGGGTCCACTGAGTTCTCTCTGGCTATGGTGAAAATCGAAGTGATAAATGCTCCATCCCCAGCAGTGTTCAAGGCCAGGTTGGACGGGGCTTGGAGCAGCCTGCACTAGTGGAAGGTGTCACTGCCTGTGGCAGGGGGTTGGAACTGGATGATCTTAAGGTCCTTTCCAATCCAAACCATTCTATGATTCTATATAAGAATAGAGATATTGCTGGACAGCTGTTTTGACCTTCTGCAACACAGAGCATTTACAAGTATTTCAGCGAACAGAGGCAGACTGTTATATGAAAGGTTTATATAATGACAGACTTCAGCGGTTTTGGCATTTTGTGGTCAGGATCTTCCATCCAGGCTGCAGGTTCTGTCACACAGAGCATTGTGTAACTCTGAGATATCTTATGTGGATTTCTATGAAGAGGAATCTTAGCCTTTTATATAATTCACCTCTTATATGTTTACATCTTACACTTTTGTCACAGTAAAATGACAACTGGTTTTAATGGAGTGCTGTGTTCCTTGGGAAAACAAGCTTAGGGAAGATTTCCTGAGTCCTGCCCGTTGCTGGCTTTAGCCAGCATGGGCTATAATTCCATTCACAGTTACATTGTCTTGCCTCCACTGGAAGTCTTCCAGAATCTTGGTCTTCTCATGATGAGAAACCATACAACCAGCTTTCTAATTCTCATGGTGGCTGATTTATACTGATAGTTTTGGGGCTGATAACACCCTTTATTTCATGCTAGCTGCTAATGCCTTTTGCTTCATGTTTCTTCCTTGACGTGTTTTGTCTTCCTGAGGTATTTAGAAAAAGTATTTCCATCACTTGGACTATTTTACAAAGCTCTTTTGGATCTATCCCCTAATGCATCTATCCAAGTTGTCTGTCTCTTCTCAGCTGTGATGTGTATTCATCTGAGCTGCCCCTTATCCCTTCTTTCATCTGCTCCTTTCCAGCAGAACTTTTTTGTGAGATCATATAATCTAAACCTCATCTGGTCACTTTCTACCCAAGCTTAAATAATTGAAATGTCAATAACATACCATTTAAAATCTATTCTACTTAATCTCCCAGAGTGGTGTGTTGGCAGATTGTGAATGTCACACTACTGATGAGCAAAGGACTTGGATAACTATGATCTTCCAATCAAGAAATTAATCTAAAATTGTCTATCTGCGTAAGAAATGCTGGCACAGAAGGGTGAAGTACTCAGTAAAAGCAGCTGGGCCTAAAGTGATTACTAAAGCAATTCAGAGCATGAGGGACACTAGAGAATATAGTTCTCTGCAATGGTTCTGCCATCATAAGTCTGATTGTTCCCTGCTGCTGTGCTCCCTAACAGAGGCAGTGCTGCAGCATCCTCCTCTAGTTTATGCTCACTGAACTGACTTCAAAAGCATCAGGAAGAGACCCAGGGCTTACCCCACTAGCTGAAAATCAGAGAATCCCAGCATGGTTTAGGTTGGAAGGAACCTTAAAGCTCCTCCAGCTCCAACCCCTGCCACAAGCAGGGATACCTTCCACTGGAGCAGCTTGCTCCAAGTCCCTGTGTCCAATCTGGCCTTGAGCACTACCAGGGATGGGGCAGCCACAGCTTCTCTGGGCACCCTGTGCCAGCGCCTCAGCACCCTCACAGGGAAGAGCTTCTGCCTAAGAGCTCAGCTCAGTCTCCCCTGTTCTGGCAGGTTAAAGCCATTCCCCTTAGCCTCTCCCTACAGGCCCTTGTCCCAAGCCCCTCTCCAGGTTTCTTTCCTGCAGCCCCTTTAGGCACTGGAGCTGCTCTCAGGTCTCCCCTTCAGGAGCCTTCTCTTGTCCAGGCTGCCCCAGCCCAGCTCTCTCAGCCTGGCTCCAGAGCAGAGCTGCTCCAGTCCTCACAGCCTTCTCTGTGGTCTCTTCTGCACTCCCTCCAACAGCTTCATGTCTCTCTTGTATTGTTGCCCCAGAGCTGGATCAGGACTGCAGGGGTGTCTCCCCAGAGTGCAGCAGAGGGTGAGAATCCCCTCCCTTTCAGACTGGGCTACTCTCAGTGTGCTCTCTCATATGTGTACCAGTCCTCTTGAAGAAAAGTCTTGAAGCCATGGGTATTCACATCTCCCAGAGTAATTGTCTCAAGGAATCTGCAAATTCAGACAGACACCACCATATCAGTTGCATTTAGAGTACATTATCAGGATGCTATTTTCAGTTGTAAAAGAGATTAGATTCCAGCCAGACACTTAGTAATGCTATTCAAGGGGTTTAAAGTTTATCCTAGTGATTTGAATAATGACTAGAATAACAGTTTATTCTAACCATTTGAACTGCACATCAGCACAGTAACTGAGAATGTATTAATAATGCTTAGAGCTTACACATTGCATTTCAAAGAGACTTACAGACAGTAGCTAATTAATAGCCTGATGCCACTGATCTGTCTATAAATTTCAGTCCCTGTTACAGGCCTTGTTTCTTATGTAGTACAGCTCTTGACAGCTGGGATCTAACACAGAACTTTGCAGAAGATCTCACATGTCTCTGGGTAAATAGAGGGTGAGGACTTTCTGGTCTTCTAAGAGATGGAGCAGAGCACCTAAGCTTCAAGTTGTTATCTTTTCTGTTTAGAGAGCAAAAGAATGCTCCTTAGCAGCTTTCCTGTCTGTGAGTGATTTCAGTCAAAAGCAGTTCCTTTCCCACTGACTGGAGAGGGACAAACCCCAGCATGGGACAGTGAAGTTGCTACTTGGCAACTGAGTGTTTAAAAGCCCAAATACAGATGATATTCTGTGCAAGAGATTTTCAGCACAGACCTTTTGGCACCCTGAAGGGTGTCCCCAAACTGGGACAGGAGCTGCTTAGGAAGAACGTGTGCCTGCCCCAGAGCAGATGGAGACCCCGGCAGCCCTGTGCTGCTGCTGCTGCAGGGCTGGACTCTATGGCAATCAGATAGATGTGCTGGGAGGAGGATGTACGTGATTCTGGGATGGGGGTACAAATGTAGTATGTCCAGTCCAGACTGGATTTTGGAGTCCAGAGTAAGGAGGGGCATTGCCAGTGCCAGAAGGCACAGAGGGGCAAATGGGTTGTGGTAGAAGGGTACCTTATCACCAGAGTCAGGGTGTTTCCAGGATTTATAAGTGAAATGAGAACAGGCTCAGTCAATAAGTGTTTGAGAGATGTCTCCTGACACTTACGAGCTACTGGCATCAATAGTTTGCAGTCAAAGGATCAGAGATTCAGGCCTAGTATTTTAATGAAGTTTATTATTTTCCCAATTGTTTCAGCTCTACCTGTCAGAGGTTAAATCCTGCCAGTGTAGTTCATAAACCTTCTGCTGACCTTGACATCTGAATGGGGGTTATCCACTCCAGCCTTAAAGATTCACTTTGGTAGTCTCATCATTGCCCTTACTGAATACTCTGTACAGTTACTTGGTATAAATATTAATGTTAAAAGAGAAGGTAAGGAAACCAATTAAACTTATTAGCCGCTAATGAAAAAGTGTTCTAAACCACAGGCTAAATGTTGCAAATACCTTTGACTGTCATAGATGGGATTAAAAATATCTGTTAAAAAATGTTCAGAAGTAGCTTTGCACACTTCATTTCTTAAGTGTAGAAGGAAATGTCATTCTTGCAAGCTCATGCTTTTTCATCTGATTATTGCTAATGCAAATTGCCAGTAGGGAATGCATAAATCTGCACTGCAGCTCTTGAAAGTGGTGCAAACAGTACATATCTTTTTGCAAATACACCTATCTACTTCAGTCCTGTACTGCAGAATGCTACTTTCTTACTGAAAGACTTGATAGACACTGGGTTGTCACAGGTGGAACATCAAAATGTGATTTCTTAAGAATTGTGCAAGCATTTCTCATTTTGCCAGGTTCTCACCGAGTGTGTAGAACAAGAGAATTTAATCTCTGTACATGCTTTGGGAAGATGGAAGTTGTACTAGGGTGGAAAGTCTCACTCCTGATTGGAGAGGGTAAAAGCAAAGCACTCAGCAAAACCATTTAATAACGGATCATTTTGCTCCTCTCCTGGAACAGGAGACAATTAGAAGAGAACATAACATGGGGGAAGGGGAAAGCAAACAACACTATAGAATTACTGAGCTGAACAATATCCTCTCTCACATTTCAGAGGGAGGATTGCAGAGAAGTTGACATTTTAATATTTTCTAAATGACTCTGCAACATGTTTCCTGATGAATCTAATCTGGCACCTCTTCCAAATTCATATTTCTTCCAAGAATGTTTGGGCAAATATGTTATTAAGTCAGTAATTTAAATTGAGCAAGTTTTATATTTCGATATATTTTTATGAAGATAGCCTAATTCCCAGAGTTAAAGGAATAGGGCTCATTATTTCCCATGCATAGAGGTAAGTGGTTTACTAGCAAAGCTCTGTATTGATTTTCATCCTACATATCAATATTGAATGTTGTTTACATTAAAAGAGGGAGAGTGGGTGAGGAGATACAGGAAAAGAGCATTTTGGTTGTGAGACTAACGTCCCTACGCTACTGATATATCTGATAGTGACTCACAGTTACGGTCACTACTTGAAACCCAGTAACAAATGAAGTCAAATGGTTTTAAGTGTAATTGGTAATTCTCAGTTGCTAATGGAAGCACCAGTTCTTCCCATTGCATCTCTAGCTCTGACTACCTGAAAGGAGGTTGTAGTGAGGCGGGGGCCAGTCTCTTTTCCCAAGTAACAAGTGATAGGACAATAGGAAATGGCCTCAAGCTGCACCAGGGGAGGTTTAGACTGGAGATTAGGAAATATTTCTTCTCCAAAAGGGTAGTCAGGTGTTGGAACAGGCTGCCCAGGGCAGTGGTGGAGGTGTTAACATCCCTGGAAGCTTTAAAAAACTGTGTTGAAGAGGCCCTCAGTGATATGGTTTAGTGGTAGCCTTGGCAGTGCTGGGGAATGGTTGGACTTGATGATCTTAAAGGTCTTTTCCAACCGAGCTGATTCTATGATTCTATGACTTTGATGAAGAGAAGAAATATCTCCTCAAAACTACCTAAGTAACAATATTCATTCAGTCATTCATTACAATAAGCTATCATCAGGTGACCTTCAGGAGATCATCTTCTCTTGGCTAGCTCATTTTGCAGTGTTTCTGCATAGTAGTAGCATCAAAGCTGGTAATCCTGAGGAGCCTGTTCAAACCTGTGAGCAAGCTGGATGGCTGCTGGGGAGCCTGAGGAAATGGGTGAATACTTCCACTTGTGCTGGTAATTTAGAAGTGTTGATGAATAATACTTCAAGTCATAATGAACATTGGAGTCTGTTGCTTTTGATTGAAATCTAAAACAAGCCATGTCTGCTAGGATATACGTGCCTGGCTTTTTTATAAACCACAAGTTTAATATTCATTTATAAACATCCTTTTCTATATGCTGAGGAAATTTACTTGTAAACAACAGATATAATTCATCACCATTACAATCTCACCAGCTTTATTTGAAATTAAGTTTGGAATCTGGGCTTAAACTCATTCACATAATTTCTCTGCAGAAACAATCTTGGCCTCTGCTACTTGCAGTTAACAAGCAATGCTGCCTTTCAAGTGTTGTTGATGCAAGAAATAGAAACATTCATATTTTCTCTGCCTTCCAACACATTAAGTTATTTGGCACTTGACAAACTGCTGTGTTTTGGTTCTTTGGGACAGCTGCTGAAATAGTCAAGTCAGAAGGGAAGTGGGCATTGTGTTATGGATACACAGGGCTTTTTATAGACATTGACTCAGTGGTTTCTGTATATTGGTGGCTGGTAGCTAAATCTAGGACTGTAAAAATAATAGGCTATATAACATCCAATTTAGAGTGATCCACATAGAATCATAGAATGGTTTGGGTTGGGAAGAACCTTAACACCATCCAGTTCCAAGTTCCTGCCATGGGCAGGGATGTCTCATACTAGACCACGCTGCCCAAGGGTCTGTCCAACCTAGCCTTGAACACTGCCAGGTATGGGGCATTTACCACTTCTTTGGGTAACCTGTTCCAGTGTTTTTCATGGCATTTGCTCATCAAAGGGAATTTGAAATCCATCAGCAGACAAGGGAGAAGTACATTAAAAAATATACTGAAAGACTTAAAATCAATGTGCTTTGCATCAACTTAACTTGGTTCTAGAAAAGCTGCCCTTGTTTAATTACAGACCAAGCTACACTTTCCGAAGGCTTGCCTGTTCAGTGTTTGTATCACTTGTCTGTATTTGATGGAAGAGAACTAGGAATTTATATCAACAGAGTGGGCAGAAGGGTTTTCTCCAGGAGCAGACTGAGCTCAGTAAAGCATAGCATCAGGTTTTGTGTATCTAGTCAAAGACATTTACTATTACAAAGCAATCAGTCATTGAATTACTGATGAAACAAAACAGAAAGCTCTTAAATGTATCCATAGCCTATTAAATCTTTTCTGCTGCTTGGTCAGCCTTTTATCTTTGAGCCAGACACACTTTATGTCTTCTTTGTCTGGTACCCTCTATTTCTATTGTAGTCCTAACACTGTTAATCTGTTCAATAATTTATAAGACAGCTGACCTCAACATTAGGTGAGCTATTGAGCAAACATCAGGGAGTGTTAAATTCAGTTTAGGCACTGTAGTGGAGTCCATGGACTCCACTAAGAGCACAAGGTGCCTGGAGGGAATAGGCAAACCTGGGCTCCTGCACAGCCTCCTCTCCTGTCATTACCCAGCTGATAAATATGTAAATCACTAGCCGAGGTGGGTGGGCCACTTTCTGTCCTATTGTCTCCTCTTTCACTTCTGTGGCTAAAGGTATAATCTTTGCACACAAGCCCTGTTTAAGTACTCTGTTACTAAGGAAACAAACTTGTCAAGCGTGGACCATGTGGGAATAATGGTGATTTATTTAGAAAAGGAAAGGTTTGTCATTTTAAGCTCACTACTACAGAATTGCTTTTTGATTACCTTCAAGCTTATTGCATTGTCTTGTCACAATAAACTATGGGAACAAGTGGAAAGGTTAATAATTGTGGGCTTTGTTCTTGTCAGTTGTTCTGCAAAAGATCATACAGGAGACCTGCACCTGTAGCTCAAAAGGAATGAATTTCAGGAGGACTGGAGTGGGATCCTGGACCCCATTTGTTCTTTTGTTGTTACCTATTTCCTAACTGCCTCCAAAAGCAGCATGACTGAGATGCGCAGATTTGCAAACCTGCTACAAGGATAGACTAAGTAAGTGGCACAGTGCTAAGGGTAGGCAAGGTTGGTCATGCCTGTTTGTCAGAGAGAGGAAAGTGAAGGATCTGAGCAGGAGAGGAGAAAGATCTGAGAGTGTTTTGTGAGCTCTAAACTGCAACACATTTGCTGAGCCTCACCACTGAAGGTTCCTTTTTCGTTAGGAAACATCAGGGGTTTTGGTTTCCTTTCCCTTTCTTTTCCCCTTTCCTTCTCCAGTTCCCTTTTCCTCTCTCTTTCCCTCTCTATTTTCCTTTATCTCGCTTTCCCTTTCTTACTTTTCCTTTCACTTTCCTTTTCCCTTTTTCTTTTCTTCTCCCTTTTCCTTTTCCTCATCTCTCCCTTTTTCTTTCCCCCTTTTCCTTTCCCTTTTTTCCCTCCATTTAGATGCTGATAATAAGATTAGAACAATTCTAAATAACTTCAGTATGCTTTGAGCTAGGTCTGATTTTGTTAGGATAAATTAATTACATCGAGAACTTTCCCCTGGAGTAAGTGGGTCCCTTTCTTGCCCAGGGGTATGTTCACCAGGAAGGACTGTGCTACTATGAGCTGCTTAAAGAGTTAAATCATTTGAGGAAGAATAGAGTGAGAGGTTCAACTTGCTGTTGAGTTTGGGGGTACTTTAAGGAATGAGACATTAACAAATCACCCTAAAAGCTGCTGTATTTTCACAACAGTACAATAATTCAGCATGATGGGAAATTTTTGAAATGGCAGTTTATTGGAGCGTTCTTGGTTTTACAGTTAGATTTCGAGGAGAAGCCCCAAACTGCTCATATGGAATACTTTCAAAGGTGAGGTTTTTGGGGTTTTTTGGTAAGAAATGATGATTCGTTTTGGATTTTTCATTGAAGTAACTGTAAGAATATCTGAAATCTAAATGAAAAGTTTCACAGGGCTGAAAGAAAATTTATTTTTGTGCATCATTCACGTTCTGACTTTCTATTCTTAGCTGGACTGGAAAAAACTAAAAAACCATGAAGTATTTCCCAGTAGAGGGAAAACATTTCCTACATATTCTTGGAGCTCTTGCCACTTTCTCTCATCAACAGCAGTTCTGCTTTCCAGGAAAGCCTGAGGCCTGATTGGAAAAAGCAAGAAATCCTTGCTAATATCCATCTACATCCGTGTCTGCTCCCGTGTGAGATCACTTGCCTCCCATTTTGCTAGAAAATGAATAATGCAGTAGTAAAGGATGCAGCATAAAGTATTCATGGCAAATTAAAACTCATCTCCAGGACCATTCAGATAACAGGGCCACGGACCACACCTGGTCTGTTCTGCACTGCAGGGAACTTTAGAGGAATTATTTATCAGTGTAAGTTATTTTCATTAGCTACAAATAGGAATGAAGAATAAATTAATCACAACATAACAGGAGGTTTATGGTGTAATTATGACCAACTTGGCATTACTTGCTGCATTAGAGTCAGGTTGGGTAGTACTTAGTGAGGTAGTGCTTAGTGAAGGGGTTCATGGCACTGAGTTGTGGAATCTATACTGAAGTCATATAATGGAACGTACTGAGACTTGGTCAGTAGGTTTTTATGTCAGACACAAGCATATCTTTACTTGCAATCTGGGAAGGACTAGTAGCAGTCTAGCGTATTCTGTAGTGTATCAGCTGCCCTATACTGCAGCCCTTCTTTATCTGCTGTTCATAGAATCGTAGAACAGTTGGGGTTGGAAAGGACCTTAAGATCATCCAGTTCCAACCCCCTACCATGGGCAGGGACACCTCACACTAGACCATGTCGCCCAAGACTCCATCCAGCCAGGCCTTGAACACTGACAGGGATGGAGCATTTGAGGCAAAAGAGATGTGGGGACTTTGTGGAGGGAGCTAGTGTCTCCTGTTGCTTCCCACTGTAGTTGAATACCACTAGATTTCTTATTTCCATCTTCTGAAAGGTATGGTTGGCAGCTAATCACAGTGGCAAGAGACTGTCATGCTACCAAAGGTCTTCACAGTGCTGCAACCTTTATTTGTGACAGTACACTCCCAGTGCTAGTGTGAATCAGCTTCCTAACCCTAACATATGCATATTTCCAAAGGCCTCTTTTCTACACATTGTCTTGTGACATGCAGGGAGAAAATTCATTCTATTCTCTCAAGAAGTATCTAAAATTATTCTCCTGGGACTGGAAAGCTGTCCCCAGAAATGCTGCTGTTATAAGATTTTTCTGCAGTGCCTCTCCTTTCCTTCTGGAGATAATGCCTTCTTCCCATTTCCAGGATGTATGTCTGACTTCTCTTCACAGCCATAGGTAAACAATGAAATCACTCCTTCTCGGACTTCTTGTTGGGTCTGGATGTTTGAATGTGCAGCCATTCCGTTCTAAACAAAGAGCTTGAAGTGGAAGTCCCTGCCCATGACAGGAGAGTTGGAACTGGATGATCTTAAGGTCCTCTCCAACCCTAACTATTCTATGATTCTATGATTCCACTTTCACAAAAGGAACACTATCTTTCATTTGTTTGCCCCATATTCCATCCAGAGGTGACTGCGTCTTCCAGACAGGAGTCCCTTCAGCCTTTGGCCATGCTCCCACAGCCTGGGGAGAACTGCTCAGCTGCAATATAAGTTTCCATGTAAGAAGGATTTCTAAGCAAAAGACACTGTAAATTTGCTAGAAGGATACCAATGAATGGACTGAATGATTAAATAACTTGAGATTTTATTTGTGGCTTCATTTATTCTAAATGCTTTTGAATACATTTGTATTGTGGCTTGTAGATGTTAAATGCACTGTACCAATCAAATGCTAACTCTTGTAACTCTGCTTTAAAATGCATTGACAGAGGTGATGATAAGAAGTAAAAAAGATTTTGCTGTCATGCTTGTGAGCCACATTATAACAGCAGTCATGCTACTGCAGCCAGCTCTCAGTCCTCAGTCTGCCTGCCCTTCATTCTGCTCAATCAATACTGGTATAAATATCTTCTCCCAAAAGATGAACACAAGGCACTGCCTTCTTCATTGCTGGAAGCAGTGCCAGTGAGCCATGACAACAGGGCAAGGATGGTGGCCTTCACGTACAGTCACCAAAGCAGAGATTCTTGAATCACTTCTACATTTTCCCCAAAGAATTACTACTTTGCATTCCCACATGTCCCTTGTAACATGTATAGCATCTACCTGCATTAAAAGCCAAAGCACATTACTATGAAAGAGCACAATAAAAAGGATTAATGTTACTCACTTTGATGGAGGAAGAAACTCCTCTTTGTAATCTTCATCTTGTGACAGGGCAATTGATTTCTTCACTGTGTGGTGCAGAACTGGCATTACTCCTGAATTCCTCAGTGTTGCCTACAGCTCCCACTGCTCTAATCTCTTCAGGTTACTTTGCAGCTTGATTAGGTCCTGCTGTGTATGTGTTATACCTCCTCAGCAGAGCCATCACCTGCACATTTGATCACAGTTGAATTCCAACTGCAAGAAACACCCAACAAAGTCATGACATGGAGGGGGAACAGAGTTGGTTGGGCTCCTGTTGCTATAGCTACAATAGCTTAAAAGCCTTGGGAAACCCTGGCTGGAGTTTAGCAGGATGTGACATTGTGTAAAAGAGACCTCATTGTAAGGGTTAAAGTAGATCTGTGAGCCCCCAGTGATCCCATCAGCCTTAGCCTGAGAGCCACTTTGAAAGGGGCAAACGTTCAAATTGGAGAATCCCATCGTTTTCCATAGTTCATTTTATTTTTTACATTGAATTCATTATGTGGTAAAGAGTCCAAGGAAAGGGCAACATTTTCTGCTGATGATTTCCTGTCTTTTCTTCACTAGCATCTCTTTAGTATGGGAACAAGGACATGTGCTGTGTTCTTGTCACTGAGGTCTTCATTCAACTCTTTGAATTCTCTCTAGAGTTAGTGGAAGGAAACAAACAGCTGTGTAGAACAATTCATCCCACTCATTTTAAGCCTGTGAAGTGTTTAAGGAGGAGCCTATTCTCTCTTCACTAAGCATAGTGAGGGCTGAGGCAACTAATTTAGACCCAATGCCCTGTTTAAGTTAGACTGAAACCCCAAGGTGAGATAAATCCCACACAAGGTGCCCATGCTGGCTGGCCAGTCAGCAGCTTCAGCAACAAGCCAAATCCTGCCCTGTGCTGCTCAGTGTATGCCTTGCTCAGAGGGACCGTGTGTGGCTTTAGCAACCTGATTTCTAGTGTCCTCTCTGACAGCAGTGATGCCATTTGCGCTCAACCAGTTTAGCTTAAATAGTCAAGGATTAACTTTCTTCTGTAACTGGACATTTAAGTCTTTTTTCATGTAACACAGCTCTGGATGTGAACCTTGTGCCTTTTTAGAAGCTGATTCAACATCGCATTGCATATAAAATCACAGGAAAGCAAACTTTTTCCTGCACCAAGAAATACCCAGAATTATATAGGCTCTAACAGCCAGGTAAGGTGTTAGAATACTATCACTGCTCAGATCTTAAATAACACAACTATACAAAAACATTGTCTCTGATTCCCATGGGAGGCCTGCTGGGATCTCAGCTGGGCTCCATAGGACTGTAGCTTACCTTCTTTAAAAACATGTCTTTTCAAACTTCTCTGATTTTCTGAGCCATAAATGACTTTTCAGGCCTTTCTGAGTTTCAAGTTGTTACCTGAAGACCAGAAATGATTTATTTGAAGAATAAATAAGTCCATCCTCATGAAGTGAGCCTCTGTAAATATCATAGATGTAATTCATAAAGGTAGATGGCATCATTTCAATTTGCACTGCTCAAGTGGCAGTAGGCCCAGCAGAGTGAACAAAAGGAAGAAGATAGGATGTCTTACAAATAAATCCAATTAAATTGCCATATAGGAATTGATTGTATTTTATTTACCCAGACATAAACCAGATTCTAAATAATCAATGCTTTGGCTTCTTGCACTATATTCACTTATTCTCAACAGGTTGTTTTCTGGGAGGCTCAATGCACACGAGCTCGTTTTGTAATTCCTTTTGCTTTCCTCCCAAGCCAGGCTAGAGTGAATAGAAAAGGTCTGATGTTGCTGAAAGGCTTTCTGCAAGGGTTGTATGTCCTGCAGCTGCCATTCAGGGGACATCAGGGTGCTTTAGAAACACAAACAGTAAGGTTCATGTTAGGAAGCCTCTGTTAGGTTTGAATAGTCAGTAGTTTAGATATAGAACATTCCTCAGTGGATGTAGTAAAAGGTCTCACAGGGGCTCCTGGGAAACACCAAAATGAAGTTCTGGGCTTTGCTGTTGCTTTTTCTCTCTTACTAGTTTAATACCTTGCGTAAAGAGACTTTGTTTTCAAGAACTGTATTTTTGCTTTCTTCCTTAAGGTGCAAATTGAATTCTCCTTTAGGTAAAAGAATTACCTTGGAGCTGAAATCAGAACTTGTTTTGGTTCTAAAACAAGGTGTGTGGTGGGAGGGGGGGTGGAGGGCAGGGGCCAGGAGGATTGGCAAGGCTGGAAATTGAGTAGTTCCGCTATTTAGTTGTAAATCATATGTGATGGTATGAATGGACAGATCATAAAGATCTTAATTTCCAGCTGGGCTCATAGACATCTTTTGTGATGACTCAGCTGAACAGGATCACACACATTGCTGCTGAAGGTCGTGATTTTGATGTGACTTACAGTTTACAAGAAGTCTTGACGTGGTCGTTACCTACTTCATAAGCCTCACATTTTTCTTATCTCTGTCTCTCCTTGCCTAAAATATTGGCTTATTCTAAGTGGTACCATTTTTCTTGTGGAATACACAGGGCATTCTCATTTTGGAACTCAACCCAGTTTAATGTCTTCCTTATATTTCTCCCCTTCAAGCACTGAAAAATAGTCCTTCACCATTTTATGACATAGCAGTGAGCATTTCCTGTGTGATGAGTGGAGTCAGCATGTAAATAACCAGAGCAGTCTCATTAGTGTGTATTGTCAACTGTCAGTAATGGCTGAGAGTCTTAGCTTTGTATATTATAACCTACTTTATTCAGTAAGGGGAAGTTAGGATGCAAGGGCTATTCCCTGTGCTGCTTAAAAAGTTCCATGACATCTTTAGCTTCCAGCTGGAAGAACCACCGGAGACTAGCAGGAGGAATCTTAGCTTAAACACCTTATTTGAAGGTCAGAACCTCTAACAGCATAGCAGAAGTACATTGCAGTGTCAGCGTTGGTTATGAGCCCAGAGCCTGATGTAGGGCTCCAAACCATGACCTTCTACACCAGAGGCAAGAATGTTACCAACTGAGCCCATCTGACATTAATTAAACCCTCATTAAAAAGGGCTTTTTTCCTCGTTTGAAATGTGATTTCCTCTGCAAGGTTTTATCATGCATATTTTATAAGGAGTTTTAACATGTGGACTACAGACCCTGCTCTGATCTTTTGGAATCACTGTACATGGCATATGTTTCCTGCAGATGGGAAATAAAAAAGAGAGAAAAATATACATATTCATTTGTTCTGGTTTGTAGGCTAGGTGGCTATGTTGTGACGCTCAGGAATAGCTTAAAGGGAGAAGTTTATTCTCTATTACCACATACTGATACAGGGAAATAATACATGTAGTACTTATGGGGCATGAACAAGCAAACTCTGTAAGATTTAAGTTATCCAGGATTATCCAGAGTTTGAATATCACCTGGCAACAGAATCTGAGAAAAGTCCCAAGCTCTTTCTGCTGATTCTCATGAGCTCCTCTGGGAAGTGTATTTACTCACAAGCCTGTTTTTACCTGCAGTGTAACACACATTTTCCTTTAAACCAGCCAGGGCTTATGGTAAGTACAGGAAAGCAGCAAGGTGGAGTTCAGTGTTAACAATGTCTTCATTTCTAACGATATCAGAGTGATTTATCAGTATCACTGAGGCTATTTCTAATCTGGTGCTGCAGAGATTGGTGGTGTCTGACAGTTTGGATACTCTGTAGGAGCTTGGGTGCCCGGACTAGTCTTAGTTTTGCCATTTATTCTGAGTTTAATCAGTTTCCCCTTCAATAAGAAAGAGGGAAAAGCCTTGAAACAACTTCATAGCCACATCCTGCATCACATCTTTCAGAGCTGATACACAGTAGTTCACAATCACAGTGCTGCCCAAGGGAGCACCCTCCCTCCTGCTTTGGCACCATATCAGATAATAAGACTTTTAATAGCACTGACCTCACCAATTTCTCTTTTGCTCAGGTTTCTTTTTACATACTGCTCTCTAGGAATACGTGAGGTTTATTTCATGTAAAGCTTATATGAAGCTTTTCAGTTTCGGACACTTTTATATTTTCCTCCCATTTAATGACACACTTTTCAGATCCCTTTTCTAGTAGGCAACACAGACCCCAACCTCTGCTCTTGTCTCTTTTCCTGAGAAGACAAGATTCATCCCTCAGGATTTCTTGACCCTATGAGGAAAGAAGCTGATCTTTCTTCCCAGCTCTGTGGGAATCCCTAATGCCAAGACACACTTCACTGGGAAATCAATATAAATAAAAAGCAGTGAAATGTCTTTGTTGTGAAGCAGTGTCTTTGCATTGCTCGTGAGCTCATGCAGAGGGCACATCCCAGTCCCAGCCTGAGCAAGTAGCAACCATCGATTCAGGGTCCATCTTACTCCACATCCTTTCCTGCACATCAATTCAGCCTTATTCCCCTTCTCAGCTTGTCCCCTTTGGTCAATTGATTAATCATCAATATTACTCACAGAGGCAGCTACAATTAAACAGACATTAGATGACTTCCCCTCTCATTTAATATCACGGAGCTCAATCAGACACCTAACACTTTGCCTTCCACAAAACACTTAAACATGTCCAATTGAAATAAAATGCTGTAAATTCAGCACCTGCTACAAAACCCTGCTGAGAACCCACCTTCATAATGAAGAGTTTCTTGCTTCTATCTAACTGAAATCTACCCTGTTTAAGTTTGAACCCATTGCTTCTGAACAGGGCAGCGTTACCTGGCACAGGCACCCCAAATAACCCTGTTTCATTTTGTGGGCCTCCCTGGATCTACCTAGTGCTATTCTCAAGTCTGATCAGGATTTACTTGCCTTTCTTCCCCCAGTGGGTAGCACCCCCAAGAGTTTCTACAGCAGGGCTACTGGTCTGCTCAGCCCCAGGGTGATGTAGAACTTACCCTGTGGAGGGAGATTCCAGCTTACATTTGCATGGAAATAATACCTTGACTTTGCACTAATTCATGTGGAGATTATAAAATGTCACTGGACTTCTATCCTCTGCGCACTGTCAGGTGGAGGTATTTTACCTTTGCCTAGGTGCAAATGGGTATGTAAGGGGAGGGCAGTGGAATAGAAGACCTGTTTTGTTCTCAGAGTGTATTTGAATACCCTGACATTCCTCGGACTGTTGCAGTCTAAGTGTAGACCAGTAAAACCATTACCCCTCTGCAGATGCTGTGCTTGTGATACTGGGGAGAGAATAGGATTTATCTGTTGCACTATGTAGTCAATTGATATGAAAATACTTGAATAAACTCAGGAAAATAGAAACAAAAATTATAGATGTGAAGCAGTGGAGAGACTTGTCATTGTCACAGCCCAGTGGAAGTTTCTTTTCTTGTATGCATTCATCATCCAAAGACTTGCTGCTTTTATAAATTCCCTGCTTGGCAAGTTTTCCATCCCTGGATTTCTGAGAGGGTTGAAGCCCTGGAACATATATTTAGTGCCTGCAGACAGGTCTCTAATTATGGCTTGATTAATCACAGTAGTGACTGCACCTGCCTCTGCAAAACAGCTTCAGTTTTGCTTTGTGACCCATGCAGGAGCTGAGAATGCCTGTACCAGTGGCTATGGAAGCTTTGCTTGCTTCCCTCTTAGTTCTGCTGTCGCTCTGACCAGCACAAAAGATTCCTGGTTTGTGGGAACAGGGAGCTTCTTCCCTTGGTGGTGTTTCTGGTGAGGCTGGTACACACTTGGAAGCTTTTCTCAGGTATGTTAAAGGGCTAAAAGCTGGTTGCATTAACAGTTAAACACCATGTGAATTCACCATGGTGTATAAAATGATGAAGAGAGACTCTAAATTCCCTTTATAATTATATATATATAAGTACATATATATATGTAATATATACTATATATATAAACTACACCATGGTACTTATATACTATGTGTAATTTTCATACACCATGCCTTCCACAGGAATGGTTTCCCATCAATCCTAGTGACATCCATGGTAAGGTTCACAGGATTTCCCCTAGATGTGGTCAAAATGCCTTTGTCTTTTGGAAACCATTAAGTACACAGGGTGCCCAGAGAAGCTGTGGCTGCCCCATCCCTGGCAGTGTTTAAGGCCAGGTTGGATGGGGCTTGGAGCAACCTCCTCTAGTGGAAGGTGTCCCTGCCCGTGGCAGGGGGCTGAACTGGATGAGCTTTAATGTCTCTTCCAACCTAAACCAGTCTGGGATTCTGTGATTCTATGAATTACACTGAGCACCTGTATCTTTACAGCTAGGAAAGTCTTGGTGCATTGTTACCTCCATTTGGTGGGAGCAAAGAATAATTTTCCCAATCAAACTTACCTGCTAGCATTACATTTGCTTCCAGACAATGTGGGCTGTCGTGGTTCAGGAAGGGATTTCTGGAGATAGCAAATAGCTCCATCAAACCCATGCTTCAAGAATAAAACAAAGGCACATTGTTATTTGGAATCTGTGAAGCACAGAGAATGTCCTCTGTATAGCATGAGGCATGGATGCCAGGATTGCCTAGCTGATGAACTGGAGGAACAAGGAATACAGGGGAAGGGAGGCTCTCTGTAGGCAGACCTGTAGACGTGCAACTAGAAAGTTATTGCAATAGAAGTCAATGAAACAAAATACAGAAAGAGCAAATGTTCTGACTGTTGTGCTAGAGAGGAAACATCATGGACCTTTAACAGCCTAAAGGAAGGGAGGAAGCTTGACTGGTAGAACAGTAAAGTTGTGAAGATGAAAAGGGCATGGGCAAAGTTTGAACTGGTCTGACTGAAAGAAAGGGTCAGATATTATGGAGCAGAGAGTTCACTAAATCTTGTCAGCTTGCATGTGAGAAGGAGGTGGTGGAAGAATGAAAGATGGTGCTGACATTGAAGCTTGTGGGAAGGGGAGGGAAGCAGGGAAAGAGGGAAAGTTAAGAAAATAATGGAGAAAGGCAGGAAAGGGGAGGGGGGAGGATATGAAATAAGGTGCTCAATTTTGTCCAGGTTGCCCTTGAGCTGGCAGGGGGGTTATGCTGGATGATGAGCTGGAGAAATTTATGTACATGGGGTAGGGTTGGAAAGGCAGATTTGTGACTTGTCAGCATAGAGGTGATAGTGGAACAAGAGAGAGCCATGAGATAAAGAACAAGAAAAGAGCCCAGCCCAGGCCCTGGAAGATTTCCAAAGAGGAGGAAGGAGCAACACCACCAGAAAAGTCACCAGAGAGCAGGATATTCACCAGGAAACAAAGAGCAGGAGGGACTCTGAGCCCTGTGAAGTGATGGCTGCATGGAGGGAGCATGAGCATTTAGAAGTGAGTTTTGGGAAAATTAATCAGTGTTGCAGTTATTAACCAGTAGTTTTATATGACATGGGTTTGAGAGAAGGATTGACTTTGGATAATCATTGGAGTTCATGGATTGCTGTCTGGACTGGAGCTTCCTAAAGGAAACCTGTACCTCAAGTCAAACAGGCCAAAAAGGAGGGAGGAAGGAGGCGGCATGGATAAAAACCTAGGAGCAGACAGACTATAGCCTCTCACTGCAGATCTCCTCTCTTTCTAGTGGCAGTGACATTTAGACACCTCAGTGATAAGTATATGCTGATTGAAATACACACATCCATGTGGTGTGTCCAGGGAGTTATAGGTTCAAGAGGGAATTCTCAGGAAATAAGAATGAAAATCTACTTGATGGCCTGATCCTCCATGGCTCTGCAGCCACCCTTTCCTTCTCTGCTTTTAATTTATGCTCTCTGCTTTCACCCCCACATAGCCAAGAAAAATCCATGTGACCAGATAGGGAGACCTTTAAGAAAAGATCAATATTTGCATATCTATTATAACTATACTCAGTGTTATACTTGTTTCATTAAAATTTCTATTTGGATAATATGTAAGGTCAATACTGTCACTGTTCTGGAAAATTCATTTATTTTAAAATGAAAGCTAAATGTAGCAAGTATGATTCTCCCCATGCCCCCACCTGTATAAATCCACTGAGCTTGACAGAGTAAGTGGATGCAGAATTGGGCCCAGTGTGTTTAGAGATGGGGGAAAAAGTGTGCTAATTACATGAATCCTCATGTTCAAGGTAAATCACTTGTTATAGATGCTCTGAGTTCCTGCTCTTTTATATTCAGGGGCTGGTTATTATTTCAGCTGGGTGCCTACTGAGGTCCATTAGCTTTTACACACCAGTTAGGGTTGTCAATTGCTGGGATTGAAAATACATGAATAAATACTCAAAAGAAATGTGCTTTCCTAAGGTTATCAGCTTTCAAATCTCAAGCAGCCATTTTCAATTGTTTGCCTATTGAGAAGGCTGATGACAGGAGTTCTTAACCCAAAAGAGAGGAAGGGGACAGCTGCTTTGAAAAGTGTCTGTAGTTTCCTGGTCTCTTTCTCTGCTATTAACAGTTTTCAGGGCCTGTATCTTGTCTGGTCTAAGGCTTTGCAGAATTTGGGCTGTTTTGTGTGGTTAGTTGTTGTTTATAAGTAATGCTTAACAGTCCTCAAAGTGACATCTGGTTTAGTTGTCAGAAAGCACGAGAGGGGAAGAACTGATCTAGGACAGCTACTGTGGAAGTCACCTTTAAAGTCACATGAAAATACATTGAAAGCAAAAGCTATCTTTAGCTTGCACCAAGGGAAAATGCGTATTAAGATAGATCTGTTTTAATTTTAACATTTCTGCTGTAAAATGGTTTTATAAAGGTTTCATTTAGTGCAGGGAACTTCCATGTGTCTGTTCAGTCCTACTGAAATTCCAACTCTATTAATGAACTGTTTGTTAGATAACATTAAACCAGCTACACTAACTTCCACCCTTAAGGCTTGAAAGCAGTCAGATGGTGTCTGTTACCCTTTTCCAAGGTGGCAGTGGTCTCTTATGTGTCAAATGAGCTCATTGGCTTTAATCCCTATCCCAGATGTCCACAGCACAAAGAGCAAGATCTGAAGCAATAATCTTTATGTCAGTCTCAACAGACAGAGCCAGAGCTACATTCACCCAGGGGAGCAAGAGGCTTTCTTGTCAGCAAAGATTTTTCCCTCCAGCAGAAAAGGACAGTTTACATTAGTACTTACAGTGCTTGGTCCATTCTCCAGTGATATGTCTGAAAATTACTATCATTTGTAGACAAGAGACTGGATGAAATGGCAGTCTGCAGTGAAGCAATGTCCAAACCTGCCTTTTTCATTCAACTTTAGGTCCTATGCAGCATGCTGGTAGAAAGACTGGGTTTTGCAGGAGGAGACTGGATTACAAAGGTGGGATTCATCCCACTGAGTTTAAGCATCTAGAAGTTAGCTGTAAGTACCCTTTATAGTTAATGAGAGAGAACTGGTTTCTCCATTTCCATCAGTGGTGGATAATTTTATTCCAGAGCCTGTGGCAACTAACTTTTAGACACCTAGAGCTGTGCGGTGTGTATGTCACCCTGCCTTATTGAGATCTTTATCAGGGGGAAGGCAAAAGGTGAAAAATCCTAAATCTGCAGCTGAACTGCCTTCCCTTGTATTATTCCCAATCTATTAATGAAACAAAGAACTGGTAAATGCCCCATCCCTGGCAGTGTTCAATGCCAGGCTGGATGGGGCTTGGAGTAAGCTGCTCTAGTGGAAGGTGTCCCTGCTCATGGCAGCGGGTTGGAACTGGTTGAGCTTTAAGGTGCCTTCCAACCTAAACCAGTCTGGGATTCTATGATTCTATGTGCAAAGAGCTTCATGCGTGTTATTAGTCTGGGGAACTGGGGAATGCAGATGGTGTTGGAAAGGTAGCCCACAGTTGCTTTCACTGTTACATTCAGAAAAGCCACCAGGGTAGAACTCATCAAGGTTTATATCTGGGACATGGAAATTTTCCCTTTCCCTTTAAATACTTTAAATTATTTCTGTAAGCAAAAAGATTAAATGAGTCAACATTTCAACAGAGTGTTTCTTAATCTCATGCAAAAAGATAGATTTTGCATCACCTGTGTATATATGCGTTTATACCTTGTTAGAACTGATCAAAGTGGGATTTGTTTAGCTTGGTAAGTGCCAAGGCCTGAAAGAGGACTCAATGATAGTAAAATGATATCATCACTTTAACATTAGTGAGCAGGAGTTGTTAAAATGGTCATTTCTTTTCAGTGCTTCACTATTGAGTTGAAAAATCCAATCTTATCCTTGTACTAACCACTGTTAGCACAGGGGAATAGAAAGGAACATCTGGGGGCAGAAAATCCATGGTATTGACCTGGGGAGGTTAAAATGTGATACTGGCCAGGACTGGGGGAAAGGGAGTGAATGAGGTTAAAGGCCAGGCTTGGATCCTGATAGATTAAATGGAGCTCAGAGAGGGACTCAGGGAGTAATAAGGGATTCCTAACCCTGCCAGCAAAGGGTTTCTGTAAGCCTGCAGCTTGATCATCCTTCTGGGCTGGGACATGGAGCCTTTGGTGATTAGCATGTAAATGCAACAGCACTGTAAAAAGTTCCACATGATTTTATGACTAAGCCTTGCTGCAGGGAAAAACATGTTTGACGATATGCATTAGAAAAGGAGAGGTGAATGAAATTAGGTGTCAGCCTGCAGTCACTGTGGTTGGGAAGGTGCATAGCAAGAGGTGCAGGTACACGGAGTGTGAGGAAGAGAATCCTGCACACAGAAGTGCAGGCTGAAAAGGGAAAGACCCTGTTGCTATATAAAAAGAATACTGGTCAAATAAATGCAACTTTCTGCTTGGCACTAATGAGGCAGATTAATAAGGCTATTGGTGCCCATATGGCTACAGAGATTTCCTTAGACTAAACAGTGCTAATGAATGCTTTTGCTTTCAGAAAGCAGTGTTTCATGCTTGGAGTGGCCTCGTACATGAGGTAACTGCTGCGTTTATCCTCATGCATCATCTCTCTGTGAAATAAGTATTGTTCCCAACTCACAGACAGGAAAAGTGGACCAGAGTGGCAAAGACCAGCATCTGCAAAAGCCATCTCTTACAGCAGGCCTTGACCTTTAATCATCTCAGAGAAATTTACATGAGTAGAATGAGACCATGAAGAGGGTCAACATGAAGAGTGCAAACACATCCTAGTGTCAGTTCTGTGTGCAAATGTGAGTGTTGTAGAAGGGGTTATTTTGGCTACTGCTTATTAGACCCAGCTGTGTTGTAGGTATCCAACTGCACAACAGCTCTCCCAGTAGCAGCATAATACATATCCCATAAACACATATCCCTCTAAAAAGAAATAACTCATCATCTTACAAAACAAGGTTTAGTGACAGGACTCCAGCACAGGTTGTCTCCTGTGTGTTTAACTGTATGAGCTTTATGGGTTTGACCTTCTGACTCAGTGGCTGTTTTCTTGTCTAGTGCTTCTGGCTTCCTAAAGGGAGGCCAGTCACACTGAAGCTCAAAATTATGGCCTGGCTGCTTGTGATGTGAAGACTTACTGGTTTCATTCTTAAATGGAGATACAGTTGGCTGCTTGGCTGCTGAGCAAATATATTTGCAAAGATAACAGGAATACCAGCTCCAGGAAGGATGCAGAACCCCTATTCCTATTCCTCTTCTCTCATAGGTTTCTCAGCTTTCTGTCTCCACATGTTTCCCTGTCATTTTGATCTCTGTGTCCCTACATAGTCCTGACCAGTGAAATTGTTTTCTTTTGCTCTGTCTAGAAACAGGGAACTTTAAGCCCTAAATCTCCCTGAAAATAACTCAGTTGTAATCTTTCCTTAAAGATTTCCATAAGATCTTATCCCTGGCACTGCAGTTTAGGTTGTGTGATGCATATTCAGGCTCTGTTTTGTTTCAGCTTTCACGTGCTACTTTGTTGGATTTTCCATGTAGTGAACTATTGATTGAACATTAGTATCTAAGTCTGGTGAAGTGGCTATAAACATGAACACTATTATGTGGTGTTTAACTGTTTGCGAGTGCAAATACGTGTTTAAAGGCAATTTACCTTTGAAAACCAGACTCAAAGTACACATTTATCTTGAAAAGCTGAGGAGAATTAATCTCCACAGCAGCACATAAATACGTGCATGTTGATGGATGTATGGGCACACATGCACTTTTGTGTGCCCTGTCCAAAGATAACTCAGAAATACACCTAAAATAATACACCACTGATGTGAAGGACAAGGTAAGAGCAAAGCCAGATACATCAGGTGCTTCTAAGGCAGTTACCCTGTGGAATGAAGTAGACCAGCACAGCAGGTAGCAAATGTCTTTTTCCAGAGCATGATGGAAAAGTGGCTGGTGTGTAGGCAGGCCTGAAGGAAAACCCCACATTACATTTATTGTCAGTCTGCCTGTCAGACTGCCTTGTTAGGCAGGACCAGTAGGATGGGAAATAGACCAGTATTTACCTTCCCTTTGTATGCATATGTGAAGGCAACAAATCTTAGAAGGGGCTTATTACAAAGATGTTCTTCATAGTGTCAGGAATTAGATGTACAGGGTTAAGATAGAGAACCATACATATGGCAGTACTAAGAGGATAGTTACACCTTGGTCTTAATGCAGAGCTGCTAGACGTGGGAGATTTGTTCTTTCCATTCTCAACTGTGCTTGAGCCCTTCCATGGCTGTGCCTGATTTATTTATGGAAGGAGAATGTCTTCGCTGCTTTACTCCTTGCTGCACTCTGTGCTCCTGGTGCAGGACAGCTCAGTTAAAGAAAGATAAAGAAACAGGCGAGGGAGAACTAGAGCAGGACATTGTATATGTATTTTCCAGCCGCTTTCATGCTACGGAAGGACAAGAGTGAGATAGGAAAGGGGAATCTTCAACTATACCAGCTTTGGGGCAGAAAACAGTTCCTTTTCCCTGCTGCTCATGAATGTCACTTCTCTTTTGTGTCAAACTAATATTCCCTTTGAGCAGGGTGACAAGGAGAAGGGTACCCACATTGTAGGAGGTTTGTCCAATAAGCACAAGCTCTTGGATGGGAAATGATGCTGATGTGTGTGTGTGTGGCCCCTCACCTGATTCAGGATTTCAGGGTCTCACTGTGCCCTATGGACAGGCTGAGAGATAAAACATTTTATCATTAGATTATATATGACAGAGATAGGCTGAATTACCATATCCATGATGGCTGCATGATATAAATGAACATCACTCAGACTGTTCTGTACTGCAAACATTCCTCCCAGTGTGTGTTCCACAGCTGAGGTTGGACATGAGTAGTTCCAGTTGTTGGCAGTGTTTGCACAGCAGTTTTAATTCTTCAGATATTTCACACTTATGACAGTTGCTGGACCTTTCATGCTTTTGGTTTGATATGGTGAATCCATCTTTTTAAGAAGCTTTTCTTTTGAAGATGGACAGCAAAGAAAAAAGCCTTTTACATCATTTATACACAGTGAATAAAGCATTTCTGCACAGTTTCGAAACGCTTCATATTTTCCACTTTTCTACAATTGAGAAGTGAGTCTTGATTTTGCTTTTTGCTGAACAAGTGGCTGAGGCCAGCACTGCATGGCAGCAGGTTGCCCTGAAAACAAAGACAAGACAAGAAAGGTCATGGTTAGTGAGATTGTTGTGAATTCTCTTAGTATATAACACCCACGTGCCTACCTAAGCATTTCAATGCTGTTTATCACCACAGTACCTGAGTGCTTCTCAGGCATTAATAAGTATATCCTTGTCTATTGCTTCGAGATAGTGTAGAGCTGTTCTATCAGGGTGAGGTTTTCATCATAGACAGATCAAAGAACAGATTCATCTGAAGTGCTGAGGTGGGAAAACTTATGATTTAAGATTCCTGAAGGAAGGTCTGAAGTTGAACACTCAGAACTACATGAGATGCTCATATCTGTATCCTGCAAGTACCCTTCAGCTATCAAACCATGTTGTCAGCTTCTTCTTGCTTTAGAGGAGAGCACTGTCTTTGGGAACCATTCAGGTTTCCTGATATCAGTCTAGCAGAGTTTCTTTTCCAGTTCTGCCAGTGTGTGGTCAGTAAATATGTGACTGAAGTGAAAAGATGGCTGGAGCAAACAGAAGAGATCTCTTTTATCTTAGGAAGTATTACTATCAATCTGTCTCTTCCAGGATTGCATGAACAGTAGGTTTATTTGCATTTAGCATTTCACTGTTGGCAAGAAGTGTTTCTGCATTAAACATTTGACCATTTGACCAGCAGATTTTGCTGCCATCGTTTAAAAAGAGGTGAACATCATTAAAAAACCCTCCCAGGTTTGAACAGACAATAAAGAACAGAGTCTGCACCGAAGAAATGGGCTGCTCAGCACACATGTACTCAGCTGGGTGCCCTTGTCACAGGTACTGGCTTTGTATCTGGTTCCCCAGCGTGCTGTGGAATTTGAATTCTTGCCTTCAAACAGCATGGCCAAGCTCTCGCCCTCATTTTACTTCAGGCTCTTTTGCAAAGGCAAATGGCACTGCTGGAAACTAATCAACGTAATTTTTTACTCTTCACAGAGGTCTATTAGCAATCATTGCTGCAGTCTTGGGCTCTGAACAGGGACAAGTGTATTCCTAAATTCAAACCCAGGCAGGTTTTGTGTTTTCTGTAAAATATTATTGCCTTGGCTCATCTTTGGATAGCTTCTTTTGGGGCTTTTTGTGGTTTTGCTGTTCCCTAGATGCTGTAGCTGGCTGCCAGATAGGGAGATGCTGCTGAGGGTATTGAAAAAGCTCAAATGGAAATGAATAGGAAAAAGCTAACTCTCATGTCACTGCTTTTGCATAACCTCTTCCTATAGATGTGTACAGGAACAGAGTGCAAATATTAGTGTTATTAAATGTGACACAGTTAGTTTTTATGCTGCCTGCCAACGGAGAAGACAATAATTGTTTTCACTGTACAAAGAAGGATACAGCTTTTATATATAGTGCAAAATCTCAACAGAGACAAAGTGCTGCAGATGCATCATGGCTGAGCAAAGCTAAGCTGTCCTTAGGGCAGACTTAGTCTAGTTCTAGGTCTATAGAAGTTTTGTTGGCTCAAAGTTTACAGCCAAAGAACTAGTTAGTATTAAAGACAAACAAGCAACTTGTGTATAGTGTAAGAATGCAGCTGAAGTGATTTGCCAAATCCCATGAAGGAGGAATTCTGTGGGAGAAGTGTGACTGTAGGAACCACTGATCAACTTTCTTTTTCCTATGGAGTATTTATATTGAAAGCAGTTGAACTTCCCTGATGAATGCAGATTTGTCTAAAAGATTCTCTGGGTCTCAAAGGAAAGCTCTTTGATTTCCATCCCATACCCTGGCTTCTCTGAGAACCTGGGGATGGAGGCTGTGGTTTCTTTTATGCTTGCAGCCAAAATGCTTCACTGTGCCCATTTGGGTAGCATTTGAGCCTAAAATGACTGTGGAAATTTACATACTCATGTACTACAAGAGCTTGCCTATTTATCAGAATAAAAATTATAAGGATCATTAATTTGTGCATGTGTAAATTAGGAAATGGAGAGGCTTTCCTGCTAACCAGTGGTAGCATGTGATATACATGGCAGTCATGCCAAGGATGAAATGTGCTGATTGCCTCCGGGTTTAACCCTGCAGCTTTCATGCAGTGCACAAGCAGCTTGTTCTGCTCACCATGTGGCACTGGAGCATAGGCAGGAAAGGTCACACGAGCAATCAAGATCAGCATATCCCTACTCAGGTAGGGACCCCCTGTGGCTGTGGGATTAGCTGCAGAGCCTGAGCTGCCTTTCAATACGTATTTACTTCTAAATGTCCTGACTCTGTTATAGACATTTTGTGATTCATTAATCTGTGTCCGTATTTGCCAGGAACTCAATGCTCACTGGTTCTTGCTGTTTGGCTGGTTTTTAAGGATGAGGGGAAATGAAAACAGGAGGAATTGAAAGGTTAGATTATTTTGATAACGCATCTCCCTGCAGGAGTGAGGCATAATCTGAGAGGCTGCTTTGAGAGCTTTGCTGACAGTGTGACTTCAAGAAGGATTCTACCAGAAAACTAATAGTCAGCATCTGCAATTATCAGATAATATTTTGTTTAATTCTGGAATATTTGGGGTTTAGAGGCAGAAATGTGGTTGCAGTTCAGAGGAGCTGTACATCTCAGCCCTTTGCATCATACCTAGAATTTTGGCACATGAATTTCAAATTGAGACTGGGAGTCCAGGCAGAATTTACTCTCCCCTTTTCTCTTTCCCATTTCCACCACATTCAGGTAAGCAATAAAAACACATTTGCTTCAGGAGCCCACCCATCCTCTCAGCACTGAACAAGGGGCAGCAGTGCACACATGTATTGCTGCTTCCAAGGCAGATACTTGTCAGGGAGAAGTCACAGACCTCCTTGTTTCCTTAGCCCTGGAGATCCTTTCTCATTGCTGAGGCTCCCCAGGGAAGAGAGGGGTGCTGGTGCCTTCCCTGGGAGGAGGGGAGCATTTAATCTTCTCATCTGTCTGAGCTGACATCCCCGCTGATGCTGGAGAGGAGCTCTAGGGGCAGCCCCCAGAGAGCAGTGCAAGAGATGTCCATTCCAGAGCATCCTCTAAATGAATCCTCAACATTTCCATTAAAAAGAGACACTCCTACTGGACAATTATGGATTGTGACTGTCCCATTTTTCCACAGGCAGAGAGCTTGTGAAAAAACTGACATTTAAAAATGTCAGCAATCTTATTTATTCTTCAGTTCAAGAAGTGTTTCTGGGGGCTTTACATGTGGAATACCAGTTGGGGGACAAAAGGGTGATGCAGTCACCCTGACAGAACCAAGCTCTTTATACAAATACTGGACTCCTTCAAGTCTTACTTCATTAAAATCATGTTTACTGTGTAAATTCTGACTAACTGGGAAATGCACCTGTGAAGGTTAAGGCACCTAATGCCCCTAAAAATTACAGCTGTGTGAGTGCAAGCTCTTTTGTGCTCTGTCCCATGATTGACCTCTTTCTGCCTTGAGAAGAGCCCCTTCTGTAGGAATTAAAGGCTGTTCTGTCTTCCTGATGTGCTGCTGCTCTTCCTCAAGAAGCAGAGTGCTCTAATGCAGATTACTGTCCACCAGGAATTCGAACAGCACTGCTACTGCTTATGTATTGCCCTTAGTCTAGGATCACAACTTAAATCCAGCCAGAGGACAGTACGTGTCAGGGCTTTTCTCTGCTGGAGGATTGAAAGGCCAAGCACATTAAAATATCTGTTTCCTCTTCTCTGCTTCCCAGTTTTTTGTAAGTAGCACTGTGGAAAAGCTGTGGGACTTGTCTAAGGAAATCTGGGTTCAGTTTAGCATCTGCCAGGAAGAAAAGCAACCTTTCCCTCAGCCCACCTTTATTATTAGCTGTGTGCTTGGCTGCAGTGAAGGCAAAGGGAGGTAGTTTCAGATGGGTGGACTATTCTGTGACCTGCCTTTGTACAGCTCTCACTGCCTTTACCAAGAGCTGCTGAGCAGAATTTGGTCCTAGGCTGCACTGACAATGCATTTCAGAGAGTAAAGCACATTCCCCTTCTAATAGCTGCTTCAGTAGATAACTGGCATATGCTGCTGCCAGCTTATTGTTGCTCCTTTATCACGAGTAGGAGAGCTTGGTGCCAGGGCAGTGATTCAAAGCCTGCTGTTTTTCCCCACCAGTTTAAGTGACTGGGATCGTGTATATTTCCTCTGTGCCAGAAATACATATATTTTGATGTCAAATTTGTTATTCTGTACTGAAAATCATTCTCAGTGGTTGGTAAGTATATTGTTTTGTTGAATGTAAATCTAGCCATGTGCTGCACTATACAGAATCAGAGCCAAGGCTACTTCACTTTGAAATCTCCAGTGACCATCCAGTAAATAACAGCTCTTGAAGTCTTGAGTCTACTGGCAGAAAATACAACTGTACATCATTCTTAAAGGAATGCCTCATTGAAGTAAGGTTAAGAGAGAGTGAAGAGGTTTCTCTAGTCAGTTGATTTGCTTTATTAATGCAACAGCGACCACAGCATTAGCAATTACATTTAGTGTGTAGCAAACACAAAAAATCGTATGCCTTCCAGTTCCTGCCATTGGGATGGAGCTGCTTTCTGTTTGAAATGGGAGGGCTATATGAAATTATCTGAGGGTAAAAGTTCATTTGTGCACTAAGGTGACAGCCAGCCTCATGTGGGCTGAGCCATCTGTAAGCCATGGGTGCTGGCCACAGATTGTGAAGATGCTGTCTGTGGGTTAGCACAAGGTCTTAAATCCTGCCTTGGAGAGCTTTTATTCTTTGATCTGATTCACTGCAGGGGAATGAGTTTCAATTTGGAATAAATTTTGACCTAAATAATTGAAAGTTAATCTCCCTTTATTTTACTTAATGCTTTATGATAATGCAATTGTAACATGTTTAGTGGGGGGCACAGAGGGCAACAGTCTGCTGAAGCTGACATTTTGCATAAAAGAAACAAAAAAGGTCCTGAGTTTATCTATTCATACTGCTACCAGCAGCTGAGAACATTAACCTTTTTAATAATGATTTCCCCTCTTTTATGTTTTTTTGGGGGTGGTCTCCTTGTAGGTACTCATTTGTGACACTCAACCATTATATTATGTGCAGCATGGTGTATGTGAACTGAGTAGTTTACTAGGTCAAGCAAATGGTGAAGAGATCGAACCAAACAGGGTGAAAAAATGAACTATAACAGAATGAGTGTATTGCAGGTTAAGTGCTGCTTGAATGAAGCAATGTATTGGGGTGAGTTGCTCCATATAAAATACTTTCCTTCTTGGGGAGTTCTCAGAAAATATGCAGTCAGTGAACCAGAAAAGTGTGAAATTATTTAATAAAATTAATTCTCAGCTGTGAATAGCAAAAATGTCAGATTTATTTCCCATCTCAATTTCCATGCCACCAAATACAAATTTATCCTTGGATTCTTTTGTCCTGATTTTAACATTTGCTCTCTTGTACTGAATATAGTTTTATACCCAGTCCATGTTTTCTCAATAAGTGTCAAGCTAGCATAAAGAAACAAGTAAACATGTTTTCAAGTAGGAGTTAAAAGCACAATATTTGTGTTTAGATATATTTTCAGGCGAGAGCCAAATAATTTTATTGCATAATCTTATAAATCTGGTATTTGCTTTCTTTTACATGTCAGAACAATCTTGTGGTTTCCACTGGGCTATTTGTGTTGTGGAGGGAGCACCCACATGAATAAGAAATAGGAGGAGGGATGCAGCTTGCTGGTCAGGGTGTGATCCTTGTCCTCTATGCCCAGACTACAGAATATGTGAGTCTTCCCAAGCCACGCAGAGTAAAACCTTCCAGTCCTTCAGGAAAGCAGGGCCCTGAGGTTTGGTTGAAGACAGTTATTAGAAAGCTTGCTACTGATCCTCTGGAATCTGTGGGTCTTCTCTGTAGTGCTAAGAAGGGAAGGCAATATCCCTTTACTGCAATGGGCTTAGTGTGCTGCTTACCCTGTGGCTGCTTCCTTTGGGACATGGACCTGTTCTAGCTCCCAGTTCCCTGGTGCTTGTCAAAACCTCTGTCTGCAGGCTGTTTTGGTTGCTGTTGGAGCTTTGGGTATGGACCTGAATGTAATAGAGTAGGCCTTTAGGTGTTCATGCTTATCAGCTGCACAAAAGAAGACAATGCAAATGCAAACCTGCAGAGAAAAAGATAAGGAGCTCTTGGAATCTTAGAAACTGATCATTTGAGTTATATTCATTTGTTCCTCTACAGCTATGCCCATTCCTTCATCTAGAAGATAAAGAGATTCATTTCTTACTCCCCTGCCAAGGTGTCCTAAAGGAGTATTTTCTTTAACTCCAGATGTATTGGAAGCTGGAACTTTTCAAGCAGGTTGATGCCACTTTGTCCAGCTTTGTCAGTTGATCTCCATCTTCCGTGGTACCTTGGACTCCTGCCACAGCCTTCGCCAGAATGAACACTTCAATTAACTGGTCTGTCCACATCCCATTATCTTGGCCTAACAGACCTTTAAGAAAGCAGTTTCTTGCTCTCTTGGCAGTGTAGGCATCTCTAAAATATAAGGAAGTTTTCCTTAACTGCAGCCTATTCTTCTCCAGTATTTTCCTTCTAAGCAGCCAGAACAATTGCAGTAACTAGCTCATGGAGGAACCTTGCTTCCCTGTTGAAGTGGCACTGCTGATGTCTTGCCCCTTCCTGGATCAGAGCGTGTTCTCGTCCAACAGTGGTCACCCACTCTATGGACTGTGCTTAGCCAGCTTGACCCCTGTGCCAGGGCTCATGTACACTGGATCCAAAGGGGCACTTTGGCATTTGGGATGAGCAAGACTGAAGGACTGGCAGTTGCCAGCCCCATTAACTGCTCCCACAGCCCCATTCTGAATTGAGGTGACCTGTGAGCAGAGCTTGATTGAGAACTCCAGCAGCAGGAGCTGAAATCATCAGCATTGCCCCTGTTCAGATGCTAGAGCAGGCAGAATTAATGTTCATATTCTCTGTCCCAGCTCTCACAGCTCCCTTTAAAAATTCTCCTTTGAACTCCCCTCTGCTTCATTTTCCTGGGTGAAACCACCCCTGTGTTTCAGTCAATGTCAAAGCACCCTTTGACTGAACAGAATTAGGACAGAATAGGGAGGGCATTAGTCTCTGCCTACACAGGAGTGGTTTGGGGTTGAAACCATTAGTGGTGCTCTTTGAAAGCTGACTTATTTCCATGAAGAAGCCTTAGGAGTGCAAAGTGTTATTAGAATATGCATTATTATTTTGATGTTCACCTGTCAGGACTGACATCCATGACAGGAAAGGGCACTATAATGGAAATCTGATCTGCTCACTTTTCCCTAACATGATGCAGCACAAAGAGAGGTGATGCTTATGCTCTGCTTTTCCTCAGTAGCTCAGTCCCAAAGGGTATTGTATTGCTGGATGACATTGTGCTGCAGCCTCTGTGCTTCATTTTATTTTGAGTAAGTCCTACCTTTTTATACATAGATAATGAACCCACTGTGCACCTGGTACAGGCTGCACAGTGTTATTTAAAACAGGGGGGCTGAGCATGCCTGAAAGTGAAGTTCTCTCCTAAGTATAAGCTGCAAACCCTTATTCAACATTAAATCAAATCAATGTTAATTTGTGAACTAATTAGTGTTTCAGGCTTTTTTTTTATCAGCAGTGTGGTGATTTTGTATCTAATGCTCTGTGATTGTACCCAAGTACATAATTATGGAGCTGAATACATTGTCTCCTGCTGACATGCTGGAAAAGGAGTTTCTTTCAGCAAAGGATGTTCACTACCTCTGCCTTAAAATCAAGATCCACATTTGAGTCCTTTATGTCTGACTCATAGCTGAATTAAACTGATGTAATGTCAGAGTCCAGGGGTCTTGTTGAACAAATGGGATGAACATATATTAACTAAATTTGCTTGTTCACATTTCTACTTTATTTTAATGAGGAAATGGCAGGAGATCCTTTGGTGTGAGACAGATGTTGAAGAGAGAACATGCGTCAAAGAAAACCAAGTGGTTTCAGGAGTTTGTTTCTTTTGAACTCTGCACTCTGAGTGCTGGAGTACAGAACTGTCAGTACTGGCTCAGCTCAGTGTTCATTCTCACCAAGAAGCCTTTCCCTGGCAGCAGCCAGCACCAGGAAGCTGGGAATGGTGTCAGAAGTTCCATCAGTCCTGTAATAGCTGCCTCTCCTATGACAAAACTGATAGAATTCTTTTCTACATTTACCCATCTTTACCTAGCAACAAGCATTTTAACCTAGATACCGCTCCCCACACTCCAGTTGACTTTAAAAAACATAGTTGTAATAATATTTATGTCCTTTGTGATCTATATGTTGTCTTTGATGACACTGAGTTTTCCTAAGTAACATGATTAAGATAAAAGCCTTTCTTACCATAATGCAGAATCTGCACCGACAGGGCTGAACACTGCACCTAGCTAATAGAAATATATGAGTAATGCAGCATCACTTATGTGTACAGTCAGTAACCTTGTTTTAAAATCCCAACAGATAAATTGTAAAAGGTTCCTGCAAAATTGAAGGTGAGCATGTGCATAGAGTTCCCTATGAGATCTCTGAGTCAATCAGCAAAATTCCCTGTCCCTGGATAACCTTTGCCCAGGTGAGTTACTGCTCAGCTGCTCCCAGGAGTCAAACCATGATTGATTGCTGTGCCGGGAATTCACTGGCTTCCTCTTGCTGATCTTGCCTTGAGGGAGGTGAGTGTGGGATTGTCAGAAATGGTTTTGGGTATTTGTCCTTTTGGACTGACAGGCTGCTCTTGCACCAGACTGACTCAGACTGAGCTGCACAGAGCCATGATTCACAGCCTTCTTCAGTATTTGAAGAATTAAACACACTCCAAAGTGCTGGAATTTAAGTGATCAGCTCTGGGTGTCTGGGTTAGACTCTGTGACAAGTATGACTGTGACAAGTCATACTTCTGAGCTACTGTTTTAATTCTTTCTGTAGGCTACTTTTCTGGGTTCTAGTCCCTTCCTAGATCTGGGGCTGAGTGCAGTCAGAGAGGCTTTAACTTTTAGTCTTGTGTTCTAGGAAAATGAGGCTTGTTGAATCTTGCTATCTGTACACATTAACTGTCTCTGGAAACTTTTGAAGGCTTCCACCAGTTTCAGACAGATCTGACAGGCCATGAAATTCCCTCAGATCTCCTACAAAAAGGTTTCCTCTTGGGAAAACACAGCAGTATGGGCCCAGTGCTTTGATACATGTTCAAGATCTGTAGGTAACAGGGTACACTGATTCTCTACCCTTGGAAATGCAGTTATGGACTGAGATTCCATAGGTCCTGACTGACTCTTTTGAGAGGTGCAGGAAGTCATATCTCTGGATATTAGCTTAGCTTTCTCCATGTCTTGCTTGTGAAATTTAGTTGCCTATATGATCAAATTAAGTAGCCATGACAATGTAGCCACCTTGTCTTTGTTCTTCAGTGCAGCAAGTCGTGTAACTTCATATGTACTCATCAAATCTAATACCAACTGGCCTTATAGTAAGATAAACAACAAAAGATTGACTTAACTAAACATTGCCCTAAATCAGTCGATGAATGGTCTCTGTTAAATTTAATGACATGAAACTGTTGATTTTTACTTCAAAAGTCCAGGATATCTGGCAAAGGGCTAAAAAGATGAGCTAGGTTTCCTGTGCATTGTGCGCTTGGTGAATCTCAGCCCACCTGTTACCAAGCTCTCATGCTAGTTCTGGACACCTGTATTATTAGATGAAAAGTGGATGAGAGAATTGACCTTGATTTTAATTTTCTTACCATAACTTTCTTACATTTGTATGTTTAAGGCATTTAAAATGTTTAACATTTCTCCCAGTTACATTTTATGGTTGATTGTGCAAATACCCCAATGTGCCAATATCTTCAATGCAAACAGCAGAAAGTTGAACTATTTAGAAAAACACAACAGAACCCAAGAACCATGTTAATTGTATCCTTGGTTATTTTTACATAGAGAAATATTTCAGTCTACGCTCTGTGTTTATATGCTAAAGATGTTTCTTCTTGTCTGAACTAGCAAATGTACCTCAGGGAGCTTTATTTATGGTTATGCATTTGATGCAGAACATTATTTGCATCATAGAAAGATCACAACTTCCCCTTGCCTATTTCAGCTTTTCCATACCAAACATCAGGCTTTCCTATTATTTGTAAAATTGCTTTTGTTTCCAGTTGGGATCAGATTGAGAAATGGAAAGATCAGGGCATGTTAGAATTTGTAGCTAGGGGAGAATTCTGCTCCAAGTGTAGAATGCTAAACCATGGAGGGGGGAAAAGGGAATGCACGAGACAAGGGAAAGGGTTCGGAGTAGGTTTTTTGGGTATCTGGTTGCTATTACCCTGCAAAAAAGCAAGAAATGAGGACAGGAGGAGTAAACTGTAAAAGCAGGGAAAGAGAAGTGCAGTTTTAAATGGTGTGGATAATGATTTTATACTTCCTAACTTCTGAGGTAAGTGATTTTGCCTATTTGGGAAGAAAGCTGGCAGTGGCCTATCCATCAATTAGAAACCCTCAGGACATATTTCAGGGAGAAGGTGCAGAGAGAATGTTCATTTTTAGATATTCATAGAGAAATTGTAAGAATGTTCCAGTTGGTGCGTCCAACACTGATCTGCTTAACCACTTCCCTGTCATCTCCCTGTTTGCAATGAATTGATAAATGCATTTTAATTGGATTCTACTGTTATTAGCAGTCTTTTTTTCTAATTCTAAGCAAACACCACAAAATGACTGGCAACTCGAGAGATAAGGTCTGCTCTAATTTCTAGCAGCAGCTGTAATATCCAGGGGGTTAATTTAAATCATCGAGGTTTCATCTTCTTGCCCTCTAAGGTCTGATTCATAAAGCTGAAGAGATGAATTCAGAAATTTCCAGAGACAAATGGGGGAGAAAATCAAGATATATGGAAAAAGAAGGTGGAAAATTAAGTTTTGTCTCAGTGTATGTGGTTACCAAGCAGGGCTTGAAATTCACTTATGTTCTTGTGCAGATAAGGTGTCGAGATGTTTCCCTCACATCCAGGGCCAATTTCCAGTATTGGAACAGATCGATGATCCATTCAGACTCCATCACTGGCTAATGCTGGGGAAAGGCAGAAATCCTTGATGATGCATTTAACAGTTTCAAACTACCAGAGATGAGATTGCTTCCAGCTAGAGTTTGTCTTCTGCCCCTGAAATATAAATACTAATCAGTCACTATTGTAATGCTGTTCTAGCACATGTATTTGTAGATGATACTGAGCTTTCCTAAGTGCTATGCTCTGCTCTCAACATAGCACAGGTTCCAATTCAGCAGGTTAATTCAACACTCTTAAACTACCTTTTCTTTTTTTAACTAACCACCATCTTTCTATTAACTATAATTTAGTTTTGCACTATATATGCAATTGTGTGGGGGAAAAAATCCTCCACAAAACAGCCAAAATTTGGTATAGCTCTAAGTCGTCCAGCTCAGAGAGTACAAGATGTAAAGTACAAGTTATGCATGGATCTTCTTAACCAAAAGGAAATAGAAGCAGCATTCTTGATGTCTCCACTGGGATGACATGTTGGCAGCATCTAACTTGTATTCAATTGGGTTTTGCCTTCCAAATCTGAACAGAACTTGCTAAAGCCTGAGGTGTCAGAGGTAGTCTCAAAAGCTTCAGAGGTAATACCGGTGCTTCCTAAAACTATTTAGATGTGCCTTGTTATGGGGACCACTGAATATAGCCATGCACCCTAAAGCTGTGGAGTCCCAATGAGCCTGTGATATTATTTTCCAAGGAGTAGTTAAAAAGAGGGCCATGATAGATCACTGCTGCAGAGAGAAAGAAAACCATATCTTCTCTGTGTCTCTGGTGGAAAGGATGTTGGTGAATGATCCTGGGCTTAGCGGATAGAAGCTGGAGAGGGTCACAGCTGAGTTATTGTTGCAACCAAATCAAGACAAATCTAGTGCAGTTCCACTGATTTTTTATTTTTTCTAAAATTGAGATACAAATTCAATCCCAACAGAGGGGGGCTACTGGCAAGCCCGGACGGGTGGATGTTGTGTGATTCTGGCTTCACTTACTGAGCCACCTACCCTTGTGAAACAGCAAAGGTAGCACCAGGACTGCACAGGAGGAGTGCTGGCTCAGAAAGGCACTGAGGGGAAACAGCAGTCCACCAGGAATGTTGTCTGCTATTAATTGTCCCTGTGGTTAGTTAGATTAGAGGCAAAACTCAGGTTGATCAGTATAAGCATGGTGGAGCTTTGATATTAACTGAACTACTTGTTACTCTACTACATCATGATTATCATAAATTATAAACATGCAACTAAGAAGATAATCAAGAAAGCAAGATTTAGCAGGGGCTTCTGGCCCTTGTATTTAGGGGCAGACAAAGGTGAGCAGAGAGGAGGAAGACGGCTTGGAGTAATGTTCTTTCATGTGTTTTTACTTGAAACATGAAGGTGGAAGGAGAAAAAGAAGATTTGCTCATTGGAATCAGTTATGAGAAGCCTTTGGTTACCATCCTCATGCACTCTGGTTTAGGCCTTAAAAACATTATGTGCTCTGAGGAAGGACAAATTTGTAGAGCAAACAGTGAGTATTGTTTAAATGCAAACTAGGCTCTTGATTGAACAACCAAAGCCTGACTACATTACGTCTGGATTAATTTTACAGTAGTACCAGCAGTCAGATAACCCTGTTTCCTTCACAAACAGCAGACAGGCAGTGACCCAGTGAGAACCCTACTTTAACAGCCCAGGTTGTTTCTTCCTGTCTGCTTTTTCCAACACAAAGGACAGAAATGAGTTAAATTTCTGCCTAGAGAATTCCCAGCACAGGTGTGCAGGCTGAGGGATTCATCCCCTGAGCAGCAGAGAGGGGAGCAGTGGTAGCCAGATTGAAATTTGGGTGGCTTGTTACGTTTTGTTACTGACATGCCTTAAGTCATCAGATCATTTTGGTTTATTAGCAGAAAGAAGTTCTCTCTGTTATTCTGCTCTTTAAACCAAACTAGAAGCATCACTTTAAAGGTGACTGGATGAAGAGTTGATGAATGGGAATGATTAAGTGCAGCAAGGTGTGAGGAAAACCTCTTCACTTTAGTCCTACCTGACATCAACCTTCGACAGGGGAAGTCTGGTGTCTGGTCTATTGCAGTAACTCATTTCTCTAGTGGCACAATTGAGTTACAGGCAGTAGGATGGACTCAAGTTGTTGCCAATGGAAATCATAGAATCACAGAATGGTTTGGGTTGGAAGGGACCTTAAAGCTCATCCAGTTCCAATCCCCTGCCATGAACAGGGACACCTTCCACAAGAGCAGGTTGCTCCAAGACCCTGTGTCCAACCTGGCCTTGAAGCCTGCAAGGGATGGAGCAGCCACAGCTTCTCTGGGCACCCTGTTCTGTAATTGTTTCTTCTCCAGCTAACAAATATCTTTCAGCCTTGGGATGCTCCTTATTCTATGAGACACCTCTGCAGGAACCTCCAGGTGCAGGGATCTAAATAGCCTGCTTCCCATTCCATTTCTTAGGTCTAGAAGAAATAAAGTCATAATAGTTATTTGCAATATATTGAGAGAGAAATGCAAACACATAAACCCCAGGATTAAGTTTTGATAGCATCTAAGCCTGTTATCTTTTTGAATTTGCTTTTTACTGAATGACTCTGAATCCACATGGTTTTATAATTTTCCCCTTCCTGATGCATATCTCTTAGTTTCTTGAGGGAAAAACCCAGCTGAGAATATACGTATTGCTGAATTGACCTCATCAAATTCAGCCCACAGCCTTTAAGAAGTTAAACCAGAAAATCGTGGACCACCTGCACAGATTCTTGTTTACTTTAGGAAATTTTCAAGATTTAATAACAAATGTTGTCCTGGTTTATTTCTGAGCTTTCTGAAGCCATCCTTGCAGAGAGAAGACTGTTCAGCATGTTCCATTTTGAATTAACAAGTTAATCTATAGCTTCTTGCTGAAAGTGAGGGGAAGCAATTACTGGTATGCATTAGATCACTTTAATTTCAGGTATACATTCAGATGTATCTTCACTGGTCTGAAGAAGGACTGTGGTTTGGGCAGAGAGAGTGAACAGTGATTAGCCAAAGCAGCCCATGTTCCTTTTTGTCATGAAGTTTAATCAGTTACTCGCTTACATGACATTTTTCAAGAGCTATTCATTACTCTTAGAAGTTGCCTGATTCTGGGACAGTGCTGACTGTGTTATCTATTGCTGCTTTTGCAGGGAGGACAGTACTCATTTATGTCTCATGTCAAAGAAGGTGCCATGAACCAACGTCACAGACTCAGTAGTTTGATGCCAATATGAAGATGACTGATGTCATTTATGTCATCATACATAAATGATACAAATCAATTAGCAAGAGTTTTGCAATTATTCTATAACCTGCCATGAACAACCACAATGCCCTTTGTCCAGAGCAGCATTTCTGCTGGATTTTTTTCTGTGTTCTTCCTGGCATAAATGTTTCTTTCCCAGCACTGTTCTAAATCAGGTATTGTCAATTGCTGGGATGTGCCTCACTTGTAGGACAAGAGTTTGTCAATGTAGGGCATTAGTTCCCTCCTACCCTGGAAAAGAAGCAGAACATGCTGCTATAGCTCCATATCTCTCCTGCCTTTTCTGCATCATGTCTGCAGCGTTTCTCAGTGCTGCAGGGCATTTTCAGCCTCGGGTCTGAGCACTGCTGGAGTTGCCACCTCATTTGCCAGGCTGGTGACCAGATCTGCATCCCATTATCCTTCTTGGTCCCTTCCCTCACAGCATCCTCAGAGCTCTGCAGTTTCTAATGACCTCCTACTCCTATCCTCTTTTTGGGTCCTGGAGTAAGTGAGGTAGGTGAGGTCTCAGGAAAAGTAAGAGAAATTAATGGAGATGAAGCTCATTATAGAAAAAAATCAGGAACACCTAAAGTATGTGGTGGAATAGTGCACTGTGCATTTCTAAACATTAAAAACAAGGAAGGTGACTTGTTTCATCTCACTCTACTCCATTTGCATAGCCATGGGCTACCTCCAGGTACAGGTTGTTTCCCATGCTTACCTAGTGCTCTCTTAGCACATGTCCCACTCCTTGGACCTCATCATCAGGTGTAGTTTATCACACTGTGCCCTGCCATTACTGAAACCCACTTACTAGAGGCTGAATTTAGAAATTAGTCTGTAGATTTCTGGGTTTTCTGGCTGGGTGAAGAGTCTACCATGAACAACAGGAAATATTTAGAAATAGGATTTTGAAAGGAAGCAGGTGGAAAGCACACGTGACTGGGAGAAAACAACAGTCTATTCCAGCTGCAGTGGTTTAGTTAGTGTTCTGTATTTGTGATATTAATCATTTGGTTGCACTTGGAGCACAAAGTTGTTTTGAGGTGAGCATCAGAGTCGAGGCATTGTGTGGTGCCTGCAGAAGTGCCTTAGAAGGGGAGGCAGAAATTGCTGTACCTTATAGCCATGGCATGCCTGCTGGAATTAATCTCTTTAAACACAGAGCTTCCTTTTCTTGCACACCCAGTGTTTACCAGTGCAGTTGACTCACAGAAATGAAGGTAAAGCCATGAAACTTAGGAGCTGCTTGATAGGCAGTCAGTGGAGATTCCTGGAGAAAACTGAAGCAAGTATAGAAGCAATAAGCTAATGGGAAACACTATGCCAGCTAATGAAAGGGAAAATACTGATGAGGGGGTGTGAAGGGGGATTATTACTGAAGCATTCACAGTTCTTTGCAGAGCTCCTGCTTTTACATTCAGATTACTCGACGATACGCTGACTCATGGAATTTGCAGTTCCTCTTTGCCATGGTAAGAAACTAGCTGGTGATTTTTTTCTCTTTATTTCTTTTCCCAACCAACTATTTCCAAAGGTTGTCTTTCTTTGCTTATAGTCAATGCCCTAGTTTTCAATTCAGTAGTGTAAGGCATCCATCTCCATCTTTTACCCCTGCCTGCACGGAACTGTGTGCTTTTTGATGTTGAAAAAGATCTCTCCCACAGATTGCAGCTTGCGGTTGGTAATGAGGAGAAGTTATCGTCACCGTGCTATTCTAACATCTCAGTATGCTTTCTGTAATGTGAGAGGATTATTACTGATGCTCTGCTGGCTCTATTCATTGTTATGAATGAATTATGCTTTTAAAGCTGGGCATTAGCCTAAAAATGCCTTCAGTAACTTAAATGGGGATTGTTATTACTGGTTGTGTTTATGGTTGTTCTTAAGAGCCCACCAAGAATGGATCGTCGTTGTGCTGAGCACTGTATGGGAGATGCTGTCTGCCCCAACGAGTGTGCCTAAAAAGATATATTTAGGGTGAGGCCAGGGATAAAGCACAAAACAGGGTGATTTCACACAGCAGATACTTTTCTGCTGACAAATATAAGAAAGACTGACATCTTTTTCCTCCTGATACTCTGGTTTGCCTGAGGAAAGGAGAGCATCTCTCCCCTATGCTATTCTGGGTATGTGTGGTGTGGGGTAGAGTCCTCCCACCAGAAACCTTAGTGTTTGCCTTTATCTGCTCCTACTGCCTGCAGTTTTGTTTGCTCTCTGTGGACTTCCCTTGGGTGTCAGAGGACTGTGGGGTGAGAGACAGTGGGGAAGCAAAGGCTGTGAGTGTTACCATGCCAAGTCCAGCTCTGTGTTTTTCTCTTCAAGTTTGTCACGGTCTTTTAACGCTGAATTATTGAGCATTTGAGTCTGGACATGCATTTCACTCACCACAAACAGTGTTTTAGAGAAGAAAGCGAGGAGTTAGGTTACTCAAGGCATTGCTGTTGGATGGCTTATGGAAAAAAGCTGTTGGGAGGAAACAACAGAAACTAATCCGTGCTCTTTCTCATTTGCAAAGATTCAGTTGCTGTCTTATTTCTCCCATCATAAAATTGTCTCTCTATGTTTTCCAGGTGGATGCATCACAGGGGCTAGAATGCAGCCTGACAGGTAGAAATCAAAAGCAGCATGTCTTAGTGATGCTTTGTCAGCTGTAAATAACAAGAAACGTTTGGGGGTTTGTTCTGAAAATCCAGATGCCATCCACTGTCAGCTCTCAGCTTCTGCTGCCCTGGGCAGTATGTCATGGGCAGAACGTTTGCTGTGCTGTGTATATTGCTCCCACAGACATTTCATAGCATCAAAGCATAGTTTGGGTTGGAAGGGACCTTCAGAGGTCTAGTCCAGCTGGGATTTGCCTGATCTGTCTGTATGGCACCTCTAAACTGGGTGTCATCTCCTGGCTGGAATGAAATCTCTGTTGCCCTTACAACCTGAAATCCAGAAGATGAACATGTTCTGTGGCCACTGGGATGATTTATGCTTAATCCTTAGTAATTTCGGTGACTAGTTAGTTAGGTAACTAGCATGAGGTTAAAAAGCAAACACAAACTCTCCAGAGCATTATGGGTTTGCATAGTGATGCAGATAAATAAACCTGTGGCAGAGAGGATGAGATCTGCAGCAGTCCATGAGAGCTTGGTAGTGACCTCCCCACCCATGGTGTGTGTCATGGGTAAGCTGTCCCTTTTCCAGTCAAATGCTGTTTCCAGTACAGTCTGTGAGCAATGGTCTAAATGCATGTTACTCTGGTGAGTACATGTTTCTGTACGTGTCTATATGTTTATATAGGATCTGGAATTACTTAGCCTGAATATTTTAAGATGTTTGTTTGATACAGTAATATATGTGGCAATATATAGATCTATTAATTGGAATAACAACACTAAGAGGTTTATTTAAGTATGTTCCATACTGCAACACACTTATTCTTGTTTCCCTGGGTATTAAAAAGTGTGCCATGTTTTTACTTGACAGCCCACTTCATAATACATTATAGGAGTAATATTTTACCAACTGAATATTCTACAGTTCTAATTTCTTCTGTCTCCGTTCCTCTTTCTTTTAACCATCTGAGCTCAAATACCAAAAGGAACAGATTCACCACAGGACTCTCTGCTCTTACTGTGCTTAAGATAGATTGCATTCAATATTCAGTAAGCTCTTTGTATTTTAAATCCAAAAGACACCTCTTTAGAGATGTAACAGAAGGGAAGTTCTTCATGAAATACAGCAGGCAAAAATGGGAGCAAACCCAATGAAATGCAGGTTAGTGCCATGCAATTTCTCCAAATAAAGATCATTAAAGTTTCTGACAAGGCTTTGATGCTGAAATGCTGCCTCGCTTGTAGCAAACACCCGAGTGAAGCAAATACTCGACCTATCTGACAGGCCATGAACGCTTCCATTAGCGTGGTATAATTCTAATGCATTTAGCATGTATGTTTAATGCTAAATGCATTAGCACTTCATGTCAGGAGCTCCAGACCTGCTAGAGTCAAGGGGTTAACACAAATTAAGAACTGCAAGAGAGATTTGTCACTCTTTATAGCTTTGTGTTAGAAGTCCTAATTTCATTACTGAAGCTCATTCTGTACGGAAAGAGTATTATTTTTGTGTTAGGCTCTTCTTCTTTCTTTTGCAAGTAAAGCCCAATTAACCTGCTGGCATTTGCTGCCACAGGAACACCTCCTGAGAAGCCCCACTGTAACATCATGTAAATATATGGTAATAGAGTAAAACCTGCAGAATATGTTAGCAAAGGAAATTGAATTAACAAATTTAAAGTTTAATTAACAGATTAACATTATAAACTCAAGCCTGTCATGGCCACCTATGGGTAAAGGTGGGGTTTTTGTTTATCCTCTCTAAATCAGAACTTTTTGGACTTCAGTGGTACGAGAGAGCAAGGCCAATGTATGAAATACAGCAACCCAGGCTACAGGAAGCTTTCAGCATACAGAGAGGGTTAAGTAGCCCTTAACCTTTCCACTTGACCTTACCCCTCTTGGTGTTTCAGCTTAGCACAGCTGTGTAGTGATTCTCACTGGGAATCAGCTCAGGTGAAAAATAACATGAGGGGAAACTGGTACAACAGAGAAACTGGTTTAGAGGCTGGCATAAGCACAGAGGGTTGGGCATCAAATTTGCCATATTGCTGATGATTGCTTCATTATTCAGTGTGCAATGAGGAAGATGCACTTGATCTCCTTTCCAGCACTGCAAAGTGACAGTGCTTCATGGCCTTAATAGTAATTTCTTCTAGCAGTAGTAGTGTTAAAGTCAATGGGACTACAAACAGAGCATAAAGAATATGCCACACTCTGTAGGGTCAGGATGAAGAGCTGTTATGTTGATTGACCTCAGGAAAAAATTATTTTGAAGGGTTTTTTAAATTATTTTAATTAAAACGTGTATTTAGATGAGTGGAATTTATGCTAATGGGCACTTGTACGTCACCCTCATTCTTGGAAAAGTTTTAGAGATCTTAAGATCTTTAGCTCCTCACAGTGCATCAGTGAGAGGATGTTTCACTCTTTCTCATGAAAAGGCAGTAAAGGGAAGGTTTGCTCACCATTGCTGGTGTGATAGGGCCCAAGTACACCAGCAGGTCCTAGGTGCCCTGACCGGGGTCCTCCCTGCAAGCACCTGCTGCCCTGGGCTCACAGGACTCACTGGACGGTTTGTGTTGGAAGGGACCTTAAAGCTCATCCAGTTCCACCCCTGCCACAGGCAGGGACACCTTCCACTGGAGCAGCTTGCTCCAAGCCCCTCTGTCCAGCCTGGCCTTGAACACTGCCAGGGATGGGGCAGCCACAGCTTCTCTGCGCACCCTGTGCCAGTGCCTCAGCACCATCACAGGGAAGACTTTTTTTGCTAATATCTCATCTAAATCTCCCCTCCTTCCATTTAAATCCGTCCTCTTTCAGTTGGGCTCTATTCTGGCTTATCCTTGGTCTTCGCTGATCTGTGCTGGAGGGTACATGGCAGGAAAGGAGGCTTTTCCTGTTACTTGGCTCTGTTCTGAGACCTTTGCTCTGTTTTCCTTGAGGCCAAGCTCTTCTCCTTGGTACTTTGCCTTCCTTAGAGTGTTATGCTACTGGTAGCAGCTAGATGCGTGGGTATACTTTACACAGCATACCGTGACTCATAGCTTGTGGGCCATGTCCAACCTGTAGAGTATTTCTATGTGATTTGCTACCTTTTCCCTAAAGAAGGAGTAAATACTGCTGTAAGAGCAGACATCTCCTCTTGCACCCTTCATCTGCCTTTAACATCTCCTGCTGAGATCCGGAGGTGGATCTCGGTGGCTCTGATCCCACTCTTGTCACTCAGTGAAGGATTGCCTCAAGATCCCAGCAATTTGTTTCTTTCTGTCACTACATCACATCCTTACCTCAGTGTCTCCCAGCTTCAGTCTGGGTTCTCTACCACACACATGTACCAGTAACAAGACTGGAGCTGTAACTCTGGCTTCAGAGGGGACTAAGCATTCATGTTGCTAACTAAGAGGATAACCAATGTATTTCCCTTCCTATTCCAGGCATGCTGGGATTCTAAACCTTTCAAAGCATTCTTAACATCTGCTTCTTTCAATAAGCATGCACTGCTGCTAGCTTGCCAGTGTATTCCTGGGGTTATGGCTACAGGAACAGGTTACTACATGGAAAGATGGAGAAGAGTTATACTACAAGGTAAGAGCCAGCTGTGGAGCAGCTAATGCGCTGCAGAGCTGCACTCCTTTACCCTGCAGCAGTGTGTTCATGTAGCCATACCCTAGCACTAGCCTCATTAACCCTGCCATGTCCTCAGAGCACATTGCTACCAAATGAGACACTCCAGCATTTTCTGTGTTAGGGAAAGCTTAAAGAGGTTTTCCTACACCTTGTCTGAAAATCAGCCATTTGGTCTGTCATAAGCTACATGCTGGACAACACACTGCTAAAATGCCTATAACCTAATATGTACTGATCACAGAATCATAGAATAGTTAGGGTTGGAAAGGACCTTAAGATCATCTAGTTCCAACCCCCTAAACTGACTATATGCACGTCAGCATTGAGCATTCCTCTGCTTATCTTAAACTGATTGCAAGGTATCATTTTTAATTAAAGGGGAAATCCAGTTAAAAATATGTTCCAGGGAGGAAATCAGCACATGTCTACTGTTAAAGCATGCCTTGATTTTAATAGTTTTGGCTTTCATTTCACAAAGTGTTAGATAAGTGGATAAGCAAAAGAAATTATATGATGAGGTTGTCTGTGTTCTACATTTGTGTTTGGGTTGTAATTCCAAATGAGAAAGAGTCCTGTGGTTTGTCATGCACCTTGTGCTGAGTATCATCGTGTATTCTTTTTATGAGACTTTTTATAAGGGCAGGGAGGGATAGGACAAGGGGGAATGGCTTTAACTTGCCAGAGGGGAGATTGAGAGGAGCTCTTAGGCAGAAGCTCTTCCCTGTGAGGGTGCTGAGGCGCTGGCACAGGGTGCCCAGAGAAGCTGTGGCTGCCCCATCCCTGGCAGTGTTCAAGGCCAGGTTGGACACAGGGGCTTGGAGCAAGCTGCTCCAGTGGAAGGTGTCCCTGCCCGTGGTAGGGCATTGGAACTGAATGAGCTTTAAGTTCCCTTCAGCCCAAACTATTCTGTGATTCTTAATGTCTGGTTTAATTGATTTTGGATGAGGTGGAAATTAATTAACAGATGCCAACATTCCCACTGCACGTGGCCTTTGGGAAGTGCTAGAGCTCTTCCTTAGCTGGCCAGCAACCGTGATCACTGCTTTCACTCTGTTTCTTCCTGGGCCTTGGGTTTTATTTCAGTCTAACCTTGGCTCTCTCTCCATTCCCCTGGTATCCAGCTTTGGCTGTTAGCCTGTGCTGCTGATGCCTTGACTGGAGTGATCCAGCCTAGCAGTCTGTGCTCTTTAAACTAAGACCTTTTCTTCCTTGTACATCCTTGGTTTAGCACTCCTTGAAACTGAAGAGAGTGATAAATTGAGCTCAGGCTGTACCCTGGGAAGAATTACAGCTCTCTGAACAGCCAGGCATGCAGGCAGAGTGTTTTCCTTTCTCCTTTGCCATTTTGAAGTGACATTTGCTTGATCTAAGCACTTATATTAAAATCATGCGTCTCAGTAACCCTTGTTTATTAGTCTGTGCAGTGTTTGCAAGCTTCAATTGTAATACATTTTACTGTGGCTTTGGCACAGTCTTCCTTGTATTTGTTGAAATATTTGAACATTTTTGAAGAAAAAAGGCAAAAAGATAACCTATCAAACGTGGTAAAATTCCCAACTTCTTAGATGCTGTACCAGCTCAATAAATAGCCCTCTGTATCTTGGGGATTTTTAATCTGTGATGTCCCCAGTATGAATTTCAATAGACAAATCTAGATCTCAACACGGAAAACAAATTGCTTGCTGTTTATAAAATGCATATATTTGTGTTGTAAAGAAGTGTAATGGATGTAATCCAATAATGCTACTATTGTCAGGATTGCTTTCTTTTGGCTTATTGAAATTCCATATACATTTAAAACAGATTTATAACTGCCTATTTCTATACCCAAGCCAAGTCTGGTATTTCACTAGCTTTTTCACTATGCCTTTAATAGTTAAGGCTTCCACTAGAGCAGGTTGCTCCAAGCCCCATCCAACCTGGCCCTGAACACTGCCAGGGATGGGGCAGCCACAGCTTTTCTGGGCACCCTGTGCCAGCGCCTCAGCACCCTCATAGGGAAGAACTTCTTTATATCCATGCTTTCATGCTTTCGTTCTGTTTACTGAAAACAGGACTTCTTTATTTTGAAGGGTTTCATTTTTAGTATTTGCAGCTAAAAATGTGCCTATTCGGTTCCGTCAGTGCCACGGTTGCCATTTATTAAAAATACATGTAGATTGAATGGAAATTTACATGTACAGATTAATGAAGACTTTAATTTCTTTATATTACAGCAAATATTCTACATCTAAAACTGTAGTTTATTGGATGGCCAAGAAAAAAGTAAGTTATCTGTGACTTAAGTCATTATTGCCCATACTGTCACACCTATCAGAGATGCATGTGCTTTGGTGTTTCCAGATCTTCCAGGGGTGCCTCTCTCATGGGCTGCTTGGTCCTGCTGGTCCCTGCTAGAGTTCTTGGGTGCTGCTGTTTGTCCAAGGACTAGTAGTGGGCACCAGACTTCCTTAGGCTTGTCCAGACATTCAGCTCAGCTTGAAAGTGGCTTAACAAACCTTTATCCAAGTCCCTGTGATAAAGAGCAAACATAACTCTAGGGACTTGAGATCAAGCAGATGGAAAGGAGTTTAACCCTGAAACAGCTCCAGCTAGAGTTCCTCTTTATACAGGCTAATCCTCTTATGCATCCACCTATTTCTTATCTCACTAAGTGGTTGAATGTTTTATTTATTTGCCAAGTGTGCATGCAGGCTTCATTTATATTGCATGTGCTGTGTGTTCAATGCATGCTATGTGTCTTCATAGGTTGCAGTTTTTCATTTCTCAGTCTGTATCTCTTCATCCACACAACATCACAGTGCCTTATACAGACCTTGTTAGTCTTTGGATAGCTGATGTTCACCATGTTCCCTTGTCCTGAAGAGCTGATCAGTCACTCTTAACCTCCTTTTATTTTCCTCCAGCTGCACAGCTCCCATGATTAGACTGGATATTCTTCCTAGAATTGTTCTAACCTATGCAAGGAGTGACCCAAAGAAATGGTTGGGACTGTTTCCTTCCCTGTTTTCAATAACCTGTTAGCAGCATGTGCATCTTTGCATGACACCACTCTTTTTGGAGTCAAGGCCTCACTGGTGTCTTCCAGGTTCATCCAGCATCAGCTTGAGTGAATTACTGCTTTGTGTAATCACTCAGCTGAGAAGTTAGTACATTCTGGCAGAGCAGAACCTCATGGGCAACAATCACACTCAGCATCTGTAAATTACTTTGCAAACCACGTTGAAAGGTGCTAAAGAAACACCACTGCAGAGATTATTAATGCATAGCAAATAAAGTGAAATTTTGAATGCTAAATAACTAAACAAACCCCTAAGACAGATATTAAAGCTATTCTGGAGAAGCTATAAATCAGTTGCAGCCAATAGGTTAGAACAGAGTGTGGAAGTGCTGGAAGCAGATCTGTCACCAGGGTGGCTGTAGCAACCTTAATTCCTGCCTGCAGAAGGGGAAGCTTTGATCACAGTTGTCACTGGAGCACTAATTTCTTTAAAAAGGAGTTAAAAGCCAGTAAAAAGTTTTAAAAAAGAAAAGAATTGAGGTTTATGACTTTGAAAACTTGTTTCAAACGTTCGGTTTCGTTCTTAGTGAAATGTATTTTAATGAAAGTAGCAAAGCCCCCAAGAGTTTGAATCTGTAAGTTGATTTCATCCTTTTCTTCTTGCTTACCTGTCGACCTCATTTCATCAGCTATCTAAATGTGATATTTCTTTAATTAGGGAACAGTGACTAACATCAGGGAACTGCAACTGCTGGGGTTGTATTTCCTAGTGCTGTAAATCAGGTCAAAGCAATACTTGGATACAGCAAAGAAATCCTGCTTATCAGGTGGGTACTTACCACTGACCTGAATTAAAACATCAGGGCAAGCTTTTAAGGTAATCTCTCATTCACTGCACTGTGGTTCTTGGAGTGCACAAAGTGGATTTCTTTAGTATGAAACTAAGTCAGAAAAGATGCTCCAGGAGTGCAGCTAATGGACATTTATCCTACTTAAACTGGGGCTAGTCTGAAATGACTCCCTCAAAATGCAGGGCCCTCAGCACAGCTGCTGTCATATACAGATCTGCTCTTACCACACTGAGGTAGCTTGTGATTCCCTTTACACTCCACCTGGTAAAGAAGATGTTAAGATTGTGGGATATTTGTTTATGAAGGATAGGCTATGAACCTGTGATGTTTTTATGGCATTTCAGCCCCATGCTGAAAGGGAGCATGAAGGCTTGAGGTTAGAGAAGATGGAGGTGAATAGGTTGTGTTTATTGCTTGCTCTGTTGGCCCTAGAGAAGTCCAAAGCCTCATAACTGAAGTCAGAAAATTCCCACTGTGAGGAACTTAGGGTTGTATTTATTTCTTCACTTTGAAGTAGAGTGAAATGATTTAAGAGTTGGCTGTGAAAGTACACACAGACTTAAAGATAGATATAAAGAAATCATTCTGACACCACTGCTTCCTCAGGAGAACTGGGAGCTAGGAGTGAGTGCTTTAAGGGATCCTGTAAAGTGATGTTTGGTTTAGAAGCTGTTCTTCAAACTATGCTGCATTTTTGCCAGGCCCTGCAGGATGAAGAGTGTATTTATCATAAATAAGACCTTGGTGGAATAATAGCAAATCAAGGGATCAGCTTTGGTTTTAACTGCTTCTTCTAGATACAAACCACCTACAGCTGTGTGTGGAATGACACCATTGCATGTGTGACATTGCTGTGGTAATAGTGATAAACTAGGTGATGAGCATTATCTAACCCTAACCATTCTATGGTTCTCTGTTGCTCCACCAAAACATTTTGAAAGAAAGGGATAATTCAGCTGTAGGAAAGAACTTTGTTAGGAGCATGGAGAAATCAGATTGACTTCTGATCTGACTTGATGTAACTATGCAGCCTCACTTCCTGTGATGCTGCAGCCGATACGCCTGTACAGGCAGGTATCTGTTGTCTGCCGATTCCCTGATCTGAGTGGCCATGACTCAGTGGTGCTTGCTGTGGACACAAGGCCACAAGCAACCCCTATACCAGTAAGTCCTGTCCTTCCTCTGCAGGCTTGTTGCAGCACTGATATGCATCTTTGGGGCTGGTCTGCCTTTCTGGGCTTGAAGTGCAGGAAATACTGTCCACATCTAGGACTGTGCACATGGAGAAGCCAAACTGGAGCCCAGCCTTGAGTTAGAGGCTGATCTCATCCTGCCTTAGTCTGATATATTAACATAAATGCAGGAAATGTGAAGAAATTCCTCTTATATCTTTGGTAACAATTTGCTACTGGATCAGAGATATTACCTCAAGATTGGGTTTATTTTGAAGCTTTGCCCATCACTGTTGACTTCCGGGTGAGCATCACACGGCAAAAGAGTTGACTGTGTTTGTTAACTGAGCTAGAAATACATGCAACAAAATAGAGAGTCACTTGCATTTATCAATGTTGGGTTCACATTGATTGGCTCTTGGTAGTATGTTAGAATAAGGAAATGCATGTTTGGAAATGGTGAAATCTCTATCAATAGAATGAATGGTATAAACCAAGAAACTACATGGGAGAAGGGCACAAATGTGTGCTGGTGGTTAATCAAAGCTCTTTGTACTTGGAGGTGAGGAAGGGTTCAAGGGAAAGAAGACCTATATGGGTTGGTTTTGTATCCAGTACTTAAGATTTGTCTGTGGGGTTTCTGTTTGTTTTACCATTCTCAAATGATAATGATGAGAGGTATTAGATATGTTGTTTTGAACTGAGATTTCAAAATCTGCAAAGGAATTTTCTCCTGGATATTGTCTAGAATTCAGGACAGTGTAACATTCCAGCTAATGTGTGAAGTGTTTTATCTCTTATCAAGATGTCAGACCTACTAAAGCAAGCACATATCTTCTGGATTTGAATATGTGTGAATCCTAGATAATGTAACAAGGAGAATCCATCTTATGTGACATCTCGTTTCTGCCTTTCATTTAGTTAAAGCCAATAAGAGGCTGAATAAGGAGCAGATGTGAGCTCAGATACCCTGGGTTAGTGCTTATAGTGCTTATTCAGTGGTACCAGTAGAGTGAAAGAAAGCTGTGAAAGATCTTCTGAATGACACCCATGCAGGTTAGCTGCTATCATATCCTGATATCCTAACACCAGAACAGGACTGAGAGCAGAACAGCTTTTCTGTCCTTGAAAACTTGAGAATCTCAGACTTCCAGTGCTGGTGCACGATTGGTCCTGAAGGGTTTTTTTTTTGCTGTGTGTATGAAACAGAAGAAAACTCAGCTAAATTCCCAGAGACTTTGAGCCTCCCATTGCTGTTCCAGAATAGGAAATATCCTGGCTGACTGTTTGGATAATGGAATTCCTCTGTGTTTAATTTCTGTTTTACTGTTGGGGAGGGATGGGACACAAAGCTTCTGCCTTCACAATATCTGATATTGTAGGAATCACTCTGGTGGTTGATTTACAAAAGGTAAAAACACTGACTTGGAGAACTGAGTAGCAGAGATATGTAACGCTAATCTCTTCCTCAGTGTATCACCATCGACAGTTGCTATATGCAGAGTGGCTGATGCTTTAAAAAGATACTGGGTAATCATGTATTATGCTGCCACAACCACAACTCACAATACGGCTCCATGCCTTACAACTACTTTCTTATGTCTTGCATATGTTTCTGTACTGTAAATACAGGCTGGAAGATGCATATTGGGAGGAGAAGGGAGCGGAATTTTTCTCTGAGAAGTCTTTTTTAATGTTTGCTTGAACAAAGAAGTTCAGCAAACACTAAGAAAGGGAAATTGCCTTTCCTCTGAGGATTAGAGAAGTGAGCATTTGTTTAAGCAATCCATCGTTCCACTCGGTAAAACCCCAGTGCCTTTCAATCGAAATGAATGGGAAATGACAGGTTTGCGTTTTAGGATGTACTACTCTGATGCCTACCTGCTGTTATAGAAGTACAGACATGACTGCATCTCCAGTGGTGAATCCTGCCCTTTTTTTCAAAGACTATTGAGGAGTGAATTTTCTCATATCTAAGATACTGGAACTGTTACCTTACAGCCCTCTAAAACATCAAATACTTATGATCAGGGCTTGGTCCTCAAGCATCTTGTAGGAGCAGGTGAGTGACCTCTATCACACGGCATAAGTGGTGATCCCCAAGCCAGGTGATCATTGGTACCAGTGACTCCAAGCTTGGCTGGAACTATTGCAGCTGGGAAAAAGGATTTTCCTGAGGTGCTAGAACAGGGAGGAGATACTGACACCAAGGCCCCCTGATTAGAGTGTACCTCAGCAGTCCCTGTCCTTGCTGTGGGCTGGGAAAGCAGGTTCTGGCTGATGGATGTTCTTTCTGTCTTGGAAGAGTAGGAGCTGGAATCATAACTGACACTGCACAGAGTATGTGGCCTTCTAAGGTCCCTTCCAGAATGAATTGTGCTACATCCCAGTAAAATTAAACCCCTTGGTGATCCTTCCTGGGAGCCTCTTCCCCTCCTGTGACATTTTCCCTTCTGCAGGTGTGGACATTAGAAGTTACTGTAGGAACATTTTCTGTGTTAATCTGAAGATCTGTTCCTGCTCAAGATAGTCAGCATTTCTTTATTTATCATTATCCTAGATGAGATGCAGAGCACAGCTGAACCTCTGCTCTGCCCTAACAGATCACTTGGGTTTCTGAAAAGATCCTGAAATCCAGAACATGCTGAGTTCACATTGCCCTGCTCCTGTGAATATACATTAAGACTGTATTGTATGTGAAGAAGGACCATACTCTGAGTTTGTCTTTAGGGTTTTCATTTCAGTTGGCTTGCTGCTGAATAGCTCTTCCTGTTTTTTTGGTTCAAGACTGGGGGGGGAGGGCATTATTTGGTAAGTTTAGCAATATCTGTGTAAGCTTGATTTTACTTAGCTTTGTCATTTCTTTCTTATGGCTGTTGCAATCGCCTGCCATCTGGGGGCTGCTGGATCTGCTTCAATAAATCACATTCTTTTCCTGTTGCTCTGGGAATTTGCAAAAGGAGGGGAAGCTGGATGGGTTATGAAGTGAGTACAAGCTGTGGAAGGACCACTAGACGTATTTTACTTGTTTGTGCTTATGTAAAGTTGTTGTCAGTCGCCAGAAATGACAACCAAGGAAGAAATGGGTGGCTAAGAAATTCTTATGCGACAAGTTGATAGGAGGTGAAGGGGGAGCTGCTAACCGAGCCTTGCTGCTTTGCTTGTAGCAGATCATTGTTGCTGACCTTTGTGAATGTGTGCATGTTCTTGGGTGGATCAAATCATTGTCAGAAACCACCCTTGAAAGTACTAAGTGGTGCCCACCACAAATGCCACCTTCTGGAGGTGCAGCCATCAGAAGCTGCATTGCAGAGAATTTCCCAGGAGACCCACTTGCATGTTATGGCCATATGCTTCTGGAAAATCATGCAGCAGAGTTCTTCCTTGTAAGAATGACCTCTTTCACTTACACATTACATCTGTGGTCTTTGTAAAGACTTTGTAAAATGTTTGCACATTTCTTAGGAGTCCTTATTTATAACTTTCTGTGTGAAGCTTCAGTGCTTTGTACAGCAATTTTCCTTCCCAAGAGAAGTTGAATGACTCAGACCAGCAGCCTCTTGTCATTCCAGCATCTGTATTTATGTGCTGGAAGATGTGTGTGATGCAGCATTTCATTTTACTTTGCTTTTTGTTTTATATACTTATTTTCACATAGCACATTGCTCATTCCTCCCTTGCTATAAATACATCAATGATGTAAATTGCCTCAGACCAATTTCTACTTTCTCTGCTCTTTTGCCCTCGCTGATGGTCCTGTTTGAGTAGTTTGTTAGCCTCATGGTCACCTTTGGTCTAACTGGCAACCCTTCTCTCAGCAATTCTCAGTTTAGGAATTACCATATTTAATAATAGTGGTTTTGAGATTCAGCATTGCCAACTTTGACTGTTCCCTTGACCTCCTCCTTTTCCTGGGAAGTTACTGTGATAGCTCCATAATGGCAGAATATGTTAAAAGAAATGCTGTGGCATTCGTTGCTCTTCCTATGAACCTTCATTTGTAAATGCTGGTTAAGGGTAATGTAGCTGCGACCAATATACTCTCAGTTAGCATATGTCATGCATGCAAAATAGATGCATCTTTCTTGCTTCACTGCAAAATAACTTACTACTAGCACAGTAGTGAGAAACAAGCTGTCCTGTCCCCCCTTAAAGTAATAATCCATTTAATATGCAGGTGAATTAGTACAAGTTGCTGGGCTAAAGGAATCTTTTTGTAAGAAGAAATAACTACATTAGGTACCTAATTAGCTTTTGCTTTTAATGAGTTTAATCCCAGGGTTTAGTCTTTTTGGGCCTTTATAAAGAAACATGGGTATTCCAGGCATTCTCTTAGTGCTCTTACAACCTTTTGACTTGGTGCTGATGCCTTCTGAGAGAGCTAGAATTAACATGGCTTCAGCTTCAGTAGGTCCACAAGAAGGATGAACACCAGAGTCTGGTCACCTCAGAGGTACTTATTCCTAATGGGAAATACTATCTGGATGGCAGTGAGTGTTTTACATGTGATGACAGGGTCAGATCCCAGATGCAAGGAGTTTTCTGGTAGGCTTTGTGGTTCTCTTTGGAGCAATTAGTGAAGTAATTGAACTAATATTTTTTATTTGGAAATAGCTGCACAGTACACAATAACTCTAAAATCACAGAATCCCAGACTGGTTTGGGTTGGAAGGAACTTTAATGCTCATTCAGTTCCAATCCCCTACCATGGGCAGGGACACCTTCCACTGGAGCAGGTTCTTCCAAGCCCCTGTGTCCAGCCTGGCCTTGAACACTGCCAGGGATGGGGCAGCCACAGCTTCTCTGGGCACCCTGTGCCAGCGCCTCAGCACCCTCACAGGGAAGAGCTTCTGCCTAATATCTGATCTAAGCCTCCTCTCTGTCAGTTTAAAGCTATTTCTCTTGTCCTGTTCCCACGTCCCCTTGTAAAAAGTCCTTTTCCAGATTTCTTGTAGGCCCCTTTAGGTACTAGAAGATGCTTTCAGTAATCTTCAGAGCATCAGGATTGTGTAACCTTATATTTGGACCTCTAATATTACTCAACATGTCTTTTGTTCAGTGACAGGGAAGTAAACCCTTTGCAGAGTTGAGCCCCTCTTGCCTACCCAGCACTTGCATGTGACAAACAATGGGATCTTAATCCTTTTGCCTTTTGTGTGTTCACAGTTACACTGGGCTCATCTACAAGCAGATTCCACTGTGCACGTTGGGCCAGACCATCAGAAACTGATCCTAACTCCAAAGACACCTGCAGGCAGTCTATTTATAAATCTAGTCCATATCGAGCAAAGTCCTTAGGGATAAAAGAGCTTTATATATGTAAACCATTCATTTTTTGTCTAAGTGGGGTAAAGCTGTCTTCATCTGAAAGGATGAAAAACCTGGGAGTGTTCATGGAATTGAGCCCATCTTTAATGATCGTATCAGCAGAGTTGCCAGGCTGCTATTTGATTATCTCCAAACAGTATAGTGCTGCATTACCACCTCTCCCACATGGATCACTTATCCATGCCTTTTGCAACACCCTGGTTGAATTAATTCAACTATCCCTGGAGTGCTTCCAGCATTCACTGGTAACAACCCATTGAAAAGTTTCCCTTCCAGGAATTTAACTCAGTCTTTACATGTTTTGATCATCCTGGGCTATATTGTGCTGACTTAGGGGTGCAGGATAACAGAAAAGCTGTATCTCAGTTTGCAGCCTGTGAGCTAACGCAGTCAGTTTTCATCTCAACAGACTTATGGTCATGACCAAAGTGGGTTTGGTGGCCCTGACCTCATCTCTAGTGGATGTTTATCTACGATACAAACCAATGACATGGATTGCCATGGTTCATGGTGATTGCCAGTCCTCTCCTATATGAAATGCAAGGAAGGGCTACCTGAGGGTGCTAAAGGTCAAGCTGAGATATGGCAAAAGCTTGATTCCTGAGCACACCTCATTTGGTTCCACTCAGCAAGCCATTATTAGGAATGTAAAGCAGTTGCCAGCCTATTAAAGAGAGCTGAAACAAGAAAAGTGTTATTGGTATATGTACTGTGCACACCATGGTGCTGCGCTGATTCTTATAAAGGTAAAGCACTACATCCACCTTCAAACTGTTCATATTATCCTCTCTGTAGCGCCTGAAGTCGGTGCTGGCTGTTAACTTGCAGAAAGACTTACTATGACTGTGGCTAGGTTAAACTCTTGCCTGCATTCAGGTAACTTATGCAATTTGTTATTACCATTCTAAACTGTGTGGCTCTACTTATAGTTAATATGACCTGAAGGCAGTGCACCTATGAGGAAAACCTTCCTTGCTTTCCAAAGGAGCGAGCCCAAACCCCAGCTTTTCATCAGAACACATCCTACTTCAGGAAGGCTGGATTAGATCCAGTTTCAAACTTTACGGATAATGCTCCTGCCTGCTTTCTCATTTGTACCTCTGCCACTTCTGCTGGCAGAGAATCAGAGCATCAGATCTGAAAGAGCTTCTGACCCAATAAATGCATGAATTATTTAAGACATGAGTTAATTTTCTTTGGGAACTGTAACAGATTTGAACATGATACCAGCAGAGAGGCCTGTTTTCTGGAATTCCTTTCAAGTATCTCTTAAACATCTTTAATATATTTGCATTATGGTCAATTAAAAGGAGCTGAAACAATGCTAATAGTGGATTTCTTATTACTAATGCTTTTAAAATGCCTAGATTTGTGCTTCATGCTTGAGGGTATAACCCCACCTCTAACTAATGAGAGCTAAGAAGCGGCTTCCCTATGGGCAGATTATTCCATAACTGCTGTACGGCTGCTGGCTTGTCTCCCCAACTAAGGAAGGGCGAACATCTTGCCAAAGTCTCTTCCAACCTCTTCCCTTAGGGCATTGTTTATTAATTCAGACAAAAACCTCTGAGAGTAATATGAAACAAAGCTGTTCCTTGAACACCACAGCCTTTGTTCTATGCCCTCTTTATCACTCTTCTGCAGGGCTAGTTGTAGAGGAAAACTCCTTAGTGCATGTTCATCTTCCTCTCTCTAGGTCTTATTTGAGCATCAACCATTCCCTCTCCATCTGAATCTCAAAACTGAACGCATTGGTCTTGGTTAAAGTGGGCAGAATCCTGGATAGACAGCCCCTCCATCTGGGCTAGTCCACTGATTTTAATGTTTCTTCTTACATTATCAGTTATAATAATGAAATGAATACCGTAATAAGGACACAAAAATGCTTCTGGGATGCTTCAGCAAGCTCTGGGAGCCATGGTGGCCTACCCAAAGGTTCATTCAGACCCACTGTCACCCCTGGCTGTGACAGCAGTACTTGGGTGGTCCAACATACTGTGTTATGAGAGCAGCTCTCTGAAAATGCAATGAGGTGACTCCAAAACAGCGTGGGGAAGTCTCTGCTTGTGTTGGATGACACAATCAGGATGAGCAAGTGACAGATCTGCAGCCTTCCCCAGTGCAACACTCTGGTCCAGCTGCCAATGAGCAATGTGTGCAGTGAGAGAAGGTGGGAGAAGCACCTCTTTGAACCCATAAATACACACCCAGTGCATAGAAATCTATTTTCATACCATTCTTTTTTGGCAAGTATAGTTTGATATGCAGCTTGTCTCCAACCAGGGATCACATTTATGGCAGGCACGTCTGAAATTATCAAGAAAAAGAAATATAGTGCATTCTAATTGAATCATATAAATCACTGAAATTATTTATAAGGGCTGTTTCAAATCTCTGCTCTGAAAAATCTTTACAGACTGCTTGTGATTTAGCGTTAACACAACTGAGATGCAGAGGGGACATTAAGGGCTTCTCATTTTTTACTTCTATTTTGGAAAACATAAAGAAGTCGATAACTGGCTCTTTAATAGTGCTGGAACTGTTGGGGTTTAACCTTATTTCAAAGCATGTTTGAATACAGAGAGCAATTCAAAAATTCTTGGGAGCAGCAGTTTTAGTAGCTGCCATAGCAACAAGTACAGCATCCAAGTCCTTCTCCCCCTTGGGGACTAGGAAATCCCTGAAAGGACACTGTCTGTCCACACTAAGATACAGTTGTGCTAACACTGCTCACATTAGGGCAGGTCTCCAGGACAGCACTCCATTTAAAACCAACATTTGGAGAACAGGGAGGCATCATTCATTAAGTGATGGCAATACTGAGAATGGGGGAAACTTTGAGAAATGAAAGGCTAGGTGCATTGTAATACTATTTGTGTAGTTCATTAAATAGCCTGCATATGTTCTACTGTTTTCTAGTTTAGTTTTAGTCTCTTCTCTGCACAGGGAGCACCTCTCCTATGAAGACAGGCTGATAGAGCTCTTCTTAGGAAGAAGAGAAGGCTCCTTGGGAGAACTTAGAGCAGCTCCCAGTGCCTAAAGGGACCAACAAGAAGCTGCAGAGGCACTTTGGACAGGGGCCTGTAGGGACAGGCCAAGGGGAATGGCTTTAACCTGCCAGAGGGGAGACTGAGATGAGCTCTTAGGCAGAAGCTCTTCCCTGGGAGGGTGCTGAGGCGCTGGCACAGGGTGCCCAGAGAAGCTGTGGCTGCCCCATCCCTGGCAGTGTTCAAGGCCAGGTTGGACACAGGGGCTTGGAGCAAGCTGCTCCAGTGGAAGGTGTCCCTGCCTGTGGCAGGGGTTGGAACTGGGTGAGCTTTAATCTCCCTTCCAACACAAACCAGTCTGGGATTCTATTTTCTGTTGTTTGGCTGCATTCATCTCTATTACATTACCTGTGCCAAGAAGTCTTACCTTATTAATGCTGTCACTGCCATGTTGCTTTGTCTCTATAATAGTTTGGGGTAAGACTAAGGACAGAGGTCTGAACAAGCTGCATACATTTGGAAAGGAGAGAGCTAGAGATGGCATTTTGCTTCTGGGACCTCTGAACTTCTCTGAGGTTTTGGAAGCTTGGATTTAAGAGCTGTTCTTAACAATAGACCAAATGAGAACCCTGGATCTTAATTAACACTTCTGCATTTAGAATTACTTTTCTGCACACAATAGAGCTGATTATTACTGAAAGTCCCTTCAAAGAAGTTAAATTAATCTGATAAATCAATGTGGTCAATGGAGAGAAGCCTGGTGGAGCATTTTCAGGCTGTACCTGGATCTGTCAAAAAGAGTAATGAGCATCAAATACTCAAAAGTACACATTTTCGGGTGGGGAGGGATAAGATAAATGGCACACATAAACTCATAAAAGGAGGCAAATATGACATTAAACTGGGTCAGCAGAAGCGAACTTGTAGACGCTAACAGGAAATGCTGGATCTGTTTTGACTGACAACTCCAAGAGCAGATGGCAAAGAAGTGAAAGTGATGTATGGGAGCACTGGGATAACACTGGTGCTCCTTCAGATGTATCCAGCTCAATAATAATAATAATGATCCTGCTGTGAATGAAATTTCATTCCCTGTCATATCCAAGCGAGTAGCAGCACACTGAAGATAGCTTGGTAGTAAACTCCTCATGAAACTGCACAAATGTGAAGACCTCAGACTGTGGCTATTGTAGAAGATTACAAAGTGAGCAACAGGCCAGGTCTGTGTTTGCAGCAGACAGTGGGGAGGTTTCCAGGGACGGTTCTTACCAATCTGGGGGAAAACTTTCCATCTCATTCTGGTTTAATCACATTTTCACAATGCCAGGGCTCACATGATAAGCAGTTTTGGATGCCAGTGATACATGAGTAGAAATATAAGATAGTTATTTTTATCCAAAAGTGCAAGTGATGAATTCCTACTGATAAACAGGGTGTTATTTCTCTTTTTTGTATATGAAGTCACAGAAGCAAACAGAGGAGGGTTATGTACACAGAAGTGTAAAAAGACAAAAAGCCAAGCTTGAAATTAAGAGGGAGAAAGAGGCTATACCTAGAGCCAAGAAAAAAGAGAAATGGCAAGGTATTAGAGGGATCTTAGTATTCCCTTCCCAACAGACTCCGACTCCAAGGTGGTGTTCCTCATCTCCACTGATGTCAAATGTCAGTCCCAGCTGGCCTTTAGTATTCTAATTCACCTTTCTGACATTAAAGGATGGAAGGTGGGCTGGAAAGCACTTAACAGATTAATCCAGGAGGTGCTGTATGCCCACATAGAGTGCTAGTCCTTTGACTCACTTCTGGGCTACTATTACAGCAGTTACCTGTTGTACCATGTGTGTTCCTGTTCCTGCCCACAGTGGACTCTCTCACAAAGTTCAGTAGAAGTTACATGAGTTACGTTACATAGATACATGTTTAATTCTTATTCTTTGTAGATTTCATGCGCCTCCCAGACTTTCAGGTTCTAGCTGAACCTGGAGCAGGAAGTATCAGAAAGGGAGTATCAGGAGTTTTTAGTCTCAAGGCTTCTAGTCCAAAACATTTGTATCCATCAGATTAACATCCACTCTAAAGCCTGGGTAAATCAGGCCTTTCTGTTCCCTACTGATCAAACCAACTATACCTGATAGCTTTTTGGGGAATGGCTGTGCTCTTTTTGAATGATTTCGTGGTGTAGGGTAATCTTCATAAAGAATCACAGGGGAACCAGCATTAAATGTTTCATGGAGTAATCTTAGACTTGTAGTTGGAGAAGAAACTGCGTCCTCTGAAATACGTGCTGCTGTTCCTGCCTTTGGTATTAGGGGATAGTATGAGAATAGGTAACTTGTTTACAAGTTTTCCTTCCCTTTCAACCCTCTGAGCAATTTATGTCACCTTTTTTCATAGGCAATGCTAAGACAGATTTACCAGCTCAAGTTGAAAGTGAAACAGATGAAGGAGGTGGAGGGGAGAACATTCCCTTTTCTGAAATCTGTACGGTGAGACAAAAAAGTAGGTTATGAATGAAAATATTGAATTACAATTCTTCAGGCAGTTTTATACTTAAATCATAGTCTTGTCAAGTCTGTGTTTGATATGCTTTAATTAATGCTTCCCTGGCTTTACTTTTGATTTTGATGTGCATGTGATAGATTCATACAACCTCAAGTGATCAAAAAGAGGCATTTGTCAGTGTCAGACTCTGTGTTAAGGTCTCTGTTGGCTCCGTGTACATCCTAGGTGAGGAAGGTGGGAATGGGTTATTAGAGGAATGGGAATCACCTATTAAGAAATCACCTACAGTCAATGAAGCTAATACAGTTTTCATCAGGCTGTGTGCAGTACCAGGATGAAATGAGTTTGGAAAATCAAGTCAAACTGAGTATGACATCCCCTGTAATGCAATGGAGGGTTGTTCACAGCCTGTAGGTTTGCATTTGTTAGTGACATTTGTTCACTCTTCCAGTGGAAAATCCTCATTTTCAGCAATCACCATCTGAAAGTCCTGGCTTTTTGTGAGACAATATTTGAAAACACTCTTATTATTTGAGACATCACAATAGGAAAGGAAGGAGCTGGAGCATATAATTGTTCTCCTAGGGACAGGTGGTGGGATGATACTAACAGCAGAAGCAGTTAGGAAGGAAGTTCATAGAATCCTGGACTGGTTTGGATTGGAAAGGACCTTAAAGCTCATCCAGTTCCAACCCCTGCCACAGACAGGGACACCTTCCACTAGAGCAGCTTGCTTCAAGCCCCTGTGTCCAACCTGGCCTTGAACACTGCCAGGGATGGGGCAGCCACAGCTTCTCTGGGCACCCTGTGCCAGTGCCTCAGCACCCTCACAGGGAAGAGCTTCTTCCTAATACCTTATCTAAATCCTCCCCTCTGTCAGTTTAAAGCCATTCTCATTGTCTATCATTACACACACTTATAAAAGCCTCTCTTTAGCTTTCTTTGTAGCCACTGTAGGCACTAGAGGCTGTTCTCAGGTCTCCCCTGAGCCTCCTCCAGGCTGCCCCAGCCCAGCTCTCTCAGCCTGGCTCCAGAGCAGAGCTGCTCCAGCCCTTGGAGCGTCTTCATTGACTCCTCTGGACTTGCTCCAACAGCTCCATGTCCCTCGTGTTGCCCCTAGAGCACAGTAGATGGGGTGAATTCCCTCCCTTGACCTCCTGCTCACACTGCTGGTGATGCAGCCCAGGACACGGTCTGTAGCTGGGCTTTGCTCACAGATGGTACTGGCAGTGACAGCAGACCCTGTATCAGCTTCAGTCAGTGATGACTCTTTTTCTCCTGTTTCCCTGGGTAACCTCCTCAATCAGTGAGGATGTACAGTGGTATGTCAGCTTCCGTTCCTGGCTTGCTCCAAGTGCTTTCGATGTTTCAAGCATCCTCATTGCTCTTCATTTTCTTAAGTGTTAATAAAAGTAATACCTGCTATCTGTAAGGTAGTGCTTGATGGGATAAAGTGCTTTGATAAGCTCTTAATTATATGGTTTCTTACAATTTGTTGACTTCCCTTCACAGCAATCGTGGGATGCTCCTAACACAAGGCCTCATTCTCAGCACTGTCATTTGACATAATTCTGCTGATTTCATTAACTTGCCCTGATTTGCACCCCATTTTTTTGCAAGTCCATCACAATGATTGATTGACAAGGAAAATAGGTTTTATCATCTTTAGTCTCCAAATTGAACCGTTATAGCAGTTGGATTATGTTAATCCTGGCGGCATCTTCCGTTGGCTGCTTTGCATTGCTGAACAGAACCGCCCTCGTTTCGTCCCCCCTCCACCACCCAGGCAAATTAGGGGATTAAGCCAAGAGGTGTTTAAGCTTAGCATTCAATTGACACACATGGTTATGCAAATTGTGAAGGAAAGCATGAGATTCTTGAAACTTAGCTTGAATATTGGATGTCTTCAGCATGAGATCATACTGAAAACAGCAATAAACAGTGAAACTAAGGCTTAGATATAAGTAATCATGATTTTGAGTCCATTTTGCTGAAGTGCTCTGGAACAAAGAGCTCATCCTTTCTAGGCTGTTGTGCAAGACACTCTTGAAACACAAACCTGCCTTTTTCTTCTCAGCTTGCCAATAAGAAAATTCAGTGCTACAGAACCAAATGCCAAGTGGTGATAAGCAGGATGCATTTTTTCTTGTACTGGATTGTACAGTGCTGCTGCTGTTTGCCCTAATACCTCTTGCAGTAAACCCCTCTGCCTGCTTTCCTGGGCTGTTACAAACAGTTCAGTTTGCCATGGAAGGTGATGTGGCAATTAACAGCATCTCAGTCCAATGTGCCACCGAGCACACACTGGCTCTTGACTTGAATTTCCATTGAGGGTCTTTTCCCTGCTCAAAAGAGGAAGAAGTCCGGAGGGGAATGTGCCAGCCAGCTATCCAGGGATCAAAGAGATGAGGAGTCATCTGTACTCGGGCATTTCATCAACCTTGAGATCTGTGTATCCCCTCTGAGAAGGTGGGAGGAAACTAGTAGGTTTGAAACATAGGCAGGAGCCTGCACGATGCATTGAAATGTTAAATCAGGTGTATTATTTCCATATATACATGGCAGGTAAAAGGCAGAACAAAATGGCTCTGTTGTCTACCAGAGCCTACGAGGGAGACCCAGTGTGTGATTAAATAATGAATCAGATATCATCACAAATGATAATGTTCCACTGTAAATAATTCCATTCGTTTACCCTGCTTTGGGATTGAAGTTCATCTCCCTTAGGGACTCCTTTGACTTTTGATGCTCTTTTGATTTGCAGATGCTTGAGTTTTTTCTGCTTTCCAGAGAACCCTCATAAAGGTTCAGGAACCAACAGAACTAAGGGAATAATTCCCAGCAAATAACTTCCTGGCTGAATTTAGCATCTTTATTTGTGTAAAACAGCCCTCCACATTGTGTATGGTTTGCATTAATTTATTGTTAAATTAGTTGTAAGTATGAATTCCCCTCCAGCTGCCATCCTATTTTTATGAAGAGAATATAAACTCCAGTCGGGAAAGAGCTGATTTTTAGAATTAGTTTATGTGTGACTGAAGAAATATGTATTGGTTTTATTCCCTGCTTGGATGACTACAGGATTGCCACTGCTATAACTGTGTCCTAACATAATATTGCCCAATGTAAATGCCAGTTTTTAAGTTTATTTTTCTTAATTCACAGTTAAGCTATGAAAGTTTGATCTTGGAGAGGGGACACGAGGCAGGAAAAGGACATCTTCTGTGTTTTCCTGTAGAGAAATCATATGGAGGAATATGCTGTAAGGGAGAAATAGTGCAATTACTATTAATGGGTTTTACTTGACTTTTGCTTTGGGAAGCAGTATTTTCTGCAGGTGACTACTACATATATCTACTAAATTATCCTTTCAGTGGATGAAGGGGGTGGGCATGTATATTTGCGTATATTATGTCTTTTATGTATATGGTGGATGTAAATCCAGACTAATGCTGGCACCAGAATATTGATGTAAAGATTAGAGTTAAGTGTATGTGGTGGATGCTACAGTGATGCAATGCATTTCATTGGGAAGTATCTCAGAAATCCCTTTTAACTTACTGTATTTGTCAGGAAGTCATAAAGAAAACATTAAGCATTTGTCTCTGATAGAAGTGGAAGGGATGTTGTACCAATGCTCCCTTCTTCCACCCCAGGAGTAAAGGGGAAATAGCTAGAAAGGAGCTGCTTGGCTGCAGGGAGTCTGGGGCACTGGGAGCAGCAGGAACACAGGGCACTGCCATCTACTCACTGTCAGTCCTGATGAAAGAGTCTCCTGCTTTTGATTGCTGGTTATAGGATATTCCTTGTAACCGGGGTCAAAAGGAAACCTCCAGAAAGAAAAGAAAAGACTTCTTTGTAGTCTACCTAAGGATTCAAATCACTCTGCACTTGAAGGATATCAAGTCATGCTACCTGGTTTACTTCCAAACAGTGCCACTAGTCATACAGGAGCTACCTCACTTCAGCCTGCTAAAATGGTGTAATGACACCAGTATGTTCCCATCCATGAGATCCATGGATGAGAAGTGCTGAAGTAAAAGAATTACAGCATAAAATTCAGAACATCTACCTATCGCCATGAGACTCGTGGCATTCCTGGGCATGTGTGTCGGTACTTCTGTGTCACTAAATCAGAGATCAGAGGTTTCTTTTTCAGGTGCCATCAGCAGATACATGTCCTAGCTGAGAAAGCCAGGAGTTTCCTGAAGTCATAAAAAAGAAGGAAAAGTATCCCCAAGCTGGGGGGAAGGATGATGGCAAGACAAATTGAATGTCTCTTTCTGGCAGAGGCGGAAGTCTGCTAGACGTTTGCATTGATCCTCGCCTGGAAGTTTTGAAGGTTCAGGGAGACCTGAAGTACACCAGTGAAGGTGGGTTTTGTTTCCTTATGGGAATCTTGGGTTGAGTAGGCACCACATTCTCAAATATGCCTGACTGCAAAAGGAAGCAGTGCAGCTCAGATGTGAGGGCTATTTAATTGCTGTCTCTAGAGGCTTTCACATTGCATCACAGGTGGTATTTGGTTTCCAAGACCATAAGGATGGGACTTGTGTAAAGAACTGGTAATTTGCTCTGCTTTGGGTACAAAAGCCAAAGTCTCCACATGCAGGGAAGCCTCCATAATCATGATGTGAAGGCAGAAGTAGCTTCTGCTTAGGGTTTCATTACAGTATGGAACTTTTTGGGTAACAATTAAACGAACCTCTGAGATGAGCTGAATAACAGTGAACCTAAACAAAGTTCATGCTGCGTGCTGCCTGCTTCCCTGTTGTCATCAAGCAATGTTTACTGTAACTGCTGGGGAGTGTGGCAGGGAAATCTCCTCATTTCCATTTCAAACTCTGCTTGCTCCAAGACGAGTATAATCAGTCCCTCCCTGCAGTTGTGCACTGCAGCATCTCTGCTCCTGCTCCCTCTCCCGGGGCTTGCTCCTTCGCTTGCTCAGCTGTTCATGGCACTCTGCTCCCCAGCTGATTCAGAGGCACAGGAGCTCAGGTGGCTCTCCAGCCCTCTCTCATTCAGAGGCGCTTACATGGCTTTTTTGCTCAGACATCTGTGTTTAAGGAATGGAAATTCATGTCACTTGCATCTAGATCTTTTCCAGGGATGTTTTGCAAGCTCTTCCTGATTTTGTGTCTCTTTGGATAGGATTGCAGATAAGCAGCTGTATGTTTGATGCTCCTTATTGTAATCATAAATCATGATAGTACAGTTTGTGTTGGAAGAGGACTTAAAGCTCATCCAGTTCCAACCCTCTGCCATGGGCAGGGACACCTTCCACTAGAGCAGCTGCTCCAACCCCTGTGTCCAGCCTGGCCTTGAACACTGCCAGGGATGGGGCAGCCACAGCTTCTCTGGGCACCCTGTGCCAGCGCCTCAGCACCCTTGCAGGGAAGAACTTTCCCCTTGCTCTATCACTACATGCCCTTGTAAAAAGTCCCATTCAACCTGGCCTCTTGGTACAAACACTCTCCTGATGCAAGCTGAGAGCCTTCCCAAAGCTCAGGGAGTTAATCATGCCAACAGCAAACTTTTGAACCCAACTGATCATCCTGTTGGGATGATCTTATCTGTCTTTAGCAAGCGTTTTTGCTAAAAGCAGGAAGGAATCTACACTGGAGTTGGAAGCTGAACCCTTATCTCTCAGATCCTGCTTTGTACCCTACTTAAGAACAAAACTATCATGGAGTCAGAGACACTGTAATTGAACAGCAGAAAAACAGGGCTTGAGATTTGCCATATATTTTGGCCAAGAGTTGTATTCCTCACACAGATGTTGTGAGGTTGGAGCAGGTTGGGCTGACAGACTGAAAGTTCAGTGCTGTTTTGTAGGCATGGTTCTTCTCTCCATCTTCACCCAAACCCCAGAAAAGAAACAGAACGGGAGAAACTCAACATAAGGAGGGCAACTGGGGGACACCTCCATCACATAATCAATAGGATATTTGACAGCTTTATTTGTCTTTTATCACCCATGAGTTAAGGATAACGAAATGTCTGAGACAGCCATTGTCAAAGGGCTCAAGGTTTGCATGCAAGAAGCCTATAAGCAGGAAGAGCTATTGCTCTTGTAATAAATATGTGACATGGGAGAGCTGGTAAGAGATTGGGGCCAGGAAAAATGGTTTAGTCAAATGTGTTGGGTCACAGTGACCAAAGGTTAACACCCTGTCACACGTCCCTGGCCACTGAACTCAGCCACTATTAACACCCCCAGCAAGGCTCCCTCCCTCCCTCCCCTGCGAGGTGCAATATCCACAGATGCTTTAATGATCTTACAGATGAGGGAAAATGCAAAGCAGCTTAAGTCTCATTCTGTAGCTATTACAAGCTTGATCTCCTAGAATTAGACAGAAACTCCAATCACTGTCTCACTGCTATGGTTTTGCAAGTTAACACATGAATTTCTTTCTCACCAGGGATTAATTTTGCTGTTTGGTGACATCCCATTGGAAGAGTGGATCCAAAGAGCAAGCAGATACCTATAACACAGACAGTGATTCTCCTTCCTGAAGGCTGCCCAGCAGGCCAGTTGCCTATCGACAGAGCTGGGTTAGGTCAGAGCTTCCGAGAGAGACACTTAACATCAAACTGTGAACAAAAAGGGAAGTTTGATCTACCGTGGCTATAAGCTGTCACTCAAAAGTATTTCTGCCTTCAAAGTCCGTGTTCAAGCAGCAACAGCAGACATCTATGTTCTTTCTCCCTGCACGGGGGAGGCAGCAGCAAGGAAGGAAACCTCCTGTGGGAGAGCCAGGCAGAACTGGCCAAAGAAAAGAAATCAGCATGGGAAGGAAACGCGGTGCCACATCCCACTGGGCCCAGAACGCCTCTTAGTGTCCACACTTGATCTGGGAGACCCATCTCTGCTGCCCAAAGGCACCGCTGGAGAGGGATGCTGCTGCCCAGGTTGGGCAGCGGTTCGGGTGTCCTATTCCTCCGAGGCAGCTTTCGACTGCAGCCCCCCCGCCAGGAGGCCAGGTGCGATGGGCAGCCCGGCCCCTCTACCTGTGCGCTGCAATGACTTCGGCGACTTCCTCGCAGATTACCTGCCGGCGCTGGGGCAGAAGGAGGAGACAGCAGCCAGGGCAGCAGATGATGGTGAGAGTGGGCATAGGAGAGGTGTCGCTGGGTGTCGGGAGGGTTTACGGGGGGTGCGGGCTGGCAGACAGCGATTTGGAAGCCGCGGCCCCGCACTCACCCCCCAACAACAAGCCCCGAGCCCCGACTGAGGAGGCCGGGCCGATGCTGCTGGGCGAGAGGGGAGGGGGGGTCCTCGCCGTGCGCCGCCTCCTGCCCCCGGGCCTGGCCGGGCTGTGCCGGGCGGGGAGGGGGGCTCCGAGCCGCGCCCCGCTATTAGGGGGAATGCGGTAGCAGCGCGGTGGCTGCAGGGGATCGGCGCTACCGCCGCCGCCGAGGGGCTGCTGCTGCGCGGGGAGCGCCGGGGATCCGCGTCCAGCAGCGGGAGCGAGGGGACGTGAAGGAAGGGAAAGCGAAGGAAGGAAGGAAGGAAGGAGGGGGCTTGCAGCCCTCCGCACCAAGCCAGGAGGATGAGCGGGGCGCTGCGGGGAGCGGCGCCGGCTGCAGGTAGGAGCGAGCCGCGGGGATGCGCGGTTTAGGGGGCTGCGCCCATTCCCTTCCGCCCCTCACTTGCGCAGGTGGCGGGGGTGGGGTGGCCGCTGCCTCCGCGTCCGCGCACCCCAGTGCGGAGGGAAAGGCGAGGACTTGAGCGCAAAGTTTTGTCTGCCGGGAGGGAGGCGCTGGCGGGCGGGCGGCAGCGAGCGAGGCGGGGGGAGACGGGACCCAGCCGGGCTGGTGCCTCCGCGGCTGGCGGCCGGGACGTGCGTGCGAGCGGCGGGATGCGAGCGGCAGCTCCGCTCGGGGAACCCGGAGCTCTGCGGCGTGTGGAATAATTGAACACTTCCAGAGCCAACTTGGAGCGGTGGGGAGCGAACGGGAGGCACCGGCTTCTTCCCCGGGTTTGTGTTTGTGTGTGTGTGACTTGAGCGGGGATTTCTCCATGCACTGTGCGCAGCCGGGAAGGAGCAACTTGAAGCGGCTCTGTCCCCGCTCGGCTTCAGATTTGCAACGCGAGTAAATATTTGGTTGCCTTTCAGGCTTTTTCTCAACGCCTGCTTCTAGTGTAGGTGATGAATGGGTGAGCTTAGTGGGCAATTAGGCATAACCTTGTAGGAGAATAATTAGGCGAGGATAAATGGGGTTTGACTGGTGATGTGGTACAGCACGCACCCAGTAGCCGTTTCCTAGTGTGTGCAAATTCAGTGTGCTTTGGATTGTGAATGAAAATCAAAGTGTGATGACAGATATGTTGTTACTTCTGTTGGAAGAATATCGTTTTCTTTGCTGGTGAAATATATGGCAGCTTTAAAGTGAAATGGTGGGGGTAGGATACAGAGAGGGGCTGCTTTTTCTGGTTCTGGTCAGCCACAGAGTGTTTTTCCTCCCGTTTAAATATGGTCTTTCTAGTGCTGCTGGTTGCTTTGAGCGTTTGGTTTTGCAGAGCAGAATAGCTTTCGGTGCCCTGGGAGCCTCAGGAGAAGAGGTGCACTGCTGTCTGTTGAGGATAGTCCTTTTAACTGATCTGTTTAAATAATGCTATTATTAAATGAGTGCAAATTGAAGCAAATGTATTTTTCATTGCCCACAAGTTGTGTTTCTGAGCTCAATCGCTTTTTATGCCCAGAGAGGCTTTTGCACTGCAGTATTACAATACAGCCATATTAAAAAGGTCCTTGGAGCAAATAACCCTCTATGGCTGCAGCTACGCTTTCAGTAGACTTCAATAGTTCTATGGGAAATAATCATGTTGGATTTAAAGAATCTGAGCTGATTTGTCTGTGCTTTTTAAATTGTGGTGTTAAACTGCCTGTAGGTATGCAGGAGTGGTAAATCTAAACCCAAAATCTAAGTAAAAAGAGCCCCAAACCTAAAGCTTTTATTTGAATAGAATTCTTTTTCTCCTTTTTGCAACAGGTTCTTCTGTTCTTCTTTTTCTTCTTTTTCTTTCCCCTTCTTCTTTCTTGAATTCTCAGTGAGGGCTGCTGCTTGGATATATTTCCTTAACCAGGTAGAGTGCAGTGGTACATGATACCACCATTCTCTTCTATGCTTGGGTTACTCTGCCTGTAATGCTGCAAGGTATGAAGGCAAGGAGAACTAGAGATGAAAGGGAAAAAGATGCCTGAGGTTGGTGGTGTTGGCAAATGGAGTGATGAAGGCTTATTCTGAGGAACCCCAGCACATTTCAGATGGTGGTTTCTATGGGATGGAATGCTGAAGTCACAGTGTAGGTCAGCACGTTTCCTCCTGTGATCTTGCACCAGATTCTCCAGTGGGTACTTGGGAGATGTGAAAAGCAGCAGTGGAACTAAGCTGCTTACCTTCTAATGTCAATATTTAGTGCTAAACTTTCAGCTTTGAGTGGAAGGCAAGCAGGTTGCATACTTCCCTCTAACTGCAGCTCTTCATGACTGGTTTTTGTTTGCTCTAGTAAACAAACACATATCTCTTGAATTAAATGTATAAACTGCTTGAAGCAGAGAGGGGCCAAGAGGATGACTCTGTTTTAAGTAACAAGATATTAATGTATCATGACACTGGCTGAAGTACAGCTTTGATCTGATCGTTCTAGCAGTGCTCTGAGCAAACCCACTGTGTCCAGCACCCTCCTTCTGGATCATAGGAGTGCTTGGGGTGACTTGTGGGGTGACACCTGCTTGACTGACAGATGCTTATTGCAGAGTGTCACCTGGTGCTCTCTCACTTTGCCTCTGTAATGATCTCCTCCAGAAAGCTGCCAGAGAATGAACTTGTTTACAGGCAGGTTTTGGAAGGGTTCCTTGGGTTGCAGAGAGGAGGGCAAGGAAATCCTTCCATTTTTAGTTCTCTCTAATCCCAAGCTTCTGTTCCTGTAGTCATGCTAATTCTGTATTGATTGTAGTAGCAGTGACTACTGCGTTTCAGAGCACACTAATGCCAATGTTTCCACTCCAGATAGAGTAGTCTTGGGATGCAAATGGGAAGGAAGGAGGGGCTGAGATCTTATTCTAGTGAAGCCACTTCACTTGTACACTTTTGAGATTAAATTTCAGTGGAAGGATTTAAGCTTTCAACCCTGTGTTTACTGTAGAAATGCCAAGTAATCTTGAGCACTACTTACCTTAAGGATGCCAACTTCAGTGTTCTGTTCAAGCCTGTTTCTCCACTGAAGTGAAACTATGGGAACAGGTGAGTATATGGTTGAGGATGGGTATCATTTCCAGTGTTGATGTCAGCTACTGTGTGCAAGAGGAGCTGAGCTGGAGTCAAAACTGGTACCCAGAATGGCAGAAAATTGGAGTCAGTCACTTCTGATAAGCTTTCTCCCTACTAAATTTGTATGTGTGCTGCAGATCAGAAACATAGTCTGTGTTTCTTTAACCATCTGAGTCTGACATAAAATTCCTTTGCAGATCCATCTGTGCTCACTGGATGAACCCAAGGCATGCTTGTGCCTGACACAAACCTGCTACAAACCTATAATATCACCATGTACTTTCATCCCTTAGTACTAGGATTTGCCACTGAAAGTAGGATGCTATTGGAGGTCCCACATCACCCCTTCCACACCTGGTACAGAGAAGAAAGCATGAAGTTGCAATGAACCCAGCCTGGAGCTGGCAAATACAATGCTTTCACAGTGACACCTATTCAGTGTCTACAAGGGGGAAGGGAGGAGGGTTGTGATCCTCATGAGGAAATGCCAAAATGAGTATATTCGGTGTTCCCCATTCATCTGACTACAGTTGTGCTCTAGGATTTTTAAGGATGTCCTTCTGCTATCAGAGCTCTAAAGAGTGAAGTAGGTGACACGATTGGGGTTTTACACTTCACCAGGGATGCAGAAGCAGGCTGGAAATGAAAACAAGCAGTTCTCTGCTGCTATGAGCTCTTGGAGGAGGGAATGAAAAGTATTCTTTTGAGTAACCTGGATAGCAGATGGAAATGACCCTATATATGGTGTCTATAAAACAGCTTGTTGGATAAAATGGTCCCATTATGGGAAGTGCAGAGGGCAAAAAACCTCTTGACAATCGTTTTGGGATTGTTCTACAAGAAAATCAAAGGCTTGTCAGTTTTTGCTTTTATGCACATAAATCACCTTTGCTCCTCCTGTTTGTAAAATGCATTGGGTCAGGACTTTTTGGTTTGCCTCCATGGTATTGTGAGTACTTACAGTTGAGTACACATTACAGACATCAGGAGATTCATATTTCACAGCACTTTCCATTTTTCCTCCCTATGCCAGGTTAAAGAACTTCCAACTTTCCTTTAAAATAGCATGAAGATTGTGCAAGCCAGTTAGAAGTGAGGAGAATATGTTCTGATATTCCTCTCTCCTATCCACAGATTGATGATTCAACAGCCAACTTTGATTCTTGCAACATTTAAACATGAGTGACTTAGTGGAAAAATACTGTGTGAATATTTACTCCTGTTTTAATGTAGCAGAGTTCTATTGAAGTCAAAGCAACTGCATCTGGCTCCTTAAACTCAGGACAAGGCCCAACAAAGGATGTTTCTAACTGGCAGAAGTCTGCGTTTGGTACCTCTACCCTTCCTTGCAGGGCTATATTTTAGGAATAAAGAATCTTATAACATCAGTGGGATTTCTCATTTGAGAAGTTAAATGCTCTGCAGTGAGAGGTGAGGGTTTTACTCCAGCTCCCAAAGCATTTTCCTTGATTAATGTATACAGAATGTATGTTGGGATTGCACAACACTGATAATTCACACACCTCTGGAGTGGAATACAGCAGCCATTCTGGGCTGGAAGCATTATGCAGGAGGGGTTTAGGGAAGAGGAATGAAGAAAAACTAATCCAATTGAAACTGTAAGGGGAATTTAGGAAGCAGAATGCAATTATCTGAGTTGGATATTGGCCAGGACATGTTAGTTAACATTTTTACTCTTGCAAGAATTGTCATGGGATCTTTAATGATGATGAATGGTCAGGGCTCTCTTTTACATCTCATTTGAAAGCCTGAGCTTTCACTTCGTCATGAGGATGAAGTGAATGCTTTACCTTCCTTTAGGATATGGTGCTTTGGTCAATGTGCTTTCCTCCCTGCAGGCTCAAGTCTCTTCGGGCACTCCTCCCTTGCAACTCCATGTGCCCAGGGCTTTTCTTCACCTTGAGTTGCTAAGCTGAAAGGAAATCCAGACCCTCAGCATTACTTGATATTTCCTTTCTACTTCCTTTTTGTGGAGTGGTAGCTAAAGATGCTCTTGCACCATTCCTCCTCCCTTCCCTGGAATTTTGTTGTGTTAGTAGTCATGTCTTTGCATGCATGTTATTACTTGCAGGTTCTTCTTAAACTCTGTCAACCTTAGGTAATGTGGCTGAGTATTATATGACATGGTCCACCGTGGTGACTCAAGGTGATCTTTACATCAGGTTGCGTCAATGAATAGAAGACATTGCAATGGCACATTTCAAAGTCTAACAAATCCCAGTTCCAGTTTAGATTAGCTATGGTCTTTGTTTGGAGAAGTCCCCATACAGTCTGAGTTGGCCATTTCTCTCCTCTTCCCTAAGCTGTAGCATGATGGTTCTCTCCCCTGTTTTAGGACTGTGGGTTGAAGAATTGTCTGTCAAGAATAAGCAGATGATACAGAAACTGGTGTTTCAGGAGAAAGGAGCTGATGTGTAAAACATTTTCTCCTCTATAATAATGATTTTAGCTATCTGAACTTGATCTTCTATGTAAGAAGCTGTCCACTTATGCATATGTGTTAATATCAGTGCTTTGTGGTATCTAAGCTATAAAAGCAGTAGGATTGCAATATGCTTCTCAGAGGGAGAAGAGGCTTCATGTTCTTTTGGAGGTTTTGGGATGGTGCGTTTGTGATTCAGTCGAAATACAGTTCTGCGAACTTGAAGGATTGCTCTGCATCTACCGAGGTACCTTTTAGTGTGTTCATCAAAGGGCTTGAAGTCTGTCTGAGAGGTCATGAAGCAGTGGCTGCTGCTGAGAGCTGAGATATGATGCAGGCATATTAACATCCATGCATCCGTGTTATTAGAAGTATATGAAGAGCAGTGTAATAGTAGATAGCTCTTTATTTTTCTTTTCTACTAGAAGTCCTGTCTTGAGATTTTGTTTTCCTGCAAGCTGAAACATAAGCAGGCTAGGCTTCTAGGCTACCCATGTTACTAATATTCATGTGCAACACAGATAATCAAAAGCTAACAGGGTTAATACTCTCCTTATAGCAGAGATTTTTGCTATTTATGTCAAAATTTCCACCAAACCCTCATGGTAACATCAATGTCAATAATTAAAAATGCTGATTTGGAATCACTCAAAATTTACATAATGTATGAAGTGATACATTTTTGCATCCAAGGATTTCCTTTCTACATTTTCCTGTCTTTGTGGATGCTTTAGATTGTTTTGTAGCCCATGGAAGGATGGGTAAAGCAAATATCTACATCTATGTGTCTTGAATTTCTGCTTAAAAGGAAGAGCTGACCACTCCACTCTGTGTTACCCAGGCTTACGGTGCAGCTGGGGAGTCTCATTATTCTGTTCCTGTCTGTTGGAGTTGCCTTAACATACAGGTGGGCCTTAATTATGCGGATCTCCTCTCAGGATGTGAATCAAAATCCCAGCTCTGAGCTTTTTAAGATGTTCAGAGTATGTGGAATGTAATGTTAAGGAGCAAAATGAATCTTCATTGTCATGCAGAAGCATTGGAGGAAACCACTCTTCCTTATCTTGGTAAAATAACAACGTCTTTGGTTCAAAGCTTCTTAGATGACTGTGTAAGCCCAGATTTTGTTCATCATAAATAAAATGTATGGGCCTAGGGACTTCACATGTAAATAAAGTGCCCATTCCATCTGCCTCTGTGTGGCTTGACCCACAAAATAACAACAAATGCTTCCACTGCTTGGAAGGATTTGATGAATATATTATGTTGGCCAGGTGTAAAGCTGTGATCTGTGACATTTCATGCCTCATGTGGGCATTATGCGGTCATGCGGCACAGTGGGCTGCGTTAATAGAGTCTTTGGGGATGAAGCGAGAGAGAATATGGACAGAAGCTGTTGTTAGGCAAAATAAATTACAGAGTAGCTCATCCTGTGTGAGAAGGATTGTGAGTGATGGAGTTGCAAGCATCATCTTCACCGTGATGGTGCTGTTTGGATTGTGACCTACTTTGATAATGTTCTATCACTTTTAATATTTCTTTATTCATTACATTTTGTACACACTCAGGTGGTTTACTGCAAGCTGGGTGGAAATAACAGTGAAGGTCAAGTGCTCTTTGGGCACATAACTTCTTACTGAAAATATTAACTTGTTGTCATTACTGTTTTCCAATGTGAAATCTTATTCATCTGGCAAATGAAGATATGATGTCAGGCTTGTGTTAAAGTGTGTCATTACTGTCACTAGGCCAAAGTCCCTCCAGTCATAAGTCTGAGATGTACATGATCACTGAGTAAGTCTCCCTTTAAACTGATCTTTTTTCCCCTACACTGTTAAGCTGGTAGAGGCCCTTATCAGAAACGTCTTTCAGATTAGGACTGGCTTATATAGATTTAATGTTTAAATGCCTTCAGTTAGCTAAAGCTAAACTGAAAATTGCGACTTCACAATTGAAATAACCGTGCCTCCACATGGGTTTTCAGCCTTTCAAATGAGCTTAAATTCATGCTTCAAATTATATTGGTTCAGTATTTTCCATGGGGAAAAGGCTTTGTGGCTTGGTGCACAGGAGGACTGTTTAGAGTTGGAGTCAAGCCTTAGTTAGGATTGAGAGTCTGTTCTTTGTTGGTAATGGTGGTGTCACTTCAGTTAAATCACAAGTTGTCTATAGCAGTTATCCATACAAATGACTTCCCAACAGTTGTTAGTGGACAAGGAAGTGTAAATTGCATGTGAGTTTGGAAGAACATGTCCTGAGATCAGGATGAGTGGCCTCTCAAGTCATAATCCCACTTTGGTACAGTGTGTGTTTTACTATGAACAGACATACTGTTAATAGTAAAAAAAAAAAGAAAGATTTTCAGCATCCCTGCTGTCTTTACAAATTATAACAGTCGTGTTGGATACTAATGCATCATTTCCTTCACATTATTGAAGTAGAATAGTTTTATGTAAGGGTCAGCTGTGCTTAGTGTCTGAAATGTTCCAGTTTTTATTATGCATAGTTGAGGTTCCTCTTAGAAATCAAGTATAGAAAGAAAGAAGCAGGGTTGCAGTGAGTATTCACTGTTTTGGCTGTTGCAACAGGTTAGGGTTGAAATGTTACCATCTTTCTTGTTGTATGATCAAAATCCTAGTCTTCTGGTTTGATGTGGTGGACCTAAAGGTTTCCCTGATCCAAAGCCAGAGAGATTGCAAAGATATGGGTGTCTGGTTTCCTCCAAGCTATGTAATTTGAATTCTGTATAGTCCAGTATCTGAAGGGGGCCTACAGGGATGCTGGAGAGGGACTGTTCATTAGGGACTGTAGTGATAGGACAAGGGGTAACGGGTTGAAACTTAAACAGCAGAGGTTTAGATTGGATATAAGGAAGAAATTCTTTACTGTTAGGATGGTGAGGGACTGGAATGGGTTGCCCAGGGAGGTAGTGAATGCTCCATCCCTGGCAGTGTTCAAGACCAGGTTGGACGAAGCCTTGGGTGATATGGTTTAGTGTGAGGTGTCCCTGCCCATGGCAGGGGGTTGGAACTGGATGATCTTAAGGTCCTTTTTAACCCTAACTATTCTGTGATTCTATGTCTTGTAAGTATCATATGGAAGAAAACTGGAGTTTTGCCTATTTTCTGAGTGCAGTTGAGCTACCCTGGACAAAGCTTCTGTGTCCTTCCAGTTTAAAAGAGGTGGCAGAACAGGACAAGGTCAGCCCAGAAAAGAGACTTGTAAAAACCATATGGAGAACTGAATAAGGAATTGTCTTTTCTGATATATTAAGTGAAGCATGTTACATGGAATGAGGAAGCAGCAGACACAGAACAAGTCTGCACAAGCTGGTGTTAACCAGGCAAGCTCACTGCCTTGGGATGTTGAGGGGGCTAAAAGCTTGCACAGACCAATCTTCTGTAAAAGTTTGGGGTAGAACTGAGGAGTAATGCATGGAGTGATGCGGCTTCTGGTGTGGAAATGCCAGGTTCCCGAATGTCTGGAGGCTGGGAATGTGTTCTGGTGAATTATTGCAATATGTGTCTGCTCTTGGTGACTGCCAAAGAGTCAAGGTTACTGCATACAGGGCCAGCTGGCTCATTGCTCCCAGCCAGAAGGGCTTTCTTAGGTGAAGAACTTAGCCAAAAGCCAGTGTTGGATAGCAAACCATCTCCTCTCCCTTGCTGTCATCTCTTTCTCTTGATTTAAAGGTGTTTGAGCTGGACTAGAGTATGGAAGATGGAACAAGTTATTTCTAGAAGACAGGCATCAGTGTTGGAGGAAAGGTGTTAAGTTCTGGCAAGGCACTCAGTGTTGCAAAGGTGTAGAAAATAGAAGTAATTCCTTGTGCAGGTGGTATATTTTGCTGTAGTTTGAACCAATGGCTTTGGTTTAAAGTCTGTTATTTCACTTAGAATCACAGAATGGTTTGGGTTGAAAGGGACCTTAAAGCTTATCCAGTTCCAACCCCCTAGAGATGTAATTTGTATATATTCATATCCATCTCTATGTGGCTATGCAGCTGTATGAAGCTTGTACAGGGATCCAGCAGAATTTCAAATGTATATATAGGAGAAAAATAAAAAGAATAAGTAATTGTTGTCCTGGTATAAAGTGTTGAAATGGGAACTTGGAAAGGGAATGTGCTTCCTGAAAGGAGAGCAGGGCCAGATGAGGCTTCCTTGAGGAAGAGGCATGCTGTGTATCAGTGTGAAGGCCAAGAGAACAGCCTCAAGGAGAGGTCAGTCCTACTCTCCCAACCTGTTTTCCTACAGGCCATGGTTGTGTTAGTGGCTGCTTGTCTATTCTGAGCATCAGAAGCTGAAATGAGATGATTCATGAACAGCTTTGTCAGCCAACCATTCCAGCTCCTGACTTAGTGTTTAAAACATCACCTTTTCTGTTTAAAAATCTTGCAAATTTAAACAATCTGTGCTTTTCTTTTTGAGTTTTGAAACCATTCGATTGCATTTAGGTCATGTTTAAAGCTTTGTTCCAAGCTCATGGGGTGGAAACTCCGATTCATTTTTATTGGAAGTGGAAAATCTTGTGTAATTGCTTGACTTTAGGAATTAGGCCTTAAGAATAAATATCATGAGACTTGTGATAAAATCTTAAGCACTGTATAAGCCACTGAAGAGCTGTCAAATTGTAATTAGGTTTGATCATTATCAGCCTGAGCCAGATTTACACAGGTTACCATGAAAAGGCACACGGACCACTACCAATTCCTTGAGCAACTCAGTCCTCAGATAGAACCATTCCCTGCTAATGGGGATATAGATTGACCAGGCATTTCTTTTATTTCCTTTGCATGTTTCTCTTTCCTGTTTACTTTCTACAAGCTCAGGTTATCTAACTCCAAGTCACAGGAGACCAGGCATTCTTCCCATATCTATATGGGATGATTTAGGCTGAATATCATTATTGGTCCTGGAGGTTATGGTTTGCTCAGTTCATTCTGAATCTGAGTAATCTCAATTCTAATGGCTTTCTTACTTTGAAATAAGCTCTGTTGTTCCCCCTGTGGAAATGCTTATCTGTCCCTGTAAAATTCTGTATGCGTGTTTTGAAGAAATAAATTGATAATCATGTAGGAAGAGTGTCACCTTGTGCAGGGTTCTAGGGTCAATGCCTTTGTTAGTGGGAGGACCTGGAGCAGAGTTTGTCTATAATTTAACTTATTACAGACTCTATTGCCTTCAGATTATCACTTCAGGTGCAAAACACGGTGGAGTTTACACAAGGCAACATTTAAAAAGCCAAGTTCAACTACTGTAATTGTGCAGTGGCGTAGCTTGGAATTGTATAGTGAAAGAGCCATACAAAAAGGCTCCTCTTAAATTATTAATGAAATTAAAGTATTTTGCAATTGGCTGGAGGTATTTGGCTGACAACTTTTCTTCCAGTATGTCAAAACTGAGATTTCACCATTGAAATAATGCTGTATGTCACCCCTGCTAAGGAATTTCGTGGTGACAAGGGGATCATATAGCCCCTATTTCAGAGGTACAAATTTGGGGGTGGAATAGTACTTTTTACCTGTCAGCAGACACCAACAGATAGGAACAGAGACTGGAGCAGTTGTGCTTTTTGAAGCAGAGTGGTGTGCCCATTGAAGGTAGATAATTCATTCTTTTGATACGTATCCTGATTTAGTTTTCCCACTTTATGGAAGCAGCTGTAAGAGCACATGCGCACTGACATGCACTCCAGCCTTCCAAAGAGTTTCCCAGGAGCAGTTTATAAAGCAGCCGGTATATTTGCGAGTGAGATTTCTCTTCCTACTTCTACCTATTAGTGGCAAACATCATATTTTACCTTGCAAATGTTAGATTCTGGCTCTCTAGCTCTGTTCACCTTTGCTTCCCCTGCAGCTCCCACATCTGATTGGGCTCTCGGCTCCGCAGTTGCCTGGCTAACTTGCTTTCTGCCTCATTTACTCCCCAATGGCCGCTGAACGACGTTCCCTGAATTCAGGACCAGCTCAGCTTGGTGACTGGCTGCTCAGAATGCTGCAGCAGCAGTGCGTTTAGTGACTTCTCTTTTAAGATGTATAGCCATATATCTTTTGAATTGTAAAGCTAAATTTCATTACCTTCACCAGAAGGAAGGAATGAACACCGGGGAAATAAGACCCTACTGAGGCTACTGTAAGAAAGTCTAGCTAAAGGATTTGGCATAGTGGAGCTTGTGCCAAGTATGGGTGAGGACTGGTACACTCACTGTGTGCTTTACTGAAGCTAAAGGAGAAATTCATGGTTACCTGGTACATCCTGAACATGTGTTACAAATACCAAAGCAAGCCACATGTCAAGCCACTTGTGGTGCTTAGTATGTGAAGTGTATGCCAAAGTTTTGGAGAGGTTTAACATTTCTTTTCACTGAGCTCAAGACCTCCTTAACATAAACCTGAGGCAACATGCAGCCGCCGTCTTTGAGTACTGAGCTTTTGTCGGCATGATGCTTGCAGTGACACTGAACACAAGTAGGGATAGGAGCTCTAAGTGTTCCCCATCAGTTGTTTCTCTCTATGCAATACTGTGTAGTCAGTGCTTGGTGGCTCAGCAGTGAGTATTGGACTGATTCCATTCTCACAGGTACACCTACATCTTTGTGGACCCTCATTAATGACCCCTCATTAATCGGGTTATCGCTGACTTGAAGCCTGTGGGGAGATGAACAAGCCTGTGAGAGTGGGGTTTTTCAGTTTCCTTTATTAAGGTTCTGCTCAGAGTTAGGCCTTTTTCAAGGGAGTCTTGTATGGGCAGGTTGTGGTGGTTATTGTCCATGTTTTTGTTAGTAACATCTTTCTTCCATCATATTTAAAACCCTTTTTAAAACCCTGGATGGGTGTATCCTGACTCCTGAAGTTCAAGGAGAGCACTGTGATTGCCTACCTTGGATACTGTCTTAGCAAACAATCCCTTTCATGTATGTGTCTCACTTATTGATTTTTATCAATTTTCCCACCTAACTAAAAGTTCTGTCTGGTTTCAGAATCCTGGCTTCTGCAGTGTTGCAAATAGCTGGTATTTTTGCCTTAGAGGTCCTATAAATACCATGCTAACAGCAAAGAAACAATACATAAACTCAAGTATGCCCCATCCCTGGCAGTGTTCAAGGCCAGACTGGAGCAAGCTGCTCAAGTGGAAGGTGTCCTTGCCCATGGCAGGGGGGTTGGAACTGGATGAACTTTAAGATCCCTTCCAACCCAAACCATTCTGTGATTCTATGAAGTAATTTTGACTTAATTCCTTGGCTAATCGGGCCAACTAATAAAGGAAAATTGGGACTGCGATATGGCATTCATGTGCTTTGCTGTATTCTGTGGACATCTGCTTTATAATTTTCATGTTGGTAATCTTATAGCTGGTGTATTTTAGAGCTCGGCATTGAAGCCAGATAGTTGCTTGTGCACGTTTTGGAGGAAGGGGGAGACAACAGAAGTGGTCTGAGACCTCAGTTTTTGGTATCTTTCTTTTGGAAGAGGCAGAATTTGAGATGAACTTGGCACTGCTCCGTAGCAGAGAAGCTTGCAGTGATGCTGCAGTTTTGTTGGTGCCACTGCAGGCACAAAAGGCTAAAACAAATCAAAATGAACTGAGAGGAGCAGATGGGGCAAGTGAGAAGTTGGGAAATCATTCAAAGTGTTAGACACAGAACGATTTCAATTTCCCTGAGACACGTGGGTGCTGTGGCACAACACAGCTCCCTTTGACACTCAACACATGTGGGACAGGTTTGGAAGAAAACTGGCATCAGGTGTTCTGTTTCCAAATCTTCCTGCCTGGGGGAAAGTGTTTGCATTTGGCAAGGAGAGCTGTAAGGGGGTGGGGTGGGGAAAACAAGCTTAGCAGGAATCCTTGCAGGTGTTTTGTTGACCACTCTGAGCATCATATGTCTGTACGGGGCATGGGTGAAGTGACTCCTCCTGAGGCAAAAAGGGAGTTTTTTGGGATATCACAAGGCAGTGGGAGTCAAAGTCAGGTAGAGATACCTTATTTCTTCTGAAGACATTGTCTTGATTTTAATGCCCACCCCAAAGGGCACCATTTTATTGTAGGATGGGAGTACCCAAAAGAGAAAATTCCTCACTTTGATATTCATATTGAAAGCTTCTGTGTCTTCATGTGTGCAGCAGCCAAGCAGTGACCCTCAGAGATGGGGCAGAACGTCTCTTTCCTCTGAGTCTTTTCAGCTCCTAGTGATCGTTTTGCCATGTGCTAGCAGTGGATGTTTCTGGGTGTCACCTAACTAGAAGCCCAGGTAAGCCTGTCCCTATGGCCTAAGCTTAATGTTTCCCTTGCTTACACTGTTTAGGAAAGCTGCAGTACTACAATGTGTAGACAGTTGGTAGGCTGGGTTGGAGTGCCTGCTCTGGTGGAAGGTGTCCCTTCCCGTGGTAGGGGGTTGGAACTGGATGAGCTTTAAGGTCCTTTCTGACCCTCAAAATCCTATGAAACTTGTAATTTTGAGGGTGGAAAGGTGTGAACTCACATGCTCTGATAGCATCAGCTAAGCTGTACTTCATCAGTAATGAAGCCACATCAGTTCCTCAGAATGTGTAACCTCTATTCCTCTGTAACACCATTCTTCTGTTTAGGAGTCCCCTTTAAGGGGTTTGGCTTCTCTTAAAAGGAGGGAAATGAGATATAAAGAATTCTGTTGCTGGTAATTGCAGCTTAAACAGGATTTTGCAGTATTTATTGTTTATAACTGCATAAATAGACTGTATATAATTCATGCTTTAAGTGCTGTGGGGCATAGAAAAGTTGGGTGTAGGAAAAACGTGTAAGATAAGGCATAGTTCCAGCAGAACGAAAAGGAACTTAAAAAGCACTTGGATTCTTTCCATCCACTCCACAAAGAAGAAAACTGGTTTGCAGGAAATATAGGTCATGGCTCTGTTCTGGCATCTTGATGTTACAGTTTTGTAAGTACAGTATATTGCTAGCAGCACTATTTGGGACTCCCATTAGAGCTGTTCTTTGCTGTCAGACTTAAAGGCCATTTAATATCCTTTATCTGATCAACTGCACTCACACAGACAAAGACAATTTAGAAGGTGGTGAGAGTTTGGTGTGTGGGGTTTTATTATTGTTTTAATTAAGTTATTGAAAACTACTTTGGAGACTCTTGCATCCAGAAGTCAGTAACTTCAATAAAGACCCAAGGATGCGCCATGAATGGGGCAGTGAAACCAAGTTCTTCTCCCCTCTCTGTGGTAAAACACAGAAGAAAATTAAACTTTGTGTTGCTGTGCCGCAGGGTTTTACAGGAACAAGCTTAAAGCCTTGGCTTTTTGAACATGACATTCACCTTTGATTATGAGGTTGATCTAATTTCTTTGTGTCATAAAGATATTAAAGGCAGCTGTGTTCTGTGAGCCAGGTTGTCTGTATTCTCTGTTTGTGTCCAGCACCAATACAGGGTCAGTGGTGTTTGCAGGAACATGAGAATAAGGCTGATGATATCTGTGTGGGGAAGGAAGGCAACACGGCTCCATCTTTGTTATACCATGGCACTGGAGTGTAGAGAAAGCAAGTGATTTCTCTGTGGAGTTCTATACAGCTGACTACTGTGAACAGCATAGAGGCCAAGATGAAAACAGAAAAGTGGACAGGAAATGGGGGTGAGGAACTGGAGCCACACTGTGATTTCTACTTGTTTGCCTTTGAGGTATGATGCAGCGGCATTAGTACAGTGATGTAGCTCATCTCCTCAGCCCACTGTAACAGTGCTTGCTCTCTTCTCTTTGTCTTCTGGTGAATCAGAAATAATAATAGCTTTCTGCTTTGAAGAAAAATTGAGATCATCATATAATGGTTTGGGTTGGAAGGGACCTTAAAAATCATCTAATTGCAACCCCCCTGCCATATTTCAAATTGGTTTGGGGTGTTCTTTATATTCTCCAGCATCATAATGTTCGGCCCACCTTGCAGGTAGGGATGCAGGCAGCCTTCTTGTACTCATCCCACAGTACAGCTATAGTTCTAGCAATTATGTGCTATGTATAAATGCACCTGACTTGCTAAAGCTGCTTCATAGTCACACGTCAGACGAGACTGGAGGTTAACAAATTCATGAAGTCAAGTGAAATCAAGGTCAGCCTTGCCTTTCGCTCACCTTACCTATGACTCTGTGTGGCTCATGCAGTTTCTTGCAGGTTCAGGACTCTGCACCAAGTAGGGCTGCAGTGAATCGAACCACTTTTCTTTCACGTGAAGTTCTAGCAAGTTACTGCTGCTCAATCTGGACATTTCCAGGTGTGACAAAGATATAAGAATGCAACTAGAGATTTTTATTGCTGCCCCAATGTATTTCCAATGTGTTGTTATTATTTTGGAGTTCATTAGGAACAAACAAAGCCAGTAGAAGGCATACTGCTTGTAATGGAATGCAGCACAGCATGGCTCGCGTTCTGCGGGCTGATGAACTGGCTGAGCTTGGGAATAAGCTGGATCCCAACAGTTTCCTCTGCAGCTTGCCTGAAGTCTTCCTAAACTCCTGAGGACTTTCATTCATTATCTGCTGGCACACTTGGATAAGAAACAGGCTTTTTTTCTGAACAGACAATCAGGAAATCTTCCTGTGGTGATGAGTAGGTTTTTTTCTTTTGGGTTGATCTAAGTATCAAACCAGTGTTATTGTATCTTGATTTCTTGGTTTCTTATCATTTAAAGCAGGATTTGGAGGAATCGTACTTTGCATCCTGAACAAGGTGGTTGTGTGCAAACACATGTGAGGTTTCAGAGTTTTTAATAAAAAAAATACTCTGTGTATTAGTATTGCCTCACTGTCCTTGCTCAAGTGGGAATGTGGGGAACATTGAAGTTCTTGAACATGTTACTGGGTCACCAATGATTTTGATTGGTTGCTGTTTGAGTCATTCTGACTTGGCTGGCATCTAGAAGACCAAGTTAGAAGCCTAAATTCCTTAGAAGGACAGATGTGGAATGACAGAGTTTTCTGGGAAAAACACTGCATAGGATGCATAATGAAGATGTGTTGAAGGTACCTTTTGGTGGTTGCTTCCAAGCAAGTGTGATTAAAATCCCATGTTCTGATAAATACCCCTTCTTTGAAGGTTTTTCAGCTTTACAGGGTTTTAGACTATATTCTTTTTCATATCTTTTAAAAACCCCAAGCTAATCCCTTTTAAAGATGTGCTTGTTTTTATCATGTTTTATATGAACATGTAAAAATGAGCAAGCAGAAAGCCCTGGCAATTGTGTGTCTCTGATTGAAATGCATAGATGCCTATACATAAATTATTATTGCATGCAGTTGTATGAGCAAATAGAAGATCTGAGTTTAGGACCCCTTGAAAATAATCTATTTCTGTTAGACATGCATATCATTTAGATATATGTGTGTCTATGCAGTGTATAATTTTTCACTGGCTCTTTCAGAAGTAATTTTGGGAGGTGAAATGCGCAGTGTGAATATGGTACTTCAAATTGTAGGATGCTTCCAGGAGGAAATATATGATTAGTCTGCAAGTAATCTCTTCAAAGGCCCTATTACAATCCTGAACTCTCAGATGGCTTGGGTAGTCTTTGCTAGTGCTTTAGAGGGACAGAGAATGTTAAAACCATTTACATGTATTGTCACAAAGTGATTTTATGTGGTTGATCCTGCCTGACATGGTGCTTCACAACACGATGGAAAACGCATAAATGTTTTCTGCAATTTGATGCTCAAAAAGCACTTAAAAGCACTCATTTCCTTAAGAATTATTTTCTCTCTTTATATCCAATTCATATATTATGGTCAAGTGCTCATTTTTATGGTATTTACAAGAAATTGGTTGAGCCAGCTTGCTCATAACACCCCTCCCTTTCCCTCCACCTCTGCCCAGCATCAGGGAACAAAGAGAGCTGAGATTCTGAGCCATGCTCACATTTGATTTAATGATGCATTTTCCAGTAGTAAATTTTGGAGAGGCTGGGCTGTTCGTGGTCAGAGATTCCAAGGTTATGTCCATTATATTAACAACAAGACTGATGGTTAATAAGTTTTTCTGCTGTCTAATACTGGCGATGAAGCTCCTAGTGTTGTGTTTGTGAGCTATGTGTGTCCATCTGTCCTCGCCTCTCTGCTCGATCCACAGATCTCTTCATTCCATCTTCTCATTCCCTTAGTGGTAAAGCATCCCATCTCATTTGCATGGACTGGGAGTTTGTCAAAGGCAGTCTGCTCTAGGCACTGAACTCTTGGAAGAAGCTCAGATTAATGGGGAAATCCCCCTAACCAATTCATCAAACTGGATTGTCTGTTTGGGCTAAATCACAGGAGATGGGGTTGTCTCTCAGAGCATTAGGTACAGAGGCTTAAGTCAGCTTTGTGGAGAAGTATGCTGTTGGATCCTGAGGCTTTAGGTTTAATTGCAGCTGTCCTGGGTAGAATGAAACCCGTGCAGGGGTTGTACTGAAATCTGAGGGCTGCTGTTGGAGCAGTTGTGGTGTGGTAGATTCATGTTCCATCTATTTCCCCAAGTCTAGGTGAAGCATGGTGGGAGCAGTTTATACACCTTTGTTAACTCTCCTTTGCAGCTGAGGCCAAAGTCACTGCAGCTTGCTCAGCTTGGACTGCGTCACGAGTGTTCCACAGTGATGCTCAGGTGGCTGTCTTGGGGGAGCTTGTGATCTGGGATTTACCATCTGCGAATGATGCTGGAATGCTGTTCTGCTGGGTACACAGCAAGCAGCTGTTGCAAGCAAACGCATCTTTTGACCAAGGCTTGTGACCACAGCTTTTTGGCTTACCAGGATTCCTGACTTATGTTTTCTTTGCTTCAAGCTCATATTATGATGCTGTAAACATATACTGAGCTACCCTGCCCTGATCACAGAATCATAGAATGGTTAGCATTGGAAGGGACCTTAAAGTCATCAATCCCCATGCTGAGGCTGATGTGGGATGCAGTGACCTTTTCAGGATGCCCTGGTCTCCCCTGGAGATGCCTCTCTGCCACCAGAGATCAGTTGTAGATAGTTCATGGCTGGTGTTTTTGGCAAGGTTATATCTTATTACTTGTCAAATTTACCTCTGGTTAGACTTTCTGTTCCAAGGAGGAATAGCTGCAGTAGCTGCAGTGCTTGTTGGTTTTGGTGTGTTTCTAACATAGAGCAAGATGCCTGCAGCTCAGAGTAGGCAGCTTTAAAATGAGTATTTATGAATTTAAAATGACAAACACTGTTTTGTTTGGGTGTTTTGGGTTTTGTTTGGTTTTGATGTGTTGGTTTTCTTCCCCCCAAATAAGCCCTATAAGGAGTTGATCCTTCAAGTCACCCATGAAAAAGACAGTTGTGGTGAGAGAGGCTGTTTTATGGGATTCATTTTGGAAGCTATTCAGGGAAATTACTGTGGGCTTTTTGAGTAAATTAGTGCGAGCGTGGAAGGACCACAAAAAGGCTTTTTTTCCCTTAAGATTTGTAGGATCTTATGAAGGGAAGGAAAAAAAAACCCAACCCTTGGTAATTAAGGATTTTTTTATAATGAAGTCAAATTCCTCAAGCTCTGGTTTTGAACGTGGGTTTGTAGCTGATTCTGCCACACAAGTTCTATTTTAAGTTGGGGCCTTTAGATGGGAAAGGAAATTACTAAATCACTGCTTTAAGTGTGTGTATATATGTGGGCGTGTGTGTGTATCCCCTTTGCAAGATGTTAAAGAGTTTGGGTTTAAGATGTTGTTAAAGAAAGGAAAATGTGTGAAATGCTCAAGGCAACACATGGGAACCTCAGGAGTTCAGCTCCTGACGAATAGAATGAGCTGAGTTCACCTGAAGTGCTCATCCTGGGGAAGAAACAGGGAATCAAATCTCTGGGTCTTTCCCAAGGACTTTTCAGTCATGTAGAGAGGGACATTTCTTGTTTGAATTAGGTTAATGTTTTACTGCTGAGACAGCTCGGATTCAGGGCATGAGGGACTGTGGAAACTCTCACTGTATCTCTTCTGTTCAGCAGAATTATGTCTTTGACTCTTAATAACATACGTTATGATGGGAAAAAGTCAGATTGTTGGAATAACTCAATCTGATTCTTGTAAATGTATGATGCATGCGAAGGTGAGATGCAGTGAGGGGAGCAGGAGAAGAGCAAGCGCAGCTCTGGAGGATCCCAGGATTATCCTATGAAACTTCACACTAAATGGCAACTTGGAAATATGCCTCATTCTGTACATGGGCCTAATTGATTTATATGCCACTTGGTCTGTATGCTTGCTTGTATTGAAGCTGCTCGTTGGATTCCCTCTGTCTCTTGATTCTAGAATGTCAGAGTAAGTGAAACTTCAAAATGGAAAATGTGGCAGCTTGCTAGTGATGTGGACCGTATTTCCCAGGCAGCAGTATCCCTATGGAAGCTCACAGAAAAGCTTTGATCCATAGTCCCACTCCTGAGTTCAGAAAGTCTCAGGTCTGGCTGTGCTGTTGTCTGGTTTGGTCTTAAAGGCAGGATGCTGAAATGGAAAAGCAACAATTTCATTTACACATGGTTTGAAACCACATCTGGCTAAAGCTGCTGCCCAAATATTCCTTTGAGCATACCAAAAACCTTGAGATCAGCCAACAGTGAACTATTCAAGTAATTTGAATGCTTTCACATCAAAAGATAGATACTGTGCATAGGCATTTTTCATAATCTGAGATATAGTAAACCTGAGACCATCTTATTGTACATACTTTTGAAATCCCTAATTGCTGATTAACTTCATCAGGCTGCATTGACAGCTCAACTGAGATAATATAGGGAGGAAAAAAGCATGTGTGAGCACTGGGAATTTCTGGGGCTGGGAAACCTCTTCTGTTTCCAGTGACATTTCAGAGCTATGTTTGCAGATACTGCTCTGTCTGCCTGTGATGCTCAGTGAATCCTGTGCAGCCTGCCATGGAGGGAGGGCAGCAGCCTCACTGTGTCTTTTATCCTCATATCTCAGATCTCTTCAGCCTTTCTGGTGCATTGGGACACAACAGTGTGCATCAGAAGGGTCCATGTTGGGTGTAAGCAGGTTATGTGGTGGTCTGCACAGGCACTGTCTGGCTTCACCATCTTCATCAGGTGTACTTTATGTGCTCTTAGTGCTGGTATCACCTTGCTATCTGGGTTAGATAATAAGGAAAGTCAGGGGACCAACTCTGGTACTTAGTGCATCTTTCTCTTTGGTGTGACAACACCTGTGTTGTCTTAAGTTTCACAAACTCAGTACTTGAATCCATGCCTATTTCTCAATGACACAAATGTCTACATGTGTGTGGTTTCTTCTCCTCATTTTTATCCCCAAAGTTACTGTTTCTGAGTGAGGATAGCACATAAGCCTATTGAAAATAACAAAAACAAGTCCCAACCCCAAACAAAAAAGCTCCCACCTTGAATCACAGAATTTCTCAAAATAATTAAGTGTGGTAGTTACTGTTTTGGATGCATTTCACCTGCTCAGGGATACCGCAGTCAGCACCATATGGTAGCCTTTTTTTCCCTGTTTAATAGACTTACAGCAGCAATTTGTTTCACCTGTGAGCCAGCACCACGGCGTGCATTGCTTAACAGAAACAAGCTAAGACTGGGAGCTTTCCATTTGAAGTTTTCAAGGAGCATTTAGCTGAGCTCCAGAGCCTGCTCCCTGCCTCTGTCCTATTTGCATTGTTGCTCTTTGCTGTGTAAAAGTGAAGGACAAAAGGGTTTGATTCTTTCTCTGACCAGAGACCCCTCAATACTTCAGTCTTACCATTTGCAAATAACATGTTAATATTTACCTGCCTTCTAGATTTATTGCCAAGCTCTTTTCCATGGCTATATGTCACTCTGGGATCGTGGAAAGAAAATGATTGCAGATCTGGAAAATACTATTTTACTTGATGGGTAGACTGAAACTGCAGGTTGAGTTATGGCTATGTCTGTGCTTTAAAACAGGGCCCAGTGCTGCATCCCTGATCAACTTCTGAAACGCGGATTCGTGTTACAGCAGAACGATGCTGTCCCCGAGGGCCTTGTCCCTAGCAGTGCTGTGATGATGTGTCAGTACTACTTTGAACTAATATATTGATGTGGGTGGTTTGGTTTTGTTTGGTGTTTGTACTCTGATTTTGAATAGCTGGCTGCACAGTGCCCCATAAGCTGATATACTTAATGCAAAACCCACAGTTAGTTCAGGATCCCCTTATCTTAAACCTTTCTTTGTTTGTGACTGTCAGACCAACTATCAATTTTTGTCTATTCTTAAGCTTCCTTAAAACCTGGACAAGGCTACTAGAGTCGTGCAGTACCATAATAGCCTGGAATGACATCTCCAGAGTGGAACGATGACCTGGTAGCATAGCAAGTTAACCTGCAATGCATGAGACTCATGTTTAATTCCCCTTCCATTATTGACTCTATATAACTCCAAGTAGATTGCTTACGTTAGGGAGGCAATGGGATTCCCTGCCTTGAAGGGCTGTAAGAATACACATGCACACCACAGTGGGTCTCAGATGTTGTGATACTGGAGGTTGTATAAGTAGAAAGCCCATTTCAGACCCTGTCACCTCCCCAGGCAAAAGTCGATTAGGGTCATGCTGAGTCCTCATTCAGATGCAAGAGCTGTGGTCCTGGTGTCTTGCATCCTTCCTCCCTGTCCCCTAATTGATCCTGGGATCTTGCAATTTGTGATGGCCATCTAATTCTGGATCAATATCTGGGGTACTTTCGTTATATCAGTGTTGATAACCCCATTCTGCAAATTGTTCACTTGGTGATAACCACTTCCTCTGCTTAATTAGGAATATCTGCTTAAAAATAAGATATGTATCTGGGTGAAATGCAGGTTACAAATGGTTGCAATTAAACCTCATGTAGCAGATTTCCTACACCTTGTTCTGTTGTTTTTCCTTTCTTTAAAGGACAAGAACACAGCATTTCTGGAGGCTACAGGTGTTCTCTTTAGAGCTCAAGATCATCTAAAGAGAGATGAGTGTGAACTGTCACACATCCAGCCTTGCTCCTCTTGCATCCTTTTGTTCTTTAACTGGAATAAAATGTACTTTTAATTTCTTTAGGAAGAATAGGAAGCTCGGGGTGATTTTGTGCTCTTTCTTTTACAAGGAACCAACTTATTTCTAATCAGATGTGACTTTTTCCATGGGTGATTAAAAAGTTATTAAAGCAGTACCCAGTGGTGCTGCAGCTAACACTGTCAGTGTTTCCTTTAGACTTGTTTTAGACAAGGCTGGACTTGGGACTGGAATATAAATTGTCAGCTTTACAGCTCATCAAACTTTCTTGGAACAAATTGAACTCTGACTAGAACAAGGAACCCAATTTGTCATCAGCTGTGATTTTACTCAACTTTGGAAGCCAAGAGATGCAACAGTTGCCTTAATCTTTCCTCACTTGTCGCTAAAGGTAGTTATGTGCACATCAGTGCCTTGGGAGAGGGCAATGCCCCACTGCATCCCTGCGGGTAGACCAGGCAGCAGCAGGAGGGAGCATCCTCCATAACATGGGGTTTCTAATCCCAAATGCAAAGTTCTCTTTCATTATGCACCAAGAGTACATGTGCTGCACAAGAGAGGTTTTAATAGGAGTGGGATAGAATGAAATATGCCTTGGTGGTCTTTAATGTGATGTGGAGAAAGTTGAGCATCGGGAAGGTAGTGCTGTGCCCAAGAGCTTTTTATTCTTCAGTCTTTTAACTTCATGCATCCTTGCTACTTGCTAGTGCTCAGGTAGTGTTCAAATTAGTTTACTTTGCAAATGTAAATGAACTTGCTAATGTTCTCATCTTAGTAATTCTGTACAGAAGTACTGATTAAGAATGTCACCTAGTGATTTTAATCTGTAAGGAGGAAGTAGTTCTAGAAAAAGTAGAGGTATTTCTTCCTCAGCACACCACCGTCACAGCAAAAATGGTCCTGGTCATGTTCCTTGCCTGAAAGGTGTGTGTTTAGCTGGGTTTGGAAATACATGGGAATATGCATTCCCTTTCTGAAGCACTAATGAATTCCCATCTTCTTAACCAATACCAGGCTTGAAGTGGAAATTTCTGGTTTAAGGGCAATCAGGAGAGATGGCTCTGCCCCTACTTGGGAGTAAAACCCTATTAAAGTATTTGCTTTTTAAAATGATAGGTTGCAGTTCCATGTTCTTCCCTATTGGAAAACAAGGATCCTAAATTTGTTGCTGTGGATCTAATGAGTGGCAAGGGTAGAAGCAGGGCCACCCTACAGTTACTGGATGGTTGCCTCATGCCAGCCTTCATTGTGGAGCTTCTCCATGCCTTCTCCATGGCACCTGAAAGCCTTGGCTCCATGGGAAGTGTTGCAGGCTCACTGACCTGGTGTCATTTGTCCAGAACCTCTTGTTAACAGAAATATTCTGCTTAGCTCTTGCTGGAGCTAAGATCATATCACAGAATCCCAGGCTGGTTTGGGTTGGAAGGGACCTTAAAGCTCCTCCAGCTCCAACCCCTGCCACGGGCAGGGACCCCTTCCACTGGAGCAGCTTGCTCCAAGCCCTGTGTCCAACCTGGCCTTGAGCACTGCCAAGGATGGGGCAGCCACAGCTTCTCTGGGCACCCTGTGCCAGCGCCTCAGCACCCTCACAGGGAAGAGCTTCTGCCTAAGGTCTAACCTAAATCTCTGCTGATTTAAATCTAGTGATATTTGCAGTAGAAAGGCTCTTGTGTGTTTCTTCAGCTTGCAGGTCCCAGAGTCAGTATTTGTTTAGCAAATGCTGATATTCTAATTTGTTTTGCATTGCAAAATCCTTCAGTAATCCAAAAATTGCTCCCCAGACTACAAATAAAGGACAGAATTTTATCCAGTGGGAGAACACCATTTTCATGTGTCCTGGTTTTTTAGTATGCAGGAGGAAGTGTCTCCTGCAGTAGGAGATGCTTTAGGAAGTGGTTGTGTGCTTGGGGACTGCCTTACTGCATTGATTTCTGCAACTCAAAGAGATGCCAGTGAGTAGAGAGAACAAGGGACTTGTGGTGCAAGTGGATACTTCTCTTTTGCTTGCTGGATTAAATGGATGCAGTGCATCAATTAGCACACACCTGAGGCACTTTATGTACTTAAAGGAGTGGCAAGGTCAAAATATCACCTTATGATTAAGAAGAAGGATGAGTTGTGTATTGACCTTAGAGTAGAACTATAAAATATTATGTTATTCTTAAAATTCTTTGAGGAGAAACAAACTGAAGGATGCAAACATCCAGAGCATCAAGCTCTTAGACAAGAAAGTGAAACAAAGCTAAAGGGGGTGTGAAAAACCCTCCAAACATTTAATTTCTCACTGAATTTGGTGTCTTCCGTTCAAAAAAGGATGTTTGAGGAAGAGGAACTGGGTAACATGCTAACACTAATATTAGATGTGCTCTTTCATATATGAAACTATCTCATAATTGTGACAAATTACTTGAAGCATTAAGAACATCCCAGAAATAGCGGTGTGTAAAAGACCTGGAGAGGTAACTTAGCATGTTGCCAAGCTCTTAGGTGAGATCAAGTGTACCTGTCTCATGTCCGGAAGCTGACAGACTGTCTAACCTCTTTTTTAAACCTTGGATATTGATTTCTCATCTTCCCCAGACAGCCTGTTCTGGGTCTTCACCACTCTTACTGCTAACAAGACTTTCATTTTTCTAATGCCTTATTCTTTGTACCGCTTGTCCTCCTGTCAGTGGTAAGGAGAAGGGCTGATGAATGTTCTGTTACTGCCTTGTTGGACATTCTTGGATGATGCTTAACACCTCCTTAACTTAATCTCAGCTTGGCTTTGCTTTCAAGAAAAAATGACTTTTCCCTATGTTTTTAAGGAGTGGCACTTGAAATGGGATATCTATTGAGATAACCATTGTGTCTCTATGCAATAGGAAAAGAAGAATAAGCTCCTTCACCTTAGCATCTCGTGCTCCTGTCAAGCTTCTCTGACATGTCTGGTTTTCTAATAACACCATATTTCGTACTTGTGTTCAGTGTAACTTGCTGGAGTACAGATACTTGCCCTTTTAGCACCCACAGTTTCACCACATGCATGTTAGAAGAAAGAAATGAATAGGAAGTGCTGCTCTGGATCAGGCTTTAGCTTTCGGATATTACATCCTAGTCTCCAACTTATTGTTAATGATGTGTTCTTCCCCTGCTGATTTTGCTCACATTTCTTAGCTCAGTGTCACCTTCAGTTGTTTAAATGTTCTTGCTGTTTAGTCCTGTAAGAGCAATGGCATCTTTGAGATTCCTGCTGATGGTGGCTATTTCAGAGATCATTTATCAGACAAGAGTTGGCGACTTCAGGCCTTGAGCCACTCTCTTTGCAGAGCTTTTATGTGAGCCTCTGCGAACATCCAACCCTCATGTAATGAAAATTAGAAACAATTCCTAGATTTAGGGCTACTTGTCATTGCTGTTGCAAAATTTGTATATGTTGAGTTAAAATGTTAGAGCTCAGAGCCTGTTTCCTGAATGCTGAGAGTGATTTAGAGCTTTAGAACCCTCTGAAATGGAAAAAGATTTGACAATGTCATTATTAGAATATTCTATCAGAACTGTATCTTGTTGTCTATATATTGATCACTGTTTGGAACTCGTAATACTCCATAATCCTCCAGGGAAGAGGACCAAACCCAGCTGTTATAAGATCCATTCTTCCTTGATGAAAGCAACCAGGATTGTGAGGCAGCTCTGGTGGTTTCCAGGAAGAACTTATTAGGACATAACAAATAATATAAAGATGAATATATTTGCAATAGGTAGTTTTGTATAGATGTAGTTATATATAGTGTGTGTATATGCAGTTATAAATAGTGTATAATATAGTCATAAAGAGCTGTGAGATTCTTGGGTCTTACAGTATTATTGTTACTAAATGCTTTCAAACTCAAAGTGCCATTAATGCGTTTCACTGAAGCTGTTATTATTTCTGAGTTAATTTTACACCCAAACTGAAATCAGGAGAGCCCTTTAGGAAATATTTGGAGGGATTGCTCTGTTATTTAAAATTACCTCCTCCCCCATGTGCTGAGACGTGAGTAGCTGAAAGGCCTTCATGTGAGAAGAAACTATGGGGGGGGGGAAATCTAAGCATTTTTGCAGGAAATGCTTTCATTCTCTTATATGAGTGCTTACAGGGATGTTTTCATCAATGTACTCTGTGATAATTATTCACATACCACTTTGAAAATACATAGTGGGTACCATATAATGCACATTGCTGTTAGTTACCGCTGTATTTGAGAGAATTGACGTTGTCTGGCATTTAATAATCCTCCTCTGGCCTTTTTGAGTGAGGTCCAGTGCTTCTCCTTAAGTCAGGTCCCTGTCTTGTGGAGGTCCCGGGGATCCCCTGTCTTTTTTTAGTCACTGTTCTATCTGGTCTCTTTTTTCCCTTCATTTTTTTCCCCTCTTGCTTCTTTTGGATGCTGTTTGAACATCCTGATCCCCTTTTTTCTCTTTTCCTGTGCCGCTTTCAGCATTCCCAATCTCCTTTTCACCTTCCCTTTGCTCTGCTCTCACGCAGCAGTGTTTCCTACCCCATGAAGCAAAATTTCTTTCCTTTTGTACTTTACTTTAATTCTTTTCCCTGTGCTGGGCTGTGTCTGACCATTTCCCTTTGTTGTTCACTCTCTTACAGTCTCACCCACATCAGTGTTGTCCCTGGGCTTCCCTGCACCCATGTCAGCCCATTTCCAGCTCCAGTACTTCCAGTTGATATTGCTCTTCCCCCTTCCCTCCTGTTTCCCTTTCAGTGCTCTGCTTGCCTGCTATGTCTGATTAGCTGGCTCCAGGGTGTGCATTAAATGTCAGTATAATTTTTTCTTTCTTCCAGTCTTAAAGGAGCGCCATGAAATGGAATTTGAACACCAAAAAAATTCACTTTTGCTGGGAAGGGTTTAACCTGCGGTGTCCAAATAGGCACAAAATCCCCTCAGGGTTTGCTCCCGTTTCTAATGGCAGTTGCTGGAATCCATCCTGATCAAGTCTTGCATTGTCTTAAAAGACTGGAAATGGTTGCTGTAAGTGAACTAATGTCACTGAGTGTAGTCTCCTTTTGTTCTCACATCTTGAGTCTATTTGCTACTTATAGTGTGTCAGACACTTGCTGGTGGTTGAAGTTTCTCTCCTCTCAGGGTATGATGCTGGCCTCAATAGGAGTGATAATGAGGGAATAGTTGTGGGTGCTACTGCTTAATTTTTATGTGATTAATACGGTATTTTTTAATAAAGAGAGAACAAATCAGAATCAGGTTTTTCTGAGAGCTTCTTGGGGGTTATTAAAGAAAATAGTAAATTGATGGCAGTGGAGAGCAGCCAGTAGGTGTGTCTGACCAACTGTGACCAAGAAAATAGGATGAGCAAGACAGTGAAACAGGCTCTGTGCTACAAATCAATCCACCGATGACAGGCAGGACCAGCCTTGTAGGGGGTCAGGCCGCAGTGGTTTTGTTCTGGACACTTGGAAAAGGGTTGGGAAAGATGAACAACTCGGCAGTCAGAGGGATTTTGTTGGCAGCCAGAGGGATTTTGTTTACATCCAGATGAACTCTTAGCAGTTAAACAGTGGCGGTAGGGGCAGAGATGGGCTGGTTAGGCAGGCTGCCTTCTAGCCAGGGGATGTGCTGAGCATCATGACTTGCAGAAGAGCCCTGCTGTGCCACTGCTATCTTTTTTCTGAGCAAGGGCTGGTATTCAGGACCTACTTTGCAAATCTGGTGGTAGGGATCATAGAATCCTAGAATAGTTAGGGTTGGAAAGGACCTTAAGATCATCCAGTTCCAACCCCCTGCCATGGGCAGGGACACCTTACACTAAACTATGTCACCACACTGCCAGGGATGGAGCATTTACCACTTCTCTGGGCAACCCATTCCAGTTGGGTAAACAGTAAAGAATTTATTCCTTATATCCAACCTAAACTTCCCCTGTTTAAGTTTTAACCCATTACCCCTGGGCTTTTGGCAGCCCCATTGCACAAGGGAATCGTAGAAGAGCTAACTGTGCATGTAAGGGCTTTGCTGGGTGGGGACCAGGAGACACTTCCATGGCCAGGCACGAGTGGTGTGTGCTTCTGCTCAAAACTGGATTTTGATCTGCTTTAAATTTAGGGACAAAGTGCTCTTATGGCATCATTGACCCATCTCTCCCAATTTAAAACTCTTCTGTATTGCTTTCAACTGTTCACAGTTTATATTAAGATAAGGATCATTGTTTGATTTGTAGAGAGATTTAAAGTAGCCTAAGGGTAAGCAGCTGGCTTGACAAGGGCAGTTACTTGTACCATGAAAAAGATGTTGCTGCAATATATATAGCAAACAAAACCCAATTCAGAAGGAAAGAAATGACATTTGGGAGTTCAGTCCTGCCTCACCGTGCTGTCATTCACGGTAGTGTTTTCTGTCAAGTGACATCCACAGTCTGCACAGCCCTATTCCTGTAAATGGGATGCTCTGTCCACGATGCAGGTGGAGCTGCAGTGACCAGAGGTAACCATGCTGTAAGGACTGGCATTTATGTGCTTGACATACATCAGCAGATGGAAATAGAGCTGCCTGATGATAAATTTATACGTGATTAGAACTGGTATTGGGCCACGCAGGGTGTTCTTCCCTGTGGATTTGCTAATAACATGGTGGAGGGAAAGGCAGAGACTTGTGATAATTAATCTGTTTGATTCCCAAAGATTAAAAGGAAATAATAAGTTCATGTTTCACGACCTGCTCCTTTTGCTTTCTCCATCCGTTGAATAGAGACTCTGTCAGAACAGCTAATCCTTGGTGAGTGGAAGGATGAAGAAAAACCCCTTTTTAAGAAGGAAAGAGGGAAGTTATTTTTGCATTGCACGTTTTGCTTGCTTTTAGCCCCATGCTCATGGGAACATATTGATGAAAATGTAATAAAAAATAAATTAGAAATTGATATCAAAGTTAAAATTCCTCTGCTGCTTACTTGAAAAGTAAACATCATTCATAAGCCAAAATGCATCTTTTAAATAGAAAAGCTAAATTGGAGTGAAATTGTGTGAAAGATTTTAGCTACATCTATTAGTGGCTTTTTACTCTGGTGCATCTGGTGAAGATCTTCAGAAATCTCACTTCTCTGCATGTTTTTTAACAGGGTGCTTCTTGTGGGTCATGTTTTTGGCTGATTTCAAGACCTAAACACACTGAGGAGCCATTGAATTGGGATCTCAAGGCCTGTTTACGTATGAGACCTTGAGAAAGACACTTGAGCATAAGTTTCATGTGTTGACATTTTAAACCTATCATAGCTGGAGATCTATGGGGAAATAATTTGAAAAGCAAATATGTTTCCATCAGACCAAATTTGATTCTTCTCCCCTTTTCCCATAGATACCTTCCCTAACATTAGCAATTACCCAGCCTCAGCTGGATAATCCTCTCTCCTTCCTTACTTCCAAACCAAAGGAGAGACTGGAGTGGCTGGCAGGAAACAAGCACATTTGCCTTCAATAAGCAGCTTATGCCTAACAAGAAAAGAAAACTTTTGCTTATTCTAAATGTCAGTGGGCAAAAGAAGTGCCCTGGGAGAACATGGGCTGTGTTTTCTTCATCACCTGAACACCTCCCAGATGACCAGTCTGGTTCTGTAGGACTTGGTGTCTAGCCAGCCAGAAGGTAGTGCTGAATGGCACCAGGACTGTGAACAATGATGATCTGTTAGTAGACGTTACAGTTATTTACAGCTTTAAAAACCATTACTGCACGAAGGCAGGTTTTCAGTCAGACTGTTGAGATAAACTGAGAAGCCAGTGGTGGAGAGGAGCAGGTGGGTGCCTGGGTCAGCAATGCAGGAGATGTTCTCCTATTTTTGTTCATATTGGCTGATAACCTTGAGTTTCGAGTCCCACCCTCCCCCCTTTTCTTTGTTAAGCATTTTACAGCTGCTCTATTCCTCTTGACTTCTGATTTTGCACAGCTACCGCTGCTGATGGTGATGTGCAGGAAACATGCCTTCGTGCTGAGTAGCTCAATTCTGGCATCTTGCCATTTTAGGCTTTCTGCTAAGCTCCCTGCATGAGAAAAGCGAGTCACCGTCAAATCGGAGTACTTGTTGGCCCTCTGGTTTTTGTACCCTCTAAATCCTATAGCCTGTTATTTGTCTTGCTGTCCACCTTTGCTGTGGAACAGGATGTTGCTCTACTTATTCTATATAAATATTGGAAGAGAACAAAGCCTCCCCCCACTGAGAGTCCAGGAACAGGAGGGATGTTTGATGTATTTACATGGACATATGTAAACAAATGGTCAAAATGAATCACTCTGAGGAGGGGTCATCTCAGCATGCTCACCGTTCCAGCGTGCCCCTTCACAAGGGCTTTTGTAAGGCATTGCAGGGAAAGACATGAAAAAGAGAAGGTGATTTTGTAGAAGTGTGTGGAAACTCAGAGTCCGGATCAGGGGTAGATGGAATCTGAAGGTTGCTGTTTGAAGGTGTAATGTGTAAGGAGTATTTATTGACCAAAGATAGGATCAGTTCTCAGTGGAATGATTGAGAAATGAGAGGTAAGGTGGAAAAAAAGATGTAGTAAAACGTTTTTTGCTTGAAGATACATCACATTGACAAGTCAGAGATTGAGGGCTTTGGAAGGGTTTTGGGGGTTCCTCCATTCAGCACTTGCCAATATGTGATGCAGTTTGTAGTACTGACATTTCTCTCACTTCAACTGCTCATTTGTCTGTTCATTTACCTTGGGCTTTATGGATTAGCATGCAAATCATAGCACAGACCGGTATTTATCTTTCTTTACTGTTTGGCTTATCTATTTTCCTGAACACTCACTTCTTTCTGTGTTGTTAAGGTCAGTGGTTCTCAGTTGCACCTATCCATCTCATCGTAACTCTGGGCAGGCCGACATGAAGCTATTTGTTTAACCATTTCGGTATCTCTGTCACCCTCTTGCTGTTGATTGAGTCTGCTGAGGAGACACACATCTCTACGGCCACACTTGATTTGTTGCAGGTCATTTCTCCTCCTGCATTCAATTCTCCCTTGTCATCAGTCAACTGCTTCATCCTAGCACTGCTCTCTTCCTTCAGCTTGTGTGTCGACCTCCACTGTTGCCAGCCACACCAGATGGAAGCAAAGTTGTGTGCCCATTGTGCCACTGATCACATCCAGGCCCAGGATGGTGTGTGCCAGCTGGCTTCAGGGATATCATTTTGTGCGTCCTCCACTTGCCATTGGTTTGGAGGATAATTTGGCATGTTGAGTTTGGTCAGGAAAATGATCTGTGCATCTGTGGCATGCCATCTGCTTTGTGTGCAGTCAATGGTGTGGGGAGTGGAATAGTTGCACCTGACCCTCTTCTACCATGTCCCTGTTGAGACCTTCTCTGCTTTAGGCTTACATACACGTATCTGCCTGGCTGTGTCAGTAAACCACTCTGTCCTAGTGTGTGTTTCCAGGAGAGCATCTAGTTGCCTTTTCAATTACACATTCTCCCCTTTGTTTTTCCAGTATCCTTTGAGGTAATGGCTAGGAGCTTTGCCTTGTGCTCTTCTGGCCTCACACCGTTCTACTGTAATAACTTGCAGTTGGCATGGGTTTATCTGCTCTGGTTTCCAATCGCAGTGTCAGTAGATGCAAATTTCATTAGGGTGTGTTGTGTGTGTGCAGCCTTGGATCCTCCTGTATGTTCTTGCCCACCCTAGTAACAAGTGCTGGCAATGAAGCCTGCTGTTGCTGGTGCCTCTCCTGCACGTGGTGTTACCTGTAGTGGGTGAAGACAGACTGATGCTGTGTTTGAAAATGCATTCCTACACATCTCTCTGTCTTCTTGGCTCAGGCTGTGCTACTTCCTTGGGAACAAAGCCAGAATGTAGCCCTAATGTTGTGATATGCAACCATCAGCTTGAAAATGCTAAATGAATTAAATGTAGTCTCACCCAAAATGGAAGTGTCTGATGCGTGCAGGTGTTGGTGTACACTGAGCGGGAACCTGGAGTGCATCAGTGCGATGGTTATAGCACCTTTTCTCCCATCAGGATCAAGAGGCTATCATTATGAGTGACTGGGTTATCTACTCATAGTGTTTGCAGTACTGTTTGCTGACATGTGGTAAATGCTGATTTTAATTTCTCTGTACCTCACTTCACAAAATGGAGCTGGAAATAATTCATTACTTTGTATTTGCTGCTGCACAGAAATGTACTGATACTTCCAGATTTGAGGTTCCAACTTCTCCAATGCGAAATTTGGTGCTTCTGTCTCAGCAATTTCTTGCCCATCAACGTGTTTAAGTCATCCTGCATTTGAATGGTGAAGTAATGTATAATTAATGTTACTATTGTTTCCAGTTGTTAGGAAAACCAGCCTGAACCAAAATCACCTGACTGTTCTCCAACAACAGGAATTAGATGAGAGATGTTCCTAAACAATCAGACTAAATTACATGTGTACTTCTGCAGACTTCAAATGAATGACATTGAATCCTTAAAACTGGGACCGTTAAGTTAAGCACAGGCTTTGATACCATTAATGAAGAAAATGATGTTTTGACATTCATCCCTTCATAAATTCTGACACTTCCAATTGTCCTCAAGTAACAAAACACCGTTGTCATCTGCAGTGATGTACTCTTTGACAGTTTTGCCTGAGCTATGTAAGGCTGGATGCTTTATGTTGGGAAAGGACAAGCATTTCTTGTTTGTGCTTGTATTTCCCTTTCTGTAGTGGTTGCAGGTTCTGCTGTTTAAGCCCTCAGCTGTGCTTCAAGGTCTTGTGCAGTGACGGTCGTGTGGGTCAATAAAGCTTGAGCTGAGCCTCCAGACCTGAGCGATGCTTTGTGCAGTGACTTAGCATATTGATGTACGACTGCTTCCTTTTCTAGCCTCAAAAAGGGCTTTAATGCTGCTTTTTCTTGTGTTGGTATTGCCTTTTGTTCCCATTACATGGAGAACAATCCAGTCTGAGAAAGATAAATTCCACTATTTGTCTTGTCAGTCTGAGATGGAGTTTTCCGTTCCGCTGGCCAGGCAGAGGAGCAGCAGTGCTCGTTCCAAGTGCATGTGAAGGGCTCTGCACAGGGACCCCTCACATTCTCAATGGGGAATTAACATTCCCACACAGCAACCTGCAAGCCTACCACAGACTTGGCTTACTCTCTTCCTCTCTACTGATGGGGCTTGTTGGTGCTGACTTGGGATGTAAAACCACTCAGCAACCCTTCTTGGTAAGCCATCAATTATTAACATTAAATACTCGTTCTGTGTGCTCACACTGCTGAAGAATTCATTATGTTGCCTTTTGGTTGACCTGGCAAAGCTGCTCAGCACTATTCCTCCCAGTGCAAAGCCCTAGATTCAACTTTGCTCCTGGGACCACGTACTCCAGCTCTGGCCGACTTTCCACAGGAGGGAGAGACCAGAACATAGCTGAGAATTAATTTCTGGAGGTAGTTAGTGAAAGGTTTATAAAATACTTTGCTTTCTGAGAAGGGCAAATAGCAGTGATCACTCTAAACGTAGCAGAAATCTAGTTTGTGTTCCTTGCTGACCTTTACTGCGGCATTTAAATGCATGGTGGAGGCATCCTCTAGCTATACAGCTATGTTGTTGGTGACCCATTTCCCCAGCAGCTAATGGCTAAGACTGAATACATATTACTACCATTATAATTGTTAAATCTTACCTTGCTGCACTGGGAATTCTGTGAATACTGTGAGGGTGCCCCAGAGCACTTTGCTAATCAAACATGAATTAAAACTAACCCGACTGACTGCTGTAAAAATAGTGGTACACTTCCCAGGTAGATTTACAGTCCCATGGACTAAGAGAGCTTTGTGACCCTCTCTTAAAATATGTGGTTGCAATTCCATTATTATAGAGGATTAAAATGAGATGCAATAAGGCCTTTAACATGCAACCATGAAGCAAATGAAAGTTGGCTGCTCCTAGTTTAAGAGTGGGAGCTCTACCTTTGGTAGAGAGGTAGGCATTAGCCAGATTTACATCTAGCTTTCTATGCAGAAGAAGTGATTTGTAATCTTGGTATTGCATTTCCTGCTTCAGTTAATAGCTGGTTTTTGAATGCTGTATACTGCAGGTTTGGTGCCAAAAAAGGCCATTACAGGTTTTACTGAGATACATTCCAGAATAACCAAAGAAACAACATTAAACCTGTATTTTTCTCTTCACCTTTAAGAACATCAGCCAAAACCACACAGTTCTGAGCAAAGACTAAAGGAAGGTACCCCACATTGTACCAAGAAGGCGCATTGCTTGCTGTCGATTGCCATTTCCCTCGCGCTGTACTCAGTGTGGCATCCTATAGCACAATGTAAACAAAATTATAATCTTATCAAGCAGGCTGCTCCTACAGTGATGACAGCTACTTACATTGCCAGAAGCAGGGCCAGGGAAACAGAGACCATTTTAAAGCAGCTGACAAATGTTTGTAGCAGTGTGGGCTGAAAGAAAATGATCATAAGGCTTTCATTACATGCTATTCAGATGGATCAATGCAGGAAGTCTTCAGCAGACTTCAAGGTCTGCAGCTTGGATGGGGTCTGTATCCTGAACATGGTGATGGCTTGTGTGTTCAGATGAGGTTGGGAAGGCTGGGTGAAAGCGCTGTAGGTCTAATTCTTCTTGGGTGTTAAGTTTCGTTTGGAACATTCTGTTAATGGGATGGAGTCACTGTGCTTAATCCAAAGGTGACTGGACTGTTTTGGGCTGACTAAAGACTCAGGAAGACTGTACTCATCTGTTTTGCTAAGTAAGATATGTCCTAGTAAGATATGTCCTTAACTCATGTGCTGAACTGGTTCTCAAAATACTGCTTTAGTATGCAGTCGTGGTGTTACGATTATAGCTTCTGGTTGTGCTCACTGCAGAAAGCTTTGCCTTACCAGGTCTCTGCACAGTGCATGCTTAAAATTTTGCTCATTTAAGAGCTGGTTTTGGAATAATCATAGAATCACAGGATGGTTTGGGTTGGAAAGGACCTTAAAATCATCTGTTTCCAACCACTGCCATGGGCAGGGATGCCCCACATGAGACCATGTCACCCAAAGCTCTGCCCAACCTGGCCTTGAACAGTGCCAGGAATGGAGCGGCCACAGCTTCTCTGGACACCCTGTGCCAGTGCCTCAGCACCCTCATAGTGAATAATTTCTTCCCAGTATCTAATCTAAATCTCCCCTCTCTCAGGTTAAAGCCATCCCCCCCCCTTGTCCTGTCCCTAGATGTCCTTGTTGAACAACTCTCTCTAGATTTCCTGTAGGCCCCTTTATGTATTTTCCTAGGACCTAAGATGTTGAGTATATCCCAAAACTTAGTGTCCCAGTAAAAACTTGCTGCCTTGTTCCATATTCATTATGTTTTCAGTTGACCAGTACATCTTGAAAACCCTGGAGATACGGAGTGAAATACTGCTCTGCAGATGGCAACATCAGTTTTAGCTTGAGCTCAGGAGAACTTCTCCATCACGTGCTTGCTGTTAAATATATTGCATAAAAGGTCATGGTTCCAATGCATTTTGTCCTTAACAGAAAGGAAGTATATTTGAAGTTGGCTATATACCTGTCTCTCTAGCTTGTAAAATGTTGTAGCTCCTATATATTTTCAGTTATTCATGAAATGTATTGCATATATAATTAAAGCATTAATAAAAATAACAGCAGGAAGAGTTCATCAGCAATTCAAATACAAATATTTGTGAAAATCTGTCTTCTCCAACATGTTCCTTTTCCCCTCGGACTGTTTTTTTAGTTTGGGTTAAAAATATCATAAGCAACATTGCTCATCCATCCATTCTCACCACCCACTATCTCTGTAGGAGAGTAAATTCATTTAGCTATTGAATTAATTTACCATAGATTGTGCAAGCTCATTATTGTCATGCACTTTAGGAGACATCACATACATATTCAGCACAGTAAAGGCTCCTGTTTGGCTTTGTATGTCCATTCACACTTCAGCCTGGGGAGTTCACCCAGAGCTTTGGAGGGGATCTGACCCTCCCCACTGCAGCTTGGCACTCTGCAAAGGGCTTGGGCATCTTTGTAATGGTAATGTCCTGCAAGCAGAGGACTAAAGCTTGAAGTGATTGTTTTGTTTCCTGTTTTTCCCTCCTGAAAGGTGCCTTTGACTGTTCTTTGAAGTGTGAAACTGAACCATGGCTGCCTTTAGAATTAGGCAGCACAGGAGGGCTGGATTTGGTTAGGGAAGGAAGCCAGGAGATCCTGCCTGCCATTTACCATGATTTTGGTGGAACTTTAGTACTCACCTTTTACCATCAGCTTCAAAAGTATGTAGATTCATCTCTATGAGAACCTTAAAAACCTTCCAGCATGTGCCTGCTTTCTGAGCTCAAAATATATCTTTCTTTTAAAGAAGTGCTGTCAAATGAGTTAGACTTTCCTAATTCTGGGTTATTAAACTTTCTCAGGGTAGAATCCAAATTGTACTTTGCTTCTTATTACTATGTTCTATTATATCTCTATAGCACATGCTATATTCCTAAGCAGAACATGCAGTGTGCAGCACTGGGATGTTGGTTTGAGTAAGGAGCACAGGATCCAGCCAACAAATATGTCGGCCGCATTGAGGTTCAATGTGTTGGGTGGAAATAGGTTCTATTTCTAATAGATGGATTAAAAAAGGGAAAAGGCAAAAGAAAAGGAGAAAAATGGAGTCTGTTCACTGCCTTAATTAAAAAGTCCCCTGTATTTGAGGTGCTTTTTCAGCTCTGTTTTCTATCGGTAGGTGAGTCCATGGCCCTGCAGAGAAAGGAATCGCTTTCTAAAGAGATTTGTCCATGACCTCACTGCAGTTTCTCTGCATTTCTTGACTGATTTAGCATTTCACTAAGTTGTATCTTTGGAATACTCAGCGGTGAGGAGGATCTTTGTTTTGAGAATAAAGAGGCTTTAAAACCCCTGGCTCCTGCAGGATGCTGAGATCTAGTGCTAGGAAAACCCTCCTTTGGGTTATTTTGTCTCATGTTTGTCATTGTGAAGGAGCATTGGATATACAGCTGGATTCTTCACCCTCTTGTCTTTCAGTCCCAAACAACCCAGATCATATTGAAAGACTTTTCAATGAATCCCATGCTTTTATTTTTGAAAAAGCCACTGTTTACTTCCAGCACAGGCGACCTTGCATCTCCCTGCAGGCTAACCAGCCTGCCTCTGTGGAACCAGCACCGAGAAGCTGATTTAGCGCCTCTGTGAGGAAAGCAGTTCTGCTTGGTGTTATTCTGTCTGTCGATTGACATTAATCCCATAATTGAAGCATCCAGTTTTAGGATTAAGCTGATATTTATCAGCACAAGCCTGCTAAAAAGGCGCAGATTTGTGGTAAATGGTGATTTAGACCAACCCTGCCAACGCACATCAAACTTTGCTGTATCTCTTCCGTCTTCACATCCCTGGAAACTCACGATGTGAGCTGCTTCCCAGGTTGGTTGAAAGCTGCTCCAGTCAGCTCCGTGGCATGGAAACATATTAGGCTGAGCAGGCATAGACCCAAAGCGTGAAAGAAAATAGCCTCTGAAATTTATAATCAAATAAATGCCACCAACCAGAAATTCAATTTGTAATAGCAACAAAATCCATTTTGGGAACAGAGACGACAGAAGCTTTTTCTATCAGAAAATGTTGCTATTGTGTAAAGTCGAAATTCCCTGAGGAGAAGCTTGGTCTGAAGATGCTGATGGTCTGAGTGCTGCAAGAGCAGTGCCTTTACCTTCGGGTTCATGTGTGAGTTCAATCTGTGAATAAGACCTGCCGGCACCAGGCACTTCCTGGGTGGCAGCAGTCCAGCGGGGAGGCAGCTGCTACTCTGAACTGCAGCAAAAGCAAAGTAAGTTGACATCATTTTATCAGAAGCTCCCTGGATTTATATCCTTGAACTCTGCTGTTTCATGTGGCAACAGGGGATGTGAACCTGCTTATCTCCAACAGAGCGTTTTCTCCCATTCCTTACTAATCTCTTTAATTTGGTGCGTTATGCTTCGGTACTTTTCAAATGTGCTGCCTTTATATTTTCATATAACTGATTTTCTCCTTTGTTTTAATTTCATTTTCGTTGTTTTCTGATTCTTCACAGTATTTCCTTCCTGGCTTCAAAAGGGAGCTAAGTAAGTAGAGTGAATTATCTCTCAAAATGGAAAAGAAATGTTAGCCGAGTATGTGTTGCTTCTTTTTAGCTCTTCTGAATATAGGCCATTATTTTGTAGTACTGCAAGAACTTGAATGCTTCAAAAACATATGAAGTGAATGAAGCTATAAAAAAATCCTTTAAAAAATGAAGTCACAAACACGCTTTGCATGAGTTTAATATTGTTATGTTTCTATTAGAGATGGTTTCCAGAACCCCTGTACTGAACAGCAGGATTTGTGCAGCAAAAGGAGTGCCATCCATTAAAAACTGCCTCAAGTTTGGTTTTGGGGGTGTTTTATTTGTGTCCGCATTGTTTTATCTACGTTTTGCAGGCAAAGCCTAGGACTGCTGTAGGTTAAAGAACTGGAAGGGAAGAGAAAGTAAATAACCCTTTTCTTTTTGATTTATTATGCTCATTTCACAGCTGTTTCGGTACAATCTGTTTTGCTGTTTTCTTAGGTAGTCACTTGGAAAAACAAATCTGGAAATTAGGCAAATATGATTATAAAATGACACACAACTGAGAAGCCGAAAGTCTGAGGAGCAGGTGAAGTGCCTGAAACGACTTACTTCCCACTTAATTTTTGGCTAATTGCTTAGTCTGACTCGCTGAGCAAATGTCATGTCTTGTAATTGAATTTTGACTGAGGATGTCTGTCTCTTTTAATTTCATTTTTGTTTTTTTAAATGTATTTAATGTTTCTGTTCAAGTATATGGTTTGATGCATTTGCTCTGAACAGCGCAACCGGCTCTTCCTGCTGATTTCCATGGTGTTCAAAGCACTGGGCTTGTTCAAGGCCCATCATAAAAGTATCTGAGGACAGGTTATAGGGTGGCTGATAATGAACTGCTGACCCTAAGCTGCTGTTTGGGGTAGAGTATGGTCATGTCACAGCCTTGATGTCTCTCTATGTTGGGAGCTGGCTTCATTCTGAGTATATTTCTGCAGCTGTTTGAGTACTTGCTGTTCATCAGACATAATCATAGGAAGAAGTTTTGCAAAAAGGTTCCTGAAATCATCTCTAATTGAATGGAATAGGAATAGATGTCAGAAGAAAGCAATGGAAGGGAAATGCTATCAGGTATATTATCTTACCTATAGGAAACGGCTGTGTTTGCCAGGCTGTTGGACATTAGTTTAGGAAAGCAGGTGCTGTTAAAAAGCCTCATTTCCTTCTGCTCAGCTCTTCTGAATGCACTCCATGGCTTCCCAAACCTGAGCAAGGTGGAGTCCTGACCTCAGAGACAACTTTGTGGAGATAAAAGTAACATTAAAGTCTCAATGCGAAGCAAATATTGACTGATTTTACCAGCGATCCTTACATTTCTGAATCTTCCCTTCAAAACATTTGATGTCAGCAGGAGGTTCTCTGGTAGCAATAGGCAATTTTAACCCCTTTTAGCTTTTCAAAGCTCCAGTAAATCACTTCTGCATTCTGTGTCTCTCCTGAAATACAAGTGAACAGGAAAGTTAGACTCACATATAGCTAATGAGGTGTGTTGTGGTGATTCTCATTGCTTATGCCTTGAAACAAGGAATTAATAGATGAAAGATAACAACCCCAGCTATACCAGAGGCCGTCAGGAGGTGAGGAATAGGTGATTCACATAATTCCTGTCTCAGATTTATGTTTTTACATGAATAATATTTAATGGTGGGGGAGGAGGAGAAATAGAGGCAAAGTTGAACAGAAATCCCCAAAGATGCTTCTACTTCCAGCAATGAATAAGCAAGAAAATATGAAATATAAACTAGAATGTCCATGGTTTTCTAGACAGAAACTTTTCTTGGAAGAAAAGGAAAAATACATATTTTGTCTGGTTTTCATGTCTTGCTTTTTTCCATGTCAGAAACAAATATGGCTTAGAGGTGCAGCAACATGCAGTTTCAAGGCTTTCAGGGATGAGTAGAGGTTGTGCAGGTGTGGACCAAACGTGAGCTGATGGGAGGTGGGTCACCGAAAGGGATGTGTGTTGGTGCAGCTAACCTGCATAATCTGCTGCCCATGTGAGAAACCTCTCCCTTCCCTGACCCCATCATTAAGAAGGAGGTTTCCTCTTGTATCAGAGTGTTGTAAAGATGAGCGTGCTTCGTGCCTGGCTGTTTGTGTCTGTAGTCCCTGTGTAGACAGCATGACATTTCATAGAGTCCCATTGCCTGTTACTCTTGGGCAGCCTCGTAGTTAAGCCTCAAATTCCATGGCAGGCACCACAGAAATCATCAATGCCCTTATCCCCCCTGCATGATGTGCCTCCTTTTCCATAGTTCTGGTGATAGCTGTGTCCTTAGCTACCCACTGAATACAGCCAGCCCATTAGGGACAAGTAGGCATTATTTGTTGGGCAGAGGACTGCTGACCTGAAGCTAGAACTGTGCTTTCAATGGGTCAGATACACAGTCTTGTTTCTGCATAAAGGAATGTGGTGCTCCTAAGCAGTTATGAAGATGCTGTGAGAAACTGGCCATGGACCAAAGGCCTTGCTAGGAGTCTACAGACCAGCAGTACTGCCTGAGCACTGAGCAGTGAAATCCCTGCTCACATGATGATTGGGAAGTTAGGAAACTGGGGTAGCTTCACTGGGCAATTTCCAGAAGGGCCTCCATTCTGAGATAGGAACTGACTTTCTCCCTTTGCCATAGGTATGATATTGCAGCCACTACTGTACTTCATGAAGATTTACTGAGTAATAAAATATTTGAGAAGCTGTGAAATTGAAGTCACCAAGTCATTCTGATAGGCAGTTGCTAGACTTACTGTTTGGGATGTGTTTCATACTTGAGAAATGAAATGCCTGTGTTAGAAAAGGCTAAGTCAAAGCACTGAAATTTGTTAAACTCCAATATATAATTGTTGTTACCTAGTGGTATGGAGTTTGGGTTGGTCTTTTGGGTTTTAAATTAGCTGTCTTCCAAACCCAAATGTATCTAAAGAGGTATAGTAAGTTTCTGGAGTCTCAGAGATTCCCTGTTGCCAACCTGTTGTCTCTGCACTTAGACAGTGGATGTCTGAGGGGATGTGGAGTACAAGCTGCTTATTCTATTTCGTGGCATCTCTCAAAGAGATAAAACCTGTTTTCATTCCAGAATTCAATAAAAACAAAATCATTTTAGTGCAAATTGAATTGTTACCATGTCTGTTGCTGAATCATGTGAAATGGGTGCGACTGGCAGAGGCACTGCTGGATTTCCACTGGAATTTTTCATCCTGTCTCATGTTGACTGATGCTCTGCTATCTCCCAGACCTAAGCCCTCGCCACCAGCCTACAGTTTCTGTTAGAAAACATCTGCTTCATTCTCCTGCACGGAAACACATCTACAGAACTGTTAAAACATTTTGGCTGTCGTGCAATGGGAACTTGGACAGAAATCCATTTAATTGAACGTGCTCTCATCAGCTGCCAGAGCCATTTGGGATCATCTAACCAGGATGCAGACACCTAACCTGGCTGCACAGAGAATAAGCCCAGGTATGGGATGATATGTCTGCCCAAAGCATACGTGTTCCTCCTCATCCCCCTTATCAAAATTGCTATCACCTAGTGAAAATGAAACTTTCCTGAAAAAAATATTGATAGGAACTATTTTAATCCTAAAATCCAGCATTTTTTTCCCTGTTTTCTAAATAAATATTTATTTTTTCTTATTAATTTCCCCCCTTTTTTTTTCATTCTGCCTATTGGCTCTATTTTTTTATTACCTTTATGTTTTTCAAGTCCTACCTCTGAAGAAGCCAGGAGATGATGGTAGAGAGACAGTAGCAAAAGAGCTCAGTAACAGCTGAGAGTGGGGGGAATAAATGTAATCAGCTGTTTGTTTTTTCCAGTTTGGTTGGAAAAGCACAGAAGGAAAAATCCATGAACTTTTCCAAATTAAGAAAGCATATTTTATCCAAAGGGTTTTCATGAAGTATTTTGCTTTGCTTTCCTGCTGTATGTGTCTCTCAGTGTTGATAAACATGATCTAATCAGTCCCTAAGGGCCCAAGGACTGTTGAATTGAACCTGAACTTGTTTCCTGGGGAAGCAGAGGTGGAGAGCTCAGTCTCTGGGCCAGGGCTGCATTTCTGCTCTTAGAGATTTCAGGAGCATGCTAATAGGATTAGGTACTATAAAGCTGATTTGCATTCAGAATTCATATTGGAGGGGGGAGTGTGTTGTAGACCAGTATTTCTTGTAGAGATTCAGCTATTGCATTACCACTTCCTGCTGTGAGGTTCCTATTCCATCCCTTTGCATTATTGCTGTTCCATCTCCCTCTCTTCACATAGCTCCTTGGCTTCATCCAGAAGATCTCCTTGAAATGGGCACTCTTGGCCACACAGATACCCTTATGTCGGGGTGGTTTTACATGTGGCTATGACAGGGCTGCAATGACTGTGGGGGGAAGAACTGGTGTGGTTGTGTAAGCAGCACATGCTTTGGTTTAGTCTTAGCTGATGTTTTTGCACTGTTGGGTAAGTAGGTAGCCAAAGGCTGGGAAGCTTTGTCTGTTGAGTGGTGGGAAGTCGGGCCAGTATGTTTCTTAAAATGAGCAGTGTCTTTGCTCTGCTGCTCTCCCCTCTGCAGTCTTTATTCATACTGCAAAATTCTCCAGCACTGGAACCAGAAATATGAAATTACCAATTCAACATATGTTCGGTTAAAAATAGAGCAAAACCCACATTCCTCCTAAGCTAAATTTCACTTAAGTCTGTTAATTCCTGTTTACAGTGTTCAGCCCTGTGAACCTCCCAGCAGTGCCCATCAGCTGGGGAAGCATGAACAGAGCAGGTGCATGTGGTGTTTCTCCAATGCTTCCCAGGCTCCAGCTGTTTTCAGCTCAGGGACTTTGTGCCAGGAGTGATTTCTATGTAGACAGCAAGCATGAACAGATTTTTCTTCTGTGAACTTAATCTTCTCTACCCTTAAGCCAGTGTAGGCCTGTGCCGTCCACAGCTTCTCTTGTTAGGTACAAAAATCACTTGGGTGTGTTTGTTTTGGGCATGGTTCCAGTTTGGTTTTGAGCGTCCTTGTGTCAGTATTGGAAAAGTCCACGAGTAAGCAGTCCTCATCCCTGCTATCCATGCTGTGTGTTTCCTTTTTCCCTAATGACTCTTAACATTTGCTCTGCCGTCTTTTTTCCTTTGATGGTTGGTAGCACTGGGCTGACATTTCCATGGGGCTGTCCACTGTAAATCCAGGATTTCACTCCTGTGTAGTCAGAGGTTGGCTCAGAGTCCATCATTTCATATGTGAAGTCAGGATTGTTTTTCCCACATGCATATTTGACATTTATCTCTATTGAATTTCATCTGCCATCTCATATGTCATCTCATTTCATAAGGTCCTTCTGTAGTTCCTCAGTCAGCCTTTGTTCTCATTACCCAGAATAAATTGATATCAGCAAACTTCCTCCCCCTGCTTTCCAAGAGGACACTGGGGAGCAGAGAGCCTTAATTTGACCAGCAGAGGTGACAGGCTTTCAGTCCTGCAGGCCTGTGCATCTCCCTTGGTTAACTGGTACTCAGTAGTATGCTGTTGGAGTCGGTATGCTGTGAAATGAATGTATGTGTCCTGTTTGTTCCCCTATTCTTATTTACATGTAACCAGAACAAGCAATGGGGAAAGGCTTCTAATAGTTTTCACCTCACAGGGTGTTTGTGAGCATTGTGTTTGCAAGGGTTAGGAGTTGTGGACATCCAGGGTAATCAGGACAGTTGTAGCGCTTCTCTTTCTCTTGACGAGGAAACCAGCAGCTGATGGGAATCCTCCCAAGTACAAAATCTCTTGCAAGTGCTTTTGACAACCTGCTCTAATGAGCTTGAATATTTCTGCTATCTGATAGAGTAGCATGTGTGAGAGCAGAGCAAACAGGTTGTGGGGGCGTGTTTAGAAGAGTGCTAATGTGAGATCTGTGGTATTTGGGACTTTACCACCTTAGAGATCTCTACCCTGACCCAGTCCCTGTTCCACTACAGGCACAGAATTCTCTGGGACAGATTCCTTGTTAAATCCAAACCTGAAGTTGTGCGTGTTGATGTTTGTCTTCTACATGCGCAAATCCAAGTCCCTGGGTTGGTGAGAAGGAGAGAAAAGGGAGACATGAGGCTGAGAGCAGGGGTCACATAACAATTTTCCTCAACTGGTCACTATTTGATTTCTGTGGATAGCATGAAAGGCACCAGAAAAGGAAAGATTCAGAGGTACCCCCTCTGATGATTACGATGTAGATAACCTAGAAGAAATCTACCATCAGTGTATTTGTGCTGCGCTTCAACGTGGGCTCAGTTGAAGTTGTAGCAGAAAGGTGAAGACCAAATTGGATTTGATCAGGTACATGAATATACAGGCAGGAATGGGAACATGGTCCTGTGAAGCTCCTTTGCATTTCTGTCTTTTGCAACAGTAGCTTTTATTTCAGCTCACATAAAGAGATAGTGGGTTTTGGCAGTATTTCAGGTGCATCTTCAGATAGGAATGAACTGTTCTTGAACCGAATCTCCAAAGGATTTGGCACAAGGGTGCTTTCCCACACTATGAAATGCAGATTTTTGTTCAGTATTTATAATTGAATGGATATTAATGAATGCTTCAAGAAAACCAGGATCTCTGCTTTTTCTTGTTATTTGTCTGCTTAATGCTTATGCAGATTAGTACATATTGTACTAGCAAACCCTACCTGGTGTCTCTCTCACTGTTGAGGTGGGGAGAGGGAAGACTCAGCTCTTATGTAGCCATGGCAAAACATTTACTGATCAAGTGTATCAGTTTCAGTACTTAATGTCTGACAATGATGCAGAAGTGGAGGGAAATAATCCCTTTCTTTTTACTCATAACCTTTTCTGGCAGTCTGCTGCCAATACCACAGTGTGTAAAGGTGCTCTGTAGGTGTCATTAAGTGGAGATAAGTATCATTAAATACTTATTCTTTCTGGTATTGTCTTTCCCACTTAATATAAAAGACCAACTAGTTCCTCTGTGTGCTTGTCAGGAACTGATTTAAATTGCTTCAATTCCAAAGGCAGATTTCAAGTACATGGCCAGCTGAGACTTCTGACTGTTCATGTATCAGATTCTTCCACTAGAGCAGGGTGCTCCAAGCCCTTGTGTCCAACCTGGCCGTGAACACTGCCAGGGAAGGGGCAGCCACAGCTTCTCTGGGCACCCTGTGCCAGCGCCTCAGCACTCTCACAGGGAAGAGCTTCTGCCTAAGAGCTCATCTCAATCCCCCTTCTCTCAGGTTAAAGCCATTCCCCTTGGCCTGTCCCTACAGGCCCTTGCCCAAAGCCCCTCTCCAGATTTCTTGTTGTCCCCTTTAGGCACTGGAGCTGCTCTCAAGTCTCCCCTTCAGGAGCCTTCTCTTCTCCAGGCTGTACAATGAAGTAAGAAAGAAACTAACCATGACCTTTTGGGGATGAAATGTGCAGTGTCTTGTGTAGACAGATGCAGTGCTTGCCTGGATATCAGTGTTGAATTTCACCTGAAATCTGGAGTCATGTCAGTGAAGTAGCTGGCATCACAGGACAGCTGGATGCTTGTGACCTTTTTCAGCTTTGTTGAGTTCATAGATTTATTGCTCTGTTATATTGTGTAAGGGTGATTTTTATACACCACTTGTCAAATTGCACGTCCTTATAACAGATTAGCCCTTCAGAAAGTGTGCCCCAAGTTTTCCCCTCGACTTTCCACATTGCACTGAGTAATGACTCTCTATTAATGAAAAATTGAATTTGTTTCCTTTGCTGTCATGTTTGAAGCACAGGTGTATTTTGTCTTCCCTAAGACTAGTTACATTTTAATGCATATATTCAAAATTCAAGTCCAATCTGAAATGACCTGTATCAGCTATGATACAGTCAGTGAAAAGCATCAAAACATGATGCATTGAGCATATTTTATAGTCCTAGGATAACAGCATCCTCAAATTGATTTTGTGCAATACATATATACAATATCTGATTTTGGTGAGAGGGTCTGTAGAGGCAGATATTCTCTGTGAGTATATTTTGGCAATGGTAATGTAGACATTGCTTTAATTTTGGATACAGAAAGCACATTGGTGGTTATTTAAGCTGTGATTAGGAAAACACATCTGAAAGGTTCTGGGTAATTTAATAGTTAGTTTTTAGAGCTGAATGAAGTGAAGATTTATTGTTACAAACCAGAGTGGCATGGTAGGGTTCAAGGCATTTCACTGAGTCTAGCAGATCTTATCAATGGGCAAGTAAATGTTTTATTAATCTCTTTATGCAGTTAGATTGTCAGACATGTAAAAGCATCTTTCTACAATTACCTGTGTCTGAGTTATGTGCCTCAGAAGGTGGTGCACGTATCCATGTTGGCTGCTATTTAGGTCTGAAGTGAGAGACAAAATCACATGCACAAAGTGGGTAATTAGAAGCTGCCTATTTGCTTCTGAATATCTAATCAGACTCATAACTCCTGCTTCAAATGAATGTAAATGCTTATTCTGGGCAGAAGTAAAGAAATAAATATCCCATCAAAACCATTCCAATATTTCCCTCAGCACCTCAGGATCAGAAGACAGAGCTTTGTAGCTAAAATGAGTCCCTCAATGGCTTCCTGAGTAGAAAGGGGGTATGAAAGGATCTCAAAGTAAAAGTTAGAAAGAAAATGGCATGCATCACACCTTATTGACATGCTGATTTCAGAAGTGATGTTGGAAAATAACTTAAGACACTTGTGAACTTGAGGGTGTATTGTGAACCTTTGGAAACCTCGTAATGTATTTATAATGTATTAACAGAGATTTGATAGAGAATTTTAAAACTTTAGAAAACCAAGAAAATGAGAACTCAAGAATTCAGCTCTTCACTATGAGGCGCTGACACAGGGTGCTCAGAGAAGCTGTGGCTGCCCCATCCCTGGCAGTGTTCAAGGCCAGGTTGGACACAGGGGCTTGGAGCAAGGTGCTCCAGTGGAAGGTGTCCCTGCCCGTGGCAGGGGTTGGAACTGGATGAACTTTAAGGTCCCTTCCAACCCAAACCACTCTAGGATTGTTAAATCTTGAATATGAGGCCCCAATGGATATATCTTCTCTGAGCCATTAATGAGAAATCAACTGGCCAGTAAACAACTGACTTGGATCTTTCTCCCCTGTGTCCATGGCTCATCCTTTATCTGGTTTCTGAGTAGCAGAACCTCTTGCCATTGGAAATCCAATTACACTTAAACAAAGATTCACCTCAGTGCCTCATGGAAAGCTTTGACAAATGTTTTGCTTAAAGACAGTTCTGCCCCCATCTGTCTATGTAAAGAGCTGAAATTTAATGAAGGTTTTAATGCTGTGTCCCACCATCCTGAAACAGGGTATTAGCTAATCTGGACATTAGTGTTGGTCTAGACTAGTCGCCTTTACAGCTACAAGGGAAATGTAGGTCATATTCTTGCTGCCTGTTTCCCCATGAGATTGGCTTAGAAAGTTGACTTCATTAAATTGAAATGTTTTTTCTTTCCCTTTAGTTTTCTAGTGTAGTTTCTCATTGTGTCATTTGAGCCCCTGAGAATTCAGCATTTTGTTTTCATTCTGTGCACCCCTCTTTCAAAACCCAGCAGGGAGAAAATCACTTTGACTAAAGCTGAGATCCTCACATTCAAAGCTGAGATTCTCCATCTTTTCAAAGTATGGGATTGTATAAAGTAACAAATAGTGTGAGAATTGGTTTAAGAAACCACGAGGGCTGATCTGGAGACAAATGATAATGAGCAGTGGGAAAAGACAGTGCGTACAAATTCAGTAATGGATAGCAAATGTCAAGAGTTCAACATTCAATTTTATTTCTCTGTTTCTATGAGCTAGTTTTCTATTATATATGTCATGGGGAGTGTGTGTGTGTGTTGTTAAAGGAATAGATGAAAAGGTGAGTAGAGAAAAGAGGTAAAGGGTCAGGATAGTCAGAGAAATTTGGGATGAAGAGGACTGGGATGAAGCCAGGGAAGTGAATACCAATAACACAGGGGATCAGATTGTCAGACTTCTTGGGATACTTCCCCAGATTCATGTTTGTCAGCTCCCTCAGTAACTGAGAAAGCTGAGACTTGTTTCAGCACCAGGAATATTGCTTCAGCACATAGCAGAGGTAGATCCAAAATGATCTTCCTCACACGAAGGCACTTTCTCAGCACATTCCTTCACAACCAGAAGGGAACTGTAGCTTTATGTCCGTGCAGCTTCTCCTTCTCTCTTTGGGGAGCTGGCTGTGAATTTTTGGGGGTGAGATCTGGTTGTGAAGACTGGGGCTCAAGAACAGTAAAACTTTCACCATATTGCAGCGAAGATAAATGTTGTTTCAGTTGAGAAGAGTGTCAGAAAAGCAAAGATGTTCCCTCTAAGCTGTAGGCTCCACCAGTGAAAAGAATGACGTTTATACCCAGATTCCAACTGGGCCATTTTCTATGGTTGGGTTTAGGAGCTGTCTTTGCAGCTTGCACATTTCCAACTGGATGTGAGACTGTCAAGTACTCCACTTGTGCTGCAGGTACACTGTTTTCTCTACTGACTTTGTGATTCAGTTTTGTGCTTTTTCTGTCCCCCTCTCATCTTTGTTTTCATTAATGACTGTCAACATGCCCATGTATTGCTGTAAAACATGCCCTTGATCAACTTGACTGAAGAGGATGGAGGGGATACAGTCATGATGGGCAGAGCTCCTGCTGTACAGTTTGACCTGTAAAACCCAGGCTGGTGTTTAGGATCAAAACCAGTCTCTGACAAGATTGCTCTTCAACAGCTCCTCTTGGCCACCTCTCTTTAGCCACATGCTCTCTGTTTGGCAACTCTGGAAGTGCTGCTGTGTTGTGCTACATCTAGGATTAAAATTGTGTCATGTAATCATAGAATCCCAGACTGGTTTGGGTGGGAAGAGATCTTAAAGCAGGCCCACGGGCAGGGACACCTTCCAGTGGAGCAGCTTGCTCCCAGCCCCTGTGTCCAACCTGGCCTTGAACACTGCCAGGGATGGGGCAGCCACAGCTTCTCTGGGCACCCTGTGCCGGTGCCCCACACCCTCACAGGGATTTTTTTCTTTTCCCTAATATGTAATCTGAATCTTCCCTTATCCTCTCTCCTGACCTATATGGACCGAAAATGAGCTGCAGCTTGTTTGAGGAGGATGGAAGCAATGTGCCCTGCCAAAGTGAATGCATGCATTTCACAGGGATTATTTAGTCCAGAGTTCATATACAAAGACCTAAAAGAGGAGAGCTCCTTCCTCAGGTGTGCAACTAGTCCGGTTATACATGATGGATTCACTGACTGGCAGGGAGGCACTGCCTCAGGTTAACACCCCTGTACGACTGTACAATGGCTTCGAGACTATTCCCAGGTACATCTGTAAAGAGCATTTATGTTCTGAAATGTAAAGACTCTTCAGTATTACATCTTGGTGCCTCATGTTTATTCTTGCTCCCTCAATGCCTTCCTCATCAAATGCAGTACATTTACAGGTTCAGAATGAGATTTTTCTTAACTGCCAGCATTGCAACAGCAACCTGCTGTCCAAGAAATCAAGCTGTGTGCTGTCTGCTTCATCAATCATTACCAGCCAGCACTGATGGGAAGGATTCAGGATGGTAACTTAGCTGGGAATTAGGCAGCAAACACAAAGGAACGGGTAGAGTGTTACCTTGTGCTGGCAGCAGCCATTCAGCCTCTGCAGGGCAGGGAGAGGAATTTATGCCTGTTTAAGAAGGTCTTTTTAAGAATGGCTTTCTCCAGGGGTTAATTTCCCCCATTTGGGGGCTTTACTGTCTTGAAAATTAGCTCTATCTTTCTGCATGTGATAACAACAGCAACATTTGGTTATGTGTTTATTTTTGGGAGAGTAGCGTTTTGGAATTGGCAGCTTTGGCATCGCTTCCCAGCACTGCTGTTGGGGCAGCATTGCGTCTTCTTCTCACCAACAGCCTCATGGGCAACTTAAACAGACCAGCATGTGCCATCATGTCTGCTTTCCCCTCTGCTGTAGCCATACGTGCAGATAGTCTCTAATTACCACATACATTCCTTCTATATGTTGCAATGTTACACAGCCGTTATGAGACATCCAACAATTTGGAGCCATCCTATATGGACGGCATCTTGGTGTGTTAAAGACTTTTCCAAGCTAACAGTGGTTGTTTTGTAGTCAGTGTGACATGGTGTCGTGCTTTCTCACAGTTGAGACGTGCTCTATGTGTGTCTCTCACACAACACACTTGCAGAAAAGAGCTGCTGTCCCCTTACACATTCTGTTTTCTTTCACACATGACTTGCTGAAAGAGGAAGAGGTGAAAATGCATCATCATCATCTTGGTAGCTCAGAAACATTTCCATAGTCGTAGGTTTTGCAGACTTCATTAAAGTTCCTGTTTTGAGAATCAGGACTGACTACAGCCTTAGAGAGCTGAGAAGTCAGAGCAGCCTTTCAGGATGGAGAACTGGAACCATCACCCAGAATCAGTAGTTGATGCATTAGTATCTGATATCATAGAATCCCACACTGGTTTGGGTTGGAAGGGACTTTAAAGCTTATGCAGTTATAACCCCCTGCCATGTGCAGGGACACCCCTCACCTGAGAAGGTTTGCATTTGGTTAACTTAAAATTGAATAGTCTTTCCATCAGCCTTCTCTCTCTTTCTCAGCAGTTGACAGTGTCACTGACCTGGACACAGGATGAAACCCTTGAGGATAACTGGAGGCCACGAGGCCATTCCAACATTTGCCAGGAGACTTGAGAGTGCAAACCCTCAGCACCAAGACCTCTTTCTGTCTGTGCTGAGCACAAACCCTTGGTCCATGTTGTGCATGCAGACCGAAAGTGAAGAGTATGAGGTGTGGAATGATGGATTACAGCACTTCTGGATATCCTAGAACTAGATGATCTTGAGGTTCTTTCCAACCCTAACTATTCTATGATTCTAAAACTGAGGGTAAACCTCAAAAAGTATTTCAAGGAAAAGCCATCAAAACAGCCAGTTTATTCCCACTTTTTTTTTGTGCAAAAGCAAAACCTGTGGAAATAAAATCTGCAGTAATTTTGCAAGATTGTTTCCTTCTCTTAAGTGGAAATGAATTAAGTCACACTGTGAGCAGTATCGTGGCCACTGCATCATCATGGAGCAGCAGCAAATAGAAATTACTCCTGTAGCAATAATGTGTTTGTGTCTTTTTAGCACCAAATAAATTTTTGATAGTTATCACTGATGTATTTTGTTAATAATTGACTTGGATGCTCAATAATGCAATGTATAATTTAGGAATCCAATTTATTGACAAAACCAGAAGGAAACCACTGTCTTAAATAGACCCAGAAATCAGTGTAATACACTTCATGGGGAGGCATCGTAACTTCACAGCAGGCAAAATACAATAAGCACTAATGGAACCTTTTAAAATAAGAATTAAGCACAAAACCTCCCGGCCTGTCCCAGGTGGAGCATGAGATGGTGTGGAGGTGTTGATTCATCTTTGGTTCTCATCTATCTGTCCACCCAGCAAAGATCTGTTTTCTTGACCGTATTTTCACCCTTCATCTTTCACTCCAGCTGCCTTCATTTTCCTTTCTAAAATGTCTTTCTTTGTATGTACTCCTCACAGTATCTTTGAAACCCCTTCATCATGGCAGGGTTTCCTTCAATTCTGTTCATCTTCTCTTCAGCAACCGAGTCTGTTTAGTGAGTTTATTAATTACCATGTTAGGTTCATTGAAGTGGGCACCTCATTTGAAGAAACCTCCTGGGGACTTCAGCAAATATACACATACTCATTAGACTCAATGTTTTCCACTTCTATATCAGCATTTTGATAATAAGCCCTTTATAATATTAAGGAACATGGTGCAAGTTAGAGTTTAGTTGAGACTAGTTGTTTTGTTTGGGTTTGTTTTCTCCTGGGCATCAATACAGTTATCAGCTTGACAGCTACGAGTCATTAAATAGCCAGAGAAAGTCTTTCTTACATGATTTCTGCACTGAGTGTAAAGAAATCTATATCTTTTGTCTTGCTGGTTCCTGCTGTTCGTTATATGACACTTGGTTTGGATGCTGACAAGTCAAAATATGAAGGGCCATGCAATTAAATGTTGCTCTGAATTTCCTCGCTTTGCAGTAAGGGCATGATAGTGTCTGACTTGGTTTAGCACTGGTGGCTGTGCAGTTTAACCCAACTTCCACAGAAGATTGACAATTCAAATAAAACTATGAATTGGGAACCTATCACTTGCTTTAAAGTTCAAAAGAATGACATGATGATAAGGTATGGTGATGTGTTGGCTCTGGTGTATTCGAGGAGGGCTGAAAGCGAGGTGGATGGATTTTGCATATCCTGATACAATGACAGGTCAGTTAAAACCCTGGAAGCATTGGTAACTCAGGTAAAATGCCACCAATGTGTCTAGGGCTGTGCCCATTTTATAGGCTGCAAAACCAGAGAAGACAGCTTAAAAACCAGCCAGGTAACTGGAGCCTGTTGGTACCCTCCTCTTCTCTGGCAAGAGGAGATGTGACACCTCTATGGAGTTTCTCTGGGGGCACTTAAGGCTTAGTTTATTTCTTGTGTAACATGGTAGTTTAGTGAGATTCCTGCTTGCTGCCTAGTTAGTTCCACTAATTTATTTGGAACAGAACTTCCTCCCTTTCTGTTGAGTAACGTGAGTGTGGTTTCTGTGAGCACTTCTAATCCCTACTTTAGCTGCTGCCTGGCTTGCTGGATGCTGCACTCTCCTCACTCAGGCCTATGTTTTGAATAACTATTAGCTTGATAAGCACTTTACCCTTAGCGATGCCCAAAGGCCCTTTTGGAGCAATTGCAATAGACTTTGTGTAGACAGAAGATGTTAGTTACCTCTATACTTTTAAAAGCAGTGTACTCTTAGGGGGCTTCGTTGGGAGCTGTCAGAGGAGCATAGGGGTGCCCTGGGCTCAATCCCCTTTGAGTTGGCTGTGGCCAGACACATCCATTACCACCACTGCTAGTGGTTGTCACTTGAGCAGAGTTATGGGAAAAGAAGGTCAAGTTTGGGGTGGATGGGAGCACACCACCACACAGGTCCTGTGACAAGGTGATGCCTTCACCTCCTCCTGTTCTTCTGTGCTTTTAGTGACTGCATCAATCACTGAGAGCAGTGTGGTTTAGCCACTGTTGATCTCTTGTTTTTCTTCTTGCAGTGTGACCACTAACTACACATAACAAATACACGTATCTGCATTTCCCTGTGTCCGTATACCCCAGGTGGCTCCAGGTTTCTGATGGGAGCAGTGCCCAGAGCAACCTGAGGATCAGGCAGACCAATTTGCTCTTTGCCTGTGCCTTCAGATAACTTCAGTGTCTTTACCTGCACTGCATTAAGCAATATAGATGAGTCTATAGATACTTCCGACAATTTAATTCAATCACTTTATTTCTCATATGTTGCTAATTAACTTGTGCCTGATATAATTTAATCTATTTATTGGCCTTAATTCAATGAGGCTATTCAGTGAGATAGATCAGAGATTTTTTTGTGTACTTTAACTTTCTTCTGCTTCCCATCCTGCTGCCTGCTGACCTGTTCCCTCTTCCCTACATAGCCCTTTCCAACCTTGCTTACTGTCTGCTTATTTACTACCTTTAAAAATGATGCCATCATTTCAAGAATGTATGCACATTGTAATTAAAACTCTTTGGCTTGAGAGCAATTTGTATAGAAGCAGGCTTGGTACTGAATCTACCTGAGCAAGTGCTGCTTCTTTGTTCTTTTCTGTGGCTGGCTGGCCATAACCTTTGGGATTTTGGTGGAGCAGAACACAAGAGAAGGGATTGCACAGGTACAAGGTATTTGTTGTGCAGTGTGTGCACCAGCACTGCTGCCTGTATCAAGATGCCTGTGTGCTTGTGACTGAAATTAGGGCTCAGCACCAATGGGTCAGGAAGCAGAAGTGCCAGACCTAATCATACGTATGGTGTGGACTTAAGCTTTGTCCAGTATTTCCTTTGCTTGAATATCTTTACTCTGCTCTGGTAAGACCCCTCCTGCAGTCCTGCATTCACCTCAGGGGGAGCTGTTGGAACAAGTGTAGAGGAGGCCATGGAGATGCTGCGAGGGCTGGAGCACCTCTGCTCTGGAGCCAGGCTGAGAGAGCTGGGTTGGGGCAGCCTGGACAAGAGAAGGCTCCTGAAGGGGAGATCTTAGAGCAGCTCCAGTGCCTAAAGTGGCTGCAGGAAACCGGAAGAGGGGCTTGGGACAAGGGCCTGTAGGGACAGGCCAAGGGAAACAGCTTTAACCTGCCAGAACAGGGGATACTGAGATGAGCTCCTAGGCAGAAGCTCTTCCCTGTGAGGGTGCTGAGGCGCTGGCACAGGGTTCCCAGAGAAGCTGTGGCTGCCCCATCCCTGGCAGTGTTCAAGGCCAGGTTGGACACAGGGGCTTGGAGCAACCTGCTCCAGTGGAAGGGGTCCCTGCCCATGGCAGGGGTTGGAACTGGATGAGTTTTAATCTCCCTTCCAACCCAAACCATTCTGTAACACTATGATCTTCCTTTGTTTTGCCATCACTGTGTGTGTGGCTCAGAGCACAGAGAGTCCATAAACACTTTACCAGCTTGCACTTCCACCATTCTACATAAGCATTCACCACCAGTCACCTGCGCTTTGTCAGTATGGATGTATTGGCTCGGATAACCAAGTGGGTTCTATTTAATCATTGCAACTTCTCCTGAAAGTTTCCCAACAGGATATTATGCACATTGAAACTGTTTTCTAGTGAAGATGGTCTTTTTGTTCGGTGTCTTTCCTGTTGGCAGAGGAGATGTTTCCCACTTCCTTTGGCTGGGGTGCTGGAGGGAGCTGCAGGCTGCTCTGCGAGAGCATGGTATGAAAACAGACGTGAGGTAATCAGCCTGGCACAACACCGTGCCATTATTTATGAAGCCAGCCCTTTTCTAACTTTTCCTTTGTTTATGCAGTGTAATTTCAATGTCATAAATACTAAAAGGTTTACTGCTGAGAGATGAGAACTTCCCTCATTAATCTCTGCAATTAAACTTCTTCTTGTGCCCATGGTGGGTTTTCCTTTTAACTGCCTTTTAGGATGGAGTCCAGGATTTTAAGAGTTTTCCCTGAATGAATTTTTTAATGAGGTCGAAGAGGTTTTGAGGGAATTCTGAATTCTGTTTCATTTGCTGTTGTCTTTGCAGGTTTAGGCTTTATTTTGCAGCAAAATCCTTGAGTCCCTGAGTGACTTCAAACAAATCCTTTTGCCTTTCTGTGCGTTACTTTCACCATCTCTCTAACAGGATAAAGCTGGTTACTGCCTTCAAAGTGTCCAGCGCTATATGTGATCTACCCTGGAGCTCACTACTCTCACTGGAACAGCTCAGCTGCTCCCTTTCTTTCTGGCACAATCTCTGCAGCCTTTGGGCTTGTCCAGGAAACCTGTCACGCAATGACAGATCTTTTAAGGAAAAGGAATCCTGACTGAGTTTTTTTCTGCAAAGAACGGGGAAAGCCATTGCCTGATAATCCCGATCCTGTGTGATAGTTCCATCAGCTGCAGGACAGGTGGTGCTTTTGTTCCATTGCCAGAGCTTTATTAATTGGGGTTGTTTCACATTAGAACCAGTGTATGCTGGGGAGAAGTACATACACCAAGGAGTTTCAGGCTTTCCTAGAAAAAGCAGGGTTTTCTGCTGAAGTGCTGACACTTTAATTCCTTATTGAATTGAAATATCTTCACTTTGGTACTTTCTGTGTTTCAGTAGAGTGGATGTGATGTTAGAATCAGAGAATCACAGAGTCATAGAATAGTTAGGGTTGGAAAGGACCTTAAGATCATCTAATTCCAACCCTCCTGCCATGGGCAGGGAGATCTCACAGTAAAGCATGCTACGCAAGGCTTTGTCCAACCTGCCCAACACTGCCAGGGATAGAGCATTCACAGCCTCCCTGGGCAACCCATTCCAGTGTTTCATCACCCATGACTATCAAGCTGTCTGAGCAAGACCAGAGAGGCTGTGGCTGCCCCATCCCTGGCAATGCTCAAGGCCAGGTTGGATGGGGCTTGGAGCAAGCTGCTCTAGTGGAAGGTGCCCCTGCCCATGGCAGGAAGGTTGGAACTGGATGAGCTTTAAGGCTCCTTCCAGCCCAAACCAGTCTGGGATTCTCATGCAGAGGATAATCCCTGGGTGCTCCCGGCTGTAGAGCCCTCCAAGCTTCTGCTTCTCTGGTGGTTCTAATTTGAGGGGAGGGCAGGGTGCAGTCTTGCACCCATAATCACTAATGGCTGTTGCTGTGGGCAGCTCTTAGGCAGGGATGGGCTAACAGAGAAGGGGAAAGAAGGAGATATTTGAGTGACACTTCCAGAGCTCTCTCCAGACCAGACTTCTTTGTTCTTTATCTACAGATGTGCTGACATTAGGATTTTGGGTAGGGAAAAAAAATAGGAAGCTATCTTTGGACGCTTAAATTAACTGAATTTTCTCATTCAATCTCAAGATTTGTGGGTAAATTTTATCAGGAACAGGAATATACAGAAATCTGTGGTCATTGTATTGCTTTAATTGTTTGAAGCTGTAAGTATGATGTTGCAGTAGTGGGAGTAGGTGGCGTGCATCAACCTACTCTCATTTCAAACAGCTGTTTAATGAGAGCTTCTTGTAAGATCCCCTGTTAAGAATAGGCCATAATGAGTATGATGAAACCACCTCATCCTTGAAAACAAATTTCTTTTCATGGCTTAATTAAAAGTGCTCCTAATACTTGTGTGAGCATACATGATAACTTAGGAATGCCTCTGTTTTAATTTATATCAAGCAGTCTCAATTAAGAAGCAAAATAGATAATATGTTGCTTTAATATTATACAGTAAAAACTGTTCTTATTCCTGAACTCCTGTTATCTTTCAGTCAAATACAGTGAACATAACAGTTCAACAGCTTTCCCCAAGAGACAAGAATGACAGCCAGTTCCTTGAATGCTTTCAGTTGTGTCTTAGTATGATGGGAAAAATAGTTGAGACTAGAGCAAGTGACTGAGATGAGCATGATTTGTTGTTGAAATTTTGTGGGGATACATCCTTTAGAGGTAACTGAGCCTTGTGAACTGTTTAAGCCCACGTTTTCTAGGAACAGACAGACTAAAGTTGTCTATGCAACGAGTAACAGTGCAATTTACCCAAATTGCAGCACTGGCTATACAGGCTGCAGGATGGGTTTGTGTTAGTGAACCTTGGTGAGAACAAGGAGCTGTCCCTGCTGTCCCAGGGTGTAGGAGAATGCTTTCGGCTGCTCCACATCACTAGTAATCCCTGTACCCCTTCTTCTTTGTTTGTGTTGTTTGCCACAGTGAAATATCATGCTGTGTTGTTTCTAGGAAAGGTTCTAGGGAAGATGCTAATTAAAGAGAGAAATGTTGATTTGAGAGAAAATTGCCAAAATGAATATTGTAAAAGAACTGTTTCTTTATGTTTGTCTGCAATTGCTCTTCCACTGAGAGAAGCATGGAGTCTCTCGTGCAGGTACTTCCCAGCCTATGTTACATGAGGCGGTGAGTAGTGAAGAGCACATCTTTTCCACAGTGTCCTTTGTAGGGTTCTCTCTTGACATACTGAAAAATGCATGAAGAAGTGCACCAAAATGGGTTAAAGCCATCCTTCTTTATAAAAAAGAGGAGTGAAGACTTGAGGGAGGGTTGCTCTCTCGAGTGAAGAAGTTTATAGGTCTTTGGGAAATGCCCTGTGTCTTTGGCCTGGCTTTGGGCTTTGACTTGTCTTTTGGAGGATCATGGCCAGTGCCCATAGCTGTGGTGAACTAAGGGGAGGAGCTGGTAGAATGTCACGCTCTCTCTGAGTATTCAGTGGTGTTACAGAGCATATGAATGAGGAATGACCTGTAGCTTCCTGTGTGGATGAAGTCCTGCAACAAAGGCATTACCCTGATCCTCTTTCCCTTACGTGCAGCATATTGAATTCCTAACAGCATCCTAGAATGGTTTGGGTTGGAAGGGAACTTAAAGCTCATCCGGTTCCAACCCCTGCCATGGGCAGGGACACCTTCCACTGGAGCAGCTTGCTCCAAGTCCCTGTGTCCAACCTAGCCTTGAACACTGCCAGGGATGGGGCAGCCACAGCTTCTCTGGGCACCCTGTGCCAGCGCCTCAGCACCCTCCCAGGGAAGAGCTTCTGCCTAAGAGCTCAGCTCAGTCTCCCCTCGGGCAGGTTCAAGCCATTCCCCTTGGCCTGTTCCTACAGGCCCTTGTCCCAAGCTCCTCTCCAGGTTTCCTGCAGCCCCTTTAGGCACTGGAGCTGCTCTCAGGTCTCCCCTTCAGGAGACTTCTTTTCTCCAGGCTGAATGAGTGCAGCTCTCAGGCTGTTTAAGACGCATGCTGGAGTTTGGACAATGTATTCTGGTGTATTACTTAGATTGTTTTCACACTGTCAGATTTTCTGTACTTAGGCAATACATACTGTACCTGTGTGCCAATGGAGACTGTGTAGTTCACTGCATGAAGCCATGAGAGATTCAAATCTAGTAGTTAAACAGTGACTTGTTCCATATCACAAACCCCTGACCTCTTGACACTACAACAGGTATTAGTAGCAAATGGATAATTTTATAAAAAGTAATGACTAAGAAGGCTTTGTTTTCAGGTTGATTCCTGGTATGTCTTCCAGGCTCACCCCTTCCTTGCCAATCCTTTGCTCTACACTCAGTTTAGGACCCTGCTAAAACCCGATCTTCTTCTTTCTTTCAGTTCCACCAATACTACAGACTTATTTTCATCTGCTCCTATTTTTCCTTGCAAACCTGTCAATCACACTGAACAGTTTAGGTGGGATTTGTGCTTCTCAAGCTCTCCCTCACACACAGCTGCCTCCCTGACTTTTCTTGGTATGCTGTTGCGGAGAAATCTGTCGAGTTCAGAGTTTTTAGCAGAAGCACTGGTAGCATTGTTTGCAGGTTTTGTGAATTAATCATTGGTGGAGCCTTGGCTTGTTCTTAGTCTGTTGTTTCCTCTAAGAAGAAGTATAGTTGACGTAGTGAGTGATGTTCATAACTCTCTTCCTCCTTTGCCAAAATGCTCCTTGTGAGAGGCTAAGAGAATGCAAATGTCAGGCATGGTACCCAGGAGGACAATCTACCAGTCAATGCTGAAATGATTTGAACTCATGAACTCTTGTTAAAACTGGTAATTGCTTTTTTAAAAACACTTAATGGAAATTGCCACTTTTAAGTAATCCATAAAACTGTGATGACACCAGCTTTAATCAGGTGTCATGAGAACATGAACATTATAAGCTACCCAGCTTGATAACTTTGACAGTGGAAATCCATCATGACAGCCTGGTGTTTACAGTCCTGGATCTCTCTGAAAGAGAAGAATCATTTATTTGTTTTACTTATGAGAAAACCCTTCTCTAAAATGCACCTTTATGTGGAATATAGCTTATTGAAGAAAATGACCCCAGTAAGCTCGGCAGTCTGGAGGGTAAGGTTGTGCTGCCTGGTTTTCAATATGTCCTAGTGGAATATGCTAATTATGACCTTAATGCAGACTCAACATAACCATGAGAGCTGAATGAAAGCCACTGTGCTGTGCTTCTGCGGGTGTGTTTGATTGATTCCATAGTGCAAAAGCAGGCCCTGGTGCTGGGCAGTGAACTGCTGTGTATTAGAGAATTATCAGCTAATAGAAATACTCAGGACCAGATTTTAAAAATGTATCAGATGCTTAAAGGTTATATATTTTTAAAAAAATCAAATGAATTAACTATAAATACCAATGAAAGCTTAGGTCATAGAATCCTAGAATGGTTTGGGTTGGAAGGGAACTTAAAACTCATCCAGTTCCAACGCCTGCCATGGGCAGGGACACCTTCCACTGGAGCAGCTTACTCCAAGCCCCTGTGTCCAACCTGGCCTTGAACACTGCCAGGGATGGGGCAGCCACAGCTTCTCTGGGCACCCTGTGCCAGCGCCTCAGCACCCTCACAGGGAAGAGTTTCTGCCTAAGAGCTCATCTCAGTCTCCCCTGTTCTGGCAGGTTAAAGCCATTCCCCTTGTCCTGTTCCTACAGGTCCTTGTCCAAAGTCCCCCTCCAGGTTTGTTGCTGATCTCTTTAGGCCCTGGAAGCTTCCCTAAGGTCTCCCTGGAATCTTCTCCAGGCTGAGCAATCACAGCTCTCTCATCCTGTCTGTATAGGATCATAGCATTCAATTAGATACTTCTTTATATTTATGAAGATATTTATGAAGATACTGTGTGATGTCTATTTGCCTCTTCAAGCTGTCTACAGGAGTTGGTAGAGAATGATGCAGGTGGAAATAACCGCACTTCTTATTTGGCTTGTTTATCAGTGCATGACCCACCAGGAAAGATCTTTGGAAAGAAGAAAAGATGGGAGCAAGCATTAGATGAAAGTGTTTGCATGGGAGAGCACCATTTAGGTCCTGTGTATCGAAATCAAATTCAGACACTTGACAACTGCATCCTGCAGCCTGCTCAGAGGCTGATGGCAGTGTGTGAGCTGGCCTCACTCCAGTTCCCTGTGCAAGGCTGTTCCTCTCTTCACAGTGTCTAAAAAAGGTGTCATTAATTTATCAGCAGTCTCAGAAGAGGGCCTAAAAACAGAAATGGCCTGATGAAGTGACATACTTTCTAACCCTTTGCAATGGGGCCTTTTAGGTCATAGCAGCTTAGTAGGGCACCTAGTAGAACACTGGAAACCTGTTCTTTTGCTCTTTTTGTTGTTTTGTTCCATCTACTTTCACCTTTCCTACACAAATCTTACTCACATAGTTTATTATGCACTTAAAAGATATGCCTGTAGTCACTATCAACTTGTTTTCTCTCTTGACACAAAGATCAGTTGAATGGAGCTGTGGTAGCAGCAGTATTGCCAGAATAGGATGGTTTAAGTAGGTTTCTGGTGGCAAACATTGATATTAAAATGCTAGAAATAAGCAAACCCAGTGTTCCCACCTTAGTGCCATGCAGAGCTTCTGTAGTACTATGATGTTGTTTCTTTGTTTAATACTTCCTAAAGTTTTATGCTTCCTCTTACCACCAAGTCTTACCTCTGAGTTATCTGAGGAAACTTCAGGATATAACCTTCAATTCCAGTGATCTCCCTGCAGGACTTGACAGAAACTGTTCCACTTCTTTTGGGGTAAAGTTCATTTTTATTAAACCCATTTAGTTTACTGACAGTGCTAATCTTGAGCAGAGCTTTGGAGGCATACGAAGGTGCAGATGGACCATCTTTCTGATGTTTTGCCTTTTACTGAGGAGGTGAAAGAGGGTTTATATTGCTGATGTAGCAGAATATTCCATGGGCTGTCAGAGAGAGGTGAGTGCCAGTGTCCTGGAATGAAGTAGGCTTAGAGATGATGTGAGTTACCAGTTAGTGTTGGTTTGTACCTTTGCTGCCAATACCCTGAACTTCCCCAGAGCTGCTCTGCAGCATCTCCTTGCATCTTTGAAGTTGGGAAAGCACATAAATAAAAGTATATATGAAGTAATAGGTCTTTATTACACATATCAGATATTTTAAAGACTATTTACCAGAGATCCTGATGGTTTCTACCATTATTGTTACTTTTTAAAACAGAAACCCTAAATAGAGCCGACAGATTACCAGAAGAGCTAAGAGTGATTTAAAGCACAGCATTTTCAGTGAAACTTGAAAATCACTTCTTTTTTTGAGGCAGCTGTTTTAAATTATATGTTCTCCAAAGGGAAATTCTGTCTCTTCCAGGCAGGGCAATAAATAAAGGTGAAAGAACCACCACGAAAACATCACTGAATTATTAATTTGCAAGAAAAACTGACTCAGAAGGAAAAAAACCTCTTCAGATAGTATTGGAATGTAAGCCACTCATTATTCACCAAACACACAGAGATCTGCACAAATAAGTAATGCGGCTGGGCCACAAACCTGAGATCAGTGAAAGACTTGGGCCAGATTTTGAAGACTGTATGTTCTTTTAAATGAGTAGTGATTTTTTTAAACTAGACGGTGTCTAGCTCAAGGGATACCTTCATTATAATTCAGATGTGTTATGAATTCAACAGTTATAAGATGTAGTGACGGATATGCTTTAGTTTTGATAGAAGCAGGAAAAAGTTTCTATTGCAATGCTTAGCCTGAGGGTTTAAGATCGCAATCAGGAACAGAACACAAGCCTTATGAGTTCCAGTCCCCGTTTCTACACCCTCATATCCTTCAACTTTGGGTATCTCAAAAAATTAAAAGTACACAGAAAGAAGGTAAAATACTAGCAGTGTATCATTTACTATATCCTAACAGTTCAATCATCAGTGCTGGAAAGTCAATATTATATTAACTTCAAAATAGTTTCTACTTATGTTCTCCAAGATGATGGAAATTCGGCAGTCCTAGTTTTCTAGCTGTGCATTTGGCTGCTTATGAAACGTCATATAAAAATGATGTTTTGGTAAGAAATCATTAGCTCTGCTCTCCCCAAGGCAGCAGTTATATGTTACATCAGGTTTGGTTTCAGAACAGAGTTTACTACAAAGTATGTCATATAAATTAAAATTGTATTGATGTAAGGTAGTCGGATAAGAAACAGTGCTTGATGATTCCTATTGGAAACTGTGCATATTTCTCAAGCTGAATACCAGCAATAACATCTGAATGTCTGTCAACAGATGACTTCCCAGAAGGTGTTTGTTTTGCGTCCTGACTGCAGTGGAGGTTCATTACCTGACATACAGATTATTCCATCTGTATTCTTCCTGTTGCTGTCTCATCAGCAGCTATAGAGGGTTTTAACACCTGCATTAACAAAGGCCTATGTCCACCATTTATAGAAGATAAAAGGGAATGTGAGCTTTTATAAACTAAGCGTATTTTACAGGATGGTAATAGATGAAGCTGCAGTACATATATATACGTGGTGGCTTCGTTTTAACACTGTCTGGTTTAGTGTGTGCTGATGTATGGGATTCCCAATCTGCATTTCTGAAGGCTGCTGTCTTGCTCATACCTGATTCCAGTATTTGTACAGTTCACAGGAATACTTGAAGGGCTTATTTGCTCTATGTTCATCTGGGATGGAGTGAGTGTACCATGTAAAATAATATGTCAGCTCATAAACTGCATGTACAGCAGTGAGATGTGAGCTCGTTTCACTTTTATCACAGAACCTTGAATCAAACTTGTTCTGCTGCCAAGTCCCTGAACACCTCCTTACAATGTGTCTGGAATTCACTTTTCTGGAGTTGTTATGTTTTGGTGTATACTTGTGTGTTTTTTAGACTCATGCAGGAGACCTCAGAGCAGTTCCAGTGCCTGAAGCGGCCGTCAAGAAACCTGGAGGGTGGCTTTGACAAGAGTCTGTAAGGACAGGCCAAGGGGAATGGCTTGAACCTGCCAGAACAGGGGAGACTGAGATGAGCTCTTAGGCAGAAGCTCTTCCCTGTGAGGGTGCTGAGGCGCTGGCTCAGGGTGCCCAGAGAAGCTGTGGCTGCCCCATCCCTGGCAGTGTTCAAGGCCAGGTTGGACACAGGGGCTTGGAGCAAGCTGCTCCAGTGGAAGGTGTCCCTGCCTGTGGCTGGGGTTGGAACTGGGTGAGCTTTAATGTCCCTTCCAACACAAACCATTCTGTGATTCTATGATGACTGATTTCTTCACACGTGAGAGCTGGGAGGGATAAAGCTGGCTCTGCTATGAGGTGTTGGCGTTTTGGTTCATTCCTAGGGAGCTCAGGACAGGACCACCAACATGAGCAAAATCATAGAAACATAGAATGGTGATCTCTGTGTCACGGGAAGTGCTGAACTTTTCTGGCTTCCTCTGCCTAGTCTCCTGGTTGCTGCTGTGTGGCACATTGATCTTTGTGCACTTTCTTGGCAGCGTGGAAGCCTCAGTCTTCCTCTGCACCACATAAAGTGGCATGATGTGTCCTGCTGACCAGACACCGAGCAGCAGCAGGTTGTAGTGGGATGTTGTAGCTCAGGGTGCAGAGGAGGAATGATGCCAACAGCATTCCCTATTTTCCTGCTCAGCTGCTGAGCTTTCAAGGCAAAAGGATGGCTTCTTCCAGCCTCTGTTCCAGGTAACTGGTTTTAAAGAGTGTAATACTCACAGTGCTCCTTTGTGCATGAAGAGGTGGTTTCTCAGGAAGGTATGTTGAAGAGGTTTAGGAAGTTTAGAAACTTGACTTACCCACAGTGGGCTTAGTGGGATATGTAATTCCTTTTACTGTTACTGTTCACAAAATGACTGCTTTAAGTCACAGCATTTTCTTAAGCCTCTGAAAGCTGTCTGTTAATCACGTTATCTTGCTGGTAACAGCCACATTGTTGGACAGCTCTGTTGCTGCAAACTGGGTTTTTTCCCATCTTCTCTCAGCATCTCTTCAATAGCTGGTCTGCTGTGACGAGGAGGAGTTTGGACTCTCCCATGCCTCTTGTTTCCTTGGCAGAGTGATACCTATCTACTCATAGGTTGCTCCTTTGCGAGACGGTATGAATCATGCTTTGAAACGAGCTGCTGTGTTGTCTCATGTGCTCTAGAGCAGCTAACTTGTTATTTTAGTGCTCTTCATGTTCTTATGACAGCTTGTCAGAGAAGTTTTGCCTTATTTTCTATTCCTTTCATAGTTGTTGACTAATTACTAGCCAAACAGACAGCATTTGTTTCTGTTAACAAACTGGTAGTAAATTAAGAGTTGGATGGCAACCGAAAGCTCTGGAACTAAATAATGAACTTTGGGTATGGTCAGATGAAGACGTGACTTGGAGTGCTGGCTGGGTACATCCAAAGTAGGACCTAAGTGGAGCATTTCCCATCACAGTGAAGGGTTTTATATCCTGGACTGTCTCCAAACAACCATGATTAGTTTTGAAATGCCATTTTAACAGTTCATGATGAACAGTTTAAGCTGTCATGCTCTAGAATGAGGGGGAATTGGACTGAGGAGGAATTTTGGACCTGACTCTTGTCTCCTTTATTTGTTTAAATGAGAAGCAACGAGTGAAGCAGACTGTTGCTTGTGTTGAACCAACATCCCTGCAGAAGGGGTTCAGAACTGAAGCCCAGCAGTAGAGGTGGTGCCTGCTGAACATGAATGGTTGTCAAACAGTGCTTTTAAGCTCCATGTAACTTTCTGGGTGACAGATGAGCTGTGTATTTTGTGTGTTTATTTGTACCATGCTATGAACAGGAGGGCTGTACTCAACCAAGGGACCTATTTGTCCCACATTGTTAAACAGTCGTGCTTGTGTGTCATCTGGAGAGCAACTAGTGCCCTATCTTGTTCAGCCAGTGATTAATTGCACAGAGCAATAGGTGAGACATAGCCATTTTTCATACCTAAAGCAGTTTGAGATGGGAAAACACGTGGCACTTTGTGACTCCCCACCAAAGCCACGATGAAGAGCAGACCTTCTTGCTGGCAGGTTTCCTGAACCACCTCACTTCATGCGAGGAGACTCTATCACCTTCCCACAGTGGGACCAGATGTCCCAACACAGACTGTGATATTGCAAAGGGGAAAAGAAATCAGGTAAAAAGCTCTGAGAACTAATCTCTGTTTTGTCGAACAGTTGGAGAGCTCCTGGCTGTGGTGTCTCAAACCTGACATTACCCCAAAGTCACTGATTTTACATTCCATTTGGCGGTGGAAAAGCTTCCAAAGCATTCAAATGCTGCTTTCCTTCATCAGCTCCATTGGGAGGCAGGATATTTCAGAGTAAGGGATTATGGTGTTTTGGTCAGGCCTGGGAATGATTAGAGATTTTTGCTACAAAATGTCCTTTTTTTTATGGGTCTCCTTGTCTTGCTTCCTCCTGGCTGTGTGTGCACAGCGTTGGCATGTGCCTGCTTCTAGTTTGATGGAGCCAAGCCATCTTTGGGAGCCTTATTTAGAGTCAGCCCCTTGCTATATAATTCTCATTAATGTTAAAAAGAAAATTAGTTGGGAATTTCATCTCTATACTTCGAGCTGATTATCCATCCCAGACTGCTGCCTTGGTGACAAGCTTAGGCCCTGCAGCCTTAATGCGTGTGTGTGTATCAAACACAGCTCTCCCACAAGGTAGCAAGGAAAATGTATGTTTCCTATGCATTATTTATGGAATGGAAAATGCATTCTCTTAAAAATTATTGTGGACTGTGCACTTCTTTGCAATGCAGCTGGAAACATGGGGATCGCTGACATTTGGAAGGACCTGGGATGGGCACTTGCATAGCCTTGTGCTTTATGCAGCCTGTTGTAATTCACAGTGAGGGTCTCTGAAGCCCTTTTAGGAGCTTAAGGAAAACAATGAAGAGAATTAATGGGTTTTTTTATTGGAGTTTGAGTTTCAGTGAGGGAAGCTTACTGAAAATATAGACATAAAATATATATAATATTAAAATATAGCTGGGCAGAAATACGGGTATGGCATAGCAATTCTGGGAAAGGGGTTTGTTCTTACAAGGAAAGATGTCATATGTTTTTCTTAGTCTTTTTCATACTTAGATGTACAAATTGCTCTTGCAGATGTGATGGTTTACCATGCACTGTGTATTCTTCACGTTCACTAGCCTTTGTTCAGAGGTGACAGTTTGCCCTTAAAACTGTGTTGTCCCCATGTAGTAGCTGTACAGAGGCGGGATGCTGCGCACACAGGACTTCTCTTGTTTCTTTTTCATAACAGTGTCCACCCTCACCTTTGTACACATCAAAAAGCCCAAATCAGGTGGACCTTTTTTAAATGTAGATGAAATTGTTGCTCATCAGGGCAGCCTGTTATTTTCTGTGGCTGTACACAGCAGTACACATGGGCAGCCATCGGTATCTCCCTCGCCGCTCTCCACTGTGCCAAGTCAGGTGAATTATGATGCCTTATGGTGCTCTCTGCAGTGAGGAGCTATTAGTGCTTTGACTCTGCTGTCTTCTTGATTAGCCTGAATATGTTGAGAGCCAAGCTTTAGACTGCGCAATGTATGATTAAGCTCAACCAAAGACAGATTTATATTTGTACTAGCAAATTTAGGGCTTGTTCCCATGCCTCTTGTAGCTATCAGGAGGAGTTTCAGGTATTGGTCTACAGGCAAATATATTTGCTCATTAATGATATGCATCATCTATAAGGCAGGAGAATGAATTGGATAAATTGCTGGCAGTCTCCAGCCAGCATTTCCATGTGGTTTTAAAACTCTTATTTTACCCTAGGTATTTTATCCCTGCCTCCTAAGATACATGCCTGGAGTGTGCTGTGGATAGCCTACATGCAGGTAATGTACACAGCAGGTTTATTATTTCCAGGTAACAAAGAGGAATGCATCAGCACATTGGAGACATTAAAATGTATGTTTTCTCTGTGGCCTTTATTTGGGTTTGCAGGAGTTCCAGTGCTCTATAAGAAATAGCTGGGTTTTTCTCCTACTTTCTTGCAGGGTCCAAAGAGATAGGAGGAATTCGCTGCATATGTGTTTTGAAGATGCCATATTTGAGTTAATCACAGTTTTTCACTAGTTTCTCACACACACCCAAACACGGAGCTAGGTAAGCTGTTTAGCTACGCTTCATTCCTCCACTGGGGTCTGAAAGAGGTTAATGTCCCTGTGTCCATGCTTAGAAGCTGAAATCAGTCATAGGTGTGCTTTCCAAAGGCAACTGCTCTGTCTGGGTTTGGTTTGGTTGCCAGGACTCTCTAAGCTTGCACAAATGATTTAGATGTGACAGGTTTAGTTGTTTATTTTCTTTTCCCATTTATTATATATAAATGTCCTAGCTGGTAAGTAGCTGGTAGGCTTTCTGGCTGCAGTTAGCACTGAGGTAAGGGGATTGAAAAATGTTTCCAGGAGAAACATTTTGGATGGGTAATGGTGACTGTTCGCCATAGAAATCTGACTCTGAGACTGTCTTTTTGAGTAAAGGAACAGATACACCATGTGACTTTGTCTTACGAAGTCCACTTGAGTATCTTATACAATCAAATACTTGCAAACGTGTCACAGACTGGGAAGTACTTGCAGAAAGTATTTAATGGTTAATATCAGGTAATATTCAGTGTCTGCTGTGGTAAAGCCAAGACATTAATGAAATGTTCACAGGCAATTTCATAGAATCCCAGCCTGGTTTGGGTAGAAGGGACCTTAAAGCTCACCCAGTTCCAACCCCTGCCATGGGCAGGGACCCCTTCCACTAGAGCAGCTTGCTCCAAGCCCCTGTGTCCAACCTGGCCTTGAACACTGCCAGGGATGGGGCAGCCACAGCTTCTCTGGGCACCCTGTGCCAGCACCTCAGCACCCTCCCAGGGAACAGCTTCTGCCTAAGAGCTCATCTCAGTCTCCCCTGTTCTGGCAGGTTAAAGCCATTCCCCTTGGCCTGTCCCAAGCCCCTCTCCAGGTTTCCTGCAGCTCCTTTAGGCACTGGAGCTGCTGTAAGATCTCCCCTTCAGGAGCCTTCTCTTGTCCAGGCTGCCCCAGCCCAGCTCTCTCAGCCTGGCTCCAGAGCAGAGCTGCTCCAGCCCTTGCAGCATCTCCATGGCCTCCTCTACACTTGCTCCAACAGCTCCACGTCCCTCTTGTGCTGCTGCCCCAGAGCTGGATCAGGGCTGCAGGGGGGTCTCTGCAGAGTGAAGCAGAGGGGGAGAATCTCCTCTCTCGATCTGCTGTCCAGTTTTCAACTGATGTACATTAGCTATTCCTTACCCATCACTTGGCTTTAACTACATGTGGAGGCAGGTATGGGATAGTGTTTCCCTTTTATTTTCACATTCCCTAGGTCTAATGGACTCTGGCATGCACACCTTTACAGTTGCATTCTCTCTCATGTAGGGTACCACTATACCTTCCAAAAGTGGTGTGGGGTCAGTCTTTAGTCCCCCGAGCAATGGTAGCTCTGAGCATCTCACCTGGCTCTCACATCCCCCCTCTCGTAGCACCGTTTGTTTCAGGACATCTGCTCCCCTGTGGGAAGGTGACAGCAGGTGACAACAGGAGCTCAGTTAATGATTCTAAGTACATTTGGGCAATCTGCCAGTCGGAGCGCTCAGCCCTTCTTCTTCCTTTAACTTGTCAGAAATTCCAAGTAAAAATATTGCAGTGAAGAAGCTCATCTGGAAGAACAGCATGTTAATTATGAAAGGCAGGTTCTTGGCTATCAGTAGCTGTCCTGCACACAGTAACTTTGAGGTTTCTATTTTTACGTTGAAGTCTGGAGTTAGTTGCTGTAGTTCTGGTGGGTTGTTACCACTACAGCCACCCTGTAATGACGAGCAAAGTATTTGTGGAGGCTGTCGGCTAGAATCACAGTTTTGTCCTTATTCTTTGTCCGTATTAGATAAAGTTTCACCCCATCAGGTCGAAGTTTCCTATGTTATTAGTTTTGTGTCCATGTGTCTAGTAGATTTTATGAGTAATTAAAAGTGCCAGCGGCTAGAAACAAGGCATCCCTGTCGTGAGATTGATGCTTTATAATAGCACAGTTGACAGCATCTTAGAAATAAGGCCAACTTTATATGCTAAGATGCATTAACAATACACAAATTAATTGAAAAGAATTCAGGAGGTTTAAAATTCAAGTTCTTTGTATAAATGATCATGGTAACATTAGATCTGCATTTGCTGAGTGAGAGTCTAGTGTTACCTAGGTCTCAGTGTGTACAGGATGGGCCACAGCACTGCGGCATCATCTCTTTCTGCAGAAGTTTTAATGTTCTGAAATTAAGCTTGCAAATAGAAACTGTGATGGGGGGTGTGGGGGTGTGTAAGGGTGTGTGTGCCTGATGCTGTTTAGTCTTCATTTTTACTTTGATCACTTTACTTACGAAGTTTAGCCATGCCAAGTGCAAGGTCATACACCTGGGTCGGAGCAATCCCAGGCACAGCTACACGTTGGGCAAAGAAGAGATTGAGAGCAGCCCTGAGGAGAAGGACTTGGGGATGTTGGTTGATGAGAAAATGAACATGAGCCAGCTTCAGTGTGTGCTTACAGCCCAGAAAGCAACCATATCCTGGGCTGCATCAAAAGGAGCGTGACCAGCAGGTCGAAGGAGGTGATCCTGCCCCTTTACTCTGCTCTTGTGAGACCTCACTTGGAGCATTGTGTGCAGTTCTGGTGTCCTCAACATAAAAAGGACATGGAACTGTTGGAACAAGTCCAGAGGAGGCCACGAGGATGATCAGGGGACTGGAGCACCTCCTGTATGAAGACAGGCTGAGAAAGTTGGGGCTGTTCAGCTTGGAGAAGAGAAGGCTGCATGGAGACCTCCTAGCAGCCTTCTAGTATCTGAAGGGGGCCTACAGGGATGCTGGGGAGGGACTCTTCATTAGGGACTGTAGTGACAGGACAAGGGGTAACGGGTTGAAACTTAAACGGGGGAAGTTTAGATTGGATATAAGGAAGAAATTCTTTACTGTTAGGGTGGTGAGGCACTGGAATGGGTTGCCCAGGGAGGTTGTGAATGCTCCATCCCTGGCAGTGTTCAAGGCCAGGCTGGATGAAGCCTTGGGTGATATGGTTTAGTGTGAGGTGTCCCTGCCCATGGCAGGGGGGTTGGAGCTTGGTGATCTTAAGGTCCTTTCCAACCCAAACCATTCTGTGGTTCTGTGATTCTGCTGTATCTTTTTAAGCCTCATCCTCAAGTCAATCAGCATAATAAGAAAACCTCTTTCCCCCCAAGCGAACCCTTTCCCAAGTGCTGCATGTGGAGGGGTTTACCCTGAAAGAGGGAGAGAGACCCTGCAACAACCCCCAAAAATATAGTTGTCTACTCTCAATTATACTTGAAAAGAGCTCGGGGATTCCAGTGATGGATGACAGTATACAAATCTCAAGTAGCTTTGTTTGGTGTGTTTTGTGATATGATATAGGAGAGATAATTCTTACCCAGTGTCTTTTAAAGGAAATCCTGAGGGCGAATCAATTACCTTTCTTTTCTGAATCAATAGAGATGGGATGTATTGCAGTTACTTTATGCTTTAGCAAGTGCTCAAGCACAAAGGATGGCTGTTGATGATAACCATTGCGAAGAACGCTGTGCCATTTTCCCCTCTTTCTTCTTTTAAGGACACTACAATCCCCTCAGTTCACACACTTCATCATTCTTTGTCACAATCTTTTCTCAACAAAGATTTAAGAGCAGGAGGGGGAAGCAAGCTCTCAGAATGCACGAAGTGTGCACTGAAACATTGCTTGTAGTCCTAATGACAGCACTTCCATTCCTGAGACTCCAAACCCTCAACACTTGTGAATTTTGCCTCAAGAGCATTCAGATTTAGGAGATGGAGTAAGGGGAAATGGGTTATGAGCTGACGCTGTGGTGCTAGCTAAGGTTAAATCAAGTAGTTGAGGCTCAGCCAAGGAAAAAAAGATGGATTTCCTGTATGTTTATAAAGCAAATACTTTTATGCTTTTTGAAGATGCTTCTATGTATCCCACTGAGTATGCTTCTGTTCAAAGGAAGGTAAAATACTGCTATAGTAACACCTGGTAATTTAAAACCATGTCTGATAACTTAGTGCCTTTATAACCTTCATCATTATACTGAGTATTAATATATGCGTATAATATGATTTAGCAAGAGTCAATTGTAAGAGCTTCCTCAGTGCAACCTGTATGAAGCATGGCCTATGGTTTAAGTTCTCATAAAAGGTATTTTAGGACAATTGAGATAGCACTTTGTTTTTTTCCCATTTGGATCTCTCCAGATCCAAATATATCTGAGAGGTCTGTATAGGTCACTCTAGTTATCTGTATTGTCAGACTGCTACCTACAGAATATGGGGACACGGGAAATTAGATGAAAATGGGAGGCTTCTTAAGGTCCTGCCTTTCTTGCGTGATACTGAGGTCCCGGGAGGACTGAGACGATCTGAGGCAACAGAGAACCACATTTGGCTTTTCAGTCTGGTTCCTTGATCAGGATCTGCTTTTCTTTTCAGAGGCTGATAGGGAACTAGGACACTAAAAAGACACTGAGGGGTCTGTTCACACAGCAGCTCTGTTGGCTGCTGTTTCTCAGGAGGAAGGCTGTGTCTTCATAAAGAAATGAATTTGCTTGTAAGAAAAGGTTCTGCTCTGTTGCAGACATTTCTTTGCATTTCTGGTTTGCATAACAACAAATTGAAAAGGAAGAGAGGTAAAAAAGAACATCTAAAAGCGCCTTTTTCAATGAAAAAGACAGAAAATGACACAGATAGAGAGGGACAGGTTAGAAATACAGACAGGAGACCTTGACATGGCTTCACCTTTGTTTCTGTAGAAGCAGTAGTTAGTATTGTACCACCTAAAAACTCAGCAGAAGCTATTGGTCCACACTATGGAAACAAAGGAGTTACAGAGGACACAGTGCAAAAGAGATCTTAAAATTGCTGAAGTGCTGCTTGGAAGGGAGGTCTGGAGGTTTTGAGTCTAACCTCCTGCTTGAAGTGGGGTAATTGCACACAGTAACCAGGTCATAGAATCATAGAATAGTTAGGATTGGAAAGGACCTCAAGATCATCTAGTTCCAACCCCCCTGCCATGGGCAGGGACACTTCACACTAAGCCATATCTCCCAAGGCTTCATGCAACCTCGTCTTGAACACTGCCAGGGATGGAGCATTCACTACCTCCCTGGGCAACCGATTCCAGTACCTCACCACCCTCACAGTAAAGAATTTCTTCCTTATATCCAGTCTAAACCTCTGCTGTTTAAGTTTCAACCCATTACCCCTTGTCCTATAACTACAGTCCCTAATGAAGAGTACCTCCCCAGCATCCCTGTAGGCCCCCTTCAGATACTGGAAGGCTGCTATGAGGTCTCCATGCAGCCTTCTCTTCTCCAGGCTGAACAGCCCCAACTTTCTCAGCCTGTCTTCATATGGGAGGTGCTCCAGCCCCTGATCATCCTCGTGGCCTCCTCTGCACTTGTTCTAACAGTACCATGTCCTTTTTATGTTGAGGACACCAGAAGTGCACACAATGCTCCAAGTGAGGTCTCACAAGAGCAGAGTAGAGGGGCAGGATCACCTCCTTTGACCTGCTGGTCACGCTCCTTTTGATGCAGCCCAGGATACGGTTGCTTTCTGGGCTGTAAGTGCACACTGAAGCCGGCTCATGTTCATTTTCTCGTTGACTAACACCCCCAAGTCCTTCTCCTCAGGGCTGCTCTGAATCTCTTCCCTGCCCAACGTGTAGCTGTGCCTGGGATTGCTCCAACCTGGGTGTAGGACCTTGCACTTGGCATGGTTAAACTTCATGAGGTTGGCATCAGCCCACCTCACAAGTGTGTCAAGGTCCCTCTGAATGGCATTCCTTCCCTCTAGCGTATCAACAGAACCACACAGCTTGGTGTCATCGGCAAACTTGCTGAGGGCACACTCAATCCCACTGTCCATGTCAGTGACAAAGATATTAAACAAGACCGGTCCCAACACCGATCCCTGAGGGACACCACTCGTTACTGATCTCCAGCTGGACACTGAACCGTTGACCACAACTCTTTGAGTGCGACCATCCAGCCAGTTCTTTATCCACCGAGTGGTCCACCTATCAAATTGATGACACTCCAATTTAGAGACAAGGATGTCATGTGGGACAGTGTTGAACGCTTTGCACAAGTCCAGGTAGATGACGTCAACTGCTCCACCCCTGTCCATCACTTTTGTAGCCCCATCATAGAAGGCCACCAAATTGGTCAGGCAGGATTTTCCCCTAGTGAAGCCATGCTGGCTGTCACCAAGCACCTTGTTGTTTTTCATGTGCCCTAGCATGCCTTCCAAAAGAATCTGCTCCCAGATTTTGCCAGGCACAGAGGTGACACTGACTGGTCTGTAATTCCCTGGGTCATCCGTTTTCCCCTTCTTGAAAATGGGGGTTATATTTCCCTTTTTCCAGTCGTCAGGAACTTCACCTGTCTGCCATGATTTTTCAAATATGATGGCCAGTGGCTTTGCAACTTCATTCGCCAGCTCCTTCAGGACCCACGGATGGATTTCATCAGGTCCCATGGACTTGTGTACATTCAGGTTCTTAAGATGGTCTCGAACCAGATCCTCATGTACAGTGGGCCCAAGGTCTAGGTTTTCACAGTTCCTGCGTCTGCCTTCCAAGACTCAGGTGCTGCGGTCGGAACCTTTGCCAGTCAAGACCGAGGCAAAGAAGCCATTCAGAACCTCAGCCTTCTCCAAGTCCTGTGTAGCCAGTTCTCCCGAAAGCTTCCGGAGGGGGCCTACATTGTCCTTAGTCTGTTTTTTAGCCGCTACATACCTATAAAATCCCTTCCTATTATCTTTAACATCCCTTGCCAAGTTTAGCTCCAATTGGGCCTTAGCTTTCCTAACTTGGTCCCTAACTATCCTGACAACATCCCTGTATTCATCCCAGGCCACCTGTCCTTGCTTCCACCTTTTATAAGCCTCTTTTTCCTGTGAATTTTTCTCAGCAGCTCCTTATCCATCCAAGGAGGTCTCCTAGCCCTCCTGCTGCACTTCCTTCTAGTTGGGATGCAACACTTCTGAGCTTGTAGCAGGTGATACTTGAATGTTAACCAAGAGTCTTGGGCCCCCTTACCCTCTAGGGCTATATCCCATGGAACCTTGCTAAGCAGGTTCCCAAAGAGTCGAAAGTCTGCTCTCTTGAAGTCCAGGGCAGTGAGCTTACTGCACGCTCTTCTCACTGTCTTGAGGACCTCAAATTCAACCATCTTGTGATCACTGCATCCAAGACTTCCCTGGAGAGTCATATTTCCAATGAGCCCTTCCCTGTTGGTGAGCATGAGGTCAAGCAGGGCACCTCTCCTCGTCAGCTCCTTTATTGCTTGCAGAAGGAAGTTGTCTTCCACACAATTGAGAAACCTCCTGGATTGCTTGTGCCGGGCTGTACCGTCGCCCCAACAGATGTCAGGGTGGTTGAAGTCCCCCATGGGAACAAGGGCCTGTGAGCGTGAGGCTTTTCCTATTTGTCTATAGAGTTCTTCATCCACAGGTTCCTCTTGATCAGGCGGTCTGTAACATATCCCCACAGTAATGTGTCCCATCACCGATTTCCCCTTTACCCTGACCCACAAACTTTCTGTTAACTGATCACCTGTCCCCAGACAGAGTTCCATACTCTCCAGCCTATCCCTAACATAAAGGGCAACTCCCCCTCCCCTCCTACCAGGCCTGTCTTTTCTAAAAAGCCTGTAACCTTCCATTCCAACACTCCAGTCAAAGGAGCCATCCCACCATGTTTCGGTGATGCCTATTATATCATAGCCCCGTAGATGTGCCCACATATCTAATTCCTCTTGTTTATTCCCCATGCTACGGGCATTTGTATAGAGGCATCTGATCCGAGCTCCAAATGAAGCCGGCTCATTGGCTGGAGTGGCTAGAATATTACTACATTGCTCAGAGTATTTATTATAGGTGCTGGCAACTGACTGGGTGTGTTGGGATGGATTGATGCTCCCCTCCCCCAGCACAACTAGTTTAAAGCATCCTTGACAAGTCTGGCAAGCCTCCCAGCAAAGCCACTCTTCCCTTTCTTTATCAGAGCAGTTCCACCAGCCCCCAGTAGGCCTGGCCTACAAATGTGGACCCCATGTCCAAGACACCCAAACCCTTGACTATGACACCACCCTTTTAACCATTTATTAACCTGTCCAATCCTCCTTCCCTGGAAGGTCCTCCCCTGTGTCTTGGAGAATTGTCGAAAAGACTATCTGAGCTCCAGAACCCCTGACCACCTCTCCCAGAGCTCTGTAGTCCTTCTTTATACTCCTCAGGCTACTACTATCTATATCCTTAGCACCCACATGTATCATTAGAAGCGGGTAATAGTCCGTGGGACTTACTAGAGCAGGCAGCCTCTCCACAACATCCCTGATCCATGCCCCAGGTAGGCAACACACCTCCCTTGCGACCGGGTCAGGCCGACAGATGAGCACTTCTGTCCCTTTCAAGGCAGAGTCTCCTACTACTACAACCTGCCGCTTTTTCCTGGTGGCACCTGTAGAGATCTTCTGTACCAGTGCACCAGCCGACTGTTTCTGATGCAAGTGTATTTCCTCATCAGCCCCTTGCATCTGTGATGTGGTCAAGGCAAGTATCAAAATCCTCTGAGGACAGAGGGGAGACTGAGATGAGCTCTTAGGCAGAAGCTCTTCCCTGTGAGGGTGCTGAGGCGCTGGCACAGGGTTCCCAGAGAAGCTGTGGCTGCCCCATCCCTGGCAGTGTTCAAGGCCAGGTTGGACACAGGGGCTTGGAGCAAGCTGCTCCAGTGGAAGGTGTCCCTGCTTGTGGCAGGGGTTGGAACTGGGTGAGCTTTAAGGTCCCTTCCAACACAAACCAGTCTGGGATTTTATGACAGAGATTTTACAACCTCTCTTACAGCATGTGTCCATGTTGCTTTCCCAAATAACCACTCTGAACCTTCCCACCAGGGTTTATGGCTGTGGCACCTGTGTTGTATTGTGTGCCAACACCAGTGAGAATTTGTCTGTTTGTGTTAATTTTACAGTAGCTGAACCTCTAGACCCACTCTTGGTTTCCAGATGTACAATTTCAGCTCCCTCCTGCTCTCCAGGCAGATGTGTTTTGTAGCTGGCTGATCCATCTTGATGGCAGTTCCATGGACCTTTGACAGCTTCTAGGTTCATGAGGCTTCTGTTGACTCCATCTTCAAGTTCATTATCCCTCCTCTGAACTGAAGCTCCTTTCTTTTTGTTGACCCCTCCCCTTAGTTTAGTACCATACACATTTGCTGAGGATGCATGTCCAATAATCACTTATATGCTGAGAGATCTTTAATGAGTGAGACATTACAAATGCTCAAGCTTGCAATTTTAAATAGATTCGAGAAATGCCAATGAAGTTTTGTCTGAGAGCCAGAGGGGTAATATTCCCTCTGTGCAGAGACCCTTTTTCTGCCTTGGAATATAGCATTCATCTACAGGTAGTTCGATAACAGAAATAGCTTAACAAATTAGGTGGAATTCAGGGGAGAAAGATGATTGTGTCTGAAATTTTCTGGATGAATAACAAAATAGTTTTGATATATTTCATTTTGATTGAAGACCAATCAGCTTAAAAGGGGTAACTAGGATTAGAAATGTTTCAAGGATATTTAAGGTATAGGAAGAGCTTTTTATACAAGTTACGTGCCTGTTAACTACCAGCAGGTAGTTAAATGAACCCTGTCTCTAAAGCTGGGTCCTAGAACTGCTGGGGTACTCTGGGACTCTGCCTCCATGCCCTTTCAGAGGAGGTGGAAAGAGCTCTGCATCTCTTCCAAGGTATTTCTCCTTTCTCTTTTGCTGGGAGGGACCTCTTTAGAGAGGAGATCCTGCCAGCTTTCTTTTATGTTGCTTTCCACTGAGTTCTTCCCCTTGGGTTCTCCTTGCATTCTTAGAGGAGAGAGAAGCAGCTTTTGTACCTTCAGGGTGTAAAATCTGGCTCTGTTGGAGTGACTTAAATGTGATCCGAATTCCGCTGTTAGAGCCTGCTTAGGAAAACCAGCCGATTTAATCTGAAGCATTGCACGTTCTGATGATCATACATAAAAGCACATTAACCCCGGTGCCACATCCAGAAGTATTTCTGAGTGGAAATGAACAAAATTTTATAGAGGAATATTATTTGCGAGGCCTCCTCAGTGAGAGGAAATATATCAGGTGATGAAGAGAAATAAGAATTACAGCTTGAACCTACCAAAACCCTCTTTTTGACACTGTCTCTTTAATTAGAAAAAATGAGCCTAACCAAGATGTATATCACCATTGATTTTTATAATAAGCTTTTAAAGCAAACATACATGGTGTCACCGTGCTGGTTTATAACATACACTGCTAACCATTTATCCTGTCGTATAACAGTTCACCAGCAGACGTATTTTACTCTTTTTTTCTGTGTAATAAAACAGATAAAATCAATACCTATTATATGGCATACCTTCAAGGTTAAAAAGTGCTAAATCTTGATGCTAACATCTTTCCTTGTATGCATTCATTTAGGAGTAATATTGAATATAAATTCAATACAAATACATTTGCTAGCTCTATGCTTAGAAGTAGATCCTAAGTATCACAAACGATTCGGACATTGGAAACTAGCATCAAACTAGCAGTTTATTTACATAGTTTATTTACATAGATTGATAAACTTTGAAGGAAATCTAACTGTGCGAAACAGAAAGCTGGTAGATGTGGCTGGAAGAAAGGGTACTGTGCTTTCATGTATTTGGATGTAGTTTTTGATCCAACAGAAACTCATCTGGCCTGACAATCGCATGCCAATTAAATGGCTTGATAAGGTCAATACAAAAATGAAGTCATCTTCCTTGGCTCTGTTGCTGGCAGTCATTTTACAACAATTACAGAGTACAGTTAATTTAATGATGGGAAGCATCAAAACCCAGCAAGTGCAAATGGAAGTGTCAAATCCATCAGAAGACTTGTCTTCCCTAGGTTATGGCTAAGTTACTTCAGTGCCTTAGTGGGAAGCAATATGATAATGCTGCAGCCTATTACTGTGCACTTTGCCAGTGCTTCAAGGCAACATCAAGAAAAGAAACTCCACGACTTATCTCTGCTTATTATGAGTTAGTTCAACATCTAATGTGATTGCAGGAGTAGTAAATGGAGAAGGACACATTATGTCTCCTTTTTATTCAGCAACTGAAGCTTTTGGGTTTCTGCTGCAATGAGGAGTTGGTGGCAGGTGTGAAGCCAAGTACACTTGTTGGTGATGCAACACGCACAGCATGTGCTTAATATGTATTTTCTTTTGTGTTAAAGAAGAAATCTTTTCTATTCATTACTGCTTTTTCACCACTCAGCAATTAATTGTGTGTTGAGATACTTATGAATATGCAATTACTGTTTCATGCCTGTGAGGAGTCTTCTCCTGTATGCATGGGAAACAGTTGCATGGAGTTAGCTAAGCAATAGCTGAAACTCCTTGTTTATAATAACATTCTTAACATGCAAAATGCAGATGATGCTAAAAATGCTAATGAATGGATTCATATTTATAGGACAGAACTCTGTCCTTGGGTTATAGCTGCTGGTGGGCAGGAGGTTTACCTGGGTGCCATTCCAGTGAGGAGCATCACCCCTCATGCTGTGATGCTTATGGGGAATGAGATAAACTTTCAGTGCTGAAGACAAAAAGAAGCAGCCAACACTGAATGCCTCTTATCCTAAGACTCCTAAGAGTCTTCCGTTCTTGTTTGCACCTGGATAATATGCAGTATAAAACCATTAATGTGGGGATTTTTTCCACTTGGCTTTAAAGCCTCTCTCAGCAACTTCAAGTAGCAGCTTACGCCTGGAAACATCCTTCAGCCTACATTCAGTAACAGCATGGAAAGTTCTTTAATGGACTCACTTGCATGATTTCTTGTTAAAACTTAACTTTCCTCCCAGCTTGACTTGCAGAATGCCCTAGGGCAGGATACCCGTGTTTTCCAAAGTACTTGTCAGCTGAAACACATCTTCCAAGATGCGTTGGACTTTTGTTGGTTGGCCAAATTTGCCGACGTTGCAGATTTTCCCAATTTCTTGGGCACTGCAGAAGGATTCTCTATTGTGGCAGATGAGAAAATCCCTTTGGGAAGGACTTCCCTGATAAAACCTAAGACATCTCCACTAGCACTGTATAAACCTATATTTTGACCAAGTTTGCAACTTGAACAGATTCTGGTGGGTTTTTGGCAAAAAACTTAAGCCTGAAAACCAAGTGACTCCGGCCCAAATGGCTTTTATATTTCTGCTTCAAAGTAAGTCTAAAGTCAAAAGGAATCAGAATGGAAATGAAACTTAGAGCTCCCTTGAGGAGGTGCTCCTGCTAACAGAAATGTCAGGTTTTCAGTTGGGATGTTTTCTTGGAGACAGTCAAGGCCCTGCTGGATGTGGTTCTAAGCAACCTCATCTGGTTGAAGATGTCCCTGCTCATTGCAGGGGGATTGAACTGGATGACCTTTGAAGGTCCCTTCCAACCCAAACTGTGCTGTAATTCTATCTCCACGCCAGTTATCAAATCATCACTGATTCCTGGTTTTCTTCAAAGTATTCATGTGGCATGGACTGTGCCTTTTTCTAGTAACAGAACTGGAGGGAAGAGTTCTGTGGGCTACTTAACACTTGGACTGTTGGCTTTGCTTCTTGAGGGCAGCAGCTATTTAGCGAACCAAATAACGCATCCCAGGCACCTTCTTCTTTGTATGTTAGACATTTACTGGCCTTTATTTTTAGACAAATATTTGCCAGATAAAACTTAGCTTTACTTGGCCTTGGTTTTAAACATCTTGAGTTAATTCAGCTATTTCAGTTTTCTTCTTGCAAAAATCGCAGTGGTTGCTAATAATTAAATGTAATGTATAAAGAAATACATGGGTTTGGGGCTTTTTTAATAATTGGGTGAGGAAATAAAATGCCAGCAGATAGATTAATGTCTTACACGCTAAGTGTAAGTTGGAGAGACGTTTCCCTGGCAAGCACTAAGCTTCTGGATACAGAGGATTATAAGGGAAATGCTCACACAACCTTAGCAGCATTACAAACAGCATTGCCACAATGAACAGAACAGCCTCATTGCAGCGATCTAAAGCCACTGCTGTTTTCTTTAAGGCAAACATTGTTTTTATGCCCTACAGATAAATCCCATTTTAAGCTTTGATCAAAGCAAATACGCTCACTTTGAGGCTTTGGGCAGATGTAAATTGCTTTGTTATACACATGCATTTGCATACATTTGCAAGGAGACAGGGTCTATGGGTAATGGTGTCTTTTATTTTTGACAGAGCACTGAAATTCAAGTAAGCCGTGGGTTTTTTTGCCATTGAGAAGGCAAAAGTTGCTCAGCAAAGGAAATAAATAGCACAAATGAATCAATGTAGAGGTACACAGAAAGCACTATCATTGCCAGAGCCATGAGAAGAGGCCATGCAGGGCCCCAAACATTGACTTGTTTTGGTTTATTTATTATGGTGAACAAATGTAAATGAAATGGTTCCTAGAGAGAGACCCATTTAGTTGGCATTTCTCCTGTTTGGCCACTTCTGGAATGGCTCTGCCAATGGTGTACTGAATGTGCAGGTTGCCAAAATGTTGGGTATCTGCCTTTGTTACAGACTTGCTTTTGTTTTCTTATATATTTCTCTACTTAGCTTCCTGAATTAAATGGATTAACTTCCTCTCTCTCCCAATAATGCTGTTAACAGTAATAACAACCATAATGTGTGAACATCTGGCATTTTAGTACACAGTAAGCTTTTAGAAATACCAGTTATGAATCTATTGAAATCTCTCTCTATAGTGATTTTCCCAGCTTTCCGTGGCTTAGACAAGGAATTCTTCTTTCCCCTCTGGTTTGTTAATTCTTTAGATGCCAGGGTTAGATAATTAAATACCCCTTTGTAATTACCGTGGTGCCTGTGGGTTTGAGACCTCTAGCTCATTAGGCAGTGTGCTGTCCTCCTAAGATATTTGAGGGGAATACTTTCATACTCATCAAAGATCTCTGTGGTGAATTAAGGTCACAGCTGTCTCTTTGACAGACTGAAGGCTAAGGTTTTATTTGGTTGTATTAGCTACTGCTAGGGCAGCTCATATCAGAAAGAGCTTTCTGAATCCAAATATTGAACAGCCAGTTCTTCAAAACTCCTGTTGCTGACCTTATAAATTAGCAGGGACTTCGAACAGAGAGACTTTGAGGGGCTGCCTGCACATTCATACACACTAAGGTGAAGATTTGCCTTATAGCATCTTTTATTTCTACCCTCTTGCTGCTCTTGACCATTTTCCCAAGCTTTTTGTTACGGCTGAAGACAGAATTGGAGCAAACTTCCAATTATTCCCCCTTGTAATTGTGAGAAGGTGCTAGCTGTCAGCTGCAGGTGAGAAGTAGGAAACTCACTCTGGGGCTTCCCTTCACCCTATAATGTGTGCCAGAGATTTCTACTGACTTTTTGTTATCTCTTTAGATGTCTTTCTGCACCTATCTTCACATTGTTCCAGCAGTTCTTATCCATGTGATGAGGCTGGGCTTGCTAGTGAGGATTTGGACTACAATGTGTGAACTCCTGGTTCAGTAAAACTTTGTATGATTTGGTGTCTCTTCACTAGAATGGGAATGAAAATGCTTCCCTGTTATAGAAGGATCGTAATGAGTCTGGATACTGAAATTGTGATTGATACGGCATTGCTTGCTTGATGGAAAACAAGTAAATGGAGCAAGTGAACTCTAACATGAAAACCTTAGGATACACTGAGAAGGAGAAATGGGAAATGGAAACCAGGAAGTAAACCTGGTTTTAACCTGGACAATAGCTGGAAAGGACAAAAAAAGATGGGGATGAAACAGGTTAATTGCATGTTCTCATCCTTACCTGTGGTTGATTCTTTCCTCTGCAATGCCTGGAAAGAATCCGGAAGGTAGATTGGAAGGTGAGCAGGTCTGGGGCATCGAGAGAGAAACCTGGTTTGAAGCTTGTTTAAAATCCCTGTGGAGGCACCGTTCATGTTTGTGTGAGGCAGAAGCCAGCTTATGAACAGCAGAATGCGCTCAGAAGGGAGCTCCAAGATGTTTTTTTCCCCACTGGAAAATTAATAGGGAGTAGCAGGCTGCTCTTCTTCTGGCTCGAGGCAAGTGATGGGAGGAAGGGCATCACAAAGCCTGCCATCACAAGCCTACCAGCACGTAGGGGGAGAAGGGTGTCACCATGGATCTGCCAGACGGAGCATGTTAAAGGGCAGCCTGCTGAGCGGAGAGGGCAACAAGCTTGAAAAGCCAAGCACATCGATGAGTGCACCATCTCCCCTAGGAAAAAATGAAGCTGCAGACAGTGTTTACAATTGAAACACACTGATTTGTAGAGGCAGAGTTGAGGGTGCAGGTAGAACTTTGATTTATTGGGTTGTATGAGTAAACAACCACACTTTATGGTGGCTTGAACCAAAATGCCAGCTCCCCAGCTGCATGAATCCATGCTTGGAGCCTGGCTGGTTGAGCTGACAGCAAAATTCCCATTGACTAATATGAAGGTGAGATTGGAGTTGTTCTATTGCAGGAGAGATGTCCTACGGGGCAGAGCACTCCAACACCCAGGAAGGAGGGCTACAGGGTTTGAGAAATACCTGAAGAGTAAAGGAAATGCCACTGGGCAAAACTAGATCCAACTATAAATCTCATGAAGAGTGTTATAGTCTCTTCATCTTTCTGTTTCTCCATGGATTGTGTGCTTTACCACCCGTGGCTCCAATAACAGGCATCAAATTTAAAGAAAGGCGGCACTTTGTTACCAATATTTCAAGTGTGTTGTGCCTCACATGGTCATGCCTGATGCTGGGCATGATCTGCATGGGAACCGCTGTTTCCAAGGATTTTAACTACAGGTATGAGGGCTTTTGCTGACATGGAAGTTGAAAGCCATAAATAACACTCTAATTTACAATGTTTTCAGTTCATAGTGCTCTAGTGCATGGAGCTATGAAGCAAGTTTTCATAAATCTTCTCTTTTTTATCTCATCTGATGGTTTCTTTTTAGATCTTTTCCTGCCAGCAATTTTCCACTTTGCCAGCCAAATGAATACCTATAGGCAGAACGTCCACGGCAGCTGAAAGGTTAATGGAAGGCAAATGTAGTGGCATCAAAGTAAGTTTTATGAAGTGAAGCTTTGATTTTCTCCATTATTGGCTCTTTTGTAGGAACAAACTTCAATTCTATATAAAGCACACGAGCACAGACTACTCATGAAAAGCAAGAAAGCATGAGAGTATAACAAAGAATATTAATATGATGTTTTTCTGTAGTTCCTTCCAGCTGAAGGTCACAAGGAATTCATTACATTTCAAACATCTCTACTCTTACATGCGTGTTAAATATTACCAGTTTCTTAGTATAAGTAAATAAGAGACTGAAGCAGAGAGTTGCATATTTAAAGATGAGAATAAATGTCTAAGGCAGACGAAGGAGGGGCTGCTGGATATTTTAGTTCCCAGTTTTGGTCCTTCTCTAAGTGCTAATTTTTCCCTTAGAAGGCTGTTTCTGTGCAGATCGTGGGCATGGCTCTCTGTCAGCATTACACTGATAAATAATAATCATCCAACAGCTTCATGCTTGCACCTGACATACCAAATGTATTTGAGAAAACTTCTACTGCTGGCAAATACCGATCCCACTTCTGCATGCCAATTACGGGATAACTACCTTTGTGAAGAAGAGAAAAGCCTATTGTTTTAAGGGGCGTTCAGCAAATTATGCACCTGAAAGAGGTCACTTCCCATTACACGTGAACATTTTCAGTTCCCTTTAAAAAACCCTCACATAAAAAAGAAGAAAAGATCCTATAATTTTCTAAATTGCAAAAAGAATTCTTCTCTTGCTCACGTTCGTTCCAGCCAGGGTTGCTGCTGTGTTATTAGTGTTGCAGGAACTGAAGGCTGTGAAGTGTAGAGGCAGGTTTCAATTTGGGGTGAAGCTTGAACGGTAATGGCATCGTTTCTTCTTCATGTAGTGGGAGGGTTCGTCTTGGACACCTATATATATTATTATATGGTATAATGTGAAAAGAGAAAATTGTTATTGGCACATATGGTATTAACAAAAATTGCAAGCAATGTTTTCCATGAACTTTTGGAGTTAACAATAGATAATATATCCATTTTCAACTCTGATATAGTATTGGATATTACTTTTACACTGTTTTGGAGGAAAAAAAACCAAGTTTCTTCTATATCCAGTGACAGCCTGTGTTATCTAACTGATGTGGTTCCCTGTAAATGCAGGTTTTGCAATGATATATTGGTCCTTTTTGGGTGAGATTCCTTTCACCCTCTGTGTTATTGCAAATTCCACTGCAGATTGGATATATAACTTGGCATATATGGGATTTATAGTCACAGCTTGTCCTATGTGGAAATACACTGTGTCAATATAGGCATACATATAGCTTATCCCATGCTAGGGATGTTTTTCCACTTTAACTACACCAGCACCATTAAAGAATGGTGATGTAGGCAGGAAAAAAAAAGGGGGAGCAATAAAAACCCCTGGGAGACAGACCCATCAGGATTCCAAATCCCACTGAAAACCAGGAAAGCTTTAGCACAGGAGTTATTTATATCCTTTTGTAAATGTTATCCACTTTTCTTGGGTGCAAAGCACAGATTCCCAGAGGAAGGCTGGCTAAACACAGTGAGTCTGGAGGAGGAGGAAGGGAAGAAGATAATAAGGCCACTGGGGAAGGACGCAAGGCAATGGAAATTGTCACAGACGTAGCAGAGTGGTGGGTAAAGAGGCATGAAAAAGGAGGTGAGGAGGGTAAGCACTGAGGAAGGGGGAGAAGAAATGAGAGGGTTTAGGGGGAAGTAAGAACAGTCCTGTGCTTGGGAATGCTGGCTGGGAAGGAGAAGCCTGGCTGCCCTTTGCCCACAATGAGTAACAACCTCAGTTGTTCTGCTCACACAGTTGTATTTCACATCATCTTAAACTGCGTGATTTTAAGTTGCTAAATGGTCTTCAGTTGCTAAAGATGTCTCGTCCACCAGTTAACAATGTGGCATAGTTTTCATTGCGAATGGAAGCCAGGCTGGGAAGGGCTGGTCTGTTGTACAGTTCAGGTCATGGTACATGCTGGGTTAGGGCACCCCTGATGTGCTGGGCCCTGGGGATCAGAGCTTTATCAGCCAGGGCTGTGCAGGGCTGGCACTGCTCTACCTACATTCCAGTAGTGTTTTCATGTGGAGGAAAGTGGAATATGGGAGAAGACAAAATGAAGGTATATAAAAGGCATTTGTAAGGCTTTTGACAAGATACATATACATTGGCAAAAAATGCCTCTTAGTCTGTTATTTTATTTAAAAATATACTTTATATATATGTTTTATAAATCCTTGGTAGCACAGAATGCAACCAGGGATTTTATTCTTGCATGAAACCCCTCCACCACTGTTGAATTTCATTTTACTGTAACTGATGAATCAGTTGAAGGCTGCACAGAATTCCATGGTCAAAATGGAAATGAGTTGGAGAAAACAGAGTGTAATTAAGAATTCTGCAATTTTACGTATCAGTTCCCTTATGATAATTGGTCTGCAAGATGAAATATTTAAAAACACAATCAAACTCTGTATACATGAGGATATGTTTGTCTATCTGTGTGTTAGCACTGTGCGATGTATTAGTTGCTTGCAACTAATTAGTTGCTAGCTACTCACAGCATCTGTATTTCACATCCCATGGGACTCTAAGGAATGTGACCTTATTTTAATGCTTTTCTGTGCTTTGAGAATCCCTCCTTTGTATCTGCTACCAGGACGTGGTTTGTTGCTTTAATAACAATAATGCTTAGCACTCTTTTTAGATGTAGATCCCAAGGACATCTACAAAACTAGACAAATGTTATCTCTGTTATAAAATCATATCTCTAAAGCTGGCTACTTAAAAACAGATTACAAAAAAAAGGGATTACAATAAGTTGTGCTGGAAGTGCCACAGATGGGACTGTGACCTGGGTCCCATCTCTACAGCTCCAGTGGCTTCCCTCCACTCCTTTTACTCCTCCAGTGGCTTCTCCAGGTGCCACCTATGGGGGTATCTGCCCCATGGTCAACAGGCTGCTTGAATATGGGAGAAAAGACAAGGGGAAAGGAACTACTTGGAATACATCCATTTGCATGCAGTGGTGACTTGAGACACAGATTGGTGTCTGTCCAGGCAAGGAGAAAGAGGAGAAATTGGCTCTACTTCTAAAGGAATGACATGTATTTCTGTATCTATCATTGTATAACAATCAGATATTGGGGTTGTGCTCTACTTTCCCTAAATCACTCCTGTCTACAAGGCTGAGGAGAAGTTTGAGCTCGCTGAAATAGATTTATTTCCACCATAAAGAATCATGGTGATGTTCTTGAAGGCCAGTGAAGTTTGATTAAAGGGATTCATTAGCCTTTGTCTGGAATTTACTGTTATGCTTGGTGCATACTTCTTAAGTAACTCTGAATTTTGCCAGCTCAGTACTTAGCTTGTATTTTTATGAGAATGTTGTTTGTGTTTAGTGGATGATGCAAGACTTTTCTTTTGATACCCAGCGCTAGAGCCACATTAAAATTGGAGCTTGTTCAGTGGCTATTTTCTCTTTAGAAGGCCATATTCTATAGGATGCAACACTCTGGGATCTTGCCATTTGTGTTCATTACAGATGTCATGGCACTTCTGGCAGGAACTAGGTGGCTGGACTTCATGTTCTGGCTTCTCCTCCAGTTTGCACTGGCCAGAATCCAGTATGAGTAATTATATTCTGCATGCCTTATTTCCCCCAGTAATTTCAATTAGAGCTAGTATTGTCCTTCGTGCCTGATCCTAAAACGTTGTGTGGTGTTGCTGTGTGATTAAACTGGTGTGACATTCCATCCCAGAGGTAGGTAAAATGGTCTTGGCTTCGCACTTTGTAAAACATTTCCTTGGGATAAGTGGGCAAAATAAGCATAAAGATCATAACTGCTTATCTAAGAAATATTGATGGCAAGGTTTGCTGCTTGCTTGTTACTCTCTCTTTTTTTATACTAAAGCAAGGAGTGTTTGAACTCAAGACATGATGAAGAAAGGATAATCAGGCTTGTTGCTCAAGGTGTTTTAGAGGGTTTAAACCAAATTAAGATAATGTACCTTAATTGCATTTGCATAATGGACATAGTTGAAATCAGGTCTTTTATTTTAATGCCTGTGACTTCCTCAGGAAGGTAGGCGAGTGCCAACTTTCTACCTGTGCAAAGGGAAAATGGGAGCTAAATCTGGATGGAATTCAGTATGTGAGCAGAGTTCAAATGAAGATGTAGTTGTGCTTAGCGCACAGGGAGGCAGCCATCCTTATTCAAAGTGGTCACATGTTCACATTTGGGATTTACCAAGTCCTTGATCTCTGAGATACTGAATGAGCTCATTCCGTCTGACTGCACACTCAAATCAAGCCTGAATTGCAGAAGATAAGACCTGCTGTGGTGTGCATACATGGGTTTTTTTTCCACCCCACTATTCACCTGGTCCCAAGATGTCACACCTATGCTGGATTAAAAAAAGCTTTGATGACTAAGAAGCATAAATAATATTACAACAGACTCCTGGAGTCAGAGGAGTCACTGAACAAGGGCAAATGACATGTATGTTAGTTCCCGAGCGGGGAGCTAACCCTGGGGAACTGAAAGTACGTACAAGTTACCTTCATGTGCTGTCCCATATCAGCAGAATGAGCATGCTGCTTTTTAAGCCTCCAAACCCAACTCATTCCTGGAAGTAATGTAGATCCTCAGGGAAAAAAAACCAATCTGCCTTGCTCCAGAAATTGTCCTTGGTATCAGATGTCAGTAGCTCTCCCTCAAGCAATCTCAGCAAGGATGAGACAATCGACAGCCATGCATGAGCATAGTAAAATGCCATTTAAAACACTGTTAACTAAATGAAAAATTGTGGATGCTGGGCGATATTTTAGAGGAAAAGGTGGCCTTCCATCAGGCTGATAACACAATGGTTCCCTTGAACCGGTGGCTTTTGGAGTTAGCAAGAACCTTTCAGAGCAGTGTTTTGGGTGAGCTGTTTCTTCTACTGCTTTTATAATTTCCAAACCCTTTTTAAAATGCTCCTGAGCTGCAGTTTCTCAGGTTTAAATAATTCAGGACTGAAACCAGTGGTGCTTACTAGGGGAAGGCTCTTAACTGAAGTAAGATTTTTGCTTGAGCAGGTCTGACTTTGAAATAAAACCTACGATGCCACTTGGTAAGAAACAAGCGTTCTTTAAAATACCACAAACCAGATGAGATCCTAGTAGTAACTAACAAACGTCCTTCCAACAAGGGCAAAGTCACAATAGCTCAGGTAGCACTCGGATGTGTCTGTTCTTCAAACACTGAGCGTGCTTTGAAGATGAGCAGAAGGCACAAATGTGCTTGTTTTCATAGATTGCACTTGCTCGCAGAAAGGTGGTTCCTTGTGCAATAGTATTTAGGGTTTTCTATTCAGAGGGGCAGTAGCTTAGCAGAATTCAGCCAGCTGTCCTTGTAATCTCCTATAGTTCTCCATGGTAAGCAAATTATCTGATGGATGGAGCCTCTTTCCTGTTTGGGGAATATTGTCAGCAGGCTGACTTTATTTTCTGTTGCAGTGATTGCTGTATGAAATGTGTTGGCCATAGTCGATGAGAATCCTTTATCTGGCATCACCTGCTGTGCCCTTGCTCTGTGCTGGGGTGGAGTTAGGGTAACTCCAGACATGGAGACCTCTATTCTTGTCTGTGGGCTGTAACTTCTGGTTTGGTTTCAGATAGAGGGTCTTCTCTTTAGGCATTCCACTACTCACCTGGTGTTCACAGAGGGTCAGTGGTTCTCTAGTGCCATGATACTCTGTCCACCAAGACTTAAGGGGTGAAACCCAGGAGCTCTAAGTTGGAAGCCATATGAATGACTTGTTTTAGTGTTTCAAAATAAGGGCTGATACAAAGAATTCCCTTTTGACAAAATCTCAGCTGCACTCTCAGAATGCAGATGCTGGATGATAGCATGGATAAACTGAACAGAAGTTCATTATCACAGTGATATATTCTTAATTGAGCATAGTTAATATGTGTTCCCCAAATGTGGTATATACTAGGGGCTACTGTTCCTGCAGAAGAGAACTGTGCTTGGGCCAGTGGTGTTGTTTCCAAACATTCATGTGTATATCCATATGAGATTTAAATTCCATTTCACTTAAATTTGCAACTTTTACATCCTGTCTTTATTTATTTGAAGAGGTGCAAAAGCATTTTGGATAAGGGAGGTTTTGGTTTTGGTCCTCCTTTGGGATTTTGGTCTATTTTTGGAGTATAGTCTTTAGCAAATCACACTGAGTTCTGCAGTTGCACTAGATGTGGCCAAAGCTTGTTACCCCATGAAGGATTAACATAAAGCATTATCTGTTCCAATGGACAGTTGTGACAACTCTATTTTCAGAAGTGACTTATGCACAGGGCATGCTGTGATTTGCTGCTTGGTAAATAATCTGCAGTATTGATTCTTAAAATGTCTGCATGTTTCTTAAAGAAAACAACATTGTAGTTGAGACTACAGCTGCAAAATGCAAGTTTTCTTCTTGGGTAATTCTGTAGATGCTGAAGATGCTCAGCAAATGGAAAATAATATATGATAGTGAAACTATTTCAGAAAGCATCTTTAAGCATCTTTAAAAAGACCCACATTGCTGCATTATTCTTTCAGCTGATAACTATTTCTGGTATATATCTCATTTGCCTGGTTTATGCCATCTGTTTCCTTTCCAAGTTTAGTATAATTATATTAGGTACCCATCAGACTTTGAAAGTTTTAAACACTGCCTTGGCAGTGTGTGAAGAAAGTTGAAGTCATTGTTGTCTTTTGGCTTTGAATTCCACAGCTTCGAAGTACAGTTATGTCAAAATAGCTGCTTAAAGAAGAACCACAACTACCACCTTGCGAAGTAAATTGTGTTAATAATGGTATAGATAATAATCTAACTCCTGTATGCTGCAGATGTGAATTGTCAGAGGAAAAAGGAGATAAAGCAGTATAGCATCAATAGGACTAGATCTTAGGTGATTTTATTTTATGCATAATTTGCATAGTAATGAAAGAAAATTATACTCTTAGACTTTGTTGTAAGCTCGTATGAATCACCTTCAAAATAATTTATAGTACATGTATGGAAAGAAAAGCTGTATAATTTAACTGATGTTTCAGCTTGGCCATGTCAGCCTGACCTTCAATCACTGTCAATTGTTCCATTCAAACCAATCAATGAGAGCATTATTAGTAACAGTAAGTGATCGCTTATGACAGATCAGTGTGATATGATTAAATTGTCAGTGCTAAATACACACGACTGCAGCTGTAGGTGCAAGAAAGTGGCCCAAAGGCAGGAATACTTAATCTGTTTTGTAGACTTAGGCCTGTATTTTCAGAAGCAAATGTCTGGAAAGGATAGTAAACTGAACAGCAGAGATAGAAGACGGCTTGTTGAAAACCTGCATGTGAAACTGAATGACAGTGAGAACAGCAATAGCAACCTGTGCTCAGTCACAGTGATGTGTTTAATTAATACTCCAGATTAACTTTGGGTCTGCTTCATGCCATGAATTGCAAGTTCCCACTGCTGTAATGCAGGTACTTTCACAGAGTAACTTGTTTATCTTGAATCTGACTCTTTGGCCAGACTCTTTTTGGTGGTGCCAGGCAATAGGATAAGAGACTACAGGCATAAACTAAACCACAGGAACTTCCACCTGAACACAAGGAAGAACTTCTTTACTTTGAGGCTGACTGAGCACTGGAATAGGTTGCCCAGAGAGGTTGCGGGGTCTCCTTGCCTAGACATACTCAGGAGCTGTTTGAACATAGCCCTGAGCAATGTGCTTCATTCACCTGACCTTGCTTGAGAAGGGAAGTTGGACTAAACGACCTCCAGTGGTCCCTTCCAACCTCATCCATTCTGCGATCCTGTGAATCTGTACTCAAGCTCTGAGCAATCTACAGATAGAAACCTCTCAAAACTGCCTCCTATCCTGGAAGAAGGACAGGGCCGTTGCTGAGCTACAAGGAGGATGTGCTGCTGTGCAATGCAAGCTCTTACTGAAAGCTTTGGCCAGGGTCTGTTTCCCAGATAGCTTCTCTGGATAGTCACCAGCCTGAATCCAGCTGGAAAATGGGACTGGAAACGATCCAGCTTGACAGGTGTGTTTGTGGTGCACAGTGCTAAATGAAGTCTTTGTATTTTTTCTGGCTTCTAGCAGGTGACAGCAGCCATAATTCTGACTTCCTTTCTTTCTCCTAAGTCTTTCATCTCAGGACCAAGGGGCTGCAGCTCTTCCAGTCTGCAGATAGCATGCTGTTTTTTCTGGGCCATGTCTGTTTTGTTCACCATTGTCAGTGTCAAATCCAGTTTCCCTTTGTCTTTTCTGCTTAGCTACTACCAAGAGATTTTGTTATCTCCTCTCCCTGCTGGTCCATCAGGTCTTCTGCTTACTGTGAAAGCCCAAGCCATTTGAATGTTAACAGGCTGCTCCAAGCAACCATCAGAAAAAGGGATATTTTTTAACTGCTCACAAAGGCAGACCACTTTTAGCAAGTGCTGTGTGGTGCTTCCATGCTCCTTAGCTGGGAAAGGGTTGCCAAGAAGAGGAGCCAGTGGATCCAGAGGAGAGGTCAAAGGAGAGGAAAGAGACAGGAGAGCGCTTGGCATCGCTTTACGAGCATATGTACATTACAGAGTGGAAAAGAAGGGAAACAGTTGTATGGAGAAGGGAAAAGGATGAAAATAGATGGAAATTTCATTTTAAACCTTCTCTGGTGTTTTGATTGAGCTGGTGTAGGCAGGTCTGGATACAGTTGAGGATCTATTTTTGTTCACCACTTGTGAACAAATACTATTTCTGGTCTTTGTCTTGATCAGGATGCGTGCCAACCCTCCTGCTGCTCAGCTTCTCACACTCTGCTGAGCTATGGAGTACTGCTGATCTCTGGTAAGGGTTAGGGGTTATACTGATCCCTTTTACACTTGTGGGATGAAGTGCTAGCCACCTCAATTGCTGTTTTGTCTATTAAGAGCTGAAATACCAGTAATCCCCTTCCTAAAGCATAGTAGTATGCAGTGCTGTGATAGCAGAAGCATGTTGTGCAAGGGACATGGTTTAGTGTTGGACTTGGTACTCCTGGGGTAATAGTTTGGCTTAATGATCTTGAAGGTCTTTTCCAACCTAGCTGATTCTATGATTCTATGAAATACAAGAAGTACACCACTGATGATCTGGGATTGTGTTTTGGGGACAACCAGAAGAAACAGTGACAATGAAACCCAAGGGCTATAGTGGAAAAAAGGGCCAAGAGAAAATATTGTGAGTTACATACTGGCTGGCAGAGGAACAGTCAGATGGTGTCTTTTGTTTCACTACTTCTATGCCCATAGAAATAGGGCTTGTAAATAATTAGGATGTGTTAAGGGGACTTTGGAGTCCCTTATGAGAATATCCTTCTTGTTGGAATTACATCTGAGGTGGTTTGATTCAAAAGAGATAACATCACTCTTTGGAGATAGTAAATGACAAATGCAAGCTCCTCACATTACCTAATTTCTCCCAGCAGTGCCTCATTCCTCGTTCTCCAAGGACTGATGTACTTCCATGAATGTGCTTTCCCATAGTGCCATGGATCCATCCTGAGTTCCTGGGCTCTGATTCAAATCTTCTGATTGTGCTTTTCCAGCCTTAGAAAACAGACCCCCCAGTTACACCTCAATCAGCCTTTCTTCCAGTACTGTAGGTACCTAACAGAGATGTCCATCTTTGGACAGTATGAGCTTTCTTTTCATGTTAAACTTGCTATTAAACTCCATCTCACTTGGCTAGCTCCAGGTCTGGTAGAAACTGTTGTCACTCCCACACTTTCTCTGTGTTTACCCAGGGCTTTGAGAGCTGTAAGGAGGAGTTAGAGGGTTCATTGTTATTTGTGATTATTAGGGAAAAGGAAAGCCAACATAAGCATTCGCCGTGTTACAAACTGCAGTTTTTATCAAAGAGATGACCTGCGTATGTTACATACATTCAAGTGAATCTTTGCAGTAAATTTTGCCACAGAGAGGAATACAACTAGATTAGAGATGGTTTTGCACACCAGATCAGATGAAGCCAAGAATTTATATACCAAGGCTCAATATTAACGTGATAGTTAAAGCACTGGTTGCTTTATTGAATATATTCAAACAGTTTAAAATCAGCCCCAAGCTCCCAAATATCGTGCACAGAATGTACATGTGGGTTATACACAGGCCTTTCACTGCAAGCAGGAAGCAGCAGCTTATGTTGAATAAACTCAATAACCAGTGATGAGCTTCTCATGGCTACAGCAAGGAGGGAATGCAATGTATGATACTGGTGTCAAGCCAGAGAGGTGATGCAGTCCAGTGTGTGCAGGGCTGCTCCGGGTGCTCAGGAGATCTGAGATCTGGCCCTGGTGATGCCATTGATTTGCAGTGTTGTTGGATACATCTTGGCTTCTTGCTGACTCTGCTTTCCTGCCTACAAGGAATAACCAGTGTAAAGAGCTTGGAAGTCCTTACTGACTGTAAGGGTTAATTACTGCATAATAGTTTAAGTGACTTAGAATCCCGGACTGGTTTGGGTTGGAAAGCACCTTAAAGCTCGTCCAGTTCCAACCCCTGCCACAGGCAGGGACACCTTCCACTGCAGCAGGTTGCTCCAAGCCCCTGTGTCCAACCTGGCCTTGAACACTGCCAGGGATGGGGCAGCCACAGCTTCTCTGGGCACCCTGTGCCAGCGCCTCAGCACCCTCACAGGGAAGAGCCTCTGCCTAAGAGCTCAGCTCAGTCTCCCCTGTTCTGGCAGGTTCAAGCCATTCTCCTTGTCCTGTCCCTACAGGCCCGTGTCCAAAGCCCCTCTCCAGCTTTCCTGGAGCCTCTTTAGGCACTGGAGCTGCTCTCAGGCCTCCCCTTCAGGAGCCTTCTCTTGTCCAGGCTGCCCCAGCCCATCTCTCCAGCCTGGCTCCAGAGCAGAGCTGCTCCAGCCCTTGGAGCATCTCTGTGGCCTCTGGACTGTCTCAAACAGCTCCACATCCCTCTTGTGTTGTTGGCCCAGAGCTGGATGCAGGACTTGCAGAAGGGGTCTCTCCAGAGCAGAGAGTAGAGGGGGAGAATCCCCTTCCAGCTAATAGATACCCAGGTAAGAATTTGAAACAGTATGGCAGTTCAATTTACTGATAAAAGAAAAAACTTGAGTTTTTCAGTGTCAATAGCAGACCATGGCTTAAACCAGGACTGGCAGCTGCCACATGATTTCTCTGTGTTGTAAAACTACCAAGAGTTCAAAGCCTGAAATATCAGTTTAGGAGACAATTTTTTTTTCCTTTAAAACCCTTTTCAAATGTAGAATATATTAACTAGTAAAATCAAGTTTTAATCTTCGTTTACCTTTCCCTCCTCTACATGTGACTCCCATCCCTATCATGTGTATGTGATTGAGAGTAGTTTGCCTGCAGGTGTTATTTAAGGGTCTCTCCCCAGCACAGTTGTTTTGTCCAAAGCCAGAGCTAACCTTTGCTCTCATGGTTCATGCACTCCCACTGTTATCTCTGCTTTTTTACAAGTGCTGCTTCCTGCCATTACCTTTCCTTTTACAACTTGAAACAAAACAAAACAACCTCCCCTTCCCAAAGCCCCAGGTTTCCTCAGCAGGTATCCTTTTTCTATTCCCTTTTCTTTGCCATGTTTCACTCCAATTACACGGTGAAGGTAGTTTCCCTTTGAAGTTTCCTTGCTGCTTGGCTCTGTATTGACTGTCCCCCATCGTTGTGTATCATCAGCTGATCTGACAAGATCACAGCTGGTTTCTCCACTGTAGTCACTGCTGATTAGAAAATAAAAGGGGTCTTATTGAACCATCCCCCTCCTATTTACCTGCTCCTACAGCCCAATTTCTCAGCATTCCTTTTGGAGGGGGTCTCATCCACAGTTTGTATTTTTAACAGGCTTTGGTTACTTCATCCCAAGAATGAGTGGGGGAAGAAACATCCATTCAGCACACTTTAGTATTGCAGCCCAATGTTACGTGCACACACACATGCACATTCATGTGTCCCAGATTGGGTAGGGCAAGATAATTTCCCCTTAATTTGACAGTTCTTGTAGGACACATACCCCATGTTCATCCTTCACTGTGCTGTTAACATAGACCTGGAGGTCCTGAAGAAGTAGATGATGCGGCTGTCAGGTATGGAGCTAGAGTGAGCAAAGCACTCTGGAGTTAGACAGGTGAATATGCTCCTTAAATTCCCTTTGGGAATAATCACACTAATTACAGCTCTGTAGGATCTTTGAGGAACGTGCTTTGTCGTAGTGGAGGTGCCTGCTTGAACCTTCCTCTGCTTGGCAGATAACCTGTGGCATGGGCAATAGCAGTGCCTTAATTTCTAGAAAGGTTCCCTGAGGGTGAGGGAATTTGTTCATTTTCTGTATTGGTTGAGGTTGAGTTATTTGGCTGAAAGTGTCCATAAGGGGGCCAGTCTACTGCTTACTTGGGATGCAAACACTCATCTGCAGGGAGCTAGAATAAGACCCTCCAAACTCTGGGTGTCCTTATGGTACAGCTCTTAGCAGGAAATGCATCCTCGCCTTGCTTGAGTTACATTGACTGAGACTCACCTGTGTGAAAAGCTCTCTAAGTGATTTTTTAAAGCCACTGGCCTCCTGTAAGATGTAGTCCTTACTGTGTAGCTACTTTGTGGTTTGAATTAATATTATGATTATGCAATGCTTCTATAGTGTCTGTTGCAGTGGCAACCAGGTGCTTTAATTACCGAGATTAAAACACAAATCAAGGACAATACAGAGTCGTTAGGATGATAATTACCAGATTATTATGTATGTAGAGCACTGGACATTCGAGCCACTGAGGTTAATGTACAGGCATGAGCTACTTGGTCTCTTCCAGGTACCTGTGGCTGGTTGGGACAGGAAGGGAGAGCGTGGTGGAGGTTTTCTCACTGTCACTTTCCTGAAGTGTTTGAGCTGTTGGAAGAACTGACACTTTCAGATCATGAGCTGTTTGGTGTGTTGAAGCAGTTTCATGTGTCTAGTGAAAAATTGGGAATATTTTCATCTGTCTCTATACACATTTCTGATTTGGGAATGGGGAGGATTGCTTGAAATAATTAATCTGGCTTTAAAATCACAATATTTATGCTTGCAGATCCAGGCCAGAAAGCTTTCATAAAGCTTAAGAGTATTCGCCAGTGCCAAAACAGTGTGAAAATCACAGAATCATAAAATAGTTGGGGTTGGAAAGAACTTTAAGATCATCCAGTTCTAGCCCCCCTGCCATGGGCAGGGAAACCTCACACTAAACCATATCACCTAAGGTTCTGTCCAACCTGGCCTTGAACACTGCCAGGGGTGGAGCATTCACAGCTTCCTTGGGCAACCCATTCCAGTGCCTCACCACCCTCACAGTAAAGAATTTCTTCCTTATATCCAATCTAAACTTCCCTTGTTTAAGTTTTAACCCATTACCCCTTGTCCTATCACTGCAGTCCCTAATGAAGAGTCCCTCCCCAGCATCCTTATAGCCCCCCTTCAGATACTGGAAGGCTGCTATGAGGTCTCCACGCAGCCTTCTCTTCTCCAGGCTGAACAGCCCCAACTTTCTCAGCCTGTCTTCATAAAAAAAAAAAAATCTTTGTCTTCAGTTATTTTTATTTTACAAAGCAATATCCAGAGGTTAACAATCTCTGTATATTGTTCTTGTCAGCTTGTAAATACCTTTTCCATTGAAACATGAGTGTATGTGTTCTTTCCACTAGTTTTTCTGCCTGCTTGCTTGTGTGTTCACTTATTCTTTAAATAGAAGGAGCAGAATATGATCTCCTCTTAATTCTTGGCCCAGAGGCCTGTAACAAATCTGTCGTTAGCTGGCAGTTCATAGCTGTCAGTATGTTCATGCAGTGGTCACTGGGAAATGTAAATGCTGCTCCTTTGAATGCAAAGGACCCTGATACTTTGGTCACACACTCCCTGGTTTTGCCACCGTGCATCCTCCTGCATCGTTGCCAAATCCCACTTGTCTCGTGCTGTCACTCTGGCAGGGAACTGAGAGTCATAATCATCTTAGAAACATGGCAGGTTAAACTCAGAAAGGGAAACTAAAAAAGGTCTCTCCAGAAGGATTTCTGACTTGAAAAATCTCCAAGTCATCTACTGTCGGCATTGATAGACACGGGGGGATTGTCACCTGTGGTGCAGGAAAGGAAAACATTTCTGTTTTGGAATGATACTCCACCGTATTCTTCCTTAACTAGGCAGAAATAAGGAGCTACCAGCAGGAGCTAACTATAAACCTACAAAGAGTGACAAATAAACCAAAGAGAAGCGATAGAGTATATGTGGTTGTTCACTGCTCAACTCCCTGGAGAGCTGTAGAGATGCTGTGTGTGAAGGTGGGAACAGCATTCCCTTTCCTGTCACCCTCTCTTGATCTAAAGTAATAGTCCCTCCTAAATGCACTCTTGATTCTAAGCTCCAATGAAGCACAGGAAGTGCTTCCCAACCTTATTCCCTACCTCTGCACGTTTGCTGTATGTGGATGAAGGAAGACAGATCTCTAATTGTTGTCTTGATGTTTGTCCCCAGGGATCCTATTAGGGAAACAAGCTGTGTCCCATGTGGAATTTTCCCTGTGTATTTTCAGGAGTGGGATTTTATTGCAAGTGAAGGAAGACTTCAAGGGACACAACTGAGTTTTGACACTGTGGTCTATGCAGGGGAGTGGGTACCTGCCTACTTAGAGCACGTGAAACAAGAGCTCTTCATTTTGTATGGGTTATTTCATTTCTGAGTGGTCTAAATTAGAGCAGGATACGTTCGTGGAGTGGTGCCTGAGTTAAAATAATAAATAACTGAAAGAAGAGCTTGCAAGGGCCAAGGGAAAACCCATGCTTGCATATTATTTTTCATATAAGATGGTATTGCTAAGCCTATGAGGTAAAAGGTAACTTGACTGTATGGCAGAACCTAGAATGGAACATGGTAGAAGCATGGTAGCAAGCATCATTTTCTTCCCTTGTCTCTTCGTTGATGGGGACCTGAAAAAGGTAGAGAAAGAGATAGCTGAGGGTTTTCCAGAATGTTGTGTCCTTCAAGCTTGTGGCTTGGGATCGTGCTAATGATCGAGTTACCTCTTGTCACCCGAGCAGAAATCTCTTTGTGCAAGCTTTTAGCCTGCAGCAAACCCAAAATAATTCAGCCTAGTTTCAATTTGCAGTGAAAAATGTTCGGTGTAACTCTCAGTATCAGTACACGGGCAGTTCCTGGTTTCTGTGTGTGCAGGTGATGCAGGCTTTGCTCATTTTCAGTGATGAGTGAACTACCAGTTTTTCGAGTCTCATAGTCCATGACAATGGGATGAAGAAGGTTGTGTGGTTTCATTTTGAAAGGGAGATGGTCTTGAATCAGACTGTGTTAAGGAAAGAGGGATGTGCTAGAACAGGCTGTTGACTGTGGTGAGGCTTCTTAGTGAATTGATCATCTGCAGGAATGTCCTTGTAACTAGGCTGTGGGAAGGCCCTGGAACAATAAATAGCACTCAAAACAAGGCTGATGTTCAGAGTGAGGATTCAGCAAATGTGCTCTTGAAGTAATTACATACACCGCCTTCCAAAACAATGTCCCAAAATCATAGAATCATCATAGAATCCCAGGCTGGTTTGGGTTGGAAAGGACCTTAAAGCTCATCCAGTTCCAACCCCTGCCATGGGCAGGGACACCTTCCACTGGAGCAGCTTGCTCCAAGCCCCTGTGTCCAACCTGGCCTTGAACACTGCCAGGGATGGGGCAGCCACAGCTTCTCTGGGCACCCTGTGCCAGCGCCTCAGCACCCTCACAGGGAACAGCTTCTTCCTAATACATCATCTCAATCTACCCTCTATTCCTTAGATGATTTTTCAGCACCATACTGCCTTCTGTGTCAGCTGCATTGAACTATTCGCATCCCAGCATCTTTGGCTCTGGGACTTCCGGACTACACCAGTGTTTTCTGTTTGCTGAGGGGACATTCAAAAGCTGGTAATAAACAACTCCCATGGGACTGTTCCTTAGCTTGCCTAGGCAATGTCTTAGTTTCTAAGTGTGATGGATCACTAATCATACTAGAGGCATTAAACCAATTAATGATAGAAAAACCAATAAAATGTTGTGTTCCCCTGAACTTAATAGAGGCTTTGTCAAATACTTCAGTGGCGCTGGGATTTCATCCGTATTATTTAAGCATTTAAAACATCCGAATTGCAGTTTAAAATTGTGTTAGTTAAATGTTTAACTAATGCAGATATTTGAGATCAGCAGGTGTATGAGTGTACATTCACACACAGTGTTCCACTGGCTGTGTATGTTAATGCATATAGTTACACAACATGTTTATTATGTGTGTATCCACATCTGCCTATGATAGGTCATTTGCGTGGTTGGTTGATGCTGGCTGGACACCAGGGTTCCATCAAAGCCGCTCTGTCACTGCCATCCTCAGCTGGACAGGGGAGGGAAGATACAATGAAAGCCTCATGGGTTGAGATAGGCACAGGGAGATGACTCACAATTACCATCATGGGCAAAACAGGCTGAACTTGTGGAAACTGCTTTAGTTATTACCAGTGAAATCAGAGAAGGGTAATGAGAAAATAAAACCAAATCTTAAAACATCTTTCCTCTTACTACTTTTTTCTTCCTGGGTTTAACTTTGCTTCTAGTTTCTCTGCCTTGTCTCCTCCAGTGGTGCAGGGGAATGGGGAATGAGGATTGTGGTAAGTTCATTCTACATTGTCTCTTCAGCTCCTTCCTCCTCAGGGGAAGATTCCTCACAGTCTTTCCCTACTGCATTGTGGGGTCCTTCCCATGGGAGAGTCCTCCACTAACTTCTCCAATGTGAGTCCTTCCCATGCTACCAAAACCTTGCTACCAAACCCACTACACTTTATTACCACTCCAGACATACTTCTCAGACACCATCCTATGATTCTATGATCAGACAGCTTAATTCAGAGCAATAGCAGTAGCTTCTTTTCATTAACAGTCTTGTTAATTTAGGAAGCAGTAGTCATTACAATACAGTATGAAAACAACAGTGATGTATCTCAAGTGTTAGAGAAGTTCTTGGTGCTTTTGGATCCCTGAGTCAGCCTTAACCTGTCCATACCCCTGTGCCACTGGATCATTCTTCTTGGATTACAGCTGGATCATTCTTCCTTTAAAGACAGTATCAAGAAGGAACCCCTCCTGCATTCCCATGAGCTGCTTGAATGCCTCTTCATGCTACCTTTCTCTTATATCGTGGCATACATAAGATCAACCAACCCTGAACCATAACTGCTGTCAAGACTCTTTTTGTGTTGAGAATGCCCAGACTGGCATTTGCTACTAAGGTTTGACTCCAGAAAATCCATTTTGCCACTACTGAAGTTGAGTGCCCACATCCACTGTCTGTGTATAGGGAGAAGAATGGTAGACCTTGTAGTCCAGATGTACATCCTGCTTCAGCTGACATCTGGGATCCAACAGGCATGGCATACACCTCTATTTCATTCAGATCCCCCAGCCCTTTAAGAGTGTGAGTCCTAATTTGGCCAAAAGTATGTCATTTCGTCAGTGTTTTGGGGGTTTGAATCTAGGACAAGAGTATCAGCAGAGAGCAGCAGGTACAGATATTCAGCCTGTATATCTTATCAGATATTCAAGAATGCAGTAAGAAATGTCAGAGAGAGCTTTCTATGAAATATTTAATTAACAGCAACAGCTACAGAAATGAAAAACAACATCCAGGCAATTACAGTGTTCAATAAAGCTGCTCTCAGAGGATGGAGCAGCCATGGATTAGTGACTGACTGGCATTTAAATACGTTATCAACCAGTTAGGGAGACCAGAGTAAATTTGCTCCCCTGGGGATCAAGCTCGTAGAAGTATTATAACTATATTATTGTTTCTCAGGGCAATCAATTGAATTATATGGTGCAGTAGTCTGGGATGTTTGGCTGTTACTCCAGCAGCTGGTTACATGATTTGTTCCACTGGACATTAATGAAATGTCCCAGGTGAGGGGGACTTGTGTCACTTTGCAAATAGCATTTCCTTGTTTAAAATCGACAGTGTATACATTCTACTTCTGGATTTTAAATGCAGAGTGTGCTGGAAACTCTGTAATTTATAAAAGAGATGGAATATGCTACTCTTTGGACGTTGAAATAGAGTGCTATGAAGAATTTATGTTATATGCACCTTCAGGGCCAAATATGTGCTGAGAAGGCATAATTAGTCTACCACTTGTAATGCCTTCTTTTCTTGTGATGATGCAAAAGTATGGATAGTTTCAGTGACTGGGGGTTTTTGCTGTTATGGATTTTACATTAAAAAAAATTGGAAGCCCTAGAATAAATAACTGTGCTTTTAGTATGATGAATGAGATAAAATTACGTGAACTGCAACCATACTTCATTGCAAGCTAATGTATTCCCTTTACACCTACATACAATCTGGATGATGCAGACCCCCCTATTTCCTGATGGAGCTGTAGAGGAAAAGCATGCTTCAATGTACATGTGTAGCTGAACTTCTAATTGCATCTGGTGGTTGAGTCCATTGCTTCTATCTGTCTTTTGGTAGAGAACAGGGATGCCGAAGAACTTGTAAGGAGTTTGCAATTTGTGAAGTTGGGCCTAATAAATAGGGTTTATATTGATTTACATTTGATGCTGACCAATTTGGCAAGCAAATTAAAATGAATCAGCCTCCCTTCAATAAATAACTGGTCCAAACCCCACAGTGTATGAGCAGAATGATTCAGTAAGGGTTCTATGTTCCTTTGATATCATTCATTCTGTCTTTATAGCAGCAAGGTTGCTGAGAACAGCCTGTTGAGCCAAGATTGTAACAGACTCTTCTTCATAAGGAGACTCAGAGCAGCAGGCAACAGCTTGTTAGTTTTTCTTCCATTGCATTTATATGGATTCATTTTCCCCCACAGCCCCTTTCTTCTCAGTTTCTCATCCAAAGATGAGAGTAACCTCTGCTCTGAGGACACTAGGAGCCAATATAATGGTCTAAGACAGAGCAGCTGCCAAAGGGACACTACTGTGAATGATTTCTTTCACTCTAAGTGCATGTTATTGATAGTTGGAAATGAGGAAGAGCCCTTGATAACCCAGCCTGTTGAAAACCCAGGTATCTAGATGTCCCCTGGAATACCTAACAACTTTCCATTAATGGCATGCTTAACTTTAGCAGAAAAGACTGTCATTGAAACACATAGGAGGCTAAATGCCTTCAATACAGTTAAAAACTGTTTCTCTAAAGGCTGTGAACCGCAACACAATATAGTCAACAAAATCAAACGTCAGTATGAACACATTTGTGCTCATGGACAGTCAGAAAGACAATCACAGACAAGCATGTCATGCTTAGTGAAGCCCACCTTGAATGATAATGTATAAATCAACAAGTGTCCCAGATGCAATGCTGGTTACATCCAGAGCAGGTAGAATAAGCGGGATGGACTGATCTATGGAATCACTGAATCACAGACTGGTTTGGGTTGGAAGGGACCTTAAAGCCTTCTAATGTTGGGGGCCCCGGACCTGGATTTAGATTCCATCTGGCAGGAGAGGAAGTAAAACAGGGCCCTGTTTCTCATTGCTGATCAGTATGTTGTAAAGAAGAGAGGGGTACACCACACACCCTGCACAGTCACAATGAAAAGGGGCAGCGTGGACCTACTCTGGTGTCTTACAAAGACAGCCTGGAGAAAATTTGTCAAAGTACAACCAGTTTTCACTGGGGAAATGATGAAGTGCCCCTCTAAAGTTAAATGTTAAGGATCAAGTTGCTTGAAGCTCATGTGGATTTCCCCATTACCCCTGTACCACAGGGAGCTGAGGGAAGCAGAACAAGAAAAAGACATTCTGAGTAACAGAAGCCTGTAGTTAATTAATGCTCAGAAAGTGGTTTGAAGATGAAAAGCATTACTGCTAAGTGTTATTAATAGTGGAGTAACCCTGCTGTTAATTATAAATAACAATAATGCAACAGAGCATACTACATGCAAAGATCTCCAAATCCTTTTGAAATATGAATCTCACTGATTTATTCTGATACTCCAAATGGGAAGAATGATGCATGGAGGCAAATAACAGGTTGAATAAGGCATTAAATACAGACACAGAGGAGACCAAGACTGTAGTCCAGGTCTTAGACTTGCATTTTACAGGTTTAACTCCTGCAGACTATTCCCTGGCTGTGCAAACACTGCAGCTGAGCCCAACCTCTGACTTTTCTTGAGTTACATGTGTTTGGTTGTGCCGAGTATTACAGATGGACTGAGACCATGTGTACCTGTACCTCTGGTTTCTCTTCTCTAATGTTGGGAAGTGCAAAGAATCTTTTCAAGGAGTCTAAAGCTGTATAAAATAGAATCCTACAGTGGTTTGGGTTGGAAGGGACCTTAAAGCTCATCCAGCTTCAAGTCTGCCACAGGCAGGGACACCCTCCACTGGAGCAGGTTGCTTCAAGCCCCTGTGTCCAACCTGGCCTTGAACCCTGCCAGGGATGGGACAGCCACAGCTTCTCTGGGCACCCTGTGCCAGCGCCTCAGCACCCTCACAGGGAACAGCTTCTGCCTAATATCTAATCTGAATTTCCCCTCTTTCATCTTAAAGCCATTTCTCCTTGTCCTGTTACTACATGTCCTTGTAAATGGACAAAACACACAAGTTCTGGTACAGTAATTCCCCTGAAAATGTTCAGTCTTGCTGTACATGTAAGAATAAAACCATTCAGTGTTGCTCCTCCTTGCCACTGCTTTATTTTCAGCATGGAGTGGTGGTGTCTCAAACAGAGCTTTCCTATCCCAAAGCTGGTACTTATTCCTAGAATTCTCAAAACTGAAGTCTGCAGAATAAATTACTCAATCAGGGCTGAGCAAACAGTGACTGAATTTCTATCAGAGATGCTAATCACACCTCAGGACCCTCTTAGTTTCAGGGAGTGACTGTGAAAGTAACATAAAAGAATCAGCTCCTGCTGTAAAAAGACCCTCTCATGCAGGTCTTACACTCTCTCCCTGTTTCTTGTGGCTATTAAGCACTTGCTGCTGTATTAGTTTGGTTCTGAGTTTCATCAGACCCTTTTTAAATGAGGATTTTTAGTTCTTAAGATAATCTTTTTCCTCGGAAGGAGGGTTCATTTGTATGCTGTTATTGTCATTAACAGTGTAATCTTCAGTCTTAATGTTAGTGTGTCTGTTTTGTGCTTCCTTAGGGTAGCTCTGAAGTACTTCTTCACTAACCCATGAGTGCCTCTGTTTTTGCATCTTACTGAGGACTATTGTGTATTGTGATCATCTGCTAATAGAGGAGATTAGCTGAATCACAGCAGTCTCCCAAGCAAGAGATATGACACTTCTTTTTCCCCCCTTTTACTTCTTCAGTTGATGTTATAAGCTTGTCTTTTTATACTGGGAATAATCACTTTGTGTTGTTCTTTTATTATTGCCATTTCTGCTCCAAGACTTCAAACTGCAGAGTCCTAAAGCGCTTCCTTATTTTATCTTCATGGCCATTCAGTGTGTTTAATGGGCTTACAAGCAATCAAGACTTCCATCTTCCCTGAATGGAGCTTTAGTGGGAGTCAATCTGCTCGCACAACTGGGATCACAGGTGGATGCAACCTTTCAAGCGGTGGTTCTTGTACTCCAGACCAAATCTGCCCAGATGTTATTTTGAGAGCAGTCAGAATTATTAACGTGTAGTTCAGCAAAATGTTGACAGAATACAAAGCATAAAACACCTTGTGCTGAAATTCCAAACCCAATTAAATGGGCTAATTCACCTACTGCTTAATTGGCTGGAAGCCATATGAGTAATTACACCGCTGACATCTTCCAAAATGATATTCTAAATTGTTACCTTTATTTGCATCACAATGAAATAACCGCATCTCCATTCAGCACAGCTCAACTCCTCTTTCAGCAACAGCCTCACCAGCAGCTTTACGTTTCACAGGGTTGCCTTCGTGAAAACATCAGTTGGCAAGGTAGCAAAGCAAGGCCGCGGGGACACGGGGCAGGAAAATGCAAAGTTGGTCTGTTTATTCTTGAACATATGTAGCTTGTTACTGTACTACGTGGTGGCTTTTATTGTAGCACGCAGTGGAAGACTCCTTTAGTTTCTTTTCTTTCCTCCCCCCCAACCTGTTATTGTCCACTACAATGTATGAATGTAGCAAGGCGATGCTATATTGGTTGTGCTCACAAACGGCAATATCATATCACGCTCCAGAGATGCAGTGTTTCTATTTGCTGTCATAAATTTATTTCGAGTTTTCTTTCCTTCATAAAATAACCCCCTACTTCTTTATACAAATAATGTCATTCCAAGGAAAATGTATGCAGAACCACTTTACAGAAAACCTCTATAAGCACTGTTTGGTCTTGCAGTGTAGATCTACTCTCTAATTGCTTTGAATTTACTTTATTGCAAGGCTGGGATTGCTTTGAAGTGATTATGAAAGAATAAGCAGGCTTCTGCAAAGGGAATTTAGGAAAGAAAAAGCTTTTAAGAAATCCTATTTTGAAGTTCCAGTTCCAGAGGGTCCCCGCTTACTGAAATGCAATGCCAATGCATTCCCTTCTTGTCGCTCTCTTTAACAGTGCACTCTTCTTCATTAAGAAGTCTTACACTGGCATGAAAATTGTTTCTTGAGATTATTTTCCAGCCATGTCATTTTGTTGTAGGGGGCCGCAATATTCCTGTATTTATTGGCTTTTTGAAAGTCCTTTATATGCATTCAGGAATATTTTCATCCATCTCACAAGAGATTTACCCAATTCTAACCCTGTTCCAAAACACAATAGATGTGCAATGGGTTTGCTGGCTGCATGATATCTTCTTTCTGAAGTACATGAGTTGGGTACAGAGTTCATCCGGGTGTCTATTTGACCAAAATAAATTGAATTCTGAAAATAAGGATTTAGATGGAGCAGGCTAATGTTATTTAAAAGCATAAATGCTGTGTGCTGGGCTGCATCCCCAGAGCGTGAGAACCAGTTCAAGCTACCCCTCTACTCTCTCTGCTCTGGAGAGACAACCCCCTGCAGTCCTGTGTCCAGCTCTGGGGCAGCAGCACAAGAGTGATGTGGAGCTGTTGTAGCAAGTGTAGAGGAGGCCATGGAGATGCTGCGAGGGCTGGAGCAGCTCTGCTCTGGAGCCAGGCTGAGAGAGCTGGGCTGGGGCAGCCTGGACAAGAGAAGGCTCCTGAAGGGGAGACCTGAGAGCAGCTCCAGTGCCTAAAGGGGCTGCAGGAAAGCTGGAGTGGGGCTTGGGACAAGGGCCTGTAGGGACAGGCCAAGGGGAATGTCTTTAACCTGCCAGAACACGGGAGACTGAGATGATCTCTTAGGCAGAAGCTCTTCCCTGTGAGGGTGCTGAGGCGCTGGCACAGGGTGCCCAGAGAAGCTGTGGCTGCCCCATCCCTGGCAGTGTTCAAGGCCAGGTTGGACACAGGGGCTTGGAGCAAGCTGCTCCAGTGGAAGGTGTCCCTGATTGTGGCAGGGGCTGGAACTGGGTGAGCTTTAAAGTCCCGTCCAGCACAAACTATTCTAGGATTCTTTGCTAATAATAAAAACAGGAAGTGAAGGTTTGGACTCAAGTTGTTTGTATTCATGAGCAAACAGGAGACCCAGGTAAATGCTCCTGTGATAACTTTTCACGAAAGAAAAGGGCTGGATTGCATTTTTCAATCTATAATTGAGATTTCTGTAAAAACCCAAAAGCACATCCAGCTGTCTTTCTGTCTGTTAGAGGATGATGAAGGAGGAACAGAAATCAAACCCATCTTGCTTTCTTCAGGAAACAGCGTGACTCCCACATAGCTGTTTGTCTTCATTTATGAATTCTTCATTTATCAACGAACTCAGATTTTTCCATCCATGTGTAGAAGACTTGGGTTTCTGCTGCAAAGCTAACAGCATCTGTGCTTAATTAAACATTAATAGTAACAAATGGCTACCTATCAGGTTTTTATCCCCTTGTCAATCTGTGCGGTATCTGAACAACTTCTGGAAAGCAGATTTCTCTCCCTGCTTCTCTTAGGGTGCTGTTATCAGCATGGTCAGGGTTGTCCCTTTCAGGTGGGGTGTTGGACACTTGAAAAGAAGTCACAGAAGCATAGAATGGCCTGATTTGGAAGGGACCTTAAGGTCATCCAGTTCCAACCCCCTGCCACAGGCAGGGCCACCTTCCACTAGACCAGGTTGCTCCAAGAGCTGACCAGCCTGGCCTTGGACAGTGCCAGGGATGTCACCCACGTTAATTTACAGGAATGTGGCAAAATAGAGGAATAAAGGTGAGCCCATGGTGTCATAATGCCTCATGTGGGGTTCGTGCTGAGGAAGGTGTGCTCAGGGATGCATGTGAATACAGGTGATTTGAAACTGATTTGGTTCTTCTGTGTGGCAGTGGCTCCAAATTATCAATGTTCAGCTTTATATCCTTTATTTTTAATTTAAATTGTCTTTTAGATGGTTGTTTGGGAAACATGTATCAGGAAAAAAATGGGTTTACTAGCGTGAAAATGAGCAGGCATCACTGAGAGTCCCACAGCAGATAAATAAAGAGAATGAAGCTGCTGGCATAGAAGGAAGTGGACATTTTTGTAGTACATTGATTAGGCATTGTATTTATGTTATGTCGTATTTGCTCTTGTAAAGCACGTTCCAATTCGGACAGGCTATGGAGAAGTTTAAATACATTGCATGTGGTTCATAAGCTGCACCACAGTCCCACTTTGGTGGGTGAAATTCAGCTTCTCCATCTCCGTTTGGGCTGTCCCTTCCTGGGAGAGCTCTCCTTGACTGGTTCCCTATTGTTTTTTAGCATCCACAAAGACCAGGCAACTTTTCGCCTTCTCCTTTACAGTCCATCTCCCTAGAAGTCAATCAGATGGTCTCCCCTACAACTCACTTCAAACACTTGCTAACTTCAAAAAGAGCAGTTCAAAGAACTCTAGTTTATTTGCTGGTTTTGCAGCAGTTAGAGCCGAAATAATTAGCTAATACCTTTTAAATATGTGTTTTAAAGATTATGGCTTAAATCCCCAAACTGTGTCATCACTTGGAAACATGTCTCCTTAAAATTGCAGAGGAAGCAGAAATTATAGAAGAGCTCCAGATGGTCCAGCAGTTTGCTGTTTATTTACAGTAAAGCAGATCCTTCCCCTCAGCCTTTTATCTCAGGAGTAAATACAGTTGGTTAGGAAAAGGTGAGGGGCTTTCTGTGAGTTATCTGTGTCCCTTTACTAACCTGAAAGTGATAAAGCCACCATGGCTGATTCTTGTGCCCTAAAACCAGATGGGAAAGTCCAATGAACACTGAGCTCTTGCCTGCACAGGCGGTGTTGTCCAGCACAGTTGGCAACATCTGTGTCACATCACCTCCAGCCAAGGGAAGAGCTGTTGGTAAGAAACCAACAGTGCTGAATCCTTTATTATTATCCTTTTTTTTGCCCTTGACTGTTTATTTGGAGGCTCTTGACAAGTGTTTTATTATTTTGTGATCGGTGGCTTTGAAGGTGGAAGTACAAAAGAGATTTGACTGAAATATTGGGGGTATTTGCCACTCTCACATCTCTAGCACGGCTCAGCTCTGCTTCCTAATCGTTCCCAAATAGTCAGAGTTCTCACTGATCACAGATGTTGCCCTGAATCAGAAGAAAGCCCTGTTGTCCATCTATGCAGAGATCTATAGAGAACATCTTTTTGGGTCTCTCGGTGGCTTTTTTTGTCAACTTTGTTTTTCTTGTATGCTTGTTCATGCTCCAGCTGGGCCTTCTGTGCCTTGTGCAGAGAAGCAAACCCTGCCAGCACATTACATTATTTATAAGGCAGAGATGCTATCAGATCTCACCCAGGTTGGAAGAGACTCTGCTTTCAAATAATTATAGGATTTACATTTATGTAGTGCCTCTCAGGGAGACCTTGAAGTGCTGTGTCGAGTGTCAATATGGAGCCAGGGTTGTTAGTTTGCTGCTGAATAGAAATAAATCAGTTGGGTGGGATAGGAGAACAAATACCTCATCAGTGGCCAGCGGCCAGAGGTTGTGAGAAGAGTATAGGTGGAAGATACAGCTATCTTCCAACAGCAGCAAGCATCTTTCAACAAGTGCAAGGCCCTGCATCTGGTTCAGGGCAATCTCAAGCACCACAGACATGGTGGAGACTGTATTGAGAGCAGCCCTGAGGAGAAGGACTTAGAGGTGTTGGTTGACAAGGGGAGACAGCTTTAAGCTAACAGAGGGGAGACTGAGCTGAGCTCTTAGGCAGAAGCTCTTCCCTGTGAGGGTGCTGAGGTGCTGGCACAGGGTGCCCAGAGGAGCTGTGGCTGCCCCATCCCTGGCAGTGTTCAAGGCCAGGTTGGACACAGGGGCTTGGAGCAAGCTGCTCTAGTGGAAGGGGTCCCTGGTTGGGGCTGGATGAGCTTTAAGGTCCCTTCCAACCCAAACCAGTCTGTGACTCTATGATTCTATGATCTAAATTGGAATTTAAGTAAGAAAGCAGAGCTGAAGCAATCTGTTGAAAGAGCTCTGGGCTCATACATGACCAGTGTGGACATAGTCGTACAGGTTTTTGTCATCCAAAGTAGTTATTCACGGCTGTGTAGTTCTCTATGTGAAGCAAACTGGGACTTTTAAATCCATTCTAAAAGGCAGGGGTGAGCAGTCACCTGGTTTTGACAAAAAGGAGAGTTTGACATAGTGTGGGGTGAATGCAAGGGTGCACCTGCGAATTAATCACAGCTGCTCACATCTGGGCTGTTTCACATTGTGTGTATGTATGTAATATTCCAGTTTTAGCCACAACTTGGCATGTTTCTGGTTTCTCAGCAGGGACAGGCACAGTCTGCAGTTTCCTCCGAAGTTCATTTGATCCGGATGTTTGTAACATATGCCTATCTCTAGGAATGTGTTTGTTGGAAGCAGGATGTTCTGGAAGGCTGCAAAAGATTCATATTTTAAGCATAAAGACCAGCAAAGAGCTTAATTTTAGTACATTTGCAAGTGGAAAAAGAGCTGTGTTTGTTCTTGCCTCGGCATAATGCAGTCCATGAGTTAAGCAGTTTGGAAAAGTGTGTTAGGACAGGTTGGATGGGGCTTGGAGCAGCCTGCTCTAGTGGAATGTGTCTCTGCCTGTGGTAGGGGTTGGAATTGGATGAACTTTAAGGTCCCTTCCAGCACAAACCAGTCTGGGATTCTGGGATTCTATGATTAACTTACATTAACTTTTTCTTTAGGAAATCAATTCTATACAGGAAGCTTTAAAAGAAAAAATGGGGTAAATGCCCGGGAATGCCTGGAGTGGGATGTCAAGGCAAGAGGTGTTACGACCCAAGGTCTGCTTTGGGATAAACTGGATTCCTGCTGTAAAGGCTGTTTCACTACTCTGCTCCTGTTCTGAAGTTCTCATGGGAATACTTGAGCAGGGATGTCTTCATCTGATGGGATCAAAATACATTTGGTTACCACCTTCTGAAGACTTGTGTTACGGCTGATAGAAAAGGTCTCAATTTAAGATCATGCGATCATAAGACTGTTTGTGTTTGATGCAGCACAAACCAATATGAGGGACAAATTGAGGAGGTAGCAGCAGCCGGGAGCTTCAGACTGAGGAGATGCAGTTTTGAAAGCTGGCTAAATGAGCTACGATGGGTTTTTGTTGGTAATTTCTGGTCAGATTTATAACTGGTGGCTTTTGAAAGCATACAGCACTCCCCGACTCTGGAAATTAATATTGTACTGATGGACCTGCTTGAGCAAACATAATAAAACCCGTGCTCTCTGTCACGGCAGGCTGAAAAAGCAGATGGCAGTCGGAAGCTGAGCAGCATACAGAAGTTTGAAATTTGAAATTAAATCAATTTGAAGCTTTGTTTGTGCCTGAGGCAATCTTTCCCCTCAGATGAAGGAGAGTGGCTAGCTGAGCTCTTTTACATGGGCTCTGGTTTTGCAAAGGCTGCTGGAAGAGTTGAAATCCTCAGTGAGCCACACCATTGTATTCCTATGGGCTAACAGTGGAGCAGGAATAGGGAATTCAGGTTAATCCCAAGCAGCAAGCCTTTCCAAAACTGTAAACTCCAGTAATGAGATGGGTACGGAAGAGGGGCTTCTGCTTTTACACAGCGTGCCATAAATATTCCAATTATGTCATATGTTTTCTGTCCTCTGAAGAGATGTAAAAAAATAACTGAAGAAAGAAAGCATCCTGAAGCAGCCGTCCACACCGTGTTGTTGTGCTGCAGGAAATCAACTCGCATCTTGATTTAAACATCATGGACTGTCCTGACTTCCTTGTAAGCTCACAGGAGATCACGGAGTAAAGCAGGGAAGTTGCTCCCTGGGCAAAGTTTTGGTCTGTGTATCTAAGAGTTCATTAGTAAGATGGGATAGGCTGGACCCTGAGGTCTTTATTTCTACTTACTCAAGACTCTCCCAGGTTTTAATGAGAGCTTTACCTGAATAACAACTACTTTTTATCCGGCCGGTGAGATTGCTGTCTCCTGCAGAATCGTGAATCTTTTTCTGCTGTCTCTTCCCTTTTTGATAATTGGGCCTTCTTTGTAGTTACCCAGCTTTGTGTAGGGAACCCTTGGAGCAGGTTCAGGGTTTGTATTTCTTGGCCACTGGTGGCTTACACCAGTTCAGTGGTGAAAAGTTGTGTTATTTGTGCTGGTTTTGGGGTGGTTTTTTGGCCTCTCCTTTTTGGAAATCACCCTTTTACGCCACAGCTGCACTCAGCTGTTACCTTGAGCTCTGTAAATCTGCCACTGATAGTTTGTGTGGTGCCTGCACAGATTATCAGTGCAAAAATCAGTCGCAGAGATTTTGTTAGTCACTGAACTCTCAGACCTCTCAGAGGTGCTGGATGTGCAGCTGCATTTGAGAGGATTCATGCATGCACAGAAGGGAAATGCTCATTTTAGCAAAGCATAAGAGTCAGGAGACATTAAAAGAAAATCAGTTTAATGACTTTTACGCTTGCAGAAAGAACAAAATCCTATCAGGGTTCTCAGAAGATGGCTGAATTCTCAGCCAGCCTTTTAAATAAACGAGTCAGCCTGTTCCTTTCTCCTTCGTTAGGGATGCTGGTTTGCTGCTCATCCATTTGGTCAGGGTGAGTGGTTTGTGCTGCAATAAGCATTCACCTGGAATCCACTGTCAGTATAAACTACAACTTTATCTGGCAAAGTAGGTGCTGGAGTCACTAGAAATGAAACAAACTCAACGATATTGAAATGCCAGCTGTAATTACTGCCATTTTCCTGAAGGGATGTGTAAAGGAGAAGAATGTGATACCCAAACCTACTGCTCTACCACGTCTTGTGTGACAGGCCAGAGTGTAAAATCAGTGTGGCTGTGGGATGAAGAGAAGTAGGGGCTGTGCAAAGGAAGGACCACAAATGGTTCCCCTGTCAAGCACCCAGGTCAAACGAGTTGCTGCTTTGCTTGTTGATGACAGGAGCCTGTGGTATTGGTTCAGCTGCAGGGAGAGGAGTTGTGAGCTTCTGCTCCTGGCACTGTGCTCATGCTTGTGAGTGGGTTATTTTGGAACCCTGGGTGGACTTGGTGGCCTTGTGCTGTGCTGGTTTCTAGGAGGCTGCAGCAGGACCACTGCAGTGACCTTCAGAGCTGTGCACAGTGGGTGATTCCCAGCACTCATACACAGTTGCCTTCTCTGGTGTTGTCTTTAGTGGCATGCTGATTGACACTGGAAGGCTTGTTACAGATGATAGGTCACCACTGCTATTAACATTTTTCTAGGGCTAAACCACTCATTCTTCTTTTTGATATGCAATTTGTTTTGCATCTGTCATGTTTGAGTGCGTGATACTAAGAGCAGTGGACCTATTGCTCAGTGTCACTGGGTTGGAACTAGATGATCTTAAGGTCTTTTCCAGCCGTAATCATTCTATGATTCTGTGTTGGAATCTGGGACCAAAGGATCAGTTCTTTTGGAAAGTTCTTCCATTGCAGCTTTTTGTCCAATTCCAACATATTTCTTTTTCTAGTCCTATATGATATTTAAAAATCTTCTGGCTTGGAAACAGTGAAAGGAAGAGGCTGGACAAGATGGTCCTGATGTTTCTGGTTTGGACATCCAGATTCGGGTTTGGACTAGGAGGCATGTTCTGAGCTATTTGGATTTGCTCTTTTTGCATGGAGTGTTGTAAGTCTAAAGCCTGAAGCAGATTTGTGGGATCTAGAGTTCAAATATTCACTCAAAACTGTGTGTAAAGTAAGACTTCTGGAGCCAGTGCTCAGTGTCTGCTTTCCAGCATGTGCTGAGAAGATTATAAGGAGATACAAGGCGTATCCTCACAGGTACCAATTCCCAATACACAGACATGGAGTTTCTTTGGTTTCTCTTCTCATCTCTCCTTTTCTCAATAGGCAACCACCACCAGGTCCCAGTCCATGTGGGAGGCCAATGGTGTGGTCTAGCAGAGCAGGACATGGGTATCAGTAGTGTGTGCTGAAGATCTGTGCCGTTTAATGGTGGCTCCAACTTCTCCAAAGGCTGTTACACACAGCTTGTGTTTAGGTCTATCTACAGATCTTTGTTTTAAGTATATCTTGAATCTGAAGAATCAGAAATTAGCTCTGACATTCTGGTGTTAGGTTGCTGCTGCTACCGATGATGAATTTTTGGGGCTAATGCAGCATCAGGTGCAGGCCTCTCTGCAATGCTGTCTTACAGGTAGAAACACACTTATAAATGTAGCAACCTAACTGCATAAATCTTCAGATGTGTTTGCATCTGGCTACCCTTGGCTATGCATATTTAATTACCTTCAGATAATTGAAAAGCATACATCAATACACTGTAATATGAATAAATAGGACAAGGGTTTGGGAAGCTTCAAACGCCTCTATTGTGTCTTGATGGCTGCACGTGCTGTGTGCTTTCATGTCTGCGTGTGCCAAGCAAGTTCTGCATGCCCATGTAATGATGTATGAAGATTCCCATGTAACAACTCCCCTGCCCCCCAAAATGGTAGCAATTTCTTCTTTCTTTTGTGTGTCAGGAATATGTGATTTTGTTGTCAGCACGTTTTTTGTAATGAAAAGCAAATGGTATCCAATATGTCTTGGAGAAAACGTGCAGACAACAGCAAAATTATATGTTGTTAAAAAAAAAGATATCTAACTTGTTTGCTGTCAATACAGCTATTAATGACAGAGTAAAAGGAGAATGCACCTAGTGTTCACTGCATGTGTGTAGTGATATGTAGGGATTGGAATATATATGTATGTATTAAAGAAACTATACCATCGGATATGAAGTTGCAAATACTGGATGCACATCTGCAACACTTCACAGAGAGAAGAGTGTGTGTGGACTTTGTGAATAAGGACTTGGTGCTGTAAAATGTGTGCAAATTGAAAATCCCTGGCTGGTCTGTTCAAAGAGAAGACACAGCCATCTCCCTGAAATTACCACCCTGCAATTTGCTGTGATTTTAAGTTCAGACATGGAGAGTAATTTTCTAACTCACAAATCTGAGCAAGCCAAAAGCCAAACAAAAAAACCCGGTGTATTTGTGTGTGTGTGTGTAGAAAGAGCCTTAGAATCATAGAATCATAGAATAGTTAGGGTTGGAAAGGACCTTAAGATCGTCCAGTTCCAACCCCCCTGCCATGGGCAGGGGCACCTCACACTAAACCATGGCACCCAAGGGGCTCTGTCCAACCTGGCCTTGAACACTGCCAGGGATGGAGCATTCACAACCTCCCTGGGCAACCCATTCCAGTGCCTCACCACCCTTACAGTAAAGAACTTCTTCCTTATATCCAATCTAAACTTCCCCTGTCTAAGTTTGAGCCTGTTACTCCTTGTCCTGTCACTATAGTCCGGGATGAAGACTCATTCTCCAGCATCCTTGTAGGCCCCCTTCAGATACTGGAAGGCTGCTATTGCCTTCCTTGTTTTTTTGCAGTCTCCCGTTAACTTCGTCCAAGCAAAGAGCTGCTACACAGAATTCTTCCTCCAACGGGAGCTGATTTTAAGTTCCCAAGTTATTCAGTGTAACTTGGGAAATGGATTTTTATCAAAAGCTCCCTCATTCTAAGACAGATTATGAATGAGTTTCCATTCCTATTGCCAATAGAATTGATTGTTCTTGCTTTGAGATCAGTGAGGAGACATCTGGGCTAAAATCTCACTGTTTCTGAAACACACAGCAGAGCTCCCATTGTCAGATTCTCCCCAAATACAAACCCTTCCTGCTTGCATCCAGTATAAATATACTACACAAAGGTCCAGTCATGCTAAGCCTTGTTCATGAAGTGAGTATTTGCAAGAAGTGAATAAAAAGGGGAATGAATACTTAAAAGAAAGCTCACGGGCCTTGATTTGAGTGAGTGTCCAATAAATATTTGATGCCAATATTTGTCCTGATATTGATGCGATTCTTAAAGAGCTTTTCCTCTGTGATCTTTTCTTGACTAGCCTTTCTTCTTCCCTCTCCCCATCTGTTGGACAGCTTCTCTCTGGTCCAGGTATGAAAATGTGCTTTTCAAAAGTGGAACTTCCCTTAAGAATGATGATAGCTTTCAAAATTAATAATTAAGAATCTGTAGGCTTTTCATATGTTTTTAATAAAAAGCTATTATACATCTGCCCCCCACAACCTTATTTATATGCTAATACTTCTCAGGATAGCCAAACTCTCCGCCTTTCACACACATCTACATGTTCTTTGGGGTTGTATTTTATTCTTTGTTCATAAAAACGTGGGGGTATGAAGATTTCTCTCCTCCTCCCAGCTGGAAGCCCAACGTATCACCCCTATGACAAACTCAGCATAGGTAGGTCCTGTCCAGCTTGGCTGCACGTTCACTTGGATTTGATATCTGGTGCTTTGTAACCTCTGTTTCTGACTGTGCTTACTTAGAGCAAGGCCCTGCAGCCCTTCCAGGATGCTCCAGGCACTTTGAACAACCCCCAGAGTGGGGGGGATGTCTGCAGCAAGCAATTAAAAACTGCCTAAGACTCTATTTGAAAGTAATTTTATGAATCTAATTTTCAAGCATAACATTCAGCCTAGGACAGCCACAGAGTCTGGCTGCTGCTACTGCTGCTTAACACTGTTGTAACCCATTAACTTCAGTAACAGCGCCTTCATTTACACGTTCGTAGTGCGCACCAGACTGCCTGGAAGCTGCAGCCACTGGATGATGCTTGGCTGCTCTTTGCAGCTAGAATAAACCATATAAACAGTGCTGAAAATATGAGCACAAAGAAGGCTACCATCAGTGAGGGACAACCTTCCCCACTTCAGCTTCTATGAACTAACGTTTTGTACCTTTATTTCTGCTGAGATTTTACATGCAGTGTTATGTTTGGTAGCAAAACGCAGGAAGTGAACACTTGTCGTAGTTCTTATTTTTTTGCTGCTGTAGAAAAATAGTGAGGGGGGAACCACTGAGATGTAGCTTTGGCTCTGCTATAGCAAGTATTGGCCTCATAGCTTCCATTCAGCTGACATGAGATGCAGACCCACAGAATCCCAGACTGATTTGGGTTGGAAGGGACCTTAAAGCTCACCCAGTTCCAACCCCTGCCACAGGCAGGGAAACCTTCCCCTAGAGCAGCTTGCTCCAAGCCCCTGTGTCCAACCTGGCCTTGAGCACTGCCAGGGATGGGACAGCCACAGCTTCTCTGGGCACCCTGTGCCAGTGCCTCAGCACCCTCCCAGGGAAGAGCTTGTGCCTAAGAGCTCATCTCAATCTCCCCTCTGGCAAGTTAAAGTTATTCTCTCTCAACCTGTCCCTATAGGCCCTTGTTCAAAGCCCCTCTCCAGCTTTCTTGTACCCACCCCTAGTTAGCAACATGCAAGAGGGAACTTGGATCCAGAGTATTTCTTGAAGTTCTTTTTTATTCTCATTCATTTAAATAATGTTTTGTCATCCAAGGCTGGCTGTGGCACAGATTTCTGGGGAAGTCAAGGCTTTTTGGTGAGAGCAGCTCACATGAAACATTGAAGTGTTTAATGTTTTAGCAAGACGCTGTTACAGTTGGTGGCCTTCCCAGTCAGAAATGACAGTAACGAGGGAACTGGTCTTAAGGATGCGTGCCATTGCCTGGTGAATTGAATGATATCCGTGCACATCCTCATTTGAAATGTACAAATGCAAAAATGTGAAAATTAATTCAGAATATCTTTGTGATCATTTCTGAATAATTAAAAACTCCCTCACAAGGCCCTTTCATTTCTCCATTCAACCACTCTGACCACTTTATTTTTCCATGCTAAATTGTATAGCGACCTTAATCTGTGATACTGAAAGAGTAGACTTTTAAATCAAAATAAGCGTAAGGGGGGGAAAAAAGGGAGCATATTAATTGCTCCTTCTTCCTACACAGTTTTTTTCCCCTTCTCTTTCCTTCAGGCATTCCTTGCATAAAAATATCCATTCACCAACTGTTCACCAACTGTTCCTCTGCTCATTGCCCTACCTTAGATTTCTTTTTAAGACACCAGTGAATATTTGCTCTTCAGCCTCACTCTCTTTGCAGTGTTCTTCAGGTTTTTAAAGGTAGCAGTTTGAGGATGGACCAAACAGCAGCGGTGAGTGAATGGAAGGGGTTTTGGTGTTATTAAGCTTACACTTTTATGAAGCTGTTACTAGAAACATCACATGGATTAACAGAACTGCCGGCAGCATATTCCACACCTCAGCATCTCACAGTGGTTTAATTCCTCTTGTTTCTACCCTTCTACTTTTGGCACTTTCCAGCTGTATCCTTCATCATCCTAAGATCAAGTGGTGCCTTTCCAGTCTTGGGATTTAGTTTTAGGAGGGGAGGCATGGGCAAGACAGGAGGAGAGAGGATGGTACTTCAGCACTACTGTAGTGCCACATTCACCTCTAGGTTTTGAATGGTGCTTCTTTTGTCAATGGTGAATGGACAGAATGGGCTTCCCATGGGGCTTTGAACATAGCAGGGTCTCTGGGCAACACAGGGATATGACTGCAACAGCAGCAGTGGTCACTGCAGGCAGCACATCCTCTTCATCTGCTGGAGGCAGGAGTGGGACAGGACACAGTGACCAGGAGCAGAAGGACCCTCTACAGAGACCTGTAGAGATTTTGGTGAGACCAAACACCAAATCCCATCCCATGAGTCATTCTTTATATCCTGGTTTTTCTGTAGCTATCTTCATTGCTTTCCCCTCTAGAAACAGAGCAGCAGATTGAAAAATTAGACTGTATCTGTAACCATTAAAGGAGATGTTCGGCCTATAACAATGAACTCCTGCAACTACCTATTAAATTATGCACAAACACACCAATTCCTTGAAGACTGTGGGCAAGTGTAATAAATGTCTCCTGTTACCAGCCAGGGGGGTGGACTCTGCATTTCCTTCCCTTGTTTCCAGGTGGCCTTCTCCTGGAAGGCAGCTGAGATGAGCAAGGCATTTGGGAGGCAGCATTAGTTATTTTTTTCCTGAGCTTTCTATTGAATTTCTAGGGAAAAACAGTTACCAAAACTGAAATACACTGTACACAAGCCTGTTTCTTTTTCCTAGGAACAGAGCTGGAGTCCTAGCCTTAGGAATTGTGAAGCCATGTGAGGTGTTAGAGCTGTGCTTGAAAAGGAGGATAGGAGCAGATGCTGAACTGCTTGCTGCAGTCATTCCTTTTTTTCCCTGCCCTTTCATTTTTGGGGGCTCCATTATCATTTAGATACCTGTGACAGCTTGTCTTCTAATAATAATATAGGCACAGGAATTGAGCGAGACCTAAGGTCCATCTATTCCAGTGTCTTGTCTCTGACAATATTCATTACAGTCTTTTGAGGGGGAAAGTGTAAGAGCTGTGCAGGAGGGAGATATGGAATAATGTGATTCCCTGCATGGTCTCCCTTGGATCTATAATACTTAGAGACCGACCTAACCTCTGAGGCACAGGGGTTTATATCCCATCAGGGTTTTTTGCTGTCATTAATTATGACAGCACTGGACATAAGAGGGGACGTGTGTGTTGTTTCTGGGGATTTTCTCATCTTTCCATCACTTCAGACATCTGATCCTGCATCTTTTTGGTCTGAATGAAGCAGGATGTGCTCCTTACAAACAATTGAATTTACAGGGGCAGGAAGAAGCATTGCAAAAGGACTAATGTGGCCTCTCCTCTTTATTCTGTATGTCTGCTTATATTTAATGCAGTTTTTGTGATGAAGCCCAGCACTTGCAGAGCAAATGTTCAACATTTTGTTGTGTCTTTTAGCTCTGTGGATTAGCTTGGCCAGTTGCAATATACTTCCTTATCTTTCTAACATAGGGGCTTTTGTAGAGCCCCTCAAAGGATCATTAATGTGCTCCACACAGATTATTTTTTGTGCAGAATGAAATCCATTGCACCTCGACTTTTTCAGCCATTGTTTTTAAAGCCTCGATAGACTGGTAATTTTGGAAAGCTCTTAAAAGAATAGGTGGGATTTGCTCACGAATCAGCTGCGCTTTGATCTGGCTGTTGGCTTCCTCGGGGTGCTCTAAAAGGTGGTAAGATTTCCCTACATTTTATTTCCCCCAGCATCCCACTTTTACGAGTGACACATAGGTGTGTAAGAACCACCTGGTTTTCTTATGCTTCGATTTCTCTTCTAGTGTTTTCTTCCACCTTTTGTTGTATCTGTGTTGAGGTGTTGGATGCACCCCATTATTGAGCTGTGTTCTCTCATAATGATTTACTACAGTCACTTAAGTTCTTCATGCTTAAAGTGTAAGTGGCAAGTGTAGACTCTGTAATGAAATACAGCAAATGTCTCTGTGGTATTTGAGGTGCTTCAATTTGGAGAACAGAACAGACGGGGTATGGGATTTTGGTTTTATTTATTGTATTGCTCTTTGTGCTTGTTCCACGATTCTGGTAACAATATACTGTATTGTGCCACTTTGATTTAGAAGAAGCTTTACTTCAGGAGTGTAATTACCCTTTCTTTACCATTAGTTCATTCTCAGCACATGGGGAACTGTTCCTGTATTTCTTCCTTTGTCCTTGCTGGTACTTTCTTATGTGACATTCTCTCCACTCGTATGATCTCTGACCCTACTGATACACAAGTTGCTTCTGAGTCAAACTACAGATGAACCCTGTTCAGAGCAGCTGAAAAAAATGCTCTTTGCTCCAGGAACTGTTTGATGCCGTATTCCCTAGGGAAAGATGTTTGTTTCCCAAAGCAAGGAAAAAACCTTGCTGTGAACAAAAGAGATAAAATATTAAGCGTGGGTTTACCACTGACAAAGAATAAAAGGAATTTAAGACTGGACATGAATGACTTCAGCAGAGCAGAGATGATTTTTCAGGTTGAGTGTGCACTCTGCAATTCAAAACACACTTCAGGATTCAGATGGGAGGGGGGGTTATTCATCTTTTCAAAAAGCATCAAATGTTGGGATTTTTTTAACCAAAAAACATGCTTAACTGTAGATTTTCTAAGGCTGTTGTTGGCTTCTAATGGTGACTCAGTTTGTCCTTTATCAGAATAGCAACACATGGCTAAACTAACAGAAACTCCTTCGACTCTTATGCACATGGTTAGCCTGCTAGCGTTTGTGTTGAATTGCAGAGAGGTGATAAGGATGCAGCAGCCGTTTCATCCAGGTTTCCATTATGGAGCTGGATTTCAGCAACATCCCTCCTCGCCTGCACTATTCCCTTGTAACCTAAAATTAAAGCCCCATGTGTTTCAACTCTGGCTGGCTGGATTGAAGCTGGCAAGGAGTATCCTTTCAGATAACCTCAGCAAAACCAAGCATGTTCTTTAGAGATATAAAGCCTCAGCATTGATTCTTAAATTATTACTTTTTGCATCTTATTTAATGCTTCTGTACCCCTTCTGCAGCCCATCCAGTTACTGAGTTATATCACGTACGAATCACAAACCGATGATGGGTCCTGCCATTCCAATGGCATCTTCCAGGTCTAGATGCAGACACAGTGCGAACATCCCCCCAGGGAACGTAAGATGCTCCTGATTCATCAGGAAGCTCCGGGATGCCATCTGCAGTTCCCAACACTCCTTGCCCTTTCAGGGCAGCCACACTTCCAGCGTGGGAAGCTAATTGTATCTGTCTCAAACTTTTCTTTCCAAAGTCAGTAATTCATTACTGTGGCCCACAGTGTTCAGCATTTTGGCTGAGAGCTGTTGTGAGAAGTTAGTGACGGACTTTATTCAGTACTTGTTTGAAAAGTAAGAAAGTTCTGTGCCAAATGGGGAGAGGATTTCAGTGCAGATACGTGACAGGATGCATGAGGGCCTAATGCAAATATGGATTATGCGTTCTTTGGCTGTTGACATTGCCTTGAAATTGTGATTCTTCCTGATTTTTTCCTTGTTTTTAGAGGCTGTTGTTGATGTGAAATTCACTTGATGAAATTTGACTGCAGCTTGCCTGTTTTGAAAGTTTTATTATGAGCCAACACTGCCTGCATGTGCAGAGTGCCTATCGGGTTATCTGCCATCATCTGCATTCTGGCCAGTCTTGAGAGAGAAGTATTAGGTCCCCACATCAACTTATTTACAGTGATAGAACATCATTTTAGCTACTTCATGGGTGTGCTCATAATTCCCTCGCAGTTCTGTTTATATTCACTTTCATTAATACAGCACAAAACCTGATAATCATCTCGGGGTCCTTTTTGTCATCTTAATGAAAAACTATAACAGTGATACACTTCCAGTGCAAGGTGATTTGGCTGCAGTAGGGTAAGCAATTACTATTGCATTAACATATCCACGTTACATTAATGACGGAGTGCCAGGCTTGCTATCAGGAGGCTGTGGTTTACTTTTGTCTTGCTTGCAGAAAGGGATCATTATTGTTCCATGAATAATAGAAATCAGAAAAGAAAAAGAACCTATTAGGGTATTTTATCTATCTTCCTGCCAATATAAAAATCCTTTTTTTCAGTGCATATTCTACAGTTGTGTTCTTTTTCCTGACAAACTGTCTGCATTAAAATTCCTGAATAACCCTCTGTGGGAAATGTGATCTGAGCGCTGTTAGGATCAGTGGCAGGACTCCCACTGATTTCAGCAGCAGTTGAATCAGGGCTGTAAAAACTTGAACACGTCTTGGTAGGCAGCTTCTTCCAAGCAGGGTTTTAATCTATAAATCCGTAGGAGACATCCAGGGTCTTTCTGTTCATGTACTCGGCTACAGAACATTTGCAGGACTGCAGTAGTTGCTTGGAGTTAGGCAGCTAGAAGGCAGATGGAATGCAAGTGATTCCACCCACGTTGCCTATTGATAATTCATTATTCTTTCACCTTCACAAAGTATTTTCATATCTGTTCTGGTAAAAAAGGCACCAGATCTTTCTCTTAAAATGATTTTCTGCATGGTTTACAGCTTTAGTCCACAGCTGCTGGTTTATTTTTTCAGTTTCAAAGACAAGGCATCGTGAGGAGAAGAGGATCTGAAACACAGACAACCTTCTGGTGCTCCTCTGTCGGCAGCATCCAGTGGTTGTGGACAAGTATTGTCATTTCTGAGCCATCTAGGGGAAAATTCTCTGCAAGCAGAATGATTCCTATTGTTCATCCATGTAACCTTTGGGGGAAAATGTGTTTTTTGTCATTAGTTTTGCTCTTTGAACCCACAGATTTCACTTGTTGATGTGGGGCCTGTTTATGCAGCTTTGCCGATGCCCTCATGAAATGCTTCTGTTTTGGTCTCCTCTCTATTTTGCATCCTCTGCTGAGCGAGACCTGGACCACGCTTCAGTTTCCTAATGTGCAAAGTCCAGTGCACACCCATTTTCAGAGCATTTCCTGCTTTTGAGGGTGAGTCTTTTTCACTTTTGAAGGTGAAATCCCACATATAACTTCATTCTGCCCCTGTTTTACATTTTTAGATTACCATAGTCTATGTACTTGTCAAGTCAGGACACAGAAGTTGTACAGAAAGGGGCAATTTTCAGATTGCTCAGTGAAGGCTGAAATGAATAATAGTGTTTTACTCTGTTTACTCTGTTAACTTCAGGAGACAGCACTGGGCTGTCCATCCTGCATGGAACAAGCTACCCATGAATGCTAAAGTATGCAAGAGCTGCAGCAGATGTCTGTGATTTAGAGATTTGAATAACTCTTATACTTGCCAAGAGCTCTTATGTACAGGGATTATCCACCCTCTTGGCAAAAATAAGGTTTATAAAATGTGGAATATAAGGAAGAGCAAGTAACCCTGAGCAGTGCTAAAGCTTCTGAGAGAGGGGACAGACAGTGAATGGTTTCTTTGGTTGACTCTCCAACCTTCTCTTACTAGGTCTGTGCTTGCTTCCAAGACTTCTCCAAGTCAGGCATCACAGCCTGACTGCAAATCAGCCTGGGGGAAGCCTTTACTTTTGTCTTGCATTTGGAAATCATTCCATAGGTTGAGGGATTTCTGGCTTTACCATCCCAGGTGGCAGTTTTACCCCCCACAATGTGAACGGTTGGCATGGGGTGTGCTTATGTGGGTAGTCATTTTTTTGCTAAGGCCATAAATAATTGATGGATGCACAAAGAGAATCTTTACTCTGTCAGATATAAAATATCACAGGCTATAATATTGCTATTAGGCTTTTTGGCTGAGATCAAGTGGAGTGTCAGCTTTGGTTTATGTATCTTCCAAAGCAGCCTTGCAACACATTCCGAGGTTGTGAAAACATGGCCTTGTGTTGGTTTTTTACTTTGCTCTTTTCAGTGATTTTATCAGAAAACGTACTTATTTAAGTGAATAGAGGAGTTTATCCTTCATATGCTAATAGATTGACATTTACAAACAAGAAACATATATGTCAGTAACCAGATCAGTAACTGTAAAATAATTTCTATTTATCTCATCTACTAATATCACTCAAAGAAGGCCTCAGGCTTCCAGACAGCAATAACATAAATACCAATTTAAGAGGTCTAGTCAATAAAGTGCACTGCACACACACTCCAAATGTAATTAGTTACTCTGTTCTGTTCCCACTGCGTTACCTATGGATTATGCCTATGGATTAGACCTTCTAGAAATGTTCCTCTCCTGCTGTTTTCCCCTCACTATAAATCAGGGAGGTCAGGAGATAGCTCCCAGCTTTGGGTGGGAATCATAAAACTGTAGAATCATGGAAGAGTTTCGGTTGGAAAGGACCTTAAGATCATCCAGTTCCAACCCCCCTCCCATGGGCAGGGACACCTCACAATAAACCATGTCACCCAAGGCTTCATCCAACCTGGCCTTGAACACTGCCAGGGATGGAGCATTCGCAGCCTCCCTGGGCAACCCATTCCAGTGCCTCACCACCCTAACAGTAGAGAACTTCTTCCTTATAGCCAATCTAAACCTCCCCTGTTTAAGTTTTAACCTGTTACCCCTTGTCCTTTCACTACAGTCCCTAATGAATAGTCCCTCCCCAGCATCCCTGTAGGCCCCCTTCAGATACTGGAAAGCTGCTATGATGTCTCCATGCAGCCTTCTCTTCTCCAGGCTGAACAGCCCCAACTTTCTCAGCTTGTCTTCATACGGGAGGTGCTCCAGTCCCCTGATCATCCTCGTGGCCTCCTCTGCACTTGTTCCAACAGTTCCGTGTCCCTTTAATGTTGAGGACATCAGAACTACACACAGTGCTCCAAGTGAGGTCTCACAAGAGCCTCATTTGCCTACAGAAGTACCTTTTTCAGGCAGTGCCACCCCACTATAGGGATGTTCCCCTTGGGAAAACTGGTTTTAGTGCATGTTAGTACTTACCTGAGGACTCAGGAGAGGGATCTGGGTATCCTATTAGGATCACAGACAAAAATTGGAGTCATAGCAAGATTAATTTAGAACTCGTTACTCCATTTAAAATATGCAGGAACCAGTTTCTAATTATGTTTCTTGCATGTCAGAGCTCCAGGTTTTCCACTGTCAGACAGAGCATGAGGCAGCGGGAGGCTGCCCATCTCTCTTTGTAGTTTGCTGCTGGGGAATGTTAACCTCCTCCTTCTCCAGCACTTTCAAACTTGAGGCTAATTATCAACAGGGGTCCATGTTGCATTGCTTTCCAAAGCAGATTTCAAGGCCAGGAAATCTTAACATAGGAAGTAGCTGAACCTTAAAGGGAGGGGGGGGAGAGAGAGATGAAAAGAATCTGTAGCAGAAGTTTGATTTAGCAGAAATAGGTCTTTCAAGTTTTGTTTGCTTACCTTAGCAGACACATAGGAGCAAATAATACACAGTGGACTGCAAAAACAATGAGCTGGAAAACAATGTGCCATTGAGGGGAGAGAACAGTTAGAATGGGAATGAAAATGTCTCCCTTTTCTGAGCTTGTGTACTGTGCTACGCTTGTAGTATACTTATATATATATATATATGTTGAATCTCTGGCACCAGAAAACTGTAAACCCTGTGCTGGTGCGCTAGCCCAAATCTATATTAGAACATAAATATATTGTGAAATCGGTTGAATTTGCCACGATTTAACTTCAGAGATATCTAGGGAAAGGTGTTATAATGTCTGGATATCTCGATTCAGAGGTTTTGGAAAAAGTGGTCATGATTTTCGTTTGCAATCATATTTCTATTGAGAATAGTTGGTCACCATCAGGTTGAATTTGAATAGAAGAAAAGGACTTAGAAGGTATGATTTATTTGACCATAGATGAGAAGAATGGGTAGGTAACAGCACATCTGCTTGTCCAGGGTGCTCTGAGCAGCCCAAGCTAAAGCTCTGTACCCAGCATAACAGTGCCCATTACGAAATTAGATATAGAAATTATACATGAAATCATCTGCTGTGCTGCTTGCTCATTCTGCCTGCTATCAAACCCTGAGCTTTGTGCATCCGCTCTTTCAATGCCTGAAGACTTACACTTGATTTCTTTTAGGCTGGTTGTTCAAGCAAGTGGCTGTGTAACTGAGCAATTAATCCTGGCATTACTGCAATGTCTCTGCTTGCTTGCTTCCGTTTTCCCTCCATGGCACCCTAAATATTAGGATAGTTTACAGGCTGCTTTACAAAACAGTGTGAGAGACTAAGATGGTAATTTTTTAATTGGTATGAAGCACCTCATGATTCTGCATAAGGAGAAGATGCTTGGTAGGGGATGGGATAGTTCCAGATGGTGGAAATAGCTTCCAAAGAGTTGTAAAATAATAGGGAAATGTTGGACTTCTACAGGGAACGATTTCTGATCCAGACCAACGCTCCAGCGATAACTCTACAATGGATGATTAATATGTTTCCATCCTCTGCTGTTCTTTACACATTCCTTCTGTGAAGTGTTTGTACCCCCAAATCCAGGAGGCTTGTGCATGGCTGGCTCGCTCTACCTAAAGCTACATGAAGGCTCCACGAGGTCTCTTCTATGTGTAGATATTTTTCCCTTTAAGGGCAGCTTTTCCCCTGTACGACCTTCCCAGAGATCCTTTCATTCCCAGTAGGTTTTAAAAAGTTAATCAGTGCTTTGTACTGCTCTTAGTGGTAGAAAGTGCTACAACGCAGGCTATTTGTTTCTAAATCTACACTTGATGCAAGAAGCAGCAAGCAATATATCTCCTTATATACACAAGCACACACTCTTGCACCTCCTTTGGCTGACCTGGTTATTCCTGTGTTCCCATTAGCCTGCTGGGCTGTTCAGTTTAACCAGCTGCATGCACTAAATAATAGAAACATTTAATGTTTTGCCGCTTGAATGGTCCCCAACAACAGTTTGGAACGATGTCGTCCCAGCGGATTGCGAGGAGGGAGCGACTGGATGACAGCCCTGCTTCCTTCCAGCCATTTGCAGGGCTTTGGCTCTGCCGTGACTGCAGTGAGGTGGAAGTGAGGAACATGTGCTATTTTCTGAACACCCTGGGTGCAAACAGGAGCAGGGGATGTGTGTGTGCCTGCGTGTTTACACTTCATGCAAATTCAGATGTTCCTATAGCAGCACAAAGCTCTTGCTGCTGCTGCTGGAGGAGCTCTCAGAAGTTGTTTTCCTCTGTTGTTAAATTGGATTTCAATGTTTTACTGTGTCACAGAATGTGTTCCCTGCCTTCCTGCTGGGGAAGACCTTCCCGTGCAGGCTTGCTGGCTGCAGGCATCCCAGGGTGAAAGCAGGGCTGCAAATCAGCCCTCTATCTCCTGACAGGTTTTATGGAGAGAGTGCAGGACACAGTCCCTCCATCCCCTCTCCCTCCTTCCCCTCTCCTTGGACAATGCACTTTCTTTGCAAATGGAGATGCTTTCCCTTGATTTATCTCTTGAGCCTCAAGGCCCCCATGGTCAAGTTCTTAAAACCCCGGAAATATCTAACCAGAGCACTTGGCAAAGTGCATACCCTGCTCCTGCCAGCAGGACCAGTGTGGTGGGAGGTTGGCAGTGGGCTGGTGCCTGGGCTGGGTTCTTCCTGTGGTCAGCACAGGGAGCTGAATCCTGAAGATGAATGGAGTTGGTTCAGCCACTATGAATGTGCTCCATTTAATGCATCCATCAGCCCTTCTCTGACAGAGCCAGCCTCTTGGAAGCCAGTTTGGGATAACTTAGGTGTGCTGAAGGGCCCTCTGTAATCTGCTGGCAACCTGCTGAGACCCTGTAACATGGGGAAGTGCCTGGAAAGGGGTTAGCAACCCTGCATAGGGATGGTGGCCTTGACTTGTCCCCAGAAAGGCTTGGAGCTGCCACTGTCAGTGGGATGGGTTGTACAGTGCCACGGATGTGGAGAAGCTGCAGGAGGCAGAACAGTGAAAGAGCACTTCCTGCAGAGAGGCAAGGAGTCAGGATGCTCCCAAATAACTCTTGGTACGGCATGCTGCCACCGAATGAAGCTAACTGCTGAACGGTGTCAGCTGAGACTGACGGATGAAATACCCCACCTCAGCTGGGGCTCCCTCCAAATGAAGTGTTTTCTTCTCTTTGTCCAGACAGGAAATTGGAAAATGTCAGCTTTGTTTTCTGATGAAAATTCATTGTCTGCCAGCTTTCCTGAAAGCCATTCCCATGCAGCCCCAGCCTGCACCAACTGGAGTCCTGAAATACAGCTAGTGGCAAAGAGAAGTGGGAAAAATATAGGTTGCTCTCTTCTTTTAGGTGCTATTACTCTTCCTCCCCCCCTCCCCCCGTGGGTGCCTTATTTGAGTGTGGCAGCTTCTATTGATAAAGAATGCTGTTTCTCCCAAAAGAAAAGGAATTTATTATTTTTGCTACATGGGGAACCTGTCACCTGACAAGTATTTCCCTTTCCCAACCTCTGTACTCCTTTTATGTACATAAATATAGTGCTTGTGCCCTTCCAAATGCCCTGACTTTTCTAAGAAGCCCAATGTCGTATACATCGAATTGGCCCATGCATTTTTAATGCAGCCTTATTGACTGGATTTGGGAAACGTAAGGATAAAACAAATTGCTGTACTATGAAGGAAAAAGCCATTTGGCCAAGTGCATCTGCTCACCTTTGATTTATTCCAGCAACTTTCTCTTATTTTTTCAGCTTATTCCCTCCCCTTAGAAATAATCTATTAGTCTTCTAGTGTTTTGGCATTTGCATCTGCAGTCTCCTCAGCCTATTCCATATTCACATTCCTTTGATATATACATGTGAAATAATGACCCAGAGCTGAAATACTAGCTAAACCTGGTTTCCAATGTAATCCCTGTGGTATTTAGTTTTATTTTCTTAGGCATCTAAAATGATGGCTTGTGTGATTGGTATCTAAATGTAGAATAGTGTATCTTCGAGGAGTTAAACATCTGTGATTCTATGATTGTGCTCGAGCTGGGAGTGTGAATTCTAGCCGAACAAAGCCCCTCCAGATAAATGAGCTGTGTGCTGTTTGCTCAGTGCACTGTGGATAACCTGAGCCTTGCAAATGCTGCCTTGGATAAATACTGCAGAAGGAAAGGAGAAATCCACATTTCAACACTTTGGCTGCCTCCTGAAGCCGTCCAGGGTGTTCCCTGCAGCCACAGCTTTGGGTGTGCAACCTTTTATGTGGGATGTGCTGGGGGACAAGGAAAGCTTGAAAAGGGTTTTGTGTGGGTGTGTGGTTTGGGAAGAGGACTTGCTCTTTCCCCAAATAAGCCTTCAAGCAGGACATTCATTAGGATGTGATACATTCCTGAGAGGAGCAGTGTGAAGGTTCCGTTCAGAGGGGCTTCTGGATGAGCTTAAACTTCTGGGATGTATTTTGAGGTACAGATGGTTGCTTTAGCTTTCCATGCATCACTGTTATGTAGTGCACAGCCAGTTCACATCTTCCAGAAGCAAAAGTATCACAGGACCAGAGGGTCCCAGGTTGGAAGGGACCTCAAGCATCATCTGGTCCAACCTTTCTTGGCAAAGCACGGTTGAACCTGTATGTCCCAACACGCTATTTGGCTGAATCTTTAAAGTGTCTGGATTGGGGGAGTCCGTCACTTGGGGAGGTTATTCCAATGGCTAATTGTTCTCATTGGGAAAAATTTTCCTCTTGTGTCCAGTCAGAATCTCTCCATGAGTAAAGACCCCTGTCTTTTCCATGTGACTCCTTTTAAAAAGGGACTCTCCATCTTCTTTGTAGCCACCCTTTCAATACTGAAACATGTACTGGAACAAAGATGAGATGAGAAGGAAGAGAGAGGGGAATGATGTTATACAGATCAAAGTGCACTGACAGCGGTTGGATCCTGGTCTCTTCAATCCCATCCCAATGCACTGTCCCTGGACCAAACAAAACCTCCTTCGTGTGTTTCCTCTGTAAAATACTGTCTTGTGCTTTTCTGTGTTGTGCCGCTGCTACGAGTGTGAGGCTTGCACTCCATGTACAGATATCAATTAGTATCAGCAGCATCATAAAGAGTGATCTACAGAGCCACGTCAGCCCTCCTCCCGCTGCAAGCTTTTATGCTGGTTGTTAAAATCCACTAACAGCATTGCTGCAACTTCACAAGATATTGGTGCTTTTTAGTCTAATGGCAGTGACATGGCTTGTTTACAGCTGCCTTCAGGAGCAAACATCAGTGCTGGGGGATTTGAAAATCTGAGCATCGTGAGGATGGTGCAGACATGGGGACTTGGAGCAAGGCCTCAACAGGAGCAGTACTGCAGCCCAGGGCATGACTGTCAGGGAAAGCAACTTAAAACTGGTTGTACAGGCAGGGTACATCATGCTTTTGCTGTTTACTAGTGTGGGAAAGGATAGCTTTTGAGGGGAAAAAGATGATAAATTCAGTGGAATGTAAATCTTTGTTCACGAGGATGTGTTTTTCCTAAAGCATCATTTAACCAAATGGGCTGCGAGGTTCTGTCGTGGTTTAAACCAAATCCTCACAGTACTCTCACTCACTCCCCCCCTTGCTCCCCCAACTCCCAGAGAGTTAGGAAGGAGAATCCAAAGAATGTAGCCCCCACGGGTTGAGATAAGAACGGTTTAATTGCTAAGGCACAACACAAATCACTACTGCCATTACTATTACAAATAATAATGATAAAGCCAATAACAAGCAAAAAGAATACAACACGCCACCAGCCACTGACCCATAACTCACTCCACCCTGCCCGACCGAGCACTGCGTGCTCCCTCCTCCATTTCCCTCCAGAGCTCCATCCTTCTTGCTCTCTCCCCCCGTTGCATCCTGTGCATGATGTGCTATGGTATGGAATACCTCTTTGGCTAGCTTGGGTCAGGTGTCCTGTCTCGCCTTCCTCCCGGCCTCCCCTCCTCCCTGGCAGAGCACATGCTCAGAAAAAGCCTTGAACAAAAACACCCTCAAAACATACTTACTATCAGCAACTGTTCCCAGCCCAGAAGTCAAAACACAGCACTGCACCAGCTACAAGAAGGAGAAAAATGACTGCTACGGCTGAACCCATGACAGGTTCCCTTTGTCTCAGGTGATACTTGAGCCATCCTGAGTTTAAGTGATGGATGTATAAATCTGTGACATGTCCTTAAAGAAACATATTGTGCCTGTGTTCAGTGTTGACCCAAAGCCAAAAGAGAGAAAGGTTTTTACAGATTTTTATGTCCAGTAACTTCAGGGAATAATGCTCCTTAAAATATTTCTTTTAATAAGCTTAAGTGGAGAAAATTGAAGAACATCATTCATACTTTGATGTCCTGAAGTATGAAATCTGAGTAGCTTACTAGCAACTAAATTCTATCCCTCGACCATGGAAAGAGGCAAGATTTAGGAACATCTTCAGATCAAATAAAATAGGGTCAGCTTTGTGATGTAGTGGCTCTGCAATTCGTTGGCATATGGGAGTCACGAGTTCAAGCTCTGAGCTCAGTATTTCTGTTACAAGCTGACATCCCACAGAGGGCTATGGGGCCACTATTTTACACACAATCCTTGAGGAAGGCTCCGAAGCAGCTGCATGGGGAGGCCAGTGGTTAGAAAACTTCCCTAGGTGATGAAACGCCTCAGTTTGAACCCGTTAAGCTACAGATTTCTCAATGATTTTGACTAAGTTACCTCTGTAAAACAGAAATAAAAGGCACTTTTATGTCTCAGGAAGGTGTTTTGAGCATTAAAGAGACACCAGAGCAGAGTTTAAAAGGTGTTTTGATGCTTGAAGATTCAGTTAAGCAATTTGCGAAATCACTCAGGTGCTTTGCTGAGTGTTCCCTAAGCTGCTCAGCCACTATTGACTGATACATCCAGATAAATAAACCTGGAGAGATTTTCACTTCATGACGTGATTTTTAGAGGTGGCTTTAAAGACTCTTCCTCTGCCATAGGAAATAATTTGGGAAATAGCTGTAAAATATGGTTAGACCCCTATTGCAGTATACTGACAGGCTGAGAAAACTGGGGCTGTTCAGCCTGGGGAAGAGAAGGCTGCGTGGAGACCTCAGAGCAGCTTCCAGTATCTGAAGGGGGCCTACGGGAGTGCTGGAGAAGGACCCTTCATCAGGGACTGTAGTGATAGGACAAGGGGTGATGGGTTAAAACTTAAACAGGGAAAGTTCAGGTTAGATTTAAGGAAGGAGTTCTTTACTGTAAGGGTGGTGAGGTACTGGAATGGGTTGCCCAAGGAAGTTGTGAATGCTCCATCCCTGGCAGTGTTTGAGACCAGCCTGGACAAGGCTTTGAGCAGCCTGGTCTAGTGTGAGGTGTCCCTGCCCATGGCATGGGGGTTGGAACTGAATGATCTTAAGGTCCTTTCCAACCCAAACCATTCTGTGATTCCATGATTCATTAGTATTCTTTATGCAAATCCATGTGGAAAAGTTGCTCTGAAGATACTTGTTTAGGAATCTTGCTTACCTCCAAGCTTGCTGCAGACTGCAGGAAATTGGACATACAAAATCTCTGGCCTGACCTCTGAATAACCCTAATACTGAAATATTCAGTTTGTTGTACACAGTCTGCTTTAATTCATATTAGAAGCAAAACTGTGTACCCCAGAGCAAAGAACCTGGCCAGGTGTGAAGGGCTGCAGCTGATGTGTGTCAGCACCTCTGTGGCTGAACTCCAGAAGTCTGTGATTCCATGTGAACTTCAGCATCTTCTTTCTGAAATCAGCTCATCAAGGAGTTGGCTGTGAAGCATTTGAGCTTATGTATGTTTGTATGTGTTTAACAGGAAGCGTTTTAAGAGTCAGGCAGAACTGAGATGGTAGCGAGGATGCTCTGAGCCTTATGGATGTGTATGATTTGGCCACAGCTTTATGATGATACTACTAGTAATATATGTACTACCTTATGCTGAGAAAATGTATTCATCGTTTACCAGCGTGAATATGTTAACATTCATGGTGCATTATGTTTGCCTTCAGCTCCTTCAGGAGGGTGTAAAGGAGCCTTGGTTTGGTAACTGTGTTTAGATAGACTTTGAATACCTTGCTGGTTATTAACTCTGGGCAATTATTTAGCCTTTATTTATACCTGAGTTCCACACAGTCTTGCTTCTCCTCCTCCAAAATATGTGGAGGAGGACAGTATAGCTGTTTTCTTAGGGAGGAAGGAGGTGCATTCACCCCTTAACTGAGTGCTTCACCTGCCCAAGACACTACTGTAGGAGTATGGGTGGCCAAATTCCACGTACAAATTATGAAGAGGAATAGATCCCCCCAGGAATTCAGTGTATGGATCATTGCTCTTTCTGCTTCAAATGAGGACAACTGAGCTCACAGCTTTCAGGCCTCATTCGGGTACATAAACCCAGGCCACAGATGGGAAGGAATGATTGTTTTTTGACTTTGGATCAGAAGGTCCTCCTGTGCTTCCTCAATGGACATTACTGGGGAGGCTGTAGCAGTAGCAGCATCATACATCAGACTTTCCTGCAGCCTATAAAGGCATTTCCAGCTTCCCTGCATGCATTTTTATATACTTTAAAAAGCCCATGTACCTGTGTTTTTATTGCTGCAGGGTTTTGCTGTTAGAGCAATGCTTTACTTGTGCTTTTATGCATCATCCATTACATCTGCTTTTGAAGGAGCTCTATGAAGAGACAAACCTACAGAGATGTGAGTAGAACACAGCATTGAATCTCTCCTCCCGAGTGAGAACCTAGGCAGTGGACCATCCCTCTCCTTCCTTGGACATGTATTATGTTAATGTTTGTCTTTAATTATGAAAACAGATGCAGACAAGATAAGTGACTTCTTTGATTCCCATCTGAAGCTGGATAAGGACTTGCTGGCCTGTTCAGTAACCCGTAGCCATCCCTCTGCAGAGGCTATAGACTACAGGAATATTAATGTGTCCTCTTTTCTTTATGGTTTTAATTATTGTGTGCACTGGGTATGATGATAAGTGGATATCTTTGTGTTAAGCAGCTAATTAATGTTTGGAACTTTGTCTTTTGTTTATTGTCGACTTTTGCATGAAGCTGTTCTCAGCTGTAATAGAGTTCATGAAATACGTGCTGTAGATTCAGAACGTTAGAGACAAAAAGATGAGGGGCTACTAAGGGCCATCAGTGTGCATTGACTTCTTCTGGTCCTACATACATCAAAAGAATGCAGTGAAACCCATTGCTGGAGGACTGATTGCAGCTAAAGTACCTGGTTAATCTCCCACATGCAGGATGTCTTGTGAGCCAGGAAGGCTATCAAGATACAGTTTTAATTAACACTCGCTTTTTAGATAATGTGCATCGTTTATTTTGGCAAAAGTTCATTGAATATGAAATTTCCATAATTAAGATACTTAAACCTGCAATGTTTTGTTTTCTGCAGGATTTTTCCAAAATGGCATCAATTATGCAACGTTTATTACCCAGTAAATAACTACTATAAGGAAGAACAGTTCCTCCCCCTGCTTTTATTCATTTGCTTTTAACCTTCTGGTTTTGGTGCCTTGTTAGGCAGCATCTACTTATCACAAATGTTTGAGCAATCATAGAATCATAGAATAGTTGGGGTTGGAAAGGACCTTAAGATCATCCAGTTCCAACCCCCCTGCCATGGGCAGGGACACCTCACACTAAACCATATAACCCAAGGCTCTGTCCAACCTGGCCTTGAACACTGCCAGGGATGGAGCATTCACAGCTTCCCTGGGCAAACCCATTCCAGTGCCTCACCACCTTTACAGTAAAGAATTTCTTCCTTATATCCAATCTAAACCTCTGCTGTTTAAGTTTCAACCCGTTACCCCTTGTCCTATCACTACAGTCCCTAATGAAGAGTCCCTCCCCAGCATCCCTGTAGGCCCCCTTCAGATACTGGAAGGCTGCTATGATGTCTCCATGCAGCCTTCTCTTCTCCAGGCTGAACAGCCCCGACTTTCTCAATCACAGAATAAAAACAGAAGAGAGAAGGTAGAAATGTAAGTACCTATTTGTAAAATAATTCAATATAAAGCTTCTATTAATTTGTTTTAATATGCACATCTGAATGAACTCATCATTGCATCATCTGAACACCCCACGAAACTATGTAATCAGTGAGTCATCACACGTAACATATTTCTCTTCTGTCCTTCAGAAGCAGCCAAGCTCTTAAAATGATGTTTTACATATTTAGAGGTATAAACTGCTCCTTCCAGAGAAATTCTCAGCATCCTGTTGTAAGGAGAATAGGTGTGAGAGACCTTCCTTGGTGTAGATGGTGAGCCGAAAGAATTCCTGATTCTTGGATATTCCTCTTCTATTTTAATTCTGTTAAAAAGGATTTGCTGCAAAAGAACTTGGTTCTGCTTTAATTTTTTTCTGTCATGGATTCTTAGGATGAGGTTGTAAAGCTCTAAAACCAAACAGAAATGGTTGGTGAACAGTGAGATCTCGTATCTTAGCTCTAAAATGTCACCAGATTTTCACAAGAAACAATGCTGTTAAACAATGTCACATTACAAGGGAGAAAGCTGCTTCCAGTTGGTTGTGTTGGGAGGGGTTAGGAGAGAAGGATAAAATCACTCTTCAGAGTGATTGCTGGAAAAAATGAGATTCTTCAATGCACTCAATGTTAATGGTAGAGAAGGAAACATGCAAATCTGCTGTAGCACTGGGAGTTTATTATTTATGGAGGGGCATCTGGATGAGCACAGGAGGAGTGGGAAATTGAAGAACAAATTAAGGGTAAAAGGTTATTTGTGTTCTGGTTAAATCCTCTTTCATTTGGATATTGTCAGGAACTCAGGTTTTAGCTATGAAATAGCCCATGCTGAGAAACCACCAGGAACCCCGTGCAGGAGGTCTGAGGGTCCAGCCTCCTCCCTGTGTGTGTGTTGATGTAAGGGTTTTACAGACCAGGAGGAGAACAACTCGCTCCTAAGAATACAGATTTTCCTAAACTGCCCAAGTTATTTCTCTGTTGGCCAAAGATAACTGTGAGGAGAGTTGAAATCACGGCACATGAACTCTATGGGAGTGATAGCTTAAATCCAAGCCTCTGCTTCCCCTTGGCTGTGAAATAGCTCTAGCTGATGGTCCATGGAAGGAATTTGTTGGCATCCAGTGTCTGCACCCAAAATTTAGTGTGGGTACGACCTTTTATTCCCAGTATAGCCCATACATTTAGCTGTGAGTTGGGTAAATGTGGTCAGTCCAACAGTACCCATCAGAGCTTTAGCTTCTGCCAAAATACCTGGGGGCCATGGACCAGCTAATGGCTTGGGGGAATGTCTGTGTGGGACCTTGGTTCTCACCCCCTGAGCTGGGCTGAGCTGCAGTTGAGAGTAATCCCTGAGTAATCACAAGTTCTCTCAGCAGAGGTGCTGGCTGGAGGAATGATGCAGATTGCACCTGTGGTACCTAAGTGAGCATAAATGCTCATTAGCATCAGCCCTTGTTGAGGGGAGAATGGTGCCTGTTGGATTTGGAGGGGTGTAGCTCGCCCTTTCTAAGCAATAAATGTATGTTGGTTAAACTGCCTGTATTAGAGTGTTTGTACAATCAAAAACTCTCTGCAAATTTGCGTGATGTTAGCATGTCATCACAGCCATGGGCAACTCAGACAGGTATTCTAGATACTGAAGCAATACTGAGAAGCTGAAGTTGCATCCTTTGAGCAAGGAGGGAAGGAGAGGGAGAACAGGCCTTACCAATGGACACAAAGCACTTGAGGGAACAGGCAGAAGAGAAGCTGCAAGTTTATTCAGACAGATGCCAGAGTCTGCATGAGGGTCCATGAATGGAAAACTAAACTGCCCTCCAGAAGCATATGGGAATCGTTTCTCTACTGTCAGGATGACAGCTAACAGTACTGTAACCAGACAGAGAATGCACATGGCTTTAAATGAACATCCTCAGAAAATAATGTAATCTCTTCACAGCTTCCCTATCCCTAAAGTATGTGCTATTCATTAGCTGTTGTGGGTACATAACTGTCCTTTCAGTCTGAGGCCTTTTCTTCATCCATTTTCTTCCTTGTACAATAGAGAAGATGTGAAATTGCAGGCTGGTTTAATCCAAACAAAAATTGCTACTAAGAATAGGTTATATAGGTTTATATGCTGCTTGGGAAAGCTGTCAGGACAAATTCTTGGTGCCTTGCTCAGGTACTTCTGTAATTCTGCTTTACCCATAGATTCAAATTCTCACTATTTCTAATCTGTATTAAACATGTTTATGTTTAATTCCATTTCAGGCTCTTAACTAGTTTGCTGGGGGGTTCCACATTGTATGAAAGGGCTGGGCGTGCTGCACACTGCATCCCATTTATCCATCTAAAAGTAGGTGGACCAGGCATACAAGAATCCGAGGAAGGAGAAGGCGGGTCAGTTATAAGCTAATGGGTTAATAATGACCACGGACTGTGCTGTGTCTCTATCAAGTTCAGTGCCTTTGTAGATGCACCTGGGAATTGTTCAAGACGGGTTTTCTCAACCACAAACACATTCACACAATAGCGACGAAAATGAATACCAGAGATAAAAGCAGAGGTATATTAGCTTCACAAAGAGCTGCAATACAAAGGTTTCGGGAAGCCATATTTTGAAGAATGAAGAAAGTTTTAGGAGGTAAAGTGGGATGGCAGGAAGGGATAGATGGAACAATCGGTGATTACTATGCCTTAAAGAGGGACTTTTCAGAGACTGGGGCTAAAATTGCATTAAAACAGCCAGAGCAGTGAATACAGAGGAATGCAGAGCTGAGTTAAATGTGAAAGGACAAAGATAAGCTGGAGTCAGAGTCAGCAAAAAGAAGAAAAAGAAGCTCCCTTGGAAATAATCTATAAAGGAGAAGGAAGTTCAAGGAGGAGAGCAGGCCTACAATAAATTAAGAGAAGGGTCCATTGAAATAGTAATTCCAATGGCTAAGGCACTGAAATAATTTTGAAGCATTTCTGGAACAAAGAGAAAGATTAGTTTTTGGCTTCAGGGATTTAAGTTATTTGGTTTTGATGAGGCAATGTTTTACGCCATAGTTGTGAAGGGGTATTATGTATGTTCATCCAAGAATAAACTAGGAAGTCTAGAGGCAACAAATGTGGATGGAAGTGAAGGGTGAGGAGGAGCATGGCAAGCAGCTCAAAGATACTGTGGAGTTACAGAGCCCAAGGAGTTAAACTGGTGACTGCAGGGAGCAGCAGTGGAAGAGCTGATGGGCTTGTCCAACATTTAGAGGTGCAATGTTACGAGCTATTATCCAATTAGCACCTTTGAGGCAGTAGGCAGGGCAAGCCAATGGGATGTCTGTTTGTCAGAAGTAATCCAGAGAGTCTAGGGAGGTGCTAAAAGTGTGACAATATGTCTAAATTGGCACTAAGTGAGATTGTCAGCTGAAGGGTAAGAGAAAACACCCTTGGGTTGGGTACTTGGCCAGCAGGACACCAGCTTACAGCAGCCCTATGCCCTGGACTGACTTCTCTTGCTCTTTTTATTCCTTGTTTTCATGAATGTAAAAAGAAATCCTTTCCTCCCATTTGAAACAAACCTTTAAAGACAAACACACTTATATTGGTCTTCTGAAGAGGAATAAACTTCACCTGCAGGGTTTGAATTAGCAGTCCCTCTGCAAAAAAAATGGGCAAATTATAGTAAAGTGGAGCTGATAAAATCAGAGGAATCCTGGGTTACCTGATGAAAAGCTAATAGAGTATCAGTTTGAAAACAGTATGTTAAAGTATCTTCTATCATCAGCAGAATAAAGGGAGCTAAAATCCACTGGTGTTAGAAGGGTAATGAAACTAAGTGCAATAACGAATACAAGTTTAGGAAGTAAATCCAACTAAGAATGTGTACTGTGGCTTAAAGCAGGAACACCGCCTCTTTTAGCAGCAGGCTAATGCAATTAATGTCATAAATGTGGATTTTTCCAAAGCATTTAATATCACATTTCAAGAAATCTATTTGACAAATTAGTTTAGTGAGCCTTGGGATGTGAAGCATGGCCAAGAGACGGTGCAGCCGAAGCGGAATGATGGATAGCCAAGGATTGCAGTCAGGAGAGGTTCCTAATGGGGTTTTCTGGGAAAGGTGTTAGGTCCAGTTTTATTTAACCTCTTCATTAATGAGCTGGGAGAGGGAGTAAGTGTGCAAATTAATGATCTCTATTTGAGGAGATTTTAAGATAAAAAAGAGGAGAGAAATAAGGAATGTGGGCCAAAAGATAACAAAATGCCTTTACCTTGAAAATAGGAATGCAGGTGTGTATATATCTTAGGAGAGCTACTTAGAAACACACAGCTGGCACTGGAATAACAGACTAAGAGGGCAAGAGAAGGAACCAGATTAGACTTAGAGTTTGCAATGAAGTGTGCCAGTATGAAAAACAGATAGACATTTGGGGTGTATTTGGCAGCATTTCACCATACTGCAGAGGATGTGACAGTATGAATCATGTCTCTTAGGACATGGGATAGTCAGATGGGAGAAAGTATTAAAATAGACCCTGTGAAAAATAATCTGATATTGGCAGGTGGATGGTTGAAATGATACACTGTTTTTTTTACCTGTACTCTGTGTTTCTCTAAAGTCATGAAACAACTAGTTTTAGCCTGGATTTGTTATGCCATAAAGCTACATGGAATGGAAACAGGGAGATAAATCACACAGGGATGAAGAGGAAGACGTGCAAAGCCTGATGCTTAGCACAGGCGGTTTCCAGCTCTTATGACTGAATCTTCCTCCTTGCAAAGTTTATTCCTATGTGAGCTGCACTTTTTGTGGTGCTTCCCAGCTGATGAACACTGGGATGTGACATCTGAAGGATTCAGGAATAAGGAAATATAATAAACAGGGAAAAAGAACACTTAAATTGAAGAAAAACTAGTGATCAAAGACAGGCTAACAGTATTTGGGGGTTGTATCAATCGGGTTGCAAAACCTCTTTGTATGATTGCAAAGGGTGCAGGATTTTCTGTGGAACAGGTGCCTCATTAAATTAGGCTTATGTTCGGGAAGGCTTGAGAAGGAATGTTTTTGGAAGGGGCAGAGATAAATGGAAATAACAGTTCTGGGCAATTGTTAGTTCAGAGAGAGCATCAAAGCCCCCCAAATGTTATTTTTAGTTGCAGATGGCTAGTGAGAGAGAACCGAGCAAGCTCCTCTTGTTCTCTGCAGAGGGGCTAGGTACTAATGAACGCACGGGTATTGCAGGATGGAGAAGCAACAGCTCCAGCTCACAGTGCTTTGAACTTCCCCAGCTCTTTTCATCAGCAGGTTGCGAGTATTTATCCAGGTACTTCATTAAGTGGAATGATCTGGTGAGCAGCGGGAGAGCTTGCAGTTCAGGTGTAATCTTTGATAAGAAACATGAACAAGCCAACAAAAGTAAATCCCACTGTAGGTCTTTTAACCACAGGGGTGAAGTCTAACAAATTGAACCTGGCTTTTTCCTGGAATGACATATAATTGTTCATAGAGAGTTGTTGTAATTTAAGGTTACCCATATTTTCCTTCAGGACAAGTTTATCAGATCTATATATAAGCTATGACTGGTTGGACTTGATGATCTTGAAGGTCTTTTCCTGATTCTGTGATTCTGTCCTTACTGGTTTTCATCAGATGCATGAACTTTAGACCTGGCTTTGAGAAAGCATTTATTATTTCCATGAATTTGGTGAGCAAGATGGCAATGCCCCATCACTGGCAGTGTTCAAGGCCAGGTTGGACACAGGGGCTTGGAGCAAGCTGCTCTTGTGGAAGGTGCCCCTGCTCATGGCAGGGGGTTGGAACTGGATGAGCTTTAATGTCCCTTCCAACCCAGCCATTCTGTGTTTCTTTGAATATAGGTCTGCTTTGGTCCATAACTGCTGGTGAATTGTTTGCTCTTCATCATTTTTGATATGCAGATAGCTCCTTAAGACTCCCGGTATCGTTCCTGTTCCCTCCATGGGAGCTCTTCCTGAATTCGAGCAGCTTTTTAGAGGAAGGATGTGTAGCATGCAGTAATTTCCAGGCTATTTGAGGCATTTCTTGCTGACCCAAGCTTGACATGTACAAAGGTTTTATTTGTTTTTCCTCTGTGCAAGCCTCTACCATGTCTTAGGCATTTCCCCATAAAAAGGAAAGCATTGAACTCATGTAGTCATAAGAGAAGTTTGCGCAGGTGGAAGGTAGAGCTGATGATGGTTAGGGCTGGTCCCACACTCTTGTAGGAACTCCTGTCTCCATTCTGCTGCTGCCACTTTTTTCTGGGAGACATCAGCCATGGCACTGCTGCATCTTCAGACACATCTTCACCAAGCTCCTCTGTGACCTGCACCATGGCCTGTCCCTAAGGAAACAGCATCAATAACAGGGTGCATTCTGATAGGACCTTTCTCGTCAGCTGTCTACCATCATGGTTCTATTTTCTCTCTTCTCTTACAGAGCAGAAAAAGTCCTTTCAAAATGTAATGGAAGGGAACTGTGATGGCAGTAGTGAAAGATATCATTTTGGAATACCTCTTTGGAAGAGGACAGTGTAAAGTCATGGGAGGATGTACGATATTTGCTTTGTCTGCATTATTTTTATGGCTGCTATGGGGAAATTTGCAAAAAACATGCTGTTTCCCAGTGTAAGGGAGAGTGCTGAGATGCATTTTCTCTATCTCCTGTTTGATCTTCTTTCTTTTCAAGTCCAACCTGCATTCACTTATCATAATCTAGTATCGTGTACTCATTCACATACGCTGGTTTTGTCCTGCCTTTTATATACTTGCAACCCTCTGTATAGGCATCATTAATGTATGAATGCAGAATCAGCCCTTATATGATGCATCATGATTAGGTTCAAATGCACTGTGTGTGATAAACCTGCTGTATCCAGGAGATGCATTAGAGAATTCTTTCTTGCACATGAATCACCTACCTGATCAACTGATGGAAAATATTTTTCCTGTTAAAGAACAGGAATGAAACAGTGCTTTTTTTCCATAAATAATACTCTGGTTTGTTCATGCATTCTGCTGAGCAGGAAAGCAAAGGAAATATTTATGTGTGATAGTAATAGTTAATTCTTTTAAAGGAGCTATAAACCCATATGCACCAGGTCACATAGCAAGCCTCAAATGACATAAAATCAGAAGAATCAATCTTTTATGGACTGGATATTCCATAAAAGTCAGGGGGTTTGTGCATCCTCCAGAGCATCCCATCTGGTCTGCTGATAGATGGGCGGCTGTCCTGTTGTAGCAGGGCAACTCCTGTCTCCTCAATGTGTCATTGCCTTACTATACACTTGCATTTCTGCTTGGTAAAGGTCATAAAGTGTTTCAGTTTGTATGGTCTAGTGCATCTGCTGTTCAGCTGAGTCCACTCTGTGTGGGGGACAAGACATGGCTCTTTTGTCCAAGCCAGCATCACACAGGCAAGTCCAAACTATCCACTGCTGAGTTACCCAGAGACCTACGTGTGATTTGCCTGTTTGTGATAGGAAATCACAGATACCCTGGCCCAGGGATCTGCACTCCTTTTGCAGTTGGATGCGCTCGCTATTACTAAGCTGGAGATTGTGTGGAATCAATTGGGAGGGAAAAAAAAAATCAATGCCTGTTTTTTTCAGGATGAAAAGGCAAGATAGCCACACAATTAAGCACTGGAACACATTTTCCACCCTCTTCCTGTCATGTTCTCCTGATTCTGTGTCTTGGCTGTTCATCAGAAATAATTAAACTCTCTCCCATGGGCAACAATTACTTGCTTAAAATATTTGAGTAAAAAGAATGCGTTTATAATTACCTACCCTTTTTGAAGGTGAAAATGGAGATTATCTTTTGATGAAATAACTGGATGTGGGGAGACTGCTGGAGCATCACACCCTATGGCCGTGAGTGGTGTTCACCATCAGACGTGGTGCACTCCATGGTGTGTCTCCAGCCCTCTGGGACATGTTAGCTTTAAAGAACCAGTGGAAAGGTTTTGATTTCAGAGGTAGGCCTAAGTCTAAGCCCCTGCTTAGTGAGAGATGCTTATTCTGGCAAATCTGCATAGGGACTCTACATTCTTAAGCAGCAGGAATGAAGCAGGAAACACATCCAATTTGTACCTATCAAATATCACCCTTTATTTAGTCATACCATGTCTTCCCTTTTCATGCTAAGAGTTGTCTTTGTTCCTTTTGACTCTTATTCCTGAGGGATTGTGAGCTTTGAAAGTGTTTCACGTCTCCGAGCAGCCTCTTTTTCCCCCTCAGATTTGTTTACTGATCCATCCTTGGTGATACCTTTTAGTGAATGTGATAGGAAGGTTATTAAAAATAAAATATTCATCAGGAAATCAGCCATAAACATGTGGGCTGGTTAAAATTCAATTCCTAATTCTTTCAACCTTGACATCATTCCACTTTTTGCTTAATATCTCTGTGTACAAGTTTCTGAGCTAATTTATTTTATCAACTTATGCTTATTTCAGTTGTTCCTACGACTCGCTCTTGTCTGCTTAATAGCATCAAATAAGGTGACAATGGTAAAAATGACAATGACAAATGGAGGATTGTGACAGATTGGCTGAATTTGAATGTCTCTTACTGAGAAAAATGTTTCAGGAGTGCCATTAATTGCTTTCACAGCAGTGAGTTATGTTTTGTGCATCTTGTCTGTCACTCGGTGCCTGTTCCTGCTCTTCCCGTGGGGAGCGGGGCTGACTTCTTTCTTTTAATTACCTGGGACAATCATGCAGGGAAGTCAGGGCAGGGAGTGTGGGAGGAAGATACAGAGGGAAAAGATGATCCTGGGCAGAGGTGGAGCGGGGTTTAGCTTGATTATGAAATGCAAGGCGGGATGGCAGATTGGTATAAACCAGCCATCCCTGGGAAGCAGCATGGCAGTGAGAGAGGTGCCAGCCTGGGAGACATTCAAGGCCAGCCCGGATGTGGTTCTGGGTGACCTGATCTAGTTGAAGATGTCCCAGCTCATTACAGCCTGGTTGGACAAGATGAGCTTTGAAGGTCCTTTACAACCCAAACCATTCTATGAGTCTATGATGGTGGTGAGTGGCTGTCACCTGATCACACCATTTCCACTGCACAGTTCCTTTAGAGGCTGTCAGTAATGCTCATGCTAGTGGGTTTGTTCTTAATTTTCTAGAAAGATGGCTCAGTTCTCTTCCTTCATCCCGCTTCTCTCTTCTCAGTTTCCTTCTCTTTTTTCCCATCAGGATTCCTGCTGCGGCTCCAGGTCTTCATGATGATGTGGTTGCTCACTGAGACCTCCAATCTTGTCACAGGGAGAACTACGATTTCCCCCTCCAACACTCTGTTCTCTGTTTCAGCTCTGGGTTCAGGTGTGTTACCTGCCAGGAAGGGTAGACTCTTCTTCCATCTGCTCTCCAAGATGCAGTTGGGCTGAGGATCCATACAAAACTCATGGCTCTCACCCCACACCTGGGAAGCTTGTATGGGGCTGGAAGAACCATCCCTGTTGCCAGTACCAGCAGATGGACTGAATTTCAGCCCAGCTTTAAGGAGTTTATTACAGTTACTTCCACTCCAATTTCAGGTGGTTTATGCATGGATTTTAGATTTTGGTTTCTGTTTTCAGGTTTTGTTTTTTCTTAATTAGAAAAAAATAGGCTTCAATTCTTTTGACATCTTGCTTTGCAAATCAGTGACAGCAGCCAACAGTTGCCTGTCAGCTCACAGTATGTGTGATAATTGTACAGGTCGGGTAGGAACCTGCATCATCAGAGAGCCACCAGCATTCAGCATAGAGTCACAGAATGGTTTGAGTTGGAAGCGACCTTAAAGCTCATCCAGTTCCAATCCCCTTCTATGGGCAGGAACACCTTCACTAGCCCAGGTTGCTCCAAGCCCCTGTCAGTCTGGCCTTGAACACTGCCAGGATGGGGAAGCACGTCCTCAAAGTCTATTTGCTGCTGGCACACCAAGGGCAAGGACATGCAACAGCTCAGGGGGGTAAACCAGGGCTTGAGCAGTACCTGTTGGAGAGTGTCACTGCTGCCATGGACACCCAGCAAAGCTGTGCCTCTGATGGTTGTTCTGGGGAGTCCCCATGGTCTTCACTGCTAGACGTGGGGAGATAAAAAGCCACCACTGAAATCATCAGCCTGACAACACTGAGAGGAATGATCTAGGCATTTAATTTGAAGTTTCATTTTCAGAGCGATTCAGACCACTTCCTCGGGGTGACCAATGCAGTTTGGAGCCTCAGGAACATTTTTAATCTTGGTAATGCTTATTTTATTAAAAAAGAAATAAGAGATGACCCTGGAGGGGCTGGAGTTACACACAGGGTGTTCATTTCGGAGCCTCTCCTGAAGCGCTCTTCTTCAGAAACAGGAATTTACCCATTTGGTTTCTGACCCATGCATGTCCCTTAGCCTCCTGCCAGGGTTTGATGTGCCTAGGAATAAGAAAATAATGATTCCTTTTTATTGCATGCAGGTTTTCTCTGCCTTCTTTTTCCTTCAAATCTCCAGGTTAAATAATCAGGAGGTATCAAAGGGCAGGGTTTGAAATACATGCACTCAATTGCTCAGCCATCTGTCTTAGTTGGAATCATGATTATGCTGTAGAGCAGAGATTGATTTTTCTTCCTTGACCGCATTGTCTTTTGCAAGTGGAGAAGATGCTCACCAAGCCTCCGTAAACTCTTGCTCTCACCTTCAGTAGAGGTGAGCATTTTTAAGTGCCACAGGTACTTGAAAGCTCTGTTGGGTCATAAAAATCCATGCAGAGGCCTAAGGAGGCAAGGCTTGGAGTAAAAAGGTCTTTCTTTGCTAAGTCTACCTCTCCTTCTGTCCTTTCCTCCAAAAGGTCAAAGCTGATGATTTCCCATATGGTTGCCACAATGGGAAATACCATGTGGAGAATCCCAGTTTGTTTACTACTACTTTGTATGTCAATATGAGGGAAAAACATAAATAGTTTTCCTTGCAGGCTGGTGCCTAGGGAATAGAAATCAGGGAGCAATTTGCTAGTCTTAGTGTGTTTGTGCATGTGCATTTCTGCGTGATGGCAAATGTTAAATCAGCCTTGGAGTCAGTCACCCACCATAAATTTTCCCCTATCCTAATATACACAGAAATGTATTTGTATCCCAGTAGAGGATGGATTTGTATTAGCTTTAACCAGGTACTGTCTCTGTTTTGCTCATGATCTGCAAAAGGAAAGAGAACAGCTAGGAAGGGTGTATTATGAAATTTGATAGACAATGAGTGATTGAAATGTGAGGCTAGTAATGTATTTGCTTTTCCACTTACCTGTAATAGAAGCACGGGGAAAGCCAAGATTTTCTTGTTGCTTTTTACTTAAATGGGGGCATTTTTCATTTATCTTTTCTTGCTGTAGAAAATTGGCTTTTCCTCCATTAAAATATAAATGTATATTTCTCCTTCTTGGGTGCTTTCTTCTGAAACGGGTTTAAAACCTAAGTTTAGGGATGTTCAGCTAACATTCTGTTTTCTGATTTGTGTGTACTCTTTTTGCCTATCAAAACTGGTTTTGTTGCCAGTTGGGGGCAGATTCTACATCAGTCACTGGTGAAATCCATAGGAATTAGATGTTTTAACTGATTTGAATGAGGAGAGTTGAATGAGCAGCATCTGGATCTTGCAAAATGTATGGACAGGGGATGTTTGTTAAAAAGTGTGAAACCACTTTTTCTAGCTGAGGACAGAACCAGGGCTTGCCTTCTCATGCAGAAGAAGGTTGTCTTTGTTTCCGAGATCAAAGTGTGATCCTGTAGTTGAGCCTGTAAAATGCCCAGTGCCTCCCCCTCCTTCCCTGGATCCTGTAATGCATTGATTCATCAAAATCAATCGCACTTTCATGAATTAGTCATTCGGTTCCTCGCTGCATCTGGACAAATTATGTACTTCTTCCTGCGTGCCCCTCTCTGGGCTCTGGGCTCTGAAGTAAATGATGGGGACTAGCTTCTTAATAGGCCAGGCTGCTTCTGAGCTGGAGCTGGCTGACAGCAAATAAACAGTTATTTTGTGGGATTTTGTTTGATCACCTGCAAGAATTGCCCCAACCATCTGTGATGAAGGGACTCGTCGCCTTCCAGTAGCCACGGCAGGGAGAGGAGTTTTCAAAGGTATATAAAGCATTGTTGCCATTGAAGGATGGGTTAAACACTGCATTATCTTCAGCAGCTTTATCCCACTGGAAAGCACAAAGATGTGCCTGCCTGTGTGGCAGGTTGGCCAGTCTGGGAGCCACAGCCCTGCAAGGTGAAGCACAAACCCTCCTGCCCCTTGCATGCTTCTGGCTAAAGAGAATATGAAGCACAGTTGATGATAAGCTGTCCCTTAGAGACTGGCTTACCACCTGTGCCCACTGATACTGTTTATGACCTGTGCCCTGTGCTGGGAGAGGGTTCAAAAGCAGCAGCATACATCAGGAGTGCAGGATGTGCTCCATGGAGCATCCCATGGGGGTGACACAGCCTGGTTGGAGTGGGGTGGGAGTTTGAGGCAGGACTTCTGCAACCCCCTCCCCTTTCTTCCTAAAACCCTTGCTTATAGTGCCATGAACCCAAAAAAATCCAACCATTTTCTGGACTGGGAAAATGGGATGTCACTGTGAGGATCCTCCACTGGAGGAGTGGTTCTTGGGCACAAACTGAGTTCTGCTTGTGAAGCCCAGTGCTTGTGTCTGAGCAGGACATACCTGCAGCTACAGCTAACTCATCTCGCCAATGAGCACAGTGTGGGCTGTGGGCTTCCTTCCTGACTCCTGTTGTTTCATGCTTTGAAGCATGAAATGTAATCATCATTACCTTATTGCTCTCTTATCTCCCTTGGGTGCTGTGCCCTCTATCCTGTCTGCTTGGCACTGAAATCATTGCTTACAAAAATCCTCTTTGCTCTTCAAAAACTAGCTGCAGCATTTGACTTGCTGGCCTTCTGTGATGGGAAATGCTTCAGGCCGGCTGTGTGAACAAGTATTTCCTTTTATTCCTTCCAAATTTACTGGCAATTACCCACTGACCCCTTTGCTCTTGTGTTATGGGATGGTCTGAAGAGAGGGATTGATCCACCTTCAGTGTGCTGCCCTGCAGAGTTAACGGTATTTTATTTTCCTGTATTATGGCAGAGAGAGAGATCCTTTTTCATTACAAGTCTGATCAATTCCTAAGTTTTTCAGGGCATTCAAGTTGCTGAACTCTACAGATAGTAAAGAATAAGGTAAAAAGGCATAGAGCTGTTCTTTAAATGAATGGTTGAAGAAGATGAAGAAAAAATCAGTGGTTGTTCATTTATGTGTATTACTTTGTGCCTAAATATATTAGGATCAAAATTGTCCAGCGAAGGAAATGCAGGCCTCTGCTGTCTCTGCTGCATAAGATCTTCAGGCAACATTTATGGAGTTTGAAAATAATGTTTCTGGTATTAAATGGCAGAAATATTCTGTTTTCTGCATCAGCAGATATGAGGATTAAAGGATTTGACCATATTAAACAATTTTGCACAGCTTTGGCTCCCAGGGCTTGCAGGCTGCGTTATCAGAGTTCATCTCACGGCATTTCCAGACCTGATTTAAAAAGAGAATATGTTCCTGCTTTGCAAGTTGTCGCTCCCTAATTTAGGCCATCTTTGACAGAATTAAAAGCCCAAAGATAGAGAGAGATTATATTTCTTCTCTTGCAAATGGGATGGCTTCCTAAGGCTCCCCCCTACCTCAATTAGCCAGTTGAAATGATGGAGATAATTGAATTGTGTTGTTTCTTCCTACTCCCCCGAGCTCTGCTTATGCTGGACTATCACATTGCTATGGAAACTTGAAAGCGATAGTAGCTGATCTTTGTTTGGGTGAACAAGAAGGGTTCCTCTGCCATTTGTCATCATAATCAAACTGGACCTAGAATCTAACACTCTGCCCTGTGGTCTTTCTGAGGCAAGTATCTCCCACTCTATTGTTCTTCAATTTTAACATCTGAATTTAGAACCATGGAAAAGTTTGCTGTTATTTAAACTCTGCAGCCTCGAGAGTACCAGAATAAGTACAGGTACCAGAATAAGTGAGATGCCTTTGAAGTGACTGGGTGCAAAATAAATCCTGAGCATCATCCAGGTTTGTATCAGACCAAGGAAGTGAGTCGCTGCTCTGCTCCAAAGGCAGATGTTCCTGCTTTCATCTGCCAAGAACAGGATGGGGCAGGTATGTGTTTAGCTCAGTTAACCAAGTAGATTTGCTTAAAATTGCACTGAAGACAACTGCAGGAAGCTGGCCTGGTTTGTAACCTTAGTTAAAAGCCATCCCACCTGCCTTAGTGCTATTCCAGCACTGCTTTTTGCAGCGTCCAGTACCCTGCTGTGAAAGCACCCACCTGCGTGTGCTCTTGAACAGTCATTGCTTCAGCATCATCTGTGTGGATGTTTGACTTTCTTTACAGGCTTTCCAGCTCTCTGTGCCGTGTTGGGTTCATGTATCAGGCCCACCACTGTAATACATCATCACCCACTGATATTGCATGTGTGTACTGTTATTCTTATGATCCAAAGAGCAAGTTTTTATGTGTCCCCGTTTTCACTTAATGTTCCGTTTATCTGAGAACTATCTAATAGACTCCTGAAGGCTTTAGAGACTGATTTGATTTTAGAATTATTTGTTTGCATTGAAAAATCATTACATTTTAGGTGATAAAGTATATAGATACCCATTAAGCTACGTTAGGGTAAACCCACCAACTCCATTTTAACTCATCTTTCCTCATCTTCTGGTTTCTTTTTCCCTTTTCTTTTCAGTTTTTAGTGAACTATAGCATCTCCTGCAGCATTAAAATTCTCTGCCAGTGCTGCGTGTCACAAACCATCTTTCACAAAGCTCCTTTACCTTTATCAAAGAAAACTCTTAGAACTTTGAAAGTCCTGCATGCAGATATCTGCAGACATTGACTCTTGCTGCCTGCGCAGGATTAATCAAGGCTGTCACACATCTAGCCGTGAAACCTTTAATATGTTTAAAAGGTTTGAAGCCGCTACCTTTATCACATGCATCAGGGAGAATAAACTGTTAAACTGCTGTATCAGGAGAAAATAGTTTTAATTGTTGCAAAGTAAGGCAGAGATGAGCCCCACATGCTAGGGAAAAAAATGCCTCTAGATATTAGGTTGAGATGCTGCTCTTTGAATCTTTGGCAGGTATTTGATCTTACATACACATGAGCACAAATTGCACTGTATTGGGTGGAATTTGCACACGGAGGCTGCTGAAAACATTAATCAGTTCCTCTAAATAGGCAATAAAAAGAGTAGGGTGCCCTTTCCTCTGCTGGTAAATACCTCATTTCTGAAGAAATCCCATTGTTGACTTTGTCACTACACGACATTCATTTTGACGTGCAGCTCCTGATATTGTGCACGTAACATCAGAACTTGTCTCGTATTTGTAGCAGCCTATGTCCAACACAAGTACAATGCAAAAGGTTGCACTTTTATTTTAATACTTCTCTGGAGCAGCCACCTTTTAAGCCTAATGTTGGAAATTTCCAATGAGATTTCAACCTAGAGGTGGAAAAACCCAGTCAGAATTGTTGTGTTGCATCTGAGTAATCAGAAACCAACAGAGGTGATGGTTTCTCAAACCTAATTTGAAATTCTTGAGTCTGCAGAACCAAATTGGAAATGCCATTGAGACAGATGTTGCTTTTCCCTTAATTCTGCACTTCAGCTTTTAGCTTTGCAGGAAATCTGAACAAAAGAGAAGTGGTGGGGAAGAAAAGAAAGGTAATGGCTCCTTTTCGTCTTTGAAACAGGCTTGAGTATGGAGAAAGTTTGGATAAATTTACTTTTCCTTGTATATATTCCTCACCTAAGCATATATGTGTATGTAGATGCTTAGAAATGTGTAACACATAGTAAGATACAAGTAAAATACTGGTTATACACAACCATTGATTATCTGTCCAGAGGATAACCGAGCTGAAATCACATATGGATCTGAATGGCCCTTATTGTACACACTGATCCCTGCCTAAACATGCAGAATAAGATGGGTTTTGTTCTGTTCAGCTTAAGATATTTGGGAAGGCACAGGCAGCATCTAACTAAGGAAGAGTGAGTGCTGGGGATGTACCTGCTTTTTCCAAATCTCCAGGAGGAATATATTGGTGTAAATGGCAAAGGGTGTGCACTAATACTGAGCAACAGACTGTACTTCGATGTCCTTTTTATGAAACTGCAGTGATTTTCAATGTGTGGTGAGTTGCAAGGGGGCAGATCCTAAGAAGTGTCCAGCATCTGCTGGGAGCTGCTGAGCAGTATAATTCCTTATGGCTATTGTCAGAGCTGAGGATGTTATGCACCGTGTAAGCTGAGCACCTACCCGATTATGCATGGCTGCGATGCTCACTTCTCCATCCTCCCATATGCTGTTCAAACAAAGCACTGTGGTGCAAAAAGGTGTTCAAATAATGATGGCAATTACATGATTAATTAGGCATGGAAATGCAGTTGCTTAAACGTTTTCAACAGTTGGTGCTTAATAGCAAAGAAACCATTGTGCAAGTAAATAACCCCCCAGAAATGATCAGGTGGATCTGGGGGCAGGTATGTCCATTTAAGGATGGAATTGCTGAGTCAGTGTATTTAGTTGCCTAATTGTGTGCCCAAAGTTGTTTGATGCACTTAGAGCCCAAGTATGATTAATGATGATTTATTGTAAAGCACCCTTACTGTAAATGCTTTCCTTATCATTTCCTAAAAATCAAATGGCTGAGGGAAAGGTAAGGATCTGATTTAATATATATGGATAGAATTAGAATTTCTTCTTGCATTTTTACTAGCTTAAAATAGATATTATCAGCATATAAACTCATAGGTGGAGATGGACCTAATTCACTCCAGTTCAGTCAGTCGCACTAATATTGATAGTTCAAACATTTTTCTCAGTTCACACAGGAAAGGAGAGAAAGAAGATGTTTTTTGCAGGTAGCATAGAAGTGTGAACAGTGTGACTTCTTCTGTGCTGTGTCTTCTCCCCCATGGCTCCTTAGCCTGAATGGTGCTGTGTATTTGAGAAGTTAAGCTGAGCACTATCTGCTTTCTAGGTGCATAGATTGATGTTGGGTTCTGGCAACATAAACTGTTACTGAGTTTGCATTTCTTCAGGCATAAGCCTGTGGTGTGATAACAACTTTGCTTCTCCTGGAGCTGCTGTTTTGCTGGTACAAGGAGGAAAATGTGACAGCACAGGGAAGAGGCAGCTAGCAGGGCTGGCACTGCTTTTGGTTGTGTCTTCCTCATGTTTTAAAGCTTCTGTGCATCTGTAGAAGCTCTAGCCAAGTGAGGTTCAAAAGCTCTCAGAAGGCAGCCTTGTAAAGCCTTCTGATCCTCCCATGGTGTTGGTTTTCAAGCCTGTTCTAGGAGATTGGGTTCTAGAAGGCAGGAGAGGAGAAGCAATTGTGATGCGTTTATCCCTGGTCAGCTGGGGCCCTTGCAGTTCACACAAGCTGGCCATTGGACTTGCTTCCATGGAGAATGTCACAGGGATCTCAAAACCAGGTAAGGACCTAAACTGAGCTTGTTAGCGTCTTATTTCACTATCCAAAATTAAAGTTTCAGGTGAGATGAGCTGTGGGAGTCGGGTGTGTGGCAGCCGGGAAAACAAGGGCTGTTGGACGGGGCTTGGAGCAAGCTGCTCTAGTGGAAGGGGTCCCTGCCCGTGGCAGGGGGTTGGAACTGGATGAGCTTTAGGGTTAGGGTTAGGGTCCTTTCCAACCCAAACCAGGCTGGGATTCTGATTCTCCCAAAGCAACAGCACAGCTGTGCTCTTAGTGGTGCTTCCCTGCTCTGAAGCTGGTGCCCAAGCACATCCATGTAGTAACTGCATTACAGACTCCTGCTACTCATGTTCCTTCTTTATAGTGTTTCCTTTTTCTGTGATGGGCAAATCTCATTTCTTGGGCATTTCAGAGAGGTGTGAGAGCCAAATGAGGGAAGAAAATTCATCATTGATTTCTTCAGGTTTCCCAATAATCTTTGCTCTGTTACCTCTTTCCTTCCTATTTTTTTTACTTAACACAGCACAGATCTGTCATTGCTCCTTTTTCATCTTATTATTTTCAGGCTTTGGTTTCCTGCCTTGCTTTTCTTGATGGGCTCAATGCTGCTTCCCCTGATCTTCTGTTCAGCTTTGTTTTCACTGACATGCACAGATCTTATATTCATTCTGGCATTCAGATCTTTCCTCATTTCCTTTCTATCTTTTAACAGTCTTCTCTCATCTCTTCAAATATGACTTCCAAGCTGTCTGGTGGCTTCTTCTCCTTGCTACTGCATAGTACAAGGAAAAATAATATGTACTGCATGGCAGGTCCAGTGGGGAAAAACGGAGCAGATTTATGTACAAGAGATTGCTTTTCTGGTTTTCAGATAGTTTTTTACATTAAGATTGGTTTAATTGCTTGAAAATATACCTAACCAAGGAAGTACTTTGATCATCTGAAAAATACAATTCTATTCCATGAATATAGGTTAAAATATATCATATATAGGTTATTTACTGCCTATTATTCTTATATTCTAATTTAATTTGCTATCTCTTATTCCTACCAATTTTTTCTCAATGTTATGTTTAAAGCACATTCCATGGTAACCTGGAAAATAACCTAGGTCCTAATTTTCCATCCTGTAATATTTGGAGAAGCAGATAGAGAACCTCAATGATTTCAGCATGGCTTCATGTGGAAATATGTGTGTAGCAAGACTTGTGCTTTAATCACCACTAGAATCCAAATCAGTTTGAAACAATGAGAATTAATTGTCTCCCTTAATCTTTGCCTAAGTTCCACGAGGACAAGCTGTGATGACTCTTTCCTTTTGGCACAGTTAGGGTTCTGCTGCAGAGCACTGCACCTAACTATTCTATGATTCTATGTGGACTGTAGGCTGACCATATCAGTAATAATGCTTCCCATCTTTGAAGCACTTTACAGACATTAACTAATGAATTGTCACAGAAATCGTATAACATAGACAGGTGTCTTGGTCCTCATTATAGAGATGGAGAAACGAAGGTAACAAAGATAAATCACTTGTCCTGGGCCCCAGAGCAAGGATATGTAATGGAGGAATTTCTGGCCAAACGTGGGGAAGGCTGAGATTTCCCTTTCCTTGATGGCTGTATCTCATAGAAAAAGTGGCCAAAGGTTGGTAAATGCCATCCCTTCCCCCCCTTCTTTCCCTGCCTTTGGCAAGTTTTATTGCCTCTTGCTCTCACAGATGTTTCTAAAAGGTGTGTGTAAAATAAGTTGAGGGGAGGGTGTAAAGGTCAAAAATGGCATCTTGGAGAATGGTATTTTTTGCATTTCCCAGTCTGATGAGTCATTCATTGCTATGACATATCGTGTCTGCTTTTGTTAGTCACGTCATATTAGACTCAGTGAGCGAGAATGATCCTGCCTATTCCAGGCTGGCTGATTTCCTGAAAAACCTTAAATTGAGAGTGACACTGAAGTGCAAAAGAGTAATCTGAGGGAATGCAGTTAGTTTGCTTCAGATCTTATTTCTCCTCTGCGTTGGACTGACATGAATGTTTTTCTTCATAACCTGCAGTTCACAAGCAGCTGACTTCTCTGAGATTATGCACTTTACAGAAGTGACACTATTTTATTGAATTAGGTAAACAATTTGTCACTGCTGAAACTTGGAGTTGGTAATTTATTACAAATTACATCATTATTTTACAATAGAGGACAAGTGAATCAGATGAAATGCACCTAGCTAATTCTGAATTTCAGGGTAATCGATGAAGCCTTTGTTAGATTAAAATATGATAGATTATCTAAAGCCATTTAGCTGGGCTTTGGCTGATACTTAACTATTTCTGTAACAACCTGATTCTTAATTTCAAAACCAAGCACATGTTCCCATTAGTACTTCCAGTGAGTGTGTGTCATCATTTTGTGATGACCAGGTCTATGGAGAACGTGCTTTATTCTGTGCTATTCATCACAGGGTCATGCTTTGTGCTGTGATATTGAGAGTTTCCAGCAGAACAAGAAGTCGTGACAGTTATGTCTCCAAGGGAAGAACCCAGAACAAAGAAACTCCTGGGGTTTTATACCCTTACATTCTGTGCATCTAACCATCGCACACTGTTCATGTGCTTTGATGTGCCTCTTGGTCCAATGGTGAATTTTGGTCTAGGGTCTCCTCATCCACTATTTGGTTCTTTCGTTGTCTTGAGGTGGCCATAAGTTTCTTCTTATCTCTCTGGTTTCTTGCTCCTTACAAACAGATGCAATTCTTCTCCAGTTTTACTGGTCTCAAAGCCTTCATTGACATAACTAAGCACAGGCTGTAATTTAAGTTCAGCCTTATCTAAGTGGGAGTTAGCTGCTTGCAGCCTAAGGCTCCAGCAATTTCACCTTTTCATGCTAAGCAAATACTCATGCCAAGAAAAAGCATCCGGTCCAAAGAACTCAGTTAAAGGTATTCAGCTGACTAAACTTAATTCACAACATCCAACATTACAAAAGTATTAGCATCAATGTGATTGTAAACTTATACCTGTGACCAAAACCTTGACTTTGCTGTAATCGCCTCTTATTCCTGCTGTTTACCTGCTTTCCACCCATGAGATCTCTTTTGCTAAAACAGTGGAATGTTTTAGAGTCATCGTGTGCTTATACATGCTGATAGTACCTAGGCCTGCTTGAAGTGAAGCCCACTGTGTTGCTTTTCATTTACTGAAAGCTGCATTTTAAAGTTTTAAATTAGAAACTTAAGATGTGAGTGAGATAGGGACTCATTTTTTCCAACCACAGGAAAAAAAGAGGAATTTTGAAGATTTAGCAGGTGATCAAAAACCTGAAGCACGGAATATTTTAATTAACTGAAAAGGAAAATAAAAGTTTAGAGAGAAAGAAGTCAACTGGGTGACAGCTTTCCTTTCAAGCTGTTGTAATAATAATTCCTGTGTATGTCGAAATGAAGAGCACATTGAAATCAGAGATAATGATTTTTTATAAAGTCAGTATTAGGTGATTGTTATTATTTCCAAAACGAGTTGATACGTGAATTGAAAACTATTTTTCCTTCCAAAGTGATGTTTTAACAAATCTCTTATTTTCTAATTTCAAAAGAATTGCAAGGTGAATTTCCCAAGATGCCTTTTTCCCCTGGGGCTTTTGCATTTTTGCCATGTGTATTCCTGAGTCAGTATAGCCTTACCTTCTGTTAGGAGGGAAAGCCATGCTGGCCAGTAGTTGAAGGCAGTTTGTACAATCTAAAGCAAGCTTCTAAGTGTAGGGAAGACAAGCACAACTCTAAATAAGCGTGAAAACGTTCAGTCTGTTTCTGAGGCTGTGGGTTCTGCTGACTTCCTAAAGGGAAGGCCCTCTTTTTCATAGGGAGGTTTTTCCTCCCTCCCTTTAACCTGTTGGCAGTAGGAGTTGCATTTCTTTCTGTCAGAACATTCCCTCTTGGCAGTGGATGTGCTTGGGATACTTATGTGATTAATGACCCTTGTTAAGGGCCTGTTACCAGGGGAGAGTTCAATTCATCTCACTTCACTGGAGCATTATATACCATGTATTGTCATTGGTGAAGATATGGTCTTCTGCAGTTACAGTAGGTAAATTCAGTCTATCAGCATAGGGGTGATGAGTCCTCCTTTGGCTTTGTCCAAATGATAGGGTTGTGAAACCCTCAACTATGTTGTCTGAGAAATAACCCACCTTGACATTGTTCTGCTGATGTACATGGTTTTTGGTGGAGAAGCAGGAATATCGTCACTTTGTGTTTAGGATTTTGAGGTACAAGATGAAGGTTCAGGCAGTTGTTGTGGAAGATTGAGGGAGACAAAGAAGAAAAGGTGTAAGCCAGTCCTTACATCTCAAATTTCCCTTCTGTACCTTGGCATCTTGGTGAGGTTATGGTTTTCCATGTGTGCTGTCTGCCTACAGTGAACAGCAGCATTTCAGCTGCTTTTTTCTGTGGGAGAAACATGGACTTCCCTGACTACTAAAAGTTATTCCCTGAGCACTTTATTTAATATTGCCATGGTCACAACTGTAGGAAATGCACTGAATAGGGAAAGAAAACAAAGTTGACTGTGAAGTCCCCAATGCCTGCTGATGGAAGGGCAGCTCTGTTCTGGGAATGAGGTCCTGCTCCTACCACCTTTAGTGCCAGGCATTGCAGGGCTTTGCAGTGCCTTTTATTTAACCAGCGAGTGTAGAAGGGAAGTGGAAATGTGTAAGCCGTTCATGTCCCATGGATGGATGCAGATCACTTCTCTCTTCCTGACTGGTCCAGGTATCCACAAAATGAGGAAGGAAGTTGCAAAGTCTGGTTGCTTTTGGCAGACACATGGCATGGTGAGCGGCCTGTGGGCTGCTGCTCCTTAGTCCCATGCCCATACATTGCTGCTTCTGCTCACAGGGGAGCAGAGGGAAGCTCCTATGTGTGTTCTAGGATAGGCAGAAGATGGGATGATATCTCTTCCAAGGTAACTTTTCCAGCAGTTGTACAGTTCTGCTGCAGTCCAGGTGCAGAATTCTCAACTTTCTGAACCAGAGCATAGATGTAACAAGAACTCACATGCAGCTCCTCTTTCTGCAGAGCTTACAGCATCACTGGGCTCTTCGAGGGAGTTACTGGCTTAGTGAGTGGTTTGTGCATCAGGTTAGCAAATAATGAGATGCATTTGTCAAGACAGCTAATGGGTTGCCTGGTTTCTTGATGGCATTGCTTGTCACATGATAGACATGAGTGACATCCTTCTGTCACAGTGCATCCCAGCCCTGGTCACTTTCAGGTTTCTGCCCCTTGTAGTTCAGCTAGCATCATGAGCTCCAGCTCAGGAAAAACGATCTGTGAACTGTTCTAGTTGAGATATTGCCTAAAGTTGCTTTGGAAAATGGTTGTTAGTTACCTCTGTCACTTCCATGCTTCTCAAAATGGTGTTTCCTGTCCAATTTCTCACTTTGTCAGACAGCAGTAATTAAGGTTTAGCATGCAGAATTTAAGCCAGAAAGGACTTGCTGTGCAAAAGATGTATTTGGGCACTAGGGAGTAAACTTGGCAGCATTTAGTTGTAAATATTTTATCACTTTATCTGTGAGATTATGACCATGATGCACAATGGGAGTTGGAGATGTAACCGAAGATGAAAATGTGGCTGGCTGCTGAGGGTGTTCATGTGCTGAAATACACTGGTAGCTCTATTGGGGCCTATATTCACCAAACCCCAAAACCTGGAAAAATTAAGGGAAAGTTGTAATCATTCATAAGTTCAGGTAAGAAACTTCTCACCAGAAAGACCCAACACTGGACCTAGCATGGCTTTTGCCTGTCTCTCCCTTTTTCAAGTCCTAGGTCTTCAAGTAAGAAGAGATGCCTTTAGTCTACCAAATGCAGGGAGGAGGAATCACTGGGATTGCAGTGGCTTTGGCACATTGTATTGAAGCCTGAGGATGAGTAGATGGCAGCCAACCCTACATCCCTTGCATGATCTGTGAGCAGTTTATTCTGTGTGTGTGTTGTCAGGAGCAGATCCAAGGGAACAGTGATTAAGAAATAACTCTCTAAAAGTCATTTTTCAAGGAGCAGACGCAGAAATTGTTCTCCAGACCTGGGCTCACACAAGGCATCAGTGCTTTTGGTTGTTTCTATGAAGTGCTTGGTGTGTCTTAGAGCACCAGAGAGGAATCATTGCTTGCCAAAGCCTGTGCTGTGTTTGGGGTGCAAATTCTCTGCTTGGTAACTCCAATGTTATTTAAAGAGCTGTGTAAAAGCGAAGGATTATGTATATGGATTTCAGCATGCTTGTACTGGGAGCTTTAGTTCGGATAAGTCTCTAATTAAAGCCAAAGGATGAAAGCACTCCTTCAGTAAGATATTACACTGTTAATTCTCTTACTTGTTCAGCTGCATGAGAGGAATGATAGATTGGGCTACGAGATAGTTTATACTTATGGCATATGGGTTGTTTGTTTTTTGCAGCCGAGCAGAGTGACAGCTCTGGGCTTGCCACTGTGCTGAGTATTATAGATTGCATTTACATTTCCTCCATCATTCCCTATTTGCATGGACATTTTAGTGCCTCTGGACCTTTGCACAATTATCTCTCAGGGTTATTAATCAAGTCCCAAAACATTAACACATCCAATCAAGTTAATTGAAAGAGATGAGTTTTATTAAAAAGAAAACCTAGCAAGGCCTGTAGCCTATATAATAAAGTTGTTTTGTAGAATCTCTGCATCTGAATGCAGAAGAAAAATGTCTTATGTGTGATACAACCCAACTAGAGCAAACCCAGCTGTTGGGTGCTGTATTTGGCCTAACCTGTGGCTTTACAGGAAACAGCAAGGAACGCCTTGAATAGTTTAATTTCCCCCTCATTTAAAGCGTAAGTTCTGTGTACAGTACAAAGCTATGTGCTACTGTCCACAGGACATGTTTTTAGCAGTTTTCAGGATTGTCACTTTTAATTTGTACAGTTTGTGTAACTTCAACGTGAATGCTTGGTTGCAGTACCTGCATTAATGAGAGATAGCATCTATCTCAGAGAGTCAGGGAAAGCCAGTCAATGTATTCACCATAGATTTGCTAGTTGAAATGTAGGTAATACAACTATATCTCCGTTTCAGTTTTGATTCAGAGCATTAGTGTGGCTCTGAAGCCAGTCCTCTCCTTGTCCCCACTGACTGTGTGCTGATTCAATTGACAGCTCTGTTTTGCTGTGCACAAACTGCCCCAGGCAATGCATCCCAATCTCTAATGGAGATAAAGAATGTGAAACAGTGCTAAGTCCTGAACCACAGGCATGGTGGGCATGTTTGGTTGAGGGGAGCACATTAAATCTACTCCCCAGTGAATGCTTGAAATACAATGTAGATGTAGAAGCCTTAGTACCAGATTGAATCTGATGATTTACTTCTGGTGTGCAAAATTACTTGCTAATGTGGATATAGCAGTGAGACTAGAATGAAGAAACTGTTTGTAATCAGTGGCTGTGGATGTAGCAACTCAACCGTTGTCCCCTGAAGTTTCCCAGCGCATCTACAATTGTATACTGGGCTGAACTGGTGAATCATGTACTCATCATGTGATGCACCTGTGTATGTCATTTCCATTCTTGAAGTCTTACCAAAGATAAAATCAGAGCACCACAGACTGGTTTGGGTTGAAAAGGACCTTAAAGCTCATTTAGTCCTCATGTGTTAATGTCCTGCTGCAGTAATTTGACTATCCAACAGTGTGGAGGAATATTACATCCAGAGGTCTTTTTTCTCATTTTGACCACTTGTTTCTGACCATTCCTTTACCTTTTAAACCACAAAAATCTAAATTTTAGACCCAAATGAGATGGAACTGTACCTTAAAAAGAAAAAGAGAAAGCCCCAAACCTTTATTAACGTTACCTTGATGTTGCTGTGTCAGCATCAGCGTGATTAACCCGCCATACAAATGTGGGTTCTATAAAATGAACTTGCTCCAAGGCGGCTTTGATTTGCATGCTCAACACTTTCCAAGTGTTGCATTCATAAATCAGTAGTTTTTTGTGTGTGTCTGTTCTGGGTAAGTGTTTTTCCTTCACTCCCCCCCTCAGTCCTGCAGCCCAACATGTATATCATGGCCATAGGAGACCTGCCCAGCATGTAGATTTAGAGAGACTGATTTATTTCGTAGGAGTAAGGAAAGACCTATTGCCCAAGCTTCCTCAAATAAATACACAAATTATTAATAGCTTGTGGAAAACATAATAAAGGAAAAAAAAAACCTAAAGGATAAAGTGACCTGCCGATGCATTAGGAGGAAATGCAGTATTACAGAAGGTACATGGTTCTGCCCATTGCAGCGTGCTTTATGAACGTCTGAGTTCTTATATGCAGAGCTACAAGGAGAATACATCTAAATTTCTTCTTATTTGAAACTTTGCATGTGTTGCAGAGAAGCTGAGCTTTCTGAGTTTTCAAACAAACATAGAAACTTAGAATAGTTAGGGTTGGAAAAGACCTTGAGATCATCTAGTTCCAACCCCCTGCAATGGGCAGAAACAACTCAAAGTCTTTCAGTTCCAGATGATAGTGTTTTCTAGGGAGTGGATGCTGTAACTCTTAGCAAACAGTCCTAGCTGTCTATGGTGGGGAGTATGGCTGCATCTGCCCAAACGTTATCAATACCGAGTTCGTTTGAACTGCATAAGGTTAACTGATGTGCTGTGGAATGGGATTTCATTCTTATCACATTGCAGTGTCCTCATTTGATGATACTGATTTATAGATTTTCAATTCCTGCAGATAAGCTTTCCAAGCAGGGTGGTGGCATTTTAAGACATGGAAGAGGTTACTTTTGAAGAGGTGGAGGGCTGATCTGAAGCAACAGTGTGTTTTCCTATATGTTATCTGTAAGAACATAGCACCCATAAGAACAGGCAGTATCTTCTGACTCATTTCTACTTGAAACTTAACATGAGTAAGATCTAAAGACTTAATCCTTATTTTCTTTTACCAAAGAAACTCGGTTTTGTGACTGTTTTATCCCTACCTTCTTTACATTCAGCCATCTAGAGACAACCCACGATAATACAGTCTGCAAATGTAACAACAAGAGTGTGGGAATACTGTAAAACACTGCTGACCTGAAAACCTGTTAAGAACTATAGACTGCTTTTTGACTTGCTTTTATCTTCTGAAGTCACCTCATGAAGGATTTCTCTGTGTGACAGTAACCTGGGCTCAAATTTCTCCTTGAAGATGGTTAGGTGGAGCATAACTATGTTTGATTTGAGCAGGTATGTAGAACGAAGGTGAAAGAACAACAAAGAAGCTAGGAAGGATTTAAGTTGTTCTGAAATTAGCAAAATTAGGCTGGGATACACCAAAGTTACAGCAGTCTTTTTCATTGGGTACTATGGTTTTGTATCATATTAAAAATAATAATAAAACAGGCTTAATGTTATGTTATGAACCCAAACTGGTGCTTAGTTCAAGTACTTTCATCTCAAAGGATCTGGAAAGCAGTATTTTGTGGGGTCCATGTCCTGCACAGACAGACCCAAGACTTCAAAGGTGGCTTTAAATTTGATAAATCTGACTTGGGATCTTCCCTCTAGCACTTGAACTGCCTAAAGGATAGATGGTGAGCTTTGGGAATCGCTTGGCATTTGATTCTGAGCCATGAGTCTAATTTTCTTCTGGCTCTTCTGAATGGGAGGTTACAGGAAATAAATCACGTGATACACAACTGATGGAGTAGTTGATGGTATTTTAATATATGGAATTTGTTTTCAGCTGTAAAAGTGGATTATGTGTAATGCAGAGTTAAACCAGTTCTGTCTGAATTCCCTCTGCAGCTGACAAGGTGTGTAATTAGAAACTGGCTACGGCCAACTAGAACTGGCTGATGCTGTGTGGTTGGCCTGTGAAAATGACATTAAGGGAGGATGGGTATTAGATCTAATGTCAACTGATTAGAGCAAGGGTGGCTAAGTGCAGTGTTTGCCAGAGTAAATCAGGAAAAGGTTAAGGAAGGAAAACAAGGCAAGAGATAAGAGGCTTGAAAGCCATGCTGTTCCTCACTTAGATCCTCAGAGATAATCCCAGGGAGTCCATCAAGATGAACGTGATGCATGGCACAGAGCTGCAGATCCCACGAGGGACCAGGCATGGAAACTGGGAGAAAAATGCCTGCAAATACAACTTTTCAGGCAGCAGATAGGGGAAGGATAATACTAATACTAACTCTAATTTCAAATGACTTCTTATATATTTATTGAATTACTTATTCTTTCATTTATAGCATTGTTTCAGAGCAGAAAGGAGAAATTAGATAAGGGGGCCTAATTGAATAAGCAGAATATGCCTCTTTATTTGTATTTCACAGAAGTTTTTCTTAGCCTTTGCTGCTTTTGCTACCTTAATTTCTCACGATGAATGTTGCACCACAGGATCTGCAACTTTGCATATCACTACAGAGAGGACTACATGGGTAATAGCCAAGTAGTGTCAATGTTTATTATACCAAAGATAGATTTGCTTTGTTTTGTGTTGAGTTTTGTTTCTTCTAATATTACTGTCTTGTCTCCAGGCAAGAAACCAGTTCTCCCTTTGCCTTAGACACATGTGGAATAACCTCATGTCTTGCTGGCAGGGGATTTAAAACAGCCACTATAATTTACATGATAATTGTGTCATATTCTTTACTTCCTGTACAAGTTCCTCCTCGTTTGAGCTTGTTTGGTCTTTTAACAAATAGCACACTTACCTTTGACTCTGCAGGGAGCTCTTGGCAATCTTGAGTCTGGAATATAATGGGAAAATGGCTCACCTGATGATTTCAAGGGGATTACAGATTTAGGGAAAATAATCTGGTGGATGGGAAAGAGAGGAGAATTCCACCAGGAGCAGCAGAAATATTGATCCCTGTCATTATCGGCTTGTCTGTCTTTCAGCACATCTTATTTTTGCAGTACTGCAGCGGGTAAGAGGGAAAGATACACTTGCAACACCAGGTATCTTCTCCGTGCTCAGCAGGCTGCAGGCAGTTCTTACATCCCAAGTCCAGCTTGCTCTGTGGTTTATGGCCCTGAATGATATTTTTTCCAAGTTCAGGCCTGAAAATGTGCTGCAGGAATAACAACTGTTCCATGTTTATACTGTATGTTTGTACCTTACTGTGAGGGTGCTGAAGCGCTGGCACAGGGTGCCCAGAGAAGCGGTGGCTGCCCCATCCCTGGCAGTGTTCAAGGCCAGGTTGGACACAGGGGCTTGGAGCAACCTGCTCTAGTGGAAGGTGTCCCTGTCCGTGGTGGAGGTTGGAACTGGGTGAGCTTTAAAGCCCCCTCCAGCACAAACCATTCTGTGATTCCAAGAGAAACACAGACTTCCTAAGAGCTGCAGTGCTTGTCCCAGTGGCAGAGGAGATAGATCATTCTGGCCTTAGCACAGCTTCACTCTTCACCATTCTGCTTGTCCTGTTTGAAATACAAATGATAGAAATTGGTATATTAGCAGGAGACCTCAGGATGTAATTGTATGTTGACTGAAATGTTTCTGATGGATGGACCTGGGGAGATGACATCTCTTATTTATGGAGAAGGGAGCACAGGTAATTGATAGATTTGACAAGAGCACAGTGGCAAAACAAAATAACACTAAGGCAGAATGAGAATGTATTTCCTAATGGCCTCCCTTGCAGCTGTATACACTGATTTAATCTCTCCAAAGCACTCTGTTGTTTATGAGGCCTGTGGGTACAATTTTATGCCTGACTGAAGAGGTTGCTAATAGCTGCCATATTTGTGTTTAAGGACCTGCAAAGGATTAAACTAAGTATTTTAAAGCAATGAGCCATAATAAAGTAATAATATATTGAAAATAATAAACAGCTTTTTATTCAATAATTGGCTGAGAAACTGGTGAACTTTAAATGACAAAACTACTAATTATAAGAGCAATTGCTAATCATATATTCATTGGGGAATGCAAATTAAAACCATGGCACAAAGGCTCTGTATGTGCCAGAGGCAACAAGTACCGGAGCAGGACGATGGGATCCTTTAAAAAGAAGCACAAAACCCACAGAAAACCCTTAAGGGAAAACAAAATATTCCTGTAGGAGCAAGTTGTGGTGATTACACACACATGGGTTGCTTTGCTGAATAGAAATGTTGTCTGAGGGAAGAAGTGTCTGTTGTTCTCAGTGGCCGTGTGTGATGTCCCATGTCGGGATGTTCTGTGTCTTGATCACAGTGAAATCCTCTCCAACCCACAAGAAGCACTGGAGTACTGGAGGTCTCCTTTCCCTGTTTCTTTAAGAGTGATATTCTTCCATCTCAACTTAGTCTCTTCTCTAAGAACTCCAGTTCATGTGGTTCCCATCCTTCAAAGCACAGCATCATGATCAGGGTTTCCTCTCTTCTTGAATATCCTTTTTAATAGAGCAGGGCTCGTAGAAATTATCTGAATAGAGGATTAGAGGAGGAGATTCCTGACAGCCTCAGTGATGAGTTGTTTTGTGCTTTTCTCACCAAAATATGTTTCATCAGAGTTTACCAGGGTTCTAGACTGCATAGAGTCACTGTCTCCTTTCTGCCTTAGTATGGGGCAAGATTACAGATTAGAAGGCACTGCAGGAAATCACTTTATAGACAGAGAATTTCTGGATAGGAACATCTGTTATTATTACTGAATCAAGTGTAGCTCCGTGCTGATGGAAGTACACACATGGAAAGGTGCAGAAGCTGTAAGAGAAGCAGTCCCAGCAGAGACTGCTAAAGGATACAGAATGTCCCAGAGTTGAGACAACCGAGTCATGGACTACCTGCAGTACAGCTGATAGAATAAATATTTCACACAGCCCATCAATAAAATAAACTTATTCAGAACCTACCCCTCAGTACTGAGGTGTAGTTTGAGTTTTGCAGGTTTGGAAATGACTTTGAAGTCATGAAGATGCTGAGGGCAAGCCATTATCAGCATCTGCATGTTCAAGGGCAGAAGCCTTTCTCAGGCTACTTCTAAGCCAAAACTCGTCACCTCTGTGTCTGTGCCACTTGCCCATCTCCAGCTTGATAATAGATAGTGCCTATTATTGTTTCTAATTCTGTGTTCTGCATGAAATAAGTTTCCTGGACCAAAGTAAACTATGTGGGAAAACTCTGCTGCTTGCTAAAGCTGTGTATGGTCATTTCCATGTAGTCACAGCAATTGCAGTGGTTGCATGGCTTTGATGCAGGAGGTGTTACTATGATTCTGTGTGGTGTTAAAAGGAGACAAAACAAACTCCTGCTGCTATTTCTCATTGATGGCTGTGTTGGTTCTGTTGCACCTGAATTCCTGCTGGATTCTCTGTGGGACTTGCACAGTTGGAGGTGTACGTGTCTGACAGGATGATAAATGTGGAGGCATATCTGGATCTGAGTCTCTGCTAGTAATACTTGTCCCTGGCTTCCAGCAGAAGCTGTATACATGGCTGCACAGGCATATTTCCATTTCTTGATGAATATATAAAATATATATGCCTATTAATTTGCTCTTAGAAGCCTTCAGGTTTCTATTAATGACTTGTGTCCCTCAAGGACCTTGCAATACCAAGTTCATATAGAGATGCCAGTGGAATATCTATGGGGCAAGCAGTACATCACATGGATAATGCCTTCCAGGAAATCATATAGAGGGGTAGTAACAGTCCAAATGTCTTTGCTGGTCACTGGATCAGCAGTGGCTCCTCCTGTGCAACCCCAGGTGCAGCTTCGCTTGGTTCAGCAGCCAAGGAAGACAGATCTACCTTCAGTGACAGGACCAACCAGCTTTCGGCGTTATGAACTGAGTGTTGAGATCCCTTGAAAAACAGGTTAGGTACTTGGATACTTGCGTATAAATTTTAGGTCCTTACCTTAAATATCCACTTTAGAAATCCTTCAGAGGAAAAAACATTTCCAGGCAAGACATAGTTGGAAATGATAACTTTTATTCTGCTTCCTACAGATTCTATGTTGATTTTGGCTTCTTATTTCCTTGGCATCACCAGGCTGGGTTACATATGATGTTGTAGCTAAAAAGGCAGTTACCAGTTGAACAGCATTTGTACAGGTTTGGTGGAAACCCCATCTATTTTAGATGTCACTGCTGAATGTTGGACAACCTTCTAGAAAACAGGGAGTCAGAAGTCAGCCTTGATGCTGGAGTTACCAGATGAGCTCATGGCACCAGTTAATGCAAGAGATTATGAGATGATGATGGAAATCTCTATGGAAGATGCTTCCAGTGTGGCCTCCATGGACAACAGCAGGAGTATGCAGTGTGATGGCTGCTGGATTATCCTGGTCCTTGTTGGAGAGAGGAAGCTGCTGAGTTGCAGAGAGTTAATTTTTCAGTGACCACAGGATAAACCACATTTCTATTTTGGTTTTGAATGCTACAATTTAGCCCTCAGAAAACCTTACAAAGCTCCTTAGTGCAGATCCACTACACTGAATTGCTTGAGCAGAATTTTCAGAGCAAGAAAACCAAGTGAAACAAAAAATCTATGAATGCTGTAACTTGTCACAAGGCAATTTATGGACACAGAAGGGGCTGAAGTTGGTGAATAAATTATTATCACTGAGATTATTCAGCCCTGTTTAAATTATGGAAGATGTTACCGGGTTGTTGTCCCCAGTCATCCTGCATTCTTTATATGCTGTGTTCTTCTGAGCCACTCAGAGATGCCTCACATCAAACTGAGCTGTTGATTGTATCAACATTTTTCAGTCTTTCCACAAAAGCATCCTTTTCCTCCAGCTTGTGAGAAGGGCCTGACACAAAGAGACATATTATGAAGATATCAGCACAGGTTTTAGTGACCTTGGCTAGGCTGGGCCTTCCAAATCTGCTGGAGGAACAGGTCTTCGAGTAGGGGAAAGCTCCTCTGGGTGCTGGGTTGGGGCTGAGGAGCGATTCCCTCTAAGGGTACAACAATTGACACTAATGGGTCTTGCCTCGCATCGCTGTCGAGTGTTGGTGTCAGTCCTTCAAGCTCACCTTCTGGCACAGAACCACCCCACAGCCTGCACATGTGTAAGAACACCATGAGTGCAGTCAGGGAGATGTATCTGAGGTGCCCTTGGTCATAATGTTCAGTTGTGGAAGGAGATGGGTCAGGACAGGATCTATGGATGTGCATCTCTTTCTGCACAGTAACAAGTCTTGCTCTCCAAGAAACAAATGTTGGTTGGTGTATGCAATCAACTGAATAGTGAAGTTTCTTTGGGATCCCAGCTAGTTGAAGATGTTCAAGAGGACTCACCAAGTTCCAAAGAAGGAACAAACCTAACTCCCTGACCACCAAAGGAATTGCAGCTCAGGGCATTATTTGTTGGCTGAAGTGATAGCAGTGAGTGGTTTGGGGTAGGATCAGGTGATACCACTCACACCTCATTTGCAAGCCAAGCTACTGAGCCATGTGTGTGCAATAACCACCCGATGTGCTGACTCATGGTGAGGGCTAGAAACCAGCCTTGTTCTATGGGGTCATGGCTGCTGCAAGACCTCAGTCCCACCTGGGCAGCCTCAGTGCTTCAGGAGGAGCTCAGCTGGGAGCAATGAGCTCCCCTTGCTCTGATTGCGACCAGTTTGCTTTGGGATGATTCAGGTAGAGGGAAAAAACTGAGTTGTGGTTGTGAAATAGTTGGAGTGATAATAGGCTTTTTTTTATCCTTTCTGACTAAATCAGTTAACAGTTTGGATGCTGAGAGTGGGAGCAGCCTCACAATGTGAAGAGGTACTTTTTTGTTTTCTCTTTAATTATGTACTTTCTTGAGGTATGATGATAGAGACGTGCATATGTGCTCTAGAGCAAGGGTAGGTATTGTAATTATGTTGATCTAGGTGAATTGTGGATGTGTTTGCATAGAGACTTGTATGATGACTTGTTTGACAAATGTATTTATGGAAGCAGCAGTTCAGCTACTTTCTGGATTTTAAGAGTTGTATCACTGACATTTAACTGTGTTCCTCACCCCTTTGCTTATAGCCAGGACTGGCAGTGAGTCAGAGATTACTTCTTTGTGCTCTAATGCATAAAAGTGTAGAGATGCACTTAGCTATGGTGGTGGTGAGAGCTGAGAATTGAAGTTCAAAGCCCTAAAAGTAGGGGTTAAAGTTGCTTTATCTCTTTGGAGTCTGTACAGCACTGCTTTCTTTCCATGTTCCAGATCATTCCCCGTGTTTTGTGTGTTTTTGGTCTCACATAATGTGTTTCCTAAGGAGAACATTTGTTCACTGGTTCTTGGGGATTGGTGTGGGGAGTTTCTCTCTGGAGCATTGTTTCTTTGCTGCTGCTTTTGCTTTGCCTTACCTCCCTATGGTGGTTCCCTGTTGTTAAGAAAGCGGGTATGGATGTCACGAAACTGTTTCTCTGCTCCTCCGCTGTGCTGTTAAATTTTGCCATGGTTGTTTTAGTGATACCTTAACAAATTTACAGACAAAGGCAGTGGGAGTGTCACTGTCACAGCAAAGATGTGTTTAATAATCACTTGTAGATGGTACAAAAGCAAATCCAGTGACAGCCCTGGCAATTCCCACCTTCGTTATTGCTGACAGACGGCACAAGGATAAGAACAAGCTGGTTTACATCCACTGACACTAATATACAACCAGTGGTGATGTCCCAAAGGAAATGTCACCAATTAGCATGAAAGCTGCTGCAGTTATCAACTGAGACAAGATTTGGCTATGGAAAGTACAAGGTTTTAAGATGAATCTATGATTCCTTGTCCCAAGTGCTTTCCTGTCCAAGCACATGTGGAGATTTGTAAGACAGCTCAAGTGAACTTCTTGGTAGGCTCCTGTGGTCTGATGAAGCCATTTACTCCATGTCTGTCTTGCTTCCAGTGCTGGTAGCCTCTGGGAATGAGGTATCATGGTGTTATAGTGAAAATAAATAGGCTTGTGTATGTGTATGTATATGTGTGTATATGTAAATATGGCAAAAAATACTGGGATTGCATGGGGAAAGTCTTTAAAAACAAAGATGGAAATGCGTGATGGAGACATGGAGAATAGCAGGGGAAGGATTTGGGTTCCTTCATTTTGCATAAACTGCTCAATCCTCTGTGTTTAATTTGAAACTGGGCAGGAAAAAATGAGAGGAAACTACCACACCATCTGTAACAACTGCCATGACAATTTATGCTGCATTAAAAACCTTTCCCTGAAGCTGTGCTTTAATAAGATTCCTAGTCAGAAGTCAAACTCTGCTTGGTAATTCATTCTAAACTCTCAGAATGCATTTATTAGTGTGGAAACGGCAGAAGTGAAGTGACCACTTTTGAAGTCCATATGCAAAATTAGCCAAATCTAGTGTCATTCTGAGTTAAAACCGAATGAAGGGGAGTGCTGTAACATGCAGTGAGTGCTATCTTCCGCGTTAGCAGGAGGCTGAATGAGCATTGTTTAAAATAACATTTTATGAGGTTTCCTTAAAGTGGATACTCAATGTGATAGATTATGGTTTTTATCTCAGATAAAGTAACTGAAATGAGAAATGTTCCATTATAAAGGAATTTTTTGGAAGAGGGGGATACGCTTTATCATGTTATAGCTTTTGTGTCATATTAAATGCTACTTACGTGCTTTATTGAAATCCAAACCTCTTGCTTGGAGTTTCTTTTCGAACCATACAAAAGCTTATGGTTCCCAGCCTCTTACACAATGAATATATTAATGAGCTTCTGCATATTTTATTGCTCTGTATTATTCTAAAAGCCATTAATCTGTTTTTTCTTGATTATCAGTTATGGAAAAAACATTATAGTTTTCCCCTCAGTTTCACTGCTGCTAAGCAATTTCAGGACTTTAAGAACTAATTTCTTTAGCTGCTTGTTGGAGTCATTAAACTTGATACTTTTCCTTCTCTTTTTCCTGTTGAAGATTGTATCCAGCCAAAGACCCAGTGCGTTTTTATCTGAATACAGGAGGACAAATTCTGCTTTGGGGTACTTGCTTGTTCTTTCATTCAAGTACATTAGACTTGTGTATGAATCTCAGGCCCTAATTATGTTTCTAATAATAGAAGCTTCTTGCTATAAATACATAACTCATTGAAATGATTCCTGTATGTTTAGCAGACGTGACTTCTGCATATTCATTAACCTTCCAGTTCTCCACTTGAGATATGGAAATGTTTGATGATTAGTGGAGGGCCTGCTCAGAGGACACAAGGAGAAGGAGTATTTGTCATCTGTCTCAAGGGAGTAAAGCCAAGCTAACATTATGGGAGCAAGTGGCAGTGGCGTCAAGCTGTTCCTGTGTCCTGTGTCATGGACTGGTATGGGGTGGAGCAGACCCTGCTGTAACTTCATGCTGAAGACTTTTAAAACTGGGGCCACCTCTTAGAGTCCAATGTGGTGCTGTTTTGACTCTACAGTAGTGCTTCTTGATTAATCTTTTGTTTTCCTTTGACCTGGTGTATTTGCTGAAGGGAGGAGGGAAACAGAAAATCAGGTTAGAATAGAAATTTATATCTCTTTGCTGTAAGTCGTAGGAAGTCCTAATGGAAGGTGTCCCTGTCCATGGCAGGGGTCTGGGACTAGGTCATCCTTCAGGTCCCTTCCAACCCAAACCATTCTAGGAGTCTATGAGTCTGTGTTTAAGTTACCTGGTTTCTAATTAGCTTTTGGGAAAACTTCAAGTTACACAGAGATCTGTGTGGTTCATAGGCATGTGGTAAGTAGCTTTGTGCATGTATTGCAGCCTACTCTTAGTCCCAAGAACATGATTTTGATAAGGATCCCTGCTTGCACTAGTCCTTGTGAGTGGTAAAAATACATTATGTACTGTATTTGTAGAATAGAATCATAGAATAGCTAGGGTTGGAAAGGACCTTAAGATCATCCAGTTCCAACCCCCCTGCCATGGGCAGGGACATCTCACACTAAGCTATGTCATCCAAGGCTTCTTCCAACCTAGCCTTGAACACTGCCAGGGATGCAGCATTCACAACCTTCCTGGGCAACCCATTCCAGTGCCTCACCACCCTTGCAGTAAAGAATTTCTTCCTTATATCCAATCTAAACCTCTGCTGTTTAAGTTTTAACCCATTACCCCTTGTCCTATCACTACAGTCCCTAATGAATAGTCCCTCACCTCTGTCCCTGTAGGCCCCCTTCGGATACTGGAAGGCTGCTCTGAGGTCTCCACGCAGCCTTCTCTTCTCCAGGCTGAACAGCCCCAACTTTCTCAGCCTGTCTTCATACGGCAGCTGCTCCAGTCCCCTCATCATCCTTGTAGCCCTTCTTTGGACTTAATATTACTTATCTGTGTTTTCTTAATGGCTTTAGTTACTATCAAAACTAAAACTATTTTAGTTACTACCAAATCAAAGCTATTTACTCTTCACTTATGTATTTTATTTGAAGTCCCAAAGAAGACATGAGTGAGACCTTTCTTACACAGCAAAATGGATGACCAAGCCCATCATTTCCACGCTGCAGAAGGAAATGTGTTGACCACAGACCACTTAGTTCCACAGACCAGGTTAAAACAGGATTTAAGGGATGCACTGATCCTGTGATGTCCCAGCTCCGAGGGGGCCATGTCACCCATGGGGAGCAACCATATTTCCACTGTGATCATAGGGCTTAATGATGGAGGTGTGAACAAATCACATGCATATTATATGGCAAACAAACTCTCATTTTACCTTGGCAATTATTGATTTATATTCCCAGAGTGACAGAAAGCATTTTTATGTGTACATCCAGCAACAAGTTGTTGCCATGGCAACATGAGCGTTGGGTACCTTTCTCATCCCACCCTCATCCCAAAGTGAAACCCAGTAGGTTCTGAGACCCTTTACAGGTTATTGCAGTCATAAATAATGTAAGTGTTACTTCTTGTCTCCTTCCTGGGGCTGGTGGAATAATTCATGTTCCAGGGAAGTAAAGCATGAATCTACTGCACCTTCAGCCATGAGCTGGGCCAAGTCCAACATTCCCTACAAAAAAGAGCTGGAGAAGTTTCATTTTTGCTCTTTGACTCTTTGCCTTCTTCTCTCTTGCTTTAAGGGGGCAAAACAACCTCCACCAAAATCCAACTTGCTCTTAATGCTTCCTTCAATTGCATACTGCTAAATAACTTTTAAAGTCTGCAGCCTGTTTGTACTACACATGAAGCCAGTAGCAGAGTTTGCAACATCAAGCTCTTGTCTGTGAAGGGTACCTGGCCAGGGCACCTGTAACATCTCTTCTGTTTGCTGGGTGCAACTTCAAATGCTTTAGAGCCTTGCCAGGTGATTGTCCTTGCTTCATGGGGAATCTCTCCAAAGCCAGACAGGAGGCTCCTGTCTTTAATGCTGATTTCCAGGTGTTGGTCTCACAGCAGCTGTGGTTTATGCTGTGACTGAGAGCAGGTTGCTTTTTCTGAATATACAGACTACAGCTGCAGAGAACCCATACCCCAGCTCTGGAGCTTGGTGTGCTGCGTGCTGACCTGCTGCCACCTCTGTTGCTGCAAGAATGTATGATTGGACTTCAAAATGATGCTTAAGTGCATAGAGTCACAGAATGGTTTGGGTTGGAAGGGACCTTAAGGCTCATGCAGTTCCAACCCCTGCCAGGGGCAGGGACACCTTCCACTGGAGCAGCTTGCTCCAAGCCCCTGTGTCCAACCTGGCCTTGAACACTGCCAGGGATGGGGCAGCCACAGCTTCTCTGGGCACCCTGTGCCAGTTCCACTTTGTCTTATCACTGGATTCTTCTGATCATGCTAAAATACTCATTTTCCTGGGCAAAGGCAGGGATAGCTAAATGGCATACCTGAAGAACAAGCTCTTGCAGTAGCACCTCTAAACTCAATTATGTGAACTTCTCCAACTGGCACTGGGATGCATGTGGTTTCTCTTTAGATCCTCACAACTAAGGTTTACTACCAGAGATGCTTTCTGCCTAAAAGAAGTGGTGCTGTGTCCCCAGAACCTGTTTTCTCCTGCTGTTCTGCCAGTTGCTGGTTGCTCAGGCAGGTTTGTGGGGTCTCTGTCCTTGGAGTTACTCCAAACCCAGCTAGATCCACCCTAAGCAACCTACTTTGTGGGACCTAGCCCTGAGCAGGGAGGATCTCCAACATCGCTGCCAACCTCAGCAGTGCGAGGAAATAGACCCAAACCACTGGTGCCAGCACTGTGTGGGTTGGCTTAAGGTGAATACTCGCAGCTTACACAGCTGGAGCAGCCTGCTGCCATCCTGGGGTGCCCCATAAAGGCTGCTCTACCCCCTGCCTGCCTTGCTGGAATGGGACAAACAAGAATCATGACTACTCCATCAGTGTGTCAAAGCCCTCAAGAAAATACCCATGTTGCTGCACCTCCTTGTAGTGTTGACTGATTGGAATTACTTACCATTAGTGGATGAACAGGTACTTAAAAAATCTGTTCTTCTTTATTTCCCTCCTCCCCGTCTTGTAAGGTTTAAATATAATTAAAAGGAGATTGACTGAAAATCAAGTTTGGTTTATCTGTGGGTGACCCAGCAAACCACATCTTTTTAATTTCATGCATCAATGAGACGATACGTCATGCTTTGTACAGTGCGACAGCTTGCTACATTGCATAACTCCGCATGCTGATGCAGCCAGGCATGCAAAATTACCCTGATCCTCAGACTCTGGGAACTCATGGCAATGAGCAGCTTCCTCTGCAGCTCGCATTGTTCAACAAGCCCTGTTTTTCCCCATCTTCCCTCTTATTCCATACAAAGGATGAGAATGGAGTGTTTTGACAGATGTGATTGGGTAATGGTTATAAAATGTGAATAACTCCAGAGCGGACTGGGGTTGGACCAACACAGTTGCCCTGTCAGGAGCTGCTCAAAATCATGGGTATCTCTTTAGCTGTTAGCTTAGCTTGGGAATGACATTGCCTTATTGTGCTTCCTGCATGGACTATGCCTTTCTTTTAGCAGTGATATGAGTGTATAGCTCCCACATCTCCTTGCCATTGCATTTACCACCTTGTAGGACTGTTCTTGTAATGCAGAGAGGTTGTGAATTCAACAAACCTCATGAATTTGCCATTCTGCATTTCCCCATCACATAGCCCCATAAGCACCTGCCAGCCATCTGGTTTCTTTTGGAGTGACATGGAGATGAATGTTGCTGCACTTCTCTTCTGCATGGCTCTTGAGTTACCTCATCTGCTTCCATCCCAGGGAAAGGAATAGGAATATTGCTCAGCAGGCACAGGGCTGCTCTGTGGGACCCTCTTCAGTCACCTCTGAAAGCCACCAGCAGCATGTGCTTGGTCTTGCTGTGTCCCAAGGGGTGTATAACTATGAACTGCAGGGAGAATAAAAGGCTGATGCTGGGCATGGATGGATATCTCTGGAGTCAAAGGCCACACATAAGCATCCAGTGCTTTGCTTGGGACAAAATTTTTGTGTCATATCTGACATCTGTCAGAGGCTCCTTGTGTGTAATGGGGCTTCTTCAGGCATCTCTCACATGGCTGCAACAGTGGGAAGCCCTGAGAACTACTCCTGATGACCACACTTGAAAGTATTGTCAATGGGGAGGGTTATCTGTGTGACCTTTCCTGTCTGCTTGTGTTCATGAATTACCACAGCACCTGGGAGTAGCTCAGGGAAGTCCCTGGCCACAGAAGCACGTGCTTATCTGAACAGTGACAATCAAACCAAAATGGTGCTTAGTGGCCTATTAAGAATCAAGCTTGCTGTTAGGATTATTGCAATGACTGGGATAGGTTTTGGTAACAGTGACAATGACATAGCTATTTAGCTGCAGATCAGAGTAGCCAGAATGTGGGTTTGGATGTTTCTGGGTGATGACTAAATATTGCTGTTCTGCTTAGAAGTCCCTTTGGAGCAGGAGCTGCTGTCTGCTTGTGTGGTACCCAGTGTGATGGAGTTGAGCTCTTCCAGCTTTATTTTCATGAATGCTAAAAGAAGGGAAGATGAACTGCCTGAAACCTATTTCTCACCTTAATCCCTGTATCAGCAAATGGGCTTGAGCAAAATAACCGGAATTAGCATATCTCAGAGAGGTAGGAGAGCACCATGACAGTTTGGAGTCCTTAGATATTGTTCTTGCTTGAGTTGCTTTGCATTTCCTCAAAGCGTACAGTGCCCCTCTGGCACAATATACATCCACACTGCATCACGAAGTGCTGAAACTTCACATCTTAATTCTGTGTGAGCGGTTTTCTCTTGAGGCTCTGGTGCCTGTGTGGAGAAGGAGCCCGAGAGCAGCATGGAGAAGGTTACACATTATGCAGAGAGATGTTGATGGTGTATTAAAACATATCCTCACTGATGTCATTTTTGTTTGGTACAATCGTATTTGAAGTACAACCACTTTGAGGTTCAGTGAAGAAAAGCCTGTTTATTTGGAGCTGGTGGAGATACTTGGATGGAGTTTAACTGGGGTATAGGTCTCTGGGATAAATTACTCCACTTGTATTTTCTTTTCCTTTTAATCTGGAATGCACGTAAGCCACACAGCAATATTATCATCACTTTGCACTTTCCTTAGGAAGTATCTTAATATTGTATAATCCTCTTTGCTGCAGAATGGGGACTGAACTAAGATGGAATTATATTTTAATGTAATTCCTCGTGAAACAAAAGGGGACCGTGTTCAGAAGCTGGCTAGATATATGGCACATAGGAACTAGACAAGCTGTGTAACATCATGACCGGTTTCTATGGCAACTAAAATGTCAGCTATCCTTTTGGCTGATTCTATTAATCTGTGGTAGAAGCACTGATACTGACATATTCGGAATTTATTTAAACAAGAAGGTGAAAAGATAACCTCAGCGCAGCTTACAAACAAGGGTGAAGTTAAGCCACTAACATAATGCTATCTGACGTGTATATAACAGTGTAACAGGCAAGTAAGACATATCCAAGGCAGCCACTCGGAATTTTGTCAGGAAACTGATTAAGCCATTTACTGACAGAAGTTACCCATTATTGTTTGGTTTTGGACAAAATTCCATGTTGCCTGCAGCGTTGCCTTGCCCAAAAATGCTGCCCTGTATTCACCTGTGTACAATGGAATCAGTGGCCAGGTTAGCAGTAAAACCACCAAGCAGGGTGTAATATGGGCCCCTGGGACATCCTGAGCTAGCTGTTTTGGGGGTCTTTCCCACCTCCCCCAGAAGCTGTTGGCTTCTCTCTTATTGTGGCTGCCTCATGGAGAAAGCTGTAGTACTCAGTGATTAAAATGCATGGACTGGCCACTGGAAAATGGGAAAAGCAGTTGCAAGGAAACAAACTACATTCTCTGTTTCCTCTATGTGGGTCAAATATTTTCCTAGGGATACTTAGAAATGATTGTGCTATGCTATTTCCCTTTGGTACTTTATCCTTTATTCTCTTGCTATTGAAATAGCTAAATGTTTCCCTACTTCTCAATGTACCATGACAATACAAACTGTACGGTGATGTTGGAGCACAAAATAACTATGGATGCAGATACTTGTCATTATGATAAAACAACATCTTTTCATCTTTATCTTGGAATTACAGGCTCCTCAGGAAGATGCCAGTGTCTTGTTATGGAAAATGAATTTTCAGGAGTAGAAAGATATCTTTTAACTTATTCTTGAATTCTTCCTGTTTGCCAGAGGCATGGAGAAAAATTAGCTTCTTCCCCAATTCTTTTGCTGGTTTTATTAAAATTCATAGTACAAAAAGTGCCATATAAAAGTGCTTAGTGTGTGACTGAGGGAAAGAAGAGCTGGGAAATGCAGAGCTGAATTTATTAGAAGGTTATTAGCTGGCTGCTGTCTGGATTTTGTTTTGTTATTTAAAGAAAAAGAGTAAGCCCTCAATATCTTTGTCCATTTCTTTTGAGGTTTGCAATGTACTGAAGAGGATTCAATGCAGTATTGATGTATTTCTGATGTTAGAAGAAGCCGAATTGTCACAATTGTAACCACACTATAGCTCCTGGAAACAGCCTTCATATGAGCTGTTGCACAGCTGTTTGTTGCTGAACAAAATCGGGTTCCTACAACCTGCAGCACTGCCTCATGCATCCCTGTGACTGCTGGCTTTGTTAGGCAGGTGCTGGCGCAGAATTGCACAAATGCAGTCTATTTTGAGCTTTTCTGAAGCTAAAAGGAGTGGTGAATAATATTTGGTGTACAGCAAAGCTGATTTCTCCTGGTTTCTAATTAGAGCAGCAGTTACATGAAAGACGAGTTTCTTATCAACCTGCATATTTAATATCTTCAGTTCATCAAGTTCTGCCTCTAACTTCCATGGGAGTTTGCCAGTGTTTTAAACGGCTTCTCCTATCTTTGTTACGTAGTACCAGAGAAATGTAGGATGTCACTTGATATTAAAGAAAGTAAGCAGATGTCACCAAGACTGAACTTGAGAGCTTAAAATAGCATTGTTCTGTCCCTGTCTAGGGAAAGTGAGGATGGAGTGCTTCCTGAAAAACTCCAGTCCTTCCTAAATCCCATTGCAGTTTGACCTCATCAAGAGCTTTTTCCAAAGATGATAGTGATGATTTTTCATTTCTTTTCTTTCTGTAGGATACTTAAACTATAGATGGGAAGGTTTCTCTGGTCCTGGTAGTAGTGAGAGTGCCTTGGGTTTCTTTCTGTTTTGGCATGCTTCTGTTGGAGGTGCTTTCTTTTGTACCTCCCCATGAAAGACCCATCTGAACTCAGGGCTCCCACAGGCTTTGCAGTGTCCAACCCCCGGGAACCTCACTAGTCTAGATCGTGGGAATGTTGTGTTTATCCTGAAAAATAAAAACAAGCTTAAAACCTTTTCCTTGACCAAAACAAAGGAAGCCTGTTCTTTATCCTGCATTGTTACAGCAAACCCAGGCTTTCTTCTGCAAAGAAGATGAAATCCCCTAAGAGGGGAGGAGGTGAGGGAGTGGAAGTGCTTCTAATTGTTTTTATTCCTAAGCAGGGCTGACATACCGTATGTAACAAAGATTACCAACTCTTAATTCGGGTGGAAAGTCATGCCAGAGACTATTGTGAGAAGAATGCAGTCTTTCCTTCTGAAGCCACTGACTTGGAAAACTTGCACACACAAGAAGGTTGACCTTTTGAGGAGTCACAGACATTAACTTTTGATTAAGTGCTGTATTTAATTTCACTGAGCTTCTAACCCAAGGGCAGGCTCTAGCTTAGTGTACTTTGAAGTCAAATGCCTGGCTGGTCCTATCATGATCAAAACATGCTTTGAGCCCTAGGTATTAGCAAGGGAAATACTTCCGGTGCAAAAGCAGCTAGATCTTGATTTAAGCCCTTCTTGTATGATTTCGAAGGTGTTATTTGGGATACCTCCTTCAGTGTTTTAAAAATAAGGACCCTCATTTGTTCGATGACCCAAATTCTTAGCTGGCAGAAAAGAGTGAATCTGTTTTAGTTGCCTGAGTTGCCATCCCTGTATGCCAAGTTTGCACTGGCTTTTTGTTAGCGCACTTGGATTTCCTTGTCAGCCTTGCCTTCTGCCCTTCAAAGACACAAACACTGATTTTAGTGATTTTTTTAATGCATATTTATACACATGTAGGGTGTATATATAAAATATTATTTATAATATGTGTATTATGTATATATACTAAAGCATATTTTAGGTGCCGGGCATTGTGTTTAAAGTCCAGGCATTCCTTGTCAATAACATGGCAGCGCTTGCCAGATACGTGTCTAGTGAAGCAGATGTTGCTAGAGAAACTCTGCTATAAAGCCTGCCAAAGGACTAGAAATCATGTTGCTGGGTCTTGGCAGCTTTGATGTGTGTCAGAAGCAGGGCTTCCAGTCTGTGTCTGCCTCTTCATAAGCACAAGGACCAATGTTTTCAGGGTCACATCAGAGCAGGCTAGGCCAGAAGTGAAAGGTGGTCTGAGCTGGTGTGGGCTAGCAGGGTGCTGGCCTGATGTTCGTCAGCAAGCTTCATAGCTGATTAAGTGCCCTATTTGATAGTTCTAAAAATGGATGGACACATGACTTAGTGTGTAATTTCATCTCTAAAGGATACAACTGGGATCACTTAAGTTGAAAGGCCTTCTTATGCTGATAACTAATGTTGGTCCTTCATCTGCTTTAAAATCGTGGCAAAATAGTACAATCTTCTAGAAAGGTGACACGGGACGAACTGCATGTTCTCTATTCTTTGTACCTCACAGCTTTTTCTTCCCTTTCCCAAATCTACCTGCCTTAAAAAATCAACTTGAAGGAAGTTTTTGGTATGTCAGGCTAGAGACCTTTACCCACTGGGACTCTCCTTCGATTGCTGTTGTCCTAAGCTCATGGTGAGAGTGTATACAAGGACTTGGGTTATTGTAGTATAAGAAGCTAATGCTTGTTGGTAGAGTTGCCCTTGTGTAGGCTCTCAGACCAGCTCTGTTCTATAGGGAGAAATGTATTTGCTTGAGGGGTTTGTACAAGTTTTTGGCTTAACCTGGGAGGCACAGCTGTGAAGGGATGGATGTGCATGGTTGCTTCACATGGCTCGGCCAACAAGGAGTTGAATTGCAGTTACATGATGGCTTGCAGCAGTCTGCTGCTTCCTTGGAGGAAGAAAATCTGTTTATTTCTTGTTGCCAGGAAGGTCTGATCAGCCTTTGGGTATAACACAGGGAAACCCATTAGATTCCGAGCTGCTACATGTTTGCTCCAAAATACACTCCCCATCGAATTTCCTTCTGCCAAAGAAAAGCAAGTCAGCCAGGAGCAGGTATGGTTTCACTGGTACATGAGGGGAATCATTTAACAATTGCAAAAGCTACCTTACCTGTCAAAGTCCCCTTTGGCAGTCAGCATATTCCTGGGATGGATAAATGACTGCAGGGTTTTATTCCCTTTGGGCTGTGTCGTGGCAGGAGATTCACCACAGTCAATGTGTGAATTGAAGACTTACTTTTGTGTGATATTTAAAGGAAACAGAGAAGTGAGGGGATACTGCTTTTTGTTGGGCTGGACTTGTGCTGAATTCACACTGGAGATGTCCTGTATTAAGTCTGACAGGATTAGAGCTGTTGGAGATGTGGTGAAGTCAGTGCAGACGTGCTGATTCACTCTTCTCTATGTGTAGCATTAGCGCCGATCCTTGTTACCAGACTCTAACCATCTAAGACAACACAAGCCTGTGATGCTGAACGTTTTTAGGCAATTGCTGTGTTTGTCAAAACTGTCTGTAGCTTTTCTTCTCCAGTGCAATATGGTAAGTAATGAGCTATTGGAGTAATGTCTGTTTGAAGCATCCGTAGCCATATGGTAATGTGGGAGGCGAGGATAAAACAGGGATCAGTCACAAGTGTTTACTTTGAAACACAGATAAAAAGGCAAGTTTTGAGCTGCAGCTCAGTGACGTGTTGGATCAGGTACTGGAAACAGTAGGTTTTAATTACTTTTTGTGTTTAGTGAACTTTCAAATCCCAAGCACTTAAATCCCTTAGGTATTAGTCCTCCTGATTGCTCTTTTCAAATCTGCACCGTGAAACAACAGGATGAACCGATGTTGTCTTTGAGTGAAGCCACAACCAACTAATCCACAGATTTATTAAATCTTATTTTGAGCATCAGTATGAGCTCTGTGTTGTTGAAATTGGGAAAACCTTGCTTAGGGAGGTTGATGAAGCTGCCTGGCTGCACTTGCAAGATAACTTCAGAGGGTTTGGGGTTGTTTTAAAACCTGTTCAAGACCCCTGGCAAGTGCTTGGCTGAATAGTTTAATAGTGAGGAACTTGGGCTCCTTCCTGGGGTGAGCCACAGCTGTAGGAAGCAGAGTCCTCTGGGGAAGTAGATGGGCTGTTTTGGTAACTGAAGTGTGTTTGGAAGTGACAATTCATATAAATATCCCTCTAGAGATGAATCCTCATTTGGGGTCAGGGAAGCTGCACTGATTATTTTTCCTTCGCTGAGCTTTACACCTGTGCTCTTGGCTCCTTTCTTCCTCCTGGAGCAGGAGCCCCAGACCTCAGCTGCCTGCTCCATCCTGGGGTTCCCATGTTGGAAATCTTTGGGGAATGAGGGAAAAGAAGCCTTTGTGCACCCATCAGTGAGGTGTTTGGAATCAAGTGGTATTAAGAAAACTTTTTGGTTCAACAAAAGAAAATGTCCCGTGGCCCACATGCATGTCATGCTTAAAGTATGTCTGCAGATTAATTAGATCAATGATCCTACTGGGGAAGAAGAAGGTGAATATGTAGGTGAAGAGAGAAATTTACTGCATCAATATGTTCCTGCAGTTTCTTCCAGGAATATGTAACTTCCTGCTGATCACCTAAAGGATGCTTATTTGTTGTTAATAGGAAGTTTTGTGAAGTGGTTTGATCAGTCTGGAGAAAAGAATAAGGCTCCAGGAAGATCTTAGAGCAGCTTCCAATGCCTAAAGGGGTCAACAAGAAGTCTGGAAAGGGGCATTTTACAAGGAAATGTAGGCATAGGACAAGGGAGAATGGCTTTAAACTGAGAGAGGGGAGATTGAAATTAGACATGAGGAAGAAGCTCTTCCCTGTGAGGGTGCTGAGGCGCTGGCACAGGGTGCCCAGAGAAGCTGTGGCTGCCCCATCCCTGGCAGTGTTCAAGGACAGGTTGGACACAGGGGCTTGGAGCAAGCTGCTCCAGTGGAAGGTGTCTCTGCCCGTGGCAGGGGTTGGAACTGGATAAGCTTTAAGGTCCCTTCCAACACAAGCCATGCTGGGATTTTCTTTGCAAAGTACAAACAGAACAGGGAAGGGGGAAATCACAAGTCTCAAACTTTTCTAATACCATAGAGATATGTATGTGTTTTCTAATACCATATGGGCTTTTGGCTAAAGAGCGCTCTGTATGCTAATTCAATGTTGTCTTATATTGATATAATCTTGGAGTTATGTCTGGTCAGCATTAATGATAAGTGACAAAGATGCATTTCAGAAACTCTGTTTCATCAGATGGGAATTATATCCTGTAAATGGCAGCCCAGATCATAATATTTCATCCCTGTGTTGATTTATCCCAGTCTCAGACTATTTATATCAGTTTGCAACTGGAAAACTTCATCTAGTCTGTGATCTTCTAATTGAACACATACAATACAGGCATTATACACAGTATAATGTATATGTATATAAAAGATGGAGGCTTCATGAACATATATAAATGGATTCTAAAATTGGTTTTGAGATGAAATTGCTTCATAAAGGAAGCATATTGTATATATGCCTATATGTACAACATGTACATATGTTTTCATAAACCTTATAACCATGTTTAATGTGTGTGCTTTAAACTTCTAGAACCATATTGCCTAGAGAAGTGTGCTCATAATTGTTCGCAAGATAAGTGTTCATAATTGCTGTGATTTTTGAGCACAATTATTGTAAGTAGCTGTGCATCAAAATGAACATTTAGAAGAGAAATGGGCTTTTTCTGTGCAAGAATCATCTTTTACTTACACACACACACATATCTATTTTATTTACACATGCAAATATATGTGTGTGTCTATATATATGTAGATGTGTGTGTATATATACATGTGTGTATATGTATATATGTGTGTATATATATATAATCTCAGGAAAGTGGCTTTTTCAGTACTCAGGTAACGTCCCTAGAATTAAACAGGAGCAAACACAGCATCTACCCATCAGTTTTGGTGCTACACGCAAATCTCTTCACAGCTATTTACACTTGGAATGTTTCATTTGCCAACTCCAATGTGGCATTTGCAAATGCAGATTAGTTACGAGAGCACTGTTGGCTGCTGCTTCCTCCTTTCAGATGTGGCTGGGACTGGACATTTCCTGCCCAGACTTGCAGGCAGCAAACATATGGTGTGGTGGAGAGTTTATGGAATAACTTGCTGGGAGTACTTCAAGTGTTCCAGAAATCTTCCAGGCAAAAATGCACCAGTTTGAACATAACTTTGGCATTTTGGATGAATGCTAAGATATTCTTTTGCTCACTTGTATTGTTATGTTTCACAATGACAGTGCAGACAGATAGATTGCGGGTTAAATTAACAGGTATAAATCTCTGCCTTTATTGGCTGTTTGCTTGAAATGCAAACACTTTCAGGGGTCTGCATTACAAGAAAATTCACTTTACCTTAACAAGTGAATTCCACAGCATCCGTAACTAGCAACAGTGGAGTTGTCTCTCTGAGATTTACAATTTCTCACTTCACACTGTACAGCACTTCTGTTTTACCAAACGTATTCAGTGCCTGCCATCACTTGAGAACTGTCTAATTGTGCCTTGTACTTCTGAACTGTGTCAAGTGTTCTGAGCATCAGTTTTTCATACAGTTTAGCTTTTCATAGCCCATAGCACATGAATGTAGAACAGCGGTTTTTTAGTTTTGTATTTACTCCAAGGGTGTGTTTTTCCATAAACACCCTGGTACACGGGGTCAGAATTAAGCTGATGTAAGTCACTGCAGCAAAAGGAGTTTGATTTCAATTGCCTGGCAGTACGTATTTATTTATACCAGCTAATCTCGATGAGGATCTGCCTGAATGTGATATTTAATACCCTGAAATGTGATGCAGATTAATGCATGATAGAATAACTCACCATTGGAACAGGGTGCCCAGAGAAGCTGTGGCTGCCCCATCCCTGGCAGTGTTTAAGGCCAGGTTGGAAGGGCCTTGGAGCACCCTGCTCTAGTGGAACGTGTCCCTGCCTATGGCAGGGGTTGGAACCGGATGAGTTTTAAGATCCCTTCCAACCCAAGCCGTCACATGATTTTTGTTCTTCATGTGGCTGACACTTGTATGTTTAGGTCCTTCACATGGTTCATCTCAGTGCTGCAGGTTAAGTTCTTGTGGTTAGATGATGTTGCCTTAGGGTGGTTGCTGACATCAGGTTTGTTGGCTCACCTGTGATGAGGCCTGCCTGCAGAACTGATGGCAGGCTGCCTGGCTGAGGAGCTAAGTAACTGTTCCTGGAGGATGGTGAGGCTCAGAAAGTGCCTGGGTGAGCACATATGGATGGAAACACAACCTGAGGTTTCTCTCCCTTCTTCTTTCTCATCTTATTTGATGGTGGTGAAGAATAGGCACCCAGTTCATTTTGGAATTAATCACAGTAAATTGGTGCCTGTGCCTTTCAAACAGTCCAGTTTCCCACTATGACTGTCCAGCCACATGGACTGAGGGGTGGCAGAGTGGTGGAGTTTAGGCTTTGCTATTTGCAGATCAGAAAGGAAAAACATGGTTATAGTTTGAGAAGTGCTTTTGGCACCATGTCCATTGCTCCAGAGGTCCTGGGCACTCCTGCTCTCTTGGCAGCTGCAACACCCAGATGCCAAACTAAACAACAACGTATGTATTTTCTGGTGGCTGCCTCATTCACATGATTTTCATGTGATCTGACTACTTGTCTCATAATGCCGCTGGAGCTGGTCCAGGATCATGCCTCTGGTAGCAGTTCTCTGGCTGACTGTTGGCTTGTTTGATCAGCCCACAGTTGGTTCCTATTAAATAGTTTCAGATAAATACATAGCATGAGGCAAAAATTAACTTCAGGTGGCTTAAAGGTTGTTTCTCAGGTTGAAGTCAAGAGCCACCTTGTCCTTTTCACTGGGTAACTTATGACCATAGCTCAGGTGAGCTGACTGAGAGTGTTGCCTTTATAACTAGAGGATGTTGTGTGGAAGGGGGACTTTTCTCATTTCAGATCAGAAATAGTCTCTGTTGCAGAAGGACTTTCACCTTCCTTTTCCCAAGCGTCCCTTCCTACCAGTTTAAAAAGGGTCGAGCTACTTGCCCGCAGCAAAAGACGTTTTCAGTACCTGTGTTTAGCTACCACAGTAAAAGCCAGTTCTGGGTCACCATTACTTTTTTACCATAGCTTTTCAAAGCTCAAAAGAGTGATGGAGTCCTGAGCATTTTCCCTTGCCAAACTTGGCACCACACTGTTGTTGGGAGTCTTGTTTCTAAGCTCCTCACCCTTTTCTTGTACTGTCAGGGAAATGATGCTGCCCAGCTCCAGGCTGTGGTACCTGCCCAGGTTCTTCCCACCGTGCATCTTGCCATGCTCCAGGTCCCTCTGTGGCCCTAGCTCTAGACCAACTAAAGTATTGATATTTCTAAATTAGGCCCTTCTAGTCCCAAAAGAAAACATCATCAGACTTTGCATTTCTTTTTCAGTGTTTGCATCCCAAGCTAAGCAGGGAGGGAAATCAGGACCTATTCAGTGCTGTAAATACAGCAGATTATTATCCTAATGTGTTATCCAGCAGTAACAAGCTAAATAATTCAGCATGCTTTTAGGCCTCTGTTCAAACTGATGAGCTAAAATAAAAACTGTTGATTAAGGTAAGTGCATACCTTAGTGTAGATGGATATTACTGTTTTGTTTGGTTCAGCTTTTTCCAAATAGAGGAGGTCTCTAAATATACAACTGTTCTCCTAAAGCTTCTCATAGACTTCATTCCTTTGCCTCTTACTGACTGTCTGGTGTGATCACTTTAAACCCACATTGCAAAACCAGGTTTTTCCATCACAAGCTTGCGCATTCATGAGGGGTTTTATTTTAAATCCTACCTCCCTGCTGGAGATCAAGCATCACATAAAGAAAACCTGGCTGCAGGACTATGATAAAGCAGGATCATCAGCTCCCTTTGTTTTCTTTTAAGTATTTAATAATTGAGAATGAAATGTTTTTGTTTTACGTTGCCTCTTCTGTACCCCCTGTGAAAGATCCCAGGGTTTCTAGAAAATTGATTATTATCACACTTGCATATTGCGTCTGTATTTAACAGGCTCATTCTCCCCATGTGGAGAACTTGTCAAAGGGGAGATAGCTTTATGAGGGGGTCATATATATTTGGTCACTTCTTCTGTACTTGTGTGATAAATGTGTGCTTTCCTGGCATGGAGAACCTCCAGAGCCATGAAGGTGGGTGTGCTGCCTTTATGCTGCCCTGCTGTAGAACGTTCGTGGAGCCTTAGTGGAGAAATGGAACCCTTTCCTGTGATTTTGGATAGCTTCAGCATAAATAGCTAACATCCTGGGATGATCCCATTAGAAAACCGATTTGTAGGGATAAAACTGAATTTATTGACCTCTATTTTTACTATTCAGACAAGTTACTCTGTGTAATAGAGGTGTTTGCTTCCTGTGCACCAAGATACTTATTCCAAGAAGTTTTGAGTGGGTAAAATCCAGATGTAGTTGTCATTTCATTTTGTATATGGAAATCCCTGCTTATAGCAAGAGGTAATGATTTGATCTGTGTATGCACCAGCCATACCTTTCCACAGCCAACCCCTTACATTTTCAAAGTAAAGCTTATGTATAGAGGAAAATGAAACCCCGTGATTTTGAATGGTCCTTTAGCCAAGGCAGTGAATCCATGGAGGAGGATGACACATAGGCAAAGGTAGCTGGTGGTCTGCTTAAAGCACTGAGGTGAAGAATGCAATAAATGCTTCTTTAGGAAGCTTATTTTTCCGTAATTTCTGATACGTGGATGGAACAACTTTCTTCCTACTGCAACGAGCTGTCATTGCTTCTATAATTAGCCTAATGTTAACAATGTGATAGGAGTTCACCTTAATTTCAAAGGCAAAGTTGTGTTATAGAGATCCCAGAAAATCGATACAAGAATCTTTAGTCTTGGTATCAAGTATTTAGACATTCCGAATAAACTTTTATGGTGTTTGCCTAAATTAGAAAGCAAGTAATTCAACATATATATTGAAATGTTAGGAAACCCCCACACATGGTCACTTAAATCTTTTTATATAGATATAAATGTTTGAAGTATAAAATGGTCAGATTTTGATCTGAGTTTTCATTGTGGAGGCTCTATCTAGGGAGATATTTCTGACTTGCACCATGTCAATCATGTTCAGAAGCTGACTGACTTTTCCTTCTCTGTCAGCACAGATACAGAGAAGCTGTTACAAAATGATCCCTTTAATCCTGTGCCATTTTTTATGTGCTGATTAGAATCGGGGTAATTTCAACCTGTGTTGAAGGAGTTAATCTTCCTGATGGAGATGTGAAAAGTAGGAGCCACTTTAAATCTCAATACCGCAGGCTGCCTTAGGGATCACACTGTGCTAAAACCCAAGATAAAAAGGCCTGACAAAGATTATTGACGGTTTACCTTTTAATGAGCAGCTTGGATTGATTTTTATTTCCCTCTGGGGCTGCTTGCTTTGCCCTGTTTCCACCCATGATGTCATGATTAACAAAAACAACAACAACAACAAAATTAAGGCTTCATATCTGAATAATTGCAGAAGAAATAAAGAGGAGCTGTGGCATTAAAGGGAAACCTGTGCCAAATCCCACTGAACCTCCTAGGAAAAGCCAGAGCACTTTGTCAATGTGTTGGTGCTTCTCTCATTCGAGGAAATGAGCCTTCTACCAAACACCACCTCGTTTCTTCATTTATGATATATACTATAAATAAGAGATCACTCTTCAAATCAACAGAAAAACAAGTCGAAAGAGAAAATGGCTTCAAATGTATTTAATGCTACTGTGAAGCAATGATTTTAAGTTCTTATGCCGAGCCCCCATCCCTCTAAATCCAATGCTGAACAAACCGCCTCTGGCTCCGTTCCCCTAATTTTGTGCAAATCCTTCAGCTTCAAAAGAGGGCAGCTCTGCTGCCACAAAGCTATCTGCCCAAAAGCTCTTAAGCTCTGACATCACCTATTCTGTTTGTGTCCTTGCGTGTAGACCTTGCCAGAAAATAGAGATTCCTCTTTGACATGGAAGAAAAATTCCCATTCTGCATCAAGATGAAACAGTATTTAATAAGAAAACCCCATGGAAAAACCACACAAAACCCCAACAATAAAACAAATACACAGAAAGGAAAAGGCTGGGTTTTTTTTCCCAGGCATGGCTTTCCAAAACAAAAACCCTGTTTTCGAAGAACAGGATGGAGCAGAGCCTTCCAGGCAGGCAGATGGGAAGCCGGCGGCACAGAATGATGTGCAAAGTGGAAACTTTCCCATGGATATATCCCATTTTTCTGAGGGCAGGAGGGGGACATACCCTCTGTGTTGGGTTAGGAGATGGCTGCAACCTTCCGGGCAGGGTTGGACATCTTGTTTGTGATCCATAAGTGGCTTTTGGAGCCAGATGGATTGAAGTGTGAAGAGTGACAATGCATGCATGTGTGTGGCCACTTGGAGGCTTTAGGAGCTGGGAAAATGCAAATCCAAGCCAGTTGGGGAGAACTGAAGGAGCCCATTGATCCATAGATGTTCCTCGGAGTTATGCTGGGGGGAGGTGTAATTGGAATTGTGGTGCTTAAGAGTACTTGAAGACTGGTACTTGTGTGAGTCTGTACAGACGTAGATGCTGTAGAGCATCATTCCTTTATGCACTTGGGGTACTGCAGGAGAGGTGCTGTTGGGTGGAGGATGGAGAGGGGAAGCAAGTATGGAAAGGAAACTGCCAGTTAAATCACTTGAACTATCACTAAATTCCTCTTCTCAAAGTGTTTGTTTTTTTGTTGTATGTCTGTTTTCTTTCAAAGGAGAGTCTGTTGAATGAGTGTGGGCTATTTTCAGCCGTGTTTAATTTCGGTTCTTTAAAACACATTCTTACCTATCAAATTGGCAGGCTCGAGGAACAGTTATCCTGCTGCAACTTCAAATCACCGCTTCAGAAATTGATCTGGGTTTAGGTATGTCTTTGCGTGTCCGTGCTTATTAGCTTCATGTTGTGATTAACTTAATGGGCTATGGAATTTTACATGGACCCTATGCAAATGCAACTGAAAAACCAATTATTGAAAAGTGAAAAATGAACTCTGGGAGACAGTCATTAGACTATTAGAATCCCCAGTTCCTTTGGAAGCTGTATTTGGGTAATACGTGGTTTTAATGCTGAATTCCAGCCCCGGAAAAAGCAATTGGCAGTTACAGTCTTTCAAACAGCATGAAAACATTTTGACAGGCCTGCTTGCATGGGCTACTGAGACCCACTGGGCTCTACGAGTTGGAAAATTAGTCACAGCTTCAGTAAAACGTTGTAGTCCACTTAGTACCCTATTTTCAAGGTCCTTACATGTACAAGCATCTGTGAATTTAGCTTGAGTGGCTGGTGAGTGTAATCCTTATTAGCTGGGCTGAATCCAGCAGCAGAGATGCTTCCCTGGCTGTTTCCTTGCAGGACTATCTTCCAGTGAATGTTTCATGTGGATAGGTGGTGATGAATAGCCTCTTCTAAAGACCTGAGTAGGTAATTTTTGTGCCAAAGACCACAAGACAGGCTGTGGCAGCATCTATTGAGACAGCAAGTACATTAATATTGTTGTGTTATGGGGTTGTGGCCTGGATGGCATGGTTAATGTTAACTGGAAGATGATGCTGATGATTTTCCCCTGGTTTGTAATAGCTCTGTTCTTAAAAAATATGTTTCTATTAATCTGCTAAAACTGCTGCAGGTGGCTGTTGTTCAGCTTTGTGGCATTTAGAAGCCTGTGGCCCCCAGCTTTGGTTTAAGAACTCTTCAAAATGAAGCTGTTGAGGAGCATGGTTTGCATATTGAGCTTCAGTGGACGCGTTTGATGTCCCAAGCTTACAGCATCTTGCTGCTCTCCCAAAGAGCACAAACACTAGCATTTGGTGAGCTGTGCTCTAAGACTGGAGCTCATGCAGGTGTTTGTAGGGAATGGAGCTCAATGTGAAGTAAAAAAAAAACTGATACAAGCCCTCTGGGGGGTTGGGGGAGAATATTGCCAGTCCTAGAATGTGCATGGACCAGTGCTGTTGTACCGTCTTTCTAAGCAGTGAGCTGTAACTAGTATTGGGCATGCTGAGACACACCTGTGGACCCTTTACTCTCCCTTATCTTTCGTTCCCATCACGAGTTTTGTCTGCTTTTTGCCTCCTGCAATTTCTACCTTCCCTCCACAACAGGTTTTGTGCATGCAGATGCCTCCTCATGGGCAAGCTCCTTGTCCTTGGTGTGATGGAGGTGTGTTGTATCACACCCTGCATCTCATGCTTCGTATCAGCAGGCTCTGGTTGCAGGACTGGGTACTGTCAGTGTATGCCATGGGCCACGAGTATCTGTTTAATGCACACTCATTTGCTGCTTTGTGCTCTGGGGAGCGCAGGGCCTGATTTGGTTCTTTGTTCAGCTCACTTCATCTGCTGTAAAACACTGTCATAACAGGGTGACAGGCTGGAAGACCTTGTGTAGGAATGAGTCACCCCGGGCTCCACGGGGAGTTGTGCAAACAGATTAGGGGCAGCATCTGACCTTTCATTTTCGATAGTGCCTAGACACAATTGGATGAGGAGGTGAGAGGGTATCCAAAGAATAGTGGCTGTAATTTAATCAGTTGGCATTTAGATGCGCGGTGATGAGTGTCCGTAAGTGCTTTGGATGGATGAATATAAGGTACAACTAGAAGGAAAAGAATTAAGGATGTGTAAATTCTATAGACTAAAGTTTGGGAGATCATATTAAAGAGCAGATGAACAGGAGTGGAATATGATGCTTTATGTCCAGTACTTTTTTCTGTTCTGTCTTATGTGTTGATAACACTTTGAACATGTTATGTGTCTATTGGCTTAAAGCCATTTAAAATACCTTCTATCCAAATGCAGAAGGAAGCATAAGAATAATCAAAATACAGAAAAAAACTGTGTGAAGAATAAAACACAATGATAAGAAAGATTATGGAGCAAAAAGAAGGAATAAATATCATGCAGAAAGCAGATGTGGACAGCGATGGGAAGGTGCAAAAGACAGATGTAAATAATGAGGCATTTGTCAAATCCTAAATGTAAAATGTCAGGGCTTCAAGAACCTGTAAAGGTTATTTACTAACTAAGGCTAGAGAGAAATACTGTTTGACTACATTGATGCAGCACAGACATGTGCATGTATTCTTTGCTGAATGGGACTGGTTTGATTACTCAGTGCCTAAATGAAAACTAATAATTCTTTGTCTCTCTGTTGCCAGGGAAATGGGAGATAAATGCCATAAGAAATTGATGTATATTTCTGAGCTTTTAAAACAAAGCAGGAATGAAGGGAGGGGGGAAATCACACCAGAAATTACAGTCCTCAGGTACCTATATATATATTGGAAAACTTGAGAGAGAATTTGAACAGAGAAGACTTGGGATTGAGAAAAAACTGTAGAATTGCGTTGCTTTAGGTGTGGGAAGGCATTGATGAATCTTTCAAAGACCCTTAGGGAATACATTTGTAAACAGGATCTAGAAAAATCTGTGTTTAAATCTGACTTTGGAATGGGAGAGGCAAAGAAACTCTGTAAGAGCCTAAGTAAAATATAACATGGAAAACTCTTTTAAATCAGGAGAACTAGTATTCGTTCAGAATTGCATCATCACATGTAGTTTCTAATGAACTCTTTTCAGGAACTTGTGTCAATAGCTAAAAGAGAGTATAAATATATTAGGAGTTGGGTAAAGCTGTCTTAGCCCACACAGCATTTGAAGGCTCATCTTCTGGTAGCTGAGAAGGGCAGGTGTCTTTAGCTCCTACCTCAGAAGCTAGGATTTCACTAGAAGACCTGAAACAATTTTGGGTTATCAGTATAGAAACAACAGAAGGAATTGGAAGTGCTTCATATGCTAATAACTTGGAAAGGGGAATTTGCAGCAGGATAAGGAAAAATATCTACAGTGATACAGAACTGGGAAACAAAGAGTTAGAGGAGGCAAGCAACCTATAATACTTCTGAATACATCACATAGATTAAGAGCATTGGCAGATAAGCAGGCTGCACAATTTATGGTAAAGCAAGATAAGCCTGTGGACAGACAAAGCATGAAATAGGAAAAGATGCAGCAATAGAACTTCCGTGGCTGTACACCAACAAGATGGGAAAAGGAGAGATGACAAAGGTAGTAGGTGCATGATGTTGCCTTCATCACAAATGTTATCATCGCTGCAGTACAGCAAGCAATATATTAAAGCACATGTAGCAGAATGGCATTTAAATCAGATGAAATAATCTGACACCAAACCAAAGGACCAGTGTCTACCTCTGAATCGCATGGCTGTGGCTTTGCTTTTGTCTCCCTCAGCTCTAGGCTGCAGTGCATGGCAGAGGGTAGCCATGTTTTTAATCTGAACCCTTGATGCATTTATATGTACTGCCCTCACATTTCTGTATACTGTGGTGTTAGATGTTCTATTGAGCACATTCATTAAAATTAACCAATTCATTGTAATGGCTTTTGGTTACATGCACACAATTGCCGTAGTCTTGCAAAGGGAGAGAGTATGAAGAAGAAATGTTGTAATTACACTCAAGACTTCTAGTATGAGATTTCTATACTTGTTAAATGTAAATTCATCCCCCAGATAGTTTCTTTCAACTATTTGTCCTCTGAGAACCTATTGGCTGTTGCTATTTCTGTGTGTGGAGTAGGCTGGCTGTTTATAAAGAGCCGTGTAGATAAATCAATAACATTTGCAAATCCAATGAACTAGGATGCGCTGCAGGTTGCTATGACTGAGCTGCTCTGTAGCATAAGTACAATTCACTTGACTCACAGTCTGTTCCCAGGTGTAAAAGTGTGACTTTTTTTTGCCAGTCTTCACAGTGATATATTCCTTCCTCTTGGATGAAGCAGCTGCACCTTATGGCACAACTCCAAGCTACACTAGGGCAAATTCCCTTCTTCACTCTTCTCACCTCTGTCCTCTGATGACAGATGACAAAGAATGCTGGGCATGCTGTGAAGGTGGTAGGTGGATTGTCCTTTGCCACACAGCTGTGTGGCTTGTGGCTTACTTGCCATGTGCCTTGGATACTGAAAACCCAGTTCCTTTTGTAGATCAGTGATGGGAAGGAGCTGCAATCATCTCTGTATCCTGCCTGCCTGTCTTGCCAGCTTGAAGACAGGTTGCTCTTGGATGTATCTTTCGAGGGGGCTGTCCTAATTTCTCATGTGCTGTTGTGCTTTTCTAGGTATTATGATATAGTTGTGCCGTGAGCAGCTATACATCTTTGGACTAAAATCAGTTCAATTTGAAGCAATTGGACTGAATTATCAGACCTGTAAATCTTTAGTCAGCAGTCCTCTACAATGTCTGACACTGAATTAGTGGGAAAAGGCTGCTGCATCCACACAGATCAGTTGAGCAGAGACCTATCTTGGACAGGCTGCTTTCAAATCTCAATCTGCTAGTTGTGGGATGTTTGAGTCACCGGCTATTATATTATACTGAGCATGAAGAGCAGCTCCTTCCTAAGTACTTTATACATGCAATACAGCACATCTAAAATAACCCAAGAAGAATGTGGTCCGTAGCTTCACTTAGTCACAATGTAAAGACAGCTCCTAATGTTACCACAAGGTAGATGATATCAAGGTTATTAATGTTATTAAGGCATTGGATGTCCAGTACCTTAAGGAGGCTTGCAAGTAATCTGGAGAGGGTCTTATTACAGGGGTGTGTAGGTCAAGGGGGAATGAATTTAAGCTGAGGGAAGATAGATTTAGATTAGGCAGAAGCTCTTCCCTGTGAGGGTGCTGACGCGCTGGCACAGGGTGCCCAGAGAAGCTGTGGCTGCCCCATCCCTGGCAGTGTTCAAGGCCAGGTTGGACAGAGGGGCTTGGAGCAAGCTGCTCCAGTGGAAGGTGTCCCTGCCCATGGCAGGGGGTTGGAGCTGGATGAGCTTTAGGGTCCCTTTCAATCCATTCTGTGATTCTGTGTTTAGCAGGTTAGAGCAGCAGTGGCTGTGTGTGTTGAGCTGGTTGTATTTATAACAGCAAGGGAGATAAGTCTTTATTCACCAGGAGATCAATGAATAATTCCAAGCTGAAGAGTTTGGAGCTGATCCAGCCTAGAATGTCTCCAATGTTTATGGTGTTTAGCTCCAGGATTTTCCAATTTAAGCATTTTTTGTAGTCCAAGTAGGGTTATGAAGTGCTGAAGCAAACTCTCCGAATACTTACCTTGCCCTAAAAGGAATAATCTGTGCAATAACATGAAAAGGTTTTAATCTGTGCACTTTGAATAGTGGTTTGATAGTCTCTGAAGATGTCCCATTTAATTTGGATCTAATTCCACCTTCATTGCTCCATGGATGTACTTGAGGTGCTCTGTGGTGTTTAATTTGGGTTCTTTTGAATGCCAGATGCAGAGAATTAGAGTAATTATAGTATGTAACTCGGCTTTTAAAGGCTGTTTTCTTTTTAGAGAGTATAAAGAGTATATAAATTGTTCTAAGCGTTTTAGTGGGTATTGATGTCCTGGAAGATTATCCAGCTGGAAACAGAATGCAAGTTCTTTGTGTTTCTCTACCCAAAGATCACATCACGGTTTCTGGCTGCTTTCTTAAGGGGAAAAAACAAAACACAACAAACAAATAAAAAACAAAAAACCCCAACCCTCCCTTGGGGGGGGGGGGGGGGATGGGGATGGGGATGTTGGTGGAAAATGACTTATATTTGCACATGTGGTGCTCTTAAAGGGGGGGGGGGGGGAAGCACAGATAAAGGCTGGGCAGAGCCTGAATAGAACAGCCCTGAGGAGAAGCTTAGGGGTCTGTTGGTTAACAAGAAGTTCCCCATGAGCTGGCTTCAGTATGTACTTAGCCCAGAACCACCCCCATGTCCTGGGCTGCATCCCCAGAGCATCAGCAGCAGCTGAGGAGACCCCTCCTGCAGCCCTGATCTAGCTCTGGGGCAGCAGCACAAGAGGGACGTGGAGCTGCTGGAGCGAGGCCAGAGGAGGCCATGGAGATGCTGCGAGGGCTGGAGCAGCTCTGCTCTGGAGCCAGGCTGAGAGAGCTGGGCTGGGGCAGCCTGGACAAGAGAAGGCTCCTGAAGGGGAGACCTGAGAGCAGCTCCAGTGCCTAAAGGGGCTGCAGGAAAGCTGGAGAGGGGCTTGGGACAAGGGCCTGTAGGGACAGGACAAGGGGGAATGGCTTTAAACAGAAAGGGGTAGATTTAGATTAGATATTAGGAAGAAATGGAAGAGGTCGCCCAGAGAAGCACTGTGTGGAGCTCACTAGATGAGCTTTAAGGTCCCTTCAAAGCCAGTCTGTGATTCTGTTAAAAATACACCTTGTTGGAAATAATCCTGTAGTACCACCCTGTACTTCAGGGTCTAGGAAACCTGGTCATGGATTCCCAGCCTGCTGGGATGAACACTTCTTTTCATGCTAACATAACTCATTACCCGTTTTCAAGTCGATATTTTATGCCACCTTGTCAGAGCTGTTACTCATGGGGAGGAGACTGCCATATGCATTTTCCAAGCAACATTTTATTGCTCTTCTGAAAACTAACCTTTGTGCCCTCGAAGTCTCAGTAAATATGGTTTTCCTTTGTGCTAGTGCCTATTGTGGAATCATACCCCACTGTTTCTATGTGCTTGCTCTTAGTCTCTCTTTGTTCTGGACTTTTTTCTGTGTTACTGCAGCACCTGGCACAAATACACAGGAAAACAAAGCTTTTGCTCTTGAATTCATCCAGGAAAAGCTAAGAAAAAGAAACCCAAATTATCCAGGTCTATCAGGGTTAACTCTTCAGCTATTCTGCAAGTCGACTGAGATTCGGAGTCTGGAGCATCAACTACGGTCTTACTTCATTGTTAAGATGTGCTGAAGTTGGGTTTTACTTTAAGTACAATAGTATATGTAAATGTACCCACATATAAAACTAACTGTGCCTTCTCAGTGCAGTCATGACTTTAGTACAAAATGAAGGCTTTAGTACAAAATTACCAGTAATTGCATGCAATCCTGCAGTCATTTCTGGTGCCTGTGTTTTTGGCAGTTGGGTTTTGGGCATGCAGAACATGTTTGCACCCACTTGCCACCCAGCAAGGAGCAGCTGCCATCCAAGTTTTCATACCACCAAAGAACTGACTCTTAGGAGCAGTCCTAAGTTTCCATTACATTTAATCAGCTGTCCCAGCAGGCAACTAACCCATAAGGAATATACTGCTAAACCTAAGTCAAATTTCCTGTGAATATGTGAATCTGACACTCGGGTATGGCCTGTTTCAGTGCACCATCATTCACTTGGGCAAAGCGTTGTCCTGGAGCTGCCTCACACGATGAACAAGCTGGGATGAGATGCACCATCTCTGATGGAGGCTTTTGAGACGGTGGCTGCAGTGGGAATTGGGTCTGACAGCTTAATATTTCAGTTGTGACTGGCCATACTTGCAGTAATTAGGACGTAATTATTTTTTTAACCTGGTTAGAGTCCCCAGCATATGGTACAGTAGCAGAAGAAATTATTTTGGGTAACAGTCCTTAAATGTTTTTTGGTAATCAAATGATTAGGCCTTTCCCAAGGGAAACAGAACTTCCCATAAAAGCACTGTACCAGCAAGTCTTCATTACTGCTCTTCCACCCAAAGACAAGCCATACCTTCTTCCATCTTTCGTTTGGCTGTGAATCTGGACATTATATTCACTGCTGGCAATGCTTGCTGTCACCTGGTGGAGAGGACAGCACAGCAGGATCTCTTCCCTTGCTGGGTGAAGGCCTGATGTGCTGAGAGAATTATTTTAGGCTTGACTTACTTATTCTAATCATTAATAATTATTATTTATTTTATTATTATAATATTATTGTGATCTTAATATTACTATTTCCCCCCTTAGAAAGTGGTTACACTTATGTTCATCATCAGTGCAAGAGGATTTGTGGAGTGTCAGCAAGGTTTTATAAAGTCCAATTGAATAAATAGTGATCAATTTCTCAAATGTGCATATTTATAGTAAAATGTACAATTACTGAACATTAGAGACTTGAAGCATCATATCCATGAAGGTCTATATGTTGTTCTGGTTATCCTTGTGTCCAGGGCTCTGTGCACTGCAATGCGCAGGCCTTGTTTTCTCTTTCTGCAGAATTCCAATTTGGGCATCCCACAAGGAGTCTGTAGTCTCCGTCTGTATGTCCTTAAGGCAGGTTACACATATGCTGCTTCCTCATTAGCATGTGAAACTGTGCCAAGGAGAGTGAGTGCGTGCCTGAGATCTGGAGTTGTGCATGGTGGCTGATTGCTCATTCTCTCTCTTCTGCATGGAATAATTTCTATAGCAGCTCTGATGTGGACAGCAGAGTTTGATGCACAAACTATCCAGCAGGTTTATGTCCTGTTGATAGCTGAAGGGGCTGTTTTGTTCAGAAGCGGAAGGCATCTGATCTCAGGTGAAAGAACAAAGTCCAGTGATGCCAAATAATATCTTTGTCAACATTTACAGATTTATGGGGCTGTGAATGTATTGCCTCAGCCCTGCAAGAGCCTTTGTAGAGGAAAACAAATCTAGCATGAGTGGTCTTCAGACCAACCTTATTTTCCCTCCGTGCTGGAACATGATTCCCAGTGTTTTCAATGTAAAAGGAATGCTTTGAAAGTGAGATCTCTGACCTCACTCTGTAATGCGGTGATTCTGCGAAACAATGTTTTGCTGAAAGCTTTTACTTTTAAAGGAGAAAAAGGGCAAACAGGGATACGCCATGAAGTCAAAGCTAAGAAAGTGCTCCTCTTCAATGTTTGGAAAGGAATTTAGGGCCCAAAATTAGGTGTTGATGTCTTAGTGTAGGGATTGCTGATGCCTTGTTATATGCAAAACCACCTCCGTTCTGGTTCAGGTTCTCCATTGTCCCATCTGGTAGTGTTTGCAGTCCTGACCCCTCTCCTGGCTCTCTATTTACATTTATTGCTTGAAAGGTGGAGTCAGTTTCACTTCTTTCCCTGCTAATGTGTGGCTGGAAGAGGTAGAGATGGAACAGGAGGAGCCCCAGCGGGAGCTGCCATGCTCAATGGGGAATGATGGCATGAATCCTCTTGTGGCTTGAGTTCCCTGCTTTTCCCATTCTTAATGTGGTGGGCACATGGTGAAGGCTGCAGGCTCTTCCACTTGAAGGTGTGCTGGTTATGCCCTTAGCCTGCAGTGTGAATGAGGGGGAAAAACTGCAGACCATGAGGAAGTAAGCTGAGAGCTTTTCCAGGAGTTAGGAAGTCATGGAGACAAGTCAGCTATCCAAGTTGCTTTGATTTTCCTAATGCCTGAAAATGGTAAAGGATTTGTCTCTGCTAATAATTGACCTCGGGTTTGAATTTCATTCAGGCAAGGATCTTTGAGGGTATAGCACTCATAGTAAAACTGCTTGGTTTCTGACAGGCAAAATGGAAGAGCTGGGAGCATCAGGGTGAGAAAACCTCAACATGACTTTCTCCATCTTTTAGTTGATGCTGTTTTTCTTGGAAGCTTTCTCATGAACACACATTCTTGTTTTGAATTCATTCTGTGGAAATACAAAACGATAAATTGGATGTAGCAATAAGAAGTCATCTTTTCCTCTGAACTGATTTGTTTATCATGGGATGTGCTGTTGTTACAGAAAATTACTCTAAGTGCCTATTGATTTCACACAGTTGTATGCAAGGACTTATTCCAGAAGAGCCTGGTTTCCTCTTGGCTTCTGGGCATGGCAGCAGGGACAGAAGGTGTGTGTGGTACCCCACCAATGCAGTGCAGTGCTCCAGGGGAGCTGGATACAAATTCAACTTGCTGCTTGATACCAGTTCAAATCTTGAGCCGAGTGAGTTGGAAGATCAGTTGTTGGAGACTGTTTTAGGGTATATTTTTTTCCTCGTGTTTAGCAATTTCCTGATCATCTCATTCATTAGTTAAGGGGGGGAGGAGAGGACCTTCACTAGGCAATGTAAACTGAAACAGGGTCAGAACATAATTTGCTGGTATTTGTAGCTTATCTACCAGTATATTGATGGATGGGGCATAGCTGGACTGCAGAAAATTTCCTTTAGCCTTTCTCTTGTGTTAAGTAGCTTGGTTATGGGGGGGAGGGGAGGGAAGGGACTTGGTAGTGTCCATGTGGGGGGAAAAAGCCCTGCTGCAGGGCTGCCCAAAGCCTTGGGTGCGGGAGTGATTTTTGACTGCCTGCTGACAATAGTCTGTCAAAGCAGAGGATGCTTCACATGGCAGCAGCAAATGCTGAGTGGCATTTTCTGAAGTAAAGATGTCAAAAAACTTGTACATTCTTTGCTAGGAAAGTGCCTAATAGTGAACTACTTTAACTCCTTCTCCTCTGCTGTGTAATTTGGTTATGTTTCATCCTGCTTTAGCCCATGGGAAGATGAACATTGCGGGTGGGATGGATGTGGAGTTAGAGCTGGCTGTAAGCATGAGCAAGGCCAGCAATTGTGCTGGGTATAGGATTGCCAAGAGCAGTAAAGTAACCATGACCGCTGCCTTGCTGGAGCTTGGGGAGCCAAAGTAAATGGATGAAGGGGAGTAGACGCCCTTTGTCCTTTTGTCAGAGCTGGCCCATCCCTAAGGCTGTTCTCTTTTCAGAGGGCAACGAATCTTGCTCTTGCCAATGGTCCTAAGAAAACGTGAGCCTCTTGCAAACTGGAAGCAAGACCCATTTAAAATGGGGAGGGTAGCTGAAATCATTGCCACAATGTACCACAGTGTGTAGCGTTTTCCATCAGTGACTACTTTCAAGTCCGGTGTCCTGTCTGGTGCAGATCAGGTGAAGTGTTCCAGTAGTTCCTTCAGGCTTCATTGCCTACAAAAATGCAAATGTGACAAAGGAAGTATTTGCTAGAGGTAGTGGGGTTGGTTATTTAAAAACAGGTTACATGACCCATATGAGACTGTGTAAGATGTCCATATGCCACAAGAGGTGCTAATGGGAATGGTACACTTTCCCTTATAAATCAATACCCATACGAGTGGAAGCACAATGGTCCACTGGCACTCTTCACTAGGGCCAGCAGCCACTGCTACCTTTGCAGTGCAGGTAGTTAAGTGTACAGTCACCAAGGCTGCACCTTTCTTTATTTGAATCTGAATGTTTCCTGGTCATCTTTGTTTCTGTCAAGGAAATAAAGCTACAGCTCACCCCTGTGCAGATGGTTGCCACCTCCTGTCTGCCCATCAGGCCCTCAGGGCATTTTGGTGGGCATCAAGTTAGTGCTGTGCAAAGCCATTGCAAGAGCAACCCTGATTCAGATTATTAATATCTCTCAAACAACAACAAGAAAAGAGACTCTTCCATCATTCACAGCTCCCGAAATATCACTAATTAGTGTCTGAGGAATACAGACTGTGTGGGAAGTTAGGCATTCACTAGGCTGTTCATCTGGGAGCCGTCTGAGGAACAGCTCTTCCACGCTGGACATCTGCAGGATTAAAACAAGAGAGAAAGAAAAAGACACAGTTCATTAACCACCAACAACATTGCCTGTAAAGCAACTGGGGAAGTTAATCACTGCCACTAAATCTTACTCTGTTTACCATCAATTAATATTTAGTCTCCCAAATTCGGAACTCTTTTGTTCGCATGCCTCATGTCATGTAGTGTTGCCGTAAATCTGGGAATTGGGACTGGCGGTGGTTTGCATCAGCATGCCCCATGGGCCGTGATGCTCTCTGCAAAAGCCGTCAGGATGCAGGTCTATTAAAGAGATAATAGTACAGATTTGAAAGCTTCAGCTGATTAATTAAATGCAAACACAAGGTTGTACTCGCAGGCCCTTTCAAAGAACTCTGAGTCCTTTTCTTAAGTCAGTTCAACCTTGACCCCAGTAAGCACTTGTAGAAAAGATTAAAGGTGAGCAATAAAGACAGAAAATGGATTTGCATTGTTTTTAAACTTGGTTTTATATATTCTGGAGAGAAGATCTTTTCTACCCCACATGTACACCTCCTTACTCCCTTATGAATACATGGAAACCAGCATTTTTTGTGCCCTGATGATGTGGGGTGTTAGGGCAGCACATCAGAAGAAAGTGGATGGGAGAAACTTTCTGCCTGGCTTGTGCAGCACACAAGCAGGAAGCAAGTGTGACACAAACTGCATTTCTGCTGTGCTGCTCTGAAGGAAGCAAACTGTTGGAGACCCAGCAGTGCAATTACTGACTTTCTGCTTTTGCTATTGGCATGTGCATCACAGCCCATCCAGGCTGGGTTGTCCATGCCAGAAGTCCTGTATGCCTCGTATCACATCTACTGCATGTGTGCACCTGGTCATTTCTTGAGCATCCCATCTGGTGTGTGGGACTGGTGTCTGATGAGCTGTGTGCTGCAGATCTGCTGTATGCTGAACAAAGATTGATGTAGGATGCAGTGGACCTGCTGCATCTCTGCTGTGCGGCTGCTCTACGCATGGTCCCAAGAAATCACTGTCTGGAGAAGTCAGTCACCACTAAAAATAGTAGTCTGCTCTCTGAATGGGTGAGGCTGTGAGGTCTGGGCATCCTTCACCCATGAAAATGGATGGCTGCCTCCCTGAAAGCTGTACATTTTGCAGGAGCATTGAGGATAGTGTGTTCTATGAAATGCTTCTGCTCTGCTGAGCTCCTAGTGGGACAAGGTGCTGGAGCCATGGGCTGTGCCCGAGTCATGGGAAACCAGCAGTGCTGGGACTTCCATCTGTCTGGGAAACCGTTTCCATCCTGTTTAGGTGGAATTGAATTTTGGAAAATGCTTAATTAAAATTGCTTGAATCTCTTTTCAGAGCACCTCTGCTGCAGGAAATGTTAATGTACTTGGGGATTCCTAAGATACAGTTTCAGTGGTTTTGTTGTCCTGTTTAGTTCTGGTTGTGCTTTCTATTTTAAAGGGCTGAGCTTTATGTTTTGCATTCACTGAAAAGCATGACAACTTTTGAAGTATGTGACAACATAGCTTGAGAAAAATAATGTGATGGACATCCCAGATTTACCTCTTCAGTTATGTTTCTGATGCTTTTAAAACAACTGAGCTTTGATCCCTTCTGACTTGGACCTTGTGAATTGCAGATTACTATTATTTTTTGATCAGAACAGAGGTGTTCATTTTCAGGCCATATAGTTGTTTTTCTAGCAGCTATTTCTTGATCTGTAGCTATTGTAACCCCTTAGACTGTTAATTGGGTGTTGCCAGCAAATATACAGAATTATAGTGTTACCAGTCATTGTTCTACATTACAAAGGCGAGTTCATCCAAGTGTCCAATTCTTTTCTCAGTAAGTTTGTCCCTGCAGATTTCTCTTTAAAGTTAATGTTTGTCCTTGACAGTGCGTGTACAACAGAAGTGGAAGAAAGGACCAGATGTAGTGTTATGGAGCTTCTTTGTTCTTCCCTTCATGATAAAGCATAAAAATCCTACGTAGTTTAACAAAACTCTTGTATCTGGTCCTAATTGCTGTAAGTAAAGCACATGTGATCTAAATGTTAATCAGATTTCTGCATTTAATGAGGGAAAAAGCAGCTATTATATGAGAAATGTTCAGGAGCAGGAGCTGTTCGTGTTCCAATCAGGTGATTGTGTATTTGAATAGTATTTCCATTTAAATAGCTTTATCGCCCCGCTGATTCCTAAGCACTGAGTCAAAACAAAAACTAACAGCTAAATTGATATTATTACTAAGGAGGAATGAATAATAGGCAGTAATTCCATACCTGCTGGGAGTCGTCAATGTGTTCATGGTCTGTGTAGGTGTAAGGGTTTGCACCAACTCTGGGAAACTGTTATATTTACAGAGGAGCATCGGGGGGATGTAATTCTGTCCTACTGAGTTCATGTTATGTTTCCATTAAATTCTTCCTCTGCTCATTTTGCTACTGATTCTCATGAAAATGCTTGGTCATGCAGTGGGCTCCCTTCCTAATTCCCAGTGTTTGGAGAAGCCAAGGTTTTCAAGTAGGCACATTGAAATTGGTAGAGGTCCTGCAGGACACATGCTCATTTCCCCAAATCACGTTCATGGTTAGAGCGTTTCCCAGGACATCACTGTGGCTCTATTGCTCTGGCCACCCATATCTCCTAATGCTCCTGAAAGGATTATTTTATAATCTTATCCTCTGAATGCAACAGCTGTAAGCCCAGATAAATTGCATTCCTCTAGGGAAAGTGAGCTGGGACTCATTTTAACTGCATCCCAGTGGAATTACATCATCTATAATGTTAAATGGTATTTGGCTGACGGTGATTGCGGTTGATTCAATGGAAGAGCACCTTAGGATCTACTGGCCTCTCTCGGTTTATATAAACCAGGCTAGTATATACTCCTGCTGAAACCAAGCCACCAGCTCTGATCTATTTGCTGTGGGTCTGCCCTTCAAATAATGGCCTTTGGGAAATTGTTGGGAGAAAACACATTCTATTTTAGATGTGGCTATTCTTCTAGCCCTTACAGCTGTCATACTAGGTTGGATACAGATACAATTAGACCTTATGAATGTTCAGAAACTCTGGTTCTTTCAGGCTATGCTTCACAGCTTCACAGATGGTAAAAGCCAGATGAGGTTATCTTGTGATCATTGAGTCCTGCCTCCTACATAGCCTGGGCCAAAGGATGTCGCTCAGCAGCCCTTTATCAGGCTCACGCTTTGTGCTTGAACTGGAGTGCTTCTTTCAGGAATAAACTCAGGTTTCTGTGCAGTGATGGTAAATCCAGCCTGCCCTGCTTAACAAAAATAGAAATATGAGAGAAAACCTGCTTTTTCTCCCAGATAGGCACCCTACTGTGACAGTGGATCAGGAAAATATTGGAAGAGGACCTATATTGTTGTGATTCAGAGAATATGAACTTTGGTCCCTGTGCAGAGACCAATCATTGCTTGCTTTTAATTGCTGAGGTATTTAATAGGATATTCCATCACAGCTGCTTAAGAATTTACACACACTTTAATACATCTACTCTTCCCACTCCCTTGGGAACTGCTAAATAGAGTACTCGTATTTGTATGTATGTGCAGAGGGCTTGAACTTTTAAGAGGATGGTTATGTAAAAGCAGAGGGTGACTGGAACAGAAACATCAAGAACAGAAAGTACTGCACAAAGATGGTCATTGTACTGTACTTCAGGTAGTTGATTAATAATGGGTAAAAAAAATACCTATTTCTTTAGGCTGTTTCAGTTCTTTAGTGTAAGGTTAACTTCTTTTTTCAACACTTCTGTTTGGCTTCTAGTCAAAAGTCATAAAAAAACCCAAGAAAAAGTGATTGTTATTGATTCTTAATATAACAGTGCTAATATCAAGCTTTGGAGGTGGGGACCACACTGATTTAGAAGGATGCAGCAATTTCTGTAGGAAATATGTGCAATAAGGGAAAGGTGGTATACGTAGGTCTAATAGAATCCCAGTTCACAAATAGGAAGATGATGCTCCAAGAGGCTAAGGGCTTTGTGTGTGGTAAAAAAGGTTCTCAAATACTTTAAGTCCTGACACAGTGTTTTCAACCACAATTTCTGTCTTCCTTCCCACTGTATGTACAATTATAGCAATTGTATGACATATAACAGGCTGCCTGTGAATGTTGGTACCTCACAGAGAAGGCTGTATTCTGGAAGATGTGATTGAAGGATGATGATGAGATCATCAAAGATGAGCAGAGCACAGTCAGGAACTAATCATAAATACATAATTGGTTGAATGAGAAGTGTTGTGATAGTACAAATATGCATGTGTTGAGCTGGCTTTGCTACTGAGTATTGGAATTGTATGCTTGCCTTGGTAGAGAGATGCATTTGGTTTCAGCATTCCAACTTAACACCTAGAAATCAAATCTTGCACACAGCCTCTCTCAACATAGAATCATAGAATAGTTTGGGTTGGAAATGACCTTAAGACCAACCAGTTCCAATTCCCTGCCATGGGTGGCAACACCAACATCTTAGATGGAAAATACTTCCTGGCATCTATGAAAGCCACATTTCTCCAGCAATTAAGATTGAAAACACTTACTAGAAACTAAATCAGTGGTGAAGTCTGGAAGAGATCTCACTGTGGGTTTGCAACCTGGGGTAGATGCTTTATTTTCCCATAGCTAACGATTGCATTAGTAAAGAAAGAAATGGATTGTGTGACCATACTGGGGCAATGGAATAAAATGATTGTCAAAAGGACCTCATCCTGCCAAGATCCTTTGCACCAGATGAGCATCTTCTAGGAAGGAGTAAGTAAAGTAGTTGCATGACAACTCTGCAAAATTCCCCAGCCTAAGGGCTTTTTTGCGGATGTAGCTCAGCTTATCTATGGTCGTACTAGAAGGTTCCCCTTCAGTGTCAGGCTTGGGGGAAGAAAAACAACACAGATTGAGTCAATAGTGCTGAATTGCATTTAGCTTTATGTTGAAATGACACTTTTTGCATAGTTTTAATGAGAGACAGCCCTGGGCCAGATACTTCAGCCTGGGATGCTTCTTGCTTTTCTGCCTTGGTTTGTTTTCTGTCGGTCTGAGGCTGTTTTCATCCCTGTCACAGGAGAGTGCCATCCTGTAGTGCATTAAGCAGCAGGACTAGCATCCATCATGCAGTGTTTATTCTGTCATCTCTCCCCAGGAAGTGTGAGCAATGGAGTGTTTTATTTTAATAGCATTTTTGTTTGGCTGGTTTTGTTATTGTGGAAGTCTTTTCTGAGGCACGAGTTTCTTCGGTTTTAATGCATCAGTTGCTGTGTACTGAAGTTAAAGCAGGGAAAACCAAGGCTTGTATCCTGCATTTGGGGTGGGTGGGTGTGAATTTTCTCCGAAGCTTTGTAGTTGTTTCCACAGCCTTATGCTTGCCTTCAAGAACATCTGCCTTATGCCTGGGTGAGCTTTAGCTCGTCGTACAGAAAGAGTTCCCAAAGGATGGCCCGTGGGGACATGCAATCTGCAGAGCTGTTCTGTGTAGCTCAACAGAAAGACTATTTCAGTAAGATACTGAGTCATAAATAAATTCTGGTAGGCAGACACCAGCCTAGCATTTTGCCTTCGTCCTGGGCTTCAGGGTAGTCTTTTTAATACTTTGGGCCAAGATCATGGACTACAGCGACAGACAGGGACAGAGCTGTCAAAAGATGACAAACCCGTTAATATCTTTAGTCTGGTCATCATTTCAATTTGGTGTCCTAAAAAGTACAGAACTAGAAGAAAGCTTTTCCTACAGATGGTAATGTCAGAGCCCATGGTCACAGGAGACCAAGAACTGCATCTTGCATCAGGAACAGCCATTGGATGCTTTGACCACTGCAGGGGGGAATACTTGAATGCAAGGTGTTTCTCTATGGTGGTGCATGCTCCAAAGCTTGATCTGGATCCAGTCTCCGTATCCTGTTTCTTCATCTACAAAATTGTTTATTTTTGTTTATACCACTATTGAAGCATAAACCTTCCCTTGCTATGAAGCCAGGTCAAAGGAAACGGCTTCACAAATCATCCAAAGTGTTGTGGGACTGAAATGAGACAACTGGAGAAGTATTGGGGCACAAAAAGGAGGGGAAGGGCATAGGACTGAAGGAAAAGAGCAGGAAGAGCTAAGCACATTCTGTTCAGCTCTTCAGAAGGCTGGCAATGGTGGAAAACCTTAGGAATACATCACTTCAAGGTTTATACTCCTCATCCTGAAAATGAATGTGTCTGGGGTTTATCATATTAAGCAGTAAAGTTCATTGCAGATGGGTATGAAGTAGAGAGGAGGAATTCATGGGGGAGAACATGAAAAGTGAATTATTCAATAAACTATCTGTTAGCATGATACGTGATAAGGAAATGACTAGACCCTTTCTTACTATTAATAAAAACAAGCTTCAAGGGTGAAATAAGAAAAACAAATTTGAACATGCGAGAATAAAAGAAATAAGTTGAAGTTTCCTTGCTGTTTGTAGGGTGTCTTGAAGATGATGAACGCAGTAATAATGCTAAGATTACGGTTGGGCAGAGTGAACTCTTAGTGCCACACAAAACCTCTAGCCAACCCAAAGGACTGGGTCAGTAGAAATTAAATCAGCACAGAGCCCCAGATAATATCCGATTGTGGGTTTATGTCTGGATGGATGGTTTCTTTCTTGTTTCCTCATTATGACTGATTGCAGTCACTGCAGAAATCAATAGTCTGGGCATGCCTGGGAACTGAACAGTATTAGACAGAAAGGCAGCATCACACAAGAGCTTTTTGGAGGCTTTACAAATCCTGGTACCAATCCTCTGAGGTGCACAGTACATGAGGTTAAAAGGGACTAAATATGGGAGATACAGAGCTCTCTGGTCAACCAGTCTAGCAAAATATTTCTTTGTATACTCTCACATGTTTTGTCATGGTGCTGGAATTCCTCACTGGAATTCATCCCTATCCCTGGCAGTGTTCAAGGCTAGGCTGGATGGGCACTGGAGCAAGCTGCTCTAGTGGAAGGTGTCCTTACATGTGGCAGGGGATTGGAACTGGATGAGTTTTAAGGTCTCTTCCAAGGCAAACCATTCTGTGTTTCATATGGAGCATGTACCAGTCCAGTGACGGGAAGCACTTCTTGGAGCATCTGCATTAGAGAGAGCAATCCAAAGTTTGCTGAAAAGTTATTTTCGGTGTTGTAGTAAAGAGAAAGAACCAGTTATGATTTCTATTGGGTGAAAAAAAGGCAGCTAAAAGCTTTGAATCTGGTCCTGTAAGAGCAATAACTGAAATTAAATGATAAAATTTTGCTGTAACTTTCCAGTAAACTTTAAAAATAACTGTTTGGGTTTTTTTTTAATTATTTCAAAAGTTGAATTTTGTTTGCTTCATGCTCTGTTTTATTTTACTATCTTGGAATTTTGTGGTGTTTGTGAACAGCAGCAATAATGTCATATTCCTGTGAAATTAGTAAGTAAAATCCACTCTAGATCAGGTGACACCATATGTTAGGGGATCAGTAGCCTATGCCTTAATGGACTTTTAAATCAGGCTTTCAGTTTGTAGTTTGTGGATCTGCATATCCCTGGGTTTTAGAGGCAGGGTTCATGCAGAAGCTAGGCTGGGTTTAGTGGGTTTGATTTCTACAGAATCTTGCCTGATACTAGTGTGTTGTGTTAAAACATATGTGTATACCACTGAAACTCCTACTGATGCTGAATTTTATAGCAAGTACATTAAATGAATGGGAATATAGGGATCTGATGGTGAAAAAACACTCCAAAGTAGTAATTTTTCTGCTGAGGTCCTGAGACCCTGGAGAGGTTTGTGTCCAGCTTCATTACATTTCAATATTCAGCAACTTTTGGGGTATGCTTTGTGTGTGCCTTAGGCTGAGGATAAGCAGAAGCTTAATATGTTCCAAATGATTTTCCACCCTTTTTTGTATTATTTATTATTTCTTGTGCTTTAAGTTATTCATAAGATTAAGTGGGTAAACAACATCCCAACTACTTATTGCTACACAGTCCAGTAAGCATAATGATGCCAGTTTTAAATGCTGAACAATGCTGATTAGAGCTGTTATGCTAATACTCATTTGTTTGCTTTACCACTTTGCTCACATACTTCACAAATTAGGGTATTATCCTTTTTCCCCCCCCCCTCTCTTACTGTTTTTATCATCAAATGAAGGTAATTTACCATTTTTCTATTTGAATTGTAAAGCTAATTGAACTTAATGGCTTTAGAAAAATCAATAATTTCCTACCGTTATTGATAAAATGAAGCACGTGCAAGAGATTATCCAATAAAGACACAAACTACTTCAGTGAGGAATTCAACTCCACATTGAACTATTTAAATTCTCTACATGGACAATTAAGGGAAAATCCTTCTATGCTGGGAAGCACTAATTTCAGTACGTTGAAGTTATGACACAAACGGTGCGAGTCACAGAGGAGCGTGCTACTCTGTTTGAAAGCCATCCAGTTATACCTGGGAAATACATTTCAGCTTCACTCCTGCCTTCCTTTGCAGATCATATCTCCCATGGTTTTCAAGCTGTGTCCCCTCACATGCCACTAACTGAAGTTAATATCTTTCTTGGAGGACAGTCATGAACCTCTGATGGGTTTGTGCTTGTCCTATACAGCTGAAGTATAACCCCATGAGTAAGCCCTCATGTACACTTTATGTGTGGTCTGTAAGAAATACTGCATTGTTTCTTATGTTATGGTTTGAATTGGTAAAGTGGGAAAGGCTCATGTCCCCAACCTGCTGTCCTGGTGTTGTAAGAGAAGCAGCTCAAGTTCTTTAAAGGGGATGCAGTCTAAGAAATGAATACGGATCTTTACCAGCAGCCATGCTTTTGTGATTTAATGGACTTTTTCATGGCTGGCTTCAGAAAGTAATAAAAATTCCCTATTGAAATGAGTTGGGGGGTCAGAAATCCTCCCAGATGGAGCCTCCTGCACTGCTCTGCCATGAAAAGGGAGAGATAGAAGTGGAAAAGGTTGAGCTATCTTTTGATACCTCAAGTTGAGATACCCAAGTTAAAAATACAGATTTATTTGGCAACTGCTGTTACCTTGCACCCTGGTTCTGGCAGAGGTTTAATGGCTCCTAGGGATTAGGTGAGAAACCCCAAACAAAACACTTCTAAACCTTTAAATCTGGATCAAAACCATTAAATCCCTAAATGCCATAGGAGACATTAAGGACCATAATTTGGGGATCAGTGTAGTAAAAAGGGAACGGCAAATATGAAATTAATGACATTTAAATTACTGTTTCATTAGAAAACAATTTTGCTGCAGTATTTTAGGGAATTTAGGATACCCAGAGATCAATAGCAATTCCCTTTATTTAAGGCTTTTGTGATGTTTGCTGTGTGATTTTTTTTTGGGGGGGGGAATGAGTTGTGATTTGTGAAAGCATTTTTTGTGAAATATGAGTGGAATTAAATGAATCTTTAATTGCACTCTAAACCTGCATTAGTTTGGCACTTGAAACTTCTGCATTAATTCGTTTGATGAATGGATGTTGAGAATACAGGATGGACAATTTCTACTGGATTTGCAAAATCAGCCTGGAGTACCGTATGTCAGGGGGTGAAGAAGAGAAGGGGACATAATGGCCTGCTTTAGCTCAAAAAATAAAGGATAAAAAGTAATGTTAAAGGATAAAACTTGAACTTCTCACCCCAAAGTCTGGTAGAGGTGCCTTGGTGATGATTTATGGTTTAGTGTGAGGTGTCCCTGTCCATGGCAGAGGGGTTGGAACTAGATGATCTTGAGGTCCTTTCCAATCCTAGCTATTCTATGATTCTATGATTCCTGAACACCAATCAGGATGTCTGTTACCTTAATTTCATTCCGCATGCCAGGATGGTCCTCCCATGGGGTGCTGGAGTCTGCCATCAGCATCCCAGTATAGTCAGGTCTAGACTGTAGTGGAAATAATCTCCATGAAGTAATCCAATTAAAACCCTCTAGAGGCACTAGGGGATGACAGCCCAGTGTAAACACTTTACTTTAGGAGGCACTGACTCTTGTTGCAAATATCTGGAAGTTTCCAAGGAGAAGGAATACTTTCTGGAAATTGCCAGTCCACAAAGCTGCATTTACAGGAGGAAATGGTTAAATGAGCTGTTGACAGTGGGCAATAACAGCCTGAATGCTGTGTGCAGCCAACCTTTGTTATCTGATATTTTTATCTCCATGGTCTAAAGAGAAGGAGAGTGAGTGCCTGTACTTGGAGGGTTTTCTCAGGTCACAATTGAGATACTTGTCCTCCAGTGCTCCTCATAACATTTTCAGGATGACACTTACAGGCATGAAAACAAAGTGACAAAGAATGGTAGGAACAAACCAGTTCTTTTTTAACACTATAAATATTGTGGCTATTACCTTCCCAGCATCCTCTCAGCTAATGGCCTGAAACAGGACCAATATTTGATTTCTACTTGCTGTATTTACTTTATAAATAGATACTTCATGGGTTTCATTCTTTACCGAGATTGAATTAGTGGGTTAAATAGACAGAAATATTTCTTACCGTGGCATACTGATCTCTTAGCATCTTGCACTGACCTGATAACAGGCTAGCAGGAGAGTAAACTTAATTATTTTTTAAGCTAGAGGCTGACAATAGAGGACACTGAATATTTCTGAAACCCAGATCTTCTTTTCTGCCATTAAAAAGATGGGGAAATCTGAAAGGAGTGTCAATTCCAGGCCTATATCACTGATTATTGGAAGGCTTTCGGAGAGTGGCTTATCACCTCCCTGGCTTATTTACTTGCTAAACCAAAGCCTTATGTTTCAAAAGCTCCAGCTCCGCAGCCCTAGCACGGTAGCCACCTCTTAGCGAGGATGAATCCAGTATGGTGGTGCTGGCAAGCAGGACATCACCAAGGCTTTTTGGTACAATTTGCACTTCAAAACCCACCCAATTCCCCCACCCCCCCCCCCTCTCCCCCACCTTCTCTATTTCATTATAAACAATAACTGCATAAAATGAGCTTGGAAAGGTGTCTGAGGTGGCTTTACCTCCCTTGTTTTCCTCTTTGAACTGGACTTCCTCATGAGTAAAGGTGACGAAGAAGCTGAATGGTGAGGGTCTATTTGAGAGGATGCTCAATGCATCCCTGTGAGCCCAGGCATGATTTCTGCAGCTGCTTAGGCACAAGGTTAATATCTGATTTCAGATGGACTTTAATACTGTTCACACCGAGGTTAGCAGTCTGCAGAAGCAAGGAATACCCTTTCATTTACCCAGCATTCACCAGCTGGCAGGGCACCCAAATCCTTCTGTCCCTGGGGAGCTTTTGTAAAGGATTCCCATTTCCCTGCACATCCTTTGCTGCTGCTCCCCAGCCACAGAGCTGGCTCTTCCTGCCTGTCATCCCACACCCCCCTGCTTCAATGTGCATATTCATCTTGATTCTGATACATCCTACAGATGCCACATGCAAATGTACCAAGTGATTCAAATCGGTTCTCTCTGTTTGTAAATGTACTATTCTGTGACTGCTCAGGGGCACTTCTAACATATGTTCCTTGAGATCTGACATTACTCAGAATTCCAAGCAAGGAGGATATTTGCAGCAGAGGCACGCATGGGCCTGTTGTGCTGCCTTGCCTCTCCCCCTGCCCCACAGCACGCACCCGGGGCCTGCCTTGTGTGAGAACGGGTTCGCATCTTTAACTGAAAGGTTTCTCTTTCTGGATGTGTGTGTAGAGGGGGGGATACAAGGAGCAGAATGCAAATTCTCTGTGAATTGAGCAGAAAAGCCCAATGCTTGTCCCAGAATTTTAGTTACAGTAAAGTCTATTATTCAAGAGGTTTGTGTGAAAATAGCATTACTTATCATCTTGCCTTAAGTTGTCTCTGTAGAGACCTGCTCTCTGTGGGCTGGTGATCCTGGAGGGAGAGCTTGGCTGCTGCTCTCAGCCCCAGGCTGATGGATAAGGGGGCTGGGGAGCAGGGAGGCGTAAGAGAACCTTTTGCTGCCCTTTCCCAAATGTTTTCATAACCTCCACATATTCCTTATGATCATAGTTGAGACTTCTCAGTCCCTTCTCTCTTCTTGGGCAGTGGTACCTGAAGGTCATTTAATAGCTCTAGTTAAAGTTATAGGTCTTTAAGCATGGATGGGTGGAAGTAGTTGAAACTCCTGCTGCTCTCACTTGGCCATCTTACTGGTCTGTGAGAGGTTCCTCCTCTGGGATGAGCCATCCCTGAAATACCTTGAGACTGATGCTGAGCACCGTGGTGTGTTTCCAAATCAGCCTTAATAGGCCTAACTGCAAACTGGGAGAGATGTAGAGCAGGCTGATGTGCTGCTTGGCCACCTCACTGCAGGAATGGCACCCCATGAAGACAGCCATCAGTCTGGGTTGAACCCACTTGCATTTGCAAGCCCATGTGGCTTGGTTTCTTTGGATGAGGAAGCTGAGATTGCTGGAGAGATGCTGCACTGCCCGTTGGGCTCCCTTAAGTGTGAGGTTTGCATGTGGCAGCTTGAAATCACATCCAGCGAGAAGCTGTGGTGGTCATGATGCTGCTGGGTTGGAGTGGCATTCCCTGGGCTCCTGAAACACCCAGCCCTGTTCCACGAGTGCCTGGCTGTGCTGCAAGCCTTGAGGCACATGTTTTAACCCTAGTTCCTTCCACTGAAGGGGGATAAGTACTTTTACAGTTAGTGTGTTACAATAGTTAAAGTTCACATTATCCTTCTTGAAGCTCAGATGATTCTCTGTTGTCAGCACTTCAAAACCCACCCCCCCAATCTTCTCTTAGCTGCTTCTGGTTCATTTAATGATATAACAGTGAGAAAGGGAGATACTCCTTTTAATGCTGATGTGCGAGGTTTAGAATTAGATGTCTCTGCTGGTTGCTGGGTATTTTCTGCTACTGCCAACCCCATGAACTCTTTAAGCATATGCTAATGAGCTCAACTTGCTCCCATTCCTTCTGTATAATCCATGAAGTAAGAAAAGTCAATCTCAATCTCACTGCCTAATGGCTTCTATATGTTGTAGTTAGCACAAAAACTGTGAAGTGATGAAGATCAAGAGTTAACTGCATGAATTAAGCAGAGTCCCTCAGACCACACTCCATTAGAAGAGCAAACCGTCTCTAGGGAGACAAAACAAGATTTCTCTTTTATATATATACATTATGAGAGTTGCCCACTGATCCTCCAGGCATTTTGAAACATTACTGGCACCCCAGTGATGTGGACAGAATATAATTTATCAATATCACTACAACTTCCTACCTGAGATGTTGCTGGAATACAGATGTGCCACATCATAATAAGGCTTGAAGCAGTATGTATGTTACACGTAGCATTGCTTTCTATCATGCACCTGACTTCTCAGCCCTGATAGAAGTCTAAAAGCTTTACTAATAGGAATTGCATTTATTTTAGCAGTCTGAGCCGCTTTTTCTTTTTCACGTTGCTTTTGAATGGCTTTCTGGCTTGGCCAGCACCTGTGTGTGTGGTTTGCTCTGAAAACTGAGGGGCAGTTACTCAGCAAAGCTCCTGTGATGGATTAATGCAACAGAATCACAGTGGTAAAACCTTGTGCAATGGCAGCAGGCTAGTGAGGTTCAGTCACGGGACCCACAGCTCTTCCAAGCAGTTATCTTTTCATCTGCAGCAGTTGAAGGAGAAAGCAGTCACTGTAAAAGGCTGCCTCCACTCCAGCACTGTGATGCTATTCTTAACAGTGTTGTGATTGATTATGGCATCTTATACAGTTAATTGTGGTCAGCTTCTTACCTGAAGTTTCTCATGAGGATATGGGCCAGTCTTCTCTGCCAGGTTGGACGGAATCATCTGATCTCAGCTTTTAAAGCTATTGATAGTTCATTTCTCTGCATTTAGCTCCTGTGATCCTCCTGCTCCTCCTCTTGCTTAAAGCATTTCTTCCATAGCACCTTCCTCCTCAGCACCCCCTGCTAGGACACTTCCTGTAGCTCTTGCCTCCCAGAGCCTCCCTGTCCCTGCTTGGGAATGCAGGAAGTATCTTTTACCATACGTTTTGTATGTTGTTGAACGTAGGCATGCACCTTAACTAGCATCTCTGGATGCTGCTCTAGCCCCAACAGTAACATCTTGAGCAGCAGTGATCACTGTGTAGGGTGCCGGAGCAGTTGGCCTCAGCATTTGTCATCTTCCAGTTTCATGGAAGAGAGGAAACCCTGCTATGAGCATGTAAAGACTGTGCCTTATGGCATGGGGTTGTACAGATCTTATGGGCTCCTTGTTAATGTCCCTCAGTAGATATTGCATGACCTTTCAAGAAAGGGTCTACCAAAACCTGTGCTCTTTAACAGGGTTTGATACCAGTACCAGAAGCTCTGCTGACTACTTTGGAACTCAAAAGAATAAAAGTACAGAGAGTGTTAACACCAGAGAATGTTTATTTTTTCAGTGAAATCAATGTATATGGGATAGTTGTGTCACAGTGATAGGGGCACACACGTTTCTTTCTCTCGCCCTTTCAGTTCCCCAGAAACATTCTCAGGGGGCCTCCAACCTTCCATGAACACGTTAGGACGTTTTCAATCTCCTAATAAATGAGTTAATAGAAATCTCTTACTCTATAGTGAGGATCTCACTTGATGTTGTTTGTCTTCCATTACATACCTGAACGTGAGAGGAGTTCTGCAGGAGTTGGGTATGGATGTTTATGGTGGCATGTGCTGCACTGCTTGTCATTGCTTTCAAAACAGGAAAAACAATGGTCTGTCTTCACGTGCTGTTTTTGTCAGTAATTCCTTTAGCCGCAGGATCTAAATGCAATTATGAAATGGGGATAAAGAAACAGGAAGAGCTAAATCCAGTATGTGTACTTCTTCTGCCAGGTGTAGCAGCCATAAGTCCATAGATTTCAGCGTGAACTTTGTAAAGGTGCTGTCTGTAGTAGGATGAGATGTTGAGGCTTGGAGTACAGCATGAGGCTGTACAGTGTTTACAGCTATTTTCTTCTCTCTCTGGGTGCCAGTAGCTGCCTTTTAGTGAAAACAGCTGGAAGAGCACTCCAGTAATCCTTTTAGAGCTTTTGGGATCTGTGTTTAAGCATTCTTTTTGCTGCTTCTCACTTGAAGACAATTCCTCATGGTAGGATCAGTGTGATCCTCCCGCACTAGCATGCTATGTGTATAAAGCTATCACCCTAGGAGGCAAGTGTCCAGATCCCCATTGCCTTGAAGATGGTCACATAGGAAGGTGATTAGTGGTACTTCACTTCTGATGCTTACTCACACTGTAACACCATGAATGGATTTGTTCTATAAAGATCCAGCCTTTGGTTTAGTTTCGTTATATTGCCACACCTCTGGGTTTTGCTCTGATATTTATTGTTCACGTTCTTCTTTCCCCCATCATGTTTTGGTTTGATGCAAGCATCTTAATGGAAAAGCAATTGCTTAGGGAAATATAATGCCTATCAACTGTCTGATCACGGCTATCTGTTTATGGAATTAAACTGAGACTCTTTCAGTGAAAAGGCTCTACGAAGAAAATTTGCTTCATAAAATTCATCTTGCATATCATGACTCTCTTTGTCCATAGCACTGTTCTTTGCCTGTAATTTTCTGAATAATAACAGTTAGCACTTGCATCTGCAAATCAATACACAGCCTTTAGCTTCCGACTGTAGTGAAAGTTGTGTTATTGTATTAAACAATAACCATTACCTTTCATGCCTCAAACTGATCGTTGTGTTCTGTATTTCTGTCCAATTTGATGGCAGCCACCTCCTGAAGCTTTAACAAAAGGCAGAAATTCCCCTGGTGCTTCTGGCAACAACACGTTAGTCTTCACAGAGGCGGAAGATTACTTGCTGATTCCATTATGTAAACCACAGTATATAATGGTTTGTTAATCCTTTGAAACTGCATAGCTAGAAATACTATTTCAACACTCTATTTTGGTTCAATTAAAAAAAACAACCCCAAAACAACAAATATGATGAATTCCCCAGAGTGTCTTATAACCACTGGGGTTTATAAGATGATCACTCTCAGGAAACCTATCACTGTGGGAGCTGGACTGTGTGCTGAACTACTTCCTTTTGAAGATATTAATTTTCCTTCCGTCGATTTGATGTGATATGCTCGCAGTCAGGCCAGGCAAGAGTAATAGTGGTGATGAAGACAGCTTGTGTTTTATTGTGCTCTAAAATAATTCCATTAAGATCTAGTCTCTTTCCTGAGATGAATTCCTGTTTTCTTTGCAGCATTTGTGATCTCTCAGCTGCCAGCTTCAGCCGCAGCCCTGTCCTGATGGAGAGCTGCAGGCTGTTTTCATGGAATCATAGAAGAAAATCCCAGAATGGTTTGGGTTGGAAGGGACCGTAAAGCTCATCCAGTTCCAACCCCTGCCACAAGCAGGGACACTTTCCACGAGAGCAGGGTGCTCCAAGCCCCTGTGTCCAACCTGGCCTTGAACACTGCCAGGGATGGGGCAGCCACAGCTTCTCTGGGCACCCTGTGCCAGCGCCTCAGCACCCTCACAGGGAAGAGCTTCTGCCTAAGAGCTCATCTCAGTCTCCCCTCTCTCAGTTTAAAGCAATTTCCCCTTGTCCTGTCACTACATGCCCTGTTAAAAAGCCCCTCTCCAGGTTTCTTGTAGCTCCTTTAGGCACTGGAGCTGCTCTAAGGTCTTCCCTTCAGGAGCCTTCTCTTCTTCCTCCAGGCTGCCCCAGCCCAGCTCTCTCAGCCTGGCTCCAGAGCAGAGCTGCTCCAGCCCTCACAGCATCTCTGTAGTCTCCTCTACACTTGCTCCAACAGCTCTACATCCCTTCTTGCTTTGGGCCCCTTTATAGGCACTATTAAAGTCAGGCTTAGCACTCTCCTTTGGTCGCACCTCAGCCTTGCTTGCAAAAAATGCAGTGCTGTGTAACACCATGCTCTGAAGTGGGATTAGGACTTGGAAAACAGAATGTGAGAAAAGGTTTGGCCACATCTTTACTTTGGAGCAAACTTCACCCTGCTAAGCTCAGGGCCGCATAGCTCGTACCCATATTAGTAGGTAGTTGTTTCCCTGCAGAGCTCACAGACTAATAGGCAAGGTGGAGGCTATGAGAGGGAGCGTGATACTCTGTCTTCAGCAAATGGGGAAAAGAGGCACAAAGGGATTAAGCCCAAGGTCATAGAGGAAGTCTGTGGCAGGAACAGGAATTGCATTCAGCTCTCCGGGGTCTTTGTCCAGTGCCTTAATCACAAAACCCGCCTTTGCCTCTGTGCTTTTCTATTATTTAATCAGCTGGGGAAAAAAATGCAAATTGATTTAATTAAAGGAGAGTGCAAATTTCTGATTTCAGCCTGGATTCATTCTATGGTTATGGAAATTTTGAAGGATGGAGAATAAACATCTGTAATTTCTTTTCCCGACAGATGTGTTTTCATTTACACAGCTGTGCAGAAATGGTATTTATGCATTTAGTGACGTGTAATTTTAGCCTAGAAACAGAGCTGATGTTGGACTCCTCAGAGGTGGCATTTTCTAGCTTGAAGGATAACCTCCTTTCTGGCAAAAAATCGGTCATGTTTCTTCCCACAGACATGGTTTCTTCCTTTAAAGTGTCTCTCAAAATCATTTTATACTCGATGAAGCAAATCCTCCAAAGGCTTCATTATTCTGATGGTAGCATCATCTGATTGAATATTTCCATCATAATGTCCTTTGGAGGATTTCAGCAGTTTCCACTCGGGATTTTGGATGCTTGAATTCATGTGTGTTCCCGAGGTTTTGAGGAACTGGTGTAGGAGATTCAGATAATTTCAGATGTGCGGAGTTCATTGGGGAGGTAGATGTTAATGTTTACTCTGGCTGTTGTTTAGAATACATTAGATTGCATCTTTCCAACATGGAAAATACAAATGCAGCTTCCTGAGGTCCTGCTCAGCAAAGCTTTTAAACATGTGCTTATTTTCAAACACATGAGTGTTTGAGCATGTTGTTGCCACACTTAATTAGTAAATCACAGAGGTTAATGCAATTAAGTGTCACTTGTCTGATTCCACTGCTCAGGACATCATCAAGAAAGCCCACTCTTTCTGACCTCAGAGCAGCCTTCCAGTATCTGAAGGGGGGTTATAGGGATGCTGGGGATGGACTATTCCTTAGGGATTATAGTGATAGGACAAGGGGTAATGGGTTAAAACTTAAACAGGGGAAGTTTAGATTGGAACTAAGGAAGAAATTCTTTCCTGTTAGGGTGGTGAGGCACTGATTCGAATGGGTTGCCCAGGGAGGTAGTGAATGCTCCATCCCTGGCAGTGTTCAAGGCCAGGTTGAATGAAGCCTTGGGTGATATGGTTTAGTGTGAGGTGTCCCTGCCCATGGCAGGGGGTTGGAAGTGGATGATCTTAAGGTCCTTTCCGACCCCAACTATTCTATGATGCCAGGAAAGCAGTTACTATTTGTGGTGCATGCTGCCTGAGATGCTCCTCATGGGTGATCTACACCACACTCCTCGTATTTTGGTTTCATTTCCCTTGTATTGCCATGTCATTCAGAAGCTGTGGTCCCGCAGTGATGCAGGCGCTTGGGCTAGGCTTCATTTCTATGCACAGCAGCTGCCTTGTGAGGCTGAATAGGGCTGTGCGGGTGCTTTATGGTTGGTGTTTTGCAAGTGTTGGTGAGATCAGGGGGGCTAAACAGCTTTTCTGCCTTCATCCTTGATGTTTCTTCCTCATTCAGTGAATGAATGGCTTTAGATGATTCTACAGAAATTCTCTGTGTGTGTTTGGATAGTCTGGTTCCTATAAAGATGCCAGTTTTAGGGCTTTTTAAAGGGCTATGACAGCTTTTAGTATCTCACTGCCTCCTTTTCCCCCTTGTATTCCCTGGAGAACGTCTGACAGATTTTGGCATCTGCCTTTGAAGGAGGAGCTCCTCAGGCTTACGTTGCCACCTCTGAATTACCGTGTGGCTAAGGACTACTTGTTAAGATTGTTCTGCTTATTTCAGGCTCACATTAGGTTTTATGAACTTTAATGAACAGTAAGTAATAAATTTGCTGAAGAAATTGGGTTAGCCTGTGATTAACATTCAGAGTGATGCAGATGAGTGTACCAATGATGGGAACATGTGCTCACATCACGATGAAATGCAGATGAGAGGCCCTGGAGCAAGCCCAAGGATGTGGGCCAGCGCAGTTTCATCTCTGTCAGCTTTAATCTGATCTAAAGTGCGAATGCTACCGGCCTGCAGAAAGGATCTCAAACCCTGGGAAAGACCTAAATGCAACTTTTTGTTTTCTGTTAGGGGCTATTAAAACGTTTCTTTACAATCAAAGCTCCACAATGTAAAAGCTCAAGACACTATCTTAAAAACAATATTTCCAGCAGTAGGGAAGAGAGGGGGAGGGATGGTTGGAAGATGCTTCTTGATTTGGTTTAGCTTTTGTAACACGCTGCTTTACTGAGCAGTCATTTTAGTCAATTGAAACCCAGCTGAGCCTCGTCTTATGACAGTGCATTTGTACGGAACAGAGGAAAAAAAAGCCGCCACAACCACCACCACCCCCCTTTTAAATGAAGTGCAAAGTAATGCTGGAAAAGGAAAGAATAAATCAATTTTAAGTGGTAATCTATGAAGTTGGACAGAAAATGATGAGAAATGAAGCAACTGGTCATAGGAAATTGACCTTGAAAATGGTGTTTATCTTGCGGACACAGTGGCAGAGCCCTGCTGCTGCTGCTCCAGGCCGGTGGTTGAGGGGGGAATTTAAATCAGAGTTTCTTTGCTTCGAGTCTCAGTTGGGTTTTGGGGGAGTTTCTTTAAAGACTGTGTTCTTTGGCAGTTATGCCAGTGGTGCTGCTTGACAGCATCTGGCAGACAGGATTCATTCCTTCATGGCACTCTCTTACTTTAGTCTGTTGTATGAAAGGCTGTGTGTGTTTGAGAGTGGTAATAGCCCAGGGTCCGAAGAATAGCCATGGCAGTGTCATAGATACAAGTGCTAGGAGAAGAGATGCTGTTTTTACCTGACTTCTAATTTCCATACAAATAAACACATTAAAGCGAGTAAAAGGACAAATGAGTAATACATGTCACCTCTGCTATTTTAAACTGTAACACCTACTTACACCAGAAGGATGGTTATTGCTGTATTACATATATATCTTCATTTGCAATAAAGGTACAGAAGGCAGTGGGAGGTGGGGTATATTCACTGAAATTCCTGTAGCAGAAAACAGTTGTGTCTTCCCAGGGCAGATGGTCAGATTAACTTCATATTAACTAAATGCTTTTTGGTTCAATTGATGATGCTCTTGTTCTGCCTTTTTAGCATCAGCTGTGTCCGTAAGTTCACCTTACTGAAACATTAGAAATCTTTGTGTCAATTCTAAACTGAACCATGTAAGTGAGCTATCTGGTTTGCTCAGCTGGTTAATACAATCACTGACTTCCTTTGCCAGTGCAGATTCTCTTTTAGCATAAGTCAGATAGCAAACACAGGCAGGATGGTCACTGGGGCTGCCCAGGTCTAAGTGAGAGCCTGTCGAAGCCCTCGAGTGCCTGATGTTGTGGCTGGTGACTTGTCATGTGCTTTGACTTATACCTGAGTTTCTAAGAAGCCTGTGGAATTGCTGATGTTGGCCATTAAAAGATGTGGTCTGGGCAATATCTACAAGTAGCAGTTGTTTCTGCTTGCATGGCCAGCATTCCCCTAGCTCTGTGTATATAAGGGCTTATTTTCCCACATAGAACTTATGCGGGGTTTGGAGATGCTCCAGCTCAGAGCTGACAGCACTTATGTTGGCTGCAAGCATCTCCTGATCCATTTTGGTACACATGTGTCTAACAAGATAGTATCTGGGATGAGCATCTAAAGGAGGTGAAGGGAAACAAAGGGAGAGAAGTGAGAAGCGGGGATGTGATGGTGCTCACCAGCCAGGGTGCCCCACTTGCAGCAGATCTCCATGGAAAACTCATACTGATCAAACACCGGTGACATTTGTGTTGGTTGTGTTATTACAGAGCCGGTGCTCTGATGGAAAACTAACAAATAATAAATCTAAGCAATGTTTTCAGACTGTGCAAAAATTGGGAATTTTGAAGCAAACCTTCTCCAGATACTTAAAATTCAGCAAGGTTTTTTTTGTCCTGGGTCTTGAGATGTTAATAACTTTGACTAATTGTCAACACCACCAATTACTATGACTGATACCTTATCATTTCCCACAATGAGCAATGCTAATTAAAATTGATTGTGCTGCTGTTCTGGCACAGCAGCAAGTTTCCTTTTCGTTTTTTGTTTAAACATGAGCTTATTGTGCCGATTTGGTGAATTAAATAAGGAAAGCTCATTATTCTGCTGTTTATTTTTGAGCGGGGGTTTTTCCGCCACATTGGAAGCCTGTCCAAGTGTCAAAGAAATAGAAGAGCTTGAATTGAGTTTTATTTCTGGAGTACCAAAACACACACCTAATAATAATACTTAGAACTTTCATAGTACAGTGCTTTTTTACATGATCACATTTCTGTACGAACATAACTACTCCTATTATCCCTGTAAGGTGGGTAAACACTATTACTTCTGTTTCCCAGATATTGAAGCTGACACACAGGAGCTTTGATTCTCTTAATAGCAGTGCACTTCAAGCTATTCACTTCGATTAGATCAGAGATCTCTGGCTTGCAGCAGTGTGAGCTGGTTGAGTTACGATTTGCAGCATTGGCTTGCTTCAATTCTATACAAACTTGGCTTTTTATTTCTCATTTTCTTTGAAAGCATGATCAATTATTTCTCCCAAAGGTAGGATCCAGATTTCCCTGCTGCTGGCTTGCCCTGTGCTGGCTCCTGCCAGGAAATGTTGATTCCACACATCAGGGCACAGCCATGCAGGAGGGCTGGAGCTGTGCAGCCTCATGTCCTCCTTTTTTGCAGTCTTTGCTTCATCAGCAGAAGCTTCTCCTGTCAGGAAGAGCTGTTCTTTATCAGGAAGAAGCTGCTTGTGGGGAGGAGAGGCTGCTAGATTATAGTGTGGGACAGTGCTCTGAAACTCACTAGTTTGTGTGTATACATATATATATGTATATATGTATGTATGTGTATATATATACGTGCTGTGCAGTACTGCAATCTGAACTCGACTGTGGTTTTATGTGAACATTTACATGGGAAATGTTTATGGGATAGGTTATCAATGGAAGATGTACCTGTTTTCTTAGCTATTCTGTGGTTATCCTCTTCTTAAGTGGCTGATTGCAGTTAATAGCACGAGTCTATGACTTTACCCTGTTGGAGATTGATTTCATCTGAACAACAGATTCCTTCCATGATCAATGTGAGTTAATATGTAATGGATATAAATGCATTGAATTGCCTGAGATACTCCTTACTTCCTCCTGCTTAGTCTATAAAATAAGCCTACTACTTCATGGTAGTGATTATAAGTAAAAGTCTTATATGTTGCACTTTGTCATAAACAAGATGTGCCTTAGGTCTTGAGAGAAAGGGAACACATGTTTGCCTGTGTGGTATCTTGGATGAGCAGTTATAGAGGAGTATGTCAATCAGAAAATGGGTTTACATTTATTAGGAAAAACCTTTTAAATGTCTGCCACTTGAAAGCAAGATAGAAATATTTATAATACAGAAACACTCACAGCAAAAATCATATCTGAAAAGTAAATATTTCACTCCTGAGCACCACTTCTCAATTATTTACAACTACATGAGTTTCCTTTGAGCATTGATTTCTTCTGATCCTGATAGGAGCTAGGAGCAACCTTATGAATCTGTAGAGTTCTTTGTGCCATAGTGTAAATGGTTCTTGCTGCTAAAAAGAGGATGTCCTGCCCTCTTGGGTTGGCTGTGCTGCTCCCCCAGCAGTGTTCACAGGGGCCTAGTTTGAGTAAAAATGTAGCTGAAAAGTAACATAACAAGCAATGATAAAAAGAAATGGCTTTGGCAGTCACCAGCTGCTGGCTGTGGAGTTTCTGTATGGTTTTGTGAAAGCCAAGGTGGCACAAGGCAGCAGGTTCTTGGAGCAAGCCCACTTTCCCCACAGCAGCATTGGGTGATGCTCAGTTGAGCTGACCCCACAAGCAAGCCTTTGTGCTGTCTCTCTAATGGTGCTCTCCTGAGCATTTCACCTAGGTTAATTTGTTGGGAAAGTGCTGGAGATGGTGCTGGGGAAGTGCAAAGTGTTCTGACTGGACGTCAGCGCTCTTCTTTTACAGTAAAAGAGCTCTGGTACATGTTCAGCAGACACGCACTAATGGCACCATTATCAAGGAGTTAGCGTGTTGCCATTAGCACATGAAGCTGTGAAATAACATGCCAAGTGTGTCTTCTTGAAGCACATTGGACCTAATTCTCCTCTCATCTGTACTGATGCCTCTCCATGGAATACACTGAAGTAGCTCATGATTTACACTGTAGAAAATCAGAGAGGAATCATGGATGACTGACTTGCTCAGTGTAACAAGCTGTACATGGAGGCAGAAGTTTTTGCCTTCTCCTCTATTTCCCAATGTCCCCTGGAGTTTTGTCGTGAAAAGTCAGTTATGAAAATCAAGGAGGGGGGGTGTGGGAGGAAATGTCATTTGGGTTGTGATTTGCTGTTAATTAAACTTTAGCGTGACACATCCTATATGTCAGGGGATTCCTGATTCTCATCTCAGTGGCCTGGTAGAACAGAGGAGCATCTCCATCGAGATCAATGCTCATTATTATTTTCCTCATTATCATCATGATTCTCATCAGTGTTTGTTCTACAACACTGGCTGTGGAACAGAAGTGTAGGCAGAGATGACCCTTGCCTGTTCTTTCATTTTTAACAGGTGAGAGACACAAAAAGGCTGAGGAGGGGAAAATGACAGTGAACTCATGGCAGAGAATTAGATCCAACTACTTGAAAGTCAAAATCAGCCTTTCTTTCCACTGCAAATGACATGATGAGATAATCAGTTTTCATTATTTTCATCAGAGTAGTAGCAGTTGCACACAGGTTGAAACCCACAGTGCACAAGATGGTGATGGATGTTATCAGACAGGTTTTAGCTGCATGAAGCTCACGCATCTGTGCAGGAGAGGGACTCAGTAGTAGATGGGAATGAAGTCTGCCCAAATAACAGACAAGGCAGATGGGGAAAGTGGTCGAATTTGGTAAATGTTCCCTAGAGAGAGATGCCCTGGCCTGGAAGGTAAGGTCCGCAGCCTCGACCTGGTCACTTCTGGTACACTAAATAGGATTTGAGAACTGTTCTTTCTCCTCAGTTGCAAGAGTATGACTGGAGGGAAAATGCTCATTTTACAGTCTTAGGCCTGAACCATGGCTTTAGAATGGCACTATAGGTGACAGGGAGCCCAGTCTTCCCTAGCAGTAGCAGTGGGTTGACATCAGGATGGGGTGGCTTGGCCTTGGAGAAGAGCCAGTAGAAGGAAGGTTTAACTCTTGCTCAGTGCCTTCATGTACGCTGACATGTACTGGTGGGAGATGTCAAACACAGCAAACATTTGAAGGTCTGACCACCTTGTTTTGCTTATTGACTTCTTGCAAAACCATTGAAAAGGACCACAGGAAAAAGAGGTGTCCTTTGACTTAGGGACCTGGACCTTTCTGCTTGAAATGTTTAATGTCCTTTGGATGATCTGGAACAGAGAGGACTCTTGCCAACTTGACAGCTTATTTCAACTGATCCGAGATGTAGGAGGAGGTGTGTGATTTCTGTGACTCATGTTCTGGCAAGCTACTGATGATCCCACCACCATCCCGTCAGTGCTGGTAGTTTCTCTTTCTGCTGATAGAAACTCATCTGAGGTCAGGAAGTGGATGGAGGTGTTAAGGCTTTCACATGGAACTGGTAGGATACAAACAATTTGAAGTTGTAGACTGCACCACAGGAAAGGTGCAGCTCTCCCTTTGGGGAAAAGCACAGCTCAGAATATAACAACTATTGAAAGCTTTGGGGTTCAGGAGCAGATCAAAACCAGTCAGAATCTGCCTTGCTCCCAGCCTGATGAAAGGGGTGTTAATCCTGCTGCTCATAAAGAATTTAAGATTATAAATGTGTGAGCCACAGCCTGGAAGATTAGAAGAGCACTTAAATAAATGATAGAGGCTGGATTGACAGAAAGGCTGTCATGCTGGAGTCAACTTTTCTCTCTTCCACACTAGCCATAACTTAAAGTTATGGAGAAGCACTGTTCTGATAGAGCTTATCGGGATGCTGCCTATGGCCGATGTCAAGTGGTCCCTGTCATGCTGTCTGCAGGTCCTGTACAATGCACTTATCACTCTGTGGGATGCTGGTTTAACAGCAAGCTCCTCTGAATAAACTCTTGGAAAGAAAGGCATTCCTGCCAGGGAATGGACAAGTGTGGTGGGTTGACCTTAGCTAGCTGCTCAAAGGTCCATCCAGCTGCTCTCGCTCCTCCTCCTTAACAGGATGGAGGGAGAAAATGTGATGGAGGAGCTCATAGGTTGATAAAGACATCACTTACCAGTTACTCTTATGGGGGAAAACTAATTCATGGCCACTTAAAAATCAAGTAGGATGGTGAGAAACAAAGACAAAAACTTAAAACATCTCCTCCCCACTTCTTCCCAGGCGGAACTCCACCCTTCATTCCCAACTCCTTTACCTCCTCCTACCCCAGCAGCATAGGGTGGGTGGAAATGGGGGGTTGTGGTTATTCTGTAACAGCCTCTCTCTGACACTTCTTCCTCCTTACACATTTTCCCTGTGCTAATGTGCACCCATCCATCAGGATAAACCTTCTCCAGTGTGGGGCCTTCAGTATGGGTATCTGTTCTGGACTGATCCTCTCCTTGAGCTGCAGGGAAATACCTGCTCCAGTATGTTGCAGGAAATTTGTCCCCATGGCTGGAGGCACCAGAGTTCCCCTGTCCAGCAGGAAGCAGCTTCTGCTTGCAGTGCACTTGTGGCTGGCAGTGTTGGGGACCCATGCATGGAGACCCCAAATCGGTTGTTTATGCATCCACAGGGTAAAGAGGTGATTTGATGTGTTTTCCTGGCCATTCCAACAGACCAGCTGTGCCTTCTGCCTGTTGTAGCTTTGGCCTTCCCTTCTGGGAGCAGCATTAAGTTGCAAGTGTTTCATTAGGTAATCTCTTATTTTGGTTTAAATGCTCACACAAAGGTTTAGCTGTATTTCAGAATATTATGAAATCATATCATAGAATCACAGAATGGTTTGGATGGGAAGGGGGCTTCTAACATCTTAGATAAAAGCCTTGGTTTATAAAGCAAAGGACAATGCTGATTTATTGCAGGAAACAAACAGAATACTGGGGTTTTATCTTCTGAAAAAGATTTCATTGCAAGGTATAGAATTAATGTATCACTCAGAAAACCAAACTAAACCCACCAAATTTATTCCTCCCCTTCCTCTCCAAGTGTTGAGGATCTGCTCAGGTTCACCCTCATGCTCATTTTTGCTGTGTTAGTGGCACTCACCACTTTGAACCCTGCACATGCTTTCAAGGTTCCTCCAGGAACCTGGTTTGAGGAGATGCTCTGGTTGAACCAAAGTGTTTTGTGGGTCAGACTCTGGAGGTGAACTCATGTCAGAATCAATGTTCGCTGTGGGTAAGAAGGGGTTTGGGACTGTTATGGACCCACAAAGGGTGGCAAGCTGCTCCCTCTCATGTGAGCATTATAACTTGGTGTGTTTGCGTAGCACATGGGTTAATGGGCTGTGGCTCAACCTTGCTGGAAATTGCTTGTGACCATAGCACTGCAGTGATGTTTGACCTCTCCTGGCCCTGAACCAGAGCAGTGTCCCCTTTGGGCAAGATCCCTGCTGCTCTTTGCAGCAAGCTACAACTCTAAACCTTTTTATGCACTTCAAATGGCTGCTGGGGAGAGGAGCACAGAATAATTCCCTCTTATGAAAACCCTTTTTACAGGGAGAGGTATATTTTAGCATTATGGATTTTCCTGACGTATTCTGTTGAAAGGCAGCGTGGTTGCCAGTGTGCATCTGTGTGTGCTAAGCAGCTGCTGGCGCACAGAGCTGGGTGTTGGGTTTGTGTATGGTAATTTGCCCCTCCAGAGCACGGCACAGCTAATGAGCACAGTCCCTCCAGTCATAGGAAGCACACAGACACTCAGCAGAACAGATCGCAAACATCCTCTGCTGATCAGACTCATGGAAAAGCTGTATTTGATGCATGTTGCGTGGTTTTCATTATTAATTCTGAATCCATACAATTAGGGATCAAAAATTAATATGTTTTCATCCATTAAGTCTAATGAGAAAGTAATACCCAAGGAAAATATTGATTCCTACCTCAATTTCCCACTGTTATAAAATAGGGATTTTCATTGTTTCATTGGTTTGTCAATGCACTGCATGTCCTGGAGTTGGCAGTACATCTTGTATGAACATCAGCGCTGCTATCCTGTTCCCTTCCCTTCCTTCCACCAAGACTTAGGGCTTTTTTTCTTTCCCTTCCTGTGGGTGTTGTGGGATGCGTCTGCTCCATGGATAGAAAGGATAAAATGCCTTCTTGTGACACCAGAAAGAAAATGATCCAGGGAGTTACAGACCACTGAGTCTTTCATTTGTACCTGGTAAACTGGTTCTAATGATAAGCAAAAAAGAGAACATTTGGAGATGCTGATAAAATCAGGCTTATCCAGTAGAAAGGTACTGAGGTGTATGGCTGGAAGTGATAGGAAAAGCCTAGGTTTGATGACCCAGCAGGTCACTTACAGTCTTTCACTCTTAATCTCTCAGAAGTCTTTGAACTTGTCAATAAGAAATGAAGAGAGAGGAACTGGCTTATCTCATTTATTTATGATATTGAAAGCTCTTTAGCAAGGTATCTCATAGAAAGCAGTCAGACAAGGTAGGTGTGTGACAGGGAGAAATATAGTCATGACTCAAAACCTGAAGCTGAAGATTAGGTATAACCAGGCAGCTTTCACTGTTGCAGAGGGTTAAACCAGGGGTTCCTTCAGTGTTCCTAAGTCCTCCAGGAGGTCTTTGATCTGGGATGGAGATGGGGTGGAAGAGTAGCTAGTTTTGTGGATAGCAAAAAGCTGCTGAGGTCATTCAAGTCCAGGGAAAGCAGTGAGGAAATTGGACAAACCTAAATGAGCCAGTAAACACAATGACATAACACATTCAGTGTTAACCCATGGCTTTACCCCACCCTGTATTTGCTATGGTCAAACCACAAATAAACCAGTGTTCAGTTCTGCAGGCCATGCAGGAGAACATCCTCGTGGGGCTGCTGATGGGGGACCTTTCTATGGTAACCTCCCCAGGAGGGTCTGCATTTCAGGAGGATCTGTGCCAGTGACTCCAGACTCTGATTAATGATGCTTTTTCAGAAGTACAGAAGGCTCAGAGAAACACATACACAGTATTATCGAAAACCCCAGCAATGGTACTCAGCATCAGAGTACTCCTGTTAGTGAAAGAACCCAAATTAAGAGGCTTCACATACCAGTATGAACAATTTCCCAAATCACTACTGGTATTTCAGTTAGATTTTCTCCCTTCTTTAGACCTTGCATCTTGTTTCTTTTAAATAACTGTGTCTCTTTGCCCTAAACAGAAATCTTGAATCAGAGTTAGAAACAGATGATTCCTTTGCTTTGCCTGCTGCTCTGTTATACCTGGGTGTGTTCCTTGCACCACTGATTTAGATCGCTGTACCTTTGAATTGATGGAGCCTCCTGCTTTCCCTTCCTTCTCTTCCCTTCTCATCTGCCTGCCTTTCCCCACTGCTGTTCAAGCTGGAGAAGAGCCACTACATGTCCCTTTTAAAGCCAGGGACTGAAGTCCTGAATGTTGCTAATTAGCAGCAAGAGACTTTTAATGAATTGCAACGTTGCGTTGTTATGATTCGGGAAACAAAAGCTGAATAAGAACTGTAACGCTTAACTATGGAATTGCACTTTTTTTCTCTCTAATACAGGCTAAGCTGCCTCACAGCAATCTTTTTAAATGTAATGATTGAGACTATTATAGGAAATACTATACAAAGCAACATATTTTTTTTGCAGCCTAAATAATAAGTAGGGCAAGGTTTTAAATGAGGCTAGAGTAATGAATGCTGTACAATCATTTTGATGATAAATTTCCCCGGAGGATAAAGTGGAAGAACAGAAGCAGGCTGTATTTAATCATGCAAAGTTAAAGGAATGCAGACCAACAAATATTTATAGAGATGTACAGCATTTCTAACCTTTTCTGAGCTTATTCTTGCCCCTTTTCACCTGAGAAACATGGCAGAAATTGGTGTGTAATAATTATGAGGAGGAACTGATCACATAGGGTCAAGTGTTTCTTTTGATGCAGTGCACAGAAATTCCTGCTTCCTTGCAGGCTAGAGGACTCGAACAATAAGACATTTGTTTTTCACAGCTATTTCATTCATCAGTGAGTCTGAAAAGCTTGCTTTGAGCAGATAGATGACATACTCTGCAGCTGCTCTTCACCTGGTAATGACCCAAGGAGATGTGTCCCTGCCATAAGAGCAGAGCACTGTGCAGAGATACTAATTCTGCTCCCAAAAGCAACATCTTAGAATCCCAGATTGGTTTGTGTTGGAAGAGACCTTAAAGTTCACCCAGTTCCAACCCCTGCCATGGGCAGGGACACTTTCCGCTAGAGCAGGTTGCTCCAAGCCCCTGTGTCCAACCTGGCCTTGAACACTGCTGGGTTCACGTACTGAGCAGGCTCACAGTCTTTGCCCTGTGCTCCATCACCAGGTGTAGACCTGCTCTTCTGATGCCTGTACCAAAGGCCATCATCCTCAAAGGTGATGCTTCTCAGCTCTGGTTTAATCCAGTCTTTGCTGTTTGTCTTGACGAGGCAAGCACAACTTCAGAAACTAACAGACAGTAAAAAAGTCACTTCTAACATTTGGCTTAGCATGTTCCTGGTGGTTTTGCACAGATGCACATGTTTGTGATTGCATTAGGCAATCATTCCATACAGCATAGGGTTTGGCTGCTTTGTGGTTTTTGGTTTTTAATAACTGTTCAAAGTAGGGTATTTCAGCACACTTTAGCTCAAGTTATACCAGTATTCACTCCACAGAGGCAAAACCTTGAAGATTTCTGTTCTGCTCATCAATACTTAAAGTGTATATTGATTTCCAATTTAGGTGTTAACTTTTTAGCTCTTAGAAATGCTCTTGATATCAATTTTCACCTTGCGTGATGTTCATTATGAACGCTACGATTGCGAGCGAGCAAGAATCTCATCTGGCGAGACGATTAGTTCGAGTGACTTCAAGATTGCAACGTGCAAAGATTTACTTGTCTTGTATAAGCATCATGGTAGCATGAAATATCAGCTTTTAAGGCAATGACCTGAGAAATGCTTTTATTCTAGCCTGGCACAGACTTCCTCTACTGTTTCTCAGTCTGTGTAGCCCGTCCCTGAAATGATATAATGAAGTAATTAATAGCACTGTTTATTACATTCATGTTGTTTTCGCATAATAACTCATAGAAAATGAGCCTGAGGTCCACAGCTCACGTTGCTGGGTGGCTGGACTTTATTTAAGCAATAAGACACACATGACAAGCAGTGCATTCCCATGCCATTATGCCTCCTGTAGTGTTAGGAGGCACAAGGTCAAAAGGCTCAGTGGCTTTAACTACCTGAGAAGTGCCATGTAATCCCCTGCAAATGGGCTGTCTACAATGGGTTATTGCTGTATCAGAATAATTTCTTCTTAAAGGCAGCCCCATGAATTACCTCTGTAATTGGCACAGGTGTGACATCATTGTCTGCCAATCAGAAATCCCCTTTGTCTTGGATTTTAACACCTTTGTTTCAAGTTCAGGTCATCTGAACAAATGCATTTTGTTAATGGTGTTCTATCCTTTTTGTGCTCTGAGCCCCATCTGCTTGGTTTTAGTAAGGAAAGCCCTGTTTGTGCTTTCCTTGCCCTGCAGTAGCTTTTGTATCGTCATCAGGCACTGAATAGTGACCACAAAGTCTTGGTAGAGCTGGTGACACACAGGCCATGGCCTGACTTGTAGTGCCTAGAATGTTATTTAGACTCAGGAACTCAAGGAAGTAAGGGGAGGGTGGACAGCAAGGTAAGCACTTCAGGATGCAGGAGCCATGGCTGGGATTTCAAAATCGATGTGTAGCCATCAAATGCTTTCAGCTTAGCTGTGTCTCTTCCTTTTTATTGGCAAACATAACCCCCAAATGATAAAATCATCCTGATTTACAGTTATTGTTGATAAAATCAGTACACATAGGTCACAGCTTTACTAGCCTGAGCAAATGAGGAACAGGCCACAAGAAGTGTACTATTTATTTAGTGATAATGAAAGGACTGTAGACAGTTGGTGTGATTTTGGAAGGGGTATATGAGGGGCCCCAGATGGGGGGATTCCCTGTTTTTTCTCCCCACTTTTAAGCCCCAGCAGAAGACAAGTTAAAGGCACGGCGCCTGGGAAGCTCCCTGAAGTTCCTTGGCTTGTTTCACTGTCTTCCAGCCAGCAGTGATTCCTTTGGCAGGGGAGAAAAAAGCCTGCACTGAATCCTGTGGTCAGTTCCAGAGATTGTTGTTCCTTTGGGAAAATGGGAACAGATGCCAGAGGCCATAAATCACCTGCATCTCCTGTCTGGCAGCAGGTGGGATGAGAGCATCTGGGCAGGGGAAGGTGTGAAAACCACTGGTTGAGGGATGCTCTGAAAGTTGCTCCTTAGGTTTTGGGGACAAAGTGAGAGGAATCATCATCCTGTTAGAGGGCAAAAACTTAACAAATAGTTTTAAAGGCTTACAATAAATCTGTCTTCATAACCTTCCTGCAGTGCTTTTTTTCCTTAGATATGTTATAGAGGTAATGATACCTCCACCGTGAACTCAATTAACCTTACGCAGCCTTCCGTATGACAGGGAATCCTAAATCTTCTTCTTTATGAGTATGTGCAAGATTTGAAGCTGCTCTGAACTTTGCATTCATAAATGACATTTCCTAATTAGTGCCCATTTGTTTGTTTTTTTACAGTGAGAAAGATATGGTGGCTGTGAGTGGGATCTAGCGCTCATGGTTGAGAAGAGCTTTTCACAAAGGAGTGAGGTACCTTTATAACTTTATTATTATTACTGTTGTTATTATCATTATTATTGTTGTTGTTGCAAATCTGTTGCTGTGTGTGCCTTTCGGGGTTTCCATTGTCCAGTGATGTTATAAGCTGGTATTAAGGAATTTCTTTGTTTCTCTGTGTTGTTTTGTATGAATGGGCATCCATTGCCTGTAAGAACTGTGTCTCTCCTCTGTGTGAGACCTGCTGTGTTTTGAGTTTCCTATGGAAGTGCTATGGCAAAAAGGACAGGAAGAAAAACCTGTGTACTACAACTCAGTTTCCTTACTTATCCTCCCTCTGCTCTGTGATACATCCTAGTAGGTGCATATTGACTCAGTAGTGTTCAATCCTGCCTTGCTTCTGAGACCTTTGCATGAATACAGGCTGTACAGAGCAAAATGTTTCATCTGGGAGGGAGGATGTCAGCAATAAATGAGAAAACAAGAGAAATGGATGATCTGCTATAATGCATACCCTATAATGTAATCATTGTTGTTTGATAAGAGACACTCTTGCAACTCTCAGTGCCCTGCTAGGTATGTCTGGATTTATTATTCAGAAAGGCACAATCAAATCTCTTCATTCAGTTGACAAATGGGAGCTATTCAATTCAGTATCTGCCTCTTATTTATAGCGTAGAGTGAGGTGATTTATATGCTAGCTCCACATCTTCCAAAACAGTTTTAATTAGCAGCACTGGCTATTAGAATGAGAGTTCTGCAGCTTCCCTGTCATACACATCCCCTTCAAACTGAATAGAAATCTTGCTCTTTGCCAGGCAATGCTTCTCTATTTATCTCTTTTGGTAATGGTAGCAAGCACCTAAGCTACTAAAGCAAGTGCTTTATTAGCTCAGAGGATGCATTTATGTTTCCAGCTCCAAGGGGGAAAACGGGGGAGGTTGAAGAAGGTAATGCCATTTATTGCTGTGCCTTGGGGAAACAGGGCAATCCTTGGGGCATTAGCACTAACATCACACAGGAGTTTGCCGATGTCTTAAGTGGCTTTGGTTTTGAGACCAAAGTAAGTGTCAAATATACCAAGTCCAGCTGCTCAGGCTGCATGTATGGATGTTCCTGGATCCTGCTCTGCTTAGAGAAGGATGGGTTGGAATGCTCATCTCAGCATGTCCTGTGGTCAGAGCACTCACATGATTTTTCCTTTGTGCATTGTCTGATGGTGTAAGTAAGCATTTCCCCCAGCTGTTCCCTGATCAGGAGAGCTGCTCTGGCTTGTGGTCTAATTGGTACCCCTGAGGTACAGACCAGCGCACGGCACGGCACAGAGGCGAATTCAGTAAAGGCACTAGTTTGAGTCCCTATTATTTAAACGCATCTGGTAGGAATGTGATTCCTTTGAGACCTCTGCCTATCTGTCAAACCTGAGATCAGCCAACAGGTTCAAAAGTTATTTGGGGAAGCAGTGACTGACAGTACAATTGCATGTCTCTTGTTTTTTTCCTGAGAAACCAGGCACAAAAAGCGCAGGAAACATAAAGAGTTATTTTTGCGCTTTATGCAGCGTGTGTAGCATGCAGAATGGTCTGTTGTTATGCTTCCACTGATCATTTTTTGACATGAGCAATGCAGTCATTCTGTCTTCACATCAAGGAAGCCTTTGTACTACTTGTCACCAGCGCGCAGTGTCTCTGTATATGTGTAAACTCGATGTTTGCTGCATCCCCTCATCAATGCTGCTGCTGCCTGTGGGTGCTGCTAAATCTTTGGGTGTTTTACAGCAGTGTGCTGTCAGTGGCATTTATTGCGGAGAGCAAGAAAACCTTAGAAAATCTTAAATTTGGGGTGGATAATAACGTGAAAATGAGCACTGGACCTGGTCGCAGATGCTCAGTGTCTCTATGTGTCCTTCCCCTAGAGGAAGGATGGAAGCCACAACTGAGAGAGAGGAGGCTGAGTGAAGTTCATTGCTATACTTTTGTAGTTCAACACTGTACATTTGTAGTGCTTAGGAGGGCTGATGGGAAAATGAAGCAATAGGAGATGAGGACACAAGAAATCCTGCTACAAGCAAGCCTGCAATGAATGTGGTCAGAAGGAAGGGTAAGTGGGGTGGAAAATAGTAGGGAATGGAAATGTTTCCTGCAATTTGCAGCTGGGTTCAGCCTGGAGGAGATAAGGTTCTGGGGAGACCTTAGAGCAGCTTCCAGTGCCTAAAGGGGCTACAGAAAACCTGGAGAGGGGCTTTGGACAAGGGCCTGTAGGAACAGGCCAAGGGGAATGGCTTTAACCTGCCCGAGGGGAGACTGAGATGAGTTCTTAGGCAGAAGCTCTTCCCTGTGAGGGTGCTGAGGCGCTGGCACAGGGTGCCCAGAGAAGCTGTGGCTGCCCCATCCCTGGCAGTGTTCAAGGCCAGGTTGGACACAGGGTCTTGGAGCAAGCTGCTCCAGTGGAAGATGTCCCTGCCTGTGGCAGGGGTTGGAACTGGATGAGCTTTAAGATCCCTTCCAACCCAAACCATTCTAGGTTTCTGTGGTAGTCTGATGGGTTCTGCAGCCAGGACAGCCACACAGCCACATGTAATTCACAAATTAATTCACTGAGAAGTCACAGTTCTCCCTGGCTGAACACAAGTTAGATTTTGATTTTTTTTTTCATCTACAGATGTTCTGGTTGGGTATTTTTATTTCCTTTTCTGAGCATATTGATAAAGCACATTGCTTAAAGATGCTTACAAATTATTAACATACTTGGTCTTGTCTTCGATCCAAGTGAACAGTATTCGATAAGCTGTCTTTGGATATTACACTAAGTGCTTTTCTGCTGCAATTCTAATAGAGTGTAGAGCTGAATTTGATAATGTTACGTATTAGTGATTAGAGAGCGTAGGGCTGAATTTGATAATGTTACCTATTAGTGATTAGAGAGCGTAGGGCTGAATTTGATAGTGTTACCTATTAGTGATTAGAGAGTGTAGGGCTGAATTTGATAGTGTTACCTATTAGTGATTAGAGAGTGTAGGGCTGAATTTGATAGTGTTATCTATTAGTGATTAGAGAGTGTAGGGCTGAATTTGATAGTGTTACCTATTAGTGATTAGAAAGTGAAGGGCTTTCAGTGTGTCTGTACAGCACAGTTGGCTTTGATTGATAGATTAGGCTTTGTGCATCTCATAATTTTTAAATTTGCCTTAAAGGAATGAGATTTCCTATTAGAATTCCTCTTTTCCCCCACATTTTGAAAACATTTTGAAAGCATGAATTGGGAAGGAAAAGAAAGAAGAGAGAGAGCACTTTTGTTCATAAACACTTAAATTGCGCATTAGTCAGTGGTACAGGCTGAACTCTGCCAGAGGAAGGTACTTTTAAATGAACAAAATATTAACATTGTAATTATTGAGCATGGATAATAGTTATGAATTATGGATCAGGCAGGTTAGCAAAGTCACAGCTGCCTAATAGAGAAAGGTATGATGGGAACGTGGGGGAATATGATTGAGGATTCCCTCTTAATGTTTGCATGTACTCCTCTTAATAAGGAACGGTGCTGCTTCTTCTGCCTGTACCAGAGAGCTGTGAAAGCCCACCGAGGACTAGAGCATCCCTGCCTGAGGAGCACCATCTCTATGGGAGGATTATGGAGCTTTTTGGTGTGCTGGCTCAGCTGGGAAGCCTGAGGTGCTGAGCTGTATTTGGCACTGTCACCATTTGTCACCATTGAAAAGTCCTGGTGTGCTCCAAGACACAGCACTTCCAATGGGAATCACTGCTGCTTTTAAACCTTGTCTTCCCTGAGGCAGCTATGGAGGGTGGCAGTGAAGCTGGGCTGGTTTCAGGCGCATGGCTCTAACTTTGCTGATGACCCCCTATCCCATCTTGAGAAAATAGCTTCCCATCACTGCCTCTGAGTTCCCCTGTCTGTAAGGTGAAGGTAGCATCATGTCATACATACCTCTGCAAAGGGTTTTGACATCTCTGAAGGAAAAGCGCAACTTCGAAGCATGTGGAGAATATCCTACTGCCAAGTGAATCCAACAGGCAAAGGATCCCACAGTGATCCAACATCCAGGCAGTGCTCTCTACTAGGATATGTATTTTTTACTCTATGACTGGGAGTTGCTGTGGCAAGAAGTCCTGCCCTGTCCCTTTCCATTTTATCCTGCCCTGTCCCTCTCCATTTTATAAGGGCAACTTGCTGGTGGTGTTAACCCGCATCTACTCTTCCATCAGTTATTCAGTTTGTATGTGGGCAGTTTCTTGCCTTTTCCTCAGCCACATCTATTCTCTGCAGGCAAAACCTGGTTTGCTTTTACTTCATTTTTCAGAGGTGGGCTGTAATGTGTTCGAAATGTTTGCAATCAACTGTTGAGATTCAGTGACCTTTGTTAATCAGGAAGGGTTTGGTTTGTGTTTGAGGTCTGCAGGCAGAATTAATCATATGTAAACTGTTTGCTTTAAAAAGTCTCTTACTGAATTTGGGATTTCCCAGGTAGCCATCAAAAGGTCAGAGGCTGGAGGCAGGAGCTGTGAGCAGCTGGGAACAGGGGAGCTGGAGTGCACCATAGGAGGACAGACTGTCTCAGAGCAGTTTTTACACGAGTAGAGAGGGACCTGTGGTAGCACATGGCTTTGGGGAGAGCCCAATGTGCTTGAGAGACTGGCCTCAAGCCAGAAATTTAGAGTACCTAAAGGAGCAATATACAAACAAGCAGCATGCTGTGGTACCGTGCTCATATTTGCTTGCATATTGTGCTGTTTCAAAAGCAGGGTTTTGTGCTTTCAACAGGGTCTTCCTTGGCCCTACAAGACCCTAAAGTCTTGACCCTGTTGACTCCGTTAGTGTCATCTGTCTGTGAAAGCAGTGTGTCCCTCCAAGTGTCCACCTAAACCTTCCTAGCACTGTGGTGCTGTAGCAAGGACCATCCAGACCCCTGTCTGGGTGAGAGCACAGGAGCTGTGCTGAAGAGGGAACTCCTGAGTCTCTGCAGGGAGCAGAAAAGGCACTGCTGGCCTGTACGTGTTACTTGATGTACTGGGGAAGAGGAGCTTAGAGGCTGTTTGTCTTTGCAATTGTAAAACCGGGTGAACTGTGTCAAGTTGCCATCAGCATCCTGTAGTATTAAAGGTGTAGAAGCAGAGGAAAGGTAGGGACTTTCTTGGTTATCCAGGTGTATGTTCTATATCTTTGTGTCACACTTTGGAAGTGGGTTTCCCAAGGAATCTCTTCCCAAGAAGCTCCCTGGGATGAAGCAGAGCTCTTGATCATGTTGAGTAGTTCATGGTCAGAGCGGTGGAAGGTGGCTCCAAAGCTTCCAGTGCAGAGCCCCAGAGAGGAGAGAGGTTTTCCCCTGCAGTTGTGCTTTATGTCATTGCTAAATACATTCAGTGAGGTTTAGCTTGGGGGATTTCACAGTATAGCAAACCCCTGTGGGATTCTTCTCTACCAGCCTCTATAGCAACGATTATGGGGACTTTCTAGCTCTGGGTTAAACCCATGGAGGAAAAGGGGTTAATGAAGGAAAGAGCAGTTGTCAAAAGAGAGGAACAGTAAACATCATTGATATTCTAAAGGTTGCAGTGTCTTGGTGTATAGGGTCAGTACTAAGGAAGACTTTTCTCTAAATTTTGCAGAACTCTGCATGTTTAAACCCAACTCTTAATGTTGTTTTAATGTGTTTTGCTGTATTCAGTAGTGAGTTTTCACCTGCGAGCCTTTGGCATGCTGCTTCTCAGTGAAGACGATATTTGGGAGATGTCTCACAAATCAGTTGCAGTGCAGTGATGTCTGATTTCCTATGGTGCAGCTCTGTTGTTTACCCTATTGAGCCTCTTCAGATGATGCAGAAGACCCTGTTCTCAAGCTTGTTTTCATCAAGGGATGCATTCAGGGCCTGATTTGTCCTAGGCTTCAGAGGGACTTGCTCCAAGATGGCTCAGAGCCCTAGGGTTTCTTGGGACTCATCCTGTGTCAGTGAAACATGGGAATTGCTCTTTCTCCTGATGATTAAGGAACAGAACTTTCTCTCTAAAGAGTTCATTCCTTGAGAGCATTAATAGAAAAGTTATGGGGCTAGGAATATTTCCATCCAATCCAGAACACACAGAAAGCCGGGATATGAATGATTTAAAGACTGTGGGAAAGCATAAAGATGTTGAGGTGAATTTACTACTTTGTTCAGTGCCACAGATTGTGTGAGAGCTCTTCAGCATGAATTAAAGAAGGGTTCCAGTCATGAGATATTACAGTTTAATTCAGACATTAGCACAGTCAGGGAGAAGACAGTAATGTAATTGCACAACCAAATAGGATTTCCCATACTGGATCGCACCTATGATGTATTTGGTCCTGTTTCTATATGGACAGTGCTATGCATGTCAGAACAAATGATGTGATATGGAATAATAGGCAGCTGTGGAAGGATTTACCTGGAGCCAAGCTCTGGTACTGATGGTTGGCTCATATCCCAAGCCTAACCATGAGAGCTCATTGTCATTGTTAAAAAGCCTTGTTGGCTGTGAGTGAGGATGTTCTCCTGACCTTCAACAGCCTCAATGCGTTAATGAACCACCTACATCTGCACCGTGTTCATATGAAATAGCAGGGAGCTCTGCCAGGACAGCATGTTTAAAACCCATGTTTTTTAAAGGCAGTTTTAAATGTGATGTTTGTCAGAGTCATCCCTTGCCAGGTTTTTGTACTGAGAAGCTGGTATATTAGGCAGCCTGTTTTATCTTCATTAAACCACTCACCCCTTGGGTATACCAAGTATACCACCCCCCTGTCACTTCTTATTCATCCCTTCCCCAAACTGAAGAAGGTACCAGTTTTCCTTGCCTCCAAACACATTTGCAGATGGTACCGAAGCTATTTATCTGTGTTTTCTTTTTGAGGTCAGGTGTGCCAGTGTTTCAGTTCAGGTTGGATACACTTCCTGGCTTGATATTTTAAGTGTCATTCCTAGTTCTAGTCTCCCATGATCTTTGCTTTGACATTCTGACCACTTCTGTTTACAGACCTGTGACTTCCCTGGAACTTTTGTTCCTCCTAGGAAACATGGAGGAAATAAGAGGTTGTTGAGGAGCATCACTGTGCCTGTGCCACTTCCGTGCCAGATTTGTTTTAGCCTTCTGGAGGCTTTCCCCCCTCCTGATTTTTCTTTTCCAGTTTAAGGATTTCCAGCAATGGCTCTGAAGTGATCCCAGTGCTCTGTCTCTTCCCATTTTTCGGCTGAGAAAGCTCTGCACTGTGTGTTACAGAGGCCATCAAAACGGGGTCTACTGCACATCAGTGGTCCACCGGGTATTTGCTGCTCTCTTCAGAAGCAGCATTCCCGGAGCCATGCCGTGAGGAGCTCAGTGAACAGATGGGCCAGGAAAGTACCTTGCTCTCAGTGGGTCTGGAGAATGAACTCATTATCCAGCCAGTGGTCTGTCACACGAGGCTCATTTACCAGTGGCTGGTGTAAAAAACAGCCCCTAGAAAGTGGTGCCTTGCAGGGTGTGAGTGCTGCCGTGCCAGCCATGTCGGTGTCATTCAGTGAGCAAGCTTGTTTTGGTATGAGGAATAGGGGGAAGCCTGCAGAGGCAGAGAGTTTACAAATAGGCATCAAAAAGCTCTATAAAAGATGTCAGAAAGTCCAGTTTTGGGGAATCAAAAAATGTCGCATGCAGAGGAGCCACATTTCAAGGCTATTTCTGCAACTCGGACACACACAAAGGTCCCATTTCCTTAGGTGGTATGTCCTGCTAAGTAATCCCTAAAAAAGCCATAAACTGTTAACAAGACATGCTAAAACAGCACTGTGCGCAAAGAAGCAAAAAGGACCAAAAGGTCTCAGGTTATGCTAGGCTGGATAGGTAACTGGAGAGCTTTCCATCTTCCTGCCAACTGGGAGACACCTCAGTGTCCCACACACTTCGTCCTCTGGCTTTAGCAGCCAAGGAGCATCCATGGGGGTGCTGAGCCCAAATCACCTAAGGAATTAACATCTTCCTCCTCATTTCTTGCCTGATCATCAGTGGGGAGCACTCCTTGCTAGAAGCACACTGCAGGTTTGAAAAGCCAGGAGAGATGAAGCTCTGGGATTTAGCCAAAGGAATTGAAAGTTTGGGGCTTTGGCTCAATTGTTGTAATGGGTTGAGCATTGCAGGAGTCCCCAGTAGCTCCTGCTTCAGTTGCTGTTAAAGATAGGGAAATGTTTAGCACTGGTTTACTCAGAGGAATATATAAAATGTCAGAGTTGGCAGTGGTCTTACAAAGGGAAAGTGCAGGGTGGGAATGCTTTTGTTTATTCATAGTAAAATCCATTAGGAATATGGGGAAATTGTTGTCTCAGGGCTCCTCTGTGGGTTTTTAAGTGCATGGTTGTTAGCATATTAATAGTTTTAAGCTCCCTCCTTTGATAGTATGTTTGGGAAATCTGGCTGCAAATCATTTGGCTGCCTGTATAATCCCAGGTTTTATAGAATCATGGAATAGTTTGGGTTGGAAGGGACTTTAAGATCATCCAGTTCCAGCCCCCTGCCACAGGCAGGGATGCCTTCTACTAGAGCAGGTTGCTCCCAGCCCCATCCAACCTGGCCTTGAACACTGCCAGGGATGGAGCATTCACAACTTCCTTGGGCAACCTGTGCCAGTGCCTTAGTAAAGAATTCCTTGTTATAGCCAACATAATCTCCCCCTTACATGCCTATGCAGGCAAAGTATACAGTATCCACTACCGTCATGTGGAGTGGGGTCCTGCACCCGCATGGGAGAGTCTCAGCAAGTAAGCACGTATCTGATTAATGGTAAGTTCTGCAGTGCAGGGAGGATACTTTAGCTTTGAATTAAGCAAAATTTGATATTTTAAAATGCATAAAGATGCAAACCAATATGTCCCCACAGGCTATTGCTGGGTTTTTAAATTATCCTTTAAAAACCCTAGTACCTGACACAGCTGGCACCGTAATGGTGCATAACCTTTACCATAGGTGAAGAGGCTGGAGGCAGACAGATGTTCCAGCATTGCTGGCTGCGGATTCTGCCTTCCGTGCCCGCACGTCGTGCCCAGATGGTCCTTTGTAGTAACACGGCAGCCGCTACCTCTGAATGCCCCATCCCACCTGTTGACACTCGCAGTATGTCTCAAAAGAATAGCCGAGCTGCTGGGGAGGGGAAGACAAAAAGATAGAGCAGCACTTCTGGCTGTGAAACAAGGCAAGTGGTGTTGTAGCACGAAGCAAAGGAGCCAACAATTACAGATCTCTTGAAAGCAGGAAGCTCTATATAAATAATAGGTTCTGGTAATTCAGCAGATTGTGGCATGTATGGAAATACAGGGCATTTTTTTTAATGAAAGGGAGCTTCTGTCCTGAGAAAAATCAGTTGATGCTGAACTGGATTTCATTTTCCCTCCTGCATTCTTAGCTTTATACAGAGAATAAATAAGGGCAGAGAAGAACAAATTGACTCTGAAAACCCCTCTTACCAGCCTGGTTTCAGTCCTGCCAATGCCTCCTATAGAAATGACCCCCCTATCCACACAGAGTAGTTGAAGCCCCTTTGCAGAGGCAGCCATGGAGTTTTATTAAAGCAGTTTCACAGTGGTTTTCAGCAGACTGCACCCGCACTGCCTCCCAAGGGGCCATCCAACACCTTGCTGGCTGCGACAGGATATTTCTCTTCTGTGCTCCATCTCTCCCCCTTGTTGTCACAGACTGCTGCCCGATCCCTTCCAGCACTGGCACAGGTCAGGTTGGCCTCAGCCGTTCATCTGGGAGGTGGAAATAAACCCAGAATGAGCTCAGAACTCAGTGTCATTCACATCACCCTGTTCTGCAGCTGAGAGTCATGCCTTCAAAAGTAAGTTGTAATAGAATCCTAGAACGGTTTGTGTTGGAAGGAAGCTTAAAGCTCATCCAGTTCCAAGCCCTGCCACAGGCAGGGATACCTTCCACTAGAGCAGGTTTCTCTAAGCCCTGTCCAGCCTGGCTTTGAACACTTCTAGGGATGGGGCACCCACAGCTTCTCTGCTTTCCTTATAGTCTGTGGGGAACCTGCCATGCTGGACATGAGTTGGTGCAAGTTGGCTTGGTGTTGCTAACCCCACAAGTACAATGACTCCCAGCAGTAAGGAAATAATAGTTATTGTTTTCTAACAAACTATAACAGGCAGTTATGAAATTGAGTCCTGCCTCAAGCTGACGTTTGAGGTGGTTTGTTTTGTGCTGTTTCAGAGCAGAAGAGCAGTACAGCAGGGAGTTTGTTAGCTGATGCACCACGCAGGCCTTTGCAGCTGTTTAAGGAATAGGACTGTATCATGCAAAATATTTTGCAGGCAGGCACTTTGCAAACCCCAGAAAGTGTTTTACAGACTCTTCTGCAGAGGAAGTTGCCATTCAGCAGCATGGTTTATTTATTTTGTTTGGTTTACTTGGGTTATTAAACATGTTTTATTTATAGGGTGTGCTTTCTAGACAACCATCTGCATACATGTTCTTATATAAAACACAGGGGACTCTGCATTTGCACATGGTGGGTTGCCATTTGTGTTGGGTACCCACAGCTGGCTCTGGGATTTGTAGGAATGGGTGGAACCTGGGTGTGGAAGTATTCAGCAGTCACCTGAAGAGAAGAGCCAATGTCTGTGTGTGTGTGTTTGTGTGTCTCACTCCATACTCCATCCATGGCTGCAAGGTCTCTGCTGGTCCCTTGTTCCACCACGCAGCTCCTCACGTGATGAAGTCCTTTCACAGCTCCAAGTGTGAATTTGTGTGTGTGTGAATTTTTACACCATCTGTTCCCTTTCCTGCAGCACGGAGTGAGATTTTTGTCTCCTTCGCTTGCTTCCAAACAGGTATGTGTGATACTGATGTCTGCGACGACATAGTACAGATTGCACAGATTTCTTTTCCACTAGAACATATCAACACATGGGCACAGGTGTATCAGTGTTATGCAGGTAGAAATGTATTATGGTATTAAACACCATTCTGCCTTTATCACCTCCTGTCATCCTCTTAATTAAATCGAAATTCCTAAGATGTATTCAATTTAGGTCTTGATTTTTCCCCTACTGCGAAACCCAAGTAGAAGGAATTACGTGCATAATGGTGTGGCCAGCTGGCAGAGCTGTACAGAAATCCAGTTTCTGTGTTTCTGGGTAGGTTTTTTTCCTAATCTACGGAGCAGTCGGTGGGCAAGGAAACCCTGCTTGTAAGAGCAATTTCACATGATTATTAATGCTCTGAAAGCTGAAATCAGATATTGCTAATCTCTGCCGCTTACCGGGCTTTGACACTGAGCCATCGCAAGGAAGGAGAAATAGTTTAAGTTATACTGATTGGAATGGGTTTTGAGAAAACTATGATTATCCACTAGAACAAAAGTCTCCAATTGGTGTCAGAATGAATTTAAAACTCCAGCTCTCCATCTAAACCCTTGGCCATGCAGGACTGCTCATTTTGTACACCAGTTGATTTCTGTGTGGCTTCTGCTGAAAGCTGCCTCTGGGGCAAAGGGTTTCATCTCTTTGGCCCTGTGTGATATTCCAGGGAAGAAAGGCTTACATCTGGACTGTGGTCTTTGTGAAAATGTCACGAAATGCTGCTCTTATCACCCACAGGGTGAAGTACTGATGTGCTTTCAAGGATAGTCGGCTCTTTGGCAAAGCCACTCTTTCTCAGGTAATGTTGGCATTGGAGGCTGCTGTTCCTCTTGGCTAAACTGGGAAAGCCTTAAGGACTTGGGAGTTAAATGCATCAACACCTTGCAAGCTGTGTTTTAAATTTCATGTCTTCCAGTTTTCGTTGCCTTCTCAGTCATTGCAGCTCAAGAACAGAAGACCAAGTAATATTTTGTACAATCATTGATCAAATCGGGATGAGATCCTGAAAGTAATGTATAAAGGGGGAAAAAGTTCACATGCATGGATAGAAACCTTTCAAATGACAAAAGTTTTGTAGCTGAGGCTATTGGAAGTTATTAAGATGAGCTTTAGATTTTGTATGGCAGCATAATGCAGTTTCCACATCTTGGCATTTCAAATAATTTTAATTAAGCGATGGATTTACAATTGGTTCCACAAGTAATACAGTTTGCTCAGATTGCGCACAGTTTCTGTAGTTTTGATTTTGCTGCTGTATTCATTTAGCTCAGCAAATTTATAGAACTAATTAAAACAGAAGTACTTTTTTGACTCAGATTGTAAAGGAAAACCAAGGATCTTGTGTAAAATGATTCTTGCAGGGAAAAGAAGACCAATTGCAACTCTATAGGTATTTTGCAAGTAAGTTTTTCTAACTAAAAGCAATTATTTTTATAGCAGATTCTTGGCACGGTTTTACTTGTTTTCATGTTTTGAGATGCCAAAAGAGTGAGAGATTAGGATCTGATTCAGCAACGTGCTCGAACATGTCTAATGTTATCCATGTAATTAGTCTTTATTGAATTCCTTGGGTTTCTTGTTGGCTGGATAACCACTTCAGGTACCAGTGCATATCATGCTGCTCCCTAGTTGTTGTTATGTCTCATGTCACTGAGAGTGAAAAGAAGCTGCAGCTTATTGGGCTATCAGCATCCCAAGGTAGCATCCACCAGGATTTTTCCTTACCTTTGTAGTCTTCCTGTCCCCACGTTAGTGCTGACAGCTGAGCTTCGTTGTGATACGGAGAGTAGAGAACATGTAACGTTGTTTGAACTCGTTTGATGGCATGCCATTGCAGGTTTAAACACCAATTACCACATTTCAAGTGACAAATCTGGAGGGGAAAAAAAGATGATCATTTAATAAATTTATTATGAAGGCAAATGACTTGTACATAAATCAAACTGCTTCATTAAGGGAGAAAGTCAGCTAAATAGAGAGGTGACAAAGGTTAACTCTGCAGTCGTGACACCAACTCTGGTGTCATTTCTCCTGAGCTCTTGCAATGAGCCAGCACTGCAGCAGTGCCTGGCGCTGTCATCCCTGAATCCTCTGCCAGCAGTGGTATTTCTGGTGCCACCTTTTGCAATGTTAAAAGCAGTCTACATGCTAGGAGATACTAATAATCCTAATTTTGATGGATGTGGAATTAAAGCCTTTGGTACTCTTTTTGCCAACAGTATGCTGGGCTCTATCAAAAGGAGTGTGGCCACAAGGTCACTGATTCTGCCCATCTGCTGTCCTGATCCAGCTCTGGGGCAACAACACAAGAAGAATGTGGAGCTGTTGGAGACAGTCCAGAGGAGGCCATGGAGCTGCTGCGAGGGCTGGAGCAGCCCTGCTCTGGAGCCAGGCTGAGAGAGCTGGGCTAAGGCAGCCTGGACAAGAAAAGGCTCCTGAAGGGGAGACCTGAAAGCAGCTCCAGTGCCTAAAGGGGCTGCAAGAAAGCTGGAGAGGGGCTTGGGACAAGGGCCTGTAGGGACAGGACAAGGGGAATGGCTTTAACCTGCCCGAGGGGAGACTGAGCTGAGCTCTTGGGCAGAAGCTTTTCCCTGTGAGGGTGCTGAGGCGCTGGCACAGGGTGTCCAGAGAAGCTGTGGCTGCCCCATCCCTGGCAGTGTTCAAGGGCAGGTTGGACACAGGGGCTTGGAGCAAGCTGCTCCAGTGGAAGGTGTCCCTGCCTGTGGCAGGGGTTGGAACTGGGTGAGCTTTAAGATCCTTTCCAACCCAAACCAGTCTGCGTTTCTGTGGGGTTTTATTCCTGTGTGGGTCTCATGCAAGCTACAACATTCCCAGCACCTCCATAGTGTGTATTGCTGCATGCTTTGCAAGAACCCTCCTGGGGCAGGATCCTGGTCTCTTTTTCATATCTCTTGTATTAATAATGTATCTCAGCTGATGTCCTTGCAGTACTGCAGGCTTGTGCCCTTATCTGAACTGCTCTGCCATGCCACTCCTGTGTTTTTTCCTGCTCCTAGAGTGATCTTTGCTCACTGTACCCATGAGCCAGCTGTGTCTGTTGCAGAGCAGTTGATGCAAAAGGCATTTTGCAGCATCCCATCTCCTGTGTCTAGACACCTGTGGGTCAACCCACACATACCAGGGTGACACTGCAGGGCTGTTCCCAAGGAGAACAATGCATCTTCTGGCCAATTTCACAATATCTGAAACCTCTTTGTGTCATACACAAAGTTAACATACACAAAGAGGTTGTGGGGTGCTCTTGGAGACGGCTGAGCCATCTCAATTATTGTCACCTTGTTTGCAAATGCCGTGTTAATCTTTCATGTTCTGTGCTTTGGGAGTTTGTGAGCAGTGATTGCAATGATGGGGTGTATCAGCTGTAATAACAGAAAAATGTGAGGGAAGGTTTTGGCCACACAACAACAAAATGGGATAATTTTTCAGTGCCTTTTGGAGCTTTTAGAATGGTTGAAGACATGAGGAAGGTTTTAAATAACCCTGATAAAGAATTTATGCATCCTGTTGACCCCATATAGTTTTCTCCTCAATGCTCTGCTCACATGAGCAGCCTGACTCTCTCTTAATTTACTTATACCTTGAGCAGAAACAGGGCAGGCAGAGAAAGGCAGCATGAACACCAACCCACCATATGTTGTTTTTAATGATTGAGTATAGTGTTTGTGCACTCCCAACATATTCCTTAGGCCAGGGGACTGTGGTACTGCAGCTGCTGTGCTTTTATTTCTCTATGTATTCTCCCCTCCCCTGCTAAAATCTGCATCCGGGAAGCTGGGGATGCTGTTGCTGTGATACGCCTTTGGAAGATGGCTCTTCCACAAGGATGCAGTTGCTGCCACCAAATCCCCCCGGAGTTACACAGCCCAGTATCAATGCCAAGCATGAGGAGCACAGTGACAGTCTGGGAATTTCAGGTTTTTCCAAGCCTCTGGTATTAAACACTTCTGTTCTCATTTGTATGTTAGATTCCATTGCATTTTCTAGGTTTGGGGTTAGTCCCAGTGCACTGCTGCTTTTGCACATGGTTATATTGCAAGATAGCATGTAAGATAAAACAGGAAGAGACAGTGGAGCCGTGTCATCGCACTATTAGTTCATATTTCTATAAAGCAGCAGGAATTCAGAATATAGCTCTTTTAATGTCTCATTCAAGCAGGCAGTAACACTGAAATGTATTTTATTTGATGCCCAAGAGACACACTAGCGTTTATAGTGACAATAGAAATCTACTTGTATTCCAAACTCTTCAGGAGAAACACTGATAGCTTTATTCAAAATAATGGCATTCAGAATTGCTGGTTCACATTCCCAGAGCATCTATCCTGGAGGAAAGTCAGCGCCATCATTCTAGTTGTATTCCAATAATTAAATAATGTAGAAGTGAGGCATATGAGTCTTCTGGTCCGTACTGCAGGGAGGGGATAATCCATGAATACAGGGAGAGGAAATGTGTCAGGATGGCCCCAGTTCTGCTGTGTCCCTCTGCTTCCTTCTCTTCTTCTTCCATTTTTTTGGGGAAAAGCTGTCACCCACTACAAGTCCCTGAATTTTGTGAGTTATGCTGGCAGGGATGCTTAATAACAAGCAATAAGGAGAAGTGCACATTGAGTACATGTTATTAATCTGCCAGACAGTGTTTATTTGGGGGGTTTGGGTTGGTTTTCATTGATGCAGTGGCAGATTACCCAGCTGTAGTGAAGCCTTAGGTGTAGGTAACCTTGTGGTGAGTCTTGGCCTTTTCATATTGCTAAGGGTTAAAGGGAGGCTCGTTTCATTTTTATGGAAGAGCTCTGAGGTCTCTGTATAAACTCCATGAGAGGGAGCAAGATTCTGCTATTACATTAAATACAAGTTTATTTTAATACCTTGAAATAAACTGGAAGTCTGTGTTACACTGGCACAAGGCCGAAATTACCCTCATATTCTGAAAGCGGCACTGGTACCACGCAGGAAATAGTCTATTTGGAGATCATTGTGCTGATATGTTTCTCTGCTGTATCTTTTGGGGGCAGGGGAAAACAAGCTCTCAGTGGCTGAGCTCATTTTCTCCTGCTGCTGCTTTCTTCATTGAAGTCCTCATCATCCTCCATTTGTGACATCAGAGTGGCTGGCTAGCGCGATAATGATGATTTCACAAGCTTGAAGATTATGACCTTCAAATGAGGAAGGCACAGCAGGGGAGGCCCCATTCCCAAGCAACAGCCATCAGATATTTGTGAAATATTTGCTAAAATGTCCTTGCAGTTATAAAAAAAATGAGGGAAAAAGAGGGCAGGAGGGAAACATCCAAAAAATATTATCAGCAGAATGAGTTGCCAGCCAGGGTTTTTTATTCCCTGAGTTTTCCATTTGGTGCCCGTGATTCTCTAACCTGTCTCATTTAGCCTTAATGAACACGAGACTCTTTTTTAGCATGCCATATGTGCTGTGGTCCTTAGGAAAGGCAAAAAAAAAATGCATCCAAATAACTTATTTCTGTTATGTTCTGACTCTACCCAATCATGATTTACATTTTGCACAGTTTGATGCCCATCTGCAATGTCTTTACTATCAGAAAAGGTAATAAGAAAGGGAGGAAAAAAGACACAGGAACATGTTGAATGACTGACACAAGAAAACCTGGTTCGATGAAAATAAATTGTCCCTGTGTCAATAAGCAACTCAGAAAATGGGTTGAAATCCTCTCTTCTGTGGTGGGGCCAGCTCCTGTATCAGCAATCAGAAGAGCCCCAATGCTCTGTGTATCTCTAGGGAGTCTCTTGCTCTGTAAAGGGTGGGCAAATGGTCCCCCTATTGATAGGGAGGCTGAGGGGCAGCCATGAGTTTTGAAAATGAGCATCATCTTGGCATGGAGTTGAGAAGGAAGTTCTCTATACAGAGGAGTTCAGTTGGATCTTTATTTGCAGTTATGGGACAAACTATATGAAGACAGGCTGAGAAAGCTGGGGCTGTTCAGCCTGGAAACGAGAAGGCTGTGTGGAGACCTCAGAGCAGCCTTCCAGTATCTGAAGGGGGGCTGTAGGGATGCTGGGGAGGGACTATTCATTAGGGACTGTAGTGATAGGACAAGGGGTAATGGGTTAAAACTTAAACAGGGAAGTTTAGATTGGATATAAGGAGGAAGCTCTTTACTGTAAGAGTAATGAGGCACTGGAATGGACTGCCCAGGAAAGCTGGGAATGCTCTATCCCTGGCAGTGTTCAAGGCCAGGTTGGACAGAGCCTTGGGTGATATGATTTAGTGTGAGGTGTCCCTGCTCATGGCAGGGGGGTTGGAACTGGATGATTTTAAGGTCCTTTCCAACCCGAACTATTCTAGGATTCAGTGATTTAACAACCACAGCCTCTCCCCTGTCCATAGCTCCTTGCAGACGTGTTGTTCTGAAGAGGTTAAAGGCCTTGAAAGTACATCTCTTCCTCTTTCAATCTTCCTTAAAAACACTGGAATCATATATTTTTACTTTGGAGCTTGGCAGGAGGAGGAGAAGGAAAAGAAGGAAACACCAAAGCAAGGTCCCAGGAGCCCATTTCCACCGTGTGAGTTTCTGCCTGATGGAGTTTAAGGCAGCACTGATAGACTGTGGACTTCTCTGCACCATCAGGTTCTGCAGAGCCCTACATGGGATCTTGTTCTAAATGACTGCAACAAATGATGACAATTAATTACATTTAGAAAACAATCAACGTTTTCCAAACAAAGCTCCAACCGTAACAATCCACATTAGTCACATCAAGCCATTAGAGAGCCCTGATACAGCCAGGCCAGAGGTCTGGCATCTCTGCCGCCCCAGCTTGGCTTCCCTGTGACCTGTATGCTATGCAGGGTGTTGCACACAGGAGCAGGGGCTCTGGTAGTGTCACATATTTCTTCCTAATCACCTCAAAGGTCTATTTTGTCCTTTGTAGCCTGAGTCAGGAAATGTCATGTATCCCCTTGCCTGAAATGGGACCGCTTCAGAAATGTTTCATTTAGATAACAGGAGCTGACGGGAGCTATTACAGCCTGATGTGACCTGCAGTTACTTCATCCTGGATTTCGCAAACCCTGAGTTGAAAAATCGGTTGTGCTATTGGCTGCAGAGGCGCATTTTCCATCTTTTGTGGAAAGCCAGCCATGGCTTTATGACTTACAAACTGCTTAAATTTAGCAGGTGATTTAAATGACCAAAAATGCAGCATTTCTTACCTATATAAGGACAGAAAGGAAATTTCTGGTCTTAATATTAACTCCCAGGGTTCTGTTTGGATGTGAGGAGTGTTGGGAGGCAAAGGAATGTGCTGAAGGGGAGCCTGAGGGACAATGCAGTGGGTGATGCATAGTTTGGCACATCATAGGATCCCACACTGGTTTGGGTTGGAAGGGATCTTAAAGCTCATCCAGTTCCAACCCCCACCACAGGCAGGGACCCCTTCCACTGGAGCAGCTTGCTCCAAGCCCCTGTGTCCAACCTGCCCTTGAACAGTGCCAGGGATGGGGCAGCCACAGCTTCTCTGGGCACCCTGTGCCAGCGCCTCAACACCCTCCCAGGGAAGAGCTTCCGCCTAAGGGCTCATCTCAGTCTCCCCTTGGGCAGGTTAAAGCCATTCCCCTTGTCGTGTCCATACAGGCCCTTGTCCCAAGCCCCTCTCCAGCTTTCCTGCAGCCCCTTTAGGCACTGGAGCTGCTCTCAGGTCTCCCCTTCAGGAGCCTTCTCTTGTCCAGGCTGCCCCAGCCCAGCTCTCTCAGCCTGGCTCCAGAGCAGAGCTGCTCCAGCCCTCACAGCCTCTCCGTGGCCCTCCTATGACATGATGTGAGCTCAGCTCTTCTATCAGGGTAAAGAGCAAAGGTTTCTTCTCAGTACTGGGTATAAAAGTCAGGATTTCTCTATAGGTCAAAATCCCCTCCATGCAGCCAAAATCATGTTTAATTCTGCTTTTGCTCCCCTCATGCTCAAAGAGGGATGTTGGTACGTAACTCTTCAACTTAGGAGATACTCGCGATATAGATGATTTACTGAGGATATTTGGGAGCAATGATGGCTGATGTAACTGCAGACTTGGCCATCTGAATGCTGAAATACCTCCACCATTGTCCTGAGGCTGCTTAGAGAAGCAGGGAAAGCAAGCTGTCTCCATGACCTAGCTGTGGCCAATTTACAGAGTACAAACCCAATCCAATTCCTCCCATCCCATTTGAATCCACAGCAAACTGCTTGTGATCAAGAAACAGACTAATAACTATTCGTATAAAATATTTAGTGACTAATTTCACATTACAGATGCTTTGGGGAACGCTCTGAGCTGCTTGCAGACAATTGAAAAATTAAAAAGCAAGAAGGGAAATTATTGTATATATTATTCACTGCACATGATCTGACCTGCTTTAGGAACCACAGTGTTAAACCACAAGACAGGACCCTGCGGAGCATCTGGAGTGGCTTTACCCACTAGTAGAGAATAAAGGAGCAGCCTTACCATGCCAGATACCACAGGAATGAGTACATATGAATAGTAAAACAGAATTCATTGCAAGTTATAGCTTGAGAACATTGTGGTTTGAGTGAGAAGCAAGTGTAGAACTGAACCATTGACCTCCCTGAGCGTTCCTCCTGTGGTTGGCACTACTTAGAGCAATAGAGTATAATTTTTATTCTAGTTAATAAAACCCTTCAGTTCACTTTTTCCATTTCACTTTTGCTAAACCTACATCTGTGGCAATGAACTGGATAAACCCAGCAGCATAAATAAGTACAGACAAATACATGGAGGAGTTCAATTATCATTTTCCCCTACTGGAACTGCCTTTTAACAGCTACATCTCCTGACTGACAGCTTATTAATACTAATTACATTAGATATATGCAACATAACTAATGCACTGGTACTTTCAATTATCTTCCCTTGTCTTCATTCCTACCCTTGCTCTCCCATCTTCCTTTTTCATGCCCTGTAACTGCTACCTTGGGCTGCAGCTCAGAGCAGATGGATCTGTCCGCCCATGAACAAAAGCTTTTAATTTCTAACATGGGTAGGAAATGTCTCAAAGTTGGGTGTGTGTTTGCAGGCTGTGTCAGTTCTCACTGCAGTGGGCTCGCAACTAGCTCTTGGAAGTGGTAGGAAATGCTTTGGATGTAGGGGGAACTTCCTATGAAAATCTTGTGAATGTCCTGTGAAGGTCTTAAGAATTTCCTGTGGAGGTTCTATGAAGTTCCTGTGCATTTCCTGTGCAGATCCCACTCTGTCAAAGCTTCCAGCATGGTTTAGATGAGTTTTCCCAGAGTGTGATGTGAACCCTGTGCTAAGCCTGGTGAATCTGCATGGTGGGTTAACTCTGGCTGGACACCAAGTGCCCATCAAAGGTGTTCTGACACTGCCATTCTCAGCTGGACAGGGAAGAGAAAGTACAATGAAAGGCTCATGGGTCAAGATAAGGACAGGGAGATCACTCTGGGCAAAAGAGATTCAACTTGGGGAAATTAGTTTAATTTATGACTAACAAAATCAGGGTAAGATAACGAGAAATAAACCCAAATCTTAAAACTACTTTCTCTTTGCCCCTTCCTTTTTCCCAGGCTTAACTTTACTCCCAAATTCTCTGTCTCCTTCCCCTCAGTGGCACAAGAGATAGGGAAATGGGGGTTACGGTCAGTTCATCCCACATTGTTTCTGCTGTTCCTTGCTCCTCAAGGGAGGACTCCTCACACTCTTCCCTGCTCCAGCATGAGTCCTTCCCATAGGCTGCAGCTCTTCACAAGCTGCTCCAGCCTGGTTCCATTCCATGGTGTGCAGCCTTCAGGAGCAGGCTGCTCCAGCTGAAGATCCCCATGGGGTCGCAGCTGCTGCCAACAAACCGGCTCCAGGCATTGGCTCTATTGGATGCAGGAAAAGCTTCTAGCAGCTTCTCATAGAGGCCACTGCTGTACCTCCCGCCCTGGATACCAAAACCTTGCCATGCAAACCCAGTATGTTCTGCAGTAGATGTTTTGGTGAGCTGAGATGGGGGCAGCACTGATTGGCCCCCTCCTGATGATGAACCCTGTAGAAAGACGGCACCCTGACCTGTTTCTGATAGAAAGACACAGTCCCTCCCCCTGGTCTTTGTTTGGGCTAGTGTCCTCAGTATTGCCTTGGCCTTGGTTTTGTCTTGGCTCTTTTCCCCCCTCCCCATATCTAATGAACTGTCAATCACTTATGCAAATCAAAGCAGAAGAGACATTCAAAAGTTATTTATGGCTCCTGAAAGCATTAGGATATCAATCATAACCAGCTTTTACAGCTCCCCCTATTCAAGTGTCATTTAGACCTCTAACTTTTTCCATTCTATTGCTGTAATAGTTTAAGTAAGAAGACAAATATGTTTTGATTTTTTCATATAACCTTGCTGATTGCTAAAACATCTCTGGCAGCTGACATGGAAATCAGGGAGGTTTTGATTAGGCTTTTCTGATATGTAAATGTTTGTAAATGAAATGTATTATTATGTTTTTAAAGTTCTATTTAAAAAGCAGGCAATAGTATCCCATAGCAATTACACTTTAAAGAAAGAGCCTGGGATGAATGTTTGTGGGAGTAACGTGTATTTAAAGGAACTCTATGGGTAAACACTGATTGCTCTATGCAGAAAATCAGTGGAGAGATCCTTTGGTATTCACTAAGGGGTTGCTGGGCTCTTACACAATCAGTGTGGCTTGGCTATAACATTTCATAATTGCTAAAGGTTACACTGGAGCCGTGGTCTGACACAAAGTGGGATGGTTGTCCAGTAAAGGAATTGATAAAAGTGGACTACCACCATGAACTGCAAGTGATTTCCTATACCAGGTCCTAACACAGCGATGTTTGGGCTTCCTCCTTGCACCATTGATGACAAGTGGTGAGGATGTCTCTGTACAGCAGGTTTTGTGCCTGGTGTCTTTGAGATGTCCTGAATGATGCTGGAAGGCAACCTAGGGATAAATCAGATCACCACATCCATTGAGATTTATTTTAGTAGTATTTTTCTATGGAGCATAGTAGTAATTTTGTGTCTGGTGCCCATAAGAAAGAAACCCTGGGGTTATGGGGAGCTTGAGATGATGCAGGTGGTGGGACTCACCTGTGTGTGGTCCCACTACAGCACCTTAGGGCTTTGAGCAGTCCCATGGGGAGTGCTGCTCAGGTGCTTCATGTTTGCAGGATTTCTCAGCAGGAACAAGTTTAGCTCATGACAAATCCAACTTCTCTGCAGAAAAGGCAAATCGTTTGTGCTCACTGGTGTTTAAATCAAGCATTTGGATCCTTAGGCACAGAGAGAGTGGCAGTGTTTTCTTGTGGGACTGCTCCATCTCTCTTAAGCTTTTAAACTGAACTTGATGTATAGGCACAGGTTTCTCCAGGAGGTGAGGTGCTGTTAAACTCAACAGGAGTTGTGCCACAAAGAAGATGGGTTTTGAACTGGATGCTAATTAAAGCTGGATCTTTTCTAGTCACTGTGGTTTGAGCCCATTAAGGTTTTTGAGTGGTTTCCAGAGTGTGAACACCAGACTAAAAAGAGGAATATAGTTCAGTATTGGGGTCCTTGTTAGCTCTCTCTTCAGTTTCAGCCTCAAAGAGCCAACCTAATGTTTTCAAACAGCAAGTTTGCTCTTGTGGAGCATCTGCCATCTTCTGCAAATCACACAGCTTTGGATGAAAGGACAAACGAAAAGGCAGGATGGAGGAGGTTGAATCCAAACCTCCCATGAGATGGGGATGTGGGGCAGGAGGTTCTTGCTGCTGCTCCATCTGCAGCCTCGGATCTCTCATTTGTATCCTGCCCTGCTGGCATTTCTGTTCAGTCTGATGGAGTTCAAGGCTCTGTTAATTCACCTGTTTTCTTTCATCTTCCCAAGGAAATTAACAGCTATTTTAGCAGTATCATGCTAAATCTGTAACATTGATTCTGAAAAGGAAAAAGAGCTCAAAAGATTACCTAGGTGTCCAGCTGTGATAATATTACCTGCCTTGTAAAATGCCGTAGGTGACTTTGAAGATGTAAAGCAAATTGAGGATTACATTAACTTCCTTCTGATTTACTAAAATCATTAATTCAGTATCACCAACCATCAAATAGTGCAGGGCTGTTATTTTTCTGAGTGTAAATGCATAACTGTTTTTGATACACATGCAAAGTACTGCCTTCAAATGAATAAACCTGTTTTGATTATATCTGTAGTAGAGGTTGGTGCGTCTTTCTTGGTTTTTACTGGTGTTTTCTTTGTAATACAAGATTATAGTAGCCTGCCTAAATGCATTCAGCCTAAATAGTCAGAAGAATGAGTATTGCATAGCAATATGATCTTGTAATATAATCTTGCCTTGGAGATTTCCACTTATTTTTTCAATCTCTGCTTCACTGTATGGCAGAGCTGTGTTGCATGTATGAGGACAGGCTGAGAAAGTTGGGGCTGTTCAGCCTGGAGAAGAGAAGGCTGCGTGGAGACCTCATAGCAGCTTCCAGTATCTGAAGGGGGCATATGAGGATGCTGGTGAGGGACTATTCATCAGGGACTGTAGTGATGGGACAAGGGGTAACGGGTTCAAACTTAAACAGGAGAAGTTTAGATTGGCTATAAGGAAGAAGTTCTTTACTGTGAGGGTGGTGAGGCACTGGAATGGGTTGCCCAGGGAAGCTGTGACTGCTCTATCCCTGGCAGTGTTCAAGGCCAGGTTGGATACAGGGGCTTGGAGCAAGCTTCTCTAGTGGAAGGTGTCCCTGCCTGTGGCAGGGGGTTGGAACTGGATGAGCTTTAAGGTCCCTTCCAACCCAAACCAGTCTGGGGTTCTGAGGTTCTATGAAACCTAATTCTCCCTTTTCCCACATAGGTATTTCTAGTGGTTTATCTGTTCTGGCAGGAAGGGACTCACTGATTCAATCTGCACTATTTTAAGGGATATTATTACAGAATCAAAGAGTCCCAAGGGTTGGAAGGGACCTCAAAACATCATCTAGTCCAAACCCCTGCAAGAGCAGGGAAACTTAGAGTACATCACACAGGAACTTGTCCAGGCGGGCCTTGAATATCTCCAATGTAGGAGACTCCACAACCCCCATGGGCAACCAGTTCCAGTGCTCTGTCACTCTCACAGTAAAGAAGTTCTTCCTGATGTTAACGTGGAACCTCCTATGCTCCAGCCTACACCCATTGCCCCTTGTCCTCACACTGGATATCACTGAAAAAAACCTAGCTCCATCATCCTGACACCCACCCTTTACATATTTGTAAACACTGATGAGGTCACCCCTCAGTCTCCTCTTCTCCAAGCTAAAGAGACCCAGCTCCCTCAGCCTCTCCTCATAAGGGAGGTGTTCCACTCCCTTAATCATCTTTGTGGCTCTACGCTGGACTCTTTTGTGCTTGAGTGGTTTCAGGAGTTTTGTTTGTGCTGCTTCAGGGCTGTCTGGCTGACTCTTCCCAGAAGGCTGTGTTCACAGGGGCTGTGGGAAGAGTCGCAGCACTTGTTATCAGGAGACATTGCAATTGCAGTGATTTAGAAGAGTTGACTCACAGCTCCGATTCACAAAGCTGGAATGGATGACACAAAACTGTATTTAAATCATTTTCAGGTCTCGTGTTCAGGCTGGAGCATGTCATTTCACTGGTGGAGATGTGGGCTTACTATTTATTTGTTGCTCCTTAATCTCCATGCACTACAGCAGGGAATAGAAAGGAAAGGTAGGAATGGCTGGTAGCAGCTATTATCCACAACAGTGTAATGATGGTTTCGGAGATGGTGAGCCTTACCAGTTAGGGAGGCTCACACCACAAACTTGACATCTCTACTAACAGTGAGGCAGAAAGGGGAATGAAATATTTCCCAGCAGGTTCAAGAAATACTATTATCTGTTGGGACAGAACCCTAAAGTGTCTTAGCCCCAGGATTAATACAGAGCCTTACTTTCAAGTTCAGGTTCCCTGTTTAGCCAGGCTTGGCTAATCCATGTTTCTAGGGCAAGATATAGGACGCCATGGCGAATGATATAGTTACCTCCCTGCCCTACTCTCCTGGGTTCAGCAGTAGCAGTCATTTTTCTCCTTCTTGGTAGCTGGTGCAGTGCTGTGTTTTTGACTTTCAGTCTGGGAACAGAGCTGATAACACCGATGTTTTTAGTTGTTGCTAAGTAATGTATTACTCTGACCAAGGACTTCGTGAGCCTCATGTTCTGCCAGGGAGGAGGGGAGGCCAGGAGAGAGACAGGACACCCAACCCAAGCTAGCTAAAGAGGTATTCCATACCACAACACGTCATGCCCAGTATGTATCAGAGAGTTACCTGGAAGGGCTAGTGCTCTGGGGGGTTGGACGAGGTATTGGTCAGTGCTCGGGCAGGTGGGGTGGGATGAGTTATCAGTTGGTGAGTGGTGAGGTGTCGTATTCTCTTCATTCGTTATTTCCCTTATTATTATTGGTGGTAGCATTAGTGATTTGTGTTATACCTTAGTTATTAAACTGTTCTTATCTCAGCCCATGGGAGCTACATTCTTTTTATTCTCCTCCCCAGCTCTCTGGGAGTTGGAGGAGGAAGGGGGGGGGAGTGAGTGAACGAGCTGCGTGGCTGGGTTTAAACCACCATACCTGCTCTCCTGCCTGTGCTCTGTTGGTGATGCTTCCAGCAGAATGAGATCATTGTTCAAATTTCATTGCTTCTTCCATTGATCAGGAACAGTTTGAAATTGTGAGAGCGCTGTCGCATTTCTGTTCATCACTAACTACCTGAGCTATTAATTTCCTAAGAATACATTGCTCTTTAGTGTGCAGAGAGTAAAAACTTGTCGATTACATCTACTGGTCCTACCCAGTGCCCATGATGATCAATGGAGAGATTTTCCTGGATTTCAGTGAGTTTCTAGGGATTCCCTGAGATGCCTGTTTGGAGGTGCTAAGGGTTGCAAGGAAAGGAGGAACATTAAAGCCTCTCATACCACTGTGATTTTAAAAACAACCCTAACCTCAGCTAATATTGCCAGGCCTGGCTTAGGTCTTCAGCTGTCTTGAAGGTATCTTCTGACTTTGTTTTCCTTAAAAGGTATTTATTGGTAAATTTAATTCAAAACTACCTTTTCAACTAGGAAAGGAAATAAACCTGTCACCAAAATGCTTTAAACTGAGGTATGATGATCTTGAGGTACTTCCCAACCCTAACTATTCTGATTCTGTGATGTGTATAGGGAGTTTGGACCCTTGTTGAGACCAGCAATGTACATTCTTCCTCTGACAGTGACTATCATTCCTATAGCAGGAGGAAGAGGGAGGAAGCATCCACATTTTTATGCTCCTTGCAGTTTGTTGTAACACGTTAGGATGTGCCCACCTTCAACATCTGCAGTCTCACAGAAAACCTCTGCTAACAGTCCCTACTAAGTGTCCTGCAGCAGGATGTCAGCTGGAAAACTCACGAGCTATAAGCTTTTGCAGTAGCAGAGCTCTGATAATGAACTTAACAAATAATTAACTGCAGTACCTCTTTGTTTAATAGAAGTACAGTGGTTTGTGAACTTGCTATGCACGATTAGGAGCTCATTAGCAAACAGAATTCAAGGGTAACAAACACCTGAAGGAGTTATTTTTAGGAGTATTTAATGAAATCCCAAAATTAGAGGAAGAAGAGTGAAGAAATGTAAATTTCCTTCCCAGAGATGCTACAAACCTCCTGCGGGACTTGGACAAGGCCTGATCTGGATGTCAGGTCTGAAGGTCACCCTATTTGCCAGGGCTTGCATTCTCTTCCAAAGTTTAGGCCTTTCCATGTCATTAGCAATGGACTGTATTCACATTTTATTTTGGCCAGCTGGTAAGATCTGTATTGGTTTTCTATAGTGTTTAATTTGATGGTTGTAGAAGAAAGAGTTCATTCCTTTTGCCATTGTAAGGGACTGTGTCTTAGGAACGGGTCTCTTTACTTTGTTTTTGATCTTTATTTTCTGGTCTCATTGAGGAAATAGTCATACTAACAAAGGTGGCAAGAAGCATTGGCTGGGCTGCTCCCAAACCAACAGGAGATAGATGCCATGAATCCATGTATTCCATCAAAAAGTTTCTAGGAAATATTTGCTATTATTTAAATGCTTCTGTGGAGATGCCATTTTCCGTGGTTAACTCTGCCTTGTCTCCAGAAATCCATCTCTCCATAATGGATAAAGCAATAAGATAAAGAGAGACAGTTTTACCCTTGTCCTGAGGAAAACCTTTTAGAAAATTATAATGGGCTTCTAACAAATAAAAAAGGTGATTATCATTGGGGAGAATTAATCTTTGACTTGATTGAGGATACCTATGCCAAATTACAAGCTATGATATCCATCTGCTTTCTGTTACCCAGCAATATATATTTATTGTGACAGTTTGGAAAAGGAGTAAGAAAACGTATGAGCAACTGTTTTGGTTCATTAGCCCTTTATTGGTGATGTTAGAGGTGTGCAAAAATAGACAATCCTTTGGCTAAAATGGGTGCAATCATCGCTTTTACAAGGCAGTGTAATGCATTCCCAAGGACAAGCTACAAATAAGCTGCTTTATGTTACTTGATCATGAGATCATTCTTTTGGTTGATACTGCTGTGATTGAGCCAATAGCTTCAGGAAGTAGAAGATGTTGGGGTACATCCAGAGCCCTCTGGATAGCAGCTGCTTAGGACACCAGACACTCATCCCATTGTCAGGTGGATAAACCAGCCCCATCTGTCCTACAGCTCCTTTGCCACCACAGCTCCAGAGGGCTGCTGGCAGGCCCAATGTGGGTAGCCAGAGTCTCAGAGCCAACCTGTGAGACCCAGGGCAGGCAAGGGAAGCGCTTCCCTGCTTGTATCCCCAGATACTTGCAGTTTAGTCCCTTGGCTCTGTTGTCACCATCACAAACCCTTCGCTTGTGGCAGGTTTCTATGGAGGAAAATCCATCTGGGTTGTCGCTTTCTTTTCTCACAAGTATTTATCTTTAATCCACTCTAGGGGGCTATTCCATGGGTACAACCACAAATGCTGTGGATTTATTTGCAGTTAAGGATCTCTGAGCCAGGATGTTAAAGCCTTCTCAACCAGCTCCCTTGTCATATGGGAGAACCTTTGGAAATGCACTTTAGGTTTATGACACTGGCTTGGCTTAATTCAATTTATGGTTCACTTAACTGATTATTCAAAATACCAGATGTGACAGATAATGGATTGAGCTGAAATATTACCTCACAGGCATGTTCCACATAGAAAATAAGCTCTCCATATGTGAAGGTACTGAATGTCCTCCATTTCTATCCAAGAGCAATCAGTTTGGTTTGGAAAGGGTGGTAAGGATGAGTGGGAGACAGTCTCTCATTTCTTCTGTAGTCTTTGTAGGAGGTGTTGTGGGAGCCTGACCAAAGCTCTGTTGCATGAGATAAAATGTGAACATCTGAGCAGGCCAGCAGCAAAGGATTTATCATGTGTAAATCATTTGTTGTTAAGTATTTACTGATGTCAGGCTAAGTAATTCTGCAAGCAACTGTAATAAGTACAGTGAAGGCAGATGATAAAACAGTGGCAGAAGTGGGGACATCCCACATTTTTAGGAGTGCTTCTCTTCTGGTGGCTGGATGATCTTTCTGAAGTGAGGGTTGGGACACAACGTGTTGGTAAAAGCATGTGTAGGTCACTAATATTTTCTGACTTTGTGTTCATCGGTGCACTGAAACCTGGAGCTGGCGTAAGGCACAGATGCTTCATGAGCTAGTTCTTGGAGGTGGCTTTAGCCTTCAGGTAGGAATGAGAGAGCTGCAGTAGCCTCCTGTGGCCTCCCTACTGCACTTATTCTTTGGAGCAAAGTGATATGTTTTGGTCAAAATGTAGGTTATATCATCCCACATGATTAATTCTAGAAGTGCATCTAGTTCAGCAGGCAAGAGACCTTACTTCTTTTGGAGAAGCAAGCATTGGAGACTGATAGAATCCCAGACTGGTTTGGGTCAGAAGGGACCTTAAAGCTCATCCAGTTCCAGCACCTTCCACTAGAGCAGCTTGCTCCAAACCCCTGTGTCCAACCTGGCCTTGAACACTGCCAGGGATGGGGCAGCCACAGCTTCTCTGGGCACCCTGTGCCAGTGCCTCAGCACCCTCATAGATTTTTTCCATCATCAATGATTTTTCCACAATCAATGCTTTTGAAGTTTATAGTCTAAGGTTCCTTCATGTCAGGGCAGGACCTATCTATGGTGCTCTTCTAGACCTTTACTATTAAAGAAAGATTAAAAATTAAACTTTCAGTAATGCAGAAACCTGAACTTCGAACTCCCCTGTGCCAGTGGAATGTTAATCTCATCTCAGCACTGCCCGATAAAGTCAATCTGTCTTCCTTTCCTAGTTAATTTTTAATCATTTCTATGGATTGAAGAGCTGTAGTAAGTGAGACTAAGAGAAAACTGCGCTACCACAGCCCTTAGATCCCAATATGGAATGGGGAACAACATGAATTAAGCTTCTATTGTTTATATTCTGTATTATCCCCCTGTGTTTATTTATCCAAGCCTTGGTATGTAGGCTTGCTCTCTGAACTGATGTTCAAGGGCAATAGCACACACAAAGAGCTGCTTGTGTGTACAAGTTCACAGTACGCTGTCAAGCTGTTAATGGGAACAGTATTTCCTAAGTCAACAGCAAATGTGTTTAGCAATGCTTGTTGAGGAAGAAGATTAATGTGATCAAACCCCAACCCCACGTAGTGCTTATGTGGGGGTGATTCAGGAGGCTTCCTGGGGTACTTCTCTCAAACTTTAGAAAAATACTTTAAATTACCATTTAAAACATTCTTAAGATAGTTTGATTTGTCTGTTGTTGGTTTTTGCAAGATTTCTGTCATTCAGCATCAACACCTACAAAGCATGTGAGGATGTAAAGATTAATGCCCTGTGTCAGGGCACTTAGCATACTGAATTTTACCATCATTGTAAAGGGAAGGAACTTAGTGATTTTAAAGCATGTCTTCGTTACATGGACAAATCACAGTGCTGAAGTAATGGCAAGCCCAGGTCAGGGCCATCTGAGCCAAAACCACTCTAGAGCTTCCTGCATTTGCTCTGCCACTGTCTTACTGCTAGTAGAGAATAGGGCAACTCTTTTGGTGCCATTAATTCTTTCTGTGGGTCCAGGCAGCTCCCATGAAGAGATCAGCCAAGACTGGCAACACCTAAAGGTTTGCGTGGCTGCTAGTGGAAGGGTGTTGATATGGCCACAGGACTTTAGTGGAGAAAAGTGGGAGTTTGAGGGTCCCCAAGTGGCTGCAGAAGGGAAATTGTCTTCCCTGTTCCCTTAAACATAGACTTTGCAGAAGCATTTGTGTGCTACCTTGCACTGAAGTCTCAGGGGTCAGACAACTAAAGAGCGTTCGAACCCTAACCCCAATGAATTAACTGTAGAACAAAGCTGGATCAGAAGTATATAGGAAAGATGATGCAAGATGCTGCAGATGTAGTATAGAGAATGGATGTGTGCACTCATTTAGGCAAATGTAACCTGGAATAACTTTGAATTCCCATTTTTATTTTCCCAAGATGAGGCATATGGAACAAATTTGTTTGCACCTCCTGTATGAAGACAGGCTGAGAAAGTTGGGGCTGTTCAGCCTGGAGAAGAGAAGGCTGCATGGAGACCTCATAGCAGCCTTCCAGTATCTGAAGGGGGCCTATAAAGATGCTGGGGAGGGACTATTCATAAGGGACAGTAGTGACAGGACAAGGGGTAATGGGTTAAGACTTAAACAGGGGAAGTTCAGCTTGGCTATAAGGAAGAAGTTCTTTACCATGAGGGTGGTGAGGCACTGGAATGGATTGCCCAGGGAAGTTGTGAATGCTCCATCCCTGGCTGTGTTCATGGCATGGGGGTTGGAACTGAATGATCTTAAGCTCCTTTCCAACCCTAACTGTTCTGTGTTGGCTCAGATCTGACCCCCCCATGCCTGTCTGCCCAGTGCCCTTGAAGGAAACAAATTCTTTCTGCCAGTGTTGGAGATGACAGCTCTGTGTAAATAATAAGCAGAAATGCAAATCAACATAAGTACATTTTTTTAGTACTCCATGCCTGGAGCTGTGCTAAACTTAGCAGCTATGAATAAAAAGCATCAGCATTCCCTCCTTGAAAGGACAGAGAGCCTCCTGGCATCGAGGATGTCTCTGGTACATTTGTTATCTCAGTGTAGCCAACCCCAAACATTTACTAATGTGAACAGGCCCTCAAAAGTTATTGATATTAATAAATGTGGAATGTTTTCATTTGTGAGCCTTGAAGGTGTACTTTAGCTGAACATCTTTAAGCTTTGCTTTGCAACTGAAAGCCTGGGAAATTACTCCTGGTTAATGACAGCGCGGTTCTCATGTAATCACCTTATTTCAGGAGCAAGACTTTTAAATACACTCAAAGAGAGTCATGATAAAAGAGCAGGAACTGGCAGTGTTGAAATATGATCCTCTAGCATTAAGCCATTCGTTCTTCATTAGGTTTTATTTGCAATATCGACAGCTAATCTCCCTCTGTTATATGTGTGTGACTTCCAATGATTGGCATAGCAGAGTGCATCTATGTAGCAGAAGACATCATTTGGTCCTCCCCATGGAAGATTTACAAACCACCCATGATTTTTTATCAGCATTAAGGTGTAGAAGACATGGGCAAAAGTCAGTAATTCCAGACTTGACCTCAGTTTCCCTTGGTTTAAAGGTAATGAGAGATTTATGGGATCAGTCTCTGGATGCAGTCCGGTGGCCTGGGAATCAAAGTGGTGGATGGTGGAACAACTGGGTCTGTCTTTCAGCACCATCCAGTTCTTAAAAATAAATAAATAAATAGAGAGATAAATAGGTTTTAGTTTCAGCAAGGTGACATTTGATGATGTTCACTAATTTAAGGGAGACTGATTTATGCATGTTTAATCTTCACTAATGATGACTCGAGGGCAAGAAATGAAAACAAGTTCAGTTAATAATATGTGTATATATTATTAACACCTTTACTGATGAAGATGCTTCTCTTCCTGGTAGACAAATGTACAAGCAATTTGTGGAAGATCCAAAGGACTCGAAGCTGTCAGATCTTCTTTACCTTACCAAACTACAGAGAGCAGGAATATTTGGGTAGTAAAAACTCTCAGCTGATCAAGTGTCATTCAAAACTTGTGTGAAAACTCTAAGTAGGTACAATAATCAGCCCAATCCCATATGTTTTGGGATGATGTATAAGGATGAAATGATGGTGTTGCTGTGATAATTATACCCTGATTGTGACTGACTTCTCTTCCTGCCATACAGATACTAAGAAGGATGCAATCCTTGAATTCAGTCTGTGTGCTGACACACAAAACTTATTGCGAATATTAATGTGCTTGGTCTAATCATTCTGCTATGTTCTGTGTAATTTACTTGGTCAGGGAGTTGGAATTCCCTCCTAGCTGTTACAGATTCAAGCATTTATGCAAAATCCTCCAGTCTTGAGATTTACATTGGATTATCTACAAATATTTGAATACATTAGTGAAGTCCTTTAAATGCATTCCCTTTATTTACATACAGAACAAATAACAAGCAACTTGAATGACAGCACTGTAATTCCATCAAGGAGCTCTGTGTCCTGAGAAACCACAGAAATAAAGCACTGGGAGGCCTGTGTGTTTGGTGGGGTTTTGCCATGGAAATGCAGCTCTATAACCTGGCTTTCATTAATTTTTCATAGTTAAAGAGAAATCCACAATTTCATATGTTATGGAGCTGATGTGTTTGAAAGAGGGAAGAGCCAGAGAAGGGTGGGGGTAGCACCCTCTCTCATTTGCTTCTACCACAATCCAGGAAAAAAATCCCAGTTATTTCCTTGGCATCACCATGTCCATCAGTGTAACAGCAGATCAGAGTGAACACTGAATTCATGTTGTCAATGGGGCAAGGAAGGGTTTTACTGCAATTGATGGTGGGGGTTTGAAGAGCTCCTTTCACCTGGGCTAAGAACAGGTTATCCTGTATCCATGGCTGTTATAGAAACTTATGCTGTTTGCATTGATTTATGAGGCTGCTGCACTTGTGCTCAATTGCAGATTATCGCAGTACATCGGCGCGGGTGGATTGATGTGAAAAGACCAAGCCTGGGCTTGGTTTCTGTTCCTAATCTTCCTCTTGGAAGGAAGGAAGAATGAAATCAAATCCAAAGACTTGCAGGCTTACCTCTGTAGTAAGAGAGATGGGTTCCTGCTGATCCCAGAGGTAAAGCCTGAACAGTTTCCATGGAATAGTCAATTATCTGTTTCATTGCACAAGCCAATATCTTTTCTCAAAAAGATGTATTAGAGTGTTTAACCATTCAAGTGATCCATCTGGCTGAGCATTCTGAGATGCTCTTTAACTTGATTTAGCAGGCCCAGAAGCCGTGTCCTTGATAGCTCTGGGACTGGATGGGGACTGTCCATGCATCTGCTTTGTAGTCGCAGGAGCTCATGACCTTCAGCTCCTAGCAGGAACAGGGCTCATGCCATCGCACTTGGCAATCCGGACAGGTTTATTGCACATTAGCATGAGGCTGCAGTGTAATGGTGGGATTTAAAAATTGCCATTGCAGATGAGGGCCGAGAGGCCACCAGATGCTTCCAAGGAAAAGGCAAGAAAGCCCCCAGGCAGCAGATCCCTGATAAGACACCGTCTTTTCCTCAGCGGAGTCTGCACCTAAATCCTGATGGAGTCTGGCTAAAGCCCTGAGGCATGAGATTGCATATCCCTTTTAAATCTCCTCTATTTCTAAAATACACATTACAGCTCCAGTAGTCCCATTACCTCCATTTCCATCAGGTATCACCTTCACTGCAGATAAAGTGTGGCTCGGTTCAGTTACTGGGTAAGTCACTTTCTGTGTTCTTGTCCCATTGTGTCAATCTGCATCCATGGAGGGCTGGGCACAGCTACAGGATACCCCTGGGAGAAGGTGACTGAGATCCCCTTAAAACAGGGAATTGGGATTGCAGCTTATCTGGGTCAGGTATTGTTGGCAATTGCTGCTGAGCACATGACGAAATGCAGTCCCAGTACTTTGGATTACAAAGAGGAGAGCAAAACACATCCCAAGAAGGTGCTGACACTGTATGTAGGGCCAGAGGGATGCTCCAGGTTGAGGGTGGGCCCCCAGCTCAGTGCTGACTGCAGGGTACTGGGAACTACTGTAGCATTGGAGCAGCTAGGAAGAGGTTAGATGTAATGTTTACATCCTCAAAGTGCCTTTCAAGGCAGAAGCATTTACTGTAACACAAGTAAATTAAATCAATGGTGTAATGTTTTAATTACTAAAAACTTCAGGCGAAATCCTACATCTTTTCTTCTGGGCTATCATCCAGCTGCACAGCATATATTCTTTAAAGATAAATTATTAAATGAATTAAGCTTTGCTTCCCACTTGCTGCTTTTTGAAACTGAAAATTGCCACTTGGCAGTGATTTAATCTCCTTCCCCCCCTTTATTTTTAAGCATGGATTGCAACAAATTTCACTAGGATTCTATGAATGCATTTTGGAGCAAGTGGAGTTATATATTTACTAGAATCCAAACCAGATTGTCTACTCAAAAACTGTTCATTAAATGAACTGTCTGCAAGTGTGATTTACAGTGCAACGTGGTCATGCGAATGTCTGTGTGTATTTAATAACTGCACAGTAATAGCTTATTGGCAGGAGTGGTAATTCGATTTTGGAGTTTTATCTTATTTTGGAATTTCTGGACACTGAGATCCTGCTGTCTGATGCACTTTTCCATTGCTTAATCTCCTGAGATTTGTGTATAGAACAACAGCTTTGCTCCTTACTGAAGACCCGGTGCCCTGCTGTATGGTTCTTATTGCTAACCCCGAAGCGCAGCTATTCGCATACACCCAGTCAAATTTATGGGCTGAGTATCAAAATACAAACTGGAGTAATAGACCAAAACATTGACATTTAATAAGAGCTCTAGTCTTGGAGAAGAGAAAATCTTCCAGTATTGCAGAAGTACAAAAATTGTCAAGGCTCATTTTCTGCATAATCTGGTGTGTTCTGTAGTTAACTTTCTGAGCTTTTCTATCGATCGAAAGACAAAAGTCTCCTTTTTAATGCACTTAAGGAACTAAATCAGTAATTCTGATTCCATGCAGACACTTGTAAGTGCTCTCTCCTTCTTATGGCTTGCAAGTTTGGCAGGTTAGCACCTGAATCAACCCAAATTATACTTTACTTGTATTTACACTGATAAGTAGTTTTAGAACCAAGTGTTGACATTTTTTCCTTTGGAGAAATATCCAGTGTCTGTACATTGCAGCTGCACTTCCCAGGGAGCTTATGAGTCTGAAGGGCTTTCCCATGCCTAAAGAGAGCAGCCTTGAGGCCGCTCTGCAGAGCACAATGAGGGCACAACACTTGGGATGGCCAGGAGGACACCAGGCTTGTGGTGGCAGGGCTCCTTAAGGAGAAGGAGATGTTTTCCGTGGCCCCAGGGATGCTGTGCCCACGTTGTCTGACATAGTACAGGGTAGGGAGGCTGTATGAAGTAAGCCATTACTGTCTGATAGGGAATTGTTATTAGTTTGCCTTTTCTTTAATCATCTGCCTTTGCCATAGCTGTGGGGAATGACATCTCCCATCCTGCCTTCCCTGCCTTTCTTTCCTTTCTTGGAAGAAATGCACTGCACAAGTGAACAAAATATTTTGAGTACCCATAATCAAATATAATTCCACCTTCTGAAGCAGTCAGCAATGTAAAGCCTTCATAAAGGGTTCCAGGGGCCCAAATAATAGCAAACCCACCCTTTACATGACAACACAGACATCAGCTGTCATTTCATCACATCCATAATGCTGGTTCTTTAATTCACTCGTCATTATTTCAGTGCCTACTGGAACACTATTGTCCCCATAAATGCAAGTCTGAATCAGCTAATTATTCATCTAGGACTGGAATGGAAATCCTTGTGTTAAGGCTAGCTTTGCCCCTGAAATCACATTATTAAAGATTCGAATTGTTATAAATCATATATGACTTGGTTTTTTTAAGTGTTGGAGCCATTTCGTTGTCAAATATGGGTGGGCAGTGCAGGTCTGATGCAAAAAAATAGGTAATTCCTGAACTTATAACTAGCTTGATCGTCCAGAGGGAGGGTCAAAAAGCAGCTACTAATGGGAAAGCAAGATGATGCAGGAAGTTAACATAGAGAAGGCTCATTTATGGGGAATTATGGGTGGGAAAGAAGATTTTACAGTGTAGAGGTTTCCTCTACCCTACAACAGTGACAACAAAACCTAAAGGCCCATTTTAAGCCCAGAAATGTTTGTTAGAAGAGGCAAGGTGTTTTTCAGAGTCAATATAATTCATAATCATCACTTAGATGCATGGTTTTCTTTCTGCCTCTCAAAAGGAGCTTTATTAACCCTTGTATGTAGTTTCAGAGACAGTGATGTTTACCTTCCATTCTCTTGATAGAGTGTTTAGGTTCAATGTGAGGTACCATATACCATTAATGTGAATGTGATGTTGATTGCTTCCTGTGTTTTCTTTTGGTAACTGAGAAATAAGGCAAGAAAGGGAAGAAAATACAACTGGTGAGATGGGAGCAAAATCAGCTTGTGTGTAGGACTGCAAGAAGGGCAGGAGGCACTGATGGCTTGGGTGGAATTTGGTGACCTTGCTGTAACTGTTCAAAGATTTAAAAGGTCTCCTTTGAATTTTGTGTGGGTTTTTAGTTAAAAGAGCTGGTAACGAGAGCCAAAAAGGTTGGTGAGTCTTAAGCTGCTCTCTGTGCTCCCAGAGTTTTATCAGTCTTAGCTTCTTTCCTTTATGTGTGTGTAGGTTTGTATCTTATCTCCGTATAATAATGGTATCTAGCAGGCTAGATAACTATTGGGCGCCTATAAAGGTGTTATCTGTATGCTCACGAGTTTTCTATCAGGTAAAGAGAATGCAAACAGCAGAAGCTTTGCAGAATCATGTGCGTTAGGGGAAGGAGCACCCAAGACAGTGGTCAAAATCCTCCAGTGCCCCCACAGTGGCAGTGAACCCTGATGCACAGAGTGTGCAATCCTAGCAATGCATGCAATGTTCTGTTGATGCCTTCTGCCATCAAATCAGAATGCTTCTGTTACCCAGCTCCTGAGAGGACAGAGCCGTGTTTCAGAGTTCAAAATGGGAAGTACAAGTAAAAATCCAGAAATCTTGTTTCCTAAGTACCAGGAGAAGCACTGAGTTGCTTTGCATTTGTAGGCTGTGGGTTAATGCAGGCATGGCATAGCAGACGATATCAGTATTGCAAGTAGCAAACACTGGCAATAAGTACTGTCCTGGTACCACTTCCCCTTTCCTCCTTCTTCCTTCCCCCTTTCTCTTTTCCCCTTATTTCCCTTTCCCCTTCCTTCTCTTTTCAAAGCCACATGCATCAGAAAACATCTGGTAAAAGCAGCACCAGCTGCTCTTTGGGCTTAGAGAGGACCAGCTGCCTGCAGGAAAAGGTGTGCTGTGGAGGGGACCGGGTGGCACCGAGAGCTCCACTCTGCCTTGTCAACATGAGTTTTGGCATGCAAGGAGGAGGGGAAGGCCATCTGCAGGAGGCTTAATCATACTAGTGTATGCTCAGCCATGTTGGCTGTTTTATCTTGCCATTGCACTCCGTTCTGTGTCATCCAGTCCTTCAGGAATTGCTGAAATCATTCATTTGGTCCTCATCTTTGGGCTTTGTACTGACTTTGCTAACACTGCTGCAAAGCCTGGACCTGCTTCTGCATACATTGAGCATACTAGGTACCGATCCCAGTTAATATTCAATATTTGAGAGAGTGCCTCTGAATCTCTCCTGCAGCCATCCATCCTGCGGTTGTTCACCATTGATCATCATGAACAGCACTTCCGTGTTCTTGTGGGATACAGGCACAGACTGATCACAAAATGAAACAAACAAACAAACCAACCCCAACAAAAATACGAAGAAAGAAAAGCAGAGCAAAATAAACACAAACCTGACTTTTTTTTTTGCTCTTGTGCTACTGATAAATGTGCTCTCTACTCATCCCTAAAAGGCTGTTGTACATACTGATGCTGTTGGTGCTGTGCCATAACAAAACCCAAATCACTCCTCCCCACTTCTCCATATCTCATCTGTTTAGGCCTCTCAAATGTTCTTATCTTAATGGAATTTTGCCTTACAATTCAGAAATAGTACCAGGGGCTCTTGCATATCCCAGGCAGTGCTTTAGTATGCATATTATACCACTGCATTGTCATATGTTACTATAAATAGCTCCCACAAAGAGTCCATATTTCTGCAGAGATTTGCCTGTCAGCTCTTAACAATGGTAGTCATTCACAATGGGAAAATACAATACCAGCTCCATCAACCTTTGACAGACTAATAGGGGTTATTTGACTTTCAATTTTTCATTATCGGGTTTGGCAGCCACCATCGTTATGTTGAGAAATACAAACTGATCTACACTCCAACACGAGGAGAATGCTCTGGATTCTCTTTCACTGGGTACATGAGTGCCTGCGATACCGTGGTATGTGGCCACTGATCATATCGGATGTAAAACCAGCTTGTCATGTACCAGAAGTTCAGAGATCCCAGTATTGGCCTTTTTGATCAATGGAGTAGAGAGGAATGATCTTTTTTGCAGCAAACCCCCCAAACCTGAGTCTGACAGAAGGATGATGTGAGTTATATCCCTCTGTCCTGAGGCATATAACCCACCCATTCAGGACCATAGCACTGAATGGGGCTTTTCACTGTCCTTTTAGCTATTGCAGCACCTTGGTACGTTCCCTATACTCACACTGTCACCATGTGCTGCATGCTTGTGTAGAAATAGCTTTTTTGGGAAGTGACATTGTCACAAGGCAGCTGTTCGGGGCTGTGCAAAAGGTGAATCACTCGATAAACGTTTCAAATATAGCTCAGCTTTGCCACTGGCAAAAAATTACACATGAGAATTGGAAGCGCAAAGGCTTTGACTGTGTGATGTGAAAAGGAGCCTTTATACACTAGGATAACTGTCCTGGTATCAAAACTGGCAGTAATAAAGGACAATGATCTACTTGAGGTCACTGCTTTTACCACAAAGTAATTAGTCAAGACCAGTTTTATAGGCCCTTTACAGGACCCAAACTGGCTATTTAGAAGGAGAAATAAAACATTAACCTTTTTCCTGGAGAAGATGTAGTCTGTGTGGCACACATTTCAGTAAGGACCCCTGCGAGCACAGGTCAGCATCGCGGGTTCCCAGGCCCTGTCTAACAGTTGCTTCTCAAAACTGAGTCAGAGTTTGGAAGAGGAAATGTATCATAAATATGAGGTGTTTTGCAGGTTTCTGTCATACAGAGGAAAGGGGTTAAACTGGAAGCAAACAACACACATAGCTGCCCCTGCAGCAGTCATGTAGTCTGATGTGCTTTGGTGATACCCAGGGAATGGGTGCTTAGCGGCTTTTGAATCTTCAACTTGGAAACTTGCCTGCAAGGGTTCCCCAACCTTCTGCTGAGTATTCACTGTTGAGAAAGATCTAGAAATGGATTTTCAAGTAGTCAGTGTTTCTCTAATTACTTAAGAATAAGTACCAGTAATGAACCTCCCTGTAACTCAGCAATGCTGAGACGGGGCTGCCCCAAGGACCTCGATCCATTATCCAAACCTAAATCCTAGTGGCTTTATATTTAAGGGCCGTCCAATATGTTTAAATATAAATGACTGCATGACTCTCTTAGTTCAGAACATAGTCTAGCACTAGCTTACCTTATAAATTACTAAGGTTTCCAATAAACATCACAAATTGCAGGAAAACATGTTTTAATGAAAACCACAGTCTAAGGTATTCAAGAACCATCCTCCTCTACAGACAACAGTGGGGAAGCTTAGTCCCAAAGCTTAGAAATGGATAATTTCTTTGTTTCCTCCTGACTCTGGCACAGCAGCTGTGGGGATTAATTGAACTCATGAAATCTATTGATTTTCTGTAGCTGTTATTAAAAAGGAAAAAAAAGCACTTTTGCACCCCATGAAAGGTATGACTATCACTAAATCGCATGCAATAAACCAACAAGGCTCCAGTCTGTTGAGAAACCCAGAGTCACATTAGTCTCGTAATGTTATTTCAGAGCACTGAGACTTTTATTATGTTCCTGAGACTTTTGAGATAGTCCTGCTGTGCCATCAGCATCATCTCAAGGAAGAAATCTTCATGATCCCCACATCTCTTTTGTGGATCAGCAAAGGAGAATGCTGATTTGCTGGAGAAGCCGCACAGGCTTGCCAAAAGGAGATTCTCACTTCTGTGACTAAAACCTGTTCAGCATCAAGGCTTGTACATTCTGCATGATCAGGTGTTTGAGGAATAAATGTGACACTCACGTTCTTTATCTCCATGTAAACTCCCATGAGTACATCAGGAAAATGAATTTCATTTTAGATGTGAAGTATTCCACTTGAAATAAGACATTAAGAGTTTTATTGCTGACCTCCTTGCTGATGGCTCAGTAAAAGGAAGGCTGCTCTCACCAAAGCAGCTCAGCAAAGTCCTCTCCACTGAGGCCTCAGATGGTTTCCAAGAGCTGCGTGTGCCTACAGCATTGAATCACAGAATCACAGAGTCCCAAGGGTTGGAAGGGACCTCGAAAGATCATCTAGTCCAACCCCCCTGCAAGAGCAGGGTAACCTAGAGTACACCACACAGGAACTTGTCCAGGCAGGCCTTGAATATCTCCAACGTAGGAGACTCCACAACCCCCCGGGCAACCTGTGCCAGTGCTCTGTCACTCTCACAGTAAAGAAGTTCTTCCTGATGTTAACGTGGAACCTCCTATGCTCCAGTTTACACCCATTGCCCCTTGTCCTCTCACTGGATATCACTGAAAAAGCCTAGCTCCATCATCCTGACATCCACCCTTTACATATTTGTAAACACTGATGAGGTCACCCCTCAGTCTCCTCTTCTCCAAGCTAAAGAGACCCAGCTCCCTCAGCCTCTCCTCATAAGGGAGATGTTCCACTCCCTTAATCATCTTTGTGGCTCTGCACTGGACTCTTTCAAGCAATTCCCTGTCCTTCTTGAACTGGGGGGCCCAGAACTGGACGCAATATTCCAGATGTGGCCTCACCAAGGCAGAGTAGAGGGGGAGGAGAACCTCTCTTGCCCTACTAACCACACCCTTTCTAATGTATCCTAGGATGCCATTGGCCTTCTTGGCCACAAGGGCTGGCTCATGGTCATCCTCCCATCCACCAGGACCCCCAGGTCCCTTTCCCCTTCACTCCTTTCCAGCAGGTCAACCCCCAACCTGTACTGGTACATGGGGTTGTTCTTCCCCAGATTCAAGACTCTACACTTGCCCTTGTTGAGTTTCATCAAGTTTCTCTCTGCTCAACTCATCAGCCTGTCCAGGGCTCATCCTCTACTAAAGAATGAAATCAAATCTTGGGGCAAGTTCTTCCTTATCCCTTCAGCTGGTAGATCTATAGCACTGCAAATAGACTGGTACACAAGAGTTAGTTTGTATTTGTATATAGTTACATTCATATAAAAACTAGGTTATATTTTAAGACTAGACCAAAATCCAAAGACAGCAATGTATTTTTTATCTCAGGTTATCTATCTTATTATATTTTGCTTATCTATATAGTCATCTTAAGCACTATGTGATGGTGGCGATGGCAGCAGTCACTATGTTGCTTTAAGGCTCTCTTAGTTATTTCAGTGATGAGGTTATGGATTGTGTCATCTCCATTAAACAAATGTAGTTAAATAATTTCCATACCCTGTTCTCTATAAACTGGCAATTTATGGAGTCCCTTATTAGTTATGTGCATGATGATATGTTAGGAGCAAATTCCTTTCTGTCTTCTGTATTCACTGAAGGGATTTTAGAGCATAACTGTTAGATTTGATTTCCCAGATCACCACATGCCTGCTATTTCTTGTTGTCTCTCTTTTGGGAGAGTTGTTTGCTAAGTCATTGTTAAATAACTAACCAATGAATGGAAAGTGCTTTGCAAAGGAAAATGTACAAAATACTTCAGTGGTGGTCGCAACATGATTAACACTTTAAAAGCTAATTGTACAACACATAGAATCATAGAATAGTTAGGGCTGGAAAGGACCTTAAGATCATCTAGTTCCAATCCCTCTGCCATGGGCAGGGACACCTCACACTAAACCATGCCACCCAAGGCTCTGTCCAACCTGGTCTTGAACACTGCCAGGGATGGAGCATTCACAACTTCCCTGGGCAACCCATTCCAGTTCTGTTTCTAGTATTCTTAAGATCTAAGTACAGGCATGTAACTCATGATACATAGTGAGAAGCATGTGTGTATGCAAAGAAGAACAAATAAACTTTGCTTATGTTTTAGTACTCCTGATGGAACTTCTTTCTCCTTCAAAGGAAACACCAGTCTTTTATGACCAGAGTAACTGGAGTCTAGTTTTAAATATTCCATCTTCAAGCTATTTAAGCATATGGAGCCTTTCCTATGTTTCACTCCACTGTTGGCAGCGGTGCCTTTGGTTTCAGAAATTGCCCCTTTTCAAGCCTGGTAGGTCATGTCATAGTTGAGAAACATGACAATGATGTGCAATTGTCTTGATTAGATGGATACCAGAGAGTCAAAGGCTTAATGAGGTGCTCTGGTGCATAATCATCATCAGTAATGGTACTTGCTTAGACTGCATTATTCAGCTAGGATATATCATGTCCTGCACTCCCAAGCTTCCAGTGAAAATATTTAAAAACCATCCTTATTTTACATAAGAATCTTTCTTCCACACAGTACCAATGAGAGCTGCTTTTGGAAGCTGTGGGCTGAATGTTGGAGCTGGTTTATTTTGCTGCAGCAAAATGGTGCTTAACTGAGCCTGCATGAAGCTTGAATAGGCTCAGACTTGGGGCCGAGGGACAGCAGGGAGGAGGGCCAGGAAAAGCTTTTCCAGGAAAAGGAATGTTGTCCATATCATGTCACTGATGAGGAAAAATGGATGTAGACAAGGGGAAGTCCTGCATTGCCATGGCATGGGGACTGAGAGAAGCTTATGTCAACAACAGAATTGTCTTTTGATGTCAGGACTTGATGAACCCTTTGTGCTGGCTCCTTGTAGCTTTGCTCCTTTGAGGTCCTGTATTCTAAAAATGGTTTCTAATGACACAGCCCTTTAATTAGATTCCTTGCTGTGACTGTCCTGTGGGGGAGAATCAGTCATGCTGTTGTCCCTGTCCCTTTATAGCAGTCTGGTCAGATGGTGGCTCCAGAAGACAGTGTCCAACTTTTCCTTTGCAATAGTGAGTTGGTTACAGAAAACACTGGGGCCAGCTCAGGTTTAATTACCATTAAATTAAGGCAGCAGTTGTAGCTTTAATTGCATATTCTAAAGGAAAGGAGAGTGGATGTTAAACTTAATGACCTGAAGGAAACACTTAAGGCCTTAAGTATAGGACAGGGACTGATCTAGAGACTGGTGGTTCATAAAGCCAGAAAGGACCAGTGTAATAGTCTCTTCTGACCTCCTGAAGGCTACCTAGAATTAATCCAGCAGAGCTTGGGTGTATCTGTCAGAAAACATCCACTTGTGAAATACAGGGTTACAATGTTGATGAATGCAGCTTAACTCTCAATAAATCATTTCCAGTTGATATTTATTTCACTATTAAAAGCCAGCATCTCATTTCAAGTCAGAACTTGCCTTGCTTAATTTCCAGCCACTGGATTGTATTATAGCTCTGTTTATTTCATAGAGGCTTCAATTACTGAACTTCAGTGTCCCGTGTAGGTATTCATAAGCTGTGATCAACTTGTGCCCTCTCTTTTCTTCTGATAAACTAAATAGATCAAGTTTCTTACTTTTTGCTCTTACTTTCTGGTCCTTTAATCATTCTTGTGGCTGTTTCATGCAAGACCCATCATGGGAACAGCACCGCTACATTACTGTTGTGGTTGTACCAATTGACATTAACAGTGTGATACAATCTTTCTATTCCTGTGTGGCTTTATTCTGCTAACATGATCACAGAACGCTTTACCTCCTTGTTACAACAGCAATGCCTGGTCATGATTTCCAAGTTTTTTCTGCTTTTTAGCCCCTGGCTTCCCAAAATAGACTTCTTCATCCTATAAAAGTGCTCTATGTTCTTTGTTTATCCTAGTTCCTAATTGGGCTTTAGGACTCATTCAGTAGCTGTACTGCGGAGCACATAATGTTTGCTTGTGTTGATCTTATCAGGTTGCTTTGAATCGATACCTTCTCCACTTCATTATTTACTATTCTCCTAATCTTTGTCAGTCATTTGACATTTTTATCAAATCACGTTTTCGTATTTTCTTCCAGCTTGTTGATAAAAGTGTTGTATAGCTGAGGGTCAATTACTCAGGGTCCTCGCAGGATCTCATTAGAAACACCCACCACTCTGTGATTCCTGTGTGGAGTGACTGAAACACAGTGAAATCAAATGAATTGATTAGTGAAGTAGTGCAGGAAACAGTAACAATTAGGAAACTGCTACAATAGAAAGTGCCGTGGTGGTAGAATTCAATGATAAACCATTTGGTGGCATCATTTAAAAGAGTTTTCACTATCTCAATAGAGTAAATATTTTGTTATACAGTTGTTCTGGAGTGGGACTTTTCAGGGCAAAATTTATATTGGAAGAAGCTTCTGTATCTATATGGCTGTGCTGTTTAAAAGGTCATGCTTCTTTCCAGTTCCGTTTCTTTTTGTCCTGTTTTTTCCTTCAGGAGCCAACATAGCACCATACTAGCAATATCAGGGTTACATAAATAGCCAGTGCATTCCAATGCACCCTCTTTTTCTGTAGTAGTTTGCATTGTTATCTAAGTGTAGTGGGCAAGGGCAGTGAGTTGCCTTGCTAAAAAGTGAGGTTTATGAGTGTTACTTTGAACAGCAGCAGGATAGGAATTGCAGGGGAAGGTCAGCACATGCTGTTGGATGGTTATTGAGTTTGGGATGGCATTTAGGGTAACATTAAGGCACTCTGTCTTCAAGCATTAATGTAGAAATAAGAGACTTCCCTTTTATCTTTTGAGGAACCGAAGAAACAGGGTCAAAGCAGAGAGTCTTCCTTCCTTCATCCTTGCATCCCTGGCCAATGCCACCATATTCCTTCTTCCATAGCCTGTCTATGCTCCCACCCTTGTTCAGCAGTCAGCACAGCTGATGAGCAGGGTCTTGTCAACCTTATTGCATTTGCATCAGAAACGTTGCCTATTTTAGTCATGTAGATGATGGGATGTGATTTTTCACGCTCTGTAATATCAAGCCAAACCTTACGAAGAAAGCTTTGTTGCCTCAAGACTAATGAGGTTGTAAAACTCTATCCATAAAATCAGAATAATGGTATTCCCTAGCATCACAAGACTGCTGTGAGTACGTATATATATTCTGCACTCACGGCCTGATGTTGAGTGCTACACAGAGAACAAAACTGTATCTGTAGTGTTACAAGGTTACTGTTAAAATCCCAAGGTTTCCCATCTGCATCTTTCTATGCAAATGGAGAGGAATATTGATATGGTTCATTTTATACAGTGAGTAATATAACATTAATTATTGCTGAAATCTTTATTTGTTTTTCCATTGGTTATCTGCTATGGTTTCTTTTGTATGTGCTCATTTGTTTAATTAAATTACATTTGGTCTTTTCAGAGTCCTTTCTGTCCCTACTTGTTGTGGACATTTATTAATAGTGTCATTTGGTTGATAATCTGTTAATTTTCATCTCATTTGAATTTGATTATCTTTATCTATTTACACTTCAGAGCCTTTCTCCTGAATTCAGAAGGATCTGCTTGCTCTTCCCTCTGTTAACACAAGGCAAGTAGTCATGTGTACTCTGTGTAGGTGCTTTAATGGCACTAATTAATCAAACAGCAGTGTGACAGAGGAAAGAAAACATTACATATGAATGCAGCCAATTCATATACACAGGACCATGACTGACCTGTACCGGTAGTCTGAAGGGGCAGTCTGTGCTCTGGCATTACCCAGCAAGGAAAATCAGAGTACTGCAGGAGAAAGGCATGTAAGATTGCTGACAAGCAATGAGCAGCTCTTCCTTGGAACCCATCCTTTTTGCTTTAGGTCAGGTTAGGTTTTAAAGCACTAATCTCTAGTGCTTTAGGTTTCTGAAATCCTGTGATAGCACAGTGTAAGTACTTAGAAAACCCAGTCACTTTTGGACATGTTCGGTGTACCATGTCAATGTTTAGATGAGTTTTGTCAGCTCTCAGGTGTCTTGTCTCTTTCTCAGGGCATCAGGTCTCGATCTCTCACCTTGCTCTGCTTTCAAGCTTCTGGTGCTTGTAGTTCATAGAGAAAAACTTTCAAAATGTGAACTTGAAATACTGAAAAACCCCTCTGCAGAACAGGAATTAAGTACAAGTATAACCACTTCAATGCACTGAGTTTTAATGCTGTGATCTTACATCACTCTAAGGGAAGGTTGGAGGGAGCCAACCAGATGGGAGGTAAGCAAGATGCCCACTTGCAGGCTTACAAGGCTCACTTGTGAGGACACTTGGCTTTTGAGCTGGACTGTGAGTAGGAGAGGAGGCTTCTCATGGGCTCTTTCTGCAACTGGTGCATGCTTCCAGGAGTAACTATACATTTGTGAGGCTGTGGAAATGGAGCAGAAGATGTTGGTGTGTAGTTTATCTGGAGTTTGCTTGAGGGTAGGCTATGGTAGGCAGGATCTCCTGCACAAGATGGAGAAGATCCTCTAGGCAGAATCTGGGGTTTTGATACCCTGAGTGCTTCAGCCACCAAGGGACCCAGAGGGGAGCAAGGAACACTTTTTTAGGTGGTTTTGAACAAGTGCAGTCACCTCTTCTTGCTTATCTGTTTTCAATAGAAATGGCCTGGGCAGTAGACTCAGGGCAGGGCACGTTGAATGGGCAGAGCCTTTTGTACAGGAGAGAGACTGGACACAAGGCACACGCTTCTCTGCTGGTTGCATTGTGTGTTTTTTTGCCCTAGTGATTTCAGTTATGTTAACATTCACTGTTAGTTCCCCTTGATCTGTATTGGAAAGTGACATATCTCATTCTTAGCTCTGGATTCATCTGTAGGGTTTAGCAGTTTAAGTACCTTAAAGCCCAATGTATTGTCCAATTAATAAAAGTGTCTCTTTACACTGCACCTGCAAAAAGAGCGAGGAGAAATCACATCTTTCCTGTCTATTCAAGAGATAACATGTAATTAATAAGAAATGCTGTTGCCAATTGTCTCCTTTCACAATGGAAGCACGGGGCAAGGATCACACATAGTCACCTTTCCTCATTTTATCTAACAAGGGTGAAATTCTACTGTCAGGCATATTTTCCAGTTTAAGTCGTGATGCACAGCAGATTGTTATGCATGACTATAAAGGTTAATACATTTCTCACCGCTTCATTTTTTTGTGGCTGGTAGAAGTCAGGGATTAAATGCAGTCCTGGTGGGTGGTGAGGTGCAAGGCTGCATGGGGCTGCATCTCACCCTGAATCTCTGTGTTGGGGGTATGTCACTTGTGTCAGCTAAATGGTAGAGGGAGTATCTGTGGCACAACTTCTCTACCAGTTTAGGAGCTCAGAACCCATGAGTCTGTGGGTTAAAACACTGAGCCTGGCTCATGGGCCTGAGCCAGAGAGACTGGGGCTTGCTGCTGCCACAGAAGCGGGAGATTAAGAGCTCATGTAAAAGTCATTCAAGTGAATTTGGTTTGCTAAATGTAGGACGAGGCTATTTGGTCACTTTGTTCCACCATTAATTCGGATTTCACATAGACAGTAGATGTGTTGAATAATACAATGTCTGTTTGGGTTATCTTGAGCACATTGTAGTGCCTTAGGCAAGGCCATGTTAGTCTTCTAAAATTAGTATGAAATGAAATCTGATAGCAAAATGGATGAATTAAGATTTGCGAGTGCTCTATTAGCTGGCTTCTCCTTGAGTGGTGTAATCCATATCGATGTTGGCTTTCATCACACAGATCAAAAGCTTTTAGAGTTTTCATGTTTGCTTTTATTCAACAGTCTATCTGCATTCAGTGCTTTGCAGGCCCTGGGACTACCTTTTTGCTCAAGAGGAGACAGTGTGTGGTAGGAAATGCTTAACATAGTGATGATCAGAGGCTGAGACTGGAAATATCGTTGATGTTAACTGGTGAGGCTGGGAAAGGAAAACAGTAAGAAAAAATATTGTGGTCTTTGTATACTGTTACCTATTTCAGAGACACTCGAGAGCTTTGGGCTCCTTTTAACTTCCTGGAGTTGTGATAATGTTAATTGAGCATCTCAGAGGGTGATTGATAAGTTTCTGGACTATAACATGTTAAATTGCTTATCTTTGCTAAACACAGAGATCCATAATGCTAATAAGGGATAGACTACGCCTGGTATTCTTTTTCCACAAAGTTCCCAGTGTGGACAAGTGGCTTTTGAAGTACTGATGAGAAGACTGGCTCAGCTCAGTGCTGTTAGATTGTTTATCTCAAGGGAACTGTCAATGAGACAGGCATTTTCCATTATTGCTTTCCTAGTGTTAGATTTGATTTGTTCTCTTACTTGGTTCTTGCTACAGAGAGTAATCATGCCCTCATTTACTTCCCATTTTTTTGGGGTTTCATGACCATTTGGAAAGAATCATAGAATCATAGAATAGTTAGGATTGGAAAGGATCTCAAGATCGTCTAGTTCCAACCCCCCTGCCATGGGCAGGGACACCTCACACTAAACCATGCCACCCAAGGCTTCATGCAACCTGGTCTTGAACACCGCCAGGGATGGAGCATTCACTACCTCCCTGGGCAGCCCATTCCAGTACCTCACCACCCTAACAGTAAAGAACTTCTTCCTTATATCCAGTCTAAACCCCTGTTGTTTAAGTTTCAACCCATTACCCTTGTTCTATCACTACAGTCCCTAAAGAATAGTCCCTTCCCAGCATCCCTGTAGGCCCCCTTCAGATACTGAGGTCTCCACGCAGCCTTCTCTTCTCCAGGCTGAACAGCCCCAACTTTCTCAGCCTGTCTTCATATGGGAGGTTCTCCAGCCCCTGATCATCCTTGTGGCCTCCTCTGGACTTGTTCTAACAGTACCATGTCCTTTCTATGTTGAGGACACCAGAACTGCACACAATACTCCAAGTGAGGTCTCACAAGAGCAGAGTAGAGGGGCAGGATCACCTCTTTCGACCTGCTGGTCATGCTCCTCTTGATGCAGCCCAGGATACGGTTGGCTTTCTGTGCTGTGAGTGCACACTGCTGGCTCATGTTCATTTTCTCATTGACTAATACCCCCAAGTCCTTCTCCGCAAGACTACAATGAATTTCCTTTTTGCCCAACACTCCGAATGATGTATTCAGCTTCAGACTGGCACAACGCTGCTAAAAGGTTGGAGTCATTTAAACTGCTTTTTTATCTGTGTCTTCTTTCTGTCTCCCTTTTTCTCTTCAGGTTACTTAAAACATCAGCAAGAAAAATAGTACTGCACCAGTAATTACTGGAAATGAAAGTTCTATTTGAATAATTATATGCATCGTACTAAGCATTAATTTTCAAGGCCTGTGTAAAACAAATCCATTGTAGGTGGAAAAATGAGGGGACAAAGAGAGACAGTGGCAGAAGTTGGGGTACAGCTGGGTCCAAAGACTGGCTTCTCTGGTTCAACAACTGAGCTGGAAATGCACTTGGAGGGAAAATTGTGGGAATGAAATGGAATCTGTGTTGGAATAAAATGTACTACTCAGTATATCAGGAAAAAACCATACCACTAACAAGTCAAACCACCCGTATTTATGGTTAATACTGACAAGCAGGAAGCTGCTATTAGAATAATTTGAATGACCTCAGTGGAATAAGGTCACTCTTCCCTTGACACTTGATTCTTTGTAATTGTGTGTTACATTTGATTTCTGGATTATAATTCCTTATCCCTACATTCTTAAAATTATCCTCCCTTATCATTTTATGTCTTCATTAGTTCAAATCAATTGCTGTCGCTTTAATTCTGTTCTGTACTGACATAGCATTTTCTTGCTGAGACATATTTTCACCTGAACCATGGGTTCTTGAAAGATCTGCGTGTCTGAGATTCCACCTAATTAGGACCGTGAGTGCTGCTGAAATTGCTAAAATACAAATTCACAAGCATGGATGTCCTAAATGCATTTCACACAGCCTTTAGGATGGGACTTACTGGTTCTGAAGGGCACCGGATGGAAAGAGTAAGGTTGAAGGCAAATCATGAAATGATAACATCATTAACAAAGGAAGCCTGTTAACTGATAGGTTGGAGAAGGAGTAGCTATTTTGGTTCATTTATCCTTATAGATTTATTGGCAAATGCAATCTAATCATTGCTTGCAGTGCAGTTCCAAAGGGGGGGAGAAAAAAAAAAGGCAGCTTTTTTCAACTTCATTTTAGTGGGTTAGACTGGTGCAAACCTGTGTGATAGCGTTTTACGTGAGAGGACTTAGATGTAACAAGTCTCCCTTCTATCGAACTAGAAAGGACATGCACTGTTATTTTTGACACAGAGGGGAAGTAATCAAAGATTTAGGTCTTTTGTTTTCATTAACAAGACCTGGAAGATAAAAAATAGCTACCAGCATATTCATTTTGATTTGCTTCAAGAGTAAGTGAGGCATAGCTATTCATTCTTCTTCATTTTCTTTAAAAGATGAAATCAAGAATAGTGCTGTCCTCCCAGAGTGTGCTCCAGTTTGTTGCGGTGCGAGCATTTTCTCTGTCAGCTTAAAGTGTCCATACAGAGCACTTCGTCTCTCTCTGTCTTCCTTTTATTTATATGAATGGTTTTGCAGCAGAAATAAGTGCTTAAGTGCTAACTTTTCCCCAGCCCCCTGAAAATAAGATGAACTGCATGTCAGTGTATACAGACAATGGATGGAAAACAAACAGAATTTGTTTCAGAGGTGTTTTCATTTACACATTGCAGAGCTTGTGAGAAAGGAAGTGCCTTTGAAAATGCTGTAGACACACTGGCTTTTGTACTTTAAATGAAGACTGAAATTCTTTGCTTTCCAGAAGCGCCATTTGAAAGGGTGAAACTTAACAATTATACATTGAACCCTCTACAGGAGAGTGTTTTATAAAGAGATCCTGATTTTCATCTTAGAGGTGGAGAAACAGAGAGACAGGCAGAGATATTTGCAGGGCAACATACCAGAGGGCAGCAGCAAATCCAGGAGCATAACCTGAGTCACAGGCAGAGAGCATAACTCTCCTGAGTCACAAATGAGAGATGGTTGAATTCTTTATACAGCAGAGCCTGGACTATAATGTAGGAATTTATTCAGGGACTGCTGGGACACATATTGCAATATGATAATCATTTGAATGGACAATTGCCTTGCAGGCTGTCATTGAACGATCTGGAAGTAGAGTTTGTCTGCTCAGCAAAGAAACTGTAAATGAACTCTTCTTTTTTAATTCCTTCTGTTTTGAAGACCTTTTTAACAGGAGAAATCATCCTTATGATGTCAGCAGGGAAAGATTAACCCAGTACACTCTTTCTGAAGGTGAAAAACATTGAAAATTGCCTTAAGAAAATGACATATTATGTCCTGCTAAAAAGCCATTAATGCCTAAGGCGTCGGGCATTGAAATTTCAGATATATTGGACAGGTTTTTTTCCCTGACATTTCAAGGAATGCGTGCATGCTAATTATTTTCTTACTCAGACTGGCTTTTGTAGGTTAGGTCCAGTATGACTTCATTGTGGGAGAATTAAGCATTGCAGAAACATACCACTTTTTTCTTTCTGCAGGATATCCTGGCCAAATTGTCCTGAACGGAGAATTCAGTAGCTTACAAGTCATGTAATTAGAGGATTAAAATCTAAGTGTTAAAGGAATTCAGAGACTCGGGTAACAGCTGGAATGAGCAGGTTTTCTTTGCAGTGTTTGTAGGAGGTTGTCAGAATTAGGACCCATCTTACTAAAGCAAGGTGTAAATCCTGGAGCCAAGGATTTTCCTTTCTGCATGTTAATGGAGAGGACTTCTTTGATTTAAATCTTGGGCATGTGACTGTTGCAGGGGAAGAAAGTTTCTAATAGATCCAAGGTATATTTTATATACTGCTTTGTGATTCATATCAGCAGTATAGCTTGCACTCAGAAGCAAATCGGATTCACTCTATTAAAAGACTAACCAGAATAGACCATTTTGGGTTTGGAAAAGCTAGGCTGCCTAGTAGCAGTTTTAAATCTAGTATCCATGGGAAAGAGTGGGAGACACCTTGGAATAAATGTATTTCAAATATCTGCCACTGATGCTATTTTCTGATAAGCTGTCCTTCATGCTAGGAAATGGTAGAAGATTGGCAGCCCTTTGCTTTCTCTCAGACTGAAACAAATAGCACCAAGATGGGGGTTGCTGCATTTGAAACATATTTGACAACAGAGTTGATGAAGAATGTTTTTAGTTCTGTGCCCTGGCACTATGAAAAACATGCTTTCCTGTGAGAGGAGAAAAAGCTTTTTGATAACTAGTAGCATGTAGGAATGAAGGATCAAATCTGCTGTTCTTTGGACTGGATTTACCAGGTCACATCTTCACTGACCCTATTGACTCTAGAGCAAGAAAATATAACCAGCTGCTAGTGGTTCACTTCCACTGCTTTAAAATCTCCTGCTTTCAGCTGAGATGCATTGACTGATTGTGTGTGTCCTAGTCCTCCGCAAAGCCAAAGGAAACCATACAACTTAACCCGCCACTGGACCAAAGTCTGTTTTACTACATGTTGTGGTAGACGAGGAGCAGGGGTACCGCCGCCTCTGACTGCTTCTTCTGGAGGAGGAAGTAACTTAAACTGCTCTAACTGTAGCTCCTGCCTTCTGGCACTTCTCTGTCTAGACCCATAATTGTTGTGGACATGTTTCTAGTCTTCAAACCCTTCTGTGCATGATGTACTGTAAAAGAAGACGTGCAAGGATAACAATCTACATGCGTACATAGCCAGATTCTTCCCCTAATTGTGTTAGTACAACCCATCTACTAAGTGCAATAACTGCAGGGAGAGCTCTGCCACAGCACATTTTGATATTGACTGCTGATTAGCCCACAATACATATTTCACTTTCCCACCAATAGCACCTTAACCTCACTTAAAACGAATAATGACAAAACAGCCCAATTATCTGTTCCCAGAGAAAAACTGCATTACCGAGGGGGAACCAAAATTACCTTTTCTGTTCAAACAGCCTGGCTCTCGATTACATTTGCATTAAAAAGGGGTCTCAGATTAGGTTGTCCTTGTGTTAGGCACTGTATGAACACGTAACAAGAAATAGGTCCTGGCCCAAAGAGGTTACAGTGTAAATTAGACAGAAATGGAGAGAAAGGCAGTGTTTTTTTTTTTACTTTTCCTAAGGGGAAATGAGGCACAGAATGTGTTACGTAGCAGAAGTGCGTAGAGTTAACTGTGAGCGAGCTAGAAAAGTCCACACACACGTATTATACTGCCAAAAGGTGAGGCACATGGTGAGCTGCTTACTTTACTCTGGAATTGGGACTCTGGGGCACTCAAGTGATGTGCAGGTATAAGGACTCATTTGAAGCTTGCTTGAGTGTTATGTGGAGGCATTAAGAACATTAAAGCAGGCTGTGGAACTTGTAGTGTTCTGTCTCTGCCTTCCTTACTGGGAATCGCAGAGCCCCAGAACCTTGGTTGGGAGTATCCCTGTAGCACTGTCCCTGCTGCCAGGTAGGGCTACCCAAGGAGTGCTGATTCCTGAGGAAACCAGCAAATGAGCTGTTGGGAAACAAGAGCATTGAAGGTTAAAACATCTTAGTGTCAATAAATCAATATTCTGCCCTGAAAATCTGTTTTGTCAGAAATTTGCTGATGAACACTGCTAAAAGCCAAGCTCTGTCTTTGTTCATCAAGGGAAGTTCCTAAAGGGGAAGGAAGTGAGATGAAGGTAGGAAGAAGCCAAGGGTGGCTTTGGCCTCCCAGCTGTGTCCTGCTCCCCCTGCTAGGGGTTCTCTGAGTGCCTCTGTGTCACACAGTGGGCCCCAGTGCAAAGCAGAGCTGCCTTCATCTCCTGTTCCTCCCCTCTGCACCCCTGGTTTGGCTTTCACTGAACAGCCCCAGCTTTCTCAGCCTGTCTTCATATGGGAGGTGCTCCAGCCCCTGATCATCCTCATGGCCTCCTCTGGACTTGTTCCAACAGTTCCATGTCCTTTTTATGTTGAGGACACCAGAACTGCACATAATGCTCCAAGTGAGGTCTCACGAGAGCAGAGTAGAGAGGCAGGATCACCTCCTTCGACCTGCTGGTCACGCTCCTTTTGATGCAGCCCAGGATACGGTTGGCTTTCTGTGCTGTGAGTGCACACTGAAGCCGGCTCATGTTCATTTTCTCATTGACCAACACCCCCAAGTCCTTCTCCGCAGGACTACCATGAATTTCCTTTTTGCCCAACCTGTAGCTGTGCCTGGGATTGCTCCCACCCAGGTGTAGGACCTTGCACTTGTCATGGTTAAACTTCATGAAGTTGGCATCAGCCCACCTCACAAGTGTGTCAAGGTCCCTCTGAATGGCATTCCTTCCCCCCAGCGTATCAACTGAACCACACAGCTTGGTGTCATCAGCAAACTTGCTAAGGCACCCTCAATCCCACTGTCCATGTCACAAAGATGTTGAACAAGACCAGTCCCAACACCGATCCCTGAGGGACACCACTCGTTACTGATCTCCAACCAGACATTGAACCGTTGACCACAACTCTTTGCATGTGGCCATCCAGCCAGTTCTTTATCCACCGAGTGGTCCACCTATCAAATTGATGCCACTCCAATTTAGAGACAAGGATGTCATGTGGGACAGTGTTGAACGCTTTGCACAAGTCCAGGTAGATGACGTCAACTGCTCCACCCCTGTCCATCACTTCTGTAGCCCCGTCATAGAAGGCCACCAAATTGGTCAGGCAGGATTTTCCCCTAGTAAAGCCATGCTGGCTGTCACCAAGCACCTTGTTGTTTTTCATGTGCCCTAGCGTGCCTTCCAAGAGAATCTGCTCGAAATTTTGCCAGGCACAGAGATGAGACTGACTGGTCTGTAATTCCCCAATTCTTTCTTTTCTCTCCCTCCTCCCCACCCCCCCACCCCCCCCACCCCCCCCCCTTCTTTTTTCTCCGCTTTTCTCCCTTTTCTAGGTTCTGGCTGAATTTCCATGCCTCACATTGCCTTTGTATTGCTGGGAGGATAATACAGCCCTGAAGTAATCATTCATTTCAACACCTCCATATCTTTGCCTGTAGTTCGAGGTCATTTTTCTGACCTGCAAGAATGAATTCAGTCTTCAATGAATCTCACTCTTTTTTACTTAAAATATAGTTGTTGGCACTGTTTTTGCTTTTTGACCATCTTCTTTCCCTTGGAAAATCCACTGGTAGAATCCTGACTTCTCTTAATTTATTGCAAACAGGCCAACAGCTCATCTGACATGTCTGGTAAAAGACCTTTTACAACTGCTACAGGAAGAACTGCCCTTAAACAAGAGTTCTGTAGAGTCTGGAGCACAGCCAAATGGGGAAACAAGGTTGTTATTGGCATGATTTTAATCACGATAGACAATTAGCAAAGCTTAATTGTATTGAGAAGGAAAATCAGAGCAAGTGGCAGTAATGAATTTTCCTAGTAAATCTCTTGTGCTTCAAAATAAAACTAGCTGACCTACAAATACAATGAAATTAGAAGGGGGGTTGCCCATACAGCTTAGCTCTGTGAGTGTGGCTTCTTCTACAAGTCCCTTCTTAAATATCTTTCCCTGATGCAGTAATAATCCTAGGAGCAGTATTGCATTTTAGCCATTTAGATGACATCCAGTGTCAATAAGCGGTGAGAGGAGGCTTTTTTCTACTCGTGTAGCTGAACTTAGTAGGTTAATAGGCTTAGAGAAGCAAGGTTTTTAAAATACTGCCTTTAGCTAAAATGATATAATTTAGAACTTTGGAATTGGGTTATTCTTTTAATATTATGAAAGTCGTGAATATTTTCAGAGGAATTTGTAGCTAAAATAAAACTACTGGATGGAGTGATATCAGCTTTAGAAGGCTTCAGAGACGATTCCTCATGTTGTGTTAGTCCCCTATAGGTGTGGTATTCGGTGAAGAGTGAAAGCATCTCTTAAATCAAGAGTGCTGTTTAAATTGTTAAGCTTTTTAGTAATATTGGAGCTTATAAAACACAAAAGCTTCTAGTGAAAGCAAAGCAGCTCCTGTGAGCAGTTTTATGTTCAAGGTCTTTAAATGAAAGCTGTACCCTATGGAGGTGAGAGCAGTTCTTTCTCTTACTTGTTTTAAAGCCCAGGAGACCCAAATGCACCTCACTGGCCAAAAAGCAGCCAGGTATGTCCTGTCAGTGGTGCTATGAGCATGAATTGACCTTAAGAAAGTCCTGCCTGCTCACCTAGATTTGCATGATGGCAGATGATTGAGCACAGAGTTTGTCTCTGCTTGTTGTGCTGTGGTGTGAATGCTGGAGACTTCTGGTCCAGGGGTTTATTTGAGCCCTGGGTAGCCTGAATGCATCTCATGTAAGAACCCATCTGTTCCATGGGTGGCAGTGCTGGCTTGAAGTTGTAAGCTGTGTTAATGTGCTCCACTTGCACAAGCAAGGATTGCTAGTTTGCAAATATATACATATGTGCAGAGCTGCGATTCCTGTGGTATTAATGGAACAAGGGAAATTTGCATGTATGCCCCAACCTCCCTCTTCTGCTCTCTCATTTGAGACTCGCATTTCTCCTGAATGAAAGATGTCTGTCACTGCCATGCTCCTTTGCACTGCTCTGCATGCTCCTCTGCTCTTTGCAACACAGCCAGATGGATAGGAGAGGGGTGTGCTGTTCCCTGCTGACCTCCAGCATGAATATGCCTGTGTCAGGATCACACTTCCCTGTGTTTTGGGAATTGTCTTTGTGTTAATGTCCCCATGGAGGGTACCAAGTGCTTGACTTGGTTGAAACCAGAGAAGAAGCAGGAGAAATATGTTTGCATTTTTCTGGCAGTCATGAGGATGTGTTGGGTCGCTTTATGGCTTCATATCGGCTTTTCTGCTAAACTCAGATATGGGTCTCCATGGCAAGTCACCTGCAATAAGATCAGCACAAATTCAGACTGAACTCAGACATTCAAATCCAAGAAATGGAGCTTCAGTGTGGAACTCTTCTCAATTTGGCGTAGTCTCACCTCCAGACTACGTAAGCAGATGGGAGTGAAGGTCTGCTCATGCTGCCCTTCCTAACAGAGATCCTAATTTTGACTGGTAACTCATATTTCCTCAAACAGAGGAGAAAAATCTGAGGGAGTGTCTTTTTCCAAACCATTTCCAAGAGCCAGTTAACTCACTGGAATAATTTCTACCTATTCTTGTTAGATACTCCAGTGCCTAAACACAAGGATACAGAGCAGGATTCTTGGTTTTTGTAGAAAGGCTGCCGTGTGAATAGTGACAAACAAGTTCTTGCCTGTGGAAAAATCTTTTACAACTGAAAGAAAAATGGTTTAGCATTTCAAATAGCTAATGCTCTGAGATCAAGTGAAGTTCTTTGCTTTAGGAAGTGGAATGAATCTGTTTGACGGGATATTTTATTAATCGGGTTTAAGTTTCAGCAGTTTAGTTTTACATTTCCATTAATATTGTAGTATCATAGGAATTTGAGATAATATTATTGGGATTATCACATGCAAGTCACTAATAGCAGAGAAGATGTAAAAATTCATTGCCCTCATTGAATTTTAGAGTGGAGTTAAGTCAACCTAGTTATGTGTGATTTGTGTGTAGTACTACAGGAAGCTTCAATAGCTCAAAGCCTTTCATCTGCATTTTGTTGTGTTACTGAGCCAGCAGGATTTCAGTTGTGACAGCAGTCGGACTGCCTCTGCTTAGTTTTGTACCACAGTAAATCCAGTGGGGATCCAAAATGGACTGGGAGCTAATTTGTCATACACAGGGTGTTAGAGATATTTTCCTTCTGTAGTTAAGAACATAGAGAAAATGAACAAAGTCTCATTTTTATTATTTGCTCAAGGCAAAACCATGCAATTAGAAGAGGGATAGGTTGAAATGCAGAAAGGGACAGCTTGAGTTGCTGGTTTTTTGCAGTTCTGCTTTAAGGTTGGAAGTTCCAGAACCAGAATTAATGTCGGAATGAAAGGAAAGGGAAATAGGTATACAGGTTTGTACATCATCCTTAACTGGACTCTTAGAGCTTCACCGACTCCTGTGAAGCTATGCCAGTATTTCACCAGCTAAACAATTACACATCGGGGTGTTCTAAAAGCACACAGATATCTGGGGTAGCACCTAATAAAGTCATCGTCTGCTCTGGTTGCTCAATTTTGTCCCTCTGAATTAAGTTATTATATAGCACCAATTGTCCTTCTTTCTATTACATTTCCCTACTTAAAAAAGCTGGATTATCTATTTGCAGAGAAAACATTCAGTCCCTGGGGCAGTGTGTGCCCTCGTCCTGCCATGGTGCAGTTGATGAAGTGGATTTTTCATCTATAGCTCCAATGATACAAGCAATTGAAAGCAAGAACTTGATATATCCTGTCTTTCAGCTGAAAATGGTTAAAGGGGAAGAAAATATTTGTTTTTTTTGTAGTAAGAAGTACCTTACTTCTTTGTGAAGTAAAGAACGTGAAGAAAAATACTTATGACCTTTTCTTTGTAGATTCTAACCCTTTGTGCTTTGGACTACACATTTAAGAGCTAGTCGCTGATTTTGAATGCCTAAATCAACCTTTTTACTAGCTTCTGCTCTGCAAAACAGGATAACACATTCTCTTCTACAGAGGATAATAAACACTTGTAGAAAGCTTGTATTTCATAATGCTGAGTGCCTGGAACAGTCTATAAAGAAATGAGCAATCTCGCTCTTCAGAGACAGTCTTGAATGGTGTGTAGTAAATACAGGGTGGGATTAGAGTGGCCAGGCAGATGAAGTACTCTTATATAGCTGCTTGCTGCATGAACAGCCCTCATAGACTCCCATCTATAACCAGCCTGCAACTAAGAAATGAAAAGCTGAATGAAGCAGTGGGATAGAACAGGGCTGAATTGGAATTGTGTGGGAGAGACATTCCCAAAGGTCTCAGTTCTAATGCAGAGTGAGAGCTGCAGCTCTGAGTCTGGCTTGAACCTGTATTTCCTTCCGTCTTCTGGCTTCTCTCTTGTCAAGATGCTAGTTTAGGTGTTTGTGTGAGTTTTCTCTTCTTAGTTGCTGTGTGGAAGACCAAAGGGCAAGGGAATGCATGCAGAATTGTTTGCTAACCTGGTTGTGTGGAAATGCACATTGGAGGGGAAAAAAACTCTACTACTTACATATGTTTAAATTAGCCCTGGTTCCTGTAATAGAACCAAATGGAAGAATGAAGTGATCAAATGTGGAGCCGTGCCAGTGGACCGTCACAGATATCACCTCTGATGATGGGGAAGAGATTGACATTTGTGCAGCAACATAGCTTCTGCCAGAATTGCATAGTTAAAGCAAAGACGGCATAAGTGTTTCTAAAATTTATAATAGTAAATTCTGTGCATAGCATTACTCCATTCTACATTGAGATGTCTTTCAATAAACTTTTCATCTGGGGGCAGAAGGCAGACTTTGCCTCATATCTATAGTAGTTAAGGAAATTAATGCAAAAGCATCCTTGCACTTAAAGGACGATCAATGGTGGGTGAAAGCAATGGAACATGTGTTCTTTTATTCTATTTTTTGTCAGTGGCTAGTAACTCTAATAGAGATAGAAGAACCTTACTGTGAAATACTGTACCTGGAAGTGCCAGACTCCTGTCAGCTCATGTTTAACACCTCAGGTTTTAAGAAACAAAAGAACCATAGCGAACCTAAAAACAGTAGCAAACCCGTATTATCTTACTATGCTTTAATGTTTAACAAGGGCTGGGGAAAAGGGGTCCATGGGTTAATTATGCATTGCACAAAAATGGGATTTCCCTTTAACAGTTTTTTTTTTCCTTTTCCTGAATTCCACAGCCTTTATTAAAGAAATGGCTATATGCCTGCATTGTGCCATTCATTTCCTGCCCTCTCGTTTCCCTTCTGAACTAAACAGGCTCAGTAATACAAGCTCAGCATTTTGAGCGTGCTCTTTGTGCCACTAACTACATAAAACAAGTGCATGTTGTCCCAGCAGTCACAGGGCAGAGTTGCCACTAAGTATTCTCATCCTCTGCAGGCCATTTTGGTCAGACCTCATGGGTTGTGTCAGTGCCTGCCTGGGTGTCCAGCCATGGTGTCCTCTGCATGGTATAAATGTGCCTTATGGATGCGTTTCCCCATTGGGCTGCCAAAATAAACGTGAGTTAAGGGAGTGTAACGGTGGATGGTGTGGGCATCACTCGCATGGGTCACAGCTTCTGGCATGATGTGACTGCCAGGTCAGTCTTGCAAGCTTTAAAACAGGACAACTTATTTTTAGCATATCCCCAGCCTGACTTATCAGTGAAGCACTTTGAGGTAACGACTTCAGCACATTTGATGTTTGTTCCTTTTGAAAGATGTCATTTTAAGATATTCTGGAAGTTTCAGAACTGCCCCGCGGGAGGTCTGTTCCATGCCAAAATGTCATTTCAGATTCTAAACTACACGTTCCCTCATACTTTCACTTTATAAATGTTTCACAGCACCTGCATTTTTTATCATTGCACTTTTATGTGACCTACGAGTTACTTGTAGCCAACCTACAAGTCCTGTTGAAGGGAAGTAATATATTTCTTTAAATTGGCTTTAAAAAGTTAAAGCCACCACGCAATTCTTTCTTCCTTGCGCATAGATATCTGTATTAATATTTCAGCCAACGCAACGTTTATAGTGTCACTCATGATGGCTTGGCTTCGCGGGCATAGATTTTGGGAAAGTCTTTAACCACGCTTACATCAATCAGGATGAACAAGAGCGAGTGGGGTAAGCAAATCTGGTTTGAAAAGGGTGGTTTAGGCAGTCAGGGAGTGTTCAACCAGGACTGTCATCTGCTAAGTAATCTCGAGGTACCCATGCGCTGGTCTGCCCGCATGTAAGGTTGGATCTGCTGCTACCCATGCACCTTGTCACCAGCAGATTTGACCCTCACCCGTCCATACCGACAAGTGAGAGCAAGCCTGTGCAGTGGATGTTTTAGATGAGGTGCAGCTTGTGCAGAGCTGCCCCCACCGTTTACACCTGAGGTTTAACTGCCAGGCCTAGTGAGCTAGGATGATGACAGCAAAGTCCACAGGTCGTAGGTTTTATACGAGTGTCCTTCTCTTAGATGGGAGACATACAAGGCTGGACGAGCTCCATCAGCCCAGGTTTGAAGAGAGGAGTTTTCCTTCTCCTACGTTCTGAGCAAGACCATCATTTCCTGAGTCAATCTCCAATGACCGCTATCGCGAGCCCACCAAGGCGCCGGCAGTGCTGCAGTATCACTATGTCTAGGCAGGATTCTGACTTAGAGACGTTGGTCATAAGCCCGCAGATGGGAGCCTCGCACCAGTGGCTCCTCAGCCACACGTATGCACCAGGGGTCTGAAGCTGCATTCCTCTTGTGCTGAGCAGGATTACTATTGCACCAACACATCATCAGGAGGGTAAAACTAACCTGTCTCATGGCGGTCTAAACCCAGCTCTCTGATTGCTTTGTCACTTACCCGGTGAGGGGGGAAGCGAGCCCTGAGGGGGGCTCTCGCTTCTGGCACCAAGCACCCGGTGCACCCTGGGCATGACCCGCTGCAGGGACAGCGGCAGGTGGGCAGTTTGACTGGGGTGGTGCCACCTTTTCATGCATAACAGAGCGGTCCTGATGTGAGCTCAGGGAGGACGCAAACCTCCCGCAGAGCAGAAGGGAGAAAGCTCTCTTGATCCTGGTTTTCAGTATGAATACAGACCGTGAAAGCGGGGCCTCACGATCCTTCTGGCTTTTTGGGTTGTAAGCAGGAGGTGTCAGAAGAGTTACCACAGGAATAACTGGCTTGTGGTGGCCAAGTGTTCATAGCAACGTCGCTTTTTGATCCTTCGATGTCGGCTCTTCCTATTGTTGTGAAGCAGAATTCACCAAGCGTTGGATTGTTCACCCACTAATAGGGAACGTGAGTGTAACTCATAGGTTTGTGTTAAAATGAAAACAAACGTGTCCCAGAAAGTATGTGCTTAGCTTCATTTCTAATGGTTGTTAGAATCAGGCCTTATTTCTTCAGTTGCAGATCAATCTCGTGATGTTTTCTGCAAGTCATCAGGCTTCATTCTCAGGCTGTAATTCTGTGTGAAATCTTGCCTGATCACTTTGCTGGCAATGCTGCTACTCCGTGAGCACAGCTAACAGAAAGAGTAACCTGAGATAATACTTGCATTGTTATCCAGAGTACAGTGAGCACCACTGACGCATTAATGGTGTTTTCCTTCAACAGGCCATCATTAAATAGATGATCTTAAGGTCCTTTCCAAGCCTAACCATTCTATGGTTCTGTGATTAAGAGGAAGGGCAGCAAATACTTGAACCATTCCTACAAATGCTGGTAGGGAGGTAAGCATCAAGTGCAGGTATACAGCTCTAAAAATGGAAATGTTTATTAATAATAACACAAGAAAAGATTCATAGCATGTGGAATGACCAAGAATCGGAATCTCTTTTCCATTTGCATCCCTCCAAAGGCCCATAAAATGGTAAAAGCATCCTGATAGAAGCTGGATGGACATGGAACTGGGAGCAGGGGTTTTAACCTGTTCTCTGAAGGGGGACTCAGCCATGGGGTTTGTTCTGATGCTTTTGATCTCTTCTGTTTAAAGCCCTTCCACTTTGTAAGAATAAATATTCATTACGCCAAAGGGGAGGGGAATGAGAGACTGAATATTAGGACTTGAATTAGAGAGGGCATGAACCTAAACCTGGGTTTCTTTTCTCTCAGTCTCTTTCATGGATTTTGATCAGAAAATTCATCCTGGATCTATGAAATCCTTGCAGGAACTGTTTCAGGCAAACATATTTCTCCACAGCCTCCCATGTGTTTTTAATGCACCAAGTTGTGCTGGTGCACAGTTAAAAACTAGTAGGGAGAGCAGGCTTGAGGGAAATTTGCTCCTTTGTGTGTCAGTCACATGAAGATCATAAGGATATAAAACTGCTCAGTTTTCAGTGGGGGTATCTGTACACTGCAGCTGGAAAGTTAAACCTGCTCCTTCTGCCTGTTTGGGCTTTGCATTTTGGAGGGTTTTTTTTCCTCCAGGAGTCACTTTTCTAGGATTTCATGATCCCCAGAGCCCTGTATTGTATTCTCCCTTTGTACCGCGTTGTGCATAAGGTGGTGTAATAAGATCTGATAGTTATATCTTTTTTTATAGCTACAAAGTCATGAACTCCAGGGTAGTATTTCCACCTCACAGCAAGCTTCAATAGAGCAGCGGTAATTCTGCTGGCAGCCTTGGGCTGCTGTGTTAGGAGGAACACCAGATGCCCCCGACAGTGCTGATATACGCTCTACAGTTGATGTTATTTTAAAGGACACAAGACAGAGAAAACCTCTGAGAATAAGCGGTTGCTTCTGTGTTCTCCTCACAGAGCCAATACCAAGTATCAGATGTCACAGCAAACCTTTTCAGGCTAAAATTGCTCAGAGGTGTCCTAAGCAGTAGACAACTTAAACCATAGAACCATAGGATGGGTTTGGGCTGGGAGAGATCTTAAAACCTCAACCCTCTGCCACGGGCAGGGATGCCTTCCACTAGAGCAGGTTGCTCCAAGCCCCTGTGTCCAACCTGGCCTTGAGCACTGCCAGGAATGGGGCAGCCACAGCTTCTCTGGGCACCCTGTGCCAGCACCTCAGCACCATCACAGGGAAGAGCTTCTGCCTAAGAGCTCATCTCAATCTCCCTGCTGGCAGGTTAAAGCCATTCCCCCTTGTCCTGTCGCTACTTGCCCTTGTAAAAATCAAATCTAAATCCTGGGAGATATTTCTTTCACATTTACCTGTGAGTAGGAAGAGACTCTGGTCTCAGAGTTAAATAGGTCTTGTGGAAAGCATGTTATTTTTATGCTGAATAGTTTATTTTTGTAATGCTAATGGAAGCTGAAATCCTACAATGCCACCCCTCCTTCCATTTCCTTTAGTTGCTGGCTGATGAAGATGTGTGACCCTTCCCACCACACCCTGCACTTCCATTTCCCTGCCTCTGCTCTCATAAAGATGTTTCAATAGCCAGGCATACCAGTGGATTTCCAGCAGTGGAGAAGGTTAATGAGCAATTGGCACTGATGGCCCTTTCCCAGGCCTGTGAAGTACAGATTCCCATGGAGATCAGGGACACCTCCTCAGTCATCCTCCCTGGGGATGTGAGGAGTCACTGGTTAAATTGATATGGCTTTGTCTGCAGGTATTGCTCCTTCCCTAATCCTCTGGTTTCTGGACCAAGCTGACAAGTGCTGTAGGATGAGAAGGGATTAATTGCAAAACCTGGTCACCCTAGAGCTCTGGTTAGAGCAAACTTTTTAACTAAATCAAGGAAATCAAGAGATATGTTTGTCAATACCTTGAATTAGGCTCCCAGACAGTAATGACAGTGGTACACCAGAAAGGTATAATACTAACAGCTAGCAAGACCCTATGTAAGCTTGTAGCAAGAACACTGCCTGGGAAATGATAAAACTGTCTTGATGATGTTTCTTCACCAAGGACAGGTCTGGAATACACAAGGGCTTGTTCCAAAGTCAATAACCAATTTTGTTCAAGTTTAAAAAATGGCTTTTTAGACAGTGAACAAATTTTGCGTTAAACAAGCACTGGGGTAAATAACAAGTTCCTGTTTCTGTTGCAAGGTTCATTTAAGTTTGCATTCAGTTTGAAATTAAAACATTGAGTTAATATCCAGTCACAATGTACCGTTACCAGAAACTGCCTTTATTGGTTTTACTTTCAGATTGTGTTTGTAGGGAACCTGTGAAAGGGGAGGTTTGGGAAACCTCAGGGGGAATTTCCCATTCCTACAGATCCACTTCTGGCCGTATTTGTTCCAACCTCCTATGGTAATTTTGTTTGGGATTTTTTTGCACTCTTCATAATGAAGTCTGTGTAAATCTAAAGCAAACCCCAAACAACTTAGAAGCCCATTAATGGTGTAAATCAAGAACATGGCCAGAATAAATCAAAAGCTGGTTTTGGTGTGCTTGGTTTTTAAAACAGTGATAAATTTGCTGTGCACAGACCTGCCTGTTCAGGAGCTGTGGTTAGAAGAGTTTGTGTTGTTTGCTCTCCTCCCAAGCTGTGGAGAGACCTGTGTTGCAGCCTTGCTCGACTCCATCTGTCCCTTCGGCACTCTATCCCCTTTTCAGCTTTCACACATATGTGCCCTCCTCATCATGCTTTTCTCTGCCAGACTTCCATACCCCATCTCCTTTTGTTCTCATCTCATTAGGTTACCTAATAACACTCTTCTTCATTCAGAAATCACAAATTAGAATAATAAACTTGTTGCTATCTAAATAAGCATTCCAGGCTCCCTTCCAGCCAAATACTGCATCAGCTATTTAGAGAATAGGCTCCTCAGGGCATAAGTCATAGAATCGCAGACAGGTTTGGGTTGAAGAAACCTTAAAGCTCATCCAGCTCCAACCCCTGCCAGGGGCAGGGACCCCTTCCACTGGAGCAGCTTGCTCCAAGCCCCTGTGTCCAACCTGGCCTTGAACACTGCCAGGGACGGGGCAGCCACAGCTTCTCTGGGCACCCTGTGCCAGCACCTCAGCACCCTCACAGGGAAGAGCTTCTGCCTAAGAGCTCATCTCAGTCTCCCCTGTTCTGGCAGGTTAAAGCCATTCACCTTTGTCGGTCACTACAGGCCCTTGTCAAAAGCTCCTCTCCGGTTTTCTTCCAGGCCTCTTTAGGTACCGGTGCTTTTGGTAGGTTAGGTCCTCCTAACCTGTTTTTATTCAATATTTAATAGGACAAGCTCATAGCATGCCTTTAGCTCTTGAAGCCACAACCTCTGTACTTTTTCATAGCATGTGGGTTGTATGTTCAAGAATCCTGAATGCAAGCATTTAGAAAGTGCATGCTGAGGTGAAACCTCTGCCTTGGATTTTATGGCCATTTTTGAATATGTAAATTATGTGAAGACTTTCTTTCTAAATATTTATGCCTTTAAGGAGATACAGGGCATCTAAAATGATGATTAATAATGATGATTAATATGTACAAAATTACTTAACTCCAGCACTATAGATCAGGTTTGACATAGAGTCTGCATTCATTAAAAGAAAGTAAATAATGATTGTAAATGTCCTATAAAGAAATCCTTTTTCCCTCGACCTTTTAATGGAGACATAAGTTAGTAATCCCAGTTAAAATGTAAATGTATTTAGCGAGCTGTTATTCAGAAATCTTGATAGCTCTTAACATTTTTGGAAGTCTTTTAAATGCATTCCATTCTTTGTGAACCATAACATCTCTTGTCCTGAGGAGAAACCTTAAAAGACAATGGCGATCGCATGCTCTGTAAAGATTCAGAGGGAAAGGCTGAGCAAAGAATGGCGTGAATGTCCTTCCTTGCCACTGCAGCAAGTAATACACATTGTATTTTCTAAACAGGGCAAAAAAGTCTGACAGGCTTTGCTAAAATAAGTAAATTAAAAGGTAGCACAAAAGTATCTAAGAAGTCTGGTTTTAATTATGTTGCTGGGATAAAGGAATATGAACAAGAAAACAGTTTGATCAGATTGGGCAAATTCTTGCACAGTTGATTTTGTCGTCAGGTGATCCAATGGGAACTCATTTTCCTGCAGTGTAAGTTATGTTTATTGTACATTATCCCCATGCTCTATCATGTACCTCATATATTCTGCTTTATGGGACAAAACAGATAACAGTTTAAGGCTGAGTGGTAGCTGACTGTATATATTCCTAGCTAGTTAAAGTGCTGGTTGTCGTTGGGCATCTTTCATGTGAAAGGCAATTTCAAGGGGATGAGATTCTATCTAACAGAAGTACCTCAAGTACATTTTTATACTTGCTTACACGCAGTATTTATTTCATAGCTATCTATGCAGAAGATAGATGGGAAAGATACAATTACTGAAAATCCCTCAACCTGCTATTGTCATGTGATTCTTTTTGGCTCAAAGAAAGGTTTGAAATGATCACTTCTTCTACAAAAATGATAAAAATTATCTTTTTTTTAAAATAAAAGCAGTTTTTTCCTATTATTCAATTTCATGTTGCTGGAGAGGATTTCACAGTGGGTGTGTAAATGCTTATATTTGATACCCCAGAAGCAGTGAGTCAATTACCAATTTTTGCTAAATCAATTCCAGCACAGAGATAATAGTAGATTTTGGTTACTTTATGGCTTCTAAGTTAAAAAGAATTCATCAAAAGTCAAAAACATAAAGGGGAAACCTTTGTGACTTTTCTGTACATATTTAATTGGATGTTGAGAAACCAACAGAATAAAAAGAGAATAAAATACAGAATAAAAAGAGAAAATTGGCTGAAAGAAATAATCCTTAACCCATGTCTACAGTGACGTAGAAGATGGGACGTTGTGATGTTATGAGAATTATGCTATTTACTCTGTTATACTGATAGAAAATTGATCGTATTTAGTTCTCTGTTTAAAATTATCTCCCTCCTGGCAGTTGATATATGTAATATCCTTCCTTTTCTAATTTTTTATTCTTTATATAAAGGGATGAAAATGGGGCAATGTCTATTCCAGTTCAACTGTCTTGAGACACTTCTGTATGGATTTTGTGTGCCTTCCAGAATAATAATTGTTTAAAACTGTCAACCAAATCTGGAAGGGCAAGATACGTTATAATTATTAACTGCATGGTCCTTTTAAGTTTCTCAGTGTGCTTTACCAGCACTAACTCATCAAAGCTTATAGTGTGTATAGTATAGATTGGAAATACTGCGATTCACAGCAGAATGATAAGAGAGAGAAGACAGTACAAGAGAGAGCTATAAGGATTTTTAGGTACTTAATGCATACTGATTTAGATAACATTAAACACTATTTAAAGTTAGGCTTTACTGTATTTTCCCAGGGTCCTTTGTAGAGTGAGGAATACAGCCTACATTTCCTGTAGGGACTTTGGTTATAATTTCCTATGGTCCCTTTGTGCAATGGAAGGAAAAATTACTGCAGCAAGAACACAACTAGGATGCTCTGGCCTGCAAGCTGGTTTTCAAAACCAAGGCTGCTTGAACAATAACCAAATATATATATAAAAGAGTCAATTAACTGAAAACATGAAATTCTCCTCTGTCTCAATGCTGCAGATATGCTTTCCTCCTAAGCTTATTCTACAACCCAGTGCTACTCTGCATTCTGTAATTGTACTGATCCATAGCAGACTGGGTTTTTTTCCAGCTGACCTTTGCTTTTCAGTGACATTTGCAAAATGTGACTAAATTAAACCAGACTAAATAGATGTTAACAGCAAACCCCTTTTTTGCTTCTATTAAAAAATAGATCTATTTTTCTGAAACTGCAGAATGTGAGAGAAATACAGAAGTTCAGATATTTTCTACTACTACACCACATCCAACTGCAATGAAAGGCATTGACCACTTGTTTATTTTTATGTGCTGATTTACACAAATCTATCTGAAGTAATGAGAAGCCCAGCTGGTGCAAATCGTTACCAAATGCCTTTCATAGCCACCTTTAGCTGGAGAACATTTGTTCTGTGGTAACTGAGAACAAACTGTTTTAAATCGCACTGGAGTCTCTCAGAAGTATTAGACACAAGTTTATCAACTGTTTTGAAAGGGAAAAAAATCAGTTTACATGCTTCTTTGCTGCCAGATGTGTGTTCTGACAGGTTGTGGTACAACAAATCCCAGTGTCTCAGCACAGTGCCTCAGCTTTTGGGTGGAAGGGACATTTCCTTGCTGGGTAAAGCAACCTTGGCAGCAGAAGCTGCTCAACAACTTATTTATTAGTATCTGTACTCCTCCCCTGCTGTTATATTAATATAATGAATTGTTCACAGGTGCTTCAAATGAGGTTTAGATGATCGCTGGGAGCTTTGTTACTCAAACAAGCCAAATTGAAAGGAGCAGATGCAACAGTCCCCTAGCAAAAGTACAAAGTATGACTTAATGAAGGTCATTCTGCACATTTTGGCCTTGGTGACCCTAAGAACAATCAGACTGTCATTATTTTACTGTTTCTAGACAGAAAGGCGATTGCTTCTTGCCCACTTCCCTTGATTTTTTTTTAGTTGTCTTTATTACATCATTGGGAGCTTTTAATTGCATTTAATCCTACTCCTTTTTAACTAAAATGAGATATCTCCCACATGATTGTAGTTAAACTGTGCTCCAAGTCATGTTTGAATTTTAGTGCTCTTTTGTATGGCGATGGTTAAATTACAATGAGCATTCAAACACTAGGCCAGGTAAATAGATATTAAAATGGACACTCTCAGCTGGATACACAGACTAGACACAGTAAAGGAGTTAGAGGTCATGCCAGATGTATGGCCTGAACATATCCTACAGCTTGTGTTTTGATGCTCTTTGCTTGTTTTGTGGCAAATCCAGGGAAACTAACACATTGCCATTATCCCAGACAGTCCTGTGTACAAAGGGAGCTTTCTAAATGTTGGTTTACCAGTGTACAAGGTCTTCAAAGGCCATGCGTGATGTGGAAGAGCTGCAGTCCCTGGAAGATGAAGTCTGTGTCATAGATGCATTGTTCTGAAGTGAAGGTGTCAGACTAGCAATTGGCAGACACCCGGGTACTCCCTCCTGGCTTTGCCATGGATTTCACTGGGATTTTGGAGAAAAGCTCACATGTGCCCTATGTCTCCTTTTCTTATTATGGAAACAGGGATGAGGATGTTTTCTTCCTAGCCTTTTAGCTGTGTTTTAGTATATGAATTTTTGAGATAAGGCTTTTCTCTTACTTTAGGTCTTACACTGTTCATCATAAAGGGATTCTGGTCTCAGCTGAAGCCTCTAGGGGCTATAATAATTGCAATAATAATTACAATAAATGTGAAGGCTATTGTACCCAAAGAGACACTTAATCCCCTCCTCCCCCCAAGTAGAAGAGAGAAGAGGCTCTTTTCCTTCCCATTTTTTAGATGTTTAAAGGGAATGCACTAAGGTCACAATGTGCATCAAAAGCCTATCTTTGCATCGCTCGGCTGTCCACTTGGCAAGCTCTCTAACATGTGTATTTTGGTAGTTCAGTGACAGATATCACCAAGGAGAAGGACAGCATTTTAACCTTGAGTACACATTGCAGGGGAAAATTACACAGGGACAGAAAACCCTTGTACAACTCCTGTGCAATGAGCTGAAAAAAAAGGATTTTCATTGGGCTTTTCATCTAGAGGGGGTTTTGGAAGGAGCTGCCAAATGCTGCTGTTTAGTAGGATGGGGGTTGCAGCATGTTCATACTGGCTGCAAATGGTCAGTGATGGAATTACCAACAGGATAACTTTCCTGCCAGCAAATAATACCAATGAGAGTGAAATTATGCTGTAAATGTGAGCACAATATTCTTTGTTCGTCCCAGAAGAGGCATCAGTTTTGTTCTTTCTCCAGTAGTGTACATCCTTCTTTGCTCCAAGAGATAGTGTATTCAAGATTAGATATGAACTGACTCTTGGGTGGCTTTTAGTGTAAAAGATGTGTATTTGGATGTTTTTCTGGTTTGTGCCTTCCTAGATTTTGTTTATGGAAGTTTACACTAGGCTCCTGGGGTAGGTGTCTCTTTCATGCTTATTGGGCTCTATGGCAGAGTCCACAGAGTGGAGCACAGAGGTAATTGTTGAATTCAACCATGAAAACTGCTATTACTTGGTTTCTCTGTGACATCTGTTATATCCTGTTGTGCATGTGATGAGAGGTAGATTTTGTTTCATTTTGAAATCTGTTGGTGAGCTTGAATAGTATCTAAAATAGTTGATGGCTCATCAAAACGCATACAAAATCCATGCTTCCTGAGCTCAATGGAAAATCATCTTCTGAAGGTGTAGCAAATTAGTGTTCTATAGAGAAAGGGATTCAGTTTCAAGACGGTGTTAGAGGCAAAGCAGAGAGTAGGTGTGTCAAACACTGAAACCCCCCATGGGTTAGAAAAAGCTGTTAGTAGCTGTTAGTAGGAAAACTGGGAAGGTGGATTTATGGCTACCTGGATACAAATGTTAGCAACTTCTAGTTTCATTTCCTGGTACTGTTTAATTTCAGTAGATTTTCCCATGAACTCTGCTTTCTGTAGTCCAAGTCATGGTCAGTGCCTTCACAGATTAGGTACCAGGCACAAATATGACAGTGATATGTAGGACTGGAGCATATGTTAATAGAGATCTGAAGTTAACATAAGGGCATGAGGCTGAGGAAGTTGCATTTTTCCGTTTTCTCATCCAGCATGAGTCCTTGCGTGTTCCTGGTCATACTCTTATAGCATGACTTTTACAGCGCTCTTTCTTCCTCAACAGGCCAGATGGATCTAGTCTTGCTTATCACCCACTCCTGAGCTGTATCATTTGTTGACATTTGTCAGCCCCAATTTATGTTTCAACAGAAGGTAACTATTCAGCTATAGATGTTTTGTAAACCATTGTCTATTTAATCAAATTTGGATTTTATTCCTTGCTGAAGACCATGTCTGTGATGTATTTGAAATCCAGAGTGAGCATGCTTTCATGTTCAAACAGCATGGATTTTTCCCTACTCTGAAAGCAGACAAACATCTTGGTGTTCTCGTTTTTGTTATGTTTATGTTGAGAAAACAAACTTCATTTTAAATGGAGATACGCAGATGTTGATGAGAAATGAAGGAATCAGAAAGGAATGGGTTATTCAGCTTATCAATCACTTGGATTTCTTTTTGTTCTGTATGTAACCCTGATTCCATGCAACTTCCTCTCTGAATACTGATGCTTCTGGGTTTGTCAGGTTTGATAGAGGTTTGTGTACAAGTTCAGTCTTCAATTCACAATACATGTGAAAATAAGCCTTCCAAAAGTTGCAATAGCGCATGCTTAGCATCCAGAACTGGAACTTGGTCCTCCTATAGGATTGAAGGGGTGCCACTGTATTCTCTGATTCGTTGAGTGTTGTCCTGATTTGGAGAAATACCACCTTAGCCAGAGGAACCACATATCTGAAAACCTGTCATCTCTTCTACATGTATGCTGCAGAGTCTCAGACTGAGGGGGGTTGGAACTGGATGATCTTAAGGTCCTTTCCAACCCTAACTATTCTATGATTCTATGACAACCTTCAGTCTTTCAAATATCCTTTTTGCTAACAAGCTTTGAAATTATCCTGTTTTTTTGGCAGTGGATGAGGATCCCAAAACCGGTTCTGTTTGTCTTGATTCTGTCTTAATTTGTTGTGAAATGTGAATAAGAAAGCCAGGAATGAAAAGTGACATAGACATTTAGGAACCTAAACTGTAGCACTGAGTAGTTTTCTCATATAGATAAATAGTATGTATTTGAGATGTTTTGTTAAATCTCTGTGTTTTGTCTCAGGCTAATGTTATAATCTCTTCCAATTGAAGGTTTGTCTTTTTAGATAATCAGCAAAACCCCTTAAGAAACAAAGCCCTGATCTAGCTGACATCTATAAATTTATTTCAAAATAAGAATACTTCAAACATCCTTCATTTAAATTGTAATTTGAAGATTTATATTGTTGCATTGAGTTGCTATGGTGGCACTTGCAATTTAAATTTCTGCCTGGAAAGCTTAAAAAGAAAAAAAATATGAATACCAAACGTCCTAAAGTAATGATTTGTCATGTTTTGAAATGTACTCCAGAAATACCAGCTTAGGCAAATATGTTTGAATGAACTCTGGTATGCTGCCTAGAGCTGAGGTTTCTAGGCTTGTGTGTCTAAACCTTCACTGTGCAGAGTGTGGGGGGATTGGGAGCCTCAGGGTACTGCCTTCTTGCTGGACAAAGAGAAAACTGACATCCCAAGAGCTGGTCTTACCTGTATGTTAACTTCATGGTGTTTTGAAGAGGTCCTGGAAGTACAGCGATCTTGGATTTGAACTGCAAGTGTTTGTCCTGTCAGTTTTTTAGTGTTGAGCCATATACATGAGGTCTTGAGTTCATAAGCATGTGAAACAACCTTAAATAATGCATCAGTCCTTAGACACAGTGTACTCCACAGCCTGAAGGGTGGATGAGCTTTGGGGTTGGTCCCGTCATTGTCCGTTCCACTTCCATCGTGAAAAAGCAGTGGTAAAACAGTCAGTAATCAGCAGCTTTTGAAGCAGGATTACATCTAGGTTTGGAAATGCTGATGTGGGTTCTGAAATGGCAGAAAGAAACATCTATGCTTTGGTACACATGATTTAGACTGAGAGGCTGACCACTCAGAAACATAGCAAGAGGATGAAAGGAGAGGTCAGGAATGTAGGCAGTGAAGGCAAAGACACGTACGAGTTACTGTTTAAACACTAGCTTTAAAAATGTATTATTATTAAAAGGAAAATTATTAACCCCTACACCTGGGTCAGAGCAGTCCCAAGCACAGCTACAGGTTGGGCAAAGATGAGATTCAGAACAGCCCTGTGGTGAAGGACTTGGGGGTGTTGGTTGATAGCAAAATGAACATGAGCCGGCTTCAGTGTGCGCTTACAGCCCAGAAAGCAAACCATACCCTGGGCTGCATCAAAAGGAGCGTGACCAGCAGGTCGAAGGAGGTGATCCTGCCCCTCTACTCTGCTCTTGTGAGACCTCACTTGGAGTATTGTGTGCAGTTCTGCTGTCCTCAACATAAAAAGGACATGGAACTGTTGGAACAAGTCCAGAGGAGGCCACGAGGATGATCAGGGGCTGGAGCACCTCCCATATGAAGACAGGCTGAGAAAGTTGGAGCTGTTCAGCCTGGAGAAGAGAAGGCTGCGTGGAGACCTCATAGCAGCCTTCCAGTATCTGAAGGGGGCCTACAGGGATGCTGGTGAGGGACTCTTCATTAGGGACTGTAGTGACAGGACAAGGGGTAAAGAGTTCAAACTTAAACGGGGAAAGTTTAGATTGTATATAAGGAAGAAATTCTTTACTGTGAGGGTGGTAAGGCACTGGAATGGGTTGCCCAGGGAAGCTGTGAATGCTCCATCCCTGGCAGTGTTCAAGGCCAGGCTGGATGGAGCCTTGGGTGACATGGTGTAGTGTGAGGTGTCCCTGCCCATGGCAGTGGGGTTGGAACTGGATGATTTTAAGGTCCTTTCCAACCCCAACCATTCTATGATTCTATGAAAAATTGATTTCATACTATAAAGGAAAGTTTTAGGAAGCAGTGGGCTCAACTAACTTGAAAATGGTCTGAGTTTCAGAGGCAAATGTTCAGAATCTTTCTTAGTGCCTAACAGAAATAACACATTATATGTTACTTGAAAATGCCTTGTTCAGCTAGTGCTCGTAATACCATGCTGAGGGCATTTTTCAGGATGAGTCTGAGGTTAAGAAAAACACCTACTGAGTAACTAGTGCCACTTACTTCAACACTTGAGTTTTCCTCAGAGGCCTTCCATCCAATTACTGACCAGATCCACTGATATTTAACTTATCAGATCTGACAAGAGCTGAACCCAAGGTAGAATGACTGCTTAAAGATTTATTTCTGTCAATGACACATTTAAAACTCTCTGGTCTGTCTAAATATTTAAAGGAAAATATAAAGAGGAAAATGTAATGTGACATAAGAGGAAATGAAAAACAACCTTACTTGTTGAGGATGTTCACTCCACACAATTGCTGTCTTCTGAATACCTGTTATTTGGGTAGAAATTGAGGAGAATGCAGTCCTAACTATCATGTTTGTCTATCTGTTTTTATCAAAAATGACTTTTACAATGGCAAGTGGATCTTTTGCTGTCAGAATTGCAGAATACGGCAACAGGCAAGGTCTTTAGAAACCCCTGAGTATGAAGTTTTGGATTGTAAAGCTAACATCTGAAAACAAAGAAATAATGGTGATAAATATATGCTTAGAAAAAAGAAGTTGCACTCTTGTCCAGGTCAGTGTTGACTGCTTGTTAAAGCAAACTACATCTTGCGAACAAGCTGCAGTGAGCTTTCTTCTTCAGAAGTAGAGAGTTTAAAATTTCCAAACCCCCTTTTACTCTCTAACTCATAATAAAGCCAAATTTCAGAATTGTCTATAAAGCAGATTTTCTGTATTTTCCATAGTAAATACACATTTTCCATAGCAGATAGCCTTTGCTGTCAATTTACGTGTGTTTAAGCTTTCCAAAGTCATACAGAACATGTGGGCTTTCAGGATGTAAGGGACATTGACAATTTTCTTCATCCATGAACTTTTCCTAGAAAGCAGCCTATCCAATTAGGTGTCTGTGTGGATCATCAGTGATGTCTGGGAGGCTGTGAGAGAGCAACAGAACTTGGAATGTGTGCATATATATATACATCATGCTTTTAGCAACAGTTCTCTGTTGGAACCTGACGCTTATGTTTGCCAAAGCAAACCCACTCTAAATTAGTTTGCAGTTAATTGGCTGTGAAGGGAAATGCACCTTGCCAAAAAGGATTTGAACTATGAAGTTGGGATTTGTGAGGAAGTTGGTTGCTGCACTTAAGGATCACAGACTTTCATGGGAAATAATGTGGTTCATAATCTCCAGTGCTTTGGCAAATTTCACTATTTGGCAAGATCGGCACCTATTTGCTACAATCTACTTGAGGAGATTGATTTTAGAGGAATAGTCTTAGAGTGTATGTTGGTGCTGTTCATTTGCAGTTGAGGAAAGGGTTTGCATCAGGGTTAGTTCAGTAATGTTTTGAATACGTGATGGAGAATTACAGGAGCTAGCAGATACCACAATAAGATCTTGTTTCTGTTTTTTCTCCTGGAACTCAATATAGAATGAATGGTCACATGGTCCTTTCCAACCCTAACTATTCTATGATTCTATGACAAGGGGTAACGGGTTGAAACTTAAACAGCAGAGGTTTAGATTGGATATAAGGAAGAAATTCTTTACTGTTAGGGTGGTGAGGTACTGGAATGGGTTGGCCATGGAGGTTGTGAATGCTCCATCCCTGGCAATGTTCAAGGCCAGGCTGGAGAGAGCCTTTGGTGACATGGTTCAGTGTGAGGTGTCCCTGCCCATGGCAGAGGGATTGGAACTGGATGATCTTAAGGTCCTTTCCAGCTCTAACTATTCTATGATTCTATGTTTAACAGTGGTCAGTGTTTATGTACATCCTTGCTTGTGTCTGTGGTCTTTCCAAATATTAGTGGAGAAAGCCTTTTGTAGGCTTATGAAATAGGTGTGGTAAATATGGACATAAAAAAGTACAGATTGACTTATCCAGGGTCACACAACTAGTCAGTGATGGATTTGAACCAAGCTTCTGAATCCTTTTTGCATGTGTAATCATGCAATCTTTGTTGAGATGCATGGAAGGAAGAGTTCCTTTGGAGACCAAGCCATAATACAGTGGAAACTCCATCATTAGAAACCAGTGATGAGTCTCTGGAACTTTCTAAGACTTAATTTCATGTTTAGTATTTCCATGTGTTGGCTTTTAATAGACATCAGTGACTTTGCAGGGTAACACGTTTCACCAGATCGCACTGTGCGGTCAAGAATCATCATTACCTCTTCCTGACGTGTCACTGGCAGCAGATAGAGTGGCCTCTCATTTTCCATGAAGGATCACCACAATTTTTCTACACAGATCTTTTTGACGGTTAAAAGTAGCGTTCAGCAACGTACTTTATTCAGTCACCTATTAGCTGAGTAGGTATCTTTAAGAAAATATCCCTAATATCTTTAGTGGAATGAGAGAGCTAGCTTTCTTTCCATTTGAGAAAACCGAAGATGAATACTAAATCATGATTAATTCTTCTGCTGAATGGCCAGGGAGCTAACAGTGTGGCTACAATGGTAAGAGAGGGGCTACCATAGCTACTGACAATGCAGCAGGTATTATTTTCAGTCAGTGCCTAATTGCCTTAGAGGAACTTATTAAACTGAAATCACTATTGTGTGAGGAACTATTCCCACAGAGTATCTCCAGAGTGATCAAGACGATCCTGCTGTGGGCTACAATATAGATCAGTAAATGTGAAGAGTGGTTCTGTGAGGAAGCTGTCATTTTTAGAGCTCACTTGGCAAGGGATGGGTCTGCACATTGTTCTGTATTTTAGTAAGCCGTTAATAGCAGAAATAACGGCTGATTCTCTTTTCAAATATTTGAATGCTCTTGATCACACTTGAATCAAGTAAAGTCTAACAAACATCTTTCACTTCTAGATTCTTTGAAAGCACCACCTAAAGCTCCTTCTCAAACATCTTTCAGAATTTCTCTGTAATATTGTTTGTTAGCTCCATATAATCAGCACAGCTTGTGATACATGAATTAGTTTAATGAAAATAAGACCTGTTTTCCATCCCAGAGAACGTCCTGTTCTCATTAATACTAATGGATGTTACACGCGTGCACTGACAATAACCTTACAGGGTTTATGGCCTAGTGATTTACCACTGACACAGAGTGGTACCAGCTCTGCAGCATACATGCTGTCTTAGCATTTCACGTGAGAAACACATAGGCTTTTAGCTGGAAAAAAACAAGGGGATTAAATAAAACTTTCTTCTCCTTGGGTAATAGAACACTAAAATTTTGCACCACCAGAGCAGATTTTAGGAAGGGAAGCTCAGGAGATCCAACTTTCATCAAATAGCATTCATTTGGGTCTGCTCTGAAAGGAAATTAGCTCCATTCTTAGGTTGTATGCCTAACTTGGGTTAGCTGGTGCTGATTAACTGAGAAGCTTGTTGAGTATCCTTTTCCTAGGGAGACAGAAAACTTGACAGTGAATTATCAGTGAATTCACTGTCAATAATTATTCTGCAAATTATCTATTTCCAGATAAACGTTTTTGCTCGGTGGGATACTTATTACAGTGGTTTATTACCCACTGCAGTTCCTATTGTAAATCGGGTAGTATAACAAATTACTTGAAATCCACATGTGCAGGTATTAGTAGTCGATAATTTAATGTTATTTTGAGGCAATTCTTTAAACAATTTATGCAGCACTCTTGGTTGTAACATTGAATTCACCCCTATCTCAGCTAATGTGTACTGGAACACTTAAATAGCTGATGATCTTTATTAGCCCAAATCTAAACAAGAACTAAAAAGATGATACTACTTCCCCTTGATTTATTTTCAGAGGTGACTGTTCAACACATTGGTAAAACAGTTGAGAGAACTACTTTTTGGGGTTCCTATCCTCAGCTCCTCCAGCTGGTCACTGTTAGTGGAAATGACATCTTTGGGCTACAGTTCTTAATGTATAATTCTAAGGATTATCACTTAATCTGTAATGCTGTAGTACCATCAAAGAGGAGAATATAGCAATGATGAATTTAAGTAAGCTTTACAGATAAAGACAAAAGAAGTCTATGCCAGCCATCCAACCAAATATCTTGCTCCTTTGCTTCTTGGTCACAGTTTTCACTAAAGAGGACGAACTGTGACCATGTATATGTTCTCATGTGAGAATTCGTGTTGCAGTTATGACCTAAAAACAGATTACATTAAACCAGAGCAGATTGCTTATGGCAACTCCTGCATAATGAAGGAACACAATGAAGAGCTGCAGTTCATATTTCTCTTCAGGTCTGTTCTGTTTTCATAGTTTTGTTTAAAAAAGTAGAAAATTGCATAGTATAACTACAAAGTTCATTTGCATTCATATTACAGGCTGTGAGCTAGAACAGTCTTTTATATTTAACAAATATTGTTGGCAAATAAGTGTGGCTTGCACCAATAAATTTTGGAGATGGAATGGAGTTTACACTTAAAGTTCCTTTTCTCTTAGTCAACACTAGCACCCTTCAGGTAAACTGCAGGACATCAGTTGTGGCCACCATCATGGCAAATGCAACTTCATTTTCAAGGGTAATCAGCAAGGGAGTAGAGCAGTTCACTTACTGTTTCCCCAGCAAAACATGCCTGTGGGGAACTGAGGATCACCAACATCTTACTGGATGTAATATTTCTAGACAAGCATAGCCACATGTCATCTTGAGGATGCTGTGTGTTATTTCCTAGTAGAAAGGTGACTTCCGTTACTATAATTTTTCCTTAAGTTCTTTGTCTTCCTGAGATAGTGCAATTTTCACCAGTAGCAATTAAATTTATTACTAGAACTTATTTTTCACCTTCATTAAAATAAGTGGGTTCAATTGATAATCCTCCCTTTCATTTCTCTAATAACGGGACTGAAGAAAACAGGTCTATAGTAAAAGTCTCCATTCCAGCAACTACTTATATAAATGCGGTATGACTTTCAGAGCGCATTTTTGTTACATCGTAAACGTTATTAGATGACTTTATCTTTTGTGCTTAATACATAATGTGCTATGGAAAGAATAATTGAGGTAGATGAAACTGAAAATATTTGAGAATGTTATCAGATCTCTGAACATGCTTCCAATCAATCTGTTTGCTCAGCCTTTCTCTCTGCTCTTGGATGGGCGCTCCCTGCCCTGTTAAGACTGTTGCCACTTTGGTTCAGATCTCCTGCCTGTCAGTTGGAGGTAAAATAACCTGTCTTTCTACCTTGTGAACGTCTTGGTGATCACTCCTCGTCTATCATCCCGAAGGGGGCACATCAGCAGTTAGATATTTGCATGCCCAGCATAACATCTCACTCATCATTTATGATCAGATTGGATACTCTGCACTGGTCTGAGCCCTTTTCCCTGTCAGCTGAAGGAGATGCTGCCACTCAGACCCAGGAGGCGAATCAGATCTGTCTGGAAGCTGCAAAAAGCTTTTCTTTAGTAATTTACCTCAGTTAGCCAGAGCAGAGCTGCTTTTATGCCTTGATTGGAGATAATACTAGTGAAATAGCAGTAACCTCGCCAGTGTACTTTTCTTCTGTATGTAAATCCCTTCAGGAAGTGCATGACAGCCTCTGTTTTCTATGGGTCTCCGTTTGTAAAGAAGCTGTTATCACAGAATAAGTTTAATGGGTCGTGAATTTTGTGTTGAAAGGAGAGTCTCTCCATGACTTCTGATCTGCTTGCAGTAGACCTATTGGCTCGGCAGCAAGTGCATTAGGCTAAATATGCTTCCTCCATTGACTCTGGAGGTAACAGCCCTAAATGCCTCATTAAATTTTCATGGGTGACTGAGAGAAGCCATGAGAAAAACACCGCGCCGGTAGCGCTGTGACGGCGGGGGGGCTCGAACCGGGGCCGTGTGGGGAAGGGCCGGGCAGGGGTGAGGGAGACCAGCGTTGGCGGCACCATGGCCGGGTTTCACGGGTGGGCAGGGGCCGGCGGCCGCCCTCCCTCACTGACCGACCGCCCGCTCTTCGCCCCTCGCCGCAGGGAAACCCCTTCCACCGGCACCGCCACACTGCCGCTGCCTCGGGGCACCGGAGGCGGGTGCCAGGCAGGAGGGGAGCGGGCGAGTCGTGTGTCCCCCTCCGCCCCGCCCGGAGCGGGGAGAGCCCAGCCAGCCCCCCCTTTCTCATCCCCTTCTTCCTGCCCACCCGCACCAACGGCACCCAGACCCCCAGCCCTGGGAGAGGAGGAGGAGGAGGAGGACGAGGAGGAGGAGACCGACCCCTCATCAGCAGCTTTCCTCCTCCACACACCTCCCTTTTTCCCCTCCCTCTGGCCTCAGCGCCGCACTGGCGGGGGCCGGAGAGGGCAGGCGACGCGGGAAGGCGGCTCTCCCAGCATGGATGAGCCATGTGTATCCTAAGGAATAACAGCAGCTGCTGCGCGCACGATGGGGAGCAGAGGAATGCGAGAAGGAGAGGGCTCGCTGGGGCAGGTGAGGGCGCAGGCTTCATTCTCCCGTCGGTGGCCGGGGTCGGGGGGGTGTTGCAGGGCGGGCGGCTGCGCCCCGGGGTGCTCCTTTCAGTGCGAGGGAACCCGCAGCAGGCATGGGAAGGCATCTGTTCTCCGGAGGAAGTTTGGGTTGCCCGTCCTCCCCCCGTTACCTCCGCTTCTCACCCGTCACCCGGAGGGGGAGAACGGGCTGAATTCAGCGAGTCGCCAGAACTTGCCGGTGTGGAGGGGAGCGGGGTGCGCGGCTTTCCGCGGGGCACCGGCGGCTTCTCGCAGCCCCTCTCAGCCCGAGCGCTCCATCCCCTGGAGTCAAAAGAGCTGAGAGGGACCCACAGCCGCGATGGGCAGCGGGATTCCCACCGCTGGGACCCCCTGGCTGTGAGAGCCGAGCAGTGCCGGGGGTCCGGGGCTGCTCCGCGGGCTGGGCGTGCAGCCGCTCCGCTTTCAGAGAGGTTCCAGCCGCTGCCCAAGCGCCGCTTGCACCTTCGGCCGCGGTGCGGGGGAAGGCGGCCCCGCCGCCGTGCAGGGAGGCAGCCCGGCCCCCGGGGCAGGGACGGGGCCCGCCGGCTGCTCGGCTGCGCCGTCGCTGCCTTCCCCGGGAAGGTGCAGCAGGAACGGGAGACGCCGCGCAGAGGAGCGGCGGGGAAATGGCGCCTGGAGCGGAGGGGCCGCGGGGCGAGGGGGAGGTCTGGGGGCCGAGCCTGCCCTCCCGAGCCGGGAGCTCCTCGGTGATCGGCCCCAGCCCCTCCGCGGGAACCCCCAGGGCTTTCCCTTCGCAGCAGTGTGCGTTGGAGGGACTGGGTGTAAAGCGAAGAGTTGTGTTCCGGGGTGCTGTGCGTTCGCATAGCTCGCCTTTACTTCGGGAAAGAACCCCACAAACAAAACCCAATGTTGAGCTGAATGGTTTGGGTGCTTTTTGTGTTTGTGCACGGCCACCGCGTCACTAGGAGCAGCTTAACAGAGACCCTTGCATTGGTTAAAGTTGAAAATGCATCGCTCCTCGGCTGCCGGCCGTGGGAAGATGCGCACGGGACCGCTGCCAGCCTGGAACAGGGCAGTGTGACAGATTCCACCGGGATGGAAACTCTCCAGGAGCCAAGGCTACCTCTGCCTTCTGGATTTTGCAGGGTGTTTCACACCGTGGCAGTTCATATTCCTGACCGGCACATTTGAAATGCCTCTATGAATGGTAAAGTAGCAAGGTGGGAACTTGGTCCGCTGTTCATCTGAACAGTAAATAACAAAGCTTGTTTCTGGTTTTGACAGTCGTGGAGATTGCAGATGAATGAAAACTTTTTAATTTCCCTCTGGACTTCTGTTTTATTGTACATTTCAAACCGGATAAGTTGATTTTTAGGTCTTTCCCCAAAGTACTTTTAAAAGCAAACTCCTTGGAACTCTCTGCCATTTGTCTAAATTCTGAATGCATGTCTGAAGCATTTAATCATGTTTATTGTTTTCAACCACTCAAACGGAATAAAAATTACTTATCGTTGATGAAGCTTATCTCGCAAGCTGTTTCACAGTATGTTTCCGTTGCAAGACACAGGGCTGTGTTAAGCTACTGATGACTGTATTGTTTATTGTTCTTTCATTCTCCACCCTAATCCCCCCATAACGCCAGAATCAATCTGTTCCTTAATACTGTACTCAGAAATAATGGAAGAACAAGTTTTCACTGGTTAGTTTGGTATTTCCACTCATATCTGAGATTTATATCCTTTATATTTGCTCTTAAGCTGTTTTTCATTGAGTGTGCTGAAGGCAGCTGATGTATTAAAAAAAGAATTAAGGCACAGAGCTAAAAGGCACTTTTCAAACTCTTGAAATGAAACTATAGATGGAATTAGTGCTGGATTCATGGCTGTTGTTTATTTATTTAGCCAGATATGTAACACCTTCCTAAAATGTAATATTCCTGTTCCTTTGTTATTACCACTTTGTTTCATTACACATTTAAAACACACTATTTACATCTGTCTGAAAGTTCAGATTTATTGTTTGGTGTGTTTTTATACAGATGCTGATCTCAGACCGTGCTTCATAGATGGTTTTGCTGTACTTTTAACAGTGTCTTGGCACAGTGATGGAGGACACCATCATGTTTTCTTGTAGTATTACCTTTGGGACTTCAGTGACTGCACACATCAGTGGTTTCATCTTAGGAGGATTGAAATTGATTTTCTTTTTTCTTGGGTTGGTTGGGTTTTTTTTTAGCTCAGCTGGGGAATGACCCTGTGTATGTCCTTTGACCTATGGCCTCCTGTGATGAAGTGACACCAATAGCGGAGGATGTAGACTTGAAGTAGGTGCTACTAAGGCTTCAGAAGTAGAGGTACCAGAACAAACATGTTGACCTAGTGGTCAGCCTGCTTGGTTCTTTGGGCAAGGCACAGTTTGCCAAATACACTTTGGAAGACCCCTGCATAGATGTATAAACAGCCCAAGCTGCCCAGTTAAACATTGGCTAGATGGGAGAACCTCTATTTTTGCAGTTGTGTTTACATTTAAAATTGATAGCAAATACTCGTAAAGAGGACCAAGATTTTCTAGACTTTATAGTTCAAATTAACTTTCCCAGTCAATATTTAGTCAATGTCTCGATGGTGAAAGTTAACTGTCCAAGTCAATGTTTAGTCAAGGTAATGACTTGGGTTTTATAAACACTGCCCAAGAATTCTTGCAAAATTCATCAGAGTTGCTGGATCACAATATGTTTACTCAGCCAATTACTTAGGAATAAAAGTACCTTATTACTTGGTCTCTCATATGCCCAGTACTATTTGGTACTATTTCAGCAGTGCTTGCCTTCAACCCTACTTTGATTTTATCCTAACAGTCCTGTATTTAAAGCATATATCTACCTGGTGGATTTGTGATATAAAATAAGTCAGAATAAGTGCTATCCTGTTCCTGTGGATAGGAAGGTGAGGTGCAAAGATACCAGGTGCTGGCTTCCAATAGGAAGTGTAAAACCTTGCAACATGTAGTGCAGCAGGAGTGTTTATGTATGTAGTCCCAAGGAAGTCTTTGGGGGGTATGTGCTGGGCACCCAGCTCCTCCTACAGTGTGCAGGAAGAGGAGGACACTTCTGATAAAGTAATCATTAGATAAAGTATGAAAACAGTTTTGATGTCTGGGGCAAAAAAAAAATGATGAAATTGAGTGTTTTGATATTGGTACTTAGAGTGCAAGATTGAAGCATCTGGGAAAGAGTTGGAAATATTTATTGCACTTCTTCCTTTCTTGGGATTGAACCAGGATCTTCATTCTTCCAGGTTGTCACTTAAGTCTGTTAGATGCTAAAATCACAGTCTGGACTTCAATTGTGCCAGCATTTTGGGGTTTTTTTCTTACTTTCTTTTTTTCATTTTAATTATAATTGTACCACTTGTAAATGCATTCCTTGGCATTACATGGGTATTAGAGTAGATACTCATTAGGATTTTACTAATCTGAACCTCAAGTGCTGTTCTGCAAATTTGCCAGCCTTTGTAAGGGGGTGCTTGACTTTATCTGCTGCACTGTTTTATTAGGAGTATTTTGATACAGTAGAATGAAAAGCGTATATTCTCAACCAAGTAATTAATCAGATTTAAACATTTTAATTTTCATACTTTGACGTGTCGCATAAAGAGCCTGCGACTGTATTTTGCCTTCAACGCTGGTTTTTGCCCAGTCTAGCTACAGTAAAATTGCATTTTATGGTTGTGGTTTAAGAATTTAGGCCATGAATCAGTGTTGCATTTCTGTTTAAAGACAGCAGAATTGTCACAACTTAGAAGTGAGCCAACCCAACACTGTGAGTTACAGAAAGCTACCATGTTACTGTGCGGAACCTCATCTGGGTATCTAATGTTACACAGCCCTCTAACAGATGTTCAGGTGTTACAGTGATGAGCAGTGTTCACTGGCTTTAACTGTGCGATCTTTCCGTTCTTCTTTTTGTTGCTAAAGCAATTGAAAGCTCCTTTCAAACACTGTAAGAACTTGTGTGAAAGAGGTTTCAGTGAAAAGCCCTTCACAGTTATCTTTATTTTCGGTGTTTAAGTCACACACGCACTTCCTCTGTCACAACCTGCCAGCATGAGCCTTGCTGGTTACAGTGGGGTCTGCACAACCTATTTTCAGTGGTGGATCTTTTTCAAGATGTGTGCCACTTTGCAGAATGAGATCAGAGAGAGCCATCAGCTTCTGTTTCTTAATCAGTATATTGCTTCTTGAGGAGTTAGAGTGAATCTCATACCCTGGAATGACCAGTTGTCCATCTGTGGACAGCCATAGGCTGTCATGTCCCCAGATGTGGGGAAGCATCTATCCAAGACCTCAGCTGTGTGTCCTAACCGAATCCATCCACAGTCGAGCAACAGGACTGCTGAAGGGCTAACTTGTCACATCTTGCTCTGACTCAGTCCTCCTCTTAGATACATGAAGCACTTGATACGGTCTTACAGCCCTTGGAGGTGTGATGCTTGACTTTAGCTGCTTATAGAATCAGAACAGATGATAACTGTGTGCAAGCTTTTAAAAATACAGTGTTCCTGAGCAGGAGAGGCCTGCCAGCGAGCAGACTCAGGTCAGTTTCTAGCCTGTAATCCTTTGCACTCTCTATGGATAGTGCTTCTCCTGTCATTCCATTACTGTTGGTTTAATGAGAGTGAACAAATTGTTATTTTTCTTAAAGATATAGACAATGTAAAAATAAATAAATAATAAAAATAGGTAGTTTAATATCTAAGTACACAAACCACTGTTTTTTCTGTATTGAATTTTCTCTATATCTATGTATATGTTATATATATGCAAAGATTTATTAGCTGCTGCTCTTATCATAAAAATTTCTCAGGTCTACATATATTGTGAAGCAGTTACACTGAGAGGTTTCCCCCCCCCCCCCAAATAGTGATTACTCTTGTGGGTAAAAGAACATCAGTTTCTTGAGAGTCTTTGCAATTCCCCAAGCCTGAAGGCAAATGAATGGAAATTTAGTGGACCACCTAGTTCTTGACACAGAATTCTCTGAAGAGGAGTCTGACCTAATTTATATTGTATTGAATCAAATAATCCTATCATGCATGTGTGCTTGCCATTTTGTTTCCTTTTAGCAGGCATATTGCTGTCTTGCGAAAACTTCGGATTTAGATGTCCCTGTGGTTTTAGGAGGTGCTTTTCCTCAGTGAGTCGTTACTGGAAAATTACATTTAGGGGACATTTGTGAAAAGGCAGCTAATCAAGACATAATACTAAGGCTGATAGAATTATTCATACCTGAATGTGAGTGTATCATTGTTTGATACTGAGGGTAATCAAGAGTCCTCTAGTACAAAGTCCTGCCATTATTACTAAAGATGGAGCTGGAATCTCTCCAAAATGTTATTTGTAGCAGAAAGCAGTATAAATATCTTCATCAGCAGCGTGATAGGGATATTGGTGGGTGTGCCTTGCTGTGGATGATTGCTGCATTTCATCTTCACAGGGCTGATGATGATAAGTGGTACTGAATGTATTTGTTGGGGTCGGCATGCCTTGAAGCTAATTGGGAGTTGATTAATATCCAGGCTTCTTAAAGCAATTTGTGGTGTGCAAATCCCCTTTTTTGGTGCTATTCTCTACATATCAGGACTCATCAGTCTATCCGTGTTAGTTCCCAAGATACACTCTGAAGCCTGTCAGTTGGTTCATGTTTTGGAAAAGAACTTTTTAAACCTGCACAGTTTTCTTCTTGGAAAGTTTAGGACAGTTGTGGTGCTGCAGAAATTGAAGATCATAGCAATTGCAACCTGACAATACTTTGCTTTTAGAGTGAATAGGTACCCTAGCTCTTACACTTATTCAGTGTCAGGGAGGTTTTGCTTAATCTCTTTTGACAAGACTTGCTTTTTCACTTAAAAGTGTATCTTTTTTAAAATGCAGTGTCTAAAACCTTTTGGCTTGCCAGTTCCAGATTGTTTTCCCCTCCAGTTTCATTTTAGGAGAGCTGAGCTTAAACACCTCTTTAGACCTGGTGAGTGATCAGCGAGTTAATAGGTTTGACAGTCACTGGGTACCAGGTGACTCTTCTTGTTTTAGCTCTGTGCAAATAAGGAAGGTTTTACTCCTTTTCTAGCTCTGGAACAAATTGTATGAGTTTGCACTTTCCTTGGACTGCGCGTGGTCAGCACGAGAGGTGGAACAGAATAATGCACTTTAGAGTCTTCTTAGCCCATGTAAACGATACTCGAAACCAAAAGAGGTTCTTTAATGGATGCTTTCCTAATTCCCACAGTGCCACACTGGTACAGGTTTTTTCTTCTGGCTGGCTAAGATTCACAATATACTTAACTGGGAAGAAAATCCACAACCTAGTGATGATCAATTATGAAAATGTTAAAGCAATTTTTAATAAATAGAAAACTACTCATCCTGAACAATAATGTGTATTAAGAATATAGGTTGGTGTAACTGCTGTTGGTTAAAAGTTGACTCACTAATGCACAGCATTCTTAAACATATGGCTGCCTTAGTTGTATGTACCAAAAATAATTTCATCAATCGATTGAAATATTTAAATGAGATTATTGACATTTGTAGCTTCACATTTAGAATTTGGAAATGCAAAGGTTTTAAGTATGCCCATTTGAAAATGAAGAACTTTAATTACTTGGTAATCCAATTAATGTCATACACACTTCTTGGTTTTTCTTTCACATAACTCTTTTCTAACCTACTGACAGATTGGTTACTTAAAGAATAGTACGCATCAGATTGGTTGTTTCTCACCCTTTTTAATGTTTCTCACTTCTTTTTAATGCTTGAAGTAATGGAGGGGGAATATGTGGATGATCTCTGTACATCATAGAAGAAAGTTGCATTTCTGTTCTAGTTACTGGAGATGCAGCTTTTAATAGACTATGTTAAAATGGCAAAGAAAGAAAGCACTTATTTGAGACACCTGAATAAATCAAGTAGTTCCTGAGACCAAGCCAGAATCATAGAACCACAGAGTACTTAGGGTTGGAAAGGACCTTAAGATCATCCAGTTCCAACCCCCCTGCCATGGGCAGGGACATCTCACACTAAACCATTTCACCCAAGGCTTCATCCAACCTGGCCTCGAACACTGCCAGGGGTGGAGAATTCACCACCTCCCTGGGCAACCCATTCCAGTACCTCAGCACCCTAACAGGAAACAATTTCTTCCTTATATCCAGTCTAAACCTCTGCTGTTAAAGTTTGAACCCGTTACACCTTGTCCTATCACTACAGTCCCTAATGAAGAGTCCCTCACGAGCATCTCTACAGCCCTCCTTCAGATACTGGAAGGCTGCTATGAGGACTCCACACAACCTTGCTTCTCCAGGCTGAATGAAGAGATCCAAGCCAGAAGGATTCAGTGCTCATGCAGAAGCAAGACAGTGTGTTAGTAATCTGACAGCATTTCTAGGACCTGTCAGTCTCTGCCTGGTGAGTGGCCATAACAGTTCAGTTGGCATGTACTTTTTTCCAGATTAACATGTAGTAGGTCACGTGGGTTGTGTCCTTTTCAGGTTCATACCTTTCCTTTAATTCTCTCTCACAGTAATCTGTCAGGATTGATGGGAGGAAAGAAAAGCTTTCTCTGTGTTTAGGATGGTGAGTATTGTAACAGGTAGTCAGCATCTATGAAGAATTTCAGTTTTACCCTCTTTGTTTCATTGTATAGCCTTTACTAATCATATAAGTTTTAACATATATTCTGCTTGTGGCTGTGGTGGTGTAGGAGATTCTGCTTCCTTGATCTTTACTAGTTCTTTAAGTTAATGGTAATGGGCTGCTAGTGCACTGATAGCTTGGACTTCAGCATATTGCTGCAACAGAGAATTCAAGGCTGGAATTTCCAGCCACCTACATGATTAAACCAAGCATAAAGGTAATTAAGTAAAAAGCAAAATACTTTTAAACTTTAATGCAGTCCAGCAGATAATCAGGCAATTGCAGTGCTATTTAGTTCATCAACAGTGAGTGTGGTGAATATTTTATTAATCTTTAAATTTTCCTTTTCATTCCTTTATGTAGCAAAATACCCAGCTAGTTTTATTGTTACTGCCTTTTATGTCAGTCTTCTTCAAGCTCTGAGGCATATTAGCAAATTCAAACCTTTTAATGGCAAGATTAGATGACCTCTTAGGTGTTCATGTCTTGACTGTAGCAGCTGTACCACTAATATCAAGGGCCTTCCCAGTAGATGGATATTTTTTCCCCTCCTTTTTCAACATAATAAAGAATTTTCTTCCTAAAATGTGCATACATTTTTAAATTTGGCCAATGTACCACAGTAGCATCATCTGAAAATGTTAATGCCCCTGTTCATTGTTTTAGAACACCTGGTATTTGACTGCGACAATGACACCCTCCCCCCCCCCCCCTTTTTAATTACACTATAATTAATACAAAACAAATCAACAGGAAGTGCTGCTTTGCACAGCATGTTGGCAGTTTGCTCAAGTTTAAAACCAGTAAAAAAACATCAGTGAGTTTAATAAAGATTATTTTATGGTGGGTTTCTTTTGTTCTGAAGTAATTAAATCTCACGTTATGGCTTCAGGACAGTTTTCCACCCACCATCCCCGTGTGATGGTTTTCATGTATTCAGACCCATTTTTCGTCCTTTTGTAAACAAGAGAAATAAAATCTTTGAGAAGTCCTAAAGAGGATAACAAATTGAATTGACCACTTACTGTTCCTGGCACTCAGATTGTATGATCCTTCGCTCCCTAGTGCTGGAGCGAGCTATTCAAAAGCACTGTGTGAGAGTTACAGCTGATGAAATTTGGGAAAGTTCTTTCCAATGGGAAGAACTACCCTGATTTACATCAAATGAGGGCTTGTCCGCTGTTGCTATGTTACGTTTGTAGGAAATGCTAATTGATTTTGGTGCATACAGATCCTCAGAGAAAAGTAAGAATTGTTATTGAGTGAATCCCACTGTGCCAAGCTTTGGTTTCTGGATCTTAGTGCAGGATGATCCTGGAGAGGACATTAAATCCTCTTTATGCTGTGAAAAAACACTGGAAAAATAACTCTGCCACAGCTCCAAAACAGGTCTGAGACTTCAGCACTCCCAGTTTTGGGCTTGACAAAGAACAGTGAGTGGTTTTCATAATGGAGCTCTGTTCGCAGCTTCAGTTTTTGTGGCAGGACTGTTGATCCAACAGGTTACTCGCTTGTGTTTATTCCTTTTGAATGAAGCCTTTCTCATGTTTCCTTCTTGCATAATTTATTCTGTTGGGTTCTTGGATAAGGTGAAGAGATGGCAGAGAGAGGACTCTCTATGGGATGATTCTATCACTCAGTGTTCTTTGTAGAAGAAGCCTAGTTCATTAACTTCTACAAGATGTCCAGTCCTGACAGCTGAAATTTAGCCGAGAAGAATCCTATTCTCAGTCACTGAACTCTAGTTGCCTTGCTTTTTCCAGACAGCAGAAATCCAGGGGAGTGGATTATGTGTATCAAATGTCAAAATACTACTCAAGCCTGTGTAGGGAACTAACTCTTCCTTATTGCAAAGAGCATCTTTAGTTCAAAGAACAGATTGTGGATGACCTGAAACATTGTGGGTGGCTGATTCTATTAATCAGTATTTTTAGATGGAACTTTTTGGTGGAGATGGGAAGAAGTGTACAGTTCAGAGAAGGAAAATAGTACAGGTAAATGTCATTTGTTTTGTGGATCTGGTAACACAAGAATAAATCATCTTGAGGAACATGGTATTGATTTTCTTCTTTGTGTCTGGGAGTGTGTACATAATTTGCACATTTACAATAAGTAAAGAAGCTATAATATTGTCCTGATTTTGGCTGAATAGAGTTAATTTCTTTCTAGTAGCTGGTTCAGTGCTGTGGTTTGGGTTTAGTCTGAGAACAATGCTGATAACACACCAATGTTTCAGTTGTTGCTCAGTAATGCTTACCCTAAGTCAGGGGGTTTTCAGCGTCTCATGCTCTGCTAGTGAGGGGGGACACAGGAGCAGAAACAGGACATATGGCCCCAACTAGCCAAAGGGATATTCCATCCCATAGAACGTCATGCCCAGTATATAAACTGGGGGGAGCTGGCTGGGAGCAGCAGATCACTGCTTGGGGTCAGGCTTGGCATCGGTTTGTGTGTGGTGAACAATTACATTGGACATCACTTGTCTGCCTTGTGTTTTATTCCTCTTTCACTCTCTTTCCTATTATTATTGTTATTGATGGGGGGGGCAGGAAGAGGAGTGAGTGAGTGATTGAGTGGCTGTGTGGTACTTAGTTGCTGCCTGGAGTTAAACCATGACAAGTATCAATTTGAGTGTCTGTAATGGAATGACTCTGAGTTTTGTTTTTCTCATTGTGATAGACTATGTTGTATTATCATTGCTTCACAGTGACTTTTAAGTTTACTTATTTATTAAAGAGGAGTACTCTTATGTTGAATAATAGTGTCTGTATTTAATTTTCATATGTGGACATATATTGTCATGAGAGAGACTAACTCTGGATTTTTCCAAGACTGTCTAGGGTCTGATTTGTTAGGAGAAAGAGGCATCAAGGAACCACCAGGAATTGTGCTGGTTTCTAAGCAATTGGGGTATGTATGGTTACTTCTCCAAAAATCAGTCTGGAGATCAGTGTAAGGTTACTGTTCTGTATGCGGACAATCTGGAACCAGGAATTCTGAGAATTCCTTCACATTTTGGATATGATTATTGCAGGTGTAAGGTAAAAAGAGCAGCTTAAAGTTATAATCATCAAGAAGAGAAGTAGTTCGTAATAGCTCTCATGTTTTCACATTAATAAAATGGGAAGAAACTTCAGCCTAGAGTTACAGAAGAGTGTTAACAGAGGTTTCGGTCATTGCTGATATGCTTCTGTTGGACTGCATCCTTAACCTTGTAGTATCACTGCATGAGTTAAGATGCAGACGTGATGATATAGTATATATTAATCTTGTTAAGTCCTTATGGGAGTCCTAATTGTTCCAGCAATTGCTTCCTGTAAGAAGTTGGCTACATTGGATGCATTAAGGAGAGCACAGTGCTAAATAGAATGAATTGTCTGTTCAGATGTACTTTAGCTTGTCCTTGCAGAAAGTGGAGAAAATCTTGTCTGCCTGTATAGGGGATGATGTCTGGAGGAACAGCTCCAATGCTTGACAGTTAATAATAGCACTTTCAGGAGAAGCTTTTAGCAGAAGACAAGCAGATAGGTTACAGAGCAGTATGGAGAACAATGTATTTTTTGTTCCATTTCCAGTATATTGAGATCAAATAGCTAATTATAATAGGAGACCAATTTATAAGGATGATGCAAGTAGAAGAATAAAGTTCTTCTAAGTATTAATCTGTTGCGTATATTCTTTATTGTTGTAATAGCAGCTTGAGAACTAGACATGGGAGACTGAAATACCTTGCAACTCGTAGTAGAATTCACAAAGTGCTTTTTTAAATACCAAATTCCTTTTAGATTAAAAATTCTAGTATAACATTTTGATGAGATGCTTGTAATAACTTGTAATGATTCTTAATGCATCTCTGCAGTGATATGAAAGCAAAACGGATAAATCACAGTGCAGCACCTCAGTATGTCAGCATTGCTGGGGAAAGAGCTTGGAGCTAAAGGAGTTATGGTCATTCATTCTGGGGAGCAAATACTGTGTAAATCACTGCTTCAGAAGGGAGAGGGTCTAACTTACCTGTGGAGCATTGAATTAAGCACAGGAGAGCTGAGTGCTTGTGAGCATAGGAGCCTGGTTGGGGTATGTGCCTGTTTTGCCTGGATGAGTCAAGGATGTTTGTTCTCTCCTCTTCTTTAAAGACTATTTTAAAGCTTCAGAAAGTGATCTTAATGTATGTTACATGTGTAATATATACAATACATAAAAGCTTTTCTATTAAAGTAGGAATCACAGAATATGTTTTACAGGTTCATAACAATATACTGTATTTATGAAGAGGAATGCTTGACTTTTGGCCCCCAGAAATCAGTCTTATTGACCCTTGCCCCTTCAGTCTCGCATGCCAAAGGTTACCATTTTAAACTTAAAGCAGCCTGTTACATTTGGCTGTTACAGCCTTAGAAGCTGTGTTACAGTGTACCAAATAATACTTCAAAAATGCAGTGTAAAAAACGGCTTAGGAAGGAGTCACTTTACAGAAAACAAACAGTTGCTGCTGTAGGTATAATGTGTTATTACCTAAATCCTCCCTTTCTAGTTGCTGAAACAGTGTAATGGTCTGTTAATAAGCTGTAGTGGGATACCTTTCAGTTTTGTGTTTTCAAAGGTTTTATCTGCTGGCCCAGTTCTTCAGGAGCATGTGTATGTGTAGATGAATATGTTATGTATTCTTTTTCTGAAGAGCCCAGTCTTTCTGTAGTTTGTAGGCTTATATATTTCTAGCATTCACATACCTGACATAAGCATGAATCCCTTCTTGTGCTGATTTTGATTGCTCACCGATGCTTTTAAGACACTAATATGTTGCTGCCCTGTGTTAATAATTCTTCTACAGGTTGTATCTTGCTTATTTTGAAGAAGTGGATTTCACATGCTCATAAAGATTTGTAAAATAGTCCACTGTAAACCTTTGCAATGATTGTAGGTCAGGCATATGACATTGCAATATGCATTAATAAACATATGCATTGTCAAGGAGACTTCAGCCTCTTTCATATTTGTGGAAGTGTTTCTGTGTGTTTCTTCTTTTCGTTTTGTTCTTGCATGATTTTCTGGCACCTGTTGATGTTTGAAAGATTTGTCACATTTCCGTACAAAGATTTGGGTAGAAAACAGCTTTTCTGACATTAACTCATGTCAGCGGTTAACTTTTCTGGTGTTGATCAGAGATGCTCTTCCTGCCAGTAGGTATTTTCATATATTATTGTTAATTCCGTTGTGTATAGGAATGTGTTATGGTTAACATAAAAAATGTCACTTGCCCTTGGTTTTATGCAATAGTAAAACAGACATTCTCATGCTCTAGTTTAATGCTGTTGTTGTGTAGCTGTAAATCTTACAGACAGGGATTCGGTTTTTCCTTGTACCCAAGTGGGCAGTGAAGAAGCTTCTGCATTTCCTTCTGACTTCATTGCTTTCATGTGTCTTGCATGTAGGTAGAAAATGTAACACTACTTTCTGAAATGGCCATCATAGCTCTCTAATAGACATTTAGATCTTTTTTTTCCTCTTGTGGCAGAGTTCAAATGTTACATATTAGCAATAATGCTTAAATTGATGAAGTGTAAAACCAGTGAAATGGGTTACAGGGAAAGGAAATGAAAATATTATGAACCATATGCCCTAATTTATGTCATCATAGGAAATTTGTCTAATGAAATTAAGTATTTGAAATAATTCAGCTTGCAATATTCAACAGGAGACACAGCAGTAATGGTTGGGTGAACTTGCTTTTAATACAGTAAGTAAAATACAAGTCCTGTTTCGATCTGGGGGGAAAATAGAATCACACTGTGTTGAGATCCATGATCCAAGATCAGATTTTTTTGTCCTGCCTATGGACAGGGTTACACCGCTGGGTTTAATGGAATAGCTGTGGCAGCAGCTTGTGCTGTGATTTTTGTGACCCTAAATAGAGGCAAATGAGATGCATTTTCTTCATGTTAGTTCTTAAACCCAGTTTCCTGGAGTTAGCTCTCCTTTCATCCTTGCTCCTTATCTGAATGCAGCACCTCTCTTACAGACCTCCATCCACTCTAATCTTTCTACTCAGTGAAGCTGAGTTTACCTCTTGACTCCCAGACTAAAATCCCAAGTCCTCCATTATTAAACAGCAGTTACAAATTCTTCTTTTGTGATGCTGGTAATACAAGACTTCACATCAAAATCTATTCCTCTGTTCTCTGGTCTGATATTTGTACCTTCTGCATTCAAATTCCGCAGCTTGCTGGGTGCTATAGTGGAAAGAGAAACCTCTTGCTCTCAGTTCCACTGTTTTGTGTAATTTCAGTTCAGAGCAGTAACTACAGGGAGAAGCCCATTTTCCAGGGATGTTTATAGGAATGTGCATGCACATTTTAGTTCCTTCCAGAGGCTGCAGGAGGTGTGATAGTGTAAAGGAAAGTGTACTCCTTTCATGTAAAGGAGTTATCCCTGGACAAGTGTAAAATCTGATGTTTTTTATTTTAGGCAATTTTGGTTTTGGGGGTTGTGATTTTGTATTGGTTTAGTTTATTTGTTTTGGGTTTTTTTTGTTGGTTCTGTTGGGGTTTGGGGGGGGGTTCTTTTAGGATTAGCAAGAAAAACAGATCAATAAAGACTGAATCTTATTCCCAGTTTTCAAACTCAGAATGCCTTTCAAATATAAGTTCATAATAATTATTTAACATGATCAAAACACAAGGCTTTCCTACAGTCTAAATCTTGGAAGTGATTCAACTCATTCCTCTTCTCTCATGTCCTGGAAATCACCCTGAAGCAGGTGTAGGAGTGTAAAATGGTAGCCTGAAGAGATAAAGATCTGGCAAAGTTGCAAGCAATTGAGACTCTTAACAGTGGGAAATGCCAGGCAACTTTAATCATAGGTTCCTGCTTTAGCTCAGAGTAGGGAAAATGTAAATAGGTAACTTATTTTAAGGGATTATTTAGCAAAGTTACTGTTCATAGCAGCATCATACATAAATCATTCATCCTTTTCAGTGAAACATGTGACCTGGAGAGCAAAGATTTAAGAGACCATTGGAAGAGTGTATTGTGTACACTGTGTGTCTGCTCATCTGACTGAAACAACCATGGGAACACCTCCTGCCTTCTCTCAGCACATGTGATACTGAGTACTTTGAGAGCAAGCCTTACAGCTGATGACTCCTGTGAGGTGTAGAGTGCAGAAGTCCTCGATACCAAGAGTCCTATTGACTCCTGTTAACTGCAGAGAGCAGAACTTAAACTGCACTGATGTTTGGGCTTGTTGAGATTTCAGGTGTAAGGAAATGAAACCAGCTTGATGAATTCTTACACTTGGGAAGTGATTGAGAGCTTCTGCAGGAGGAGCGATGCAGTACATGCAGTCACAGCATTGGGGCAGATTCAGATGCCTTGCTGCTTTTATTTGTTTCAGTTGTGATGCTACCAAACTAGCTTGTGGTGATTCAGCGGTGACTTATTTCACAGCAATTGGTATGTCATTAACAAGACTATGGCAGATGTATCTTCTACCACATAATACCAGTATTGACTTTTGACTTCAGTTTTCAGGAGCATATAAAAGTATCTCCAACTCTCTCATCTGTATTCAGGGAAAATCATGATGGCTATACATTTCTGCATGTATAATGGCTATACATTTTTGAAGCATTTTGCTTAGGTGAATGAGTTTAGGATGGGGTGTTGGAATTTGGGGATAGGGAAGATATGTGTATAAGATATAGTCCTCTTGGAGAGGAGTAATATTATCCAAGAGAATTCAAGATAGGCAAATGCTAAGCCAGTAAGTGGAAATGGCATCCTTCAAAAACATATGAAATGCAAGGACTGTGATAGAAGTGGTGTTCACTTTAAGGTATCTGAGTTACAAAGAAAGCTTGTAGTTAATGGAATTATATCCGCTTCTTTTAATATCTCAGGTTATTCTTTATCTCCTACAGAACATTGCAGAATTTGTTTCCCTGGAGGTGCCTGAAGTAAGGCTAGAAAAATCCTACCTCATCTTTAATAATCCCTCACATGCATGGTAATACTCCAGAATTGTCCTATTATTGTATAGTTTACACTTAAATCGTTTCATCTTTTTGCTCCCACCTTCAAAAAATCCTTTAGAATTATTGGGAGCCAATGACTGCATACTTGAAATACCTTTGCCTTGTTTCCTTTAGACTCACCTGCTTAGGCTGATTTCTTGTGGTGTTGGCTTCTTTCAGAGAGTAAGGCTGTGAAAAATACATTTCTTCCATTATAGTTAATAGAGTCAGGAAGTAATTTGCAGATCGGGAAACAATGGATCTCTCATAATAAAAGCACTGCCTAGGTAACTTAGAAGGAAGGTAACTTGTATTGTTAAGCTTGCACATTTTACTCTTCTTTGTAGGCCATATATTGCTCTCCTGTGCTTTCCACCATTAAACAGTAATGTTATTGCATTAGTGTAAAAGCACTGCTACTTTGACTGGCTTTCCAAAACACACACAGACTCAAATAATGTGTTTCACTGAATTATGAAGGACTGTGTTATTTGTTTATAACTGCTCACTTAGTTATTGCTCTCAGTGCTCTGTGTTACAATTTAATCACTGCTCTGCATCTCTTGAGCTCATGCAGGCTGGTGCGAGGCACTGCAGGGACAAAGCAGAATGACTGGCAGCTAAGTGTTTCAATCAGTCAAGATACTGATTTATTTCTTTGAGGAGGAGTGTAAAGGAAATGAGAATGGCTGTTTTTCGTAACTGATGCACTGAATAGTCATCAGTTAAACTGTGGAGGTCATACATATGAGTTGAAATCTTGAGGAAGGAAAAAACCCCACTAGAATCTGTCTTGTCATCCACACTGCATAGTGACTCTGTGAAGCCTGGGATGTTGGGGCTGTTCAGCCTGGAGAAGAGAAGGCTGCGTGGAGACCTCATAGCAGCCTTCCAGTATCTGAAGGGGGGCTGTAGAGATGCTCATGAGGGACTCTTTATTAGGGACTGTAGTGACAGGACAAGGGGTAATGGGTTCAAACTTTAAGAGAAGAGGTTTAGACTGGATATAAGGAAGAAATTGTTTACTGTTAGGGTGCTGAGGCACTGGAATGGGTTGCCCAGGGAGGTGGTGAATTCTCCACCCCTGGCAGTGTTCAAGACCAGGTTGGATGAAGCCTTGGGTGACATGGCTTAGTGTGAGGTGTCCCTGCCCATGGCAGGGGGGTTGGAACTGGATGATCTTAAGGTCCTTTCCAACCCTAACTATTCTATGATTCTATGTTCAGCATGTCCTGAAAAGGTAGCATGAAGGATGAGTCTGAAATCCTTTCGCTTGCAGGGTTTTCATTGCAAAAGAAGCCAGATGAAGAATTACAATGCTGGATGTTAGAAATTCTTTGTTGTCTGCCTAGTTAGTTACATGTATAACTGTGAAGTTTTTAACTGTATTCAGGATGTTGATATTGCAGATTGCTGAAAATAGAACAGCAGTCAGCTAACAAATTAATTGGAATAGGGCAGGTGATATGAATATCTATGAAAATGGATCCTTTTTGGAGTAAAAATTATAACTTGACAAGAGAAAAAATAGGAGTAAAAACATTGGTGGAATATTATATCTCTGCTTTTAAAGTATTCACAGCTGTAGCTGAGATTGGAACAGATACATTGAAGTTTTCATTGCCCAATTTGATGCCGTAAAAATCATGTAATTTTACATTTCTTCCCCACAAAGCTGAGCTTTGTCCATTCAGTAATATTTTTTCTTACCTTGAAGTGCTGCTTTATAATCTAAACAACAAGAAAGAAAAAATCCTTTTTAGATTGCCAAAACAATAAATATTCTATAGAAGATTTGACAGCATTTCTAAGATACAGAAAAGCTGTTTGTACAATGTAGAAAGTTCAACCAAAGTTCTTTTGCGAATGTTTTATCATCACTTCTTTTGCCCAATTCTGTCTTCCATCTGAACTTGTACAGATACAAAATCCAGAGGAAGCAAGCAGATAATTTTGCATGAAATTAGGTCTTTTAAGACTTTAAACCTCCAGAGCCCACTGAAAATCCATGCTCAACAATCATTGCTTTTATAGCAAGAAAGATACCTTACCTATCAAGAAATTGCTTTAATGGAGTATTCCCTAGAAAGCCCTCTATAACCTACCCTACATTTCATGTTCTGTTTCTGACCTAAATCCTGAGGTTTTCAAGTGGTTTCATAAAATGTATGCACAGAAATTTGATGAAAATGTGGCTCTACATAAAAAAACAGAGCTACTTGAAGGGAAGCTTTCAGTGCTGATAACAGAGAAATGCTTTGCTGTCTCATTGAAAACTGCATGGCTGAAGGTGCAGCTACAGAAGTAGAAAATATGACTTGTCTCTTGATCAGAGCAGAAATTTCAGGCTTTCTGCTAAATGCACTCTGGGGAAGTGAAGGTATCTGTGGTATGAAATGATAAAACCAGCCCTTACTATTGCAGTGGCTGGATGGCAAAGGAGAAGCCCCACTTTTTAATGGCACTGATTTCTCCTTTCTGTGTGTTACATGTGCTACATTCAGATGAATTGGTATTTCTTTTGATGACACCCATAAGACACACATTTTGAGAGCTATTTTGTCTCTTTCATAGGGAATGTGCAAGATACTGTGATAGATGTACGATCATGGTAGTTTTGGAAGATGGAGAAAGTGTGCTGTGGGCAGGAAACAGCTACCTCAGCTTTTCTTTTCCCTCCTGCCTCTTTTCTGAGCTAACAGTCCATTCCATCTGAATACAGATCTATTCTTAATGTGTTGGACTACATTATTTAGCCCACTACTGCAAGCTAAATTGTTACCCCTGGAGATAAAATTGCTAAGTTGATTTAACAGGGCTTTGTTAATCTAGAATTTCATTTGTACCTTCTCTTGGATCTGTCTATTGTAGGTTCTTTGTGTTTAGTAAGTATGATTTTGACAAAAAGACACAAATATACGCTAATAGCATCTATTTAGCTAGCTCCTCAGTGCCTGGGAGAAAGCTGTCAAGGAGACTTGTCTTATAAGAATCAGTTAAAACTTGCTATTAAGTCCTGTAGTGCTTCTGTTTGCACCACATCGATCCTTTAGAAGTGAGACAGTGAAGAAGCAGATGCCTATTATGCTCCTTGGCTGTGAGTAATTACTGAGAAATACAGAAAAGAATACCTAAGTGTTCTAGTCCTAATCTCTTTAGTGGCTGCAATTCTTACTCCTGTATGTTTTGAATACAATTTGCTAGAACTGCCAGTTAAATACACAACTGGCTAAAAAGATCTGCAGTGGTTACAAATACTGTGAGGTCTGCTTGCTGAGAGAGAGATCAAATAGGCCCCTGGAAAAATATGGATAAGGATTACATGAAAGAGTGAATATTCAAGTCTGGAATGTGTTTTTCCTACAGTATCTATTTCCATTTTCTGTGAAATGACTCGCAATACTTAGGTTATTTCACATTTTGTTATAATCTCTTGGATGGAGGTCAGATTTGAGATTTACAGTCTGAAAACATGTTGAAATGATTCTCGATGATGTCTGGAATATTTGCAAGGTTTTAGCAGCTGATATAGTGCAGATGAGTGTGTAACACAAATAATGGCATTTATTATCTATATTGCCATCCAATTCCTCAGAGCTGTGGAGGTGCACTGGGACCCTCCTTCCCTTTGGTTTTCCCCAGTGGTATTACGCACTGTATAAAACAGGAAAAAAAAGAAATCTCAAATTACATTTTACAATGCTTGATAGTAGAGACAGTAGCAATTTTCTGAAACACCAGAATGATGGGTGTCTGTTTATCAACTTGTCAGTAGTGTCAGTACTTTGATATCGACATCTTCTATCCCTTTCTTTCTCTTTCATTAAATCACACCATAAAAAGATGTATTCAAGGTGATATTTTAACAACAAAGAATTGGCTTTGGAGCACTGTGTGGCACTGCTTTAAGAGGGCAGCCTGGAACCACCCTCCCTGAAGATGCTTGTTTGGCAGGAAAGTATGGTGATGTAGGTAGAGAGGGTCAGAAATGGGATGAGTATGAGTTATTAGTGGTTTAAAAGTATTACATGTGCTAAAAATGATAATCCTGGTATTCATTCTCCTACATCAAGGAGACATGATGAAAGAGGCCACTAAAATGGTTTTTGCAGTGACGTTTTGGATAGAATATGAATGGAGCAAAACTGAGATTTACAGACAAGAATCTGTAGTGATTGACTTGTGAGACAATAACTCACAAGCAGTCTGTGCAGCTTTTAAACTAGCTTGTGGAGCAAGATGTTCATTATACTGTTCTGAACCTGGTCACTCAGTACTGTCTTTAAAGGGAGGAAAGGGGGGGCAGTTTTCACAAATGCTATAACCTCATAGCTTTCCTACCTGCTTCAAGCACCACATACAGCAGACTTTGCCAGGTTGAATTTTGCGTAATGCCTGATCTGCTTGCATGTAAGCTCTGGCTGATGAGCAAAATAACCATCCCACTTGACTTGAGTAAGACTTGCCACAGGCCCTAAGTTTTTCTGTGGCAGGTTTTCATAGGATCAGGCTTCTGTTTGTTGCATTTATTTGTGTTTTTCTTAACGGAAAAAGAACAAGTTCTGTATTACCTGTAACGTGTTGAGTGTCAAAGGCTTTTTGTTTGCAAACAGTTTCCTAGTTCGTACTCATTTCCGCATAAACATCTATTCTTCCCCAAATTATTATGTCTCCTCAGAGTAGTCTTCAGCTAAAGAGAGGACAGATTTACATCATTAGCAGTATAGTGTCTCAAAGCTGTGATTTATGATAAGGAAAATATGATTGTTGTGTTGTAAACCCAAAGGTGTTCTTGCTCATATTGCCACATTTGGCCATGATTTACGTATTTCTATCCTCTTAATTTCAAAGGATTTTTTTCTAGTCAGGAGTTAAATGAACCCATTCAGTGTTTATATTTATGCAAACGATCATTGTGTCATTAGGATTGCAACATAAAAATAGAAGTGACAGATATTTTACATACCTTTGAGCATTAAAAGTGATTACAATTGCTTACATAAAAGGAGTTGCTTTATTAATTAATTAACTCGGAGAAAAAATGCTAGTGACCCTCTGAAGGAATATCAATAACTGAAACATTAATTATGCAAATAAGAACTGTCTTTACTGTTCATTATTCATCATTTAACATGAAAATTGCCTTTTGAAATAATGCTTCATTCATATATTTCAATAAATGTCTAATCTGCCTGGGCCGTCGCTTGGGTCTACATTGTGAGACAAAGACTCTGCAATGACATTGACACGCACAGACCCCTTGCTCCCTTGCGGCACTTGGTTCAAGTCTCCATACCCAGTTCCTAATGCTGGGCAGGTATTTTTTGGAAGGATTGCTTTCTGAGGCAGCATTTCTTCGTGAATGAGTTCTTGTGCAATCAGTGTTCAGAGAGATAGGGTTGGTGTATTTCATAGGTGGGGAGGAAGGGGAGGAAAGAAGCAGCCAAATGTTTGAAGAGCTTTTGTGGCTTTCTCATGGTTTCAGAGGGAGGCTATAGCAAGCAGAGCTATAGAACCAGCCCAGCCCCAAGGCCTGTTTGAGGCTGCTGAGTTGTGGGATTGACTTTTTCTTTGGTGAGTCAGTAGAGATAGTAGCAAGGCAAACAGTGTAAGGAAAACCAAGTTAGACTGCGTGTTTGATTACTCTGAGCTTATGCACTCAATCATCTTGCCTGGTCCCTTTTACATTTTGAAAGCGTGACTCTATGCAGCCTGTCAAGTGCTGCAGGTGATTTCATAAGGGTTAGGAGAATACTTCCCTTGTGAAGAGCTCTGCCTTTTTATTTTCTGAAGTGTCAGAGTGTGTTATCAAATTCTGATGAAGGATTCCTGGTGGGTTTTATTCCTTTTCATATCCCTAAAGACAACAGTCGAAGGCTTCCCGGTTACTTGCTCAGGTGTCCATATTGTATATATAAGTATACCTGCAAGGTATATAAGTATACCTGCAAGAGGAGAGAGAGGAGAAGCAGAAAGAAAGGCTGTGCTGCAAATAATCTTGCTTCAGCTTTGAATATGCAGGCAAAAAGTAGTAGCCACGCAGTACCAGAAAATGTTTTACTCTCCACTCTCTGAAGACTACCTGCTTGTAAGCGTAAGATTTCCTTCTTTAATACCCTAGAACTTGCTATGCCAATAGTGAAAGGGCTGATGAAGAAATATGTTCCCCCCCTTCCCTTGTAGTGTGATGAATTGTGGAAGTCCTGATTGAAAATTCTAATCACAGCCTTGCAGTCCTTCAGATCACAACCCTTGACAGTTGATTCACTCCTTTTCATGCCTGCTGCCTCTGACTGCTTCTGGTGCCTCTTATGCATGAGTCTATCATTAGCACACAAAGCATGATGGATTGGTTGGGGTACCTCTATCCTTAGAACCTGGGAAATGCTTCTTTTTCAGAATCAAAGAACCTGTGTGTGACATCGTCATGAATGAGAGAAGAAAGTAATACAGTATTGGATGTGCCTGTTTGCTGCCACTGTTTAGAGAGAAAATGATGCATTATGGGGAATGTAAGTATATGGTCTGTTTGTTTGGGGTTTTCACTTCTTGTGAGCGAACGATGCAGAAAATCCTGGGTCTTAAATAATACATAAGCTGACTCTGAGTTGCAGTAGTTTTTGGAAATCAGAACTGCAAGCACTTATGAAATCCTGCTTAAAGACCAGTCTGTTCATGAAATCTGTGAATTCTCAGTGTGATCTGGTGACCAAAATGATTAGGAATAATTGGGTTTGCTGCTGACTGTGGATTATCTCCTATAGACCCTTTCAACAGGAAACTTTTGCAAATGTTTGCATCTTGCAAATGCTTTTATTCATCTGTGTGACTTGGCATTTAATGTTTCAGTGAACAAGGCAGTTAAGTTTTGGCTCCAGTGAAAGATTGATAGGAGCAATTTTCGAATGTGGTATCAAAACAAAGTGAAAATATGTCATGTTCAAATACAGAGCTCCGATGCGTCATGCGGTCTTGTAATAAATGAAACAGCGCTGCAGACCTGACAGATTTGCAAGAAAATGTTTTTAAATTTATGATGATTAATTTTCAAGATAAACTGCAATAAAAAAAGGGGTTAGTAGATGCTTAAAGGAGGTGAGGGGAAGCAGCTTTCTGAAATGAAAACAAGCAGGTAATGATAAGGCTGCCTTCGCTTTTATATCATGCTCTCTAAAATTTGTGCAGTGAGTAAATTGATATTCTGGCTGCTGCACCTGGCAATAATAGCCACTCATGCAAGCGTAACATCTTGGGGAAACTCCACTTCTTGGATTTGTACTGTTGCTTTGTACAGGTCGTCTCAGAAATAGGAGCAACACAAAGAAGAGCTGAGTACTTGCTACCAGGCCTGGTGATTGTGCTTGAACCATCAAAATAAACCAGCACTGAACGTAGTGGGAAAACAGAAATAGCACTGTAGTTCCTTGAGAGAAAACCAAACTTTTTCTGAAACTCAGTATATTCATTCATCTTCAGCATTTACCTCTTAAAGATTGACTTTGTTTTGCATTAAAGCAATTAAATAGGCTCTAATTAGGCTGATAGACTGACAAAGTTGGGGCTGTTCAGCCTGGAGAAGAGAAGGCTGCATGGAGACCTCAGAGCAGCCTTCCAGTATCTGAAGGGGGGCTATATTGATGCTGGGGAGGGACTATTCATTAGGGACTGTAGTGACAGGACAAGGGGTAACGGGTTCAAACTTTAACAGCAGAGGTTTAGACTGGATATAAGGAAGAAGTTCTCTACTATTAGGGTGGTGAGGCACTGGAATGGGTTGCCCAGGGAGGTTGTGAATGCTCTATCCCTGACAGTGTTTAAGGCCAGGTTGGATGAAGCCTTGGGTGAAATGGTTTAGTGTGAGGTGCCCCTGCCCATGGCAGGGGCATTGGAACGGGATGATTTTAAGGTCCTTTCCAACCCTAATGATTCTATAATCCTATAATCAATGCAAAGAATACAGTTTGGTAAGAGAGAAACTGATTTATTTAAGCATTGCTAGGTAGTATTGGGCTAAAAGCTTGCTTTGATGCCATTCATAATTTGTAAGAATTTAGCCATATGTGCCAAGTGCTTAAGTCTTCTTTGTATTGATTCAGGTTTGTTTCTAATGGTAGGGTGTCTTGCTTCACTTCTGCCCATTTCATTGTGGTTGCACAGCTGCCTTGGTAATCAACAGGTGCAGAATAGCTTTATACAGCCATTAGTACTTCGTAGCTGCTGGCAAACATGACTTAATAAAGGGAATGAAGAAACTGCACACTGGGACAGATCCTGGATCCAGTATAAACTGGTACAGCTCCGCTGCCCTGGGGTAGCTGTTTTGAAGTTTGTTCCATGTGGTTATATATAAGAAACTACATTAAACTGAGTGATGATTTGCACTGTAGCTCTTTCTTTAGTAGCATTTAGCTTAACCAATACTTGCTTTTTGACTTTAAGATTGTCTTAATTAGATACAGGCTTTTATATATACACATACAGACCATCTAGTCTATATATAAAGTGACATATTGAAGCAGTGACATTATTTTGCTTGTTATTTAAGCATGTGTTCAGTAGTTTTCCCCCCCTGTAAGGTCTCTGTGCTGCATCTAATGTCCCTCATGTAGTATCAGTTCCTGCCAAATGCAAAAAGGTTAAATAGTGTCATTCCCTATCAGTTATCCTTCACTTCTCCTTTACTTCAAGTAACTGTGTTGTGTTATGGCGAAAACTGATGTAACTTTTGTTCATGTCAGTTTCTTTGCTCTTTTCTTTCTTAGGTCTATATGCACTGAATTGATACTGATTCAGATGTTCATTTTAAAAGTAGGCTCTTAGATATATACTTATGCATCTAATTAATTGAAACTACTACTGGTGGTTCAAGCTGTGGTAGGACCTGATTATGCTCAGTGTTTCTTTATGTTGGGTGTCTTTTTAACAGCTGAGGCTGCATTCCATGAGCAGCTCAGTGCTGTTCAAAGGGCAAGGCTTACTCATCTCCTGCATATACACTGTTGCTTGTTGGGTCTCTCTTGTTTAACAGCTGAGAAGACATTTCTGTTCAAAGATATGAGGAACTTTTGGAGAGGGGGTATTAGGAAGGAAGTGGGATGCGTTGTGACAGAAGTGTGACAAAGAAAGGAATAAGCCTTTGCAGTGTGTTTGGACAGGGCCCTAGCTTTGTCTCAGAGAGGTTGAAAGTGAGCTTTCATGTTGGAGATGGAGGAAATAAAAGAGTTTCAGAAAGGATATGAGCTGCACTTTTTTTTTTTCAGAACAGGAATTGAACAGGAAAAACATAAATTGGAAACATCAATGTAATGTTATTGTGAAACAGCCAGAATGCATTTAAAAGGGGATGCTATGGTTTTTGTCAGCACTGTAGATATTTACACGGGAATGTTTTATGTTGCTAAGAAGTTATGTAGGAGACCCCAATAGTTGTTTGCCAGCTGTTAATTTCAGCATCTCATATCCTACCTTCCTCATCTTCAGCAGTGCTTCTTCTCTGTTAAAGAAAGACACCTGGTGGTCCTAGAGTTTTCCTTGACATCCTTGGGGCGGTGAGTGTGTAGCTCAAAGGCAGTCTTCATCTGTAGACTATAAATCCACTTGGCAGGTAGTAGAAAAGAAAAATTCTAGAAGCCATTTTGGCTGTAAATAATTTTGAGCTGGGGTTACTGTCTGAAGATAGTTCTGAATGCGCTTGTCCATTATATTGTATACTGTATATCACAGAATCACAGAGTCCCAAGGGTTGGAAGGGACCTCAAAAGATCTTCTAGTCCAACACCCCTGCAAGAGCAGGGTAACCTAGAGTACATCACACAGGAACTTGTCCAGGTGGGCCTTGAATATCTCCAACGTAGGATATCCATTATATTGTATATATTGTATATCTCTGCAGAGTCACGTTACCAACAAGGTCCCTATCTTACTGTGTACAGATAGAAGAAAAAACCCAAGGATTCAAATATAAAAGTAGTATCATCAGCAGGTGAAAAAAAAGAAAATACCAAACCAGAGTGCAAGTATATAGCACATGGTGCTTGCTGCCTTTAGTGCACTTCAGAATGGCTTTCAGATGCAAGCAAGTTGCTTTGATCCTCAGTCCTTGATATCAAGGATTGTTTTTTTCTTCACCTCCAGCTAATGCAACTATCTGTGATGGAGGAAAAAAAAACCAACCCTGGTCTTAGCAGATGTTTGCAGCTCTGTGTTTTATCAGTAATCATAGAAGGGAAATGCATGTGTTTGTGCTTGTCTAGACTGCATGCCACTTCAGATGGAATCAATATTTTTAGGGGGAGTATGTTTGATCTGCATGGAGGTATTTTCATGTGTTCAGTAGAGATCAGCATTAATTAGTTTCTCAGAATTAGAATCCAAATGTACTTCAAAAGTTGAAATATACTAGGTGAGGCTTTCAAAGGGCCACAGGAAATTTAGCCATGCTGCTTCTATCATTTACATACTTTGAATGTGAGAATCTTGATATATAAAATGTGTCAGATTGTGTTCTGTGCAGCACTTAACTGGATATTAGCCCATACCTTTACTGCTTACTGTTTGTAAAGTGTTCTACAGTCATCCTACATGGGCTTGTCTGCACTGAAGCTGTTTTTCCATTCCCAGTGAATGCTTTGTTCCTGCTCTGGAATTGCCAGTAATCCATTGACAATTCACATTCACTATAACATGAATTTTTCACAATCTTAGTTTGTTTTAGAAATGAGAGCACTCTGGAAGACTGATTGCTTACACTGTGGCATTTACACTGGGACAGAATGCAAAGTTTCTGAAGCATAAATATTCACAAACATATGATGTCTCATGTGAATGTGTTGTTTAGTGATTCTGATGTCTGTTAGTGCCTGACAGGAAGTGACCAGAAAAGTGTGTTGTTTACTTGCAGTAACAATTGGATTGTATCTCTTTTGCAGTTTCTGACAAGTTTAGTCTCAAATAACCTGTAGTTGTTTACTATCTGAGCTGATAAAGGTTTTGGAAGTTAATTCAGGGAACGTCCGAATTGTACTTACCACCGAAGGAGAAGGTACACGCGTTGTGAGCTGGATTATATTTAATGGTGTAAAACATCATGATTGTTTATCTTAAGGATTTGAACTGTTTGTAGTTACATACAAAATCTAATGGTCTAAAGGCATTAACAAGCTCATCAAATTTGAATATCACTAGTTTGTAGGTCTTGTGTGTGGTCTTCTAGAGATCCTGTGTGTGAAGGTTATCCTCTTGCCTCTGACTGCCTGCTGAAAGGCAGAGATGCATTTGTGTTGGGTCTCATGGACTTGTCTGGAGGTTTGCATAATACTGGAATTGGCTTGAAGAAAGTTGCAAGAATTTCTTAAAATATCCCATAAATGTGTTTAACTAAATAGTGTGGATTCTGTTTTAAAACGTTAACAAATGCAGATTTTGTGATGTCATTTGCTTCCACAGCAAATCTACTGTGAAAGAGGCTTTTTATTTACAAAATAAGGTGATATTTAACAGCACTGTTGTGCAAGTATGTAACTTCTTAACACAAACCAGAAAACACTTGTAAAGCTAGGCTGATATTTGAGATTGGTATTCTGAATCCTATCAAGAAGTACCTAAGTTATATCCATCCACCTCAGTGACTAACACGATGACATTTACAGATAGGCCTTTGACTTTATAGTTTGTCAAATGTGACCTGTGTATCTCAGGCTGTATCAAATCAAATATGAATTCTAAAGCTGGAATCCATCTGTGCATGCAGAGTTATTTTCTTAGGTTTCACTATAAATGATTTTTATACATTAAGGCAGTTCCATTCCCATCTGTGATGTGAGTTACCACTACTATACTGCTGTAACTATCAGTAGTTAGTGTTGTAACTACTGTTACGATACAGTTCTTACATTATTAGGATTATCAGAGTATAAGAAATAATTTGAATTATAATGGTTATGAGTTTTGAACCTCATGAGAAACTTCTAAAGATGATGGAAGGACACCCATTGAAGCTAGTTGACTTTGATCTCACTGTATGTTATTTCTTCTGATGCTTAAGGCTGTAGTTATGCAATCTGGTATGCATGAACCACATTGTAAAAATAGGGATTTGTCAGTATTCTGATATACCCTTTGACAGGATGAGCTAAATTCTTAGTGGAGACTTCAGTTTCCCTCTTAAATTGGTGAAATATTTTTCTACTGAAGACTGAGTGCGGAGTGTTTCATGAGGTTTTGTATGTATTGAACTCTGCTATTTGTCAATGGAGCAGCTCATGCACACCCTTTGTATTTGCTCAAAGGGAAATATGGGTACTTCAAAGGTCTGCTGAAGAGACTTGGAGATGTTCAGGAAGTTGAGCATGTGGATTCAGTCTTTGTCCCTAGTGGTAATTGCTGGCAAAATGAAAAGTGCCAGGAAAGCTGAATTTCCATCCTGCTCTGCCATTGTTTGGTAGGGGTTACTGAATCATTTTTGCAACAGGCAATGCAATATTTTAGCTTCCTTTTCAACTTGTATCTTGGCAATGAAAGCAGATCAGTCAAAAGAGATATTGTTGGATTACATGTGAAGTCAAGATTTATACTTCCCCAAGGAAAATACAGATTTCTGTATAGCCCATGTTACAGTCCAACAGCAGACTTAATTAAAGATTAAAAATGTGATCTGTAATAAGAGAAAAATGTATTGATATGTTAATCTTTTAAGCAATAACCAGTGTGGCTTGTCTTAAACGGTCTAGACTTCCATTTTAACATCTAGTGACAAAGTGAAAAGGCTGTACAAACGTATGGTACTTTAATTAATGGGGGCAATATTAAGCTTTGAAAGTTCTCTGGAGCTTTTGTCTCTGTTGGAGCATTGTGTGTGCTGTGAATCTTCCCTAATAGTTAAAGCAAATGAACTAAAATAGCCTTTGGGCTATTTTGTTGCACCGTGGTGTTAGAGAAAAAATTAATCCTGTGCCATTTTGCATTTGCTGTCTGGGAATCAAAGTGTGAAAGCTAATTTAAAAACTTTCACACTTGGCTTGAATGAGGACTGCCCGTGCTTGGAGAATGGTAAATTGAACACAATTAGCTCAAAGTGGGCTAGCTTAGATGCACCCATCAGCCTCAAAGTGCCCAGGCTTAATGACTGCTCTGATAAACTAACCTAGAGGTTGCAGAAAAGAATTTAAAGGCACTAAAACCTTACCCTGAATAGAATAGATCTTTGAAACTGATGTAGCTTGTACAAGGAAGGGTGAGGAGCTCTGTTGACAGGGAGGTGGTTAGGCAGAGCACAGTGCTGCAGCTGGGAGAAGGGAAAGGAACAACTGCTGAACCTGGTTGTAAATGTTAAAGACATAATTATAATCAAATTTTGTAATTATTGTAAGTATAATACGTTGTAATAGCAATAAATTACTATTTGTGGTTTCTGAAGCAGTTGGGTGTCATAGGTATTTACAGAAGAGGCAGCTGGTACAGCTGTGGAAGAATGAAGTCCTGGAATGTGTCAGGGAATGATGGCTGAATGAGTGCTAGTGTTTTAATTTGGAGACATAATGTGGTTTCGAACTTAGTCTCTCAATGGTATCTGTTTATCAAGTGTTGCATCAACATATAATGGGGACACGAGGTCCAAACTTAATTGATAAAGTGAAATTCCATGCTTGGTGTGAGAGTTCAGAGGAGCTGTCAGACTGGATGTGAGCAGATCTGTCAGACTGCAGATGCTCTAGAGCTAAGGATTTTAGGAAGACGACTGAAGAAGCGAAGGATGATGAGCAGCTGAAGTTGTGCGAAGAGTTATCTGCAGTGACATAAGCTGCTACTCTTTAAGTATAAAGCTGCTTCTCTTTGAAGATGGGATGCTGTTAATGGCAGTAGGCAGTGGCTTTTGGGGTAGCATTTTTCTATGACAACATATCAGAAGATGTGTTTGGAACTCATCCAAAACCTTCCCCTTCTTTCCCCCCTTACTCTCCCTTTTTGGAGAAGAGTTTTATCTTCAGGTGCTGAGTGAGGTCTCAGCTCAAGGAGGACTGTACTAAGCAACCACTGATTTTCCTAGTGGAGAGAGACCCTGATGGTAAATTGAATAGAAGTGAGTCTGCAAATTAGCATTTTACATGTCATCCAGTCTTATGTGAGCAACACAAATCGTGCAGACAACAGTGTTTTCAGTTAATGAACCCAGCCATAAGCACTATTCACATTTAACATATTTACTGGGGGTAGCATCCAGTCAAAACTTTTTGCATGAATTAATTCTTTTTGCATGAATACTGTGTGCATGAGTGCATCCATTTGTGTGTGGATTTGTATATGTGTGTACACTATTAGCGTATGCAGTGTTAAAGCATATATAGTAATACAGAAAGAACCTCTGAAGAAGTTTCATTATGCATGTAAATATATTCAGCAGAAGACTTAAAATAACTCTTTAATGGGGAAAAAAAAGGGGGGAAATTATGCCATTTGACATGAGGAATCTATTTTGAACTATAGTTTATGCACAGTCTGTTTTCTGCCTTTCCTTTCTGGAAATTGTTGCCTGAAATATTCTGGTAGTGTGCAAAGGCTTTGCTTTCAGTTTAATTTTAAATGTAATTTGCCTGAATGCTGTCAGGATAGACAGTAAAATTGGAACTTCGTAATATTTGGTGCTCAATTTCTATGGAAATAGAGTTCAGGATACAACTTTGGATTCTTAAGTAAAATAAGATGGAATCAGACATGTTAATGATTATTTTAAAATGTTTTCAAGCCTATGTAAATGTATTTTCTGCCATGATTTGGTTGGTTATATGGGCAGCTTGGGGGAGGGTTTGTAAAAGTCATAGATCATAGAATCATAGAATGGTTTGTTTTGGAAGGGACCTTAAATATTGATCTAAAGACATGAATGAGCTTTCTCTATCTGTTAATCCAACTGTTCTTTAATGGATAAAAATAGAGTCGAATTACTTCACATAAAAAACCCCAGGGCATTATTTACAGAGTTTCAAGCAGAATGACTCAATATTCTGAACATTCTCATGTTTAGGTCTTGAGTAGAGTGACAGAGGGTTACTTTGCAGCTAAAAGGCTAAGCATTCTCCCCTGTGTTTGCTTATAGACTAGTGATATCGTTTGTTCTTCAGTTAGACTTCAGTCCTGATAGGAATACTAAGTCTTGCTTAAAACTAAAGTAAAGGTTTTTATTAATATGAAGTGTTTTCTTTGAGAAGGTTTTCAACCTGTTAATGTGTTTGTGACCAATATAACTTCAAGTGCAGCCAACTTGGAGAATATATTTGTGAAGGTTGCTGTGGATCTGTCTCAGTTACTCTCCTTATGATGTTCCAGTCTGTTCAGCTCTGATGAGGAGCTGTTTCTGGTCATGTGGTGTGGACTCCAGTGCAGTTCCTGCAGGTGGACCCAGCCAGCAGAACTGATAAGACTGCTTCTGCTCTTACCAGAGCTATAGCATTACAGTAAAGCATAAATCACAATGAGACATCTGTACTGTGAGTCTCAAGGCATGTGTTCCTTTCAGATTCATCAATCTGGAGAAAACAAAACCCGATGCAGAACACAGACGCATATCCTTGTCTTTTTGAACCATAAGCTGGATTGCAGGTATTCTGAACTTACTCTCATGACCACTCTGTCTTCATCTTGGGCAGTTACAAGACTTTGACTAACATCCTTATGGAAAACTAAGCTGGCAAACAGTCATGCCTTCTTCAACAGGGCTGCTTCTCAATAGATCCTGGTGTTGAATGTGCAAAGCAATAGAACTTTATTCCCACTTGATGGGTTTGGTCAGGTCAGCCCTATTGATTGACTTACCAGAGCAGGACCCTGCTGTCCTGCTTTCTCATCTGTTCTGTGCACGAAACCATCTAGTGCAGGAGTAACCGTGGTGCTTTGTTGTGCTTTTGAGGTGGTGGTAGGTAAAGTACCATCAGTCTTTAGTGATGTATAACTTGTGGAGACAAACTGAGAAGATGGGAGAGAAGCCTTCTCTTGGCTGATGTCATGTTTTCTAAGGAAAGTCTTTGGCTCAAAGATGGGCTACTCTGTGTGGTTGGTTGGTTTGGTTTATTTAATAAAGCAGTGCATTGCTTATGATAATAGAAGCCTTTTTTGAGCTTCCGGGTCTCAAGACTGTATTTCGTCTTTCCAAGCAGTTTTGCTTACTGCTTTGACACAAAAAGACATGAAAATCACAACTGGACCTCCTGGTTTGCCTTCCTATCCTGCTGTGCTGAAGTCTTGTTTGAAAGATAGTCCCTTCTGCAACATATTGCTAAAGTAACTTTTGCAGAAGTGGGTGCTGAAAGAGTGCAGCTTGCAAGCTGAATTCAAGAAGGCACCACAATATGGTTGTGGTACACCTGTGTTGCCTCTTTTTCCTGGATGCTATTACACACATGCATAAAAATGTAAATCACTGTTACAGAGCCAAGCACATCAGTAAAGAAATGCTAAATTTAACATCCTCCAGATGGAAGAGAACTGAATGTGGAGTTGTGGATGCAGTCACGTAGTAGCTTTCCTTTCCACACAAAGTCTTAGTACAAAAGAATGGATCTGTGCTGGAGGATCAAAATCAGGGTTGCATGAAGTCAGTGTTGGTAGGAAACTTTGCTGCTTAGTGAGCAAAGGAGGAGGAGGAAGGGGCGATCGCATACCTCAGGGCAGCAGGACTTAAGCCTTGGAGATTGAACTGTATTTATCATTGCTTTTGTGATGTGGCATGCAAGACATCAGCTCCAGTAGACACACATTGCTTTGGTAAAGTTATAAGAAGCTAAAAAGAGAATTAATACTGGAAAATATCAAGCAACTTTAACCACATCATATTGCCAAACGTCATTATAATTAAGCCAAAATATGTTGTGAGTATCCAAAATAGCAAAATCTCTATACAAATGACCTAAAAGACTAAAAAAATTATTAATTTTCACTCAGAATTTATTATCATGTTTTGGGCTACTGTAATATGCATTTCTTTGAATGGATTACCTGAGTTAATGAATTAAATAGCATTCCTTGCAGCTACCATCTAGCCACATGTAGCTCCTGTGTACTTATGAACTGGAAGTGTGAAGTGTTGTCTGTGCCTATGGTTGGAAGGAGATCCAGAAAATGCTTTTAAGTGTGGTTTTAGACAATGAACCAAAGTTTTCTTCACTGATCTAATACCATGTCAATAGTCTTACAGGGTTTTTTCCTTTTTATTTTTAATTGACTTTATTGCTAGGCCCTGTTCTGTGATTATTATTGATGGAATAATCAGGAATCTGCCCTTCTTGCTGTGTGTTTGGAAAATGAATACTGAAGAGATCCATGTTTTTCAAACACCCCCCCTCACACACCTCTTTGCTCTTATTAAAGTAAAGAATATGATGTATATTGGGCTGTTTAAAAATCTAAGTAGGAGGAAGAATTCACTGCAGATGATGCTGTGGAAAGGCTTTGCAAGAGAAGGGCAATCAAGTAGGGATAATTAGAGTTACTATTTAAATATGCAGAAAATGAAAAGCTTATCTGGAAAAGCAGAGTGAAGTTATAACAGCGTAAGACTAATGTAAGAATGATTTGCAAGCAATAAAATCACATCTCCCTGACTTTGTAAGTACAAAATAATAAGCAGTATTTAATAATGGAGACTGTAATAGTCTGGGTTATAAACCCAGTGGTATGTGATTTTAGCATTAGATCTTACCTGAAGGAGATAGATTGGTTTAACACTGATAGAGCTGAGCTATGTGAGGATTACAGGTATTTGGAATGTATGTGCAGTGAGGGACGAGAGTAATTGCTCAAGATAATCTCCTTGCAGTTAACTCAGAATAATGATATGAAGTTGGCAGAATGGCAATTCTTGGATTTTACTTCTTCCTCCAAATCAGTCTGAGTGTATGAACGCCTCTGAAGGAAGCAGATGTGACTCTTACTGCTGGCGTCATTTAAGAAGGCTTGATGAAGAACAGAAGAATGTGCTGTTCAGAACAAATCCTCCTTGGCAGAGAAGTGGATAGGATGGTCTTCAAGTTCTTAATAATGTCTGGTATTTGTAACTCTGTCATTATTTTCATTAATTAACTGGAGTGGGTAATGCAAACATCACACTTGTTCCACAACTAATATTATTGCTGCTTGCTATTTAGTCTGTGGAACTGAAAAAACCCCAAATAATCCAGAATGTTCAAGTGACACATAGGCAATAACATCACTGAACACATATTTACCCAAATGGCTTTAATTGGGTATCATCTACTGTCTCACCATATTGTATGGAGAGCCTGTATGATTTCACAATCTGGGCAGAGCCAAACTCTGCCTAATGGTGGGCATCGAGAGGAAGCTTATGGGGAGCTGCTAGAAATGCTGTCATTCAGGAGCTGGTGTCTTCCCTGGGGCTTAGCTACAGAGCATGTGGCTGCCAGAGGTACCCTGCTCAAAGGAGAAGCAGAGCCAAGGGTCTGACTACTTGCAGTCCTTCGAGTTCCTATTGCACTTTCACAAGGATGCTTAACCCAAGGGTCCTGGCTACCTTCCAAGTAGAATAATTAAGTTCTGCATTCCTAAATTCCCTCTTGCTTTAATTGGATTAGGAATTCTTCACCTAGTGGCTTTAAACTCGGCTGGCTGAACAACTACTTTAAATTGATAGCAGAGTCTTTATTCCAGATTAGGTTATGTTATCCCTGATTATACTGTACATTGTTTTAAGTGTACTGGGTGTTTCAGGAGTGTGCAAAGTAGATCAACATTTTACTTATATTGTTAATTGATTTTCTTTGCTGAAGCACACTCATTTGATGGTTATTCCTGATTACTCTTAACTTACAGGCCTTGTTAAGACTGTCAAATCATAGAACAGTTTAGGTTGGAAGGAACCTTAAAGCTCATCCAATTCATGGGCAGGGACCCCTTCCACTGGAGCAGCTTGCTCCAAGCCCCTGTGTCCAACCTGGCCTTGAGCACTGCCAGGGATGGGGCAGCCACAGCTTCTCTGGGCACCCTGTGCCAGCGCCTCAGCACCCTCACAGGGAAGAATTTTTCCTAATATCTCATCTAAATCTACCTTCTAATCAAAGAGAGCTTATAAAAATATTTTAGATCTTCTCTGCATCTAGGAAGCCTTCTGTCTGCTTGTGTGTGTGGCTTTAATCTCGTTTGTGTAGTCAGTGAAATCTAGGGCACCACTGAAGTTTAGTCTTCACCATGCATTCAAATGTTCACCTGATCATTGAGATTGCTTTGTACTTTGCAAAAACAAGCTTGTAAACAAGGGAATCTGTGCTACATCCCTACTGAAATATGGCTTCCTTTCTAGTGTGCCAGTAACTTCTGTTTGGGTACTGGAGCCTAAATAATTGATTTTTCAGCGTGTGTTGCACGGCATTTTAAAACCCAGGCTTCATTGTCAGTGAGTTCTGGGATTCTGCAGACATTTTAATTGATGAATGGGGTTATCCAAAAGACATATAAAGTAATGAGAGTGAGTACATGGTTTACATCTTAGAAGTTCATTTTTTGGACAGCACAAATCTGTGCTATGGGTAAAATTCAGATTAGCTCACTTAACGGTTCACCTGGCTCTAATGACACCTAAATTTGGAACTTGCAAGCATCACTGGCCTATAATCGGAATATGTTTTGCCCTGCATAAAATGGAATTATATTAGTCAATTCGCATTAGCCAAGTCTGAATTCTGTGTCTGGTTGGATTTAGTTGCACTGTGCTGATGACAGCTCTGTTTGGCTTTTTGTTTGACCTGGATATGTGCATCTTTCTTAGTGCTGTCAATCTTCTCTTATGTTGCTCAGTGTACTCCTGTTACTGAAAATCCAAGATCTGTAGCCCTTTATTAAATTATAGTGTACATTTCGTGTACCTGTAACATTTACCTTTGGGCATTAGGTCTTTTTTCCCTCAAAAATAACTTAGTACAGGATTTTGTGGGAGTTTCTTACTCTAACATCTCTGAAAGCTCTTGAAATAAAAAGGAGGGGGGACACACGATGCCACCTTTGTGGGAAAGTCTTGAAAAAGAAAGAAAAGTAGTAATTTAGAACACATCTGCTTTTTCAGTTATTTAAATAAGGAACATATTTCTTGTAAGTAATTACACAGAAGTCCTAAAAAGCAGGATTTCACCTGTGTTATGGGCTATAAATGCACTTTCTATACCATTCTATCCCCTTTCTCTGCACTGATTGTAAAGGACTGCTCTAAACGGACATAAAGCCTTTTTACTGTGGACTTGATGTTGTTGGTATGCAAAGAGGGAGGGTAAAAGCAGCATCCTGTCTTTCATCCTTCTGGATGAGGATTAATCATGATCACAGCTGCAGAATAATGCAGATCTTAGCTGCTAGGCTTGGAGAGGGGGAAGGGCCAGGGCATCGGGAGAGGGGAGGACATGGGCTGTCTTCCACATGCCCCCTTTACCCTCGGGGGCAGCACGTTTAACAGAGGAGTTGCAAGAAGCGGACTCTCAGAGATTGTTTTCCTTCCATTGACTTAGCAGACCCCCTTGTATTTCAGTTTATGCCTGCTGTCTGCCAGAAGCATTCCTTGACTCCATGTGCACTGTCTCTTATGATGGGATACAGCATAGCACTGTCTCCACTATGTGACAGCAGTTCATCTTAAATAAAAGCACAGATTTGCTGCTGCCCCAGATTACCTTTTTTTTCCTCCCACTAATTAATTTGTCATGCATCATATGCTTTTTCCTTTAATCATAAGGAATGCATTCAATTTACCGGTAAGACACACAGAGTTTTTTGCATGGCATACTTGTTTCCTTGATGATGCATTAAGCAATGGATGCTGAAATGCTGCTGGCTCAAAGGTATACAGATTTAGACCAGTGACTTTTACTCTGTCTCTGCAGACAGCCCTTAAATGCCTTGCAGGTCAGCTGTTTTTTGAAATGGATAAAAGTGTGCTCATTCCTTCAAGGTAAATCAGAAGGATTATGACATCTAGGAAGAAGAAACCGCCGGACAGCTCATGAGCAATATAACTAGGACTGACCCAGTAGCATCTCTAAAGCTTCCAATAAAATTGCCTGAGGAGTCTGCCAAGAAGCCAGATGCTGCTGCTGGAAAAATACCTTCTGTAGCTTGGCATTTGTCCTGTAATTGCTTCCAAGAGAGAATAAGCCGTAGCATGACAGTGGAAGGTGAATGGGTCCTCACTGCATGCTACTTGGGTGATTTTAAGAAATGTTTAGAGAATAAGCATGGTTTTGGGATGCAATACCACTCGTGCAGGTCTGTATACTTGTGTAACTACTTCAGAGCTCTCTATCTGAATGCTCAAGAGCACCTTTAGGCATCTTTCCTGACATTTTAACCCTGCAGTGTCTTGATATTTGCTATAAGTAATTCCTTTTACAGGGTCCCTAACCTGTTCAGTTAGACTTTGATTTTGTATGTGCGTGATATGGTCATGTAGATGTCTCCAGCTGCATGATTATAGCGGAGTGGAGACTGGTGTGTTTCCGTGTATGGGTGTTTCTCTGTATGGAATTATGATACAGAAAATAACACCTGGCCCACGTAGTTTCAAGGGTTGGATTTTTCCCCTTTTGTGTATTTTCCAGCTGTGGGAAAAGTGCCATCTTTTATTATTTAGAAACACTGCTGAACCTTAACACACCAACAGAAGATGCACAGAGCCTGACTTCTTGTGGGAGGTGCTTCTTCTGTTATAAAGTGGTTAACATTCTTACTGATACAAAGCAGAGGCAGTCTGTAGCATAATCAGATACAAGGCACTGCATTCACAAATAAGATGAGAACAGATAAGTGAATTCAAGAAAATTATGTATGGTTTGAAATCTCTCCAATAAAATCTAGCAGCCATTCCCAAATACTTCTGTTTGGTACTGTTCAGAAGTCTGCCTGCTGTTCCTCTTCGCAGTCATGTGGAATTACCTTCATGACTGGCATTGCTGGTCTGAAGACTGGAGAGTTAAAATGAAACTGTCAAAAGTATTTCTGTAGCTAAAAGTCATTTATTAGTTTAAAATAGTGATATTTGTCAGCTGCAGAACAACAGTGTAAAAATCACTTTTGCTTGAGTGTGTAAATTCATCCTTACAGTCTCAGAAAGCTTTTTGCTTTTTCCCCTTTGCTCTGCTAGACCAGGAACTTTGGTAAAAGTCTGGTGGTTGGGTTTAATGCAATAAATCAAAAGTCCGTTTACAGCAAGGTGAAGTCCTCTGATTAGTTTTCCTAATGGTTAACTGTCAAGGCACAAGGGCTGAGTGTTGAAAAATAGCAGTGAATCAAGATCCTGGCAGAGGGGGTTGTTGTTGACATTAGGAAAGTTTGCTTTGCTTTGCCAGAATGTCAGGAAGCATTGGGAAAATTGAAGGGCAGGATGTACAGGTGAGCTCCTGTGGCTGAGCAAATCTCAAAGAGACCTGGAAAAGTTGGTGCAAAATTCACATCCATTAAGAAGGCCAGTGTAAAGCATCACCTCAAGCTTGACTTCAGATTAGGAAGTACAGCTTAAGGTGGGTCTTGTGTAGATTTTCTTCTGTATTGTATTTAAATTGAATGAGAGGGTAACTCCCAGTTCAGTCTCACTTGCAGTATTAAGGAAGTCATCTTGAATTAAAAGGAGAAAAGAGCTGAACTGAGATATTTCTATAGAGGACAGGAAATGAGTCAGTTGCCTTCAACTTATGTGCCACTTAAAAACATGCTGAGCTGTCCGGGATGCGAGATATTTATTTCTGTAACCTTTTCTTCCAATTAGAAGGCACAAATCCTGGTTGTGAGGAATTTGCATTTAAATATAAAACGTGGTGTCACTGACATTGCATTTACCTTCTCCCTGGTGATGCTCCTGACTGCATACTTCTCCCTTTCCTTCAGTGTGATGATTGCACCACTGCGCTTTAGTAATCATTTAACAGCTCTAATTACAGAATACTGTGATCCCAACTGTGTACTTTGTCCTTTTTCCCTTCTTAGTCTTCACTCTGTTTCTTTGGTGGCAAGAGGATCACAAAAGAGCTCTTCTGCTTTGCAGATATAAATTCCAAAGACCCCGCTTTGGTAACGTACAGATTTGCATTTTCTTGTTGCTTTACAGTTAATGACATTGAATTTCAGACGTATAGGGGTTGGTTGGTCTGGTGTTGTTTACATCAGTCACGCCGGCATAACTTCACTGACACTAATGCAGATACACCAGCATAAAATTGGTGTAACTCCAACTCCATTAAAATCAATGGAGTTACGCCAATATAAGTCAAATGTAGTGCTATTGATTTTGTGCTGGTGTGGCTTTATTGACTTTAATGGAGGTAAGGCACTTTTCTACCAGTGGGGCTTAGATCACAGGCAGGCTGTGCCTGGGCAGTATTTGTAGCACTTTGTGAGTTTTGTTTCTTGTTTGTTCTTGCAAAGCATTATCAGAAATTCTTTTTCTGCTTCAGGGTTGGCAGCATAGTAATCTGGGTATAGTAAAGTCTTGGTGTAACACAATTCATATAGGAAAAGCATTTAGGTAATTCAGTTTCACTGTGAGCACTGGGAATTTCTAGTCCAATCTGAACAACTTACTATGTTATCTGGTAACATAGCAGCCTCTCAGTATTGGAGGAATGATGTGAAGTTCCATTCAGTGGCAGTGCTGTTTTTTTAATACAGTGCCCTGCAGAAGCTTACAAATATCACTTTCATTTGAGTTTTGCATGTTGGAGCAGACAAATACGCTTAAAGGAACAATGTGTGTTGTATTTATTCCCCCAGCACACAGGGGGTTTGTTCTCGTTTTCAGCTCCTTGGGCTGGAGTTGCATCCCTGCTGCACAGGGATGTTGCATGATGATGCTCCAACATACATACCTGGCTGAAAGAAGAGGTAGGTGTTGACAAAACCAGTGGAAGGGATATTGAATGTTATTTCATAGAGTTGAAGTAGGAAATGGTCCAGTAGGAAATCAGACTAACTGGAGGGACGACAGCAGCACTGGAATTCTGCAGCACTGGCTCTAGTCAGCAACAGAGCAGAGCAGTGAGTTCTGGGTTCTCAGGACTGGGGGGGTGTTGTGTTTTTGGGGTTTTTTGTGGGTTTTTGGTTTTTTTTTACTTTTATTTATATTTTTTTATGCTGAGATAGTATGAAGTTTTTAAGGAGATGAATTTCAGGGTAAAGGCATTGAAAGAAAGCCCTTGGTCTTTAGTGACTGGCTCTAATCTAGGAGTTCTTCTTAAAGGCGTTTGAATACCCTCCCTCAGAGAAATTATGAACTGACATAATTTTTTTACCTTTCCTTTTACAAGGGTATGTAGTGATAGGACAAGGGGGAGTGGCTTTAAACCAAACAGGGAGAGATTTAGTTTAGATACTAGGAAGTGCTTCCCTGTGAGGGTGCTGAGGCGCTGGCACAGGGTGCCCAGAGAAGCTGTGGCTGCCCCATCCCTGGCAGTGTTCAAGGCCAGGTTGGACACAGGGGCTTGGAGCAAGCTGCTCCAGTGGAAGGTGTCCCTGCCTGTGGCAGGGGTTGGAGCTGGAGGAGCTTTAAGGTCCCTTCCAACCCAACCTATCCTGTGATTCTATGTCCATCTAGTTTTTCCTGAATGCAAAATGCCATACTTCTGAATATTTCAAAAAGTCTGTTAAAGCAAGGTCGATGTCTGCTGTTTTGCCTTTGTTCCCAAAGTTCTGTCCTTTAGAATGTAAAATAGGAACTGTAACATTAATACAAAATATAGCAATTCCCCATTAAAAATATTGATGAAATCAATTAATTCCTGTGAAAAGCATCTTTTTAATCCAGTCAGCATTTTTGACGAGTAGGAAATTCAAAGCGCTTCTGGTGAATAATTGGTGAGGTGGAGTGTGTAGTATTCACAACTGTATGGAGTGATGTCCAGGAGGAATTGTAGTAATTATTCCTCCTGTCATTGTAATACTAATAAACATCTTACTTTGGAAATATTTTATAGGTCAATTTTTTGCCAAGATGCTCTTGTAGTGGTAAATCAGCTTCAGTGATGCTATTTACGCCATGTGAGGAACTGAGTAGAATGCCTGTAACATGCCCTAGAGATAGAATAATGAAGCATATTGTAAACCACAATAAATTTAATAAAACATGTTGTTTGCCTTAGTTACTTGTAGGGTTTTTTTTTTTTAAAGAGCTTATTATTTTCAGGAGATATGGAAAGTATTTTATAAATATTGTACAGAAAAAGAAATTCAATGTTATGGTGTAAGTGCAAAGTAGTTTTCTGGTGTCAGAAGAATTAAAAAGGGTTAATTGGGAAGTACCATTCTCCTGTCTCATTACAGACTTAGCACAAACAGCATAATAAAGCACATAAATCTCCTTCCTTAATATATAGAAAATCAGGGGTGGAAGGGAGGACTTGTTCATTTTAGCCCAAACAAAACAGAGTATGGAATATGGAGGCAGTCGCAAGTCTTTGTAAGCTGCTTAGCTGAGGGAGGGGGCAGAAGTAGGGTGTTGGATCTCAGAGGGGTGTTTGTTATTTGCAGAGGGGAATTTCAGGAGTTTTCCAGGCCACTTGGCTGCTGAGGGAATGAATTGTTGTGTGGGATCTCAGTCTGTGCACATGAACAGTAAGCTTCCTTTCACCATTACAGGCTACAGAGACACCAGTGAAGAAATCGTAGGAAAAAGCAATGATTGAGATGTGGTGCTCTAAGAGAGATTCTCTTGACTTTGTCACTAGAAGCAGTTTATTATGCTGTTCTGTGGGCAAATGACAAAACTAGAGAAGAGGGACTGGGCACATGCAGCAGGCTTAACAGAGGTTATTTTCTTTTGCAGGCCAGACAGAGTTTGAATGCATGAGTTGGCTTAGATTTTGCTGCTAACCACATTGTTACAGAATTTGCTTTAATGAAGTATATACACAGACAGCTTCCCCTGTTTGCTTTTCTTTTCATCCTCCTTTTCCCTTCTGTGTCAATATCTTAAGTGCTCTTTTTTTACCTCATTTTCCTTGTTTTCTGGTTCTTACTTACAGGCTTTATTAACTGAAATACATAAGTGGCTTTTGGAGCAGTCCCTTGGGTTTGGGTTTGGAATTAGTGTAGTTCCTTATGTAAAAGATGAATACTCTGATACCAAGTAGGATGTGCACAAGAGCTGACCCTTAGGGAAATGAGCTGATGAGTACAAAATAGGGTGCGCAGTTTTAGAGGGTTTCATGGCCTTCTCTCTCTGAAGGGTATAAGGGCACTGGTGGCAGTGTGCACTGAGTTTGCACTGTCTGTCTTTGTGCGGTCCCATCAAAGTTCTCTGGGTTAGATGAGAAGTTGATGAGTAACGTTTTTCTCCCTGGCTAGAAGTCCTTCATGCTTCAACTGTTTTCCATTCTTCAGGATCACAGCCCTTTTAAAATAGTTTTGTCACATTTTGCCCTTTTAATATACTTGGATTTTAACACTTGCAAAATCACAGGCATCAGCTTTCCCTTACAGATTATACTGGGGTTTTTTATATTTATAATTACCATTATACTGGGTGCTTTGGAGGAAATGAATTGCAAGACGTGGGAGGTATAAAAGCAAGAGCTAAGGATAACAGCATAGGTTTTGTTTTGTCAAGCCAGCATTTGGGAGGTACCATCCTCTTGTCAAATCCCACTTTGGGACTGTGGAGAACTTAAATTCCTAGGGAATGCCAGGGTTTAGTTACAAATCCTTTCTAAGACTGCTTTTCCTTTAGAGAAGCAGATGGAAATTGGTTTCAGGGGGAGGGAACTTCTTAAGTTTTGAAACCCTGAAGAAAATTAATAAATTCATGTATTTTAAACCCAGAGGGGAATTATTACAATTGGGTCTGACCTCCTTCATAACCTGGTCCAAGGGAAGTCGCCTGATAACCCCTTCATGAGCTTGCTCAAGTGTGATTGAAAAGACAAATGATTTGACAGAAGTTGTTGTTTTATAGATGCAGGGGGGGAGGCGGATGGAGCATGTGAGTAATTTCCCTGCACATCAAAGGTCCAACCTGTGTTAATCCCAGCTGTAAAGTGAATTTACAGAAATACTTCTTCACCAAGGCTTTAGGTTTTCTGGCAGTGTAGGAGTAATGCAGAATGCAGGCTTAAGGCTTCTCTTGGAATTAAAAGCTGGTTAATTCCCAAATGCGCTGATTGTGTGTTCCTGCTGTAGTCATTTAATAAGGGGGCAGAAGATGTCAGTATTTTGTTAAAACGAAGAGCTCTGAATCCTCTTTAGGAAAAGCTGAGGCATGCACATAACATTGTGGCTGGAACAGTAATAAGGCACACAAGAAGATCTTTCAAAAGGATATGTGTAAGATGATGGATTCTTTTTTAAATGCAGCTAGCAAAATTCTGCCTTTAGAGCTGGGAGAGAAACGTGGCAGAGCTGATCAAAGAAAACAGCATCTCATTGATAAAACACATGCTGCAGTACTTCCCACAGTTGGAAGGCGATAGTAGTTAACAACGGTGACCTAGATTGGAGGAGACAATAAAAGCTGTTGCGGTGATGAGCAGATTGACTGCCATCCTCATCTGGGTAATAAACGGCTGAAATATGGATGGCATAGGAAAGTTTACTAATGTAGCTTGCAGAAAGACCTGTGCTTTTGGAGGAATCGTCTCTGTAACAGATTCAATTTGAACTATAGCTTGCATCTGACAGATGTTTATGTGCTCCTTTACAAAGCTACCTATTACTTTATTCAAGGAGCTGTGAGCCTTCGGAAGTATGACCTGATTAAGTTTTAAAGTAAATCAATATGTGAACCTGTCCAAAACCAGACATGCATTTCGTTGATAAATATTACTCAGTGGGATAGCCTCGAGGGGATACAGCTTTTCTGGAGAGTTTTAAGTGAGATAGTGGTCATATGTTGTTGTTTAAAGTACTCAGCGCCATTCAGATGCTACTGTTTCAGCTACCCTGTTGAAAGTAGCTGTCAATAGGAGATTACATTCTTGATGCTTTGTATGTACAATTCTGAGACATTAAGACTTGCTTAACTCTTGACCCTGTGGGTATTTTGTGTTTAGTTTTTCTTTGTTTTGGTTTTAAAAATGGACATATTATAAACGTATTCCTTTTGTTAGGTGGTTCATGTTAGTGCTTCCTGTAAAGTTCTGCAGTTTAGCTTTAGGTTAATATAAATCCAAATTCTAGAAGAATACACTGTCAATCCAGCTGTGACTCGAGGATGCTTTAAGTAAGTTCCACTGAGCTGTAAAGACCAATGCATCCCTACTGTGCTGTGAAACTAAATATTATTAAATCGGGTTGTGTGCAGGGGGAGGGTAAGGGAATGGGGGTTGCAGGGGACATCTGTTCTCTGCAGCGCTTTCCTCCTGCTTGATGGGGGGATTTCAAGCATAAGTGAAGAGCAGCTCCATCAGCAGTGGGGTGAGGTGGTTCCCTCACAGCACAGTGAGCATGTGGATCCTTGCCTAGGCGTGATGGTCACTGCGTATCATGTTCCACCCTGACCATGCTTGGGGGAGAGACATCTCCCCGTCTGTGGACCTGGCCTAAGAGTGCTTCAGATCCTGAAAGCTTGTCTTGGGGCTGTTACCTTATTTTTTTATCTCTTTGATCAACCTTCATTTGCTTTCTCCTTTTCTACTGTTTTCTTGACTAATAATGATAATGAAAATGCTTTGAGTTCATTCATGTGTTCCAAAAACGTGTATTTAGAAAGCACTGTTCAGTTTGTAAATTGCCTTATTTTCCCCACTTTTTTCCATCATGGCACTTACTCAGATACCGTATAGGAGGAACAGGGAATTCTGTATCTTAAATTCAGTTCAGCAGAGTTAGAAAAGCTATCTTTGAATATTCTATAATACACATACAAATTGGAAAAGCTTATTAAAGAAAGCCCCTGACACACTTCAGCAATATTAAATCACTTCTGACGCTGCATGGCAGTGTAATGTTACTGAAGCATTTTAAAGTGTTAAAAGAGCCTGAATTGGAAAAGTAGTAGTGGCTTCACAGTGATTTAAATTGTCAGAATTATTTCAATGTTTTCAGTTTATTACTTTCTTAAATGACAAAGAAGGGGCATTAGTAAATAACTATAACTGTAGTTAATCTCTGCCAGCTAACCAGCTGATAGGCTGGGTAAATATCAATATCAAGTAGTTATTTAATAACTGGGCAGCTGTTCAGACAGGCCAGATGGACTTCACTGTAATTGTGCTAATAATGAGAGCTTTTTCACAAAGAGAAAGGACAATAAGAAGATGCATTTAGTTGAGGGAACATCATGACAAATGGCTTTGGGACAGTGTGGTCCTCTGCCCTCAACAGACTGGCTGAAGTAGGTGGCTCATCCTTCAAAGCAAGAAGGACCAGCAGTAAGAATGGGAGTCATGATTTATTCTTTGGTTGGTTGGTTGTTCTTTGTGTATTCTTTGCCTCCGCAGCCCATGTATCCCTAGTCCTCACACTGCTCCAGCACATTTATACGGTGACTATTTTGGGTTCACAGTATATTATCTATCCCCCAACAAAAACACCTCACATAAAGCTGTAGTTTGCTCCCTAAATGTTATCTCTTTTTTGCCTCCTATCCTATTCGTGTTATGTAGGCTTAATTAACTGTATTTTCAGAGTCCTTTGCAAGAAAAATTACTAGATGGGTGTTAAGAATTACAGCTTTGTTTATATGGAGGCAGATTTCTTTATCCTGAAATCATTATCATAAGCAAGAGGAGTAGCAAAGTGCGATGCTCTCATTATGAGTAATGCATACATTTTTTATTTGTCTTTGTTCAAGTAAGACAGTGAAAGCATTAAAAGAGCATTCGAGGAGTAAAAATCTGAACTTAGCATCTGGCAATATGTTTTTTTTTCCTTGGAAATGTTGCGTTTAAGAGTTGAGTCTTTGCAGAGTTGTTTGCTTTTGATGACATTTCCAGCCACTTCCTGGATTGTAGTCTTTGTCCTCCAGCTGCTGGTCCAGAAATACAGGACTTCTCTATGCCATGCTGTGTCTGTAGCCTGTGAAGACAGCTTGAATATGCCAAAACATCTCAAGCAGGGCTAGATGACTGTGTTTAAGCATCTAAAATTGTTGGCCGTTGACTCTGTAGTCAGAAGACTTCATAGGTTTCTTCCTCAGTAAGCTTGCAATGGTTTGCTTTGGTTTTTGTTATGTTTGAATCTCAGAAAATGATTGTTACTTTTTGTTTCCTTCTTTAACAGCACTTGAAAGGAGTGAATGAGATGAACTGTTTGGGTTATAGTATCTGAAAGGCTAAATCATTCTCTTGGAGAGACTTTCTAAATGAGCCTGACCGAGATCCTGGATCTGTGTGAAGAGGACTAAGGATATAGGATGTCAACTGAGACAGAACTTCAAGTGGCTGTTAAAACCAGCACAAAGAAAGACTCCAAAAAGAAAGGTAGTGACTTATTTCTCTTTATTGGTATTTATTTTGTACTTTATTTGAGCTCCTGTATCAGTCACCTTTTATGCATCTGTGATTCTTCTGTTATCTGAGTGCTCAGTGAAAGCAAACTTTGTTAAGCCCAGTGGAAGTCTGGTATGGGAACACGAGATTTGATTCTCTTGACATTAAAAATACATCATATTGAAATACATTTAAAATGTAAGAAAAAACTTGTTACAATTCATTATCTTTTTACTTTTTTGTTTATAATTCTTTCACAAATGGAAAATACCATTTTAAAAATTACTTTTGGTGGAAGAGAGCATATTTTTTCTCTGTTGGTTTGTTTCTACTTTGTTTTGAGTTAACCGGAGCTTAAATGCACTTTGTGTTACTGGAGGTTGAATCTTACTGACGCTTTGTGTAGTTACAGAGAACTAGTGGCAATCTATAGAGAATAATTGTAATCTGGTAAAGGAAATGGGGAGAAAAACTAAAGGAGAAGCTGTGAATAAATGCATGGTTGGATACATTCATATTTCTGTTTACAGTTCTGTAACCCTAACCCTAACCCAATTCTTTGGACTGATCAGCATGAGAAATGAGATGCTATGAATTTGGCACTTATAAATAGGAGTACTGAGAGAGATTTTAGTAAGGAATTTTGTCCTGAGATTTTTATTCATATCTTTGTTGCTTATGGTTTTAATTACTGACAAACCTAGGGGCAAAATCCTTGACTTCCAGGGGTAATCCATGTTATTCTGTGTAGCCCTCTTTGATTTTTGTTTTTAAACCTATACAGATAATGAAATTGAGGTTGAAAGCAATTTTAATATGAATTGCTCAAGGAAATAAACCAAAAGAGAAAGTCATACTTAATAGCTTTAATACATGAGGTGTCAACATCTGAACTTCCATGTTTCAGCTTTTCAGTTTGTCATCCTGTTTCTTTTTATGGATGTATAATTTAGCCAATTACTTCTGAGTATTTGTCATGTTTTCTTAAGAGAAAAAAAGAACCCCAATTCATCTTTGCTAATGTATGTTTGTGTTACAAATTTTACTCATCTTAGATAACTTGTTCTACTTCTGGACAGCTATACCTTTTACAGCAGCGATCCAACCAACCAGTAATGAAGGGCCTTTTGTTGGCTATAGCTTCTGTATCAGGAATATATATATATTTGAGTTTTTAAAGGGAGACACAGCAATTAAAGAAATTTAAGTGTTTGTTGGGGAAGATGGTTTAGAATCATGCCTACTCTAGGCCTGGACTATCTTAAATGATTCATCTAAGATAAAAAAGCTGTAGTTTGTAAGGGCACAAATAGGGGCACTTTGATGTAAATGAGCATGTGATCTGAGAGAGATGTTCAAGGCAAATAAGGAAGGTGAAGATGGTTTGGTTGTATGATCATTCAGTATTTAGGGGCAGGCAGGAAATTGGAAAATGCCAGTTCTTTGCTATACAGATAACATCTTTTTGATGTGTGTCTCCTATGTTATTTCTTCTGCTGGAGGGTGAAACTTTTGAAGACAGCAAACAACTGTTTTAGGAACTCGGTGTTTATGTTAATAAAATATTCAGCATCCAACTTGTGAAAGCATTTTCATAAATCATAAGAACTGAAGGCTTCTCTGCACAAAATCTGATCCCCCAAATGGAAATTCTGAGAATTACCTTGACTGCTGAGCAGGAGTATAAAATATGTTCTATGGCAACAATCATTGCTCCCTGCAGCATGTACAAGTATCTGAAGAACTGGAAGGGACAGTCTATAGCAGTAGCACATCTACAGGATTAATCTTCTTCTGTACTGTATGTGCAATTCAGCGTGCATCTTATTGCCATCTGAGGGCCTTGGGGTACCGTGAATGCTTCATACAGACAAGGTATACAATTCAGACAGTGTTTGCTATTCAAACCCCACATAATGGAAGTCAAAAGGAGCTTGGTGTTCTCATTTACTTGTCATTGATTGTATGTATTTGCCTCTATTTCCACAAATGAGCCCTCCTCTGTGTAGTGTGAGTGATGGACATGTGAAAAACAGGGAATTCTTTCTCTTCCTTTTTTGCCCAAGTTCATTAACTGTGAGCAGTGACAGGAAACAAGCACTAACATGAGGTTTCTAATGTTATTAATCAATGAGTTTGATTATGCAATGGATCTGAGTATTCCCAAGAAATTAGTCTTTGCTTTATAAACAGAAAGTTCAGCTCCAGTGTATTTCCAGTGAATCAGGATTTGCTATACTTCTGCAAAAGCCATGCAGTGCCATGCAGCCATTTCTATCCAGAGCAGAGAGGGGCCTTTTCTGCTGTATTATCTACCTACCATCCTGGTAGTTCTAGGGCAGCAACACAAGAGGGATATAGAGCTGTTAGAGCAAGTCTAGAGGAGGCCACGAAGATGCTCCAAGGGCTGGAGCAACTCTTATCTGGAGCCAGGCTGAGAGAGCTGGGCTGGGTCAGCCTGGACAAGAGAAGGCTCCTGAAGGGGAGACCTGAGAGCAGCTCCAATGCCTAAAGAGGCTCCAGGAAAGCTGGAGAGGAGCTTGGGACAAGGGCCTGTAGGGACAGGACAAGGGGAATGGCTTTAACCTTCCAGTGGGGAGTCTGAGATTGGATATTAGGAAAAAATTCTTCCCTGGGAGGGTGCTGAGGCGCTGGCACAGGGTGCCCAGAGAAGCTGTGGCTGCCCCATCCCTGGCAGTGTTCAAGGCCAGGTTGGACACAGGGGCTTGGAGTAAGGTGCTCCAGTGGAAGAGGTCCCTGCCTGTGGCAAGGAGGTTGGAACTGGATGAGCTTTAAAGTCGCTTCCAACACAAACTGTCCTGTGATTCTATGATTCTCCTGCCATCCACAGTTCACAGCACTGTGCTGAGAAAGAGCATCAAGTTTGATAGTAACTTCTCAATGGGATGTTTGACTCACAGATGTATCCCACGCTGAAGATCTGGGGTGGCTGAAAGGGGACAAGGATTATTGTGGAGTTAAAGCATAGAGGAAAGCGTTCTTTCATGGTCTCAGCCTATGTCTTCTGTATAGTGTCAGCTGACTTTTAAGTGCACTTTCTACATAAGGTTATAGTAAGGTAGTGTGTTTTATTTGAAGTGTTGAAGTAATACAAAGCTCGATTCCTAAGGTTAGGATATGTGTTTAAAGTTCTTTTACTGTTTCTTATAACAGCTTTTAGGCTCTGTTGCATAGATTATGGATTTTAGGCCGACAGGGAAATAGTTTGGTAGCTGCTGCAGAGGGGACAAATGACATTATGATCCCACAGTTACCGCTTTTAGTGCATATTTCTTTTATGTGTTGGGAACACTTAACCCCTTTCTGTAGTCATATGAAAAGCAATTCTCTTACAGGGGATTATTAAAGCATTTCTCTCATTAGTCAGGGTGTTTTTATATCCATAAGCTTTCTAGTTATCATCAACTCTTCAGTCTCTCTCCATTGTTATCCCAGTTGGTTTGTAAGACAGTATTCTGTTCCAACATTCGTCGATTATTACTATAGTTAGGACAAGAACTTGCAAAATCGTCTCAGAATCTGCAATTTAAGTAGAATCCCAACTGTGAATCCCTAATGTGCTATAGGTAAGTTCAATATGAATATGATAATGCCAAATTGCAACTTTGTACGTTAACATTATCACCCTGGATAATCTTAAAAATAGGCCATTAAAAAATAAGGTACTAATTTTGCCTTTTAGTCAGTCAGGATTGATTTGATGGATCCAGAATTTGATGGTCTCTAGAAGTACTGCTTGGACATGCTCCCAGGAGAGGGTACAAGTTGCAAACAAAGATGAGACCCTCGCTTCCTCTCCAGATTCTCACTTTTTGCTCCATGTACTATGAAGATACCAACTGAGCACCCATGTTTCACCCTGACCACCACAGCCCTTTTCTGCAATTTATTGTATTTTATGAGCTTACAGTGCACTAGATGCTATTTAGAGGAGATTATATTTCTACCATCCAGCTCCAGCCTTAATCTTCTTGCCACTCTTGGCTGATACCTGTTAGTAACAGGCTTGTAATTACCTTATTCGAAAACTTGCTGAAACTTTAAAAGACATCCTGAAGAGGTTTCATGTTGCTGTCTGAAAGGAAATGATGCATAAACCTCAGGAGATTCAGAAAGCTCTATTCTAGGACATTTTTAGGTCATTTTTTTGGTGAGTTTGCAAAAAATCATGAGTTCTTTAAGAAGCATATAGAGAATTAATGATTCAAATAATGCTCTTAAATGCTGATTTTATTTCATTTATGTCAGCCAGTTCATTGAGTGGTGAATTAAAATTATGTGTTTGTACCTTTCAGGATGGGAAGTTGAGTTTTTTATTGGCCAAAGTTGTTAGCAGCTTAACCCATGTTTGTCTTGTAATACGTGGGGGGAAAAGCCACTTTATAGATCTGTACGGATTATTGAATCAAATTGAAAACATTTACTTGAGCCTATTGGAATTAAAATTGATTTAGAAACTTCTTTAGGGGTAAATACGTTGCATTGATGCCAGATCCACATCTATAACTGCCTTGGAAAATCCCTTCTTGCAAAATTAACTAAACCAAGTAACCAGCAATGGGAGGTCAGTAGAGGGCTGGGTACCAAACCTGGATGCAGATCTACATCACCTTAGAGGAAGCCGGGAGACTTGGTAGGGATTTGATTTCTTCCTCTTGCACTTAAATTCTGTAATTATTCTGTTTGAAGCTTTCAGTGTTTTTGGTCCATCCTCTCTCATTATACCCCCTATAGTCAGACTTTTGAGTCAATTTCCCAAATGACAGGGACTTTTAAAAAATGGAACTGAGATACAAAGAGGAGCTCAGGCATGTTGACAATCAGCATAAACAATCTTTGATGCTAAGGATCCCCAGGGGTGAAATTCCCTTACTTGATAGTTTTCCACTGCATTGCCTGAAAACAGATATCACAGTAGGCAGGCCGCCAAGCCCAGGATTGCTGTAACTAGCTGGTAGGAGTGTGAAATTTAGAGAGGGTTTGATGTGCTGTGTCTCTACCTGTGCTGTTGTCTTCTCATAGCCATGAGTTGAGCCCTTTGTTTTGACCGAATGAACATACAAGTTCTGAAGCTGTGCTTGAGGATGGAAAGTGAGGGCAGACACTGCTCAGGAGGCTGTTTAATACCAGGAGGAATCATACTGCTTGCACCAGCAGAGCATGGTAGTGCTTTCTTGGTGGTACAAGATTGAGTTTGATCCTCTCGGGATAAGAACGGCCAAAAGCTTAAGTGTCCCATTTTAACTGTCTTCACTACTAATTAAAAGAAGTGCAGTGGCTTCAGGGACTATTCACATATATCAGATCAGGCCTCTGGCAGAGTCACATCTATTTCCTGGGTCTTTTAAACTCTAATGAGAGACTGGAGTCTGTCTAACTATCTAAAGAAAAACCTTTGCGTCCCCAGAAGCAAAACTCTAGTTATACTAAGATCAAACAGGAGGTACCTAGTTAGTTTAAAAGCCTTTGGGGATAAGTAGCCTTTAAACAAGGTTCTTTTGTGTCATTTTCAGTTTTCATCATAGGTGCCTAATGCTACCTGAGTCTTGGTTTGGGCTTCTCAGACCTCATTTGAATCTGATCTTTGGGCTAATCATTGCTAAATTTGAGAGTGGCACGGAGGTTTCTGCTTGATGTGAAAGTTACAGTTCTGCTGATACGTGGAAATTTTGATGCAGTTTTTGTAGGTTCATTTCCAGATTGGAATTTCAGCTGAAATTAGTAAATGCTGTGCACAACGGCAGTAGATTTTGTTCATTATTAGTAGTATTATGTACCTTTTTTAACATTACCATCAGCTAACAACAATTAAAGCATCATCACTGTAATGAGGCATTTCAAGTTCTCAGCTTGGTAGAGGTTCATTTATTTTCCTGATTCCATAGCAAAGACTCATGGAATCCAGCACATTTCAAACATGACCTGAAGAGTAATGAATGAGGGACACAATCGGGAGCTTATTTCATTGACGGGGAGTGGATTTGCTTTGTTTCCTTGTAGTGGTTATGAGCTTTTCAATAATTTATAGATCAAGTAACAGCAACATTAATTGATACACTAATTGTGTCCACACGCCTGCCTTTAACAAATCTCTTTTGTGAAGTGGTTGCTGACAATATTAATTGCACTTCTTTAGAGTCTTGGTGTAAGTTATGAATTCATTCGCAAGTTGAAAGAGGGTGGGAAAATCATTAATTTTGACGTTGTATGGCTATAATTAACAAGAGTTATCCAATAACCTATCATAAATTAGAGAGCTCATGAATTCTACTTTACTGCATTCAACCAAGGCAGCGGGAAGGAGGGGGCATGGTTGTGTTAATTGAAGGATTCTTTGGGGGTGATGGATTTTGTCTCTTCTTGCAGTTGAAACATTAACTGTTGTTTTTAATTGAGGGGTCTGCCTAAGTTACGATTGGAGCTCTTGTTACTTTGCTGCTCCTCAGTAGAGGAATCACTAATCTGTTGGGTGGGAAGAATAACATTTCCTGAGAGTTTCTGTTATGTTATAATTTCTCAATATTTTAACAGTCGTCAAAGCATTTCAGGTGAAACTAGTAATTACAAGCTAAATGCAATGCATGTTCCACAGAGGATTTGACTCGTGTAACAGTCATTAAGTACAGGTGGGTGTTACTGTGCTCCAAGGCTGGCTGTACGCTAGGAAATGTGTTGGTTAATGGTGGGTGAGGATCACCTGTGCATCCAGTTCAGCACTTGCTGGCTTCATCAGCTTACACTATTAAACTGTATCTGATTCAATATGGAGAAAGTGAGGGGCTGGAGCCGGTAAGGAGGGAGAGCTTCCAAACAGGCAAATAGATTAATTTTCAGAGAAATTTCAATCTCCACTTGCAGTCATTGAAAAGACTCCCAGCAAAATTTGTATTAGAACCTTTGTGAATGAAAAAGTTTGTTTAGAGAGTTCAGGGAAAAAGACTCTGTCATGTAATGAGTGTAACTGAGCAAGAGTGAGTGACCCCATTCATCCAGATTAGTAGCTAAAATGCCCCTAGAGGCTTGGATTAGTAGAAGTTTCCTAACGTGGCTCACATAGAAATGTTCTACAGGGACAAGTATGTTGAGGATAATGGGTTTATATCATTCTTCATCCAAAGGTATTTGCTTGCCTAAAAATATCAATGAATGAAATTTCTGCCAGTGCATTGCATTCCACGTGCTTGAACGTTTATACTTTTATGAAACATTCTGCCTTTTCCATTGACATTACTATTCTGTGATTCTATGATTATGGTAAATTCTGAAGTAATAATAAAATACATCTGTGTTACTCACTGTAACTTACACATTAGAGGTATCAGCTGCATTGATAAATGCTAACATTTTGCTGAAGAGAAATCAGAGACAAGTAGATCTGGGATATTCCGGCAATCTTGGAAGCACTAAACGGTTCACCAATTTTCCCTGGAATAAACAGGTGACAGTGAGCATTAATGTCCACATTATTGCAGTGTATACTTTTTCATATTACTAGGGAAAATTCCTCAAAGCTTGTATAGTCTTTACATAACTTATGGAAAGCAGTGAGCTTTCATGACCTGTGTACATAAGGGGTGAATGTAAATTGATTTCAAAGGCGGCTAAATCTTTGCATCAAAAGCTAGTGCTGATCTCTCAGTTACCTTCTGGAGGTTACACCACAAAGCAGAGCAGAGCTTGATATGTAATCTGAAGGTTCTGTTTCTCATTTTATCTTCTAACCAGTATGTCTTTCCCTTTCAATGATGCTATCACAGTAATTTCATTAGTCAGCTTGTGCGTTGCTCCACATTCTTTCCTTCACACCTTAAAAGAAACATAGAATCATAGAATACTTAGGGTTGGAAAGGACCTTAAGATCATCCAGTTCCAACCCCCCTGCCATGGGCAGGGACACCTCACACTAAACCCTATCACCCAAGGCTTCATCCAACCTGGCCTTAAACACTGCCAGGGATGGAGCATTCACAACCTCCCTGGGCAACCCATTCCAGTACCTCACCACCATAACAGGAAAGAACTTCTTCCCTGTATCTAACCTGAACTTCAACTGTTTAAGTTTGAACCCGTTACCCCTTGTCCTATCACTAGTCTCTAACGTGCAGGGTTTGGTTTGATATATAAGCAGCCAAACCCAGAAGTGTTTAGCTAAACACCATGGTAAATTAGTGATAAAAACTTTAGTTGAAAAGTAACTGTGTCCTTGATCTTTAACATCATTGACCTTTTGAACACTGATCACTTACTATTAAGAAAAACTTGCCCACAAAATTGATAGCCTTTTGGAATATACTGTGGCTGAATTTGTAAGCCCTTCATGCCTTATGGCATCTTCCCCATGCCGTGGCAACTTCCTCTTTAAGAGCTCAAAGAATATATGGTGAATTTGGCCAAGTAATAGGCTCAGTTTCCCTGTGATAAATATGTCAGCCAAACAATCACTGTGCTCCTTGGGATTAAAGAAGAGATGTGGCTCTGATCTTTGTAGGTGATTTGCTTTAGCTAATGAATCAATATTGATATAATTTGCCATCCAGAATAAAGGTAATATAGTATGTAATACATTTTGGTTGTCTGATGACACAGTGGATGAGTGTGTTTAACAGTTTAACATTCCTCTTGAAAATTAATTCCTCTTAGAGATAAACATGTCCTCAGAAATAATTACATGTTATTTGTATTTTTAACTAAACATTGTTTTATATAATAGCTGGTGTTGGTGTAAAGACAGGAAAAATGCATTTCTCTGCTTTTACAGTTGGTTGGTTTTGCAGATGTGACAATATATTTAGTTTAACTAAAGAATGTGTTTGTGTGGGCCTTTTGTATGAAAACAAAGGGCTGAATAAAAAGCAAAATAACTTTTTCAGGTTTTTAAGCTATTCATAATGAAATCATGATGTGTAACATGCACTTAACTGATTTATTTTCATCTCTGCAATTCTTTCAGTGTGTATTTTCAATGCAAGTACCAGATGACCAGATCTTGATGTATATCTGTACATTCTGAGCGGGCATAGTGAATATGAAAAAGAATCATGGTCCCTTGCAATGTGAGCAGCTTTTGATTTTGCAGAAAAGGAGAAATTAGAGAACCTTTTGGTACCTTTGCTCTCCCATGAATATGCCCCAAAAGATGTGTGTGAAGTCCTGCATGAAGTAGGTTTTGGGTACAAAGGAAGTTGTGTATCTCAGGAGGGTGACAGTGGAGGAAGCTGTGACAGAGCTGGGCAGTGAATGTGGAGACATTGCCAAGGGTCTGACTGGCTTCTGTAAGTGGGTTCTGGCCCCTGTGAAACTGTGGGAAGCCTGCAAGTGTAGCCTCTCTGAATAGAAACTGTACATGAATCCAAGCTGTGAGGAACAAAAACCTTACTGCTGCTTAGTGTCTTTCCTTCTGCGAGTAACAATAGTGAGGCCAAAGCTAACATTCTAGCATTGAACTAACCTGAGATTTGGAGAAAGCCATCTTTCAGCCTGTTGCTGTCTGTATACCCATGTATGGAGGCACTCCTGACATCTTACAAGCCACACACTTCTACTTTGCCCTTCCCTAACAGCTCATGCTTCTCCCCCACAACCTCCTTCCATAGGGGAGGATCAGTGGAGTTGACATACTTCTGATTTAAGTGTTGTGTTTACCCTGCTCTTGTTGCCCTGCTGAAACAACAAACAATAGAGGTTATCGCTTATTTGCAAGCAGGTGAGTTTACACACTTTATTTACTATAGAACTGTTGGCTTTTCCCACTTCCTTTTATTCATGCCGTTGTGCAGCACAGGAGGGCAGTTGCCAACACAATATCCATTATTATTCTGACAAGAACAGAGTAGCTTTCACTTCCATTTCCTGGAGACAGCATTATTCATTGCTGCAAAACAGCGATAAAACCAGGAGAAATAAGGCAAATTATCATTTGGTTGCCAAGCTGTGAAACCAACCTTCCTTGCTCCAAGTAGATCAAGTTTGAAGTGGAGGTGCAAGCAACGTATGGTCTCTATGGGCTTTGTGTCTGCTTTCTGATGCTTGCATTAGGGAATAAACCAAGCTGTTACTCCATCAACATGTGTGGAACCAAAGATGTTAACATGATCATGTTTCCAGGACCTTCCCTTAGAGGTAGTTAATTCTGGTGGGCTACAAGACCCAGGGGATTAATTTTCTCCCAGCCTGACAGAAGGCTGTTGTGGTTTGGTGTATCCAGATCCAGGCAGGAGCAATGCTGAGCATGTATTCCCCATAGGTTTGTGTGCACACACTTCAAACACTGATACATGTCACCTCACACAGAGGAGAGTATTTATCAGCACCCAGATAATCAGAAACAGCATCTACACACACATGAACAACAGAGATGGTGCAGTCTTCCTCTGGCTGATCAAGTATGGAATTTGCTAGTGAACACACACACACACTCACAGACATCCAGTTTGCCCTTGGGCGTCCCTTCCACCATCATTCTCCTCTGTTTTTTGGCACCTGAACCTATGGCCCCTCAGGATTTCACCTTGTTGCTTCAGTGCCTGGCACTCAGAGCTCTCCTCCAACGTGTCAGCCAGTCTGACTTGGAAGTTCCCTAGTGCTCCTATGCAGGCTCAGAATGGAGAGCTTGCCTACAGTGAAGTCCTGACCTAGGAACACAGAGTGAGATCAAGGGGAAAGGACACTTCAGGTCACCTGCATACTCCTGGGTTGTGTGGCAGTGTTCTGGGAGACTGCTATGTGGCGGTGTAGCATAGGTGAGCCTCTGCACTTCCCTGCTTTGTCCTGCCTGTGAAGGAGATGATTCCTAGGGAGGGATTCCTGGGACAGCATTATGTTCTCCCACCTTACCCATAGCTGACTTCGGTGAACACAGCTGGGGAAGGTGAGACATCCTCCTGGCAGTGGTTTCAATGGTGGTAGCATGTCTTGCTCTGGGAGAGCCCTGCAAAGGGTTCCAGGGGCACAGAAAGCCCCAGCCTTGATTTCATAATATTAACATTTCATAGCAGTCTCTTCTACAAATGATGGGAGGAGCAGCTTTCTCTGGAGTCAACTTGCTTTTAGTATCTGCCCCATTTTAGCTACTAGCAAATGTTGAACAGCTAATCTGTGATCTATAATTACACCTCTGATTGTTTTAGATTAACTGTATAGTGAAAAGGATGATTGAGGGAGTGAAATGAAATTAAGCCTAGTAAGTCTTTTGAGGTTAGCCATTAATTTCATTTTCAAATGTAAAATTGCCATCAAAGTAATAAGAGGGTAATATTTGCACATCACAATAATGTGGATTAGCATGCTGATAACTGGGTGGAAGGCAGAAACATCAGTAATAGTTGACCAAATTAATATTTTGCTTTATACCTTGTGTTGCCTGCCTGAGTTATACATTGAACTGAGATGTACAAAGTTACATAAAGGGAAGTAAATGTGTCATGGAAATTGGGTGTGCTCTGTACCTGGTAATGGATTAAGTTTAATATTGATAGCGTTAGCTATGTGTCTAGTGTTCGCTGTATATACTAGTGTAGGGATGTTTATGGATTGCAGGCCTAAACAAAATGGACAGACTCTGAAGTCTCTCTGTAAGAATAAGGTGTTATTAGCCCTTCTGATTAAAACTGGCTGTGGAAAAGCACAGCCTCTACTGTCATGACCATGTCAAAAAGATGGCGATGCTGGGGAGACACTGGAGATCAGAATGAAAGCTACCTACAGAATTCTTTATCTCTCTCTCCTATTTTCTTTCTTTCTTGCTGCTAGACTGTAACTAAGGCAGTATTTTATATCTGTACCTCTATATTTAATTGCACTAAAAAAATGCTGGGGCTAAAAGGTTAAGCACTAAAATTCTAAGGAAGCACAGACTCAAAGTTGCCTCTATAAGCCTAATTTAACATCCCTTCAGGATATACATTTTCATACAGTTTTTAATGAGCTGAGCTCATGCTGCTATTTCCCAGAGACCTTTGTCCTGTTCAGTGAATGGAAGGACAGTGGTCAGGTAATGTGCTCCGTCTGGTGCTGCTTTCTATACTTGACAGTCAGGAAGGAGCTGCCTGCTTTGTCTGAATGGTACCCCAATCCAAACCTGAATGCATGGATACTGATGGAAGCACCAGAAGATAGAAATTCTTTACATCTTAGACAAATTCTTCTTATATATACTACTTTTCAAAAAAGCAGGTTTTGGTTTTCTTGTGGTTTTGTTTTAAGAAAGGATTTGACTGATTTGAACAAAGCAGACTAATAAATAGCTTTTGCAAAGGCCACATCATAGAGACACAAAAGGAACTGGAAGAGGAAAATAATCTCAAAATCCAAAGTGGTAATGGTGCTTCGGTAAAGTACTCATGTAGATATAAAAAAGTAGATAGAGAATTAAGTAAGGACATAGAAACTGCAGGTGTTCAGGAATTACTCCTGGATATTTTTGAACAAAACGAGCAGGTATGTTAACAGAAGAAATTTTTCATAGAGAAATACTGTTTTCAACTAAGGCTTTATGCCCATTCCTGGAAGTGCTCAAGGCCAGGTTGGATGAGGATAGAAGCAACCTGCTCTAGTAGAAGGTGTCCCTGCCTGTGGCAGGGGTTGGAACTGGATGAGCTTTACGGTCCCTTCCAACCCAAACCATTCTAGAATTCCATAATTCATTAAGGAAACTTCCGCAGATGCAAGATAATGTTTCAGGAGGAAAAGCTTTGTGCGAGAGGATTTGGGGAACTCTCCCATTCACAGGGATGGGAGAAGAGCTTGACCCTGTTGTTGATGGTGGGGCATGATTTTGGGGGTTATGGCTCTGATGATTACCGTGGGCCACTTTGGCATACAAATGCATCTCAGCCATTTTCTTCATCTTTTCAAGAGGAAAATATTTCACAGTGAGATCAGCCATAGGAATAATCTCCCCAGGGTAGTGGTGACTTCCCCAGTGATAAACACTCTTAAGATTCAGCTGGACAGGGAGCTGGGCCATCTTGGCTAGACTGTGCTTTTGCCAAGAAAGGTGGGACCAGGTGATCCTTGAGGTCCCCTCCAGCCTGGTATGCTATGATTCTTCCTTCTTTGTTTGCTTTTGCAGCTCCCTTTTCCTTTTGGAGAATATCAGAACAGGGAAAATCTGAATATTTTTAATATGGATCCTACTCTTGAGCAAGCTTTAGCTGGAAGAAGGGAACAGTAAGTTCAAAATGAATAGTCTGAAAGACTGGAGATCAGTGCATTGTTTCAGAGGGGTACAGGCAGAGCAGTACTCAGGAGAGATTGTTTTGGCAGCACTTTCTGAGCTAAGAGGAACAAGTGGGGAGAAGAGGCTGAGACTGCAGCTGTTCAAGTTGCTGCTTCAAGTTGGTTAAGATAAGAATGCTTAACGTGGCCACAGGGCTATTAAAAAGAGGAATGAATAGTCTTTAGTGATAGGTTTGTTAGAGGGTATCTAACTCTATTTAAAATGACAGAAAAGCCCATACTTTGCAGCTCATCTGTATGTGCATATGTTGATGAGGTCCAGGATACTACATGTTTATCTTCTTTCGCTTTAGGTGAAGTCCTTCCCTACAAGGCAAGTGTAAGCAGTACCACTAACTGCTAAGCCACTTACTTCAGTGAAAGAAACACAATTTGGGTGTTCAAAAATAGCTTGAAAGAAGTTCTGCCAACATGAAAGCCTACTTTAATGCTAATTTGTAGGTTCCTGGGTGGGTTATTATGATGTAGAGATATTTCAGGGAGCAATAAGGATTCTGGGGCTGGATCTTGTGAAAGCAGTGAACCTCCATTGTGTTTAAAAACATTTAGGATGTTAATAGTCATCTCATTACTCATTCATTTTAAATTATCTCATAACCATTTTCAGGGACATGGTCATTTCAGCAACTAAAGTAAATATATCCCATGTATTGGAAAAGCTAGTAAATTCTCTGCAGTAATTCCTTAATTCAGTAATTCCTCATATTCTATTCAGTGCATAAACTGCCAATATACTGAAAAGATTATGAAGATCACAGAGGCTTGTTTTATTTTGGTTTTAATCTTAAGGTGGAACCAATCATTTGGGACTAAATGTCCTTAGAGCAGTTGGATACAGGAGTTTTAAGTAGATGAAGTTACTGAAATATTAATTGTTTCATGTCTTTGTATTAAACTCCTCAGTTCTTAAAAGGTAATGAAAAAAAGGTATTTGGGGGGAAGAATTGGATCCATTTCATAATGAAGCAATTGCTGTAAATTTGAAGATGCAGTAAGAACTTCTATAAACATACTATTGAAAACATATTTCCTGTTGCCTGATGACCATCTGTTAAGATAGACAAATATGAAGTTGTCACTACTAACAAGTAACTTGAAGACTTTTTGTTACTGGAGTCTAATTTTATAGTAAAACTTCCTTAACAGAGGAAATTTGAAGCTTTGTAATGTTGAAAAGCAGCTGTAGGGCTTGTTCCTCACCTTCTACTCACAGTTCAGCTTCCAGGAAAGTAATCTTTAACATTTAATCTATTTTTGAGCCTTTCATAATGAGAAAGCTCGTTTGTGTACCAACAAACACAACTGGCTTCTGTAGCGAAGTGTCAGGCTCCTGGCAACACATCTGTATTAGGTGGAAGTTGATGGTGGCAGCCTTTCTAGTCTTCTGTAGTGGCACCCAAAGTCTCTTTCAGCTTGTGGGGCCTGAAACTGACTGCAGGGCCTGCTGGTAACACAAGGCAGAATGCAGCAGCTGATCTTCAGCAGTTAACTCTGCAGGTCTAACAAAGTGTGGACTAACCTTGTGAACGAGTTTTCATAGAATCATAGAATAGTTAGGATTGGAAAGGACCTCAAGATCATCTAGTTCCACTCCCCCTGTCAGGGGCAGGGACACCTCACACTAAACCATATCACCCAAGGCTTCATCCAACCTGGTCTTGAACACTGCCAGGGATTTTGTGTGACTGGTGTTCAAAAGGCAGGAAGAATACATGAAACAAGTGTGGTGGGCTTTCTTCTTCCCAAGAAACTCTCTCGTTTAGAGGGTTGCTGCCAAACAATGAAAAGTAAGAAAAACAAAGTGTAGCTTTGTGTGGAATAATCCAAGAGGACTTTTACAGATTCATGGAATATGTTGTATTAGATTGTATGCTGCATCTTCGACATTGTTTTCCACTGCTGAATTGCAGAGAAATGTGCTAGTTGAGATGGGGAAATGCCAAAGGTGCATCTTTTAGTGTGCTTTTACAGAAATGTGGAGGTATCTTGAGAAATATAACTTGAAACACATGTGAATTTACTGACCACCAGATGAACTCAGAGAGGTTGTATTACCTATTCTGCCCTTTGTTCATGCTCCATACAGTGTATCTCCAGCAGATAAGTCTAAACCATTACAACATCATCGTTTGTTAATGCCCAATAACCTCTCCAGGCCAGATTTTCTCATTTCTGTTACTGCACTAATTATATCCAAAGAGAAGTTGATTTTCTTTTTCCAAAGCAGATGATGTTTGGAGGAGACTGAATTCTCTAAGGTTGGTAATGAAATATCCATTTGAAATAACCTAGTTCAAAGGGAAAATTTTCTCCTTTAGGTTTAGACCAAGGGTTCTAAAAGCCAGAGATGTGAAAATAAAGAGGGACTAGTTATAAATACCTTTCAAATTACATCTCTTTAGACTTGCTGGAATGTGTGGTTAAGCTTCTTTGTTGCTGCTTTAAAATAGTCAAGGTTATTGGCCTGCATTAAACTCAAAACCCTTTAAACACTGTTTTTGTTGACCAAGTTATTCAGAACTGAAAAACTGAAAGATTTAGAAATGAAGTTATTTAAAGGGGGAAAAGCCCCAGATTTTAAAAAAGAAACTGGGTATTTTCTCCTAAAAACATAGTTTTACTGTTTTTTACACACAAGTGAATTATTTTAGTTGCCAGTCGTAGGTGTTTAATGCAGCCAATTCCCTATTGCCAGTGCTGCTATGTAAGCTACCCGTATCCCTGTAATGTGGATATTCAGATAATCAGACTTCTGTGTCTAGGCAACATTAATATGTTTATGTTGGTATGACCAAGGCAAACTATTCAGAGAACATCACCTTTCAAAGTAACTTTGCCAGCATTTAGAGTAGGTCTTTGATTTGACCTGTTGTGTACTATGGACTTTGGGATCTGAAATTTCATAGTTAATATGTTTCTATTCATCCAAATGTCATTTACCAAGTTATGTTAACTTTCCTGGTTTACGTACCTCAAACCTAACAGTAGTATTAATGCAAAGCCACAACTGTTGAGGGAAACACTTCTGTTTCATGAACATTTCAGCTTTCAATCTGGGATTCAGCCATGAGAGAGTTTGGAGTCCAGCTAAGAGCAGCCTTGTCCCAGTGTAAGCACAACTGGGTCAGTTCTCGCCAGTGGTAGTGATGGTATGATGATGTTTCACGTAACCACTAAGAAAAGGAATGAGATCACAGCCTGGAGTGAAGGCTGGCAGTGAATCCCAACAGTCTTTATGTTAAGCTGATGCACTAGATTACTTGCATTATCAGAGGTGCTCTTTATGCTCTGCTTTTAAAAAACCATATAACACATAAGCAGTGTTAAAGATGGCAAGATTATGTCAAAAGCATTGAATAACTCTGCATATATTAAATATATTCAGTTATATACAATGATGGATCAAGTGTATCATTGTATCTTGCAGATCTCTATTTCATATGTCAGATGGAGGTGTGGCTAAAGCTTCATACAACTCCTTTTTAATGTACTTCACCTTTGTGTTGAAAGCATTTTTAGTCATTTAGTTGCTAAGTGTGAAAAGAGGAGCAAGATGCCGTAGCAAAACTCTGCAAATGCTGTAATAATGGTATTAACCTATTTGAAAGCCTTAGGAGCATGCTCACTTTGTGAGGGTAGTAAAGATGTTTTCATCACTCTGAGTTCACTGACAGATTTGGAAACCAAATCATGTTCCTTTTATTTGTGTCTTGATGCCTGCATGAGAAGGTTTGTATTTATTGCTGCTGTGTGTAGATGCAGACATTTTCTTAGCACCAGGAATGTTTTAGGAAAATGAATGAATGATTTGATAGATCCCAAAGTAATTTTCCAGTCAGCTTTGGATTCCAGCTTACAACAGCTTATAGTTATTACAAGCATAGCCCATTCAGCATTTAGGCACAAGAAATCGGTGTAAAAGGCAGTGCCCATGTGCACCATGTACAGTTTTCATGGCTACAATACCAAAAGACTCCATGCATTTAAAACTATCCCGAGTATTTAGTTAGAGACCCATGTACAGAAATGTAAGCATGGTCGGGTTTGCAGCCAGCTGCATATAACCTGATGCTTCTTTCCAGTTCTTATCTGCTGCAACTGCAGTTCTGCTCTCCGGATTTGCTATCATGATTTGGGTAGGTATATGAGCCCTGTTAACATGTGAGTAGCTTCAGAGAAAGTCAGATGGAGCAACTGTTTCATTTGAGGCTGAGTTGACCCCAAAACGAAGCTTTCAAGGAAAGAATACTAAGGGGGAAGGAGTAGAGGAACAGGATTGCTCTAAATAGTGGAAATTATTTAGAAATGCAGCTTTTTCAGAGGGTATTGAACAAAGCAGTAACCTCTAGAAATGTTTTCATGTCTTACTTAACATTTGACGATCAACTTTTGTATTCTCTTTACTCTATTTTCCACATTAGCAAAGATAGTTAGTGCAGTTTCATATGGACATGATTACTGGAACTCGAGGGAATCAGGATATGGTGAGGAGAGGATCAACTGTGAAAGGGCAGGGAGAGCATCGCTGGCTGGAACACAGGGAATGTGTTGGTTGAAATCACTTCTGTGACAGCAAAGCCATCAGCTGCTGTCTGGAAGAGCAGACAACCATCAGTACTGAGGAAATGAAGAAATGCAGACATTGAATACTATTAGAGGGCCATCCAAACCCCATAATTAAGGCATTTTCTGATATTAATCCAGTGTCACAGCTTATTGCAGGTATCTCGTTATTCCTCCTGTACTCTTGCTCTCCCATGAGTTTTCTCCAGCATTGCCCCTCAGAAGTGTCAAGAATAAAACATGTGGCTGACGTCAATCCCATACTACCTCTCAAACCTTACATGATTGCAGTTTACAGCTGCTTTCTTGCTCCCTCTCTCTTCATATGGTAGGTGCTACTAGCTGGGTTCACCTATTATCTGTGGAAGGGCTGCTCCTAGGGCTCATACTGCAGAATGGAACACAGACCAGGCTCTTGTCTCACCCTGGTGAAGCTCTTGGCTGCAAGAAGCCCTGCAGAAGGCATAGCCCACTTGTAGCCCGGCTGCAGGGCTCAGCAGTTGACACAGAAAAGGTGCATAGCCTGTTCTTGGCTGTTGCTATTAATCTGGTTTATTAATTTTCACTAGCCAGCGTGCCTGAACCAGCCCCACAGAACTCAGTACATGGTCATGGCACTGCATCTGTGGCCTGCCTTGTCCCCTTAAAAAGAGAAAAAGGTGAGAGCCATTTCTAGGCAAATGATCTCAGTTTTCCTTTCAGCTGATTTTCAGTGGAAAAGAAGCAACTGCCAGTTTTGCAGCTTTAATCTCCCTCATAATAATAGCAACTTGGCAGCAGCAGTGAAGAAGGGGAAATTCATGCCTTTGCAGCTAAACATTTTGTTCTGAACTGTATTTTAATTACCGAATGTCACTTTGTGATAAATGAAACTTCCTTCTTCTAGCTGGTTTCAATTAAGTTTTGTTTTAAAAGGAATAATAGGTTTTAATAAGGCTCAACATACATAAAAATATTTCATGTTGACTTTAGTGGAACAAAGTGGATTTTAATACTGAATCAATATCGAATAACTTGAAGTTATCTTGGCTGTGTGCCTTGGTTTCTTGCTGTCCAGATTGCTCCTTTTACTGGCTGGGGTCACCAATGGCTCCAGTGGGTTGTCATACCAGCCTTGTGCTTATTGCTTCTCCGTGCTTACAGATTTTATGGAATTAGGCACACAGACCTTAATCACTTTGGGAATAAGGATTTTGTGTTGAAGAACTCCTGAAATTCCAGCAAAAAAAAGATTACTATTTTGTCTTTAAAATGAAGTTCGAGCCTTTATCCTCTAATATGTGCAGGTCTGTGTCACAGCTGTGTTCCAGAGTGCCTGGTCCTGATTCAGTAATTAGGCTGGCAATACTGCATGGCCGCAGAGATTCATCCATAACCAAGACAGCTACTTAAAGCCACATAGGTGATACCTGTAGATGCATGGGAAAGCGAAGCAAATCCCATCTTTCTTGCTTAGGTTTCTGTGTGAGCAGCAGCACCCAGATTGAATCACCAGGAGATCACTGTTGTAAGGCCAGTAGAAGAGTGGGTTGAACTTTCTTCTCAGTGGCATGAATGTGTTTGCTGAAAACACCTGCAGCTTCCTCTGGGAATGAGAGTTACTTATCAATACAGCAGCATAAGTCAGCTTGGGCACGGAGACACCAACATATTGTTCAGGGAATATTCTTGACAGCTTCCATTTGTTTTTCCAGTTAAGTGGAAAATCTAACCTGCAAATTGGAAACATTTAGTGCAATAGAGATGCATTTTAAATAACTACAAACCTGCCTGAAAAGAGCAGGAATCCTTAATCTTCACCTCTGTCAAATAAGTTTGGACTGGAAAGATGAAGATCTCTGCTGATGGTTGGATTTTGCTGTGGTAGATAAACATGGTGCTATAAAATCACAGCTTTAAATTGACTTTTGGAGGAGTAGATTCATCAGAAGACAGTTTACTAAACATATTCTGTCTGGATCCTATCTGAAGTGTGTGTTGTTCATTTAGCTCCAGGCTGACTCATCTTTGGTAAGATTTCATGTAAGCAAGAAAAGTACCACAAAATGATTACCCTTTTGTGGGAAACTAATAAGAGAAAAGGCAAATTCTCTGGGGACTCTGGAATTAAAGGTTTTGCACATTGAGTGTGGTGGGCTGAGCAATCAGTTGTTCCAAAATAGATCTGCTGCAATCAGTGCAGGCAATTTTCTCTGAAGTTACCAAACCACGATAATACCATAAATTATATCCCCTTTTAGCTGGCTTCTTCAGTACAGAAATGTGTTTCCTAGAAAAGACATTTTGCAATTGGTTTAATTTTGTAATTTTTTTTAGATTTTAGGATAAAATGGTGTTTGTTTTTCAAGATTGGCCATTCCTTCCTAATTAGAACTAGCTGAAATACCAATGTTAGCATTGCAGAAAACCAGAGGTCAGAACCATTTCTTGTTAGCGCCGATATGCCTGGTTGGTTTATTCTTGTTGGTTTTGTCTATGATATCTTTCTTTCCAAGTGTGACAACTAAATTGAGATTCATAAAGTATTGCTTGAGTAGAAAAGTGGATAATTACAGAAAACAAACAGTAATGTTTGGGGTTTAACTGTTTATCAAAACATAAACATCATAGGAAACTAAGGTGTGCCCATGATAAAACAGGCTGTGCACAGCAAGAAATACTGGGATTTTCAAGGGTTTATTAGTTTCCTCATGAAACGTTGTTTTTGTGTTTGGAGAAGTAAAATATGTTTCTTGAAACTATTACACAGCCTGGAAAAGAGAAGGTTCGAGGGAGACCTTAGAGCAGCTTCCAGTGCCTAAAGGGACTGGCAGGAAATCTGGAGAGGGACTTTATACAAAGGCAGGTAGACATAAAACAAGCAGGAGTGGCTTTAACTTGGCAAAGGGGAGATTTGGCTTAGACATCAGGAAGAAGCTCTTCCCTGTGAGGGTGCTGAGGCACTGGCACAGGGTGCCCAGAGAAGCTGTGGCTGCCCCATCCCTGGCAGTGTTCAAGGCCAGGTTGGACACAGGGGCTTGGAGCAACTTGGTCTAGTGGAAAGTGTCCCTGCCCATGGCAGGGGATTGGAACTGGATGAGCTTTAAGGTCTCTTTCAACCCAAACCATTCTGTGATTCTATGGCAAGATGTGCTTGTTGGTGTTGCTGCCATGTAGGGATTTACAATTCAAATTTACAATTCAAAAGCACTTAAACATTACTAAGAAATTCAGAGGCAACCAATTTTCATGACAATCAGGAATGAATTAATTTAAAAACAGTTATGAGCAGACACTGTTCCTTGGCATGAGTAGCCTTGTGTAGATGCTGAAGGCAAAGGATGTGGCAGTAGTTTCAGGAATCAGTGGCCCAGGTGTCCATCCATGGCACAACGTTTAGATAAAAGGTAATTTGACAAAACAGCTCTATTTTCAAGAAGAAGGCTTTGTGGGTTTTTCCCCCATTCAGGTAGACAGCAAACCCACAAAATATTTCAGTCTAGCCAAAGCCTTAGTAGACTAAAAGCCTTAAATTCAATTTACTCCTGCCTGCTGGGCAGTGCATCAGCCCCATCCTGGCTCTTAATGGAGCGCTCTGTTAAACAAAGGTGATTTTCTCTCTGAGATACCTAAAGTAAAACTGGCTCTCTAAGGAGAGATTTTAAGTATCTTGTTGCTGTGAAGGGATTTTGGTCCCCAGCAGTAAGAATAAATATGCGGGACTCCAGGTCTGCTGCTTAGAGTCATGCAAAATACTTGGAGGAAAAGAATTGAATATCTGTGATTTTCCTAGTTAATATTTTAGTGGAAAAAATAAACCTTCCAATGCAAGCTCTGTCTAGTTTTTAGAATGGTCAGTATAGTATGGTTTGTATATGTGACAATTCAATGCTATGAAAAACCTTTTGGCAGTAAGACAGATGTGGCAAACCCCACACTGAAAGTGCATAGGAAAAGGAGCAGGGCCATATGTAACACCGAGAAGCACAGACACTTTTTCTTTGTAAGGGAAAGAGGCAGAGGTTATGGAATGTGATGAAATTGAAATTTCTCTAATTTTTTAATTTTCCTAAAAATAGAAGGAGATCACTAGGGAAAAGAATGCAAAAGCTGCTTCAGGAATCAGATTGTTATGAGATTCTGTGCCTTGTAAATACTTCTTGCTCTGTGTTGGTGCAAGTTCTCCACTGGTATGGAACATGACCATATTCACTGAAAGAAACCTTTATTCCTCCTTTTTTAGACCCATTTTTCCCCCTCAGTCTCTGCTAAAGGTATATATCCTACAGTAAACATGTAAAAAGCTGTAAATATTTTCATCTCCTGCAGGTAAAATATGCAGTGTGACATAATTAAAACATAAAAGTATTCACTATATTTCTAAACCATTTTTCCCCCCTTCATTTGCCAGCACATTGTGAGGATGATCCTAATGAATCCAGTCTGCAGCACAGCAACAGAGGCCGATCTCTTCCCAGCTTCCCTTGATGAGTTAACAAAGAGAGAAAAGTAGGAAAAGTACATTGATGGCATTAGGGAAAATGACAGGCAGCTTCAGGGGTGCTGCATCTGCACAGCTCTGGAGGTGTCACTGTGCCTTAAAAGACACTTTGGACTTTGCTCGTAGGAAATGGAGAATTCAGCCCAAGGCAGATAAAAATGAAATTTGGGATCGAACTACTTCTGTAAAAAGAACTTTGGCAGAAAATCCTCATTCTTTCTTTTTCCAAAAGGCCCCTGGAAATCACTCCAGCCTTGTTCTCCCAGACTCCCTTTTTTGTTTTATTTCCACTTTCCTTCAGCCCTGTGGCAGATTTAGGCTATCTCGTACTTGAATTTGAAGGAAGTTCCGACAGTTTTCATATTTATGGCTTGTCGTCCCTTGAGGAAAGCTGTCATGCTGAATTAGAATTAGACATCCTGGCTGGGCTGTAATTTCAGGTATTTCCTTAAACTGTTTACAGATATTATTGGAGCATATCAAGCACTTGTACTAGTGCATTTTTCCTCAACTGAGTGATTGCTTTGGAAACACCTTCGTAAATTTACTACTTTATACTTAACCTCCCCTGTATGCCAAGATATCATTAATAGTCCAAATATACCCAAACAGGCATTTTTTTTCACTGGCATTGGAGGCCTAATCCCAGTGAGGAGTGCAGAGTTGCACTCCTGCACTGAGATGTGCTACAGCCCACTGGAGCAAAGGAGCTGGGGGCTGCAGTGGAGGAAAGCAGCTCCTGTCCCTCACAGCCCTGGCTTAAATCTGGGATGGTTTGCCTGGAGGACCATAAGTGTAATTTAAAAGAAACCTGGAGAGGGGCTTTGGACAAGGGCCTGCAGGGACAGGCCAAGGGGAATGGCTTTAACCTGCCAGAACAGGGGAGGCTGAGCTGAGCTCTTAGGCAGAAGCTCTTCCCTGTGAGGGTGCTGAGGCACTGGCACAGGGTGCCCAGAGAAGCTGTGGCTGCCCCATCCCTGGCAATGCTCAAGGCCAGGTTGGACACAGGGGCTTGAAGCAACCTGCTCCAGTGGAAGGGGTCCCTGCCTGTGGCAGGTGTTGGAGCTGGATGAGCTCTAAGGTCCCTTCCAACCCAAATCAGTCTGTGATCCTATGGTTGATAAGCTCTTGCACACAGTTATGTTGTGCTTTATAATTTGGCTGTTCATAGGCAGGAGTCTGTGTTCACAAAATGGGACTGTAAGGCTAATTGTGTATTTATTCTTGATGGAATGAGAAGCCTGCTGAATAGAAGTGGCCATACCAGCTTTTAACCTTGGTCAGGATATCCACTTTGCATCATGGCTACTTGCTGGCTGGGACAGCATCTTTATTACAAGTCCAAAGAATAAGTCAATACATGTGACTGACTGGTCAGTGTTTGTAATACCTTGGTTTTCTTTAACTCATTTTCTAGTCAGAATCTAAATCAGTTTTTTTCTTTTCAAGTTTGATGTAGTGGGATATTCCTGAAAAAGCTCCTTTCTTTTTCTGCTCTCCATCAAAATTGGCAGTGCGCTTTGGGAGCGTGGGAGTTGCAGCATTTACAAATAGATGGGCAGAAGATTGCTCTAGTACAGGTGTTAGTCTTTATGGGTTTATCTTAGTAATTAATTAACCATAAATCTAAATGAGAACTGTTTAGGGTTTGTTTTGTCTTTTTCTTTTCCTTAGGTAGCCAGAACTAAAGTGTTTCAAGTAAATTGTCTTTCAGTGTCTTCCCAATTTAATTTGTTTCATTTTAATTACTCCTCTCTCACATCATTACAGCCTTGTTTCCGTTTCTAAATATAATGTTCCTGCAATGCTTTTCCAGAGGTTGTAGGTGAAGAGCAGTACCAGTGATGCGGAACAGAAAATGATAATGCATACACAGTCTCACAAGGATGACAGACAGTGCTTAGTGTAGTTCATAGAAAAGAGCCAAAGCCAAACTTTTATGAATTACTAAAAGCAGCATTTTGTAATTGTTAAACAAAGCATCATATGGTTATTGACTTCAGAACTGAAACACTGGTCAGTCATCCATCCTGTCAGTGAACTGCAACATCTGTTTTGATTTGCCCTGTCCTTATTTATTTTGGACCTTCTATTCCTGGGGTTTTCTCACTAAAACTGGTTTACAGCAGTGTCCTGGGAGACATTGCTAGCCAAGTGCAAGTATTGGTTCTCTGACTACATCCTAGAGGCCTTCTGCTTGCTCGCAATCTCTTCTGTTATTTCTTCCTTTATTATACCCATATATCCTGACACCGAGAGCTCCCTCACATTCTTGCTCATGCTTTCATCCTTGCTAACAGTAGTCTGAGATTTGCTTGAAAAGAGTCACTCTATGCACATTCTTCCATAGTACGCTTTCCATGAAGGCTTCCAGAATGAACCAGTTATTTAAAACAAGCATCCTTTTGCTGCTGTGAAATTGAAAATAACCTGATGAAAAGATTCTGATAATGGTTTATTTTTACAGAACTCACACTGAGGATAACTTTTGGGCATGGCTTAACAACAGTTGTGATTTATAGCAGCTTAAAGAGTGGTTTTATATAATTTTCCCTTACTTTTGCACATTGTCTCGGAAACCAAAGGAGGGTTTGGAGGCATATAATAACTGCTTTGTCAGCTGTTATGTAGTTGTGCAGTTACGGAGTTCCAGTGCATCCACAATTGGAATATTTGGGAGTGATAGAGGAAGGAGAACTAGAAACTGGAAAGGTCTGATTAGGATTGAAGACTGTTTTCACCAGGTGATTATGTTACTTATGCTATTGTGTGTATTGACACTGAATAGAAAACTGTTTTTCGTGTTTCCCTTTGCAGTTAGAGAAACAAAACATAGAGCAATGAGATCGCAGATGTGGAAGAATAAAGATTTGGAGTAATAGCAAGTATCTAAAACCCAGGTGATTGCTTATATGTGGGCTCTCACTGGCCTTTTTAAATTAGTTCCAAGGCGTTTGATCTCTGTTAAAGTCACAATTTAAAACCCATGAGTTGAGATGTTGATGTTTTTCCTTTTGGTGTGGATAAGTTAGAGTTTCCAGAGCTGTTTTCTGGTTTAGTTCTCACTCTTGCCGTAGAGAACGTTAGGGGGTGCATAAAAATGGGACATTTTTACAGAAGGCTCTGCTCTAAGCAAAGAGGTTAAGGAAGTTTCAAGCTAACCTTCAGCGTACAAAGAGGACAACACCATGACCATCTGACACAAAGACACAGGATGTCACTGTGAAAAACAACACACTGATAATGTGTTGGTAAGCCAAGAACGTTCCAGGAGATGGTAATGAAGGGTATTCCAACGACTTTTCATCCTTGCATGCTTCACTTACAGGATATAGGCAAGTGGTTTTGCATTAATTTAATTTACTGGAAACTTAAAATACTGCTTTTTTCCTCCTCTTTCTCCGTAATGGAAAGGCTGGATAAGTAGGCTGCTGGATGTTGAGTCTAACCTGATATATTTAAGCAGTATTTTTGAGAACCCACTGTCCAAGTACCTAGTAATGCTAATGTATGTATTGAGTTTACCATTGCTGGAGTCATTTAGGGTATGTTTGAACACAAAAATAGTAGAGATGCTGTGCACATATATAAATATATAATTATCCATCTGTGTTCAGTAGAAATGCAGATCCGTTGGTAGTTGCTTTGGAAATCACTCAGTCATTGACCTGTTGTGGATTAAGGGCAAAAATGGCAAACTGATGATTTGCCTTATCTAAGTTTTCAACTAGATTTAGAAAAGATTGAACTGGGGACAGGAGCATAGGGATGGCTAGAGTAATGGGAACACATAGGAGCAGTTTGGCAGTCCTGGAGTAATGGTTGGACTTGATGATCTGAAAGGACTTTTCCAACCTAACTGATTCTATGAAATACTGTCTATGTAGATAGTCTACTGTCTCCTTTTTATCCTACATCCCCATTTGTACAAACTTTAGAACTAAATAAAGACAAGATGCACAGAACACTGTGTAGAAACCACGGGTACACTCTGCCTATGGTGAACAGTGCTTTTTAAGCTTTTATTTTAGAGCTACTTTTCAAAAATGAAAACGAACCTGCATACATCAGTGATGGGCATGAATGCAAAAATAATAAAGCAATCAGCCACCACTGAAACGCTGCCACCTCTCAAGAAATGACAGCAATTTACTGTATGCCACAGCGCATTACAATATCATCCTTCATTTTAATATTTGATTTCAAAGATTCATGTTTCTGATATTTATGACAGATGTAAATCTTAGGAATCCAGAGATGTGAAATTATGCACTTCGTGCTCAGAGTTGAGCTTTTGTGCTTCTTTGCTACTAAATAACATCAGAGTTAAAGGGAAAAAAAAGTTTCTTCTGCCTGAATCTGAGTTTTCACAGATGTGAATGTCTTTAGGTGATTTCTCTGATGATATGTTACCAAGTTCTGTGTTTTATCCTATGTATCAGTGGAAGATGGATACACTACATTGATTTTACCAAAGGAAATGCTGGTTTTCTGTATTAAACGATACCAACAAAACTACAAACAAAACTACCTGCTTGTAAAGCATTTTATCCTCTGCAGAGGCATCACTTTCAGGTGGTTGTATGTTGCTGGCTTGAAGCGTTTTGGGACTACAGAAGTTGTATCTGTGTCTGTGGAAGGACTCACTGCTAATGAGTCTGAAAGAAACAAGGTTTTCGTTGACTTTCCAATCTCCAACATGACTTAAAAGCTGAATTTTACCTTACTGTCACTGCGCTTTGCTTTTGTGAAAACTTCAAAGCTGGATGTAAGCCCCTTAGGTGACAGTTTTGGAACGATGCTGCTGCTCTGAGCAGTGCCGTGTTGGTTCTATCACTGAACAGGTACAGAATGAAATGCTCTGGGGTGTCAGTTCCATGTCTCATTAGTACTACTTCTTTATCAACACTGTATTAATTGTAATTGATATAAGTGGACTGCAAAACCATTTTTAGGTGAACCATCACACAGTGATGATGGTAATGCTCCACCTAGTTAGTAATGTTCTAGCAGTGCTACCTGCAAGGTTGTGAACACTTTACTTGGAGCTGATTAAAACAAGACAAACATTTGCTTCTCAAAACTGATATTAAACTGTTCAAACTTAAAAGTATCTGCCCTTTCATTCACTGGGTGACTTTCCCCTGGGTTTCAGTGTGCTTTGGTTGGCAAGAGCTGAATGCTTAATGTCTATATTCAAATTGTTTCTCCACGCTATGTTTTGCCTTGGCTCTTGTTTTTTCTTTACTAAAAATAGGCTTTTTCTATAGCAAGTGAGCAATTAATATGGCAGATTAGACATGAAAAAAATTCACTTGGGCCGAGTTGGTTGCTGCTGAAACTCAAAAGTGCAGGAAAGGATTAAGATCAGACAAAGCTGAGTGAAGCTGGCTGTCAGCTACATGCAGACTTTTGATGGGGAATATAAATTACACCCTGCTGCAGCTCTCTCAGTTAGTTGATCTGTGGAGTGAAATTGAACCTGACTACCTGGGTGGCTGTTCATCTTCCTTGCTGATTGAGAAAAAGGTGATGGTGGTACTGAACAGCAAGTACTGGTTTAGAGGAAAAAGGCTCAGATGGGAAGAGATGCGGGATACCCCTAAGAGCATTTAGGAGATATGCTGAGTGAAGGAAGCACCAGCCATCCCTCACCTCTGCTGCTCTGCAAGGGGAATGTTGGAAGTTTAAAAAAGAGTAAGAAGAAAAATAATAGAATGGCAAATAGAATTAAAAGAGCTTTGATTAATGATAACAAAACAACCCTCCAGAACCAGAGCCGAGTTGTAACCTTCTTATAATGTGATTGCAATTAATGAATAAAAATACACACTTGAAGTACTTGGAAGAGAAAGTGTATGAAGTGTATATGAAGTCAGGAGCATAATGAAGGTCTTAGGTTAGAAGACAAACCACAGTGACATTATTGAAAGCTACTCTAGGGAGCTTCCCTATACGTAGAGCAAAGCAAAATCCTGCCCAGTCACATTCAGAGACTTTCTGAGACTGGATTTTGCATAAGCTATTGATTGACTGAACTGAAAGACGAAAGACTTGTGTGTTAGCCAGTAATGCATGGAGTCAGAGATAGGGCAGCTATAAATGTTTACCTACTGTGCCTCATTTAAATGTTAAATATTACTCTTGGAATCATTAGGCATGTGGGAAAAGGTCATTTCTGCCTTTTCATGTTGTGGGTAGGCTGTGCAGGAACAGGGGTAAGCGCAGGCAGCAGAGATTGTGGTCAAAGGGTAAAAGTTCATAATGAGAACAGCCTGCAGTTAAGCAGGATCCTTTGGCCATGAGTGAGAAGCTCAGCTGGTGGGTAGGTCCTTCTCCTTGCTCCTCCTTTTTGCAAGGATAGGAGGCAGCCAGCAGCAGTACAGGGCTCATGTTTTTCCAAGTGCTACTTCCATGTTACCAGTTGTTGTAAATCAGAAGGTGCCAGTACCTGGGTAGGAGCTTCTGCAGTTGTACAGAAGTCATTAGACTTCCACCTATTTGAAAAACAAGTATCTACCTTACAGCATAGCACGTGTCATTTCCCAGCTGTCTCATTACCGTTCTCTTCTCCTCCACCATCATTTTCATTAGCCAGCATTGTTGGAGTGAAGCGTTCAAATGCTGAGGTCTGATTTCAGCACACCGAGCTGCTGCTGCTGCTCGCTTTGCACCTAATGACAGGAGGCTGTGGGAGAGCATCCAAAGGAGCCTTGGAATTCTCATGGAGTCTAACAGCAAGACCGGAGACACGTTTGTGTCTTTCACTACTTCTCCTCATTATTCAATAGCTGCACACAAAATCATTATTAATAAGCTGGCCTGAAAATCCTATTTGTCAACAGAGATGTGCCAAACAGGTAAACTAGCACTTTAAACTGCCTGTGTGTGCAGATATCCTCATGCACTTGTGTGGCTGCTGGACAAATATATACTTTAGTGTGCACAAGAAAGCATTTCAGTGTAAGAAACAGTACAAGTCAGTTGTCCATCTGTAGCATTTCTTCTCCGATTTTGCTGTATTATTCAAAAGATGAGCTTATAGAGGATAATAAATGGTATGTCTGGCCTTGCTGTGAGCAGATGCCCTTCTCTAAATGTGTGCATATTTCTGCTGCTCTTTAAAGTCTGAAGGATTTTGAAATGACAGCACTAACACAGTGTTAAAGTCTTCTTTGTTCTTCTGCTGTGGTGGTGCAGTTGTTTAAGGTCCAGTGTTCATGCTTTTAATTACAGGTAAGCTGAAGAGGCAGTGATTAGGAAAAGGTTATATAAAGGTTTCGGCTGTGGCTTCAGACTTGGTTTCAAGGTAAAAGAGCTTAATTCCTGCAAGCTATTATAGCAAAAGCTTCCATGTGAGTAATTCTTATGTAGCCTGGAGAGGCTGTCTCTGGGCCATACCTAGAAAAAGCTAGGCTAATGCTGTCTGGTAGACTGAGCTAGAACAACACACATAGTGCTGAGCTGGGGGCTGTTATAGCTCCCTAAGCCTCTGTAAGCTTGAAGAGCATGGCTTTAGTGATTTATACTTGACTGTGCGGAGACATCAGTATCTACTGCTCTTCCTAAATGAAGCTCATTTGTCTTCTTTCATGAAGAACTTCCTACTTCATGAGATCAGTGGATTGGGAGGAACTTTGAGTCCAGCCCATCACACAGATAATTATGTGAAATATAGGTAGGAGTTTGTTGTAGTCTTCATCTTCAGTGGCATGTTGCTCTTTCCAGATACCTTCTGCATATGCTAGCCTAAGCTGTGAGCAACCAGCGTGGCTGAATAGCAGGCAGATGTCATTCCAGCTGCAATGTAGTTGCTGTTTTGTTTGGGTACTTTCTCTTGAGCTTCTTTCTTTGGTCTCTTTATCTCCATTGTATGTCACTGCTGTAGATGTAGTCAGCCTATGGCTGATTTCTCAGATTTGTCTCAAACATCTAATCTTTCAGAGCTCTTTTCCCTTATTTCCCCTATAAATCTTATAAGGTGGGGGATGTAATCACAGAATGAATCATAGAATGGTTTGTGTTGGAAGGGACCTTAAAGCTCCCCCAGTTCCAACCCCCTGCCATTGGCAGGGACACCTTCCCCTGGACCAGGTTGCTCAAAGCCCTGTCCAACCTGGCCTTGAATATGACTTGCTATGGCTTAAATGCTCCAATCTCAAAGTGCCTATTTGTCCTATGATAAAAATTTTGGAAGGCTGATGTGAAATATTCATGTCTGAGCTCTGAGAAGTTCCCATTACAGATTATTTACTCAAGCAGATTTGCAATGGAAGCAGGTAACTTTGGGGTACTCATGGATGAGAAGGTGACTGGTTCTTAGGAGTAGGAGCCTGGAAAGCCGCAACTGTTTGCAGCAGCTGAAACTCCTGCACTAATGTGAGCTGCAACGGGTGCTCTCCTCCTTCCCTGCCCTCAGGCAGGACCTGCTGTGCAGAGAAAGCGGCAGGCTGCCAGCACATAGGCAACAGGGGAGGCAATTTGAAGAAGGCTTAAATTAAACTCAATCAGGCACGGCAGCCCTGAGCTGAAGGGCTGGATTCTGTGCTCGGATACATGCCCTGAACTTCCGTTTCCATCTATAGGGTTTGAGAAAACAATGTTGGCATCAGAAATGGGAATAGAAAACCTTTTCATCCCTCCTGAGTTTAATTTTTGACAGTCTTCTTCTTTATATTCACTGTTTCTTTTCTCTTTGAAGTTGTTTTCACTGAATTTAAAATCTCAAGACTTAAACCATGTGTAGACATAATTATGTCTCTTTGTATTTGCTTTATCTCACTATTTGTTATCCATACAATGTTAGTAATGACACATTTTCCTGGGCAGAGTTGTAAGTGATACATTTTCATGAAGGAAGGGGATAAAAAAGGGCAATATTTTGAATAGAATAAGTTGACTTATTTCAATAAAACCAGGCAGGGGCTGTGCTTAATGTATTAAACCCCAGTCTATGAATTTGTTCTGTCTTGAGACGGTAAAAGACTGCAAGGGAATTAAGGAGACCAAGGAAAGTCCCTTGACATTTTGATATGCTGAAGTAATGGGCGGGCAATCTCACTTTAGACAATGCTGTCTTTCTGTGTAGAACAATTAGTGTTAATGTGGTAATGATAATTCTTTCTGTAAATTATTCTTAATTAACTATTTATGTAATAAGACACTTAAGGTTCTGTATTTAACAGTTCTGAAGGGTTTCTTTTCCCCTGCTAATTGCCTTCCCTCTCTATTTCTTTCCTGTTCTAGTGACTGTCTTCTGTTCACTATTAACTGTGTGCCATCCAGGCTTAAAATTTGGTGTAAATGATGCTTAATTAACACAAAATGGTGCATAAATGATCTAGTAACAGGTGGGTTCCTTCCTCTAGCTATGCTATAACTGCTGATTGCTGGCTTTTCAGTGAAATAATCAAGCTGTAATATGGATCCCAGCTTGCAGGGCTGCCAATCCTACCTGGTAACATCATCCTGCAGTTTTCAGCAGGTGACAATATGCCCCTCTGCCTTTCAGATGTTAAACTTTATTCTGTGCCAGATGTGGAAGTGCCTCTCTGGGGAGGCTTCTGCATCCAACTGGCACTGTGGAGCCAAACTGAGAAGGAGAAAGTGTTGAAAACAAAAGCTTCTAGGCAGTCAGCTTACTCTGGTATTCATAAGCAAGGGAAGAGAGTAACAACTGTATGATCTCCTGCCTCATTTGATGTTGCTTAATATATTTCAAAGAGGTATTGGAACAAGGGAGAGGGAAGAGCCTGCTATGTTAGGTGCTCTTTAATTAGCTCCCGTCGTTCTGGTTTGGACTTTTTTCATCTTGAAAATGTCGCCTGCTGCCCTGCTTCTTCCTCATTGTTGGTTTTACTTGCGTATAAAGGAAGCATGTACCAATATTTTATGTACATAATTGGTCTGGGTTGCTGTATACTACCTAATATAAAGTGCACATTCTCCTTCTTTACTATGGTTTATGTTTATTGCACTCCCTACATTGTTTTATGTGTGCAGTGTGCTTATTGAATGCGTGGTGTAGTCAGAGATGTTATATTCCACTCTTAGCATCATTAGTGCTGTTTTCCTCACCGATTTTCATCAAGCTATAGTTTAATTTAATTCACTTCATTATTTTGCAAAGCAGTTCAGATCTGTTGGATTTCCCTTCTGTTGCTTTTAAACCCACCAGTGTCTCCAAAACAGTGAGAATCGAAGTATTTTTAGCTTTGTTTTTTCATTCTTTCTTTTTGACGTCTTCTGAGCATCCTCAGATTTCTGTAATAGAGCCAATCAGATAAAGCCAAATGCTGATAGCTTTACAAGTTAATTAGCACCTCAGCTCATCAGCTCACTGAAATTAATACCGGAGTAAGCATATCAGAATCTCATCTTCCATTTGCATTTAGTGAAGGTGATTTTGCAATATGTTAATTTGTATTGTGCGCAGAGCATATTTCATTTTCAGTGCTCTTATTTTTTGACCTATTTAAACTCAGGATCTAAAATCTTACAGGAATTGGCTTGTTTCAGCTTCTGGACAGAATATGGAGAATTCAGTGAATTGCTAAGATTTATTCCGATTAAACAACATTGACTACTAAATTTCTCTACTCATTCACTTGGAAAATAGGTATTTCTTTGTCAATTTTGGTTTATTTTTAAGCATATGCAGCTTAGGGGTCTTGTAAATGAAAGTAGCTGCATGCCTAAAGTAGGAAAAGTAACTTCAGCCTAATCAAGCCATAATTGTCTGAATTAGTAAGACCTACAACAATTAAGATACTTTGCAGAAGTAAGAAGCTATTCATATTCAATCCATTGCATCCTTAGATTTTTTGCTACATAGGCTTTTCTTTCAGAGACTGAAAGAAAGGATGGCAAGAAATATTTACACTGATGGTGAGCTCTGGTATATATTAGAACAAATAACTGGGATTTGAGAGACTCGGTATTTTGGGAAGAGTACAGATAATTACTATTTATTGTTGTCTCCTCAGCTACAGCGTGTCAAGGAAAAGTAGCTGATATAAATTACTCTTCCTTTAGAGATGATTACTGTGGGACACTTCAAGAGTAGCCTGCACTGCTCCAGTAGACCCTATCCTAATGCTGTCAGTGTTCCTTTCTCTGCAAACTCAGAGAAGTCCTTTGAGTCGCAGATCTAATATCACACCACTGGAGTGGTGCTTGGAGCTGAATGCAGTGGAAATGCATCAGTACCACTCTGCTAGCAGAATAACCCTGATCTAAGCAAGCAGTTGTTCCCAATACTGATACATGGATTTGGAGTATATTAGAAGTGGAAATCGGGACCATGTCTCTCAAGAATACAGTTCATGTCTACATTTTAAAGAGTATTCCTCAGGGTTTTTAGCCTATATTCTGCCTATATACTTTACCATCCCATCATCCTTTGGTGTTCTTGGGATAGAGCAGAAGAAATCTGAGTTTAGTCTGTTTGCAATAAGCTTGCTAGGTAGAATGGATTATATGCCTGCTGGAATATAGACTTTTATCAAAATTTATTGAACAAGGTGCAGGTAAATCTTTCTTTCTTTTAATCAAGGTTAATCAGATTACAATCAGAAAGATGCCCCTGCTCCCTTAGGCACATCCCAACCTTGTTATCTCAAATTCATCCAGCCTTTCAAGAGAGGGTTTTATTAGCTCTTCCTAATCCCCAAATAATTACTCTAGACAAAGAGCTATTTGTAGAGGACATCCTGTCTAAGGAAAAGGGATTCACAAGAAATCACGGGCCCAAATAAATTCTCTGGTGCTCTGTGACACGAGTTTCCCTGGTTGTCCTTGATCTTAAATCACAGCTGGGTCATGCTGCTGAACTGCTGCTGGGGGGCTGGTACCTCAGTTGACAGAGATGCCTCCTCCTTGACGTGATGGGGTTGAAATTTTGCTCTCAATGCTTAAGCCTTCTGTTCAAAAAGGACCAAGAACTTTGTGAGGAGACTTCTTGCAAGACTTCACATTTACTCTTAAGTAAACTGCTACTCGTGGCTGCACAGCATCCATGCATCCTGCATGTAACAAAATGCATGAACAGTTCTTGTACTGTGAATGTAGGGACTGAACATTTGCGCTGTATTACTGGAGTCTAGACCAGCTTCTGGGCCCCTTCTGTATCACGTGGGGAGAGCCAAATCTCTCAGGCTGAGATTCAAGAGCCTTAGATAGACCAGGACGGGAGTCTGTCATCCTGCCCTGCTCTACATCTTGGGTACCTGGCACCAGGCTGTGCATCTGCATTCATCTCTTGGACAAGACACCTGAATCCTCCTGAGATTTGCACCTTTTCATTGAGCATAGATCAAGGGTTTCTTGTTTCCTTGGAATACTATTGCTGCAGGAAAAGTGGGGTGATTTTGATGATTGGTGCTGCTGCTCTTTTATGAAATAGCTTCACAATTACAGAAGTAGGAAGTAAGAAGCCCAGCAGGATCATTAACTCTTTAAAGTTTCCACTTCTTTTCATTACAGGTACCTCTAAAAAAGGTCACTAGTTCCTGTGCTTACTGTATTTCAGAAATCAGCAAATTATGGGGGGAGCTGTACCCCACACATGGTGCACTAAAGAAACCCAAGCCAAACAAACCTGGACTATTTTATATACTTTGGAGTCCTCTATTTACATATTAATACAATGAGCACTAACACCCAGACTGTCTACTCACACCTATTCCTGTTTTAAGGGAAAATGTCTTTACTACTGCAAACAGAGAAATTAATCATAACAGGCTTGATCTACAAAACACACTCCCAGCGATGGTGAAGGTCTGATCTTTTTTTTTCCTCCCCTCAAATAAGGAAACTTAAATTACTTAAGGGACTACTTAGCCTCCACTGGTGCAATTAGATTAATGTAGGAGGAATTTTGATTTATTTCCAGAGATGAATATATGTTTCTAGGTCAGTAACTGTATTTAGAACAAAAGATCTTAAGGTTTTTCCAAAATAAATCCAAATGTAGTGTTACATGTTCTGCTCTCCATCTTCATCTGAGTTTCTTCTTGCCATTTTCTTCAGATGTGTCACAAGTCCGTAAGTGTTAAAGTTCAGAAGTAATAAATGAACTGGAAAAGAGGGGAAGTGGTAATGAAATGGTGATTTTCATTCATATTGCCAGAAGACTGGTATCATTCACCCCGAACTGGTAGCATAAGCCAGGAAGGGGGCGGATGGAGAGGCAGGGACATTTGTTAGCAGTAAAATACTATCCAGAAGAGTAGCACTAAAGATAACAATGAAGCATTGAAAGACATGATGGAGCTTGTCCCTTCTAGTATAGGAGTCATTGGGGTCTGGGTAGGAGGGTATTTCAGGGTGGTACCACTCTCCGCTTTTTCATCCTACCAAACTTAGGGAACTTTACTGACATGTTCAACACAGGATGCTGATTGCTTCAGCATCCATCTCTAGTCAGTGTCTCTCCAAACGGTAATTTATAATGTGGTTCATACTTAGCAGTGGGTTCTCTGATATGGAGATTGTGCTGGAGACAAGGCCATTTCCAGGATGTGTGGACTGGATCAGTGGACTATGATAATTGATAAAGAGGTGTGAAATGTGTTCCAAAAAATACTGTTTACTTTATACCACTAGAAGGGTGGATGTGATGAAGCTAGAGTTGCTGCTTGCCCTTTCTGTGAACCAAAAATAGACTTCTGGATTTGGCCCCTTGTATGTAATTAGAGAATATATAGTAATAGGATGGGTATTTATATAATAATAGGATGGGTAAATATAGAATATATAGTAAAGGATGGGTATTTCATCAACTGAAACAAATGTGCAGTCTCTTGCAGTGTGTATGTCTAGTTTGGTAACATGTCTGTTGACAAACCTAGTAACAGAATTATTAAAACTTGACCTTTGGAGAAATGAAGAATCCAAGAATTAATTGAGCCTCTCTTTGAATATTCAGGATACCATGTGAGACTGAAAATTAACTCATGTTTCTTGTGGAAAAAACATCCTCTGGCAAACTGTTAAATGTAAATTTTGTGGGAGTCGTCTGTATCTTACCCATTAGATATTCAGTATAATATAGCTAAGCTAACCAAGGGAATGTATGGTGGGTGTTGGCTTAAAATATAACCTCATGCTCTAATAAAGCCTCAACTCTTCTTTCTTCCCCAAGAACCCCTTGCTCAGTTCTTTCACACCAACCCAGGGCTCAGTTTGTGGCCCAGGATCTGCTGCCATTTACAACTGCTTTTGAGTGTTGTTGCAAAGATCTGTGACTGAGCTAATTACCTGACAGCATCTGAATTTACAGCCTGATAGTTAATTATTCCTTATCTGCCATTGACTGGAGTTTACATGTAAACAGCTACTGGAAAGCAAAATAATCCTCCAGGGTAGAATTGAAGTGTGTTCCGAGAAGTGTTCCCTGTTTGCCTCTCAGGAGTAGGATGCTCTTCTGTCATGTTTCAGCTCCTTGGCAGGTTTTATAAGGTGACCTGTTACGTCTAAACATTGTTTATCCCCATTGCCAGTAACGCTTATGCAATTGTAGTCTGAATACTAATCCTGAAATATAGTTTAGGCTCCTTTTGTATTCATGATAGATTTTTATGAGCCTGTTCCATTGCTGGTGATGTCAGCAGAATCTCTCTATTGAATTATGGATTAGATATTTAATCAAGGTCTGTGCATTATTACACAAGTCACTCCTTTCCATTTTCTCTGGAAAAATGAAATAACAAAGATTTGATTTGCAAGCGAATTGAGTGAACACTTGATAAATAAAAATTCCATTGTGCATCTTGTACCTCTAACGACATGCAAATATGGAACATGACATGTATGTCCAGCAGGCTGTTCCACTGGAAGCCAAAGAGATTTTTCTGCATCAGTAAGAAAGAAACACAAAATTCAGAATAATTTCCACCAACTCTGCACTTTTCTGTAGTTGTTCCTGCAGGTGAGAGTTTCAAAACATCTGTTTGTCCTGGTGTTTGTGTTCTCAACATCTTGAATTGTAGTTGAGATGTGGCCGCAAGACTGGTTGGGGACCACCAGATTCGCTGCTTTAGCAGTTACATCTGGTTTTATTCCAAATTATGGTTTTGTCCAGCTGTCTTTTGAAACCATTTCTGTGAGTTGCTAGGATACATTTCTAAAAGTGGAAACTGTTTACACAGCCTCAATATGAAAAATCTTTGTATTTCACTTATTTCTTGCCAAGGCTTCATTGCAAGGCTCTGCTGAAGTTTACCAAGCTCTCCAAATTGTCATACAATCCTGTTTCTTTGTTTGTTGTAATCAGAGAAATACACAGCTGATTAAATGAATCTTGTTTTGTCTACTATTATTAACTCCTTTTGCTGAGTTTCCATTCAGATGGATGTTCAGCAAGCTCAATCCTGACCAAAGCCAGTCCTGCAAGCACTAAGGATGAGGCAGTTCTAATCAAAGTCAAGCTGAATTGTGCCTCTACGCTCTTGGCTTTACATATGCCTGATATTGAGATGGTGAAAAGGTGAAATTAGATCATTGGAAATAAAGACAAACCACACATTTTCCAAAGAAAGGTATTGAGATTTTAGGTAAAGAACTTGAAATTTGTCTTGTCTTATGCTGTTAGGGTTTCTAAAATGTAAGGAGTTTTTTTATACAACAGTAGTCACAGAATCACATCTGCCAGACGGAGCATGTTAAAGGGCAGCCTGCTGAGCAGAGAAGGCAACAAGCTTGAAAAGCCAAGCACATCGATGAGTGCACCATCTCCCCTAGGAAAAAATGAAGCTGCAGACAGTGTTTACAATGGAAATGCACTGATTTGTAGAGACAGAGTTGAGGGTGCAGGTAGAACTTTGATATATTGGGTTGTATGAGTAAACAACCACATTTGATGGTGGCTTGAACCAAAATGCCAGCTCCCCAGCTGCATGAATCCATGCTTGGAGCCTGGCTGGTTGAGCTGACAACAAAATTCCCATTGACTAATATGAAGGTGAGATTGGAGTTGTTCTGTTGCAGGAGAGATGTCCTACGGGGCAGAGCATTCCAGCAGCCAAGATGGAGGGCTACAGAGATTAAGAAGTACTTGAAGAGTAAAGGAAATGCCACTGAGCAAAGCCAGATCCAGCTATAAATAGAATCATAGAATAGTTAGGGTTGGAAAGGACCTTAAGATCATCCAGTTCCAACTCCTCTGCCATGAGCAGGGACACCTCACACTAGACCATGTTGCCCAAGGCTCTGTCCAACCTGGCCTTGAACACTGCCAGGGATGGAGCATTTCCCACTTCTCTGGGCAACCCATTCCCGTGCCTCACCACCCTCAGTAAAGAACTTCTTCCTTATATCTAACCTGAACTTCCCCTATTTAATTTTAAACCCACCACCCCTTCTCCTATCACTACAGTCCCTGATGAAGAGAATCGTAGGATCGTAGAATGATTTCGCTTGGAAAGGAAGTTAAGATCATCTAATTCCAATCCCCCTGCAATGGGCAGGGACGCTTTCCACTGGAGCAGGTTGCACAAAGCCCCATCCAACCTGGCCTGGTTGGCTATATAAAAGACTATAGTATTTTAATATAAAAATCTATCCAGTAGGAATGCTTTTTCACCATCTAAATTTATGTTTTGATTTGCTGCTTCGGGCTCACTGTGGATGTTTTTAATATGAAATGGATTTTATCTTTGTGGTATCCTATAGGAGGGTGGCTGAAGATTTAAATCTTACAAGAATTCTTCTTAAATGGTTGTTCTGAGATTAGTCTTGTCAGCCACCGTTGTGATTCATTCAAACCAGACCAATAGCCAGTTAAATAGCTGCTACAGACATAATCAAGGATCAGATTATATTGAATGCCCACAGACTCTACTGGAATGGTCTAAGGGAAAACTATTACAGATGAAACAAAACATAGTATTTAAATGCTAGCGTAAGAAGCAGCCAAAGGGAGCACACATCATGGTTTAATTACCTCTGTGGAAGAACATTTAGGAAATTAATATTAGGCCATTGGTAACCCAAAGCATTTAAAAGTGTTGATGCCCTCCTTTTATTTTCTTTGATTAAAAAGGTTGTTGACGGACCATAGTTGTGTGTGTACATGCTACCTGGAGCAAATACAGGAGCAATGGCTGTAATGTGTCTTTGTCTGGCTTCTGCAAGTGTCCAAGAACTGAACTCTCAAGGATGGTACACACCTTAAAATGTTGGCCAGACACATGCAATTGCATTTAAAAGCTTATAAAAGTAGCTGCGTGGTCGATGACTTTAAAGTGTCATCCTCTAATGATGATGTTCAGGCAAAACATCTTAACCGATGAGAGGTAAAGCTATTCCTTCCCTTCTGTTCTGCAAGCACAGAATCCTGTAGGTTATAGGCATGTATACACTATTCCACATGACCTAGGAGGAGAACCTGAACATGGCCTTTGTATCTTTTGCTTCTTGCCGTGGGCATTGCTTTGAGGAATGTCTCTTCAGTTTACTTGCCAGTACAGTGATAAAACGCCATAAAAGAAGAATGGCATCTTCTAACTGAAGAATTAGGCTCATCGTGTTTTTGCCTTAAGAATGAAAGTACTATACATCTTCCAATTGCACTTCCTGGTAGTATATTGAAGATGAAGTATAGGTTTAGGCAGCACTTACCTGGTGAGGAAAGTGGAAAGATTTTACTTCACCAAGTTTTTAGGGTATTTAATAGGGCTGAAAAGTGGGATCTATCATATGTGTGCTGATAAAAGGAAGTATTGGTAACAGCAACAGGAGATCCACGGTTAATCTGAATGCTGCAGCAAGATACAGTGGAAAATTGTGATCTTGGAGACCTTTTCTTTGCATGCAGTAGCACTGAAAACTGCAGAGTTGCTGTTTGTTCTGGTCATAGATGTCCTTGTTTGAGTAATGAATTCATGTTATTGCATGAGTATTACCTGCAGCTAAGAGTCATTCCTAACTCAGAGGTGAGGTCTTGTTGAGCATGTGGATGATGTTAGGCATTGTATACCCCCTTTCCCGTTGTTAATGTTTGAATTTGATGGAAAGACTTTGTTGAGTTGAAGAAGTGGGGAAGCTTTGTTTCTTGGGCCTTGGTTTTGGACCAAGTTGTAAGGAAAGACAAGCACACAGCACAGCCTTTCCTCAGCATATCCATTAACAGGTTTCTTTCCTCTGTTCAGCTGCCTGCTTTCCCCTGACTGGTAAAGTGAAAAATTCATAATATAGATGAGACTTGACTGAAATTGGCCAGATGGTTCAAGTGTTATGCAGGGAAGAACATGCATGAGAAGGGAGGATGAGGGTTTCTGTTGCTTTACATATTCCCTAATATACCCATGAAGTGTGTGCAGTGTTACGCTTGTTTCCTTGGGAAACCAGACTAAAAATAATGACAAATAGGAAATAAAACCAATTCTGTTACTGTGTAGTGTGTTATAAGGGAAAAGCATTATGCACATATTTGGATTACCAAGGTGTTTGAAGCTGTGATAACCCAGTTGTTAGTAACCATCATTTAGATGTGTTTTTTTAACGTAAATAGGACTTATTTGAAGTATGTTGAATTAGGAAACTCATGAATAAATATTTTGACATAATCAGAATTATATGGCTAGAAATTGACCTACTTTGCATGACAGATGCTTGAGAATCCCCCCGCTAATAGCATGCTAACCTGGCATAGCAATGCCCTATCTTACAATACACTAAGCTGCATACAGACATTAAATTATTAGATTGTTGAGGGTTTTTTATGGAGATTAGACATAGTTAATTTTGTTTGTAAATTAATAAGTTATAGGCAAGTTAGTGAGAAGGCATTGGGGTGCAGTCCAGAAGGATTTGTGTATCAGTTGATCGATGTTTTCAGCATGGTCTCGTTAGAGATAGAAATAACCAGAAAAGCTTGGTGGTACCGGCAACTAAATGAGTATTACACCAAGTGGATAGGTCTTATGCTCTTTAGAAGAGAAGCACAACTGCTTTTACATATTAAAATATAACATATTTTAATGTTATAAATAGAATCTGTGTTTTCCTCCCTTGAGGCTGTTCTTTATGTCCGTGTTGATTTCAGGAGGCTGGTTTTTATCTTCATGTCCTTAAAGTTAATATGATGAGATTTTTGGACAAATAAAGTTAATGGAGAACTCTGCCCTTAGAATAAAAGCATTTTCCTTATAAGTTTATATGGGTTTTTCTTTGGAAATCATCTACCTTTATTATTTTAAGAAACACAGATGATAAAACAGTTCAGGTGCATGTTGCACAGAGTATAATTTTCAGGCTTCATAAATTTTTGTTGTTTGGTTCTAGAAATAGCAGTGCTCTTATTCAGGAAGTACCATTGCTTTTCATTTTTAACATGAGAAAGGTTTCAGCGGAGAAAACCCTCCTCTCTTTTATTTAATTCCCACAATGAGAAATAGCATCATATTCAGTTTCATTAGCTCCTTTATTCGCTCCCCTGTTTTCTCTGGTTTTGAAGAATTTCTGCAGATGAAGTCAGCTTTGTTCACACTTTTTTACCCAAGGTCTGCAGAGGAATATGATTTTGCTCTCTTATAATGGACTCTTGTTGCCAAGAAGGTAGTAAAAAGACATGTATAATCTTGGCAAGTAATGTGTTCTTTTTCAAGCCTTTAGCAGGGACAGACTGAGGCACCACTCCTACCCTCTATCTTGATTTACTCCAGCTGCTTAAAACTACCTAGAGCTAGATTAAACCATCCTTCTAAGACTGGTATTTCTTCCCAAAAGGATAGGATTTCGTAATACTTGCAGCACCCAACTGCTAGGCATAGACCTGGGGGCTGTAAGCAGAAATACTTTCAGGTACTGCTCATTTGGGGACAGAACTCATCATTTCAGGTAATGAAGGCATCATTTTTTAAAGAAGTCATATTTAGAGGGCACATATTTGCAGTTGGGTAACTTGGGTTCTTTGGAATCATCACCAAAGGGCAAGGGCATTGGTGATTATTTGACTGGATTAGCTATAGTCACCCTTTTCAAGAGCTGCTCTCTGGCTTGCGGGGTATTTGGAAGGAGGGTTGTTAGTGATTTCTTTCTGGTTGCTCTATACCTTCCTGCTGTTCTTTAGGTGAATAGCTCTAAAATACTGGACTGGTATACAGATGGCTCAGCAAATTTGTTAAAATCTGTAAAGCTTTAGTAACATTAAGCTCCCTGCTTTAATCTTTCGTCCTGTTTCCCCTCACGTACCAACTGGCCCTTTAGATTCAAACATTCTAACATAGAACATGGTATAGTGTGAGGCATCCCTGCCCATGGCAGGGGGCTTGGAACTAGATTATCTTAGGGTCCTTTCCAACCCAAGCCATTCTGTGATTCTATGATTCTAGGTTAGCTTTGGGATTACTTATGTCTTTGTGCCCTTACAGCTCAACCCATTTATACTCAATGTCTTGGAAAACTGTCCCAGCTTTTCCCAGTTGCTTAATTTCCTTTCCTCATACTTGAAGTAATCTGATGATCTCAAGGTCCTTTCCAACCCTAACTATTCTATGATTCTGTGATGGGGTTTGTTGGAGGGGGTTGTTGTATTCTATTACTTTCCTACTAGTACTCTATTTCATTCTGTTTCCTGGGTACCAGCCCAAACTCCTTGATGTCGGATCAATGTGGTCCCAGAAACAGAAGAGTACCCTGATGCGCAAGGGATGTGCAAGCCCCAATTTCTTACCTCTGGAATTCGTTATGGCACAGGGGTGTTTCACTTCTTATTAATGCTTTGCCCAAGGGTGATTGCTGGCAGTAGTCTTTTCATTTTTGCCTCCTGCTGCCACTTTGACAATAGGAACGGCAGCAGGAGGCAAAAATGAAAGGACCAGATTGAAAGAAGCACTTTGCCACTGTTGTAATTTTGAAATTGATGGCGTTTTTTAGCCCAAAGTCTCAGGAAAAAAGCTGCTTTCCTCTTTGCTTCCTATTGTTTCTCCAACAGAGAGAGACATTCTCTGATGTTGCAGAGGCAGTGGGAGGCCAAAATGAAAATAATTTCCTTCCTGAAACATTGGATAACAAAACGTGAACAATTTCAGCAGGGAAATAGTGGTTTGGGGCTTTTTTTTGTTGACTGCCATGTGGTGAATACTGGTATTTCCATTTGACCGTGGAAAATAAATAGCAGCTGCTTTTCTGATTGAATAATGTGATTGTAGGATAATTTCTACAAATCTATTTATTGTGCATTTTTAACACGTCTTTTGGGGGGGTTTTCCTCTTCCTATGTGAGAATAAGGTGGGTACATAACTCCCTTCTGAGGCCACATGGTTCCTCTAATGTCATGGCCCTGGCGCAGGCTCTTTTAAGCCAGAAACTTATGGGTCTGTACATTCCAGAACTGCATTTTTTTAACAGCATCATCGAAATGACTAAGAAATCCAGGTGTAATGGTCAGTGACACTAATTCCATAGGAAGAAAGGTGCAGGGTGGTTCTAAAGCTGTACTATCACATTGGTGATGTATATGCTGTCACAGCACGTTACATGATGCAGCATTTCTGGAGTCTTCGCTTAGTGGTATTGGGCCTTAAGTGTTACTGGGGTTAAGTGAAGTGGGAGATGAGTTGGGGTTGAGCTTCAGAGGATGCCAAGTGGGAGAGCTTTTATGCTTCGAGACTGATGTTCACCTTCTCTGGCCCATGGTTTGGTGTGACTTTATTTGCAGCAGTGAAACAAACTGTCCAAGGAACAGAAGCACAACCACCAGACTCTTCAAGTGTTTACAACCTCTTGTGATCTACTGCACCATTTTCTAACTGTTCTAATGAGTACTGGCATGAGTCTTCAACAGAATCAAGTTCTACGTTGACAAAGAGGAGAAGGGCTGCCCTGGCACATAGCAGTGATTTCATTCAGTGTGGTGCACTGCATGCTCACGGTATGGATGCAGGAGACCACAGTATCGATAGGGAGGGTAAAGAGTGGCGATGTCCTCCTCTTTTAACTGTTATGGGCTACTGCTCTTTTCTCTGAGGACTTTAGTGTCTGTAATTAATTGTCTTGAATGGAAAGATTTTTCTCTTCTTGAACATTTGAGAAATTTGGGAATATTAATCAGCAGAGCATAACCTTTTCTTAACTTCTCTTTTTATAGTCCTGGAGAATTAACATTTCTCTTAAGACAGCACAAGAATTTGGCATTTGTATGAAGTGAACTGATTCTCCACCCTTTTTCTTTCTTGATACATAACAAAAACTAAACTCTTTGACAGACTCATCAACAGAATGTATTTGTAGGCTTTGAATTGTAAATGGTGTATTTGTGTGTCTCAACATGACTTTGAGGCACCGTATGTAAGTGTACGCATGTCTGTGTCCTGGATTAGTTTAAATCCAATTAAAATTGTTCTTGAAAACTGCATAGTTGAAGCAGATACAGGTAGACATGTAAAAGCAGCTTTTCCTAAGTTCTGAGCACTTTTAATTCTTGTAGGATTAAAGAGAGTTGGAGATGTCAGCACCTGCAAATCTCGATGTGTGTTCATATAGGAAATAATTATGTAGATGTTCGTCTTTAGATGACCAGTTTTCCTAGTGTTGGCTAATTTTTCAGCTGCTTTATGGTGTTTCTCAGTACTATAATTGAGCTTGGAAGGAAAGGCAGTTCTGATTTGCTTTCTTCTTCCCCAGCAACTTTTGGTTGGGAAATGACACATTCTGAGCTAATTTAGCAGCACCATTTGAACTGACGTCTTCTTGCTGCTCTTTATAGAGATGCTTGGCAAGGGATAGTGTCTACTGGCTAACCTATTCGGGCTGTTTTGCTTGGTCATGTTAGTGCAGCTGTAACAGGTCCCTCGGTTTTCAAAGTGCCTGGGCTTTTACCATGCTCCATCCAAATGCACTGCACGTATTAATGCCAATTAAAGATCGTCATAAAATCAGTTGCCTTTTCTTAGTTGATTTTGCCTCAGGAGCAACCGATTTCATACTCACATATAGGCACGTGGGTAAGGAATGAACTGTTTGATGATCCTGTTTTCCCAAGGGCTTTATTTACTTGATATTTTGATGTCTGCTTGATTTAAACATTTACCCCAACGTGAGGTTGTTGTGGTTTAAGCCCAGCCCGTAAATCAGAACTATGCAGTCTACTCCCCACCCCCTCCCTTTCTTCCTCCTGTTCCCAGAGGGATGGGAAGGAGAAGCGAAAAGAGTGTAACTCCCATGGGCTGAGATAAGAGCAGTCCAGTAGCTAAGGTATAACACAAATCACTGCTGCTGCCACCAATAATAATAATGATAAGGGGAATAACAAGGGAAGAGAATACAACCACTCACCACCCACAGACCGATACTTCACACCACCCAGCACTGAACTAGCCCTTCCATGTAACTGTTCCCAGTTTATATACTGGGCATGACGTGCTGTGGTATGGAATACCTCTTTGGTTATTTTGGGTCAGGTGCCCTGTCTCTGCTTCCTCCGGTCCCCCGTCCCCCTGTCCCCCCCGGCAGAGCATGAGACTCACAAACTCCTTGGTCAGACTAAACATTACTGAGCGGCAACTAAAAACATCAGTGTTATCAGCACTGTTCCCAGGCTGAAAGTCAAAACACAGCACTGCACCAGCTACTAAGAAGGAGAAAAATTACTGTTACTGCTGAACCCAGGACAGAGGTGAACAGAGTTTGCTAAACTATCTTGTGTCTTTTAAAGAGTAGAACCCACAGATACCTGTCCTCTGCCTTCCTCTCTAGTTGTCCAGAAAACATCATTTTTAGTCTTTAACAGCAGAACATGCACCACCAAGTTTTCCTTGTTTCGCTTTTGGTTGTTCTATGGGGTTCACTGAACAAGGCTAGTACCCCAAGACAAAGTTTTATTATAGTGTCTCATTTCAATTCAAATCAGTGTAGAATTTGGGATTTTAGCCATTTCTGCATCCAGCTTGTAAAAAAGGCACATTACGAAATGGCTTTCAAAGATTTATGATGACTTGTATGGTACAGAGGCTGAAAGGAAGCTTAATTACATTCAGCTTTTGGTCATTTTTGTGTGTGAGGATGTGCCTGTATACTGTCATCTCAAAGACCATCTAAGAAGATAAAATTGATCAGTGAGCCTTCTGGCTAAAACTAAAATGAGTACTTTGTCATCTGCCTGTGGAGCGTGTGCTCAATCACTGCCATCTCCTGTGTGCTCCCCTAGAGTCTCCATCATTGAGATTTGTCCAAAATTCTAATCAAACATTATTTTATACTGAGTCATTCTCTGTAAATAATAGAATTCTCCTCTTGACGTACTCACACAGACTTCTTTGTATTATAAAGAAATAATTTAATCTAGTCCATGCAACTGTTTGCTTCGGAGACAGTAAAATGTACATCTTGTTTTTATTAGCTTGTATAGAGTACAAAGCGTTAAGATAAAAACTTGGCAACTGCTGTCACCTTGTGAATGACATCTCTGCTCATAAAGCTCCCATCAAAGATGGCAAATAATATGGGAACTTCTTATTTACTTAAATAGGAAACTCGGTTCTAAGAGTGGGGATGTGTAGGTGTCTTTGAGTACAGTAATTCACAGGCTAATAATGCCAGAAGCCATAAAATCTCTCAGCTGGAGGTTACTGTGAATAGCAGTGCTGAACAATTGGGAAGTACTGCTGAGATGATAGTCTGAATGATGATTGAGTTTTCCTGGAGAGCCCTTATCTGTGCTTAAAATTGTAGGTAATGTGTTTAAATTTAACCATAATAGAAGTTCATTGAGCCTTCAGAGTCGTTTCTGTGTCCCCTCTTTAAATGATTTATCATTTTCCTTAGAAATATTCTTGGTCTTTACGTTGAAGAAAAACGCTTGTGTTGCTGCCAAAAGGAGCATTTTCTCTGCAGAAGGAGAGAGAGGACTGAAGGAACAGTGCAAAGGAGGGAGGTTCTCCCTCTAGTTCTTCATGCTAGGAGGCTTGCATGCTGCCTGACAGCACTCTTGGGCAAGGGCAGCTCATAGAAAGACGTAGGGTTCTTGGCAGGAAGAGGCTTAAAAGGTAGTTTACTGAGGTGTTATGTACTTGTTCTGTGGCAGCATCACTTTGTCAATACATTAGAGCCCAGTAGGGTTCACCTGTTGACAGCAAGCTATCCATAGCTGGGTAAGCTAAAAGCATTCCAAAGCATCTTGCTTTTTAAGAGTATCCCTATCAGTTGGTGGAAAAAGTTTGCATTCCAGTTGTATTCACACATTGCAACCAAGATTTTGTATAGAGTCCTGTATAGAAAAGAGGTATTTACTCCCTGTAAGATTTTAGCATGCTTTTTAAGGGTGTAATCTACCTCTGTAAACAGATTGCATTTCACTACACCAGTAGGTTTTTCAGTTGCTAGGAACTAGCCTTTACCAATCAAGTAAAGCGTGAAATCCAAAGTACATCTTCATTTAAAAGACAGCAGTGATTGTGAATGTACTCTGCTCACTTCCTGAAATTAAACCCCTAAGTAACTGTTGTTAAAAATAGCTAAAATGGCTAATAGTGAGAAACTTGAGAACTATTGTTAGAGAAAGAGAATGCTGGTAATAACACCAGAAGCTAAACTGTACTCACATACACTGCTAGATACTGCTAGGCCAGGTTGGACGGTCCTTGAGCAAACTGCACTAGTGGAAGGTGTCCCTGCCCATGGCATGGAGGTTGGAACTAGATGAACTTAAGGTCTTTCCAACCTAAATCCATGATCCAACCCTTTGTGTGATGGATACTTTCCATCCCTCTGTATTGGACTTGCAGTTTTGTGAAGCCATTGAGAAAAATATTCCATCAAGGAGAATAAGCCATTTGAGCTTTTCATGATTCCTTCCTGAATCGCTGTTTAGTTGCTGCTGTATGAAAGGTACATATAATTATGTGTGAATATTTTCTCTTTTACACCTGCTTATGTACTTTTTCTTTTTCCTGAAGGAAATCTGTAGTTGATTAAAATTACTGTGAATTTTCTTCAGATAATTGAGACCAAATGAAGCTGCGCACCATGTGTGTACGCATATGTGCAAATATATAAAATTAAGGATGCATATATATGGGCATAGGGGTGGATAAATGCACAGCTAATGGGAAATATCTTCCACTTAGCAATAAATTTAGTAATCTTCAGTGTGTGCAGCATCTTAGAGGTCATTGTGCACCACAGTGTGTGTGCTATAAAAATGCTAATTGTCCCCATGAAGACCTGGGCTGTTTATAAGTGCCTATGTGATTGTTTTTCAGCCTGGTGAGATAGAAGGAGGTGTTATTTCAGGTTTATAATTTGAATGTGTGATGGATACAACTTTGACAGTTTATTAGTTAGGGAAGGAACAAAAAACACAGTGATGTGTTGTTCTTCAGTGAATTGATTGCCCAGAGCATGTTATTGACTTTGGTGATAATATCATTATATATTTTACAGTCATAAAATCAAGGGATTCAGATTATGCCCTGAGGGCTTCCCACATTTAAATAAAGGATATAACCATTTCCAGGGCTATTGGTTTAGATTAGCTTCTATGAAGAATGCTTAGTGTGTTATAAGAACATACAGTAAAAGCAACAGTGTGCTTATTGCTGTGGTGCTTTGGTTTGTTTTCTTTTCCTATTTATGAAATACACTCACTTACAGATCCCCTGGGAGAAGGAACAACATTTGCTCTACATGTTACCATATTAATACAACATTAGCTTGGTGGCCTTTTGGGCTAAGAGCCAAAATCAAGTGCAATCCTTGGCTAGCACCAAGAGCAAGGATAAGACATCTTGAAACACCAGCATACCCAGTGCCTAGGAAGAAAACCTTGTGTTGAGCTGCAGTCTGCAAAACTAAGAGCATTACATAGAACCAGGTAACTTAATGCAAGCACGGTACTCCCTCTTGATGTCAAAGTCAGAGATAAATGGCAGCTGGGGTGCTGCTGTGACAGTGATACCCTGGGAGCAACTCCCTAAGCAGCTGCAGTGACTCCTGCTGCTGGGTAAGGCCTGGGAGCATCCACCTCCAGCAGCAACTGGAGTGGCTCTGACCTGGATCTTCCACAGTAGATTATGCTCCTCTTGGACTGTTTACCCGTCACATCTTGGGATTGAATGTACTTGAAATACTTGGGTTGAGTACTTGGGCATTTGTTTCCAGGTCTGTTTCTAGATTGCTTGAGGGAATCTTCATCAAATTAAGCTATATTGCCTAAATAAAGATTATTAACTTGAACTAAAAACCTTGTTTATGACTTCTACAGTAGCTGTAGCACAATGGATAACCTTAAGGCTGATTATGATAAGCGTGTCTCTCTACTTTAGATGCAAGCTCAGAAACGCATTGCATCACCCAGCTCTGGGGATTTATTGTTCCCTTAAAAGACTGTAGAAGTCCAAGTGCAATGTCAGAACTTGGCAGCAAAGGTCATGCTTTCCTACTTGTGCAGGAGCAGTGGGTCCAGCTGGAGCACGTATGGCTTAAAGGTGCACAGTTACATCTACAGAATACACTTACATGTATAGTTTAAGGGCCTCTGAGGGTTATAAATCTATGTGCTAAAACAAAACATTTCTTTGCCTGTGTCATCAGCAACACACTTTATTATTAAAAGTGATCACCTTTGTAAACTGGATTTGTGTGATGTTGTCCATGGGGTTTTAACTTTAGCATTTTTCCTCAGTTTGGGGCATGAGAAACATACAGCGTTTTGTTTTGTTGATAATCTTGTTCCATTTTGGACTGCACTGTGTTTTGAACAAGTGCTTATGATATTTCTTTGCTTATGAAAAGCAATTTATGGAAGCATTTTAGCAAACCATCCGAAATGACCCTTTGGTCTTGAAGTTAAAAATGGTTTAAACACAAAAAAATGAGTTTAGGATCGTCCCTTCCAATCTGGTGTTCTATGATTTTAGAATGGTCCTCTGAAGAAAAGCACTGGGCAGATCCCCGTCTGTGCAGGGGATAGTGGACAACTGGGATGGGCATCAGTTACTCACCCAGCAGTGACTTTGGCAACTGTGGTGTTCTCTAGTCAAGACAGCCTAAAATGAGATCTCGGGGAAAGCACTGTGGAAAGAAGTGGTTGTTGTTAAACACATGCTTCTAACTTTGTTGTAGAGTATGGTCTAGTAATGATTTGAGACCTCAAGCTTCTGTTTTCCATAAAATCTTCTTAGTTGTTTTGTAATGTCCCCCTTCCTACCTGTGAGATGTTATCTGTAGGGTGAGGAAGGCAAGCTGAGAGTGAAAGCCCCAAGATATGGCTTATTCAAATAAATCTGAGCTCTGGCAGTGAGTGCCACCCCACATCCAGGATAATCCTCCTTCCCATAGACTGGGACTGAGCAAGTGTAGTGGCAGGGGGTGGCTGGAGATCTGGGTCGCTACTGACAAAGGCAGGAGCTGTAAAGAAGAGATTGACTCCACTTATATGGAAGGAAAGAGGCAGAACTTTCCTGGGTGAGTTTCTGGCACAGGGACAGCATTTACGTTTAGTGTTATCATTCACCCTTCTCTGAAGCTTAAGAATTACAGCCTCATAATTCAGACATCTCTTATTTATGCAGTTTCAAACACAGAAAGAACCTTGTTCAAGAACTGCCATTAAAACTACAACTTTTTGTTTCAATGATGAGATGTTTATGAGAGTCCGGACTTGGAAGTGCCCAGTGTACAAATGAAGTATTGCCCCCCATAAATTGCCCATCTCAGAGTGTTGTAAAGTCAATCCTACTGACAGTGTTTGGCATTGGGTACTTTTCCAAGCAGGTAGAAAGTTGAATACAGCACCAAAATTTGGAAATACGGTATGAGCATAGATCAGGGGGGATCCAGATATACGCTGAGAAATGGTAACTCTTGCAGATGGCTGATATATAGTATAGGGCAGTGTGCGTGTGTGTGTGTGTGTGCATCCTCTCTGCTTTTTCATAGGGCATATGCTTCAGGGTTTTATGGATGAATTTGTAGTCTCTAATAATGTGCAGTTTCCACTGCAGTTTAAAATATCTACATCATTTTCATGTTGATGATTTTCCTATCCCAAAAGCACTTCATCTTACTTAATCTGGGTCATAATTGACATGGGACTTGTGCGTTAGGAAACACAGCCATAAGTTGTGTTGGAATGGGCTATTAATGTCAGGGATTTAGTTACTGTGTAGCAAAATAGATCAGAGGTTGGGATAAGTATAAATATTCAAGTAATTGATGAATGCAAGGTCGCTGTCATGTCTTGGACCCAGGAAGCACTCCTGAACACTTACATGCTTATGCTATTAGCTAACAGCTGCCTGTGGCTGTAACAGAGACGTAAGGTTGAACATCGCTGTCAAGAAAGCTGTTGGAATTGGATTTTATTTACTAAAAATCAACAGGGTATCTTCGCAAGCATATAAGACATATGGAAAAGTCCACTGTTATTGTTGTACTTTGTTACATCTCCAGATGTTTTCCCTCCTGCCCTACTCTGGAGGCTGAAAGTGGAAAATGGGTTTTCATTGGATTAGTAGGTGATGCCAGCATCTGCCTTAGTATTGCCCTGGGAAGTGATATTAGCACTACTTCAAGTTTCTGATTTATCATCTGTGTCTCATTAGGTTTGGGGGATTTTTAATAAAACACAATGTAAAAGCGTAAAATTTCAATCCCGTTTCATTATTTTGAGGAAGCAGGAGTGAAAACAAATCAAGGAGACAGTTGGATGGCTGCTGAACTATCACAGCAACGCTTACCAGTTCCCTTCTTTTTAGGGGCTATAAATGAAGCATTAAAGCATTGCTTTGAACTGACATTTTTCATTGAAATAAATAGTACTTCTATGCTCAAACACACTCAAAGATCTCAAAATAGCTATATTCTTCAGCATGCACTTAGTCCATCATCAGTTCACAGCATATGCTGTACTTGGGGGAAGGAGAACCAAATGAGTATCATCATTTGGAAGTAATCTTCCTTGGGCATATACACTTCTAGTTTTCCTCATCATGGTGTTATGAAATCACAGTTCCATACTTGTGAACCCAGTTTATTCATCCATTTGATGTGTGTGTAATACCAGCAAAGTTGACCCAAGTGCTGGGTGGTGAAAAAGGTGCTTTTAATAGAAATATAGACCAGGATGGCTTTTTCCCCCTAAAGCTTCTGTAATTCTGCTTGTCAAAACCAGCTCCTTAGCTCTTTGTGCCTTGGATATTGTTTGGTTGATTACATGTTGGCTTGCAATAATGTACAGTTCACTGCTGGTTTTTTGAGGTCCTAGCAAGAAATTCCACAGACAGCTGCAAAATATATCTTTAATCAATTCTAGGAAGACTGATTCCCTTATTAACATACTTCCATCTAAGACACAGTATGAACTTTTCTGCAGGTACTCGGTGGGGAAAATGTCTTCCTGGCAAAAATGTCCTGTTTATGGGTTGCTGTGGTGTTATCATTGTGTGGTTCAGGCTAGTCTGACCGTTGTAATTTATGTACACTGGTGTGGTTTAGCTCCAGCCAGCAACTAAGCATCACACAGCTGCTCACACACTCTTCCCCGCACATCCCCCAGCAGGATGGGGGTAAGAGAACTGGAAAACTCATGGGTTAAGATAAGAACAGTTTAATAATGGAAATAAATTAATAACAATCCTAAAACTATAGGATGGTTTGGGTTGGAAGGGACCTTAAAGCTCATCCAGTTCCAACCCATGCCATGGGCAGGGACACCTTCCACTGGAGCAGCTTGCTCCAAGCCCCTGTGTCCAACCTGGCCTTGAACACTGCCAGGGATGGGACAGCCACAGCTTCTCTGGGCACCCTGGTGCCAGCACCTCAGCACCCTCCTAGGGAAGAATTTCTTCCTAATGTCTAATCTAAATCTACCTGCTTTCAGTTTAAAACTATTCCCCCTTGCTCTGTCTACTAAATATCCTTGTCCCAAGCCCCTCTCCAGGTTTCCTGGAGCCCCTTTAGGCACTGGAGCTGCTCTAAGGTCTCCCCTTCAGGAGCCTTCTCTTGTCCAGGCTGCCCCAGCCCAGCTCTCTCAGCCTGGCTCCAGAGCAGAGCTGCTCCAGCCCCCACAGCATCTTCGTGGCCTCCTCTGGACTTGCTCCAACAGCTCCATGTCCCTCTTGTGTTGTTGCCCCAGAGCTGGATGCAGGACTGCAGGAGGGGGGGGAGTCTCCCCACAGTAGAATAGAGGGGAAGAATCCCCTCCCTCAACCTTCTGGTCACATTTCTTCTGATGCAGCTTCTTTTGATTATTGTAATAAAGCAGCACACTCAGGATAATGATGATGATAATAATATAACAATTGTAATTAAAAGGACAATAACAACAACAATAAAAAGATAAAAATAAAACCCAAGAGCAAGTGATGTAAATGAAGAACAATTGCTCACCACCAACTGATGCCCAGGTGCTCCCCAAGCAATGGCCGCTAGCCAACTTTTCCTGTAGTTTATATGCTGAGCATGAGATTGCATGGAATGGAATATACCTGGGGCCAGCTGGGGACAGCTGTCCCAGCTTTGTCCCATCCCAGCTTCTTGTGCACCCCCAGCCTATGCATTAATGGGAGGTGTGAATAGCAGAAGAGACCTTGACTCTGTATTAGTACTGCTCAGCAACAGCTAAAACATTCATGTGTTGCCAGTGCCATTACCAGCACAGATCCAAAATACAGCCCTGTAACAGCTACCGTGAGGAAAATTAACTCTATTCCAGACAAAATCAGCACAAATGGCCTTATCACTACAATGCTATCTTTTACCCCCGATTGCTTATTTATTAAGAAACATCTTGTGCCTTTTTTTAAGCTTCTCAGGGTGAGGTGAGCCTGTGCGAGCTGACTTTGTTAGTTATGGTGTTCCTATGTATGTCTGTAAGCAGAATGAGTAAAACAAGAATACAGTATTACTTGTGGGGGTTGAGAACAGCAATATTCTATAGACAAGTATAATTCGGTTTGCCGTCTTTCAAATGTTAATAGTGTAAATATTGCTGATACTGTTAGATAAATTGGCATGCAAGGAAATAGCATGTTTCTATTAGTCCTGTCTGCAAAATTAAGAATCCCCAAGTGGATTGGGATTAAAACAACCTACCCACATCAGAAGTTTTCAGATCCATGAGGTCTGATTCAGATTTATCTCTTCTCTCTGTAAACCTAATCTGTGTGCAAATTTCGTGCAAGAGATTTTGTATGGCACCAATTCCACTGTGAATTCATTCGAGGCAGTAAGGCCAAGGGGTTGCATTGAACTAATTCTCTTCTAATTTTATTGCAATGTTTGCATGTTCAGGTGTTGACGTAGGGGCTAAATCTAATTTGCCACTTAATTGTGAGTATTTATTCATTTATTTTCCTTTGCACTCAAGTAAATTTCCTTGTTTCCCTCATGTCTTTTCAGGTCAGGATCGCAGTGAAGCCACTTTAATAAAGAGGTTTAAAGGGGACGGTGTTCGATACAAAGCAAAACTGATTGGGATAGATGAGGTTTCTGCCGCACGAGGAGACAAGTTATGCCAAGACTCCATGATGAAGCTCAAGGTGCAGTGAAACGTTTAATGTTTAACATTATGGAGTTAAGGAGAACAAGTTTCAGCTTGAACTTTTACTCATTCTCCTTTCATGACACTGGGTTTCATTCTGGTTAATTATGTATTGAAATCAACCAGTTGTACTTGAATCCCTGGCTGGTGTTGCTTATCCCAGTTTAATTTTAGTACATTATCTCTGAGTTCAGTAGTTATTCATGATTGACACCACTGCAATTTGTCCACAAATTATAAACAACACATCTATAAATTGAATAATTTTATTATGCAGAAATGGAGGTTAATCACTAGGAAGGAAAATGGTGTATCAAAACATTTTATATGACAGTGCTAATCAGCTACAGCCCTGCTTTGATCATTATCTCCTGTTGGAACAAGCAGGAAGGGGTGGATATGGGGTGTGGGTAGCCAGGTGTAGAGGGGAATTGGTGTCCTCACTGGGAGGAGAATGTCTTGCATCTGTAATGACAGGGTTGCTGGGTTACAAAATCAGGAGCAGTGCACCGAGAGCACGGAGCATGAGAAGATAAAGAGGAGTCCCCAGAGTTTGGGGAAGAAACACAGCAGTGACAAAGACAGCTTTTGAGCAGACTGCGAACTCGGGAGAGAAGACAAGAGCCTGAAAGCACTAGTGATGTAGGAGGGTGGACTTTCTGGAGCCTGACAGACATCTCTCTCTGAGTCTTTTCTTACAACGCTCAAAAAGCATAAGAGCTCTCCATAGGAAGCATCCTTTACATCGTCCTGGGCCATGTGGAAGAGCTGGGGTCACTGAGAAGGATAGGTTATGTTTTCCTGGAGCGCAGTGTTGCTTTCCCATCTGCATTGCAGGGTTACAAGCTAGGTCTAGGAGTAAACCCTCTGCATTTTTCTTCCTTCCAGTTCTCCCCCCAGCCCTCTGGCAGGAGAGCTGATGGATTTTCCATTGCTGATCTTTTCAGGAGGAGAAATCACTAAATGATATCTTTTACACTCCCAACCAGCAGGGTTCCAGTCCCAGGGAGCTGGGAGGAATAAATTATTCATGAAGAAACAGCAAAGGGTGACATACATCTTATGGTTCAACAATCTAAAAGCAAGATCTGGTAGATAATTTACAAATCAGTTACAAACATTTTATGGCAAGCAGAAGCTAATCTGCGCTAAAAGGTGCACTGTTGGTGTGTCACATCTGCCACAATATTCCTATCTGTTAATTGTATCCTGGCTATTTCTCATCATTTCATAGTTCCTAGAAGCAATCTGGGAGAGTTGTCACTGTTCTGCACAAGCCTTTTTGTCTCTCTCCTCCCGGGATTACCATTTCCATATCTCCCAGCTGCCTGATACCTGTCTGCACAGTGGCGAGATTGATCTAAACAGTACTGGGAGATGACTAAAACTATTAAGGGAGGGCAGCATTAGGAATTCATGTTTGTATATAAGGCAATGTAGCGTGAAGTTATGGGCTCTGGAAACATAGTGGTTTAAGCCAGCCATAATAAACTCAACATAAAAGACATGCTGAAATTGCAGGGTACCAGATAAAGGCTAATTATCTTTGTTTATTTATTAATGCAATTAATTATATTTCATCTTAGGATAGTATTATTGGGCAGGGCAGGCTCTTGAGAAGGTGGAAACAAGTTACTATTGTATGGGAGAATAGTGCATGAGAAGCATATCAACTTGCAAAGCAAAAGCCTGAGATCATGAAAACTAGTAACCCTCATACCATTTCTTTTTTTACAGTAGAGTTGTAGTTTGATTTTGAGAATAACATTTCTCTTCTATGAAAGCTCACTTTGCTTATTCCAGATGAATGTGCCCATGGAGCAAGCTAAAGTTGTTGGCGTTTTTTACTTCCACTGCTTGTTGGTTTGTATTCTTTAAGAGAAGAAAGAAAACCAAACAGCTTGTAGCTGGGAAGAGTGTGCTAGGAATGACCTTCAGCTTCCTTTCATGAAAACAAATTTCATGGAGGATTAGCTAGTAGGGGTTGGAAGCGGGAGCACATGAAATGCTCTCTGGGTAGCATAAAGCAATGTGGTATCTTGAAAAAAGAGAGTAAGCCAGAAGTAAGAGGCGGGGGGACTGTTCCTGGAAAGCCCTGAAGGTTTCCTAGGAAAGTGGTGAATCATTCACGAGCAAATCTTTGTGCTGTGCTGTGGCATCTGGAAGAGTAATGAAACCAACCAAACTGTTCTTTGTTTCAACAGGGAATTGTTGCTGCGGCTCGTTCGAAAGGAGAACATAAACAAAAAGTCTTCTTAACAGTCTCCTTTGGAGGAATCAAAATCTTCGATGAAAAGACAGGGGTAAGTAAAATAACCGGATGACAGAACAGCGCTGAATCTTTTCAGGGGTGTTTCTTTAAAAGCATTTCCTCTCTGGGCAGTAATATCCCACCGGTGTAAAGCACACCTGAAGCATCTGAGCAGCTTTATAAAGGGTTATCATGTATCACAGTGAGCTGTTAGATGGCCAAGGTGTGAAGTGTAGCGTGGGGACACGGTTTATTGTAAAGCCTTGTTCTGGATATCTCTGCAGAACCACTTGAGTACACAAAGGATGCTCCTTAGGTACATAAACACTCCCAGCTCTGAGTCCAGAAGGTGGCAAGAGGAGTTTTGTTTTTCTTCTGCCAGATAAGTAATTGCTTCTTGGAAATACCATCCCACTGTTTGTAGGGGACTTTAGCAGTCCATGGTGCAGACTGGCATCAGTGTCCATATGGGTTTTCTTATCCAGCCTGGGCCCAACCATGGCCATCCTCTGGATGCTACTTAAGCCTCCTTGGTAATACAAGTCAAGTGGTTTTTGAGAATCTGATGACAAGAGATTAGGATTAGAGGCTAGAATTGCCTTGCATTGGGCTCCTTGTGTCATAGAAGTGAGGGCAAGAGAACAAGTTAGAACAGGGAGTTGCAGACAACTTCAGGACAGTGGAGTTTGTTTTCCCCACTGATGTCTGAGTCAGAGAGAGACGGGAAGGTCAATGTGAGCTCTGGGGCTGCTGGGAGCAGCACACACTTTGATTGACCTGAAGATGTACCAGGGAAATCATGTATTTATTTCAGGTCTGTAATTCTACATGAATGCAGTTGTAGTCAACATAATGCAATATACTCATATGAACAGCAATGGCAGTCTCCTGTGAGGTACTTGGTGACCATAAGAATCAGTCCTTTTGTATTGTCAGTGGTAGAAAAAGTATATCTTTCATGGAGTTGGAGGTAAAAAATAGTGGAAAGTTTGAAGTGGTTGTTTGAGGGTGTCAAGCAGCAACCCATCCAGTAGCATCTTGTCGAGGAAGTTGCAGGAGGCATTTATGCCTTATGCGGCTTTTGCCACAGCAATAGCATGTTTGCTTTTTCAAATTGCTCTGCAAGAAAAAACCTAAGCAAAATATTATACTACTTAGATCTAAAGCAACAACACATAAACTGCTTTAATCTTAATTAAAAAGATCTTTACAGCAGTTTCAGCTCTGCCTTGAATTTTAAGAAGCTCTTGATTTAATCTTTTGAAAGAATAACTGTTTAAGATGATGTCAGAAATAAGACCCTACTGATGGTAGATGAAATTATCTTTGCCAGTTAATTTATATTATTAGAAAATCAATGTCATTGAGCTCACTGATACATAATACGAGTACTTAGTAATGAAAAGCTCATTTGGAATGTGTTGTGTACGGCGTGTGTAAAGTGTTCATACAAAAGCAGTGTTTAAGAGAGCATTGCCGAGGTTACAGCCTGTGCTCAGAAATGTGAGATTGCACTGAGGCCACAGTTGCTTTCCTAAGACTAAAGCCTTTTCTTGGACAAATAAAACAGAAGAAAAACAAATCCTTTTGTGCTTGTCTCTGAATGTTTCACAAATATTGGTTGTCTTTTCCATGAATTAAAGAGGGAAAAGGGTACTTGTTTTAGAAACAAGGGTATAATTTAGCCAAATTGCCTTTCCTGCAGCATCCTGCACACAGTCCTATCTTCAACTGGTGAGGTGGGAACATGAGAACAAGTCTTTTTCATTTCATAACTTTGACACTTTATACGCTAAATCTGACATGACTATATCAGCCTTATAGTAGCTCTGTCACTCACTCACTGAGGCTTAGATTGAAGCCTTTAAATCCACCTTCCAAATGCCTGCTCCTGAGCTGCCAGACTGATGGACAGGAATATTGAGTTGTCCTTCTTGAAGAGGAGCTGTGACAGAGGGATGTGGGGATCTTTCAACATCAGTTTTTACACATTGTTTTGAAAGCAGGAGAATCGTGCTTTCCATGCCAAGGTCTTGAAGCGCAGAGTGCATGAATTCTTCTGCCAGTTCATCACAACCACCATCCCTTCCGCTTTTTTCCTCTGCTTGGGTCTCTCCATGTCCCAAAGTATCACATCCTGGTCCTATTCTTCTCATAGTCTATCATCTAGCCTCTCTCTGCTTTGCTAACCTACAGTTGTCATCTCATTCCTGTTCCTGATGGTAGTCATGTACAGTCTTAATATACAAAATACAGTGGTTAACATCAACAACAGGTCATGGACAGACTCCAACAGTGTCTCTATGCTCCCTGAACCCACAGGAGCACTAGTGAGGCAAGGAGCTTTCCAAAGCACAAGAGACAAATGTTTAGGGGTGATGCACTGTGTCTCAGCCATATGTCTTTGACTCATCCTGGTATAAAGCTGGGAGATGACAGCTGTTATAGCAGTAAGTGATAGTGCCTGTGTAGTCTCACATTCACGTCTATGTGCTTAAGTGACCTCCAAAAGAAAGTTGCAATCCTGTTACAATGTGGAGCCTCCTATCCTCCTATAAGGCAAAATAAGGATGATGTAATTAGGTGACGTAGGAGAATGATAACCCCATCTGGAAGAAGCAGCAAGGAAAACCCCACAGACTGGCAAACCTAGGGATGTACAATTGCTTAGCCTGGCTTTTTGGATGGGAAGGAGTCAAAAGGGGTTGCAAAAAGGTTGTTTTGCTCACACACATTTTCTGATATCTGAGTTAAACTTAAGTGGTTATAAAGTCTGAAGACTGATATTCACATTCATGCAACAGGGGAAAAAATATATGCCCTTATTAGGCAATAGCCTGGATAATCTTGGATTTGCTTTCTCCTTTTACAGCTCTCCTTGCCCCCCACAATGCTTTCTCCCTTAGTTGTGTTGCCATGGTTTTGGAATTCCCAAAAGGATATTTTAGACCAGAGCAGCCATTTGCTGTTTACTTGGGAAGATTATTTATCTTTCTAGAGTGTCCTTTCTTAATTTTTATCACTGGCTATTGCACCCCTGTCTGCCACAATGTCAGTCTGATGTGATAGAGAAAAAATACTCAGGGAAACCATGTAGGCTTCTGTATATTTAGTAACTTAGGCTATTGTTGGATTTTAATTTATCACAATAAAAACTCGATTTGTAGCTCAAAACTAGCAAATTGTTTAAAACTGGCAGTGTCATAACTGACTTCATACAGATGATTTAAGGAAATTGCTCCATAATTCATTGCAGATGAAAGGCTGTAGGTGGGTTACTACTAAAAATGATAAGGAAGGGTTTTCCCCTGGTGTTTTATAGCTCCCTTTAATATGTTCCAGACCTAATATTCATCAAAAAATATTGATTTTAATAATGCTGTTATTCCAGCTGTTGGGAATTCTGCCCTTTGAGTACATTTGTCCATGAAGGAGATTAAGTTGAATGTGGAATATCATTTGGGAAGAATTTATCTCACCTAGAAAAATATAAGAAGGGTTTGCTGTGAGTTTGCTCTGTAGATGCAATACCATTTAGTTCATCTGTAGCACTGCAACAGGAATAATAACTCCTCTCGTCTATTTCCCCATTCTGCGCCATGGATCCATCTAAATAGATCCCTTCATGCCACTTTTCAAATACTTGCAACGTATTTAGAATGGGATGGGAGGGCCCTGCTTAGCAGAATTCACCTTACAAGTCTGTAGGTTATGTATATTGTCCTATAGCCTCACTCAGTAGCCTGCTTGCATAGGCAGGACCATATCACCTCTTGAGAGTTAGAGTTGTTGAGCTGTTAAGAGTCCCGAAATTGTCTTTAATTTGACTAACAGAATGTTTCCGTATTGTATGTCAAAAATTGTCATTGCACATGGATTTCAACCCTATTTTGTCTTATAAATATACCTTTTTTGTCTGCTCTCATATGTTGGCCAGTCATCCCGCTGTTTCACCTGAAGGAATACGTATTATTTTTAACTTAAAAAGTCTATTACAATTATCACTAAACCAATACTTTTTCTACTCAGGGCCACTTCAGGGATGCCATGGCTACATATTATATGAAAATACTTTCCCTCTATTTATTCTGTCCTATTCACCTTGGTTAGATCTCAAGCTGAAGTACATTCTTTATTAGTAGACTTCCATGAGTGTTCACTGATGCTTTCAAAAGCATGGTCTGTAGAAGGCAAAAAGGCAAATAGTTGCATTATTCTATTTAATATTCTCCTTTTCAGGGTGGAACTTAGTGGTTAAACCCCCCCATAACTCTGAATATAAAAGGATGTGCACAATTTTTAAAGGACCATCATTGTTCTTAGCTATTTATGAGTATTATTTTGTTAATCACACACATCAGGCTATCTCCCTGCGATAGCTTAGTAATGCTTCATTAGACATGCGTGACTAATAGGGTCTCCACAAAGAGGCTGTAATTGTCTCATTGTTTATTTATGTACCAATAAATCTTTGTTTGCTGGAAGTTACTTTCCAAAAATATATTTAAAAGTAACAATTAAATTCTATAAAATGCTTGGAAAAAATCCATTTTCTTCTACATTCATATAATAAGGTAGACTTTTAAACTCGTGTTCTTTCTAATTGCAAAGTCCTGTTGGCTAATGGAAAACTCAGACACTATGAAAGAGAAAGAAGATGAAAGCAAAAACCTGCTATTTGGCTTGAAGTAAAGAATTATTTCTGTTAAAGTAAACTCTTGCATCAGCTCATGGATATGCAAATTGCCAGGATATACTGCAATATATAGCTTTCTATGAGCTATTGTGAGAGATTCATTATTATTAATTATTAATCTATATTCCATGTTTCTTAAAAAGTGTGGTAGAGATATATCAGTATCTTATTTGTGAGAAATACACTAAACAGATGGATTGTAACCCAGTTTATGAAGATAATGGCCATGTCCCCTGTTTTTCCTATTTTGTCCTATGCAACACCCTAAAACTGAGTTTCATTTGTGTTGTCTGTTATATACTTTGGAGGGATTGGCTAGTTTTTCAGAGATGTTGACCCATATATTTATCAAAATATAGGGCTTGGGCACAGCCGGTGGGATTATGAAATGTCTAGGAATACTGTAAGTGTCTGGTTGGGTTACAGTCTTACACAGCAGTGTTGCAGTGTTTTATTCATGTTTTATTAATTTTATCTGTAGCCATTTTCTTCAGGCTGTCAGTATGAAGTCCACAAATAAAAACATATGTATAAATACATACATTTCATGTTGACTGTATATTCTCATTCTATCCCTTACTCTAACCTTTTGAGGAGGATTATGTGACTTTCATGGAGAATATTGTTTACCTACTTAAGAACGTATTACTCAATGAATAATAGTTCCTTGTTCCATGGAAGGGGGACCAGACCTTACCTGTAGTGTTTTGTACAAAAGCAGATCGATTTGCCTTTTCATGCTGGCCACAGAACTAGTGCTTGATCTTCTGCTGTATCTGTTCATAATGTCCAAATAAATAAAACAGGTAGTGGCTAGTTATAATCCTGCTTACTTCAGATTATTCTCTTGTAGCCAGATAAAGTTACGGCTCACATATAGTCCCACCAGTGGTTTAGATGCCTACATCCTGCCCATCTTCCTGACCTTTGAAGCTCTCTTGACCTTATAATGCACAGATTTTTCTAAGGTTGTTGCTAACACTTCTGTAAAGCATTTTGTAGCTTGTTCTGAGACGATATCAGGTTTGTGCCGATAACCCCAGGATTTGCTGCTCTTCTCCATTTGATGTGAATGATAGTGTTAGTTATGCTGATAGATTGCTAACAGGACAGCTAAACTTGGCTGAAAGGAAATTTTAGCGAGATGAAAATTCTCACTGTTGGCAGAAGATATGTCATGTAAAATGTACCAAAGGTACTCCTTGACTTTACTGGAAATCTGTTGGTTCTGGCATCTCTGACCAGAAATCGAGGTACGATTGTGGATCTGTAGTTATTCCTTGAAGCACATGTGCTGGAGCAGATGAAATGTCAAACTGTCAAGTCTCTATCATCAAGTGTCTCTGAATATTTAAAAATAGAAATAAAAGAAGGAATTAATTTTATCCATTCTCTACCCTCTCTGCAGTGAACAAGAGAGATGATGTGATTAGTTCACTGTGTTTCTGTGTTTGCCAGAGCATAGTATTGGCCAGGAGATTGTTGATGGTCCCTGCTGGGGGCTTCTTCCAGCTCCAGGCCCAGAGGTGGGGTCTGTCCCTTCATTTCTTTGAAACTGATCTTCCTAAAATTCCTCCTTGACTCTCCATGGTTGATCGGAGGCACAGAACTTTGTCAGCATCAGTAACTTCTCTGAATAAAATCCTTCCCCCTGGTCTCCATTGCTCTTGTCTCTGGATTTTGCCCCTGTGTGTCTAATTTCTCGTTCTCGCTCCCACAGCTTCCATCTGGGATTTCCTGGTTGCTTGCTGGTTTTGATCTCTTTTTCTTCCTGCTATACTTTTCATGAGAGTTCCTTCATCCACACATTTAAATTTGGTTCTTGTGTCAAACTAAATGATACCAGCCTTGATATCTTCTCTTCAAATCTTGACCTGTCTCTCCAGCCCTCTCCATACACATTTTGCCAGCAGTTCAACCTTAACATGGCTAAACCAGGCCTTCTAATCCTGAATCCCAAAGGTCTTTCTCTGACCTCATTTCGGAACACTGAGGATAATACCAGCATCATCCATTATTCAGCCCTGTAAATTCAGCAGCCTTTTTGCCTCAATGTTGGTTTCGATTGTCACATGCAGGGTAACTTCAGATATTGCAGATTCTTCTTAACTGCTGTGAAATACAGCATTTATTGTCATGCTTACGGTTTAAAACCCAGTCCTGCCTCTCTTCATCTTATGTCTCAATTGTTATCCTTTCCTTTGTCCTTGACAAATATGACTTTCAGTTTTGAAATCCATCGTGACTGCCAAGATTGCTGTCTCAGCTTATTCTTTTGATCATGTCACACTTCCCTTTGCATTCCTATGCTGAATCTGCCTTCTGTATTTTATCAGCCTATTGCCCTACTCCCTTTTGCTTTTCCTAGACTCTTCATGGCTGCCTTTACTCTTCATCAACTTATAAGGAGTCATTCCACAGTACCAGCCATCATCATTCATTTATTCAGTTTTCAAACAAACGACTCCAAGCCTCTTCCTATCCTGCCCATCACACTTTGGAGGAATTCTTTGTCCATTTTCATGCAGATCCCTTCAGATCCCTCCATGATGGAGGGCATCTACCAGGGCAGTGAGTGAAGGACTTCTCCATGCCTGAGGGTTCATGAGGATGAGCTACTGCAGTCATGCACCTCAGCGATATCCCAAGGGACATTGAGCCTTTAACTTTCAAAGATTGGAATTAAAATATAAAGTCTCTGGGATTACCTTTTAATTTAAGGTTTTTAATCAAAATTATATATTTATAGGAACTTTTTGTAAGAAGTGTTGGGTCTTGGCCCATGCTGAGGACTTCAAAGGGCCGCAATGATAAAAATATTAGTGAAATCTTAGTAACAACAATAAAGAACATACTGAGAAAGTCAAATTGTGCATGTTCCTTTAAAAATGGTGACATCTGGGGCCATTCTTATGCGTTATATGAATTGGATTGCGTTGTCCACAGCTTCTGCCTGCAAAAGATCCCTCTGGCCCACTGGGCATCTTGCTCTGTTGCTTGACACTTTCCCATTTTTCTACTCGTAAATATGAATAGGAAGACATGGCATTTACTGTTCTGTATGCAATAAATATGTTTAATTAGAATATAGCAGAGCAGGGGACTTAAAAACCTGACTTATTACTCTTACATGGTATTTATAGTCATCTGACACTTCAAAAGGGAGACAATAACATTTTATAAACAGCATTTGAGAGTTAGCAAAACGTAAATGTCAGAAGAACCTACTTCTGTAATTACATCCCTTATTGACTATTGTAATTCATATCTTATTGGCCTTCCAAACTGTGCCCTAGACAGTTTGGGCATTTCAGCGTGCTCCACAGGGATTTTTAATAGCCACAGGCTCATAGAGATACATTTTATAGACGTCCAGTTTGCTGTATGAAGATTGTAAAAATCTTAAGTTTTGTAGAGGGCTTTTTTTTGTCACTGTGGAAAGAACCCAAAAGGCAAAACTCAGATGTGATTTTGCACGTTGTGAAGTCTGAAGATTTTAAGATCTAGCACTGTGGTTTGATCCTTCTGTCTTTCCTCCTAACGCTTGGCATACAGAGGAAGGCTGATACTTCTCTCCTTCCTCTCAGCTGGAAATGCTCTGATCTAGAGCTGTGTTCAGCTTTCTTGTGGTCAGTATTGTGATATTTCTGACACTTAAGATAAAATGAAGCTACTCCAGACATTTTATCCAAACTGGAATTATTTGTGAGGATTTGTTGTAGTTGTATTTTTCAGTGTGAAAAGGGTAAAAAGTTGATTTCCTTTAAAGAGGCAGAAAATTAGATTTTATTGTTTTAGTGATGGTCTCATTTGGCTGGATCTGGCCTCCTGTTGTTTAATCCAAGCACCCCAGGATGGATTTAAGTACTACTGCATGCATTCTGTGTTACTGTATGGGGAATCTCACTAGGCACATATTCCTAGTTGCCATTTTGCCTCTGTTGAGTATGGGGGTGGGTATCTGTCTTTAGAGCCGTTGTAGTGAAAATTACTATGTGATTTTTGTCTATTTATAATGTTTGGTGTGCTTAAACAGAATTTGGAGTGAATTGCACTAAGAAGTTGATAGTCAGCTTTTGGTTATAAAAATACTTGTTGTCCTGGATCCTGTTATATAGTAGAGCTGCACTGTATCCCTCCGATGAATTATTGTCCCATGGTAGAAAACTCAAAATATAGAGTTATATTGGGTTATTTTGCCTAAAATCACTACCTTTTGTGATTCAGATTTATAAATTAGGATGTGAAAGCCACACTGTAGTCCTGCCAACTCCAGTGGAGCCATATTCCTTTTCTCCAGCTGCAGTTTTGTCTTGGATAAGAGCACCTAAAATACCAGGTTGCTTGGGATGGGGGAGTTGCTTGCAAGCACTGGTATTTTTAAGCCAAGTTAATGCATTACACACTAGAAGCAAATTTCAGGTATGTTTTCAGGACACACAGAATAGTAATGGCTGGATTTCAAACTGCTTGGGAAAGGTTTTATCAAGAAAAATGCTGACATAATAATAGTGCAGGCAGCTGAGATGTGCTGAAACCTCCCTGTAGAGCAGTGGGGGACCTTCAGCGGGTGCTGTAACAGAAGGTTACATCCCCCATTGAAATGTGTTCTTCCTTGCGCTTGGAGATGGCTGGGAAGCATTCCACCCCAGGTGTGCTGGTGATTTTCCTTCCTATTCAGTGCATTTTAGCTGGTAGGCTGCTCTGCAATTTGCCATTTGCCCTGGTAATAGCAATACTACTGATGATGTTTCTGAATTCCTGTGCTAACTTGTAGGCTGTTAAACCTCCTCTGTTGCTGGGGTCACATGCAAGGAAGGTGGATGACCTTCACTGTCAGTGTAATGGGAGGGGGAAGCTACAGAATGTTTACTGTTAAAGTTACCTGGAGTTTGCAGGATGATGGTGATAGGTCTCTTGGCAGTAAAATCAGTTTTGATTTGGATGATGTTCTGCCCTCAGGAGCGCATTTATATTCACAGGGTAGTTGGCAAGACCTTTGCTCAATCTGATAGTCCAGGGGGACAAGTAGATGTCTTCCATTTAGTTTATGTAGTTCGTGGCCCTGTGGAAGGAGAAGAGGAAGGACAGTGGTTGCCACTTGGTGCTCTTATTTGTCAACAGTTATGAAGCACAAATCCCTGTTTTTATCCCTTTTTTTCAGTTGAATAAGTAATAAATTTCAGATGCCAATAGATCTTTGCTTAATATAGAAATAACTGTGCATCAAAGTTGTCTTTCTAAATGAGGTAATTGTATTCGTAACCTTTCTGGTTTATGCATTGTATGCTCAGCATGCAGGCAACCATGTGTCATAGGGCCTAAGGGCTGGAACAGCATCTCCTGTTGTGCTACCCAGCACCTGGTAGTAATCGTGGAGTTACAGCAGTGCCTACTGTGTCCCTAAATTATAGCACTTCTCTAGCAAATAAGCAGCATTTAATGGACTCTACCTATCTCTGCTGTTAGCATTTCTTAATTCTTTGTGGTTCCTATCCTAACTGCATCATTGTGCTCGTAGTGAAGCAGCAGCAATGTTCCTGCAGACTTTAAAGGGAGCATTGTGAAATAGGTGAGGCAGAGCACTAATTATTTTGAGTGCCTTGACATTTAAGGTGAATGAGAAAACTGGGTATCTGAAAATCCTGCATATGGCCCTGAGTATGTTTTTTCTTCTTTTTCCTTTTTGGTAGTCAAAACACGGATCTGAATCCAGTTTTTTTGATAGTGTCCTTGCTTTTATAAAGGCTGAGTTGGTTTGTTGAAGGTTTTATAGCCTTCTGGTGTATCTTTAATTAGCCAAATGCTACAGGAATATGGAAGTATTGTGAAGAGTACAGCATGTGAGTGTAACCTGTGCATGCATAAAGCTTAGTGCTGAGCAGTGCTGCAAGTGAAGCAATGAGGAAGTTCAGTTTTGATTAAGAGAAGTAGAATACATGCTGTGCACAAAAGTTGCAAAAGGTGGGGGCAAACTAAAGGAATGAGTAGTAGAAAACAAGCCAGCATCCATGCATCAGACCTAGGAAAGGCTCTTCTCTGCATTTAGGCATAAGGTGAGGGCAGCACTTCTTGACAGATTTTCTGAAAGGCAGACCCTGTGTGACACCGACCTAGGATGAGTGTGTAATTGCATTATATCCTAGGTTAAGTGTCTGTTGTGGGATGTGAGCCAATGAAGGTATAGCTCATCTATGGGATTATCTGAAGTTTGTTTTTGCATGCAGCTGTAACTCAAAGGAGAAGGTTTTCTATCTTTTTCTGGAGGAAGACTGAAAATAAGATGGTGTGGTCTTTATGACCAGGATAGGTAGGTAGTGATACTATTCCAAGTGTTTCTCATAAGCAAACAGATGTCTGTGGTAGGAAACATTTTAGGATGTCTCCTTTATCTGGACCTGTATATTTTTATGTTGGCTACTAAACATTAAGCCATTAGACATGAAGAGTTGGGCTGAGTCAGTTTTGTCCAATTCTTTACTGTGCCATCTGAAACCAATCTGTCCTTGCAGAACACAGGATTTCTTGGCTGCATGCTTCGGTTTATTTCTGCTCATGAAATTCTTTTTGTATCTGAAAGATATAAAACGTTGTGTCATGTGAACTTCTCAACCTCTTTGCTTTCATTTTCAGTTGGCTCATGAACATGACATACTGGTTCTACGCAGTTTGTGAATTCAGAGTCCTTTTCTTATTCTTCTTTGTATATGTGCTTTCTCTCAGCCCCCTTTAAAGTCTTATTAAAATTGGCATGAGAATCAGGGAAACAGATAAGCATCAAATAAATCCCTCTTGTCCTTTTTCCCCCTTTCCAGCAAAGCTTGGAATGTTATGGAAGTAGATCTAAGGTTAAAGAAAGTTGCTGTTTGATGACTTTCCAGGGCAACATAAATTTGCATATTGCCGGTATGACTGGGATTTTTGTGATCTTTGCAAGCTCTGCTTTATAGGGTTTGCATCAGGAGAATCAGAGGCTGGTTTTCATGATGAGCTATAAGAGGAAGGTGGCTCATAATGCTTTCTGCATCTGAAGCAGTTAAGATCTGAGATAGTTAAAGCCCCAAATTATCTCCAAAGCTCCTAGGAGTTTCATGATGGTATTTCTCATGCCATTCATTTAAATCAAAAGCCTTTCAGGAGGTGAAGAATATTGGTGTGAAGATAAAAAGAACCTTGTAAAAGTAAAGGCTTCTCAAAAGGCATTCACAGTCTGTATATATGAATGCAATAAAATATGGAGAGGTTTGGTGATCCTGTAAAATTGACTGTTTCATCACTGAATGTTGTGCTCCTTCAAATTCAGGATTTAATCAATAAGAGTCTTGCAAACTTCAGAGTATATCAGGAAAAAATACAAGGTATGGTCAGAGGTGCTATACTGAGGCTGTATGCAAGCTCTGGCTTGAGAGTAGAGGGCAATATTGGCATATTTATGGCTATTTTGATCTAATGACCTTTTTGCAGAAGTTGATAAGGTGGGTGCTAACGGGGAATACACTCAGATGTGTGTATTCTATGGGCCACTGGGGAGCTGCCATCCCAAAGAATGAAATAATATCCTTATAGGCAAGAACTGTTACTTGTGCACCATGTTGAAATAGTGAAATGGTAAATCAGTGTATTTATAATCAGGTAAATAGTAATAGTAAATCAGTGTATTGTAGTCTACAGGTAGTCCCATACAGTTGCATTGTAGGGCCACATTAAGTACTGAGCTGATTGTGGCCTACTGGGGCTATTGACTTCGGTATCGAGGCTCAGGTTGGATGCTTCTTGGTGCTGCTGTGCAAATCCTTCTTTGTTTTAACCATCCTGATAAAACAATGACTGTGTCTGTTGCAGAAACAATAAGAAAATAGTACAAGACTCATGGGAGGTCCAACATCATGTCTTTAGTGTAGCACATCTGTTTTTCCAAAGCTCTGTGAAAATATTTCCTTGCCCTTTAGAATATTCTTTGTCCTGGAACAATATTTGCAAGTGCATGTTTAAAATATAACTTGGGATTAATAGTAATTGGACAAGGGGTTTAGATTTAGCTGGCTATTTTCATTCCTGGTGCAATAAAAACTCGAAAAGCCTTTAAAGTGAAGATACAAAATTGACCATGTGTGCGTTCCAATTTTGGTTTGCTCCTTTCCAAGTTCATATATCTAAGAAATGGATCTTCTGCATGATCAACTTAGCATTTGCTTCCTAAGACAATGAACAATAACTAAATTCATATCTGGTCTTTGTCAGACATTATTACAAATTATGAGAGCCAGACAGAAGTTTATTACCTTAGTGTTGTTCTCATAGCACAAATTAGGTTCTTGGAACATCCAGCTAGCTCAGTATCCTAGATCCATCCATCACAATTACACTGCTGTGCTGGCAAAGTTAAGTCCCTCTACCTTAATTGACTGCTGGTGTATACCAGAGGTCTCAAGTGACGACAAGTCCAGGCCAGTTGAGAGCACCACTGTATGTGCCCATCGCATGAGGCACAAACAAGGACACTCATGTTTCTTCTCTTAGCAGTTTGCTGCTCTTGTTCCCTGGGTAAGATACAGGCAGTAGCAGGATACTTTTTCATCAAGCAAAGGAAATGGTAGAGATTAATTCAGATTTTAGCTGAGGCTGAAGTACCCTTTTAAGTTATCTTCCTGAGTCCAACCAAGCAGGTGTCTACCTGGGTTACTTCTGCTAAGTGCCTGCCTTGATGTAGGATGAATTGGAGCATAGAGACTGAGCTTAGTCAAGCTCACTTGAAGATGTTCTTATTCTTACACATGTGATTGCACTCACTGACTTTTGTCCTTCCTAACTCACTGCCCATTGTCTTGTAAGCTTGGGAAGTCACATAATCTGGTTTTTGCTCCAGTCTCCTTGGTTGCAGGAAGAGAATGGCTCTTTAGAGTGTATTATTAGTATTGTTATTAAGAGGAAATTAAATTTACACATCTTTTGGGTGCTTTGTTGTGTCACAGCCAGACTGCTGACCCCCTGGAGGGACAGAGTCTGTGATAACTGGGGCTAAATCTGTTTTGATTCTTTTCTTTATCAGCACCATATTTTATGTGCCCCTTTGTGATACATAGGCCAAGCTTTGATCTGCATGTAATCTGAAAGAGTGCTTTTTGTGCCAAGTGTTTTTATTGCAAAGCTTGCGAGCTGAAACGCCTTTTGGAAGTTGGCACTTGGAAAAGTCTTTCTTTAGGTTATTGTTTGCAAAATCAGTGTGCATGGAGGAAGCATGGGGATTAGAGGGATTTATTTTCTTCTCATTGTGAAGACATGCTTAAAGGCTGCCATCTGAGAAGTCCCTTCAGGCTTGGAGGACACTCCAGAGGTTAAATATTCCTTTTCTGCTCCTAATGTTGGGGGCTTTTTGCAGATGGAAAGTCCATAACCTACTGCTTAGGCCAAACTCCATGAGTGGCTTTGGGTCAAAAGGGTTGAGGACTGGACCATTCATTTTGGCTGTGTAGGATGTAGCACCTTTTCAGTCTCCTTCAGTGGAAGGGTTCATTTCTCCCTGCATGGTAGTGTGTTCATTTTATATTCTTCTATGATCAAAACTGCTCATCTTGTCCAGTGCCTCAAAAATGGCCAGTGCCTCTTGGAAATGCCTCTGTCGTGGTTTAAACCAAGTCCACACACAGCTCGTTCATTCACTCCCCCCTTCGCTCCCCCAACTCCCAGAGAGTTAGGAGGAGAATCCAAAGAATGTATCCCCCACGGATTGAGATAAGCACAGTTTAATAGCTAAGGCATAACACAAATCACTACTGCTACTACTACTACAAATAATAATGATAAAGCCAATAACAAGTGAAGAGAATACAACACCTCACCAGCCACAGACCCATAACTCACCCCACCCTACCCGATTGAGCACCGACTGATACCTCCTCCAACCCCCAGTCTCCAGCCCTTCTGGGTCTCTCCCCGTTACCTCCTGGGCATGATGTGCTATGGTATGGAATACCTCTTTGGCTAGCCTGGGTCGGGTGTCCTGTCTCTCCTTCCTCCCGGCCTCCCCTCCTCCCTGCAGAGCATGAGCTCAGAAAAGGCCTTGGACAAACCAAACATTTGAGCAGTAATTCAAAACACGCATGCTATTAGCAAACGTTCTCAGCCCGAAAGTCAAAACACAGCACTGCACCAGCTACCAAGGAGAAAAATGACTGCTACTGCTCAAACCAGGACAGCCTCAAAAGACTGGAGTCGTCAGAACAGCAAGAGGTTTCTAGTGGGTTTTGTTTTTCAGGTATTCATATATGACCTTAGTTTTTGAAAGCTCAATGCAATAATACTTTGTTCCAAGACTTCTTGCTGGTAGGAATTCAGTATTTTGAAAATTTGCTAAGCTTAAATTGTACTGCTGCCTTCCTTTTCTAGACCAAACTAGATGTAATTTTCCATGTGTTATATTATATGTTTATATGACAGATTTTACGGTCTATCAAGTGTTTCCCCACACCAACCACTACCACATTTAAACCAAATTACTGTGATCTGTCACATATTGTTTGTTCTGCTTCTCTTCTCATAGACATGCAACTAGAGTTCTCATCATGGTAGGAAAGGACTGTCAGATTTGAAATAAGTTGTTTTCTATTTACCTTTTGTTTAGACATACAGTTTTTAACACTGTTTTTCTTGAGTGCTATTCTATCTCCTTTCCTCAGATGTCCCATTTTATGTCCTATGGCCTGGGTGACCTATTTCCCTCTTGCTTTTCTGACCAGTTGGAGAAAAATCCCAACAGATTTCTGTATTCATCTTTGGAAAATGGGCCAAAATAATAGGAGAGAAAAAGGATCCTGAAGAGCATCCGCTAAGGGGAGGCAGAGGATGCTGCAGCAGTAACACCAGGATTGTCACTGATTGAGAAATCAGCAGCAGTGATAAAATCCCTAGATGTGTTTCCAAGCCCTATCAGGTTGGATTCAGCTGCCTCTGACAGCAGCCTGCAACTTCTGTCTCTTCATTTACACTTTAGCAACACCCACAACACCAGTGAAATGTTTTTATACTGCATCAAGTGCTCAAGAACCACCCAGGAGGCAGGGAAAGGCTGTGGGTGAATGCACTGCCAGAACTGGGGGAGCAATTGGCTTTTTGGGTGGGTGAGCTCTGCCATTACCCCTGCTCTCAGTTGCTCTGTGCTGTGACCAGAAGTCATTTGCAGGGAGTTTGGAGCTTGTTGGTAACTGTAGCTCTGAAATACACCAAGCTGTGTCCTCTGCTATTTCACATTAAACTGGAGATGTTTGCAGTGGTAAGGGAAGGCTTGTTGCTTTTCCCCCATCACCTGCTCACCCTATGCATCTCAGGAGGCTGATGCCTTGCCACCCAAATTCTAAATTCTAGAAAACAACATGGGATGTTTTTGGTGCAGATACAACTTACTGATTCATTTTCCATTTCACTGACATTTGAAATGGTTGAGTTTTTCCCCAGAGTGTCTGTACACAGTCCCATTGGAACACACTTGTCTCTAGGGGGAAAGGAAGTTGAAAGGTTTGCGACTGCTTTTAACAGGTATCCATGCAGCATTAATGGTACCAGGAAAAAATCCATGCCAGCCATGGGGGGGGGGGGGGGGGGGGGGTAGGGGGGTTAGTACCTACATACAGGGAACTGCTCTCTATCCTTGCCTTAAAGTTATAAAATATGGCAGGGCTGGGGTTTGAATCTGCAGATGGAAAGAATTGAGGTGTTTCGTGTCTGTCCCTCAAGTGTCTATTTGGATTTTGGGGTTTATGATGGAGATGAGCAGCTCCGGACTACCTCTACAAAGGGCATTTAGCGAAACAGAGGAGATGCATTGCAGCACAAACATAAGCAATTAGAAAATGCTTGTGACCAGTTGTTGTCCTCATGATCCCTGCAAATCTCAGCTAAAACAAACAGGAACTGTAAGGAAATGGCCATGAAGAACAGTTCACATCTTGAAGTACCATTGAGATACGCAGCTGCCTCTTAGGTGCAGTAGAGGAGCTGGCTGCACATCTGCCCCACTCCAGCAATTCTTGCAGCAAAGAGGTAAATTAATCTCAGAACCACTCATGTGTTTTACAATTCATTGTTTTCACTTAATGCATCCTAGTAAATAATGCTCAGTGTATTTCTGGCTTGTTAAGCTTGTTCTTAAGGCATTGATGTAATTTTCGACTTTGGATTTAGTTTCTGTGCTTTCTTCAGTGGTCTTCCTAAACATACAGGGTCTGATTTCCTAACCTGCTGCTGAGCAATCACAACATCAGTTGGAATGCATTAGACTTGCAGGTAGGGAGCAGCATGACTGAAACTATAATCCATACAGTTATTTTATTGTGAATCCATTAAGGATTTTGCTGTTTGCCAAGTGACTTTGTTGTGTGGGGAGCTTTATGTGGCACAGAAAATGTATTATTGCTAATTCAAATGTGATAAAAGTGAATAGAAAGGAAGAGAAATGCAGAGGATGCTTGGACACCAGGTATGTCTCCCATATCCCAGTATCAATAGCATGGAAATAGTAACAGCAGAGCTATCAGCTGATACCACCTATCTGAAAACCAGCTGACCATTTAGTTATGCAAGGTGAAAGGCTGTGCAACTTAAATCCCTGTGAAACTTGTTTGTATGGATATAACATTGTATGGTACATGCCTTCCGCATTCAGTGGGGCAGCTTTTACAGGAGGCTTTGCAGCTTGCAGGATATTTTGTGCTGTGGCTCTTAACACTGTGCCCCAGGCTCCACTAAATAGACAACCTCATTAAAAGGGAAATGGCAATAGTAAAACAGTGACTTTCTCATGCCATCTAACTCACACATGTGAAATGGTTGCGGGACCTTCCAAGTACTTTAATTGATTGACTTAATTGATTTAGTGGCACTGGAGGCTACAGCATGGAAATAAAGGGACAAGATGAGGATAAGGGGTGGGAAAATTTATGATAGGTGCCAAGCGGCCCAAGGGAAATTGGAAATGCCACAGATCTCAGTCAGCTAAATCAATTCAGTGCGATGTACAGGGAGCAACCGGGGGGAAAGGAGAAGCAGGGGATAGAATGGAGAAAAGGAAAGAAAATAATGACTAGTGGGAGAGATTGGAGTAGCTTAAGGGGAAGAGGGAAAGTGTCTTGGTGGAGGTGGGTATTTTGGACATCTTTAACACCACAAAAAAAAAGCTTTATAGTGTGTGAATAAAAGAGAATAATTACATCATGTTTATGTCAAGCGGTGGTCTTAGTTACCCTTTTCTGAGACCTCATCTTTCATCTAAAATCCTTGATTAAACCGGGGAAGTTTAGATTGGATATAAAGAAGAAGTTCTTTACTGTTAGGGTTGTGAGGTACTGGAATGGGTTGCCCAGGGAGGTTGTGAATGCTCCATCCCTGGCTGTGTTTAAGGCCAGGTTGGACAGAGCCTTGGATGCCATGGTTTAGTGTGAGGTGTCCCTGCCCATGACGGGGGGGTTGGAACTGGATGATCTTAAGGTCCTTTCCAACCCTAACTATTCTATGATTCTATGCCTGCAACAGTGAATAAAGTCACAGGAGACTTAAAATAATTTTGAGGCTGTGTACAGTGTATTTTTTTTAACTGAAGCTTAAATGTTAAATTACATCCCAATCTGTGCAATATTTAATTGACTATATTGAACCATCGTACAAATTGAGTCTTCTCTATAATTTGTTCTGTTGTGCTGCAGCCCTCCAAAATAATTTGATACCTCACTTATGAAATGGTGATTTGCTTGTAGCAGTGCTCAGCAAAGACACAGTAAAAACATCAACTAGTGTGTGATGCAGTCCATCAGCATGGGCTTATGGGGGTGTCATAAACATATAAACATCCCCAAGTTATGAAGTAATTCCTTTATGTGCTTCTGGCTCACTGGAGACAGGATTAAGTCATGGTAAAACCTTGAACATCCTAAGAAAAGAATAAATAAAAGAGGCTGGGGAGAAAGCAAGACAGGCCAGCTTGTGAGTAGTAACTGTGTAACTGACCAGCAGTTCTGCTACCCATAGAATCATCATGGAATCACAGAATGGTTTAGGTTGGAAGGGAGCTTAAAGCTCACCCAGTTCCAAACCCCTGCCACAGGCAGGGAAACCTTCCACTGGAGCAGCTTGCTCCAAGCCCCTGTGTCCAACCTGGCCTTGAACACTGCCGGGGATGGGGCAGCCACAGCTTCTCTGGGCACCCTGTGCCAGCGCCTCAGCACCCTCACAGCGAAGAGCTTCTGCCTAAGAGCTCATCTCAGTTTCCCCTCTGGCAGGTTAAAGCCATTCCCCTTGGTCTGTTCCTACAGGCCCTTGTAAAAAGTCCTTCTCCAGCATTCTTGTAAGCAATTTTATGTAGCTTTTGTTCCATTTCCTTTCCAGACTGTTCATACCAAGTATCAAGTTGGTGGCTACATGTGAGCAGTTACAAACTGAGAGATAAAAATGACATTTCTATTGGTTGGCCTCATTTTACAAGACAGATTAATATAGGTAATGAGCCATAAATCTAATCAAAACATGCAAAAAGCATGTGTTTGTAGATGGCCTCAGTTGTAAGTCTGTGCTGGGTGGCTGGATGACATGGTGTTTCTCCTTGTGTTGTCCTCCACCCTGGTGCACATCTCACTGCTATGAAGGGCTATGCAGGGTACTGGGCAGGCTGCATCCTCAAAACAAAGATGTACAGAAAAGATGCAGTGTTGCTCTTGCATTGTACAGTGGTAAACCTCTACTGACTGCAGCAGGAGTCTTATTTCCGCTTTACAAAGAATTAAGCACTCGTGGAATAATAAATACTGGAATATGTAGAAAACAGGCATTAGATGACTTGAGGGCTGTGAAAACGCAGGTTTGAAGGTGTGTTTATATCTATTTTGGAGTAGAGATGTGTGTATGCAACATTGCATTTCATGTGTATGTTCCAAGTCAGTGTCCCTCAAACAAATGAAAAGCTCTTGCTAAACACTCCATACTGTAAAAGATGTGAAAGGATAATGTTGCAGTCACCTTTACTTAATTTGTACTTCCATTGGTACAGTATGTAAAATATCACAACCATTAAAAATGTAATGATTTTCGAATGGTTAATGATGGTTCCCGAATAAATTGGTGTGTCTCCATCTGCTGTCTTACATTGTGGGTGATACTGCTCCATGGTAGAACGATCTTCAAATCTAATTCCATGAGGAAGGAATGTGATCACAGTTTAATTTCAGTGCAAACCGCTGCCTAGCAATCAATAAAGCAATGTCAAAGAACTTTGATTTAATAGGAGCCAGAGATAACATTCCTTGTCATATGCAGAATAGAGAGATGGGAACATTTCATTTCATTGTAACAGATAGCATGCAACTTGGTTTTCAGAAAAACCTAATAAATCAATATCCCTGTGTTATCTAAGTAAGATCCCATCATTAATTTTAAACGCCTAACACGTTAGGAGAGTCTGAAGTGCACCTTCAGCTTTAGCCACGTTCAGCTTGAAGTCTATGGCAACACTTCCATTTTCCTTCAAGCAAGCAATCTTGATCTTGGGATGTTAGGAGCCGTTTAGTGCAAAATGAAAATGAAATATGCCCAGCCTTTTGTTTTATACATAGTCATTTGTCTCTTGCTTGCTGCCTCTCCTGTTAGATTTCGGTCCCTGTTCTACAGAAACCTCATCACTTGTCAATTGCCCTGCACGCGTTCAGCCTTTTTGCTTCTACACACACACATCCTCTGTGGGTTTGAATATTAAAATGCTTTCTTTTAAGCCCTAAAAATACCAGGTTGTTTAGAGATTGCCTCGATACCATGCTGATTTTCAAAATGTGCTTTTCTCAGAGCCAGCAGGAAGCTGGACCTCAAAAGAATCCTTTGTGAGGCTTCGCCTCCTCTCAGAAATAGCGTTATCCCTAGATGATATATGAACAAGTCAATATAGCAGAAAGTAGAAACTGAAGCTAATAGATTGGTTTAGATAAACTTTTCAAGGACATTATTCTAAGTAGAAATACTTAAGTATTACTTTGGTAATAAAATACTATTTAAGCCAAAGTGATAAAGATTCTGGCACTCCAAGGCATGCTTGTAGGAGCCTCAGATTCATGTCCTGGCTCTGGAGAGAGCTTTACTCATACATTTTAAGCAAAATTGAGTCTTTTTATTGTGACAATTAACCAAAGTGGAATTTTTAAATAAAATGTGAACTTTTGCATTCAGCATTGATTTCAAGTTGAATAATTGCATTTCCACTCGTTTTCTGGGAAAAGTACATTTTTGGAGTTCTGTTATTGCTTTAAATGAAATATCACTTTCTGGCTGATGCTGAGGGTTGTAGAGACAAAGCAAGTCTGGTGCCGATCCTTAGACAGATTGGGTAGCTCTAGCTCTGCAGCCCCTAAAGATCAGCCTGTCCTGAGTCACCCTGTATGAAGCTACAGGTAGCTGCTGCTGCTTCTTATATATACCTACAGATACTGATTCTCTACCTAGGATGCTGTGTAGGTAGCAACTAAGTAACATAATATTTTCTATCACCAAAAGATACCAAAAAATCCTCAGCTGAGGCTTTAATCAAGTTATTAAAGCAAATAAAGTTTGACTAGATCTTGTAAAGAGAATAGGTTTAAGGAATTCAGGTATTAATTGATTTTGATACCAGGATACGTTTGCTTGCTGTAATCCCATAGATGTATTGAGATCTGGGTGAAGCACTGATGAAAGAGAAATTATATTGCTTTTAATGGGATATTTTGATGGATGTCTCTTACTGTGTTTTTTTTAATAGCTATTACAGCACCACCATGCAGTTCATGAAATTTCATACATTGCAAAGGATATCACAGACCATCGAGCGTTTGGATATGTATGTGGAAAGGAGGGAAATCATAGATTTGTGGCAATAAAAACAGCCCAGGCAGTAAGTATCAAATCACTGTCATTTTCTACCGTGTAACCCAAGAGAAAGGCTTTGTTCATAAGAAGGTGTTCAAGAGGCCAACCTGGGGTTGTTTCTGAGTGTGCTATACTTATCACAAGTGACTGCTTAGATGTTAAATGCCAACTTGGGGAAAAGGGAATGTGTTTCTCTGTTTCTGATTTTTGATGATGTACTATTTATAGTTAGTTATCTTTTTCCTTTCTAACTAATACAGCTAAGCTTGGTTATATTCTTACACTCATTTAAACAAAAAGTGATAGATTCCAAAGAGCTACTTTGCATATAGTCTACATTCTTTCCATTGCATGAGAAATCACTAATAAATACTCCATTATATTCATATATATGCCTTTTGTATTCATAATGCTTTTATATTTAATTATAAATGCATCCATTTCATATATTATCACCAATAATATTAATGATATTGAAATATTATAATTAATTGTTAAATATAGTTAGTTTGATAGAAATTGACCCGAGCCTTATTGCTAAGGGAGAAATTGCTTCTGTATGAAGTTCAGTCTGATTGTGGAGATGCTATAACTGGTCTATCAGCAGGGTGGGTTAAAAAGTGTATATTTTCCCATACAGAAACTTTCCTTCCTGTTTTTGCTTCTGTAGGCTGAACCTGTAATTCTGGACTTGCGAGACCTGTTTCAGCTCATCTATGAACTGAAACAAAGGGAAGAAATGGAAAAAAAGGCACAAAAGGACAAACAGTGTGAGCAAGCGGTATACCAGGTACACGCATAAGCTTAGACTACTGCCAAGAAAAATATGGTGTGAAATGCCCCCCAAAGTTGCTTCAGAGAGGCACTGAGCATCCTCAGCATTTCTTAACAGCAATGGGTTTGAACGGTGCTAGCTTCAAATGGACAAGTAAGAACCTAACAGCCATCGTGAGCTCAGGAGTAGGATGAAACAGTGCTGAAAGCTAACACTTGGGGTATGATGAACATGTTTAGCAACTGGAAATGATCTGTTAATTTCCTGCATAGTGTTTCCTCTCACTCAGAAGGAAAACCGTAATGAAAATAAGTGTGTTGTAAGTCAGGTTTTTACAGTGTCTAATACTTTAGGGAAGATTCGATATACTTCTGAATATGTGTATTTGAATCAAATCAAATAAGGTGTATTTGAATCAAATCAAATAAGGTGCAGATTGTTAAACTTTGATGAAACTGGAATAAAACTACTTTGTACAAGAATGTGACTTTATCTGTATACTGGAGAAAGAAAACTATATGCTTACCTGCCCATTTTGCTTATTTCTTTGCTGTCCTTTAGTTTCTGAATACAGTTCTTTTATCTCTGCTGTTTATGTTCTTTGCTTTTACTGCCTGTCCTCTTACTTTGCTGTAGACAATATTGGAAGAAGATGTAGAAGATCCTGTATACCAGGTAATTTCTGAAGCTGTACGGCCTTGGAGTTTCAGAAATGATTAGATATATGTTATCTTCAAACACAGCCAAAACCTTTAACAAGATGTTCTGAGATAGGTCTTCTGAGAAACTTGTGAGATTTTGACAGAAAGTAGTATATTTAGAGATAAGCTATAAGTAATGGCACAATGGGTCTGTATAGGGTAGAATATTCCTACAATGTGGCTTGCAAGTCCCGATTTTAAAATTCCCAACTGAGATTTGTCATCATTATTGAATACAAACCCTAACTGAAAGGGGAGTTACTTTGAGAATAAGGAAGGTGACATCTTGTTCTGAGAGTAATGAATTGACATTTTGTCTTCTGTGTGGCCAGAACTTAATTCAGAGGGGGAATATTTGGATAAAAACAACAGTGGAATTGATGTTATAACATGCTCCCTTGTTGGCGCTTGGGCTATGATTTAATAATAGATCTGCAATTTAAGCCTTGTTTCATCCAAGCAGAATGTCTGGGAGCAAAGATGATTATCAGATATGTGTCAATATATTCATGTCCAATACCCTACTGAGTGTGAAGAAGAAAAAGCTGTAATTTCATTCTCATGTTTTTGTACTGAAACAAAATAGATGATAGTTTACAGGGTTTTTTTCCTGGAGGTTTTGTGTTCTTCCACTTAGGTATGTCAGTGGGAGGTATGCTGAAAGAAACCGATCCAGCCATTAGTGAATATTGAAGAGCGCCTAAGGTGCAGCGAGAAAGATGATAAGAATTAGGATGCCCTAAATTACTATTCAGCTTTTATAATGTCAGGAGTTTTACTTTGTGCTCTTCACAACAAAGCAAGAACCTGAAAGTGAAAATTTTGCTATGTGGCCTGTTACATGAGCACCGGCCTAGTCCCCCAGTTTGGATTTAGCTTTTTTATTCACAGATAATAAATAGATGTAGAAATAATTGCTATTATGTAAAAGAGGCAAAACTCATGTTGACTTCGGAAAATGAATATTGGGCCACAGGCGGTCTCCCTAGTGAGAAAGAATTAGGAAGTTGATCTAATGATCATTAGGGGAGATTTAGGTCTATTTATTGCCGGTTTATGAAATATGAAACAACCTTACTCTGCTCTCCAACACACCGGTTGTCCTGCTGCCAGCCTGTGCTTTGAATTTGTTTCTTTAATGCCTGCCTATGTTTTGATGTGGAATTCCAAATCGCCTTTTTCCCTTCTGTTTCATCTTTGACTTTTCCTCTCTGGCGGCTGGTGTCATAGTACATTGTGTTTGAGGCTGGACACGAGCCAATCCGTGAGCCTGAAACGGAAGAAAACATTTATCAGGTATAAAATTACTAACCTTGGTGTTTTCATTGCAATGATTGCAAGCATTTAGTGAAGTACATTTCATATATAGTTCACTTTTATTAGTTTTCATCCATCACAGAAACGTCTGGCATTTCATTCTGGTGACATGACATGAATAACCTGCCCAGTCTCAGTGTGATTCTCCTGTTTGTCATTTCAGCTTCTGCAAATTGTATTCTTTTTGTCCACTTCTAAAAGGTCTTACCCTTTTGCGTGCACCAGATTAAGTGATAAATAATGGATTCTCTTTCTTTTCCTGATAATTTTGGCAACATTTTACACCTTTACAGATCCTGAAATCTCATGGATTGCTCATCCAAGCAATTCTTAGAAAGGCATTTTGTTGGTATTGTTCTTCTTTCTGCCTAATCAAGGAAATCACTGACAAAACCTAAGAGCTCTCAATAGATACCCCCCAGGCTGGGGAAAATATTTTCCGAGTGCAAATGTTATGTTAGAGCCCAAGCTTCCATTCTTCACACTGACAAAAATTGCATTTAAAGCAATCTAAAATAATCTTTTGTCGTTCAATTTATCCTCACGGGATCAGTCCAGGGTTTATTAAAATATAATGTAATTCATTTTGTGTCACATACTAGAGGCAAATCTGAAAATAGACAGAAATCTCTGTGTGCTGTAAGAAAATAGTGATTTGAGGAAATCGTTTAGTGTGGAGGGGAAGAAGTTCAAGCAGTGATTAAGCATTTCATCTGGCTGTACTAGAGGTTGATCTGCTAATAGGGAAAGCATTTCTAAAGTCAGCAGGAGCAAGGATAGAACAAAAACAAAGAGAAAGGTATTTTTTGAAGTAGGAAGATGACAGGGAAAAAACTGAAAGGTTAGAGTAGCTGTAAGCCAAAATAGAAAGAAGCTAAGTGGGAAATGGAAATGCAAGCTAAACATTAGAAAATAACCATTTTATTAGCCCCATCACAGGGTCATTGAGTTGAGATTAATTTACTCTGTCTGTGCTGATTTCCTGGCACCCCTGCCGCATACACTAGAATATGCATCCTTCTGCATCTCTAGACCAAGACACAAAAAGCTCTCTAGGTGAGAGTATGTCTAAGGTTGAAATTTTGCTACCACATAGTGTTGAAAGTTTGACTATGGTCAGGGAAGCAATCAGTTAAATAATTACCACTCTAGTTCATACAGTCATAGAATCATAGAACCATAGAATAGTTTGGGTTGGAAAGGACCTTAAGATCATCCAGTTCCAATACCCCTGCCATGGGCAAGAACACTTCACACTAAACCATGTCACCCAAAAAGCCCATGACAGCTATGGTCAGGTGAAAAAAATCTGATGGTTGTTCATCAAAGTGCAGAGCTTTTAGTGGCATTTTAGAGATGTACCAGTGGTAGCAAGCAAAATGGGATCGTTGCTCCTGATGTTTGGAGATCCTAGATCAACTTTGGTGGATAGGGAAGAAGTAGGAACTGTGTCCTGAGGAATGGCCTAAAGAACAGGAAGACTCTGGACAGTTTCTTTTTCTTAAAATGGAGATTAAAGACAATGAGCAGATACTGAGGTCACTGTCACCTCCTCTCAAGACACTGATGTTACTGCCCTGTAGGCCACCAGAGAAGTGCTTGGGGCTTCACTTGACTGTATCTGGATGTGAAGAAGTGTTTCCTACGACGGAAAATTCCTGTGATTAATATACCACATTCTCAGTATGTGCAGGTCTAGCATTGTCCTTCTCTGAATTTACTACAGGCAATACCTGGAATACTGCAAATGCTGAGTTTAAGGAGCAAGGTGTCTTCTTCCGTTATCTATGTAATTGACATGCTGTAGTATCACTAGTGTAGACTTGCCCAGGACCACAAGCTTCTTAGTTCCCATGGACTTTGTGAGCTTTTGGCTTACTATAAATCTGGGTTCCCACCATGCAGATCTTGCACTCTGATCACTAGGAAATTGTTTCTCTTACAAGATCTTGATGATCTCAGAACCGTCCAGGCTACTATTAAAAATTGAATTAGAAAAGGTCCTGTTTTCCTGTTTTCTTTTTTTTTCTACTTAGTAGCTTTATTTTAGTTTGATGCAAATTGGTGCCTGTTTCTATTATTTACTACAGAGCCTTCCCCATACTATACTGTAGTAAATATGCATCTGTTCAGAAACCACCTACATCCTAACTTCAGCCTCCTCAAATCTTTCTTCTGGTGCTGCTCTGGGTTTTCAACCAAGAGCTGGTATGTGAAGAATTCACTTCTCCCTTGGTGGGAAAAAGTCCTACCGAGCAGGAAGAAAAAGATTCCACCTGGATGTGGAAGATAAAGTGCCAAAAGTGACAATTTCTATTTCTTTTTAGCATAGCAGAGGTCACAGTTTTCTTTTTAAGCATTCATTCTCTGTCTGTCACCTTTTTTTGATACATTACCCCAAAGACTGTCTGTGTCTGTCTGTTCTTTTAATATTGTCTGTCTATGTAAATTACACTAATATGTGTTAGGCAAAGACTTGATCACTGAGCATGTACAATCCTCTTACCTAGTGTCAGATTTCTTAATAGCATCTCTTTTCCTGCCAGTTGTTTCAGTGAGGTGGGGATGAGATTTTGTTGAGTGGTTTTGTGTTGAGTATGTAGCAGCACTGGTCTCTATGGAGAAGCAAGTTCAGCTCGATGAGGAGTTGTCAATCTGAGATGGGGGTTTCTGCGTTGTGGTGCTTGTTTTGCTGGTAAAATGCGAGTACATCAAAGTGGTTCACAGCCTGTCACAGAGACAGCTGTCAGCAGCAGCAGTGCTGGTACCTCTTTGCTGATATTTCTAATCAAAGAAAACAAAAACCAAGAGAAAGCCCTTGCAGACCCCTGGTGTAAGTAGCGATGCAAGAAAGCGTGATGCTACATGGCAGTAAAGACAACAAGAAGACGACAGGTATCGAGCTGGGAGAGAAGAATGTCTGTCAGAAAACTTTCTCTGTCTTGATATTAGAAGTCAGGAGCTTTTCTCTAGTGAAAGTGTAAGATGGAGTTAAAAAGAGGGGATTGATACTGTGGGGAAATGCTCATTTCCACAGTAAGCTGTGGATAGAAGCATGCAAACTAGAATGACTTCATGGAAAAGTTGGAAAGATGAAGGGGAGAATGACTTGAAGAGAAAACTTAGAAAAGAGAAACTGATGGTAGTTTATAAACAGTTCATCTTAGCACATTTCTCTCCTCTTTTTATGAAGACTAAGCTTTCCAGTGACTTATTAAACAGATCAGTCTTGGTTTCTGCTCTGACGCTGTCACTTAAAGTTTTCTCTTGTTACAGACTATTATTTCCATTAAATTGAACTGTTCCATCGTTACCCGTTTCACATATCTAATGGGATAGGTGTTTTCAGTGGAAAGGACCAGTACTTTGAGAAAAGCAAGTCAAGCACGCTATTCTCAGGATAGGAATAGAAGAGATCTTTTAACAGCTCATGCAGTTCCCGTGAGGGTTCTGTGCTTGTGCTTTTGACTTCTGCAATTTGCACCAAGTTAAGGATGTGTACTTTGTCTTGAGCACTTTAACGAAGATGGACAAGAGAATGTTTGAACAGTAGAGAGAGCTTTTTATATATTATGCAAAATAAGAAATTACAACATCTCAATGAATAAGTTACATTCCTTCAGCTTCCCCTAGATCTTCCCCCTTCCTACTCTAGTATCACAACTCTAAGATAGTTACTGTCTTAGGAAACAAAAATGTAATAATTTTGTAATATCTGCAATATTATTTCTCCTATTGACCTGTGAGGTTTCATTACTGTCTGAAATGTAACCTGCTTATGCTGAATGTCCTTGTTCAGTGAAAAACTGGCACTGATTTACTTAGAGCATCTGCACCAGTTTAGAGCATGTTCTCTTTGCTTGTGTCATTTACAATAGACGTTCAGTGCTTCTAGGAAGGAAAAGGAATACAATCACAAATAATAAATAGATAAACCAGCAGTCCTGAGGCAAGCAAAGCTCATTATTACAAAGCAACTCAATTCACATGAGCAGGTCATAAATGCCTAAGGTGTAAATGATGACTCTTGACTCCACTAGAGACTCACCCCAGTTTTAAGTGTGCTGTCCCTTGTCCATGTGAGGCTGTTGACTTAGCTCCCTGGCTGTGTCAGACTCTCACAGGCCAGTAATTCCTTAGTAAAACTGCAGTATCATAACCAAAAATCACTTACAGCAGCTGCAGGGCGCCAGCACTGCAGGGGTACATGTTATGACTTTATTTGACTTAGGTTATTAAGTGAATTGGAAGGGGAAAAATGTAACACTATAGGCCAAGCATCTCTTTCCCTTACTTCAGTAGCTGTACCCTGGATCTCTACCATGGAGGAAGATGACATACTGACCTGATCATGACTTCATCATACATCATCTAACACCCAAGTAAAATGAATAAAAGCCATTTCATTAGAAAGGAGATCCAAGTGCACCTGGACTTGATGCAACCAAAATTAACTGAGAATGAAAATTTCATTTCTGAACACTACTGGGCTTTAGCACTTTCAAATTCAGACAAATGTTTTATTTCTTTAGTATCTTCTTGAGTGGTGGTACTTGCTTACATAAAGAGGGAACCATCCTTGATTTTGTTAGTGTTAAATGGCTAACCTATACATATATGTCAGTTGCTGATACCAGTTTTCATCAAACCTGCTTTGGTAATGATCTTTGTTTTTTGCAGGTTCCTACCAGCCAAAAGAAGGAAGGTGTTTATGATGTGCCAAAAAGTCAACCTGTAAGTGTAAGTATCTTCCTTATTTATATGCAGTCAAGGTGTGTTTCTTAGCTTCTGTGACTGTCATTATTGTGTGCAACATCTGTTACATTCCTTGTGATGTGAATTTTATCAGTGACGTGTTATGGGTCGATCGGGTTAGTTCAGAGTAACCAGGATTGTTATATCACTTATATCCATCTCATTCATTACTTAAATCTCCTTTCTGGCTTTTCCAACTCATTATTATGGAAGTCACCTTTTATAAATGTGCTATTTGTGGTTAAGAGTCGACAGTAAGCCTTCTGCATGTTAGTACATGAACTCTTGGAGCCCGGATTAGGAGGGCTCCTCTATTACCCATTGTTATACAAGGTTTATCACTCTGAGTGAGCATGGGCTGCATTTTCTCCCCTGTGTGCTCCGTCAGAGCCGTGCTTTATAAATTGTGCTCCTTTCAGCTTGGTTTAGTAGGACAACAGGGGAGACGAAATCTGAATAGAGTGGAGCTTAAGAAAGGTAGCATTAGGAAAAGGTATGTCAGAACACTGTGACCTCTACGGTGTTTTCCTGCAACTAAAATGTCTATACCTCTCAAAAGACTTCCTGGTGAATACAGTGTGCTGATAGGTAAAGATTTCATAAGGAGATGTGAATCAAATGTTACCCAAAACCTGGGAATTTGCATTAGAATTACTTTCATTTGGAAAAAAAAAAATCCAAACACATTAAACAAAAATCCAACCTAACATACACCATAGAAAACCAATTATTTTTCCAATAAAACCAGCTTCTATGGTAGGTTAGTAAGAGGTGTACAGTTGTAGGGCAGAGATATGGGCAGACGGCTTTGTAAAACTCTGACAGGAGCTGCATCAAGATGAAGTGTGCAAAAAGACCTCAGTCAACAAATTCCTGAGTGGCAGAGCTTTTTTGTCTATGTATTGCAATGCTTTCCTGGTTATTGTGGGCTTTAATCGGCACAAGTTTTCCTCCCTGTATTGCTACGTATTGTTTCTGTAGTGCTCTAAGTACACAGGGGACTAAAGTTCAATACAGACTATCAGTTCTTTCTGTCCTGTGCCCTGCGTGAACAGTAGACTATTAAAAAATGGGGTTAATATGTTGTTGTATCCAAATGGCACCATTCCCTTTCTGTGTACTAGCATTTTGAAGTAGTACAGCAGTTATTCCCATCTATAAGGAATGGTAGCAAGTGGCTGAGAGCAGAAGTGGAGTGACAGATGCCTTAGCACCAAGTCATGCATTTGCGAAGGGTGGATTGTACTGTTTAATATAAATTTGTGCTATAAATACCTCGAGAAATTATTTGATTGCATTTGGTTACACAGAAAATTAATATTTCTGAGGATTTATGTGGGAATGGAGGAAAACAAAGGAAAAGGTCAGGAATTCCAATCTGCCATAAGCAATGGGGAAAATGTATTCAAGAGAGAGGAAGAGCTTCCTTTCACATGAGGATGTGGTAACTGGCACAGCTGGGGTTGAGCACAGAGATGTTGACTATGAAAGATAAGTGCTAGGGAGGGGCTGAATGGGGGCCTGAATTGTGACATTTCTGTGGTTTGCACAAACAAACAAAACTTGACATAAATATTTCATGATAAGGCTCTAGGAGGAGGGAAGCATCATCGTGTTGCCTGGGAAAATCTAGTGAAATAACTCATGTTGCATATCTAATGAAGGTGTTTGTGGGCACGGAAGAGCTGTAGGTTTTTGACTCATTTCTCTCATAGTTCAGTGTTACAGTTCTTCTGTTGTACGTTTCCTGTGACTTTTTTATTATTCCTTCAGGGATGCTTCAAATTTACTCCGGGTATAGTCTGTAATTTAGGTCGTTGCAATATGACTGGGTGTAGAGTACATTTACAGTCATGTCTGCAGACACTTTGGTATTAGGCTGTCCTGGTAAAGAGCATGACTGTGAGATATAGGGCATTATGGAACCCACTCTGTAATCATCAAATATATTTCATCTGTCATCTTCATGAAGTTGGTTGCTTGACTTAATTCAAGGTTTTTTTGCTGTTTCATGCTTAAATTTAAAAGGATTAGAGCCTTCTTGCCAAACAAGCTACTTACTGTAATTTATGAAGACAAAGAGAAGAGGAAGAAACCAGTAGCTCAGATTTCGTTTCACCTTTTTATATTAATATGCATTAAAAAGAAAAAAGAAAAGCAGAAATAGCTCTTAAAATTAGCAATTTAATATTCCACTGCCCATCTGATTTATTGCTCACCCTTCCACACTCTGTCACTGAGACACTTGCCATAATTTTTTCTTTCCAATTTATAGCTGTCATTTTTATATAAACCTCTAAAATTCAATCTGAGGGCAAATAATCAAGCTCATCTACCTGGTTTCAACATGTAAGGACACTTGCCCTATTAGGAGATCTTGCTTTCAGTAATTTCATAATGGATGAGTAAAGTGAGAAACTTTTTGTAGCTCCTGATAGGTTTCAAGCACCATGAATTCTCTCTCCTGACAATAAATACAACACTTAATAAAAATGCAGCAAGTTTTGCTTGAGTTCAGACTGAATTGCCCACATTCCCTGGACAGAAATCAATTTTCTGTCTTGGGATTGTTTTCCTCTGGTGTGTTCCCAGACAAGTTACCTCTAGTCTTTGCACATAAAAGTGAGGGATGCCAAAGCAGTTATATGGGTGCCCTCCACCCTTGACTTCTGTAGCCAATGGAGAGAAATAGCTGCTTCATGGGGAAATTCCTTCTGCCTTCATGAGGTGTCCCTGTGTAAATGTACATCTGGACATTGTTCCTTCATGGCTACATAGGATCTGTAAATGCCTTGAAGGTTTGATAACTACTAAATAGCTAGGCTTAGATGGGGTGAGATCTACTGTAGTGGAAAAACTAAAAGCCTGAAACCCTTTCTCAGAGGTAGCTTTGAAACTGGGAAATGTCAATTCATACTGAGTTTCAGTGAGCTAATAGCATCCTAAGAAACCAGTACTAGTGGGGCAGATATTTCTTCTGTGCTTATGGGGTCCAGCTGTGGCTGAAGGTGTGAAGCTTCTTCCTGGTAGTGCCTTGAGGCAGAATTATTCAACATTGTAGATGCATTGAGACAGCTGATGTACTTGTACAACACTGTGCCATCCTGTGAGGCCATTTATCAGAAGATGTCAAAGTACTTTATAGTGTGACTCCTCATGATCTCTGAAATCAAGTAATGTAAATATGGTGCAAATGAGGTGGAAAAGAATGAGTCTTGGATCTCGGGATTTCAGTGTACCTGCTGAACTCAATTAGGAGTGGTGGCTGGTTGCCAAGTCCCTTCTCTGACATTGGGATGAAAAGATTGCTTACTCACTAGAATTCTTGTATTTCCCCATCTCTTTGCTGCATCCCTTCCTAGCAAATCCCACTCTCCTGTAGATTTCCTCTGGGGGGCATGCTTCAGACCCGCACCATTCACGGTATCCTATTTCCTCCCTTCCTCTGTATCAACTCACTCTTCATGTACTCATTCCTACTTTCTCTCTGCTCCTTCCTTAGACCAGTTCTCTTGTTCTCCATTCAGTCAGAGTAGACATCAAGTCAGACAAAGAAAGCAAGCTCACCCAAAAAGCTTGTGTTAAGTGCTACCGATTCCACTGAGAAATTGTAGTTCTGTATGTGAAATTAACTGTTATAAAAAGGTGAAATATTTAATGAGCTCTTTTTGTCATAATTTCCCATCGTCTCCCCATTATACATCCACATCAAGTTCTACCTGTCATGGTGTTTTTAGTAATAAGAATCAGACTGTAAATACCCTTCACAGAGACTGTCAGTCACATCATAATAAAACCTTCTCTTCTCATCAGAATGTCTAAACTATCTGCTTACAGTTTTATGAAGGCTTTCAAACAAGTCATCTTACTGCTCTATAAAGATTCAAGGCATTATAACTGATGCTTTACAATTCAGGCAGTGATTCAGCTAGTTACAACTATGTGGAAAGTATTAAACTGGGGTGGAATGAACAGGGAGTAATTTGGCTGCCATAGAGCAAGGCATGGGAGGAGCAAATGAAGCTTTGCTGGACCTGAGAATAATGGGTCTAGAAGCCATGAGGGTTGCCTGATCCTTCTGCCTGAACCAAGAAGCTGTGTTTGAGAAAGCTCAGTTTTAATTCTGGCTGGGATTACAGTGTCATTTGCAGGTCTGATTTGTTCAGGTCTCGTGTCAGAGGAAGCCTGCCTGGGGTTATCTGGAAGGCAAGGACAGCCTTGCATCAGCAGCTTTACAGAAACAGCTTCCAAACAGGTGACATTGGCTTCAGCCTCCGCAATCAGGCTTTGTAGATCAGCTCTTCAAACATGAGAAGAAAGAGTGTGCACACACCCAGCCTGAATATCTGTGCTGGGAAAGCTGCCCACTGTGTTTACCTGTGCTCAAATGCCCTGACTTAGTTACACCCAATTAAACCTTGTGTGCAAGGTTTAACATTGCAGTGTGGGATGGGCATTTTTAACAGGCACAGCTACTTGTTGCACAGTTTGAAAGTATATGTGTTAGGATAGTGTCTTGTGTTGTGAGTTTATTTGGTGTTTTGCTGGGCCTTTGCTATTTCCATAGACAGAAGTGGATACACATATCAGTATCTGCAGTCTAGTCCTTGCATTAACTGTTCTGAGATTCTGTGCAGCACTGAAAACACCTCTGCTCCATGTGTCCCTCCTCTCAGCTTGCCTTTTGATTTAATACCAATATTAACTCTGATACCACTGCTGGCTTATAATGGAAACGTTTAGCACCATAACAAAGGTAACATCTGAGCCCTGAAGGTGAGATGTTGTCATGTTCATGTCTTCAATAGTGAGACTTGTGCTGTAGCAGGAGACCCTTATTATAACAGCCTCTCTACACATCAGCTGTTTGTTTCCATCTGCTGTGTGGGTACCATCTTCTTTGTGACCTGCATCAACCTGCCCTGTGTTATCCTCTGGGCAACTGTCGTGGATATTACTAAGTGATATCCAGTGATGTTGCTCACATTGCACTGTCATGTCTTAAGATACTTGTATTTGTGGGTTTGGGTTTTTTTTTCCATTATTGGGGTTAGAAAGAAGCTGTTGACACTTCAGAAGGGTCCTGCATTCAGTCGAGTCAGGGTGATGCAGAAGAGGCAGATCCCTTAATGCTGTGGGGCAGGTTTGGTATGTTAGGCAGGTAGCTGACATAACTGTTTTGTTTGGACTTGTGTTAGGTATGTGTGTTGCCAGTCAAGGTCTGTCATTAACTGTGATTTAATTACTTCTACATTATAAAAGGTCACTGAGATTTGTCAAGGTGCTTTTTCCTTCCTTTTAGCAAGACCCATGGGTACTATCATCTGCTGTTTTATACTTTTTGCTTCTGCTTCTACCTGTACAAAATGCAAGTAAAAACTGATTAAAAGCCTTTAACCTTCACTCAGCACTGACATAAACAGCTATGCAGCTGAGAGCTTGGAGTGGATCCACAGCAAAAAAACACTTTAAAACCTGAATTTTCACTAGAGGTCTGAGACCTTGCTCACCCCCCGTGTTTCTCCTTTCCAAGGAGAGGAACTAGCCATCGTCAGGGATGTTTCACAGAGGCCATCACCATCAACTGGTACCTGCTGTACTTAGCGGGATGTTAGCTCTCTCATCAAGCACTGTAATGACTGAATTTATATTTCTGTATTTGATTTTTTATCAGGTTTTCCTTTTAGTTTTTCTTTTAAGCTATTTTTTTTCTGGGGATATTTTGTGGTTTACATCTTAATAAGAAATTTAATGGTGCAGGAAGCAGAAACCAGGTATTCCTTTCAGTATTCCCAAATTATAACATCTATAATATAAAGTGATGAAGTTTCTTCATGTGTTTTATATACATGAAGCCTTATGTAGGTTTTAGCACCTTAGCTCGAAGTTCAGGATATTTCAACTTGAAAAGTTGTTCTTGCAATGCCAGGTAGAGAAGAATACTCAAGAAGCTGTTAACCTGAATTCAGAGTCTGATTTCCAACTATCTGGAGGGTTAGATGTTAGAATTAATCCATTGTTAACGTATAGACTCTTTAAGACTTTGAATCTTAATCTCTGTAGTTTGTGAATGTTGAAAGGAAGTGCTTGCATACTTCTGGTTTCAATCCATCCATAATTTTGCATCTAGCATGTCAAATAGCATGTTTTACTAGTGTAGGAATACTGTTTCATAGATGGGAATAAAATGTAATGATTTAATTTTTCCTATGTCATCTTGATTTAGGCCGCATATGTGGGCCACATATTGAGCTCTTTTTAACCCATAGGACTACTCTTGCTAGCAGGCTTTCAGTTCCTGCATTTGTAATACTGGTCCCCCAGTGTGATCCTAAACCCTGTACCACAAACGGAATGATCACATGCTATCAAAGCATTGAACTTACTTTACTTCCCAGTGCAATCCTTTAGGATTCTGGGACATAAACACATAATGGGGAAGGCTGTAATCCAGCAACACTGCCCTTGATCAGTTTTCCATCCTTTGCTCTCTGTACTGCAGAAAAAGCAAGAAACAAGGAAGCAAACCAAAGCTGCAGGTTTTGCCCTGTGACAGGGTTATCTTGTTGGATATGGGTGACATGGGTGTTAGTATGGTGGTAAGACTTGTACTTAAGATACAGACCATGGGCAATATAAATAAGTGATAAACATTTCAGTGGCCCCTTGCAGTCATGCAGCCTGTTAGGTCTCATTTCTTATGTCTTCATGTTTATTTGCATTCCTGACCTTACCTGGTTTCCTATGCATTTTCCAGGGTAATATTCTATCCCTTCTGATATTCTCCAAAGTGGAGAAAACAGAGTGTGGCTGAACCATGGGTCAGGTTCATTGATTGTGGGGTAAAGTTCTTGTACACACAGTGAATTTTTGTCCTTTATACAATATGACTGATGCAGATTTTATCTGATGGTTGCTGATATATTAAGTTCACAGCTGCACGTTGTATTGATTCACTACATTTTGATTTGCTCAGAGCCCTGCAGCTCATACTGATTTGCTAAAACATTTATTTCCACACAATCTGCTTTCTAAGTAGCAAAGTTTGTAGCTTTAGCTAGTCTTTATTGCTGTGTGCCTTAAATAGCATCAGTTGCACAACTAAAGGGAATACTGTTCTGGGGAAAATGCTGTATGCATTTTGCATCAGTTTGGGGAGAACCTGTTGTGATTTTTTCCTGCTTAATTCAGTGTTATCCTATGTTACTAAGTACAGAAGTACACAGGACTTGGCATTTTTGCTTGCTGATATTTAGGAAATTTCAAGGCCTGGAAAATAGCATGTTGAGGCAGCATTCAGTAATGAAGGTAGAAGTAACTTGTTTCTCAAGCTTCGTTATAGCTCCAGACACCTGTCATTTTGAAAGGCATTAAATAGACCTGTATAACTGCAAGTGTTTTAAAATCGTAGAGTCATTAAATGGTTTGGGTTGAAAGGGACCTTAAAGCTCATCCAGTTCCAACCCCTGCCATGGGCAGGGACACCTTTATTTGTAAAGGTACCTAAATCTAGAGACAGGCTTATGTGTCTGAAAGACAGATGTTAGGGCCTATTAGAACATCACAAATGTAAATGATAACAGCTTTTGCAGCTTGTGTCAACATTTTGAAAGCCTCAGTGTTTAGTTCAACAACACAGGGATATTGCTGGACTTGATTTCTTTTGAATGTGTGTGATGTGACTGGTGTATACCATGGTGTATACTGTGCTCTCTGAACCCACCACATGGGGTCTGGAGGAGATACAGATGAGGTGACCTTTCAGCTGGGACCTTTGCACCAGCATCCTCTGTGCTCTGGGAAGTTTAATTATCTTGAGTGTCATGTTGCCTGGAAGCAGCATGGGTCTGGCTCTAAGCTAGAGTTACTCTTTTGGACTCTTGATTTATTAGAGGCTGTCAGAGAAAAGTGCCAATTGAAACGTTTTAAATACCATTTCCTATAAAAGTAAATACCCAAAGTACACAGGGAATTCAGAAATAAATTCCCTGCAAATGAATAGAAAATAAACAAATGGGTGAATATATGTTTTGATCATATGAAGAGATCCTTAATTTAAAGGAAGCTATCGAGCACCAATGAAGCAATTCACTCAAACACTCCTCAATACTCCATTATGTCAATTATCCTTAGCCATCCTACCTCTTTAGCTGTGAAGCCTTGACTAAGAGCATTTTTAACCAGCACATATACTGTTTGCCTGTGAACAGGAAAAGGGAACTGGCCAGTTGGTGAATGCGGTGAAGCGCAAGACTACCCTGTAGTTGGGTACATCATACCAAAGCCAGGACTTGATTTTGTTACTTCCAGTAAAAATACAGGGGATTGCTTGAACAAGAGTGCTTCTGGCAAGTAAGAGTTACCTATGAAACTGGTAAGAGAAACTTTAAACAGGAGGGTTCCTATATCCCACTTGATTCTGAGCACTGGATTTGAACCCTGTATAAGTAATGGATACCCAAATGCATGTATCTTGGATAAAGATCAGTCAGTGTCGTTCTATGGCAGCCCATGCTGCTAATGTGACCTGTACCATTTGGGAATCACCCTAAATGTTCACAGCAGCCTTACAACGAAAAGATTGTGCTCAGCCATACCTGTATAAATCAGGGTTGATGGTAACACTGCCACTACCTCTGTAACTGGGAAAGTTTATGGCATTTGAGGATCTTTAGGATCTGTAGGAAGCTGAAGATAGCAAAGGCATTGACAATGTTTTTTCACACACATATTCTTCAGTGTATTCCCTTTAATTAGGAAGCAATTGAGCAGTTCTTTGTTGAGTTATCATGCTACTTCATTAATCCAACAGTGGTTTCACAGCAAAACAATATGTCTTGTTGGTTGTTTTCAGTATGTCTCAACCTACTAGACGTGGTTTGACTAATGATCACTTCAGTCATGATTGTGACATGCTCCTTCGTTATAGTTCTAATTGTTTTTCAGAATGAATTGTAGTTAATTAGCAAGCTGCTTGCAGCACATAGAGCTCGTAGTAATATAAACACTTGTGGTATAAGGTTGTGTAAATAACTGGAGCTTTGCTGAGCTAAAATAATGATTCAAACCACCAGAAACAAATACATGACATAGCCAAAATATTTATCGTTTCAAGTGAAATAAGAACACAAGTGTTTAGTTTGACTAACCATTTGACTTGTCATTAGACTGCCAGTGTAAAATACATGTTGGGAAAAGGGAATTTGAAATGCAGAGAGGCAGCACAGTTGGATGATCACTCTTTTGTCTACTGGGCCAACTGGTGCAGCACTTACCCTGAATGCAGGAAACCAAGTTTAAATCCCTCTGCTGGTGTAATAGATCTGAATAGCTGATACCCAGCTCAAAGGTTAATTACTAGTTGCTGGTTATTTGCTATATTTAGTATCCTTTGTACTCTTTTTTACTGTCTGAGCTCTGTAATAGAGTACAATTTATTTACTGAATACATTTTCATGCTTTTTAAGCACCACTTTTGCTTCATTCTCTGACATTTCAGAACTGCATTCTGTTAGACACTCTTTTATCATCCTGTTTGCAGAAGTAGAGCAATATTAAACAGGTTTTCTCATTCTGCAAGTCTGTGTAGATCCCTAGCCATTGGTAAAACAAGATTGAGTAGCAGATGTTGAATATTCTGGCTGTTTATGTATTTAGAAGTGAAAGAAATAAGGTGTTTCACACTCCTATGAGTGCAAGAGGCCCATCTTAGAGTTCTCTTTTAAAAGCTGAACTTTCACATTGCTTAGAACAGATGGTTTTCTGAGTACATGGTAATCAGAGTGAGTACTGTAGTGGAGGTGAATTGGTCTAGGTTCAGTTTTATGGAGGCTGCAGTTTACTTATCTCTGTACTCTTGGATTTTCTCCAGCTCTTGCATACTATGTTTTTCTTTACTGAATAGCAGGAAGTGTCATGAGGAATTCCATTACTGGCTGGAGTGCTTTAAAAAGCTTGCTGCTGCTTTAAGAAGCCAGATTTACATATTTCATGTTTAGAAGATTTACAGCATGTCTCACATGCCTTCATAGAAAGATGGAGACTTCATTATAGGTTTAATGTCACTGTGATACAAGGATTAATACTGTTCCCTCCGCCTCGGTCTGCGTGGCGGGTCGCAAGTGACTGGCGTGTTCCTGGTTGACTAAGCTGTAGGGGTGTTTTCATATTCAAGGGGAAGTGTTTTTGAATAGTTAAAGCAAGCTTTTACATTGCCCTGAGGAGAAACCCAAGGACAGCAATCCTAGAGAAGGATGAAGGACTGGAGCATCTTTCCAGGCTTCTTGTTATTTTCTATCATGCACTGGGGAAGGAGGAAGAGGACTTCACTTGTGAAGGTTAAGCACTTAGTATCAAAACCACAAACTGGAGGAAGACTCAAAGGGCCAAATTCTGCCCTCTGTAACCATGTTGCAGCACTGGCACAGTCACCGTTGCCGGTTGTTCTGTGCTTTAACAGACAGGGATATTTCACCCTGAGGAAGTGTCTCCTCACCAGTGTGTGATGCAGAACAGGAGCTAATGGAAGATGCAGCTCAAGTGCTACATGATAATTGGGCACTTGGGGATGCACCATGACATGTTGGGCAAATGTTTTCTGCAAGGTCCCGCTGTAGCACAGGTGGGAATTTCTAATGGTCCATTGAACACCGCTCACATGTTTCCTCTGTGCTGAGACATGGTTATTTCTCAGCTGGTTTCACAGAGTGATCGGTGTGGAGCTACAGAGTGGCACGAGCCACATCCCTGGGTGCTGGAGGATGGGGAGGTTAAACAGGAGGGCTGTCAGAATAAAAAGTGATTAACTAGCAGCCAAAATTAGTCCCTCCTGAAGGTGTAAACCCTTCTGGGTTCATTTTAGGAATATTCTCAAGGTCTGTGGAGTTCTTTGAATAAATGAACAAAGCTTTGTTCGCACTTTCATTACCTGGGGCTGGGTGAAGATGCTGTCAGCCCCCAGAACTGAGGCCTCTCCTGGTTGTGGATGGTGTCATTTTCTTCCTTTAGTTTTGCCTTTTGCCAGTCCCTTCCAGTTTGTGATGAGATGAAGGAGGGAAATAAAGCATTCTAGGCTGTTTCTGAGGTTTTGAAATGCCTTTGGTTTAAGATGGGATTACTGGCTGAGAGCTGGTATGAAGCTTCTCAGTCATCTAAGATTTGATTTTCGATAACTTGCTGTTATGTTTGTTTCTCAAGAAATAAAATCACCAACACTACAGTAAATATAGTAAGCACTCTGAGGGCATTGAAGTGGTAATTTGTATTAAACACGTAGATGGATATAGATATGGATGCATGCGTGAGCAACATACTCCCAACATGTAATTGCACACACACAAACTATGGATTTAAATATAACTTGGATTGATTTCTATAAGTGAGTTTCAAAATTACTATAGAAGGGAAATACCTTCACTAGGTCTACATTGATGTTGTAATTCTTTAGTTATGAGAAAGCTGTGGTTTTTTGCACACACTTGCTTTTACAGCTTTTTTCCCATTTGGGATGTTAAGTCCTCTCTTTCACCAAGACAGTGAAAAGTTCCACTAACGTACGTAGGATCAGAGCTCACAGGGTGTGCTTATTGCTGAATTAATAAATATATGGGAAAATAGATAATTATGATACAAGTGGTAAAATTGCCTTATACACCAGAAGATGAGATTTAGCACAAATAACATGTATGTTTGCTCCATATCCCAGAAGCAAACTCACTGTTTTTACTACGTGATTTTATATCTGTGCTCTCTGCAAGATGGAAAGGGTTTTCATTTCAATACTGAAGGCGATAATTATGGAGGTTATCATTTTCATGCTCAGAAATTCATGTCATTTTCATAAATCATTCATTTCATTTCATAAATCATGCTTTACAGCTGCAGAATGGAAACTTATTGCTGGACATTGATGAAAATCTTGTTTCAGTCACTCAGGTAAGGTTGTGACACTAAAATGTTTTAAGGAAATAGAGACTAAATCATCTATAGGAAACGTGCAATTTGAAAATGTTCTGTTTGGGATTAACTTCACTAATATTGGGTGTGAATAATTTAGAAAGGCCTAATGGGTGAAATCAGTTCTGTGGAGACAGTGAAATCACAAAAAATAAAAGATAACTATTTGGTACCCAGAATCTCATATGCTGCAAGTGGATAAAGCTACGTCTATGTCAGAGAAGATGCATTCATTTCTTCAGCTGAGAATAGGGTTGTATCAAAAAACTAGATCCAGAATCCAGATCTGAACCACTTGGGACTTTAAAATCCCACCTCCAAGTGTTGCTGTTTAAAGCTATCTCTAGTAAGTAAATGAGGAAGTTGTGTTCCCACTAAATTTGTATTTTCATTCTCTGACATAGTTCTGTAGCTCCTCTTGCACATATTCTGTTAACAAGTTACTCCCCTCTGCATATATTCCTTTTTCTTGGGGAATATTGTGAATTATGTGTATTACAGCAGTGAAGACAGCTTTCCTATCACTCTCCAGCTGCCTGTGTAGAAATCCATCCATAGAGTTTCTTTTAAGAACTTTAATACAATTATAACTGTGCAGAGTTTCCAAAGCTCCATCACCTTGAAACACTCTGAAAAGTATTATTATTCCCCTTTTACAGGGGTATCGAGGCATGGAGATCTGAGTTACCACTTTTCAAACATGCACCAAAGGATCATAGCATCATGGCATGCTTTGGGATTGGAAGAGACCTTAAAGCTCATCCAGTTCCAACACATTGCCACAGGCAGGGACACCTTCCACTAGACCAGGTTGCTCAAAGCCCCATTCAACCTGGCCTTCTGTATGAAATGGTTAATACTAAACCATATCACCCAAGGCTTCATCCAACCTGGCCTTGAACACTGCCAGGGATGGAGCATTCACAACCTATTGATTTATAATTGGGGTATCCTGAATTGGTGTATAGTTGGTGTATCCTGAAGAAAACATGGTTTTCCTTCTTTCTTCCTTCTTCCATCTCCATGCAGATACTTAGAGGGATATATATAAACCCATAAGAAGCAAATATATTGCCATAGCACTAAAGTAATGTGATCTATTTAATACAAGACATGATGTGAAGAAATGTGAAGTAATTCATCCTTAGGTACATCATTAGACAGAAATCTGGGAATCATCCAAGCTGCTAGACAAAGTACAGGTCTAAGTGATTATAGCATTGCTTTTGTATATGGGAATAAAGATTGGATTGCAGAAACCTATAAATCTTTGCAATTATTATATTTTAAATGATTGTCTTATTTCTTAAAGGATCATTTCTAATAGAAGGTTTAGGGCAGGAAAACATTCTTTGGGTGATCTTGTTCATTTGGTAGGTTGTAAAGAACAAGCAGCTCATGTGGTCTATGTCCAGAGCCTTTGTGAGGACTCAACTGAATTTCAAACCTGTGTATGTGATAGGTTGCAAGGTTTATGTCCGCAAGCTAGGGAGGAAGTTCAACAAACTGAATGAGGATTTGCATTAATCTCATTCACCATGACATTTATAGCTTCTCAGGTGTGTGGATGCGATGCAGTATGATACAGGGAAGAAGGAAAGGTAGTAAGCAGAAGAAAGGTGGTGGAGAAAGAGTAGTTCCTGAGTTCACATCAAAGCTTTCCAGAATAACCACCCTGATAAGGATGGTAGATGTGGATTAGGTTTCCTGTAGAGCTATAAGGGATCCATGCTTTACCATTCCTGGACTTCATCTTAACTGATTGGTAAAGTTAAACAGGGGGAAGAAAGTAATTTTACTCCATAATATGTGAAGGTGCTTTGATTATGCAGCCACCCAAGGTGCTCTTTATTATGAAAGTGTTTTTTCTCTTCTGGTCCAATTGAGTGAGACCTGTATGGGTGACCTATTTTGACTGAAGGACGCCCTCAGAAAACATTTTAGCATGATTTAAATGTAGAGCTACAAACTCACAATAACCCAGTTGTGCATCCTCCTTGAAATCCACTTATCCAGGTCAAACCTGTCCCATGGGCCAGGGGAAATCAGGCAGCACTTTAAAAGCCCTTTCCTTCTGTAGCCTTCTGTCACTTCCATAGTCTGCTGCCTTGTTTTGAAATGGGAATTTAGAAAAGGAGCTGGCCATAAATCATGCTTGGTGCTCTCTGATGATGTGGGCAGAGCAGTAATGCATCCAGTCCTGTTCTGGTTGGTTTTTTATGCTTTATTCATTTTTTGATAGTGGAGAATTCCCTATGGAATCATTTTACAGGGTCAGCTGCTGTATGTTTAGGTCCATCAGCAATACCAAAATCCCACAGCTTGAACCCATGTGCTTCCTCCATATGGGACTTGACCTTTGAAGCCTACATCTCTTTAGGGGGATTTCTCTTCCTAGCCATTACTAGTTGACTTTACACATTGTAAGTAGTTAACTCGCAGCTGCTTCTCCTCAAAAAATAAAGGGGTTGTTTCTCTTTTTTCTCTCTTCGCAGGCTGTTACCCAACTAGAGCTTTTTGGGGACATGTCCACTCCTCCTGATGTAACCTCTCCCCCAGTGAGTACCCAAGGAAACTGAACTGTGCATGTTTCTACGCGCTATTTCCAGCACATTTATGGAGCACATTTACAGTTTAGGTCATCAGCCATTCCAGCAGGAAGGATTTCAAAGTACTTTTTATGTCACAAGAAAATAAAGGGGAAGAAATTGAATGTGGAGTCAGTGCAAAAAATCTCTTCAATTTTTATTTTTCTGATATAGGGCTAGGTGTCACATAAGATATAACCTGAGCTACAGATCTCCTTCCCTGGTGTTTATCAGGGGTACATGCTTCACTGCATTCTGTCTCGCCACTGCACTGCAGGAAGATTCTAAGATCCAGTTACAGCCTTATATATCATGTCTCTTTTGTTCCATCAAGCACATATCCCAGAACCGCTGTTAAAGGAAGGAAGATAAAGCAGTGAAGAGAGAACAGGCTGAATGTGTTTTGAGGGCAGAGGAAATTTTCTCAATGTGCTTTTTTGCATTATAAAATGAAACCTCAGTCATTTTTCTATAGAGTTTCTGAACCTTACATTAGGCTGTAAGGGAATATGGATATACTGAATATATTGAGTGACTGTGAAGTCAGGAGCCTCAGACATCCAAGGTACTCTGGAGCATGTCTGGGACTAGATGTTCAGCATGCTGTCTCCTCATCCTTAGCCTGCTTGGGTAGGGTTTCTCCTTTAATACAGAACTATAGTTCTAGTCCTGTTGTTTAATAGGAAGCAACATTTATTCACTTTTCCATCAATCCTGCAGATACTTCATTTACCTTTACTGTTTCTTACATTAATGTGTTGGTCACTGCCTCTGCTGGTTGTCACCTAACACCTAAAATCACAAGTCTCTATCTTCTGGAGAAAGAAATATTGTCCATATTTGTATGAGAGGTTTCCAGTTAGTTTTATTTTTTCCTCAGGTACAGTCTCTCATTTTCTTTTTTTCTCCTGTTTCCAGAAAATTCTAATACTCTTATTTCTATCACTTTGCAACTTCTACATCTTTCCATTCTGTTTTCTTTCCCTTTCTTCCCTCCAAATCTGTGTTTTTAGAATCATGGATGATGCAACAGCAAAGTTGTGCTGCAGAAGCTGCAGCTGATATGCCATCATTGTATTTTATTCCTGTCTTCTTGCAGACTCCTGCTACTCCAGGTGATGCCTTTATCCCATCTTCATCCCAGTCACTTCCTGCTAGTACAGACATGTTTGGTTCTGTACCTTTCAGCACTGCTGCCGTACCCTCAGGTAAGAAATCTACCAGAAATAGAGGCTCGACTCAGGTTTGGTGTCAGTTCTCAGCTCTGGTTTGCATTTTGGTGCTCAGGGCATTAATTAAGTACAGTGGAAACAGGGAAGAATTTTGAGGACAGTGCTGCAGGGCAAGGCAAAACAAGTCTTTAAGAGGCAAGGAGTCCATTATTTTGAATATTCCTATATTTTTTTAAAGCAAAAGCCAAAAAAGTCACTGGGAGTTCAGGCACAGTTCAGCATCTGGATAACATACCTTCTAGGTACAGTATCAAGAGAGAACAAAGCATTTAGGTTAGCTTTGCTCTTTTTGTGGTAGCAGTGAATGTTCTCTGCTGTGTCCCTTAAACAGAGAATAAGACATGGAGAATGGGATTGCATTTCAAAGGTATTCCACTTAGTCAAATCCTGGTATTTCCTTTAGACTTTTCTGTGTTCCTCAAAGTGCTCCAAATTCAAAAGCTGTGTAACATTCTGCACAGACACACAAGGCATGTGGTTTTGACTGCTGATCTCTCCCTGGGATACAAGGAGCACTGCAAGAGCAGCTTCACTTAGCAAAAGGAGGAGGAGGAGTGCCTTGAATCATTCAACAGTGACTTCCTAATTGGTTAACTCCTCTGGTGGGCTGCGTTGCAGCATCAGCTTAGCCACTGCATCTCAGAAAGGTTACCCTGATGGTGAAGTGCTTATGCATAATGTCAGATGGAAACCTTCGCTGTTTGAATGAGCTTAGTGTAGCAGCAAGATAAAAGGATACCTGGAGAATCCATCAGAGCCATCTATTGAAGCAGATATGTATCTGAGTTACTGTTCCTTTATCAATCATTAATTTAGTCTTTAACAATTCAGTTTCTATATTTTATTTTGGGCTTTGCCTGTTAAGATTTTGCAACCACCCTTACATTTAGCATTACAAAGCAGCCTGGTAATAAAGCAAGGAGGAAAAGGTACAGGAGGACTTGGAAAATTACTCAAGTAAAAGAGAGGTTGCATATTGTAAATTAATAGCAGTAAATAATAAATGTAAATGTGAAACAGCATCTGTGTAAAGCATAATACTTGTATCAGTGGAACAGAATTGTATTACATGGTTTAAATTGTAATGTTTTTACAGTCGTTTTAGTTTGGGGTTTTTTTTTTCAGCATAAATAACAATGCATTTGATCATGTAATACCTACAGAGTCAAACCCTAAGAGAAGGCTTCAGGTCTGATAGGAAGCCATTATAATTTTACTCTTAATCCTTAGATTAGAAGGGGTAGAAGTGGTTTATGCTACAAGAATACCTAAAGCGGTGTGTTATTACTAGGTATGTAGTACAGCAGAAGTTCAAGATCTTTTTCATGCTCTCAAGTAACCAAGTAATAACAAAATGTGATTTTTTTTTAATCTGAATTCATCTGGGCTCTGACTTTTTAATATGCAATTTGAGACACTTCTTTGCTATTCTGAGTCCCAGTGGTTTGGGCTGTAACTGTGTCAGAAGAGATGGCACAGACTTCCTCTTGCAAGAAAGTCGCACTGTCATTAGAGGGCCCTTCAGCTGTCATCTAACATATCTAAAGGTTCTTCCCTGTAACTTAGATCCAGTTTTGTATCTGTGCCATTGGCAGGAGCTAGCTGGTGTTGGTGGGTCACTCTCCCCAGTGAATAATAAAAGCAAAACAGGAGGAGGAACACTGGCAGAGCTCCAGAGAGGAGGGAATCCTGGGCATCTTCTTCCTTCCCTCTGGTTCCTTTGCCTGCCTGTTTTTTAGCAGCATATGGGCACCTCTGAAAAGATGAACTCCTTCCCAGCATGAGCCAGTACAGAGCGGAGATTTAGGTTAGATATAAGGTTCTTTCCTATGAGGGTGCTGAGGCACTGGCACAGGGTGCCCAGAGAAGCTGTGGCTGCCCCATCCCTGGCAGTGCTCAAGGCCAGGTTGGACACAGGGACTTGGAGCAAGCTGCTCCAGTGGAAGGTGTCCCTGCCTGTGGCAGGGGTTGGAGCTGGATGAGCTTTAAGGTCCCTTCCAACCCAAACCACTCTAGGATTCTATGACTGTGTTCAGTCCCAGCAAGATCCATGCACACAGATCTTAACTGATCCATGGGGGTACCCATTGAAGAAGAAAAGAGCATTTCAGATAAGGGGAATGATTATTGTCAGTATCCACCAGCCTATGTTTCTGTATGCAAGTATTTGTTCAGTGATGAGAATTTGACCATGTCTTTAAGTTTTCAAGTGTGCTGAAGCATTGGGATCACTAATGTGGCCTGCATGTTTCTGATTTATTGTGTAGCTTTTTCTGTATCCATTTGACAGCAGTGTTAAAATCTTTCATCTTTCTTCTCCCCCCCCCCCATCTTTATTCTTTGAAGGTTATGTTGCCATGGGAGCTGTTCTGCCCTCATTCTGGGGACAGCAACCACTTGTTCAACAGCAGTTGGCCATGGGTGCTCAGCCTCCAGTTGCTCAGGTGATGCAGGGAGGACAGCCGATAGCTTGGGGCCAACCCGGTATTTTTCCTCCTACTCAGCAACCGTGGCCATCTGTAGCTGGTCAGTTCCAACCAACTGCCTTCATGCCAACACAAACTGTTTTGCCTTTACAAGCAGCCATGTTTCAAGGTACCATTGCTCCTATTGCTACTGTTCCACCCACAAGTGATTCCAACAGATCGAGCCCACAGACAGACAGGCCCAGACAGAAAATGGGAAAAGAAATGTTTAAAGATTTCCAGATGGCTCAGCCTCCACCAGTGCCATCAAGAAAACCAGATCAGCCTTCCCTCAGTTGTACCTCAGAGGCCTTCTCCAGTTACTTTAACAAAGTTGGGATGGCACAGGAAGCAGATGATTGTGATGACTTTGACATCTCTCAGTTAAATTTGACTCCTGTGACTTCCACGACACCATCTACAAATTCACGTGAGTATTCACATGCTGTCAGCCGTACCTCTCCTCATACTGCTCCTCAAAGTGTTTCTATCTTTTTATATAGTAAATAGCAACACAGATATAGACTGAGAACCTTCATGCATGGTCTAGCTTATTAAATGTGTTTCAGCTGTAAAGAAGAGTTTCAGAGAGGAATTTCAGAGATCATTGAAATCAACAGCCCTGATATCTGCAGTCTGAAATCTAATTTCTAAGAAGACAGTAATATGTGTTCTGTGCTAGGGACATGCAAGCTCATTGCAAAATACCCATGGCATTCAGTCTTACCAGTGGTTTCACTTAGGTCGTATTCAAGTCATACTTGAATTTGAGGGATGGGTATTTATTTTAATAGCTTGATATTGGACATGGGGGGAAGAGCTGTAAAATAAGCTTATCACATTCATAGCATGGAGATGGGGCATTTTGAAAATTACTGAAAAGAGGAATTCATGAAGCACAGATTTACCAGGGGCCAGACAGAGACCTTCTGTTTCACTTACCAGCCACGGGGCTGGCGACTGCGGCATTGTTCATGTGATGTAGTGGCGTCTCCCTGGTTCCTACAGACATATGCAGATGCAGCCAAACTTAATTTGGAAACTGCTGAATGAAATCAAATCTTTGGAATTGGTAATGACTCCTGGATTCATATTTACCTCTTACAGCTCCTTGTCAGAAATTTCCAGGGGTAATAAAAGTTGAGGGCTCTTAAGCATGAGCAAACTTTGTGCTGCTGAGTCTTTCTTAACAAATTAACAGATGTATATTTTGTTGCTGTTACCTTAATTTTGGTTTAGCTCCAACCCCTGCACCCAGACAGAGTTCTCCATCGAAATCATCAGCATCTCATACCAGTGATCCTGCAGCAGACGACCTCTTTGAAGAGGGGTTTGAAAGCCCAAGCAAAAGTGAGGAGCAAGAGGCTGTGAGTAGCAACAAGGTTCCTACATACTGATTAGACGGTTTTAGCTAGGAAAGACAGAAGTTACTTAAATGTTGTTTAGTAGTGTCAGAAATAACTGCTCTGATAGGGCTGGGTGGTAATTAAGGGGGATACAAGGATACAAGGAGCCAAACTCAAAATTCGTATGTAAGTTTATATATTTTAGTTGTATCCAATGTCCTTTTTAGTATGCCAGCATTCACTTCTGGATGATAAGGAAGTCCAAGGTAAAACAACATACATGCTGAGGCTGCAGAAAGAGATGTAAGAGTTTGTCTGTTAAAAGATTATGGTTTTATGTTGTTTTGCACGTTCTTGCATCTCAGTTGCTCTCCTAGTTACATTCCTCAATGTTCTGGCCTTCAGTATGTGAATTCTTTGCCTTAGACTCAGTGGACCAGAGAAAGAAACGTTATCCAAGCAATGACTTTCAATCACAGTATCTTAAAGTAGATCAGAGCCCAAGTGAGCCAAAGGCAAGAGGGAGTCTGTACAAAAGAAAGAACCCTAAAGTACAAAGTAATGCAAGCTTGGACTCTTTCTGATTCACATAGTTTCACTGGCTTTCAGTGCCTTTTGCAGTTCTGGTTTGTCTGATCCTGTACCTTCTGAAGCCTGTGGCAGCTCCTGCATGGGCTCCAGCAGGTACTGGTGAGGTTCATCCTGCCTGCATCAGCTATAGAAAACCATTATGGCTTTTGAGAATGTATCAGCGGTGAGGTCTCACTGGTTTTCATGAGATAGGATGTACTTGCTATGCCCACAGCATGAAAATAACCTCCTGTTGACTTTTCACTTTCTATTGTTGAGAAAAAAAGGTGTTATGTTCTTGTATTCTAGCCTGATGGGTCTCAGGCCTCATCCAACAGTGATCCATTTGGTGAGCCAACTGGTGATACTATAAGTCCACAGGTCGGTAGCTAGATAGCACAGGTTGGGGTAGGTATCTGTCCTTTTTTTCTCTACACCATGAGGTGCTCACTTACTCTTCCACCAGTGCCTACCATTGCTTTCATGGTGCATGGTTTATTTTTCCTTGCCATTTATACCGTTTTCCTTCTCCATTATCCACAGTGTATTCTTCATGCTCGGTGGTTTGCATGGCTTTTGCCATTCACTGTGTTGCAGCTTATGCAGATATGTGTGTTTCAGCTGCCTGCATGCTTTAAAGAAATGTAAACTTGTTTTACTTTGTGTTCGAATATTAAGGGCAAATAGAGAAACTGAGCCATTACTAACAATGTATTAGGCAGAACATTTTTTTATCAAATCCACTCTGGCCTTTAGTCAGATGTAACATATTAAATGGAATAAGACATCTTACCCACAGACATAACATTAAATAAACTTATGTAATGATACATGAGCACCTCTACCCTAATTCAAAATGATAATCAGTAGAAGCAGCACGTTTGTTACCTGCATGTAAAAATATTGAAGTGTGTGTGTGTAGTTTTATCTCCAACTGCAAATTAAAACATCTGGAAATGAGGAGCATTCATATTACCATTGGCATACTGATGTTTTAAAAATTATTGATAAGTCATTTAAATCCAGACAGACGGGAAAGATGATCTTTGCATCTTTTGTGTTACAGAACACATTAGAGAATGTGGCTGCCAGTGAATGTTCTGTGATTTGTTCAGTACAGTTTATATGACAGTAAAGCTACAGAGTTTTATAAGTGCTGGGCATTGTTATTCCATCCAAACACTCTCTAGTGTTACTGTTTGAAGGATATGTTTCATTATCTTCTCCGTGTCTGCCATTCATGTTTTGTATTACCCAAGTACGTGATCTGATGCAGCTTCTGTGCTTTAGCAGAGAGCTCCTGGAGCAAATCCATAAAAATGGTAGAAGCCTTTTGATTTTTGTACAGAAATTGCACTGTGTTTACCGGTGATTTATCCGTCCTGAGCCAAAGTAATTTGGTTTCTCTTCAAAATTAATAGTTTCATTAGGAGTCAGTTTACTTTGTACATTGAATATGGTTAAAGAAATCTTACAGTAGCTTAGCTTTGATCCACTGGGAGTAATGAGATTATCTTTTAATATGTGGCGCTATGAGAAGGCATCTCCCTCTTCTTTAGTAACATCAACATAATGCTAGCTCTTGGGAGCTGAAGCAAAAGTACCGTTAAGCTTTGTGTCTCACTGAGTCACAGAGAGTTTTAGACTCTCATTGACTGTAAAAATGATAGTGTAAGGATAAAGTTGAGCTGGGATGAGCTGCTCTAGTGAGAGCATCCATTGGTCGTTGTATTCCAGCAAGAACTGCTTCTGCAGATGAATGGTGCCACACAACAATGTGGCTTTGCCTTTGCCTGACCTCAGCCAGCTATCCCAACTTCAGACCATTTTGAGTGTTCTTTCCTCTATCAAGAAAGGGAATTTGACCTTTAACTGGGTCAAACACGCTGGAAACACACATACATTTGTTCATGATGGTTTATCATAGTCAGTATGAGTCTGAAATTCATTCTGGGGAGAATAATGATAAAATCTCTCTCTAGTTTTCTGGCTGTCACTAAGATAGTTAGCATCATTTATAAACATCACACACATTTACCTACCTGGAGTTCTGTATGTAACTTGAAACAGGAGTTTAAGTCTGTTAATGCACATTACCATGCAAGGCAGTCAAGTGAGGGACTCCTTTTGTTCTGCTTTTATATAACACTTAGGAAAATACATTCTTTGAATACATTCAGGGTCTCTGGGAGCTACAAGAACGGAGTATTACTCGTGATCGCATATGTTTCTTCTATTTTTTGTTAATCCTCATAGAGTCTTGCATAGCATATGTATAATTCTCAGAAATATATTCTGGGAAATGGTAAATAATGTTACTGGTTATTGTATTATAGTAATTCCTAAAAAGCTGTGGGCAGGACAAGAAGCTGAACAAAAAGAAAGCCTCTATCCAGGGAGTTTACACTAATATCATTGTGCTTCTGTGTGGTGCCATTCAGCAGCAGTCTGTAGGAAATCCACTTGCTAAAACCAGCCCATCTCATTCTGAAGCCTGCTATCGTCAGAGCAACAAAAAGTCTAATCTCCATGGCAAATCATCAATTCAGGACTTACTACTGTGTTGTGTATTGAGCTCCACATTCAGAGAGAAACTTAATGGGGAGAAACATGTAGTACAAAAGAATCACAGTCTTCATCAAAGTCACGTTTGTGTGGTAGATGGGAGATTACTTTGCTTTTTAGAGCATAGTTCCTCACACCAAGAACAGCATAGTACACAATTCAGATGAATGGACCTCTCAGGAGCATGACACAGTGTTGTCTTCAGAAATTTCAACTGTATCTGGTCCCAGCATCTCTGTGAAATCAACTATACCCATACAGTGTCTTTACTTCTCTTGACATATTCAGAATGCTCACCCTCCTGGTACTTTGTACCCTGATCTTTCAAGGTTTCCTGATTTCTTTTGATATGACACATTTTCATTTAGAAATAATTCAGCATCTTTCAGTTACTTTCTTCATTTTTCCTTTCCTCCTTTTGCAGTTTGCAACTTAAGGTCTCAAAATCTTTATCCTACCAATAGCTGTTCTTATAAGTCACTCTTCTGCCAATAGCTGTAATTTCTTAGTAGGTAAATATGACATTATATGGACACGTTACTTTTTGTCCCTTGGTGGTTGGAGATAAGCATATAGTTCTAGCTTTCGCAGGTGAAATAAAGTCAACTCTTTGCAGAGCTGCTCATAGCAAGATTTGTATTCAGTTGTTTTCCCTTTGTTTATGAGCGGCGTTCAGGATAAATAGTGATTTTCCAGAAGAGGCAAGGAGAACACTGAATAATAAGACTGCCATCTTCAGCTGACTTGCATTTAATCCCTACTGCTGTCTTTAGACTGTGTGTGGGATAACTGTGGTGAAAGAAGGGAGAGAGAAAGAACAGTATTTAGCTATGATCCTGTGTTAAAGGTTTTTTATTATTGACATTTCAGATTAAAGCAAGAAGTTTGAACAGAGGAGTTTTAATCTCCTCATCCTCTTTGCATCAGTGCACTCAATCAGCCTGAATTACAGGGTGGTAGGTGCAGACCATGCTAGTGTGGATATTTTTGTTCTTGGGGGTATTTCAGCCTCAGCAATGGATCTGGCGTACCATGGCACTAGGCAGCCCTGAGGCTATACAGTTGAATGCATAGCAAAGGCTATAGAAGCCTTCAAGCACAATGAGAAAAGGGAACATGAGGAGTAAACTTTGACTCTCTGATGCCAGGTTCATCTGGTTATCTGTAGTTATGTTGGCCAGCACCTCCTAACAAAGCATCCTGACTATAGAAAGAATGTATTCATCGTGAATGCTGGGATCAGATATGACGAATGTGGTCAAACTCCATATGGACCACACAAGCTGGTTCTTGAAGGCAAATTAGCTACAGGATGAAAATTCTGAGAGAAGGGAATATTTGATACCACAATTACTGAAATAAAAGTCATTTTTAGTGCTGGAACAAACGCAGCTCTGTTGATGAGCTGCCCAGTTCAAGACTTGCACTGGCAGTCGTTCATGAGAGATTCTCAGGAAGCCTTCAAAACATTTGTGGCTGGAGCATATCTTCCTGAAAAAGTTGTTTAGTTGCCCTGTGAAATGTGTGCAGACAATTCTAAGCCCTCCAAATATGTCACACCCTTCATGATGCAGTCAGCGCTGTCAGGAGAGCAACAGTTCATTAGAATATTTGTCTATCAGCTTTTGATGGTACTTCGGTGGCCTGCTGCCATCATCCATCTTTGAGCAAGTGCCATTCTTAGTGATAAATGTTCCTAATAATCTTAGTCAGCTCCAGGATGGACTACTGTAACTGTTATTAGAAAGCTGCAAAAGAAATAGTGACTTATGGACAAAGCATTATTGGCTTTATCTGGGAACTTAGTGAGCCTCAAGAGGACACATTAAGCTGATTCTGCATCCTACTCTTCTTCCTGCTCCTTTTCTATTGCACTAGGACTCTGAATAGGCTCAAACTACCAAAGGCTGTGTTTGTAGGATCTGTTACTATCATTCACCTGGCTCAATAGGAAGTTAAGACAATCCAAAGGGAAACTCATAATGATTATAGGTGACCTATTTTCAAGAGTATCATTCTCAAACCAAGGACAAAGTACCGCACAGGGCTGCGAATCTGAGAGAAAAATAGTAGTATTGTGTGTTTGGAAGGGGATCACAGATTGGGAAATACTTCTTCATTCCAGAGAAATCCTAAAACTGTCATTTCAGCCTCCTGCTTGTTTGTTCATCATCATATTTCCCAGGGTATCTGAAGGGATAAGATCAGATTACTCTATGAACAAAGGCATCCCACAGATTTGCCTTCATCTCCACTGGTACAGTCCCCTTCAAGCTATCAGTTTTAATGTGACCAGCTCACACATGGGTTTCTCACCTCTTCCAGTGTCTTCAAGCCCACCTGAAGTAGCCAGGTACCCTGCCATTTCTGCAACTTCTTCCCCTAAACAAGAAACAACTTACTGTGCTGCTTGCCTCAAGCCGTGTACTTGCTGATTGGCAATCCAGCAATTCAATCAGGGGACGAGCTTTCCTATCTTGCTCTGTAACAAGATCATTTAAAAGTTCCCTGTCTTCTGCACAACTGATTTAAAAAAGGTACTGCAATAATTTAGTATCTTCGAGACTTCTGAACAATTTCCTTCAAATTGGCCATTGGGTTTAGAAGTTAGGAAGGAGAATTGACAGGTACATAGACAAAAAGTATCATTGTATGGCTGCAGTCCATTATTATACTGGGACCAAGATGGAACAAGGTTCATCTTTCTGAGTAGCTCTCATTGCTTATCATCTTAGGGATACAGATCATCTGTCTGGATACTAAAATGACAAAGACTTTTAAAATGCTGTAATCAAGCTTCATATTGAGACACGGAAATATTCCTAGGTAGGTTTATAGTAGGAATAGAGGCACTCTCATGTCATAAGACCGAACTAGAAGGTTGCTGTATTTATGCTGCTAATAGAGGCTAACTGTGATAAAAGTAACCAAAGATAAGCCACTGTCTGTTAATGGACCAACAGGAGTTACCTGTCTTATCACCAAAGATGTTTAATTTGAATCCTGCTTGTCAAATTTACTATCTCCTATATTACTGAGTCAGCATGCAATAAGTGGAGTACACGCATTGCACTCCTACTCCTTTCACCTGCATCCCCAGCACAAGATTCTCATTTTGGCTGGCACTCCAGCACACTTATTTCATGAAACTATCATTTGAGCCTGCCCTTTCTGATCAGTCAGCCAGGAGTAAAACTGGTGCTGAGAATCTATTGTAAAGGGCAAAGAAATCTATGCGGGCCTCACCTCTACAATTCAGTACATCTTGCCTGAAGCTTTGCACATAGCAGGGTGCCTCACAATGATGAAAGGTCTGCCAGTGGAAAAGTAATTTCTTCCTAACCAAGTCCTGTGTTATGTTGTGAGTGAGCTCCCCTACACAAGCCCAAGTAGATGCTGAATCGTTCAGGAGATGTTCTCCACTGATTAGTTCTGCTGGGGAGCAGATGTTAATGTCTTTAAATTGGATGCAAATTTACTTCAAGTATTTACATGATGGTATTCAAAACCGTTAGCGACCTTGTTACCTTGTGCAGTAGTGTACTGTAGCAGAAATACTTACTGTTTGCTACAGTCTGGTTTATTGGGCAAAGTGTTCCTTAAAATGGAAAGAATAAGCTGATTTTAGGCATGAAGTATTTCTGGAATATGTAAATGTAGCATACACAGGGAAACTTTCCTCTTTGGCAATTTTTGCAGTGAATTCCGAGAGACTTCATACCCCAACATTTGTAAAACATCTTTGTAGCTTCGTGAATATTTAGATGTCTAACTTAAAGCATGCATATTTAGACATTTCTGGTTCCTTACTGCAGTCTGTCACTTCAGTCAGATGCCTGACCTGTGGATCCATATCCTCTTCCTGCAGAATATTGTTATTTAAAGGCTACTGTTCAACATAAGAAGCCCATTAGTATGTGAGAATATAGCTACACTCTACATTGATAGCAGCTTCCAAACATAAAGGAAAACATTTACTTCTCAAACGTCTGCCAGAAACTGCATATCCCTAAAGCTGATAGAAACCTTTAAATAGGATTTAGCAGCAAAAAAAAGGGACTATCAGTTGCCACCGTGTTTTTTTGCTGTGGGTTGATGAAACCACATCAGAAGTGCTTCTAGGCCAACACTATAGAAAGGAAAACACTAAGATTCAAGGTGATTACGTGAATTGGAAGCTTTGTATGCTATTTTATTTCTTCCTCTCTTTCTTTCTGATCCATTCTTTCATTTCTTTCTCTTTGGGTGTGTTCCTAACACAGTGATAGAATTAGAAAGCAGAAGACATAGGTGAGACGATTCCAATGCTGTGAGAAGAGTTGGGCTTGTCTGCCTTTTAGTGACATGGCCTGTGACTTCTGTGTGGAGTATGTAAATAAAGGGGGTTTATTTCTGCTTCCATGAGCCTCCAAACTAATACTTGTGAAATCCCCCCTGCCTGGCATTGTAAGAAAAGCTGTTCATGAAGTCACCACATTCGACTTTTTTCGCCTCTCTTCTGTCCCTTTCTGCTCTCTCTTGCTCTCTTGTGTATCATTATCAATACTTTACAGTGTTGGGCTACAGGCAAGATGCACTGCTTGAATTACCTCAAGATAATATTAGCAAACAAATCTCAGTCATTGACATAATCTTTGGCTGAGAAGATCACGCACAATTACTGCAATTAATTTCTTGTTTAGGCATCTGAAGGAGGGAATCCGCTAAAAGGAAGCTCTGAGAGCACACTTTTCACTCAAAATGTTCTGGTCTCCTGGAAGAAAAATGATTCAAATCAGTGAGAAATGCAAGCCTTTGCCCCATGGAGTGTATGTTTGATAAGTGTTGGGTATGAATAGAAGAAATTCCTTATTCTAAAGGCTGCCTCGTGTGATGCTCAAAGTGCTGATGACCAATGATGAACTCCTCCTCCTCTTCCAAGGGTGTCAAGTTCTGTGACACCGTAGGACACCTGTTACTTACGTGCATCTGCATATCTTGAAGATACTTGAGGACAGCTCTAACAAGCGTGCTTGACATTTTGAAAAGCTCTTTTTCCCTGAAGGCATTTGAAAAACTGACATCTTTTGTTCCAAAGGGATGTTCTCCCTCCCCTTTTCTTCTCCTCCTTCATTTTCCCTTCCCTTTGCAATCACCTTAGGTTCAGCAAATGCCTGAAGAATGGGCTGGTTTGTGTCAGGTTCCCACATTAATTAGTACAGATTTCCTCTGAACTAGCTGTGATGGATCATTCTGCCAGCTTCATGTCTGCCGTACATGAAAATTGGCATAGGTAGACTTAACACACAGTGTGTGAAATGCAGTTATTTACTCTCAGTCATCTCTTCCGATTACCTTTGGTTTTTCAAGGTCACAAAATATATTTGCTTTTTGCTGGGGAGGGTTTCAGCAGCCTTTATTTAATCATTCCAAAGGATTTCTCTCATCCTCTTATAATGCTGGTAGTGTACTCAGGGCTTCAGGTACAGTAGGAGATGGGGGAGCAGAGCCTCTGCAAGCTCCACAGACATAGTCATTTCAAGGTATAAAAGACAACTTCTCTTGGCATGGAGGAAACAGGACATAGTTTGGCTTTGTTGTATTGCTCCTCATTCAACACAGAGTGCACAGTGAGGTGAGATGGGGCACAGCCTGGAGCACTAGCCAGGCAGCCTGGGCACAGATTAAATATAGCCCTATAGATCCACCTTTGGGCTGGTTTTCTCTAATAAGAAAAGCATCATTTTCATAATCAGTGATTAAAATCCTGTGCTATCCCCTGCCAGATCTTTCTGTGCTTCAGAGTGCCCAGTGATTTGCCAGCCTTTGGAGGCTTTTTATGGCTTAAAGTCAACTTCTGCTGACGTTGCTGTAGCATGAGTTGATACTAACTTGGTTAAGTTCAACGTTGTAGCATGGTATTTGAATATTTATCAAGCTGTGGAGAATTAATGCAGTATGGCATTAATTAGCCTTTTTGCCTGTCTTGTTCCTTTTTTAGATGTCATTCTTAGTTTAATAAATGAGTTTCTGGAAATAAAGTAGGATGGATTCCAAGGTCCGTGGATGGTTTGCTTCCCACTGCAGCCGAGTCGAACATAGTATTAAGAAATCCCAGGTTGTCAGCTAGGAGGCAACGCTGAAAAACATGGCAGCTTTCCCCCCTCCACATCCAGGCAATTCCCAAGAAAGTATCTGTTAGCAAATTTGACATGCTTTCCTCCCAGCTTTAATGATTGTACTAATGGTTATACAGACTCCTAATCAAACTGCACAGAGCTTGCTTTCCTCGTTCTTCATAGGCAACTCATCCTGTTATTTTAAATCCCATCACAGCTTCATTAGCTCCACTTTCAGTGATGGTTTCTGTTTGCAAGCCTCTTTCTCCATGAATTGTGTAAAACCCACAGCTATGTTCTGCTATTGTGCTGCTGGGGAGGGGGGTCTCAGCCTGGTATGAGTAACAGCATTTATTCTAGCTGCATTTCTGGCCTGTAAACTTCCAGTCATCTAGTCATATAAATACCATTTCATTTCTTCATATGTCTGTGCCCAGCAATACCTCCTGAGGATCGGTGCATGGCCAAAACTGGAAGAGAAAATTGATAGTAAGCATTCATTTCCTGCAATAATGTTATGTTTTCTCCACAATTCAACCGGGGTGCTGTGATCACTCAAGGCAGCACAGAAAGCAAACACTTCCTTTGGGTTTTGCCTCATAAGGTATTGCTGTTCGCAAGCAGATGTTTAAAAATGTGCTAAAAAGTGTGTGGAGACGTCTCTGCTGATTTTGTTTTTGTTATCCCCAGGAAGCAGAACCTCTCTACGCCCAGATTAACAGACCTAAGAAATAGCATTGTTACAGGCTTGTGGTGCTCCAAGACTCAAAACGAAACCCAACAACCTGGCAGGCCTTTGGCTTTCGTGCTTTTTTCTGATTGATTCTGACTGACAAGGAGAGATGATTGCCCTCCTGGACTGGCTCTACGAGTGTTCCTGATGGTTCTTTTTGGCAACCAATGGCAGATTCCTGTGGCAGCACAAAGTAAAACTCTCCCTGCTTCTCATACCACGAGTCCCTGTCCCCACAAGTTGTGGGTATCCAGACTAAGAAATCTTACTCCTCCGTCTTCTTTTAAGCATTTGTTGTCGTCTGTATGCCACATATAAATAATGAGCATCTGGAATTTATTAAGTGTGAGACATTCTTTTTCTTTTGAGCAAAAAGCAGAGTCTGTATGTAGCAGTGGCATTATCATTCAACAGCCTTTTGGGCACACGTCGGCACTTTTTATGTCATGGTGACATGTTTTTCATTGTCATTTACATCAGGCTGATCCTGGCTTTTTTATTTGTCCCCTGTGTAGACATATTTAAACAACAACAACAAAATACTGGCACTGTCATTTTTTCTTTTGTCTTTCTTACTCTGTAGTTTTGTATGAGTGACAGATCTAACAGCAAAACACCTCCTGCGGAAAGGCTTCCTAACTTGAAACCACAGCATCAAACTCGGTCGTTCATCCATCCTGACTGAAAACGTTGCCAAATGGACCTTGAAGTTCTATTCTAGCGCAGCATGAGGACGAAATGCTGCTTTCTGTTGGAATGCTCATGTTGTGGGTAGAGAATGGATATTGAGTCCCACTGAGGAAAGACGAAAGAGTCAGTATTTCCTAGGAAACTCTAAACAAAGTGCAGAAAAGGAATATTTTTATTTCTTCAATATCTTGCTGCTGTAATGCTATGCAGACAAGTGTTTTCTTCTCTGTGTGCCATTTTTGATGAAAAACAAAAATCATTTGCCAAATAATGCTGGTATGATTCTGGTATAGGGATTTGGATGAAGCGGACTTTACAAATGGAACATGGATGGCATGGATTTTGGAATAACAAACTGATTCTGTGATCAAATTGTTCATCTTTATCACTTTTTGTACATCAGAAAAATCAAATGGGATTTTTATTTTATAACTTGAAAAAAAAAAGAAAAAACTTACTGTTAAACTCTTTAAATGTTTAAGGGGAAATGGCTTTAAGGAGTTCGAATGAAAATTGCCAGTCTTTTTGTAAATATAAATGTTATGGAAATTCTTTTACTAATGCCATTACACAGTAGAGAAGGTAGCAAGGTGCAGTGCTTGGGAGGTGTGGCAAACCCAGTTTGTGGTTCTCACATCACATACATTTTTTCACATGCTTACAGTAATGGGGCTGAAGCTCAAGTGCAGTCAGCTTGTCAGCAACTAGTGAAATTAATGGGAACACATGGTTTTATGATCTAGAATTATCACATGGACACATTCCGCTTACAAGAAATCACATTTCATTGACATTCCTTTGAACCTCTGCATAGAAGTCATCCAACTGTTTACACACAGAGCAAAAGAATTTAAAAGTTCCTTTTCTTACATTTACGAAGCAGAAGTGCAGTGTTTGGGTTCATATGTTTAGCACATGATTTTCATAAAGAAGCTATATATTTTTGCCCTACAGAGAATTGTTATACAGGTCAAATGTGTTTTCCTGATATTCCTATGCAGTTACAGTATATTGAATTTAGTGGTTTAACACTAAAATGAAAAAAGATAAAGGAAAAATTAAAAAAGAAGAAAAAAAAAAGAAAAAAATAGAAAAAGTTAAAGAAATCAAATGATGAATCAGTTTTTAGGGTTATTGTGCAGATTTTGTTTTTAAATTGATGCATTAGGATTTACATTTTTGTCATGATCAAAATAGGCCTGGAGTTACAAATATTTTACTTTCTTTCGTCTCTGTTATAAGCTAAAAATGGTTTAGAAGACAGAATATCCAGGGTGGCAGTTGTCGATACAACCAAATCTCCCAACATGATTCCAGTCTTTTATTTTGAATGAGAGGAATTAGAGAAACGTGCATTATAGAGCGGATGTGAATGCAAAATTAGCTGTGACTAGACCTAACAAACCTGCAGAGAAGAGAACTTTTAATCCCCATTCACTGTCATTTGATGCTTATTCCTTAGTCATGTGCAGACAGCTTTGCAGTGTTTCTTTTCACATCAGAAGGAAGATCATGTTTTCTAACCAGAGAAGATAAATTAAAACTTGATGGATTGAGTGTTTCAGGATTAAAAGCAGAGGTAAAAGCATTTCTGAAGGACATTTCTTTAAGAGTATTTTCCTAGTTTGCACAGTGGTGCTACTTTCTTCCTCAGTGGCTCTTTTGGGTTTTGTCCTACATATGGAACCACAAAGACACGTTTAGTTCATCATAGACATTTGGGGTTTAGTGTCATCAGTTGTGGGGGAAAACGTTGAAAGAAATAGAAGAGATTTATGTCTCAGAGGATCCATTGCCATCATATTTGTAGGACACAAATCACGAATAGGTGCCGAGGGAATGAGGCTGGAATTTTAGTGTCTCATAAGAGACGGCTGGACCATCACTGTGGACCTTTGTCTTAGCTTTACAAATGGTCATCAATAAAAACCAATTCAAAATTGTCTTGTTGTACAATTAGATCCTCCTTGCCATAGTTAAGATGCTGACTTGAGAGGACTGGAAAGCCTCTGCACTTGACCAGTGTTGTAGATAACTAAAATATCCAGCTTGTGCAATTGTTTAATCCCTCATCCTTCACTAGCACTAAATTTGTCACTTTAAATTTCAAAACCAGGGAATCCCACCAGCCATCCTGTTATCATCCCCCTGTAGCTTCTTGATCTTTCCCTGTCATGAAAAGATATTTTGATAGATCGTAGTCATCCAAGTGTCTGATGAAACCTTTCATCTAATAACGTACTGGGCACCTTCTTTGCAAAGATGTTTACTCCGTGGTTTTCATTCCTTTTTATTTCTGCATTCTGACACATATTTTTTTAATAAAGATGAGAAAGAGAAAACGACTGTTGCAGTACATTTCTAAACCTACTTTAACTTTACCTCAGATACCCACCAGTTATTAACATCGACGGACACGTTCTTTTTAACTTTATGTGTAATGCATCCAGCAACAATGACAGCAACAAAACCCAACCAATTTTTAGCAGTTTTCCATTAATTTCTGTAACACACCATGTAATACTGTTATGAATAAAAACATTTCAAAAAGGTGTCATTTCAGCAAGTCTGTTTCATAGCTGTTGCTCTTCTGTGGTAATCCTGCTGTTCTTACAGTGCAGTGTTGGTGTCTGTCAGGGCCAATTGTTTTGACAGTGGAAATACCTGAGAAAGGAGAAAAGTGCCTCAATTTGGGGAATAACTAATCTTAAACACGTAAGTGTTGCTTATCTTGCAGATACTCACTGGTTTTAATTGCTGTCTCCCTGGTTTTAGCCTCTTTTATGGTGTTTTTAGGCATCCCAAACCAGTAGATATTTTAGTCACCTCCTGTAAAATCACACGTTCCTAGGGCAGACCACAGTGTGCAATGCTACCAAAGCAGGAGTACCTTTTTGGCATAAGAAGCTGTAATCAGTTGTGCTCACATTTTCCTCTTCAATTAGATATAAAATTAAAAACGTACATTTAAATACGACAATTTTGGAAGTAAAAAAACCCACAACTTTCCAATAATATGCACAGAATTGAGAGCAAAGCCTTGATACAGTAAAATATTTAATGATACCACCTTCTACTTGAGTGGAACTTCTTTAATGGTTAGGGTAATGCATAGGATAGGCTGAAGTGTTGTGCTGGTGTGAAACTTGATGCAAAACAATATTGCTTGTTATTCGGAGGTGCTGAGAACTACATCTCTTAAGGAATAGCACCATTCTTTGGCAAGTGAGTAATAGAAATATGTGAGAGATCATGTTGAAGTTTAAGGGTAAGAAGAGCTTGTTTATATGCAGCAAGAGATAGAGGGGTGGGTGTGTACACCTATGTTTTATTGTATTTCTTTTTGATCTCTGTTTCTCACCCACCACCATCCAATAAGTCACATTGAAGCATGCATTGCCTTTGTCAGTGAACATTGTTGAAATACTTGAATCCGATCTAAGAACTAAGGTCATTCTGTTGTGAAAACAAGCTAACGGTTAATGTCATTTTGACTTTTTACATAGCTTAACAGTATTCAGATGTCCTTGGAAGGAGGAACAAGATCTCTTTGGTTTTCAGCAAGCTAGAAAACACCAGCTTAAGGTGAAATAAGACATGGTTTTAAACTAAAATGCGTTTTTATAACATAGGTCAAATCTGATCATGTTGATATTCACTTTGTACACCCCAAATGAAATGGTTTATGTTGAAAAATCAGAAAAAAATGGCTCATGTTGCACAGTTGCTGTGCAGAGTCTGTTTCAGAATGAACAGGTTCAAGATTTGGTCAGGTGGTGGTGAGGAGCATCAAGGTGGGAGGGACCTGGTTATGTGTTGGCACTTTTCAGAAGGGGACAAAGAAACCCTAATTCTTACTGTGCTCTGTCAAGGTACGATATTACATTGACATTACTGTGATTTAAATGCACTAGGAGTTTCCAGATTGCATATGAGAGCATCCAACTCAAACGTGACTAGTTCAAAAAATGGTCCTGATTTAGCTAATGTTAATTAAAGCCATGATGTCCTGCAGTAATGAGGATTTATTTAGCAAACAGTTTGCAGGATCAAAGTGCAAACTGAGGTTTCACAGAAGTCAGATTTTACAGAAGTGAAGACTCGGATGATCTCTCTTTTCCATGTCAGTGACTTCAGGGAAAGCAATTGATTGTATAGACTGGGAACCTGCAATTTTAACTAGCTTATGTAGGATTAAAGGCAATGTTTTATGTGCTTTAATCACTACACAGTGACAGTTGCTGCAACAGATAAGCTAACCTCTTTCTTTTTCTAGGTTGTGATATATATTTCCATGCACCGTTTCCTTTTTTCTTACCTTGCCTTCTAAAGAAATCTTGTCCTGTCAGGTTCATATTTATTAGTTTTCTGCCAAATACTGTTCCCAATCAGAAGAATATCATTTCAAGGAAATGAAAGTGGGTATCTGTTTGCAGTTTTCTACAGAGGTTTGAATCCATAGTCTACAACTGTTTCTCTGAGCCAACATGGAAAATGGTGAATGAACAAAGTGAAAGTCCACATGGCAACTGGGAAACAAAGGGTTTGGGTGAATGTGTGAGACTGGATCATCTATACTAATACTATTGCTATCACTGTCCTTACTGCTGCATACACTATTCCTGCTGGTTCTGCTCCTGTATGTGAACTCAGTGAGTCTAACCCCCTGTTCCTGGTTATTGTGTGATATTATTACAGCAGAAGTCATGACTTGTATGAATACTTCTGTCAGGTATCTTGCGATGAGGTCTTCCGCAAGTTGGTTTTCTCATATCGATTTGCTTTTTAGGATCAACCCCATTAACAGCCTTCATTTGTTTGTCTCTTTTCCGTTTAATTCCTGATTAGAGACCTAACACAGGGAAAGAAAAAGTGTATTTAACAGAATTGTGTATTAAAGCACTTTTTGGCATTACTTGCTGTCTGAAAGTGTGGGGAAACTGATTTATATATTTCAGGATGACAGTGAGGAATATGGGGAGATATCCTGGTATGATTTCCTGAGTACCTGCACCATTGCCTGTCTCTTTCTAAAATGATCCTACTGGAGACAGGAAATATCAGGTCTATTAATGAAATGACTCTCCAGCTATTAGTTTTAGAGCTTTAAATGGTCTTATCTCAATGGACGTGTTTGCCCTGTGGCTCATCTGTCACCCCTAAAATGTTTTATCTGCACCTGAAAAATCTCAATGAGATGAATAGCTTCAGATGCTTCCCATTCAAGGGGCTTTAAGATACAGAATGAATTTTCTTTTTAGGAAAGGTCTCTTAAGATCTGATATTATTTGCTGGCTTTTCAACCCCATTTCATAGCTCCCACAGCACCACTTCTATAAATACTGTTCACCAGCAAAGAAAGGAAATCACAATAGATTAAAAGGAAGCCAGGTTAATGGGCAGCAAATCAATGCCCATTCAGCCTCAGACGTTTGTGAAAATAACGAATTATGAAGAATTATTGCCGGGTACTGGCTCTGTGAAGATCTTTTGTGGCATCTTTGTCTTCTTCAACAGATAGTTATTAGAGGTCTAAGAAAAGCTCTCAGTGTCAGGAGTCACTTGTATTAGAAATAAGCAGAAGTTACAGCACGGTAAGATGTTGCATTGTAGATTTTGTACCATTTACACATTGAGATTATAAATGTCTTGGGTTTTCTTTAAAAGGAAATGCTATTTCTAGTTTGAAAATAGTGTGTGTCAGTGTTATATTGATGTCTAATGGGGAAAAGGGATGGGGCATGGTGGGTTTTTCTTTCTTTGTCTGCTTATTACTGCAGCCTTTGTCTTATCATCTTCACAGGACCTTAGAATCAGAGTTTTCAGAGTAGGTGAACGTGTGCCCAATATGAACTGAGTCACTATAAGACATTATTTTTAGTGAATCAAGGTCCAGGAAAGGAGGCTTAAGCTCAACCAAGTGAGTTTTTCATGTCCAGGACCTTTGAGAGGCCAGCCTCACCACCAGAAAATAACTGCCTGGGTAACAGACGTGATGATGCAACAGAGTCAGTTGTAGTGAACATCTGAAAACATTCTATAGGGTTTTTACTTGTAAATCTTCCTTTGTATTCGCCACTTTATGTTTTTCACCATTAAAATCAATGGGCAAACCTCCTCTTAACCTATCAATGAGCCAGCTGTGTTCTTCTGCGGAAGGAAATGCATTATGAGTCATAAAGCAGGGAATGAAAAGATAAAGAAAAAGCAACTGGTTTTGATAAGTGCTCTAACAATACCATGAAGAGGTGCTTGCTGGCTTCAATCTAACCTTTCCCAGGGAGGGCCTTTCATCTCTGATGTGTTTCACAGTTTTGCTTTGGACAGGAAACTACCGTTTAAAACAAAATCCATGTTTGATGAAACTGTATAGGTTTTATTTACAGGGAGCAAGGGGTCACAAACTTACATTGGTGTTACGAACTCTGCAAAGGATGTGTTGCACTTGAAAGCTCAGTGTTCATGGTGGACACTACCTAGGCTTCATTTTCAACTGTGATGAAACCCACACTCAGTGACTTACAGCATTGTTAGCACTAAGTGCTTTGGGACTTAAAAACAGCTCAGCAGACAGCAACAGCTATTACTGTCAGCGATGGAGAAGGAACAGGACAAGGGAAAGAGAACATAGGAGGTGTTACAAAGCAGCTTTCCCACTGATCCATGGACACACTCTGCCTGAAACTACAAGGAAGCAAAAAATGAGCTTTGGCTGTTGCCATTAGTTTTATGTGCTAGACTTACCTTAAATTAAACCAGGTTATAAATTATGTGGTAAATCTGATTTTGCTTTTCAAGTCTCTCTGAAAAACTATGTTAACCTGTAGGAAATGCTGTCTCTTGGGTCCCTGCTCCTGTTTTAACCTAATTTCTTCCTGCTAATTCAAAACCAGGCATGTTCACCACCAAGATGTTCATGGTGAGAGGCAACAAAACGGAGACAAGCACAAAACACAAGCAGATTGCCTTAAGATGTTCATATACTGGGATCAATGTCATGGTTTGCAGTTAAATCTAGAGGGTGCTCTGTGCTTATAATCTTGGCTTCTCTTTTGCTGCTGTTGAAATATTGGATGTGTACTGCATTTCCCAGCCAGCAAAGGTCCCGTGTATGGAGAGGTCTTTTCTGTAAGTGGTTTTTCGGTTTTGGTCATAGACAAATGATTAACAGCAAAATCAATTGTGTCAAAGGTTGAGCAAGCTATATCACATAACCGCATCTTGGGTTCAGTGTGGGGCAAAGTCATTTGAAACAAAAACTAAGGCAAAAAAGGCAAACAAAAGACTTTGCACAGCCTAAGCCATCTTTCCTAACAGTTTGTCCTCCATGTCTAGAGGGCAGTTATTCACTGGCTGTGTGTTCAGTAACTTTGAGTGAAAAAGCTGGCTGCCTGGAACACAGTCTTTTTACTGGGAGCAGATGCCTACAAGGATTCGGTTAATGTGCTTCTCTCTGTTAAATTATTATCATCAAGCTGCCAACCTAGAAAGATGCAGTAGCCAATTGCTTATTTTGCAGAGACATAGCTCCACAGTCAGAATAATGTCATTTGTAAGGTAACTATGGCACATTAAGAAGTGCAGTACTGGGCCAAGTAATGCTGTGGTTGTCAGGTTTGTTTTGTATTAGTGAATAAGACTGATTTTATATATAGCATCCATCATTCACATAGTGAGCAAATTAAAATGTATTTATTCTTTGTATTGCTAAAGCACTCAAAGACTTACTCCAGTGTGAGAGACTGTGCTGCTAAAAGCCATAGTTGCACACAGAGTGAGACTGTGTCTCTGCAAAGAACTGCTTGTCCAGCAGAGGAAAGGTAGGAAAAGGCAATTATAGTCATCATCATGCTCAGGGAAACACAGATTCAGAAAACTTCTGCCCCTCTAAGCTGCTTATTTTAGGTTAAGACTGATAGGAAAATGAAGGGAAAGACTGTTGTGTCTCTGGAGTAAAGAAGCTGTACCTGAAGTGAGAGAAGGCACAACAAGCAACTGAACCCAGCAAGGCTTTGAAGACCCTGAGCTTCCTTTGAAAACCCAACTGAACTGATGGGAATCAGCCCTTGGTAAGTCCTCTGCCCCAGTTAGGATCATTTAAGAGAGCAAATGACTCATTATAGCTAGAAAACACCAAGACAGTTAATTTGATACCCTGACAGGTCTTGCTTCCAAGGGCTCAAGACTTCGGGTGCATGGAGCAGTGAATCTCTATGGAAGGGCCCAGCCAAGGGTGGGGCTCTTGTCCCCCCCGTGCAGCTGTAGCCCAAGTGAGGGACAACAAAGCCATTTGGGGATGAAGGCTTTCCCTGAGCTATAAGAATGGCTGCTTATGCCTCATGCCTGGCCTTCCTCTGTAAGACAGACATGAAAAGCAGCAATAAATGATTTTGCACTCCATTCCTAGAAAGCTTTTAGTTTACTTATCACTTCCCTCTTGCCAAGACTCGAGTGTATTTCATTTGTTGAAATATTCATTCTTCCCCATCCCTTGAAAGGAGCATTACACATGAAAGCGTGAATTGCTTCTAGGCAGATCTTTGCTTCCTTCCCACTTGCCTGCAGAAAGCTGTGCAGCAACAATTGCAACATCTACCTTGTGAATGTGCCAGGTGGTGGGTCATCTGCTGTTTACAGTGTGCAGAAACAACCTGGTGATCAACCTTTTTCTACCTGAACCATTTTCAAACCACTCCTTGGCAGACAGAACAGGAACAGGGATGGTTCCGAATTGCCGATGGTACCTTGCAGCGACACGCACAGCACGCACCATGTTTGTTCCATACCCTATCATGCTGTTGCTGCTTTACACCCTATTCTGCATCCTAACTGTTCATTGCTTTGGGTAAGTGAATGTTCCTGAAGAGATGTCTGTGAGGTAATGTGATACAGAGTGAAAATCAGTGCAGACTCTGCTCTCACATTGTGTGGCACATAATTGATGTCGATTTGTGTAGCAGTAATGTAGCGTAATGTGTCTGCCTTTAGAGGAGTAATCCTGTTTGGTAAACCTGAGATGACAAATTGTTGTAATGTGGAATTCTGCTTGCGACTTGCAACCTCTTCCTGTGCTAGCTGCCTGCCAGTGTGCTGGAGAGACAGGGCTTTGTTTCCTTTCAGTACATAAATGGCAAGAATGTGGCTGATAGTTGTTTCCTTCCCTGCTAGCTTAATTCATTTTGCTCTTCTAGAGGAATGTGGTCAATCAGTGACTGTAATCTTTCCAATCTAACTGTTTTTCCACTGTTCTCTGCACTTTGAGCTCTGGTTTCATGCCTCAGTGAGCTGATGAGGTTTTGTATTTCCTATATTCCATGTGATTTTTAATACGCAGTAATGGGAGAGCCCCTTGCCAGGCACTAAATCGTACTTGAAGCTTCAGATGATGCTATTTCTTGTCTTGGTGGATGGATTGGGAACAGCACTGGGGTAGTTTACTTGTCAAAGTAGGTATGAAAAGAAACTAATTGTCAGCGTTTTACTAAAGCTTCCCACTTAGATTAGGTGCTACAAGGAAGCGTTTGTCTGGGATGAGGATTTAGTCAGAAGTACTGAATCTGTTGAAAGAGTAGGCAGCATTTTAGCCATGGCATCATGGAAACCTGGGAGACAGCTGTCATGTGAGAGAGCAAGAGGGAGCTGGGGTTCAGGTTCATTACTGGGATGAATGGGGTTAATGAGTTAATGATTATTGTGAACTGAGAATAGAGTCTAAGACTAAAGGGTCTGGCCAGCTAGAGAAAAACTAGGCTGCTCACCAAAGGAAGGTGTTTATGCTGTTTATGTGCTGAATGCACACCAACCCTTAGCATCAGGCCTGGTGTTTGTCGTGGCCATGTCTGACCTTGGAGCTGTTTATCATGTACAGCAGCAAAATACCAAAGTCCTGCACATATAACAAGCAACAGGGAGCGATGGCACAAGGGCAGCAACTGATCATGCAGATTTTGCTGCTGGCCACTTGGTAGGGCTTACACAGGTTGAGATAAATCCCTGTGTTGGTGGGGACATGGATTGAGTTTCCATGCTAGATCAAACGTGTGTTCTGGAGTCACCCCTCCTGAGTGCTCTGCAGACTTACTCTTGTGCAGTGGGTCTCCTCATGGGTATTAAAGAGTGGATTGGGTTCATATAGAATCTATACCAGCACAAAATCAATGCCAGTACTGAATACCAGTATGAATCAATACCAGTACTGAAATCTAGAAGCTGCATAGAAGATCTGATGAGGTCTAACAAGCGTTAGTTCTCTTTGGTGAGTAGTTTTGCCTATGGGTAGGCCATGTTGCTCTGTCCTCACAACTCGGTGATTTCACACCCTGAAGCTCTTGTGTCATTGAATCCAGTGGTGAAAAAGAGTCCCTTAACCTCAGCGGTATCAATGAGAGCATGACCAACAGCAGACATATCCGGTCTGTGAGCAACCTGCCGCAGCCCCGTGACTGCACGCTGTCTGCATGGTCCTCATGGAGCCAGTGTGACCCCTGCCAAAAGAAAAGGGTGAGTGTTTGTGGTTTAGGCACGAAGCCTGAGAAACCAGGAGGCAAATCCTTGTCTCTTTTGTCCATGGGGTGGGCAAACAGCATGGAGCTGCCAAGGAAAGCCCTGTGAGGTGAGACTGCAGGTTTTTGCTTTCAGGTGGCTTTTAGCTCTTCAGCTCACCACCCCCAAAAACTTCAGACTGTCTCACTGTCCTGTTAAGGTGTAAGCCCAGGCTTTGCAGTACCTTTCTGTCTAATGCAGTCCTCTTCCAGCTTCAGTGCAAAGCACCATCCCCACTAATGGTCCCCCATGGGACCTGGAGATGCTGCCTCTCAGGATTAAGATGCTTTTTCTTGTCTGCAGTGAGCATTTTCTACCTAAGAAGCCCCATCAAATGAAAGTAATGATCTCAGAAGCATGAAGAGCAAAATCCCCATTGCTAAAAAGACCTCTGCTAACAAGTCGGAGAAGCCGTTCCCAGGCTTAAGCAGGAATAACCAGTGATGGGAGTTGGGAAGAGTGAAGCTTCATATCAAAGAGTTAATCTGAAAAGCTGGGGAAAAAAGGAGGGCTAACATATTGGACGGAGTAATTGACTGCTTCACAGCAGTGTTGTGGGCGGAAAAAATCCCTAATGATGCAGAGGGCCAAGTAAATACACTGACAGAAAATAACAAGGGATGTCGTTACTAGTGCTAATTGAAAGAGAAGAGATGTAACCGAATCCTTCCTTCCTCTTGCAAATGCCTGCACTACTCTGTCAGCCTCATTTAAACAAACTGTCAAAGAAAAGCAAACTTTCCTTCATCCCTTGCAGTCCTCAATCCTTCCTTAGTAGAATTGAAACTGTGGCAGATCAGAAACCTTTGAGATGAGGCACGTTGCGAGCATCGCACTTCTTTGCCGACACTTCTTTTTCTAACATGACAGCACTCTTAGATCATATCTCCCAACACGAAGTTTGTTTTTTTAACTAGGGAAGCGTAAAATTCCCAATTTCTGTGCACTTTGAGTCAATATTTTTTATTTCATCACAGTACAGATTTGCTCGCCTGGAACAACCTTCTCAGTTCAATGGAGATCCCTGTGATTACCCTGATAAAGAAACTGAAGACTGTGTTACAAATAATCCTTGCAGGAATAAAGTCAGATGTGATGGTTTTGTGTGTGCAGTTACAGGTAAGGACTTAGGGGGTGAGGAGTGGTGGTGCTCAGGTGGCTTCTCTGAAACCACTACACTGAACATTATGCTTCTACAAGAGTTTGCAGGGCCAAAGAGATGTCAGGAGTTGACCTTGGTCCAGCCATGTTTACACTGTGATTTATACCATGTTTATATTAGTGATTTGAGTGAACCATCAGCCAACATCTGTCAGTCTAAAGCATGTCTTTAACATCTCCAAATAGGAAATTAAAGCCCAGTTATATCAGTAAAACTTGTAGCACAAGTGGATCCAACAGCAATAGGAGAACATGCATTCTTGACACGTGCCCAAGGGCATCTTTGACACCACGCCCAAGAACACAGTGGGATATGGTGGCGGGCCTCATGCCATTTCCCTCCATCCCTATTAACAATTAATTACTCAGGGACACTGTACCAGCATGGGAAAGCAAGACAGCAGTTAGCTGTATCCAAAGGACCACTCAGTAATTATGTACTTGGGAAAGGGGGAGGGAAATAATACCATATACAAGGTATCTGAAGAAGGTGAACCATCTCCAGCATGTGTTCTCAAAACTAGAAGATTTTAGCTACAAAAAAAAGTCTTTTTATATACCTTTAATGAGGGTGTTGATGTTTTTGTAGGTTGAATAAGGAATTATAAGACTAGGACAGTTTTTAGCCAAACAGAGCAGATGGAGTTTGGCAAGTCAGTGCAGATAGAGAAGAAATATATTCCATACCTTATATGACCATTCATTACAGGAGTTTTTAGTTTCAAGGCTCTGAGTCAGTGTGCGATAATAGATTGGTTTATGAGCAATTTACACCTTGCATCCTAGAGAGATGCATTCCACGGAGACTGCTTTGCAATGGGGATGATGACTGTGGGGACCAGTCAGATGAAAAGAACTGCAAAAAAGTGTTTAAGAAATGTGACCGGAAGATGGAGCAATACTGGGGAATAGAGAATCTGGCAAAAGGGTAAGTTAGTGACCTTCATGAGGTTCTTAGGGATAAGAATAATCTCATGTGGCTGCAGGCACAAATGTTGAACAGAGGAAAGACACCGCAACTGTTCTATCCAGGAGTTAGGATGTGACAGCCTTTGGGGTCCTGATCCAAAGCCCAGTGGGAAAATACTTATTGACTCTATGAGCCTTTTGGAGAAAAATGAGGTGAGTAAAAGTCCCAGATATACCCAAGGGCACTTGTGCACCCCCTGGAGACCATCAGCTCAGTTTACAAATGTTGTGCAAGGGCCTGTGTGAGCTCTTTGTGGTGCCAAAACTTGGTGAGTAAAGAGGGAGGTGTCAGCACCGAAGGTTTCTCTGATGTCTGTGGGTACTTGCACTTAAATGAATCATTGGGAGAGTTTCTATAATCCAGTTATTTTGCACAGATGAAAATACAGTTAGACTTTGGCCTAATCCAGCCTGTGGGAAGCAGGAATGTCCCATCCTTTAGGAACTGAGAGACTACATCAAACTGTGATTCTGAAAAAAAGCAAAGGAAAGTTTGTTAAAGTCTGAGGATAGCGTTATATCATTTGTTACAGAGTGACTTAAATCAGCATCTTTGAGCAACCTGGTCTAGTGGAAGGTGATCCTGCCCGTGGTTTTTAAGGTCCCTTCCAACCCAAAACATTCCATGATTCTATGATCTTGGATTGCCTAACATTGAAACCTGATTTGTACTCTTGCGTTGGTATTTTTGTATTGGTTTGGGGGAAGGTTATAATTCCTTGGATTTCTTCCATGGCAGTGAGAGGCTGTGGAATTTATGTCCTTTGCGGGAGTGGGGTGGGGTTAAACCTCCGTGCTAGCAAACTCCAGTTTTGTGGGGATTAAACTCCCAAGTCTGAATTGATCCAGCTTTTTGCAGGCTAAAACTGGCAACTTTCTGTAAGATCAGACTGGGTGAAAAGAATTTTTTCTCATTCTGCAGGGGAAAAAAAATGCTTTTTACATAAAAAAAAACCCAGAAAAATCGTATTGCAAGGAAAAAAAATTATAATTTCCTTCTTGTTCTCTGGAGATGCGGCTGCTGCACATGTCACTGCTAATGCTTTGTACTTCTGGGTTTAATCAAAATTAAAACTAATGTTGGACTATTATAGGAACATGCTTCTCATCTCTTTGAAGCTACAGTTGCTCAGTAATTTGCTTTCAGTGGCCTTGCCTTCTTTCCAGCTGATTCTAAAATTAGAGTTAATATTTTACAGCTTTGGAGTCATTATCACACAAATCCCTCTCCCCAAAATAAGGAGAGGCAGATCTAACAGAGAACTGGAGCGCTACTAGGGACACAACATGGACTATTAGCAATTCATCTTCTTTTTGGTGTGTTCTCATCTAATGACTCTTGTTACTATTAGGGGGTGAGTTTGTGGAGGTGAGTGCCATGTCCTCAGCTGTGTGCTGTGAGGGTGATGCAACGGGGTCCTGACAGTGAGCAACAGGAGCAATAGGAAAAGCACATGATAGGGTTTAATCGCCTCAGCTAAAAAGGTTGCACTGCTGCATACTTTCTTAGGTTAAGATTACTGTCCATCATCCACTAAAATCAAATGGAAGCCTCCCAGTGTTTTCAAGGACAATTGCTTGAGTACTTTTATTCGTGTTCCCTCTCCTGACCTCTGGTTGATCTGTGACCAACCTGGCAAAGACTAGGACTGATAAACCAGAGCAAAGAAAGGTGAATTGAAAAATAGCATGGATTAATGACATGGGTTGGCAAATCTGTCTTTGAAGAGCCTGCTGGATGCTGCTGTACTAGTGTGGGCGTTTGGGGAGGCTCAGGGTGGGCAGCCTGGGGGAACAAGGGGTTGGCTGGTCCAGTTTGTTCTGCTCTTCCCATATTGGTCTAGTACAGGCTACAAAAGTTGCCGGTGCTGGTGGCAGGAATCTCTGGTGTCGCTTGTAGCTGGGTGTGTAAATTACTTTTCATATTGATCAAAGTGTCCAAATTTGACTCTCTTTTGCTTTCTTGTTAGTCAGTTTTTCTGGAACAACTGGGTTGGTCAGGCAGGGAAAGAGGCAAAACTGTCTTTTGGGGTTTCAAAATAAAGAATCATAGAATACTCAGGGTTGGAAAGGACCTTAAGATCATCCAGTTCCAACCCCACTGCCATGGGCAGGGACACCTCACACTAGACCATGTCACCCAAGGCTCTGTCCAAGTATGAAACAAGGAGCCTTCAGCCAAACAGAACAGTCTTTTGCTGTTCTTAGCCAAAGCATTTGATCTTTACATCAAAATAGATAATAATCTTAGCATTTTGCTGTTATGCTTTATGTACAGGTTAAATATCTTCACAAACAACTTGGAAGGATTAGTTCTTGATCACAGGTACTATGCTGGGGGATGTTCTCCCCATTATATCATGGACACTAGATTCAGAAAGCCGTACAATGTAGAAAGCTACACACCAGAGGTATGTGAGATTTGCCTGCAAATATACATGTGTATGTTCCAATAGATTTAGTGTGCAATACTGATAAAGCTGCATTATTAATCATTTTATAAAGCATCACAAAATTCATGATACCAAATGGAATGAGACTGAATTTAGCCCTGCTTCTAGAACATCATCATACCTATATCTATGAAGCTGGACACATCCCCTTACAATATCCATGTGCACTTGAACAGATGCAAGTGCATCTTTCATGTAAGATGCATATTCCCTTGGACCTTGTCATTGTGAAAACTGAGCCTGACCATCCCGACACCATCTGTCCAAGAGGGCCCAAAAGCCACCCAGCATTGTAGAGTACCTCAGGAGCCAGGCTGGGAAAGCTGTCCTAGTGCAACAGCCTAGGATATAGCCGCACACCACATGCTTTGTGTGAAAGCTTCAAAGCTGTACTTCAAATGTTATATATTTGACCTTAATGCTTTTGATGACATAACAAGATATTTTTGAGTGTTGCCCACTAGGAAACCTTTTCCTTTTAGAATTCATACTTTAATTGATGCCTCTGTTTGAGATTCACCTTCTTTGCATGAGATTGACATACTAAGTAAAAGCCTAAGGTCATCGCAGTACAGGGGAGATAGTAGCTTTCCTGCTGCTGTAAATCAAGTATTCTTGAAGTACCAGTGTTAATAATAATAGTGCTTTGCAATTATACAAGGCTTTTCATCTTCAAAGTGCAAGCATTAATTCACAAGTATATTTGTATCTGTATTCCTTCCCTGTGCTTCAGGTATACAACTGCTATGCAGGAAATTAGATGTGTTTTTGCTTTCTTTTTAGACCAAAGGCAAATATGAATTTACAATGACTGAATACGACTCCTACTCAGATTATGAAAGCAGTGTCCTGAAGGCAAAAGCTTCGCAGTCTAGCTTCAGCTTTGGTATAAAAATACCACGAGTGTTTGAACTTGGTTACAATTCAAATGACAACAGGTTCAAGAAGTTCATTCAAAGGATGAAAAGGTTTTCTTCAACTGTAAGCACTGCTCCACTTAATCCTCTGCTAACATGTTGTTTGTATCTGTGTGTATATCGGTCTGATCCTCATCCTTAGGCCAGCAGCTCTGTCTAGGATACATGAAATATTTCCTCTTGATGGGACTTTACAGTTTGTGTTGGTCAAGTGTTTACTAAGGCCACAACAACTTCATCTGTGCTTACAGCATCCAGGAGCTTTTCTATTCACCTGTCGGCCAGGAACCAGCCTGCCTGACCTCCAAAGTCAGCCACAATCTATTGCAATCGTCCAGTGTCCTGCTGGGCATCCACATTTGGATGTTTGTAGTGAAGTCGTTTAGAAAGAAAAGAAACTAAGAATCCACTTTGAATTACCTTTCCTCCATACAGTGGACTTGCTACTAGATGTACAAGCGTCATTGCTAACAGAGTCTTGGTGCTGTGTCCTGGCCATGGGATGCAGTGCACCTTGCCCTGCCAGCCATTAAGAGGTTCTTACCACTGATGCCAAAGCAGTCTGGAAGGTCAGTGTGTATAAGCAACACAGTGACTCCTCCAAGGGAATCTGCACAGGTAGAACTGGGGTTCAGATAGAGAACACTGGAGCCCAAGGTTCTCTCTGCCCTATGGGTGGGTTACAGTACGAGTAGAGAAATATGGGGTGAAAGAAGGGCAAATAGGATTTATGCAGTTCTAGAAATTCCTGCACCTGTACACACAGTCCAGAAAGCAGATTGTGACGTGGATGGCTATTGTTATCCACACAATATGCATCTATGTATGAATGGTATTCGGCAGTGTCTGTGCCATCATTGCTGAATATCATCTCCCACATGAAGAGCCATCCCTCTTTTAGGGGCATCAGCAAGGCAGAAGCTATCGCTTTGCATTTGGTAATGCAAACAGCGAAGCCAAGGTGTTGAATTGTGGGGCAGCATTGACAATAAAGTAAAACAAAGGCTTCTAGCAGGCCTTCCATGGGTTTAATTTTACACAGACACGTGCCATTTTACTTTGGCTGATGTGGTCTGTCTGCTGAGTACATCATTGACCACATCATTCACGCACAACACAAAATAAGGATGGCACAATCATTTCCAGTCTCGTCTGCAGAGATTTGGTTGTTGCTGTGATCTGAGGCACACTTTAAGCTGGCTGGAGATGCTTTAATCTATAACTCCTAGGACTGGTTTATGAGATTTAGTCTGAAGTAGTGTGCAGCATCATTTGATTTCTCTTTTTTTTTATCTGTTATTGCAGTAAACAAACCTAGCTCTTGTCAATTCTTTAATAGTAGCACTGATCTATGTCTCTCCCTACAATATAAAGTGCACTCAGGAATGGCAGAGTGTTCCATGTTGCTATTAAACTCACATTTGCTTCCTGCAAAGAGGTATTTCCCATGACAAGATCAGGGGTGTGTGAGAAGCATTTGCATATATATCCATAAAGAAACCCAATACTAAGTCTTGATTTTATTATTTAACCTACAGAGTTCTACATTGAACCCCCCATGTGCTTGTCCTGCTGGCCCCCCAAAAACGGACATTAAATCCTTTGAACATAACAAAATACTTCTTCTGTTCTTGACCTTTATGCCCAAATGGGGAGACATAAAGTTTATCCCTGTACACGTATCTACACGGAGACATTTAAATACGTGTGTGTGTTTGTGCTTCCTTTTTTCCTTTGAGTTTCATTAATGGCATATGCTGTGGAATATAAATATTAATGTGGATCAGAATTCCCATTTCACATATAAATCACCAGGATTTTAGATTTCATAATCTTTCAGGATAGCTTGTGAGAGGCAAAGGCTGGTCAACATTATTAGGGGTAGAGCAGTCTCAAGGGATGCTGCTTGTGTCCTTGCACCCTGCATCTGTCAGAGCAGAGCTTGGAGCCTCTGGAGCCCATGTCGCAGTCATGCTCTAAGGCACCACCTTACATATAATGGGTGTCTCTCCCTCTTCCCTCTTCCTTCTACCCTCTCTAACACCAGTCAGAATCCTGATTTTCAGAAACTTTGCTACTAAAAGGTTTGGTTTTGCTAAATTTAAAGCTTTCCAGTTGCAAGCTTAAGTTGATAAATCCTGACCAGCATGAATTATTTAATAGCAAATAACTACATGCTGTCACAAGAATATCATCCCTCAGTTCTGGATTCTCTTGTGCCTCTGTGTTTCTTGTAGTCCAGCAAATTCATTCATGCCCGTTCTGAGCTGGCTGTTGCTGCTTATAAGCTGAAGCCCCGAGCCCTGATGCTGCATTATGAGTTCCTGCAGAGACTCCATCAGCTCCCATCGGAGTACAGCTATGGGGAGTACCGAGAGCTTTACAGAGATTATGGCACCCATTACATCACGGAGGCTACTGTTGGTGGCATCTATGAATATACTTTAGTCATGAACAGCAGTGAGCTCCAAAAGGCAGGTATGTGGTTGTGAAGAAGCTTTGGAGACAGCTTTTTGGTGGGAAAACCCCTCTGCAGGCACCCAGCGATGGTTCAGGTCTGAGGTCAGAAAACAGACATAGTGGAAAAAGGAGTCAACAACATCTCAAAGAAAGCCTGCAGGAAATATGGGAGTATAAGTGCTTCATGACAGTGAATAAAGAGCCTGGTTTTCAAAGCATGCTCAGCATCATGGGCTTCATCTAGCTCTCCAGCTGTGGGTGCTGCCAGTTCACAGAAAAAGGGCCCTGTAGCAAGTATTTTAGATGACACGTTTTGGAGGCTGACAAGATGTTGAGATGAATGAGAATTGTGTAGCTGAATGCTTTTGTTAGCTTTGAAAACCTTCACCCAAGTTCTTTTTCCATTGCTTTTCAAATGACAGTTTTGAAACACCTTTCGCCTCGAGAGCTTTTCCAGCATGTAGGAAACAGTAAATAATTTGCTGGGTGACTCTTGTGCCTGACATTGCTCCTGCTCTTTGACTCTGGCTTCCTTTTCTGCGAGAAATGATGATTGTTGTGTAGGACAGAGCAGTCCGTGTGACATTAATCAATAGCTGCACTCTCTTATTTATTCATTGGCATGGGAGTGAGTAACTGCCTTTGCTGTTTGCAAAAGCATTTTGTGGACTCTGCTGTGTGTGACTCAGTTTGCTCTCTGCTGTCTAGGAAGTCGCTTATGCTGTAGTTAGATACAGCCCAGAGGGACAGAATTTAGATTCAGATTTCAGATATTCAAATCATTAGCACTGACCAACTTCTCAGCTGTTGGTGTGGGCCCATCACAAGCTGTGTTTCTTTGAACTAATGCAAATTACTGTTTGCATCAAAATACTACTTGTCAGCATGTGCTGTCCTAGATGAGAATCCTGCAGTAGTACCAACTACTGAGCTGAGCTGAGCTGAGCTGTAAGTTCTCACTGGGAATTGGTAGGTCTAGTCTGAGAACCCGGGTTTTTCCCTTCAAATCCATTATGTTTGTGCTGTTTGTGCTGGAAATCAGGTCTTCTTTTGCAGGTGGGAAGAAATTCTTCCCTTGTGAGGGTGCTGAGGGGCTGGCACAGGGTGTCCAGAGAAGCTGTGGCTGCCCCATCCCTGGCAGTGCTCAAGGCCAGGTTGGACACAGAGGTTTGGAGCAAGCTGCTCTAGTGGAAGGTGTCCCTGCCTGTGGCAGGGAATTAGAACTGAATGAGATTTAAAGTCCTTTCCAACCTAAACTGTTTTATGATTCTGTATAGTATCAAATGTTACATCATATAGTGAGTACTTGCACTTCTCTTACATATAATCCAATGCATCAGATGTGGCTGTGGTTCCTACTTTAATACTTTCAGTGGGAAAGGCAGCAGGAGAGATGTCTGGATTGTGCTGTACAAGGATGTCATAAAATAGTGGTTCTTGCCCTCAGGTGTACATGACTATGAGCATTAATAGGGGCCATCCTATGTCAACCCTAAACTCAGTGCATCTTCTCTTCTGATCTTGACACTGGCCAGTATCAGATGTATGAGAAGAGCATAAGAACACGACAGACATACAGCAATACTTGTGTTGTGAGCTACGTAACTCTTGTACAAGCTCATTTGCATCATCAGGACACGAGTTTAACTAAAAAAAAGTAAAGAATTCAGGGAGAGATGGGGGATTACAACAAAAAAGCAGAGAAAGAAACAGGACACTTGAATGTAATATCTGGTGTTTCACCATGATAACTGCTTAAAGATTCTTGAGTGTCAGGACAGCGAGGGCTTTGGAGAAGAACATACCAAGGATTTGCAGATTTTTAGCACAAATTCTTATATGTCAGGAAAAAACACTGTAGTAGAGCTTTATGGAGAAATTTCCATGAAACACTTACTGTTCTTCTGGCAGCAAAGGACTGGAGATGTGAGGTAACAAAGGGAGGAAAAGCTGCTTCATCTGGTACTCTGAGTAAGTCTGGCTCCTGATGATGGGAGTGAGTGGTGGGTAGTCCTTTGTCAAAGACATTTGGAGTCACAGCCCAGGCTCCCACCCATTGCAGCTCTGCACAACCCAGTACAGCTGGGTTAGCAATTAAAAGCCTCCTCTTCCAGCATTTACCTTGCATTTCCCCTTGATTTCAGAGTTCTATAAAAGATAGAAATTTAATTTCATTGTGTATAGATCTGTTCAATATCCAAAAAAGGCTTCTTCATCGCATCTTTTTTCCCCAGAGGAAAAATACTTATCAGCTCTCATTTTCTGTGTAGATGGACATAAAACATCAAACATTTCTATTAAAACACTCCAAATTTTTGGTGTCTACTTAAGGTTTTTCTCTGAGTGACGTCCAGAAATGTGCACAGCGTGGCTTTAATATTGGTGCAAATATTTACAGCATCTATCTGAGTCTTGGAATAACTGATGCCGGCTGTAAATCCCTTCTGAAAGAGATTGGAGGTAAGCATGAAGCACTTCTCCCATTTAATTTCTAGCATTTGTCATAGTGAAAACAAGATTTTGTCATCTTGCCTGCTTAGCAGAGGTGTAGATATCTCAAAGCTTGGTTATTTGCTAGGTTATCTGCTCAATGTCCCAGAGAAAAGCAGGGACAGATCAATCATTGCCAACCTGGTTGGTGCTGTGTTACCAATCAACCCAGCTCTCAGCAGAGCAGCCCAACATGCTCTTTTTTGCACCCAAAAAAGCCCGAATGAGGAAAGCAGGGAGGTAATGGTGTTGTGGAAGCCTCAGGGGACATATGGGAAGCTGAGGGTGTTGCAGTGGGAGGAGGATGCACCTGAAGATATGCAGAGGAGAACAGGCAGTATTCATGGTGGTGAGGAGCATCGGGCTGTGGAATGACCTGCAAGCTTTTAACCACAGGGAGGAAATTTAGGGTCAAGATACAGGGTGCAGGAAAGGAGGATGGAAGTATTGCTGCAAGGAGGGCACAGGATATGCAGCATAGGAAACCAGGCTTCAGGTGTGGCCTTTTTCTCTTCAAGAGGCCCATTTTCGCCCTCTCGGTGGGATAGGTCATATACAGGGCTGTTTACCTGTTAGCTTTTATCTCAATATCTTGTATTTGGAATATCAGTATCTTGTACTAGGAAGATGTTGTTCCCTGTGAGGGTGCTGAGGCACTGGCACAGGGTGCCCAGAGAAGCTGTGGCTGCCCCATCCCTGGCAGTGCTCAAGGCCAGGTTGGACACAGGGGCTTGGAGCTGCTGCTCCAGTGGAAGGTGTCCCTGCCATGGCATTGGGTTGGAACTGAATGAGCCTTAAGGTCCTTTCCAACCCAAACCCGTTTGGGATTCAGCTGCAATCCACAAAGACATACCTGAGCAGAGCTGGCCACTTCCTGAATGTGTTTTTGCAGACAGCACCTCCAAAAAACTGTATGTGGAAGACTTCATCGTCCTTGTTCGTGGTGGAGCAAGTGAACACATTACCACATTGGCTTACAAAGACCTGCCGACAGCTGCGCTCATGCAGGAGTGGGGAGATGCTGTACAGTACAACCCTGAAATCATAAAGCTAAAGGTACTGTGCCCATCACTTCATTCAGCCTTATTTGGCAGAGCAGCTTGGAGAACTCTGTGCTTGACTAAACAGGATTTAAAGAAAACAGGAAGATTTATGGGGTAAATAATAGATGTATGTAATGCAAATTAGTTTCTCTAAGACTGGGTGTTCAGAAAATCAAAGGTGTGATGTGTTGGACATATCTGAAGTAAAGACCTCTAACACTTCTAACTTGGCAATGCAGATGTGGTCACCTAATGCCTACCAAGCAGGTCAGATGATCCAATGTACCACTTATCAAATATGTATCTGGCAGCATATGTTTTATGAGGATATTTTTTGTTCTTGAAATTTCTCCTGCCTTCTGTGAACACCAGTGACTATTCATCCACAATTCTCTCTAGTTCAGAGGGTCAGGTAGTTCACCACCTATGCCTGAGTGTTCGTGCAGCTTAGCTAAACCTTACAAATACAAGTTAGGTTTTGAAATGTGAAGGGGTTTTGATCCTGAAGAGGTTTAGAACTGCAAGGCCGTGTAAGAGTAAAAAGTGAGCAGAAGTATGTAGCTATTCTGGCTCATCATTTTTAATGTCAAAATACCCTTTTAAACAGGAGTTTGGACTGGTAGTGTTGGAAGTTAATTCTATTATTGTATTTGATTGTATTGTATTTGATTTAATAGTGAAATTCCATTTTAGGCAGCAAATCTATTTGTAAAAGGTGCTTGTTCCTCATTGAAAATCCTGACATTACACTAAAAAAAAGAGATGAATTCCAAAAAACTATGAAACAAAGCAAAAACCCCTATTTTGGAAACACAGCCAATGCCTGCCTAGCACTTGCTGCAGCAGAGGTGGCTTTCCCAAACCCCTGGTGTGCTGTGGATTGACCTTTCAGAAGTGTCCTGGGAGGTCTCTGGGCAGGATACAGCAGAACTGCAACCCTCTGTGCTAGATCCCACGTGCAGAAAATGCTCCCACAAGAAATGGTGATGTTCTTTGTCCTGCCTGGCATCAGTGACCAGGCTGCCCAGTGGACTGATGTAATTTGGATTTGGTTATCTATAATCCTTCATTTCCATACCAATACCCCTGTGGGGCTTGAAGATCAAAAGTACCAGCAGAGTGTGACTAAATGTCAGCCCAAGAATGCTTAGTTAGGGAAAACTAAAGCAAATCAGTTCATAAATCATCTGCTGAAGGGACTTGGCAGGTCACTCTTAGTGTATTTCCTCATTTGTATGATCTGAATTCAAAAGGCAAAGTATGGATCACATAATTGATGGAGAGAGGATGTACAGCAGGAGGAAATGAGCATTATTTTATTGAAGCATTCTTCTGTTTCTTGTAGATTGAGGATGCCTCTGGCATCAGTGAATGACTGGCAATATTGAGACCATTCTTTAACTTTCCCTTGTTTTCAGGAGAAAAACAGATGAGCAGGCCGAAGTTGTATTGGTCCCTACTGCATGTTCACTGTTTTTTGCACCCCCATATCTTCTCCCACTGACCCCATCTGCAGATGAAGATCACTATCCTCTCCCTTCTGAAGACAGTGGAAACCCTTATCTTGGCTTCATAGAGAGAAATCAGCCTTGAAATGTGAAGTGGTTATAGTGAAAGTGCCAGTTTGAATGCCTTTGACCATGCGCCTCTGGCTGTGCTGTGTGGCTGTAGGAGGAATGAAGGAGAGTCCTGTGAGTGGGTTTGGGGGGACCTTCTTTAAATCAGAGTGCAAGAGCCCTCAGGAAACATAAGTTTGAGCAAAACTGATTGGAAACTGTCAATATCAAAAGAATGGATGAGAAAGGAGTCAATGAAACTTCTTTGCCAGTTTGTTAACTAACTGTTGTATTTTGTTATGTGTTTGCAACTCCTTTGGTGTTATAAACCAAGGGAAGGATTGCTGTGAGTATTCCTGATACTGCTGCCTTGTTGTTTGCAAGGTTTAAGGGAATACTAATGGGAAACCTGGAGCCTTTATTTCCCTCTCCAGCTGTGCTGCCACTGAGCCCAGCGATGCTCACACCAATCTTAAATCTGGATTTCCATGCAGTTTCTTCCCTCCCTGTAGGCAGAGCCACTGTATCAGCTGGTGACTCCAACTGACTTGGCCAATGCAATCACAATAAAAGAAAACCTGCAACGGGCTCTTGATGAGTTTCAGATGGAGACAAGTTCTTGTCGCTGTGCTCCCTGCCACAGCAATGGCATCGCCTTTCTGCAAGGTGGGTGGATTTTGCACCTCTTCTCTATGAATGAAATGAACTGGGAATATGTGGGGAGTGAGTAAGGTTGGTAAGTGATCTGCTCTTTCGTTTCTCCTGTCATTTCTTTTCCAGGCAATTAATTTTTGGTATCTAACTTGGTCTGTTTCTTCAGTGCCTCCAGTAAGTAAAGCTGGTAAAGTCAAGGGATGTGTCTTTGTAAATGGGGGTGACCATCTGTATCAGTTTTGTGGAAGAATTTGTTCCTTCTCAATTATACATTTAATAAAAGCCTTGACATCTTTAAGTCTCCTCCTTTGCTTTTAAGACTGCATCCATCCTCCTAGAGAAGTGACTACTGTCTCAGCATTAATTAGTGTTTGCAAAAGCATTTTGAAGATGAAAAGCACCATGCAAGTGCCAAGCGCAGTTAGCACCATCACCTCCCCCCACTTTTAATAGAAGCTGTCCTCCTTTGTAAGCAGGTTGTGATTTAAAAATGAAGGGGAAAAATAATCAAATTGAATGAAAACTGCACTGCTTAAACAGAGAGATATGATGTGATGAGAGCTTCTAACAAAAGGACCATTTTGTCAAGTGCCTAATTCCAATCTGCATCTGCAAAAGTCCTGATGAGAATCGTTATCATCTAAATGTATCATCTAATGCAGAAACCATCCTTTCACATACCAGCTAGTTGATTGTAGCACTTAAAGGATTTGTCTCTTGATTACCCTTGTTTAAATAACTTTTTAGGAGCTGAGTCAAGTTAGAGTTTCTTTTAGGATCTTCTCAACAAGAGGTTTTAAATGACCATTTATTTTCCTAAGTGGGAGTTCCTCTGCTGTGGGATGCACATCCCAGCCCTGGGCAGCGAGAGCAGGGTTACATGGACTTTTCCTCTGCCACAAAGCCAAGCTGGAATGCTCCTGTTCTGGGTGCTCATTCTTGATCCTGCAGTTTGCTCCCTCTCAGCTCTACCAAGATAATCTCTTTTGGAGATGAGCAGGGGAACTCTGTGGTACCCTGGCTTGCTGAATTGCTGCACCGGTGTAGTTGAGGTTGAGCTGCAATAGCAGCCACAGACATAAATGACCAGGAAGGTGAGAGGGATGGCAGGGTAGTCACAGCTCCCTGCTTTATTGCTGTTTTATACTCTCACCATTAGAGAAAGATGCTGATAATTCACCTGCTGTCTCTTCCTCACAGAAGATGAAACTCTGAAAACAAATGGGTGTCTGGAGTGAGCTGTGACCTGAAGTCTCTAATCCCACCATCTCTGCTTACTTTCAGGAACCAAGTGTGAATGCTTGTGTCCCCTTGGCTACAGTGGCACTGCCTGTGAGATCAATGAGAGGAAAGGTAAAATGGACCCCAGATCCATGGAGACAGTCCCAGATATACCTAAGAGTGTCCAGGGATGGCAGCTGATGGATGGGGAGTAATGTGCTGTCTGGCCCTGCTATATCCAGCACAACTGACAAGGTGTTAGGGTGCTGCAAAGGTGACAGATATCCTTTGCCTGTCCTCTTCTATATTTCTTTGCCACTCACAGGGGGGTGGCTTTATTTTGCAGTGCTAACATGCATAAATGTCCCTGGCATTTGTACCAGAATACAAACTCCTACCTAATTTACAATCCAAGACAAGCCTCAGGTTTCCAACAGTTCGTTTCTTAAGTTTTTCCCTTTGATGCAGCCAGTATGTTGCAAACTGTTTTCCCTCAGATATGCTACCACACATTTTAATCTTTAAATCTTATTATGTTGTTTTGAAGCATTTACTAATGCTTCTTGGTCACTTTTCTGTCACTGCTGTCTTCCAACTGATGCTCTTGATTCCGAGTTTGAGATGATCGGTGGATTTAATCATTTTGTTTACTTCTTCCAGCTCGTTAATTTAGGTGCTAAATAATACCAGATCTCAGGCACTCAGAGCTCTGGCACCATCCCACAATTTGATGTATTGCATCTATCATTGAGCTTTGTTTACAGTCTGTGATCCAGTATTCATTCTGTGCGACTGTGTCCCAACTAAGCCAGGCTGAAAAGCGTTTTAAGCCAAGATTTCACCAAGCAGAGGGTCAATTCTGTGGGTGTTTCTAAGGGATTCTATGGAACTTTAAACTGTGGAGTCTCTTACACCTTGTTCCAGCCTGCTTACCACATGCATAATCGCATCCAACCCTCCAAAAGACTCACATCCATCCACTTGTCAACATGTAACTTCCTTCCTCATGCCCCTTTCCTCCTTTTATGTATTGCCTCCAAGTGCAGGTCCGTGATTCTCAGGATTTTGGATTTATGTCACTCACATGCTCAGGGTCCAGAAGAAACAGTGTAATAGGAAAAGCAATGGATATAAAACTGAATATTCAAGCTGTTGTTCATTGAAGAGGAACGTGCTAACGTTTCCCCTAGCACCTCAGAATGTGGCTGACACGAGTTTAGTTGCTATTTTCCTTACCTAGCATTGACTAAGTCTGAGACAGAAACATCCTACAAACAAATATAAAGCTAATTAGGTTTTTTCCCTTGTCCTTGCTGTATAAAGTATAGTTTGAATGAACGCCAGAAATATTGAGCAGAGAATTAACATCTTTAAAACAATCACTCTTCGTTGCTGACTATTCTTCGTGGTGTGGACAGGGGCAGAGCTGTTTGTATTAAATGTGATTCATGGAAGCTGACAGCTATTCCCATGGAAAGAGCTGCTCTATTCTGACAATTCTTTCTGGCTTTGGGTCCTTTTTTGCAGATGCAGCCATTAATGGAAACTGGGGTTGCTGGGCCAGCTGGTCTCCATGTTCAGGAGGTCAACGAACAAGGAAACGACAGTGCAACAACCCTGCCCCACAGAATGGTGGTTCATCATGCTCAGGGCCTGATGCTGAGACAGTTACTTGCTAGAGGGAATCATTAGGAACTTACATAGAACTGATGAGCAGTTTGCAAATGGAGTGGGAGAATGTCATCTGACTGGCTTATTAAGTTGGCCTCAATCTGCTTATGAGTCTCACCCAAGTACATTGAAGCTGGAAACACTTCAGAAGACGTTGGGAACTGGATGTGTGTTATAAATCACACCTTCAGACATGCTTTGCTGTTGTCTCATGCGACTGATGAATATGCTTGAGCATGAATATGCTCTTCTTAATAGTTTTACTTTTCTCTGGTTTTATTGCAATGGGCTGAGACAAGCTTTGTCTCCTGCCTTCTTTGGTAGCTGCATGATTTTAAATTTCACTCGTCTTGTTTGTGAAGGTTCCTTTGAGATAAGGAAAGACTGTTTGATCTTACGTGCACCAGGATGTGCACTAATATGCAGCTTTTGTGAAGGCAGCTGTGTGATGTGGAGCAAAATACAGCATATTAAAGTCTAACTCTCAACCAATGCTATAGTATCTAATGTGACATTTAAAGCTGCTGTGCCTCATACCCCAGTTTCCCAATTTATTGTATTTAATTTAAAATATCCGTTGTATTAGAGATTGTCTTGAAGAAGTGAAAACTGAATTGGGAAGAACAGTCTGGGGACACCAGTGTTGTTAGACTATATAGCAGTTGTATTCCTCCTGCAGCAATGAGCTTCCTCCTGTGCATTGCTTGAAGTAGAACAGATACACTGAGAGTATTGGATATGCCCTGGTATGCTTAGATACACCTAGGCTCTGTTTCTCTTGGAAGGGAGGGAAAAATAGGGGGATGCTGCTTGGGTGGGAACTGGAAAGCAGCTACTGCTGCTTCTGCTTCTTGGGGATATTGGAAGGAAGGAGAGATGGCTACATGTGCAGGGTGAGGAGCCAGCTTTTCTGCCATAGGCAGAATAAATGGAACATCTTGGAACAAACATCTTCACACATCCCCGAAGGTCTTCTGCCTTTAGTAGCTGCCTCTGCCCCAAGCAGGCTCTGGTGCCTTGGTTTGATCCCATGAAAGCCTGTATTTCAGCATCTGCACTGTTAATCCAATCAGGCTAGGACATCTGAGATGGAAAGAGTTTGCTATGAAAAGACTCAAAGCCAAGTAAATGGTTTACCCTTTGTTACCGTCCCTGGAGCTGTGCATTGCAATCCAAGCCAAGCAAAAGAGCAATTTGTAATGTAATACTGTGCACTGTTTCATGACTGACCTGAGCCTGGATCATTCCAGGGACTTTTCTTATGGCCCTGTTGGTGGTTAATGATTTTTTGCAAAGACATTTGATGGGGCATCATGTAAAGTAACCACCAATAGCTCTGCTCCAGGGTTCCACCAGTGCAAAGTTGTTCCTAAGTGTTGTGAGTCGTCTAACATCTGCAAGGTCAAACTCTATTCTAAAGGTTTCTAGCAATGCTGGTGATGATGGGTTGGTATCATCTGTTCCTCTCCTTTCAAGCTGACGTTGTCTAAATGTAACAACTCAGGCTCTCTGACATCTGAACAATGGAACATGCATTTAGTTGTAGCCCTCATGCCGCCTCCACACTTATTGACAGGGTTTCTGTGACAGCTTTAAGAAAGGAAGAGCACATTGCATATGTAAAAGAAGAGTGCTCTGTACTCATTATGGGCTTTGTAATTGAGCTGCCAACCTGAAACATTTCCGTTATCCACTGTGTAGCTGTGATATCTTTTGTCTGATAAAGATTTATCAAAGCGGTTCATTTTGAGTCATGGTCAATGAGGTCACTTATGTGAAGTATGTTATTCTTCAGACTCCTAAAGGGGCACTTTAGAAGCTCTGCAGCAGAGAACCCTGGTCATGGTTCATGGGTGCCTGTGAGGACAGGTACTGCAGTGTGGTTGCCTGCCATTCTTGAGAAGCATCAATGTAATCTGGTTAAGGAAATTTCCTAGATGAGTCAAGCTTTGGTAAATGTGACCACCTTTCCGGATCATCAAGCTGGAGTAAGCACTCTGACACATAGCCATGGCACATCTCTCTGCTGCTGGGGGAAGCAGAGCCAAATGTATCAACCTCAATTTGGACTGTTGCTTCCACATCAGAAAAGCCCAGGGTTTTTTTAAATGGAAGTGCCTGGATTTGGATATTTGGCTGGGGTTTTGGAGGAAAAGAGGAGAGATTTGACAGTCATAGAATCATAGGATGTTTTGTGTTGGAAGGGACCTTAAAGCTCATCCAGTTCCAACCCCTGCCCCAGGCAGGGATACCTTCCACTAGACCAGGTTGCTCAAAACCCCATCCGATCTTCGGTATCAGCAGGACAGTCTAAATGATTTCAGTAGTGGTTGAATATTGAGCCTAAAGGCTCAGAAGCCTCCCGTAAAGGATGTAACTTTATCGTGTCCTTGTGATTTTGTGCTTTGATTCAACTAACTAATGATTTATTATGACCTGGAGGGTAATAAAAAATACTGTGCTGAAGCTTTTATTGTTTCATTTTGGTATGCATTAAATTTTGGTACTATCTTTTACTGGTATTTCTAACTTCCCCCTTCTGTGTAAGCTTAGATTAATAACCCACACATGAAAACAGGAAGGAAGCAGGCTGGTTGCGTGCATGTTCTGTGCTGGGTGTGCTGCTCTAGCCCATTTCTTTGGTTAAGCCACTCTCACAATGGGCTTTACTACATCCCATATCATGTTCTCACATAATGAAAAGATATCTAGTAATTTCTCAGAAGAGAAATACAGGAAACATGGAGAAGCTGTATTTTCTTCACCTCCCTGCTTGAAAACATTGCTGCTGTGATTTATGTTGGATCTGGTCAACGTGGCTCAGGAAACTCCCGAAAGAGTATTTTAGGTAAGTTGTAATTGTCACATCGAGTTCTCCCAGGACAAAACCAGCTTGTCTCTTGCAGTGTCTAACATCTCCATCAGCAGTCGGTAAATCAGACTGGTTTCCAGCCTGGATTCACATGCTCCTTTTCATATCACGGAGACACTTTACATTTACCTGTGAGGATGGAATATGATCTAGGCTGCAGCTGGGGACTCGCAAACCCTATGGCAGCTGTAGTATTGTTAATTACTCTATCATGCTCCTGTTTCTCCCACTATCAGATGGATATGATTGTTCCTCCCCAGGTTCTCACCCAGAAGGAGAGATCTTCTTGAAAGACCCAGCGAGTCCATGCAGAGGTGTTAACAGTCCCCAGAGAAAGTTGGGGCTGTTCAGCCTGGAGAAGAGAAGGCTGCGTGGAGACCTCAGAGCAGCCTTCCAGTATCTGAAGGGGGGCTGTAGGGATACTGGTTAGGGACTCTTCATTAGGGGCTGTAGTGATAGGACAAGGGGTAATGGGTTAAAACTTAAACAGGGAAAGTTTAGATTGTATATAAGGAAGAAGTTCTTTACTGTAAGGGTGCTGAGGCACTGGAATGGGTTGCCCAGGGAGGTTGTGACTGCTCCATCCCTGGCAGTGCTCAAGGCCAGGTTGGACAGAGCCTCGGGTGACATGGTTTAGTGTGAGGTGTCTCTGCCTATTGCAGGGGGGTTGGAACTAGATGATCTTGAGGTCCTTTCCAATCCTAACTATTCTATGAAATTCTATGAAATAAAGATTTCCAACTCCTAGTTCTTTTACTTTGATGGCTAAAGAGCCCAGTGAGCACCCAAGATAGCTGCCAGATTTCAGGTCAAATTATGCCTGTAGATTTGCCTTCTATATCCTGTTTTACTACCCCCCTGCTTTTCTAAATGATCAAAACTAGAGAGGAAGACAGTAATTATTACCATTATAAACCTCTATTTTTACTTATTTGTAATGCAGGACCAAGAGTCTCGCTGTTGATGGAGCAACACAGCAAATGCCAGTCCCTCCCCAAACTCTTCAGAATGATGCGTTTCTTTTGTTTCAGGTTTTTGAGGTAGGATTAAATCTTTTCTATCTTCCTGTGCCTCTGCATTTCAGAGTATAAAAAGGAAGGCAATAATTTTTGAGCTGCTCCTGCTGAGGAATTTTCGCCTGCTCTGAAATCACAAGCTCAAAGGGATGCAGGCATTTGGGCAGTCAGCGTGACATTGACCCCGAGGTAGAAAACAGCTCTGTCTCAAGCACTGCCCTTATCTACTCTTCTGTTAGCTGGTTATCTGGAGACTGCACCTTGCCACCTCAGGTGTATTGTCATCAATCATTTGCTATTTTCTTTTGCGTACTGGTTCCTCTCTGCCCTTCCTTTGTTAATAACCCAGTTTGCCTATATCCATAAAAATATCTGATTGTGATACCATTTATCCAAAGCACCATACATCCATCATGTACTTATGAGCGAGATAAACAAGGTCTCCTGGGAAATATGCCGCAAGAAACATATAGGATAAATAACTATATCAAATGTATGTCAGTGTGCAAGAGGGGAAAATCCATTCATTAAAACCAGGGTGGAACTGTGGTGTTTTATTGTACCCTCCAAGCTTTTAGTTTAAGTAAGAAATGCACGTTTTTGCTGCTTATCTCATCTAGCACAACTCTCATGCTGGCCACTTCAGCATGAGATATATTAGCTGCTTTGACTGGCATTGTAAATGTGTAATTGCTCATAATCTGTTTTTCTTTCCCCTCACACCTTACAGGCAGCTTCTTCCTTTCTTTTGACTTCAGCTTCACTGCTCCTGAGTTTCAGCTCTGTGGATGCCTGAGCCTGGGTGCAGCAGGGGACTGGAGTGGGAGGACAGGGACTGCTTCCAAGCTGCCTTTGGCATTTGAAGGAAACCCTTGGGTTTGTATTTCATTGCCTGCGTGGTGAGGTGAACAGTGAGAATGCACAACTGCATGTAAATCCCAGCTTATTTGTTCTTATTTTTATATGCTTCATGGTGGTATTTCACATTTCTTTATCACTTGGATTTGTTGTTTGTTTTTTTTTTGGTACTGCAGCCTATGATCTGTCCTTCTAGAAATGGCTCTAAAAGCAGAGGATGCAGGTTGCCTTCCTGCAGGCTCCATCCTTCCCCAACTTCCAAAGCATCAGATCTTTCTGTTCATTAATTTCTTCCCTCTAGTCCCAAAAGGAGCATACTCAGCTTTCTAATGAGGTGACTTTATACTCATATACTTTCAATCACTGCCCTGAGTCCTAAGCAGTCAGTGTAAAGGTAAGAATTGCCTAAGAGCCAAAGTGGTCATTGGTGCAAGAGCACTGTGTCATGTTTCTACATAACCTGCCAGCCCAGTGTCAAACAGTGTTGATAAAACCACCGATGGGAAAACTTTTGATCCTTCATTTCACATTTGGGATGTCTAAATCATATGAATATATGAGTGCTTTGTGCTTTTGCATTTTCCCAACATAGAAGGCATCAGATTCAAGCCCTTGGGAGCAAGTTCATCTGTGGGTGACTTAACACGTTTACCTGGAAAAGCAAAGTTGACAAAAAGGCCACAGCTTTGCCACTCATTGTAGGGATTTTTCACAGAACAATTCCATCTCAGTGTTCAAGGCAACCTGGTTTTGCTGTTTTCTTAAAAAAACCAGCCCATAGTTTCATTTTCAAGCAAAAGTGGTGAAAAAGTCATCCTTTGGCAGACATGCAAACTAAAGAAAACGTGGGAGCAGATCTTCAGGTAGCATATATCAGCTCTGGTGAAGGAGCATCACTGATTTACATCAGCTAAGTGTCAGACTTTAAATCACCACAGACACACTGTTGAAAAACAAGCATTTCCAAGAAGCAGAGCTATAGCGGAGCAATTTCTTTCACTAAACCATCATTCCTTTCTACTCCCTCTTCCCATTCACATGTATATAGAAGTGCCCCTTTGTGTCTGAGGTTTTGTTGCTGTTGTTGTTTTTCATAATGCCTGATTCCTTCTCAGGGCTTTTTTTCCCTGCTGTCCTTGTAATGAAAAGCACACTAAAATGAAGTGCCATTCGCCTTCCGTCCACCCCAGCTTTTTGTTGCAGTTCATTAATAAGAGGAAGCTGTGGGCTCTCACTGCAGTCTCTGGACACAGTTCAATCCTGTGTGTATTCTTGTGCTGAGATTTACATCTTACGCCCAAAAAAGCCCCTTAAATCAGGCACCCTGTTAGCATCTTATCCTGCTCTGGGTGCCCGGGAGATAAAATACATGTGTCCTAATAGTCAATTCATCACTGATTTTAAAGAGGACTAGCCTTCGCTTCTGTGTGAGCATCCTCTGCCAAATGGTTGTGTTCAAGCCTCTCTTTTTTGATCTGTTTAAGATTCTTCATCAGTTTGGGTTCACATTTTGCAGTGATGCTCAGCATCTTTAGGCTTAAGCCTCCTCCCATGCAGATCAGCATATGGCTTTGCTGCAGACACAGCCCTGGACAATATGCTGGGCTTAAAAATGTGACAGTGTCGACTTACAAAAGTTTCTTGGCACATATGTCAATACCAACTGCATGGAAATGCAAGGATCATGAGCTTTTAATGTGTTTTCCAAAGACAAATATAAATATTCCTGCGAGTCAAGCATACTTATGCAAACACTTCCAGTAAATTTATTTCATGACAGGGTCACACAGCAGCAAAACCACCCTTGTGGGTTCAACATCTCCTGTATTGCAGCCACTGTGAACTGGTGGGACTCCCATCACTTCTTATGGTTTGGGAGCATCTGCATTCAGGCAGCTGGAGCACTTAGTCTGTTTTTACACACTGAATCCAGCATGTCTCCATACATATAGAAATGCAATACTGAGCAATTCTTTTTCCCCAGGGTAAATCCATTGCGGGATCGTGCCTGGAGTCCTTCTAGCCCAGCACAGACTCCAAACTGGCCTCGACGTGTATAGAGCAATGTGGTTTTCAACAGCCTTTGCTCTGCAGGTTGCCTCCCATACAGGGCTTCCCACCATGCTGCGGGGCCGGATTGTTGCAGTGCCTGCTGCGCCGTGCTGTGCCCGACTGACAGGGACTCCAGTCTGACCAGCAGCTCCAGTGCCCGTCCGTCTTGCTGCCTGTAAACACATTAAAAAAGGAGGAAAACCCAAGTATTCAGGTCTGAAGTGCAGTGACATACTTTGGGTGGGAGCAGGGGAGGAGAGGTGAGGTGATTGTCACTGGCAGACTGTGATTTGAGCAGGATTTCCTTGTCCGTAACACCCGTGTCCAGCATATGGGTGGCTGTTGAGATCAAGGAACTTTGAAGCCAGGAAAGAGGAAGCAGCATCACCTTCCTCAGACACCAATGTCTGTTTCTTCTCTGCTTGTCTGAAAGGTTGTGGCTTGGTTTTTCTTTCCCAAAGGGAAGCTGACAGCCCTATGTACACTTTCTCACCCCTGACCAAGGCAGACAAAAGTCTCCTAACACCATAGAATCACAGAATGGTTTGGGTTGGAAGGGACGTTAAAGCTCATCTCTTCCCAACCCCCTGCCATGGACATTCACACCATTCACTAGACCAGGCTGTGTTGTGAAAAGTGCCCATCCTTTTGGAGATGGGTCATTTCAAGGCTTTTTCATTACAGTACAGACTGAGTTGTCAGGAGCATTCAATACTATGGATTATAGCAGTGCTCTTGAATGATGAGAATGCTTGATAGCTGTCATTTACTGTCATTTTTCATTTACTCAACTGGCCTTCATGCCTGGCTAGGACACTTTATTACTCCAGACAGTGCAAATGGATGTGTGTGCTCTTACTTTGTGCTGGGTGGAAAGCTGGGTTTCACATCTGCTGTAATATCGTGCTTTAAAAACAACTAGGTTTGGTCTTAAATGAGTTTTGGAACTAAAGATTTGAAGCTAAAAGTTGCCCATGCGAGTGTGTCTGTCCCTGCTGTTGATGAAAACAGGGAGCACGGGGGCTGGCCACCTTGGGAGGCTGCTCTGGGGTCAGATCCCAAGCTTTCCAAGCTCCTCATATAAGGCAGATTCCTTGGAGATCGAAACAACTCGAAGAACCTGGTATTTTTAAAGAAGCCCACTTTGCAGTCACTGAAGCAATGCTATTGAGTTCAGCTCCATAAACCATCTCCCCCTCTGCTCAAACTCCTTATTTCATCACAGCTTTGATTTTCCAGTGGTAAGACCCCAGTTTTGAGCACATGGTTGAAGGCCTGGAGCTCTGCCTGCTGGAACTGCTCTGAAGATGGATTTTTTCTGCCAGCTTCCTGTGCTGAGATTTGGAATTGGTTTTGTCACCACAAATCAGGACAAAAATACCCAGGAAGAACTGTGCCATTTTTAAAAATAAAAGAGCATGATTCAGGGTTGGCTTTTTTGCCACCCATTTGATTTTTTTAGAGTACTATATAAAGTGATAAAAAAACCCATCTATAAACGCCTGTCATTTTTCTGCCTAAAATAGGTGCTTCCCTTTAGTTAAAATGTTTCCTGGGAGGGGAGGTGGGAAATCTGGCAATGTGGCATTTTTTTTAGTAAAAGAGCATTTTTTGGTGGCACATTGCTTGAACACCAAGTCCCACTTGCTTAGGCTGACCCACTCAGTCTCCCTTCCCTTCCTACCCATCAAGGTCTGTGGGTAATGTGGGCAGCTGGGCTTGACTAGGGTGCTGCTCCTACACCCCACCTCAGCTCTTTGCAACATATTGGTAAGTCTCCAGCTATTAAATACATCCTTATTTCCACTGATTTATTTATAATAATCACCTGAGCTGCTAATTTCAGTCTCTTGTAGGGCCACTTAGGATAGGGCCACAAAAATGATCAAAGGCATGAAATAGCTCTCCTATGGAGACAGGCTGAGGCAGCTGGGGTTGTTCAGCCTGGAGAAGAGAAGGCTCTGAGGAGACCTTATTGCAGCCTTTTAGTACTTAAAAATACTGAAAGAATGGCCTATAAGAAAGATGGGGAGAGACTTCTTAGCTTGGCCTATTGCAACAGGATGAGGGGTGATGGTTTTAAAAAGAGGGGAGATTCAGGCTGGACATGAGGAAGATGGTTGCAATGAGGATGGTGGAACACTGGCACAGGTTGGCCAGAGAGGTGGTGGATGTGCCATCCCTGGAGACATTCCAGGGCAGGCTGGATGTGTTTCTGGACAACCTGATCTAGTTCAAGATGTCCCTAATCATTGCAGGGGGTTGGACTAAATGAGTTGTGAAGGTCCCTTCCAACCCAATTCATTCTGTTGTGCAGCAGCAAAAGCAATACAGAAGTGAAGGCTTGATTGATGCATGGATGCAAAGAACAATTGGTTAACCACAGAGGGGAAAATCCTGTCCCTTTGCTGCCTTTTGCCCTCCCCTGCTGTGGGTACATGCATCTTACCTTGGCGCTTCGTCTGCTCACAGGCAGGGCCTCTGTAACCTGGTTGACACTGGCAGAAACACGTGTTTCCCACCAAAACAGGTTCACCGTTGTTCTGGCATGGCCCACAGCGGCAGGCATTGAACTCCAACAGGTAATCATCCAAAGCCCGTTTCAGGTGTTGATGCTTGGTTTCCATGTTGCCGAGGTTGCTTCTACGGAGAATTTCATGGATGGGCTGCAGCTGTATAAGATAGAGATAAATGACATGGAGACAGTTTCAGCTGAGCATTAACTGTGATGCTACCACACCATTGGCAGAGAGCTGTGACACTGCTGGATAAACTCATGGCTCAGAAAAACCCCATTTGTCTTCCTTGACAGCTCCATGTACATCATGCAAATGTGTTGCTACGACTGATGAGCATCAGAAGGAAATCACCGTTCCAAAACCTCCCTCATCCTAGAGGTTTGTGCAGGATTGGCTTTTCTGGACATGCTTTGGAGTTTCAGTGTGGATTCAAATGATAAGTCAAAATACCCCTGTAAGCCAAATTTTTGCCTGTTTGCTTAGAGCTGTCATGATCTCAGGGATTCTTGCATGCTTTTGCCTTTTTGAACCAAAGTGTTTTGCTAAGAGCTTTTTGGATATCATCAAAACCTAATGCCAGCTTACCACTCAGGGTGACCAGATTGTGAATGCTGAACGTGGAGAATTTTGCCTACATACTTTTTGTCCTTCAATGCAGTGAAATAATATTGTGCCATCTACAGCTTTAAGCATATATGCTCATAACAGTTCCAGTAGCAAAGTCTAATTTTTATATACCATTCAGCAAAAATAGTCCAATTTGGTCAACTGTCATTATAGCTCACCCAACTGAATATAAATATTAAAGTGAATATTAAATCTAAAAGCTCAGGGCTGGTCTCAAGTCCCATAGTTACATATGCCCATCTGTGCAAATGCTGTGTGTCATGGTTAGGAATTGCTGGAAACTGGTCCCAGAGAGAAGCTGGGCATTGTCTCATTGTATAAGATGCAGTGAGAGTGATTTGTGGGGCTTTGGGAAGAGCTCTTAGACAAATTTGCACAAGCCTGTTTTAACAAATGAGAGGGAGCTGCTGATAAGAGCTGCTGAAGTGGACATGAGCGCTTATCGGCAGCTCTGGTTGCAGAGTGACGGCTGAGCTCCAGAGCAGCCAACAGAGAGGTCAGCACTTGGTTTACTGGAAAACTGCAGTAAGTTTTGCCCAGAATTGATGGGAACTTGTGCAGAAAGGTGAATAACCTGCATCTGAAATAACCTACCTATCAGGGCTTTCTGCCTGTGAGGTGCTGCCCAGGAAAGTTTGCAGAGTCCTTCTTGCCCTGCCAATAACACAGATAATTTATGATTCCATTGTTTTTTCTCCACCCTTTGTCAGAGCCAGGAGCAGGTGTGCTCTCAAATGAAGATGAGAGGGATGGAAGTGGTAGTATGTTTCTTTGATCGAGGTCCTCCCCTTCAACCCTCACTGCAGACTAGCAGTTGTAGCATCTCGGGGTAGATGTGGTACTCCTGACCACAGCCAAGGAGTTGTGCCCAGCTCCTCACATCTCTGCAGTCTCTACTCCTGGATTATTTGTTTGCTCTTCTGCCTCCCTTTCCACCCCCTCTGCTTGCACCCATCTCCTCTCCATCTATAGCATGCTTCAGAGATCTTTGCCCTTTGGGAAGGCAGAACTCCTTCCCCAGCCTGCTGTAAGTCCTCTTCTTATAAAGGAGGGCAGACAGCATCAGGGGGAATAATAAGAATGAATACAACCTCAGAGAGCCATTCACTGGGAAGCTGTTTGGGAACACATCAAAAACTTAACTCGGCACTAATCCAGCCTTAAGCTCCTTGTCAGTCTCCCTGTGCATGCAGTCAGTGGGAGATGTACTCCCCATTGTGAAATGAATAAGAGGTTACCAGATCAGTGGCCCATTACATTTAATCTTGTTCTGTGATGGGATCACAATAAAAATACGAAATGATCTGCTCGACTACACTTTCATTCCTTATGGTGGCAGAGTTTCTTCAACTGCAGAAAAGCCTTACCTCAAAATCAATAACAGCAGGATTATATTTTAATGACCTTCCCCAGTGACGATACATATTGCCATCCCAACTGTTTAAGAGTCCTCCGCTGTAACTGCTATCTCCACCTCTAATCCTGGGAATAATATCTTCTACAACTGCACTGTTGCTCTCAGCATCTGAAAAGTTGAATTACAGCCATATTATTTAGTTATCATTTCCACACATAGACTAGAAACTGTTTAATGGAGGGGAGATCAATTGTGCAAGGAGCTGTCAGAGAATGGCACTGATGCTGCCTCTTGGAATCAATGGGAGCTCTGGGGCTGTCTGTAGCTAGTTAAGGGATTTAAAAATCTAAGGCTTCATAGCCTCTTTGAGTACTTTTTCTTTTCAGTTTTGACTTCTTCAATAGTTGCCATGTTGCCCTTATCATCTATGCCCAGTCTGTTGTGGGTATAGGGACTGCGGCCTTCCAGCCACCCCACTGCCTCTATTTACATGCATTTTTAATCCAGGTATTGCTATCTTAATTCTTCCTCTTTCAAGAGCAATGAGGACTCCTGGAGACTTGAACCCAAAGTTGCTTTGGTCCCATGACTGGGCCTGAGCCATGGCTGGGGATGGCACCAGAGCTCCCTTCTTTGAACCCTTGTGTTACCCTACTGGAATGTCCATGCCCAAGTGGTCAAAAGAAGTGATGCAAGATGCCTTGGCAGACATCTGCCCTGATATCCTACCTGTTTCCAGAAATCTTTTCTTTGCACAGTCAGAGGATGATATGGATGCTCCCAAATGCACTTTATTCATGCTCTCTGTAAGGCCAATTGACCAGCCCATGCAGGCACTTATCTCTTCAGCGCTGATGCCTGCAAAACAGAAAGGAAACCAGTAAAATCAGTGACTCATTCTGAGTGGAAGCATAGGAATTTTCTCATTTGTGGGGCTTTTTGTTTGTTTTTTTCCTATTAACAAAGAAGATATTTAGTTATCTGCATGGCCTGCTTTTTTAAGTCAAGAGCTATTCTGGGCAGAGGACAGCCTTGCAATGGAAAAGTCAGTGTTTAATTGGGGTATATTGGGTCCATCACATAATAGGTGAGTAGCTAAGTGTCCTTACTGTAAGAACTGTGTCCTTAGAAAGTATTAGAAAAAAGTAAAGACATTAACACAAGGCTTCAGGCATGTATTTCCTTATTTGGTCTATTTATTTAAAAATACAACTTTTGTTTTAATTCTTATTTTAAAGCCTAACTCATAATTAGGATAAAGCTGGGAACAGCAGCTGAACTTGATAAATCCTCAATGATCTTCCTAAACTCAGGATCTGACCCATGTATTAGTGGCTTAAGTAGCTTCTCGACTAGCAACTTGCAATAGGTTGCTGTGTGTTGAGAGCTGCCAAAGCCTTCCTGCCTGCTGCTGGGATGCTGCTGCCAGCACTGCCACATGCATCATGAAAATATGTGACTGGAGACCCATGAAGCAACTGCAGAGGGGAGAAAGGAAGTAATGAGGTGGTTTCACCAAGGTAAGCAATGTGCATATTTCATACAGCCCGGGCTTATGTACACACTTCAGTGTGCTGCAAATATAAGGCTGTCTTCTTTAATAGTTAAAAAATACATTGATTTCAATAAATACAGGTATTGTAAGTAATAGGTAACTTTTATATTGCACTTCTTGTCAGAGGACTTTAAAGTGTTTTACAAAGCAGCCCTGTGATCAATACCGGAGTATTGAATGGGAGGCAACAGAGGTCATTGGATTTGTGCATCATGGCTTAATGGTCTAAAGACTGAACCTCCAGACAAGCCTCACTGTAGAGTGTTGTCTGCTGAATTTCCTTACCCCAGCACTGGGGAGCAGTGGCTTGCATTACCTATGTCTAAGATACTTGTAGAACACCCATAGATCTGTTTCTGCACACCCTGCAGAAGAGGCTGGCTGGAGCCATGTGGGGCATGGATCTGCCCATTGGCTTTGTGGATCCCAAAGGGTGGAGGTGCTCCTATAGTCCCTGAGAAAGGGGCTACAAGTCCTGGAGTCAAACCTGTGAGAGCTGAAACATGCTCAAGACTTCAGGGGGAATTACATCCCATTGCAAAACTGGGCTCTTGAGAAAGATTAAATGTGTAGCACTCAATTACTGCTACTAAACTGTTCAACAGTTGTAAACACAGTGGGTAAAGTTCATTCACCCACAGCAACATGAGGGATTGCTTATCTTGGTGGTGGAGTAGCATAAAATTAAACTTGAGGAACACCCTGATTAATTGATTTGCCATGGTTCCCGTTGAGTAATTATGTTCAGCGAGGGTCTGTCAATACAATTTGCTATTGGTTGCAGCAAGATCGTGTCTTGATAAATGAAAAGTGGTTATCACTGCAAAAGGGTGGCCATAGGAAATATTGGCACTTGAGAGGAGAGCCCTGGTAGAGTTTTTTATATGATATAATTTGCGATAGTTAAATGTGCTCGGCTGATAAGATTTACTGCTGCATTTTGAATTAATCAGAATATATGAAGACTCTCTCTAATTTGCTCTGTGCGTAATGTTTCTCCCATAAATGTTCTTGTAATGTGTGAGCACATTATACTGTTTTCTGCTAAATAATAGAACCATAACAATCTATTTTAAAAACAAGTAATGAAAAATATTGATGGCAGAGCAACGAGGGACCTCAACCTGACATATGTATTTATGTGACTCATGACCACATCCATGCAAGCCCTTGCAGTCTGAAAGCTAGAAATGGGTCTTGCAGGAAAACAGCAGTCCTAAGCTATGCACCAGTGAGTTGTGGTCTGTTCTTGGGTATCTAAACCCAGAAGGTGACTTCATTTTCATGCTTAAAGTCCAGTTTATGCCTATGCTTAGCTATATACTCAGCAACAGCCCAAGCTGTCTTTTGTTTAGGGAGGGATCAGCCTAGGAATCTTTTTCCTGGTCATGTGCTTTAATCACTGGTCTATAAGAAAGGAATGTTTTCTCTTACAGAGCATTTAACACATAGACTTATGGGCTAGGTGGGCTCTAAGGAAGCAGTGGTTGATCCAAAGCATGTGCCATGCTTCTTAGCCCTGGTACATCTCCAGCTATCTCCAGAGCTTCAAACTCATCTTACAAAGCTCTGATTTTAAGACCTGAGCCTATATTTTAATATCCTGATCCTGACTATTCCTCAGAGAAGGCAGATAATCCTCTTGCACACACAGCCTTCAAGCATAGCTGTGATTGCCATTAGAGAAATCAGGGGGTTTTATTAAATGCTTTTAGACAGGGGCATATCAGCCACTGCAGGTGGGAGTCCTGGGTCTATGCTGTGTGTCATAGAATGCTGCTGACTTGGTACATGTGGGCGTTCTAGCAGGGTCTGTGTTAGATGAATGTTACGGAAGCGTGCTTCATTAGAACGAAAATTACATCATCTCCACTGGGGCACATTTTTGTCTTTTGCTGAACTTCAACATCCTTCTTTCCTAAGGTATCTCATAGCACTAAATCTCCTCCTTATATACACAGCAAGCACAAGACAAAGTAAAATAATAGCCTCCCTCCACATGCTCTGGATTCATTCTTCCTCTGAAATTGGCAGTCTGCTTCCTGAAGACTTGCTTGCCAAGATCTTGTTCACTTCTACATCACTCACTCTTCAAAGTGAATAAATGGTGTGAAGAGGCATCATATTTCCAAATATTAGTTCAGGGACTTGATGAAAATTCTCTCAATCGGTAATTTCTTGTGGAAAATTGGCCTGGTTAATACTCAGTATGGAGTGCACAGTTATCCGAAGTGCTGCTGGTACCAAACTGTTTCAGACCGGGGCAGAATTTGGGGCAGAACCATGGAAATTAGTGGAATTACAGCAGTTCATACCAACTGCAGTAATTTTCACCTCTTGTCCAAGATCATGATTTTCTTTTGCATACATGTCCAGCCTAGAGTTACCAAGGAGCCTTACGCTCCACAGAATGGAAGGATGTTCCATAGGGGAAGTGGGATCTATTGCGTTGTCAACACCTTTGCAAAAGTTGACAATCTGGTTCATGTACTAAAGTATGATGTTATTGTTCTGCATCTTATTTTTTGGATTATGAAAAACGTTATGGTTTGGCTCACCACTAATGCCTGTTCTTATTCTGTAAAAAACTGTGGTGGATATTTTATGTAAATAAGATTTAGAGGTATGGCTTTTCAGCCTCATACACTCCAATATGTTGAGAACTGGAGCTAGCAGAGGTCTGTTAGTCTTCAGGTATGACAGTAACCAGAGCAAAGTGGTAGAGGTGTTGATAACAGTAGTGTTTTCTTTCCATTTACAGGAAATTGAAACCCTCACTATCAAGATGCTGAAACAAGAGTGGGCTAATTTGTTTTAGTCTGCATGATTTGGAGTCCTTGAGCAGTCATGGAAATGGCCAGAACAATGACTGTAAGAACCAAGAGAAGTTTAGAGAAGTGACACCGAAAGAAAGGGAGAAAATGCTAAGGTTCCTTCCTAAACTACCAAAATCCCACCCAGATTCTGCTGAAATTTGATCAGGAAGCACATTTTATGACACTCAAGCTTATCCCCTGCGTTCTGGCCAGTAGTGCATCCATCTTGTGAACAGCATGCAGATACCTCTGCCTCACTCCCACTGTGCATTTTTTGGGCTTGCAATGCTTATGTGTCTATCTTGTGATGGGACATGCCAGCCAGCTCAGCAAAGAGGTGCCAATGAGCACCCACTCTCCCAGGGCTCACGGAGAGAATGGCAGGTGGGACCAATCAGAACCAGATGGGCATGGGTCTGCTCTGGTGGAGTGGAACCATGCCTTGGTCACCAGGTTGGAAATGCCTGGCATTGAGAAGAATGTTGTGAATAGAGAGTATCTTGTAATTTTCTAACCTTTTCTTCTCATTTCCTCCTTGTTAATAACAAGGATGTACTCAAAGACGCCTCCCATTGTGCCAGATGTTATGAAATGGGTACCATAGTCATTGATGAATCTGGCATACATGCCATAGTTATAGGTGTCTGGAAGCTCCTGCAGGGAGAGCAACACATCTTCATCCAAAACAATGTTGTCCCTTCTCATCTTGAAACGGGCTGTCTGCACCTTTGTCACACCTCTAATGAAAACAACCTCCTGCAGGTAAAGAAAAGAGGAGCTGCCATTCAACATACATTTTAAAATAAAATAAAATAAAGTAGAAGTAATTTCTGATCTATAGATTTGCAGAGGAAAGCCTGAATCTCTGCCTGTCAGTGTATGTTGAAGGCAGGGGGAAAAGCCCAGGTTTAAATTATATTGGTGGTAACTCTTTTAGAGTGAATCTTTCTTGCGTGCTGTGTGAGGTGAGGGCAAGGCCATGGATTTGGGTTTTTTATGTGTGCATATGATGAGAATCAGGCTCCACATGATTCCCCTCCATCCTCCATTTCTGCTGTTCCTTTTTCCTGTTTTCCTTTCCATAGTATTAATTCCTTTTTGCCTTTCTCACAGCCTCAATCAGTGATGCAGGACAAAGGCTCAAGGCAAGCCAAGCCCAGCCCCGGGGAGAGGAAGATACTGATTGTGGAAGGATTTCCTGTATATGCCACCAGCTCCAGGACTCCTCTTCTGGATGAGCCATTGACTCCACAAGGCTCCAGTGCAACTAGAACAGCCCTTTAAATGATTCCTCCAATAATTGATCATTGTTTTGCTGTAAACATCATGTGAGTCTAGACAAGGGCACAGTAAATGCTATAATGGTGCCCATTTCAAGCAGCTTTTAAGGGCGTTTTAACTCAGAACACTATCAAAGTAATTCTTCTTTATTGTTTTCTGTCAGTGGCCACAAAAGAAATAGAGACAGGGCATGGTAAATGTGGGAAATGCCGGCACTCATGTTATTAGATTGAAAAGAGATCACCACAGCTAGTCTGTGATGTAAACCCACTATGAGAAATATACCCTATTACTGGGTATCCTTTTTTCAGTGTGCTATTTTAACCGCCCATAAGAAGTAGCATATTTCAGCATCATAAGGCAGCTTGTATTAATTTGAGCAAAATATATGTGCTACCAGAGATCATTCCCTGAGGACAACTGTTTTGATCAGCATCTTGATATTTCCTCCTCCCTCATCGTCACTTTAAGCATTTTTTTATTTATGTGCTTAATGTAGCCATGAAACAGGATGGGGGGGAGATAACATGTGTTGTGGTACTTCGTAATTCAATTTTATTCCCGCTCCCTGTTTGCTAAACCATAATAAGAACAACAAACAGGATTACTAACGATGATACATTTGCAATTACATGAACAAATTAAGGTACAATTACTATGTGTTAAAAAATGCAATTGAGAAAATCAACTGACATAAGTTACAGCCAGCCCATGCGATGCACAGATGACACAACTGGAGCATTATGCATCACTGATTTGTTTTCTTTTACCTTTGTAGCGTATTGTGTGAAATTCTTCAGGGATCCTTTGCCACCTGATAAAGTGAAGCCCAGGTCTAACTGAAACGTTGATGCTGTAGACCCGATTCCAATGGTAAAGCCTTTTGTTTTGGATTTATCACTTTTAAGGGCATCAAGCAGATCCTTTGAATCATCATAAAACTCAAAAGTGAATCCAGAATCAGCATGAGCCTAAAGTGAAAGGAGCAGAGATGAATTTTTAGGTACTTCTCCATTTTTAATCTCTATTTTTTTAAGGAGCTAATGGTGCCTCTGTTGGAGCCTGGGATGGTCCTGACAGCACCAACACTGACTGCAGTGAATGTGGAATAAAGAATTAAGCTACATGCGATTTCATTTGGAAGTATGTGAGAAATGTGGATAAAGTTTCATCAGTTTCTAGGCAGGGGAAAAGCTTGTGTTTAGCCAACTCAAAACAGTGCCATCACAGCCAGAGCTGGTAATGGTACTTATTAAGCTAGCTTGACACTTCCCATTATAAAACTCTCCTTCCAGTTCTTTACAGCTTTGCCAGATCCTAACGATTTGGAGTGATTTTTTTGTCTCCAGCTTGCTTCTGGATGAATTTATTTAGGAAAAGAAATCCAACAGCAGAGATCCAGCTGCTTGCAATGGCAGTGCTAGAAAACATTGTTTTGTCTGTGTTTTAGAGCACTGACCTTTTCTTTGACAGCTCTACTTTGCTGGCATGTGGAATTGAGCAAGCTTGCTGAATTCAGGCAGTGCCATTTGCCATCTCTTTAAAAAGCCAGTTAAATAATTACCAACACTGAAGAAAGCATCTCACATTAACATGACTTCCTAGATCCAGCAGGTAGATACTTCTAAGTCAAGATGCATATGGAGCATGCTCATGGTGTCTGACAATGGTGCAGAAGTATTTCCACCACTAGCAGCAGGTAAAAGGGAAAAGAAAATATGGTTCATGTGGTGGGTCTGTCTGGATTCAAACTGGGGAATAAGAGGCACAGGGAACTGTCTGCTGGGAAGGGAAAGGCACTTGCATTAAAGCTGTGGCTGTAATATTCCCTTGGAATAATGTGTTTTATTAATTCATGTCAAAAAGTGTGATAAATGTTTAACAGTGTGGCAAAGGCACCCACTTAAGACATGGGAGTCCCAGGTTGAATTCTTGCTCTGCTTAGTTCAGTCTCCAACACCAGATATGATCCCACAGAGTATAGGCATTGTGAAACATGGTGATGGCTTTCAGGATCTGTCTCACTCAGAATTTGGATTTATGTCCCTTGTAGCCATGCCAAAGACTTAAAATGCTTTCAAAGACTGAACCAGTAGCATTGTTCCCATTTTACACATGGCCAAATTCATCCCTAGGGAGGCAAGTGGCTCGTGCAAGCTCTACAGCTCATTAATAGCAGAATTTAGAGAAAACACATTTCTCTTGGCTCTTACTAGGCCAGAGTAAACAGTGGTGATACCTGAATGATAAAGCATGTTAGTTCCTTGATGTGCCATAAAATAGCATTTATATCATCGATTGATTGCCTGTTGCCTTGGGGACAGCTTGGGTACCTGGAAAGGCAGCCTATAGTGAATGACAAAATGTACCTAATGTCTTTATGGGAAGTTTAGCTGGGAAAACATTGCTAAATTTGATCACCCAAAGGACTTACTAGGAACTGGTATATGTGGAAGTTGTAAGGTTTGCGGAAATACTTCTCATCATCTCCGTAGTACAGACGTTCACATGCAGCATCATACTTCAGCTCCCGCCACTCTCCGTTGTAGACATACTCACAGTGGCCTCCAAAAAAATTAGGGTCATATATGTACTGTCTCCCTTCCTGTGTTAGGATATTGTATCTGGGAAAGAATTAACATTCAGGAGGTTACCCATAGCTCCAGTTTTATTTCCTCAACACCCTCTGTCACTGTTTCTGTTCTCCTCGCACTTCAAGTTACCTATCCTCAGGTCTCTGCCTTTGGATAGCACCTAAAATCTTTGGGTTTGTTATCTCCTTGCTATCTGCTTCCCAAAGCTAACAGGACACAAAGAGCCATTTTGTTTCCAAACATTGGTTTGGACTCATATACTAGAAATGGGAGAAATCCGTAAAGGTGTCCAGTCTATCCCAGCAAGAGCAGTTATGAAAGTTCCAAGGTCCTGGAATTCCTCCAGGTTCCCCGTGGGCCTAATGCATCTCACTGTCAGAAATTGTTTCCTGGCATTCCCTGTAATTGTTTTCTATCTTAATTTCATCTTCTTCCCTTTAATAATGGCCCTGTTTCTCAGGGGAGTTAGCACCCTCCCCAGACTTGCAGTCTGCTTGTGCTTTGCCAAGTCTCTCACTTATTTCCTTATGCCTCTTTCTTCCTGCTCCTCAGCCATCACAGCTGCTGCCCTCTGAAATCTGCCTATTACTTAATATTCCCTGTAATTCCATGGCTCCAAACGAAAGCATTATTCAAACCAGACAGCAGCATTGCTCCTCACAACAGGAACTTTTTAATGGACAGAAGTACTTACCCTGCATATATTCATGTGGAGCTCAGGCTCTCTTCCTTGAATTGTGCTCTGAAGTCCTAATTCCTGTAGTTAAACCTTCTCCTTAAGAATTAATGCCACCAGGATGCTGCATCTCCAAAGTCTACTGTTTGCTTTAATAGATTGATTTTATCCACTGGAAAAAGCTGTGAGATAACTGGGATATATGTTTGCAGGAGTATAAAGGGGGCATCACAAGTACGGAGTGACTGGGAGATGCCAAGATCAATAGTAAATCCAAGACAGAATTTGAAAGATAAGCTGGGATGAGCCCTCCTGCTTCCCTCATTGCTACCCATGGTTGTGTGGGACAGTACCTCTCCTCTGGGCTTTGTACAACACCTTATCAGTTCATGGAGCACTGCAATTACTAAGGAAATGCAATATGGAACACTTAATCCTGTTTTGATTGTGAGAATAGCAGCTATTGATTAATTACCTACCCTTGGACTGCTTTTTCTGACCCTGGGATTGAGAACAGATGTTCACAAGGGCTTTCAATATCTTCATCCTCACAGTTATCCTCATCAGACCCATCTCTGCAGTCTGGCTCCCCATTGCACACAAGATGTCGTTTAATACAGCGACCTAAAGGCACAGATACAGGTGATCTCACTTATCTGCCCTTCAGAAAACCTTTTCTGCAGCTTGCACTGTTTGTGCTGTTCTCCACCCATATCCTGGGGCCACAAGAAGTCCCTCTGGGTGTTAAACACAGGGCTTTTACATTGGGAGCTTGATTTTCCCATCTCCTTCAGGGCAGGTTTTCCTTTGCAAACTGCAGTGAGCACATCTCGGAGTCCAAGCTGACAGCTCCCATGGGATTCCGTGGAGTGGGAGTCAAATCAAGGTCACATCTCTGGCCTGATTTTATTATCTAACATCATGCTCCTGGAAAGGAGCTACAGGAAGCAATAGCTTCTCCGCTTGGCTCAGGGAAGTCAGCTCCATCTGATTAAAGTGCAGTTTTGCCTCTTCCCTTTGCTGGAGGTATTCGGGAAGTTTATTACAATAATTATAACTCAAGAATGGATGTTTGCAGGAAGGAAAACTCGGAGGTGCTTTCCCTTCTGGGAGTGAGGAGAAAGCCTTGGCATGACATTTATGGGCAGAGGGAACTGATCCTTTACACTTGCTACCATGGGACAAAGAAATCTGGAGAGGGACTTCTTACAGGGTAGTGACAGGACAAAGGAGAATGGCTTTAACCTGAGACAGGGGAGATTTACATTTGATATTAGACAGAAGCTCTTCCCTGTGAGGGTGCTGAGGCGCTGGCACAGGGTGCCCAGAGAAGCTGTGGCTGCCCCATCCCTGGCAGTGTTCAAGGCCAGGCTGGACACAGGGGCTTGGAACAAGCTGCTCCAGTGGAAGGTGTCCCTGCCCATGGCAGGGGTTGGAACTGGGTGAGCTTTAAGGTTCCTTCCGGCACAAACTATTCTGTGATCTTATGGTTCTATGATGATCTTCTCTAGCTGATGAGCTGGTCACAGAGCTGGCACATAGTTGTAAATGTCAGTAGAATTCTCATTAAATACTCAAGATGGGAGTTTGAGCCATTTGTGTAAAAAGAGAAATCTGTCAAGGCTAGTGAAACTTTCAGAGAACAGCCGTATTATATCCCAATCCTCAGAGCTGGGGATGGCTAAAAATAAATAAATCACCCCAACAGATTGCTTGTTGGATTTATGACTGAACTATGTCTTTTGTAAGGAGAGAAAGTGGTGTGTTGTGGGCGCGTTGGTGCCCATGGAAGGGAGTGCGAGCATGTCGCACAGCAGTTGGAGCAGAATATTTCTACTCTCTTTGTTCCACTGAAAAAATTAACCTTTTCCATGTTGTACAGCCTTCTTTCCTAGATAGATCTGAGTAGAGCATGGGTGGATTTCTATGAAAGTGGGGGGAAAAAAAACAAATAAGGGGAAATTTGCTGCTTTCTCTTGCATCAGTTCACCATCCTGCTGGCTGGTTGGCAAAGCTCTGCCCATGGTAATACCATGGACAGTTATTACCCCAGGTCTGTCCACCCAAGACCAAAACCTCTTTGGCAGGAGTTTGTGCTTGGTTCACTCACCTGTTTCCTCACACTGAAAGTCCTTCCCACAGCTGGGGGGTCCAGTGCATGTCTTCTCGGTACGGCAAGCTTGCTCATCCCAAAGATGCCCTGTGCATTGCCGCCCTGCAAACCGCGCTGGCTGCACCAGCGTCCGGTACCGGTGCTAAACCCCACAAGAGAGAAAAACATCACCAACACCTAACTTAGATCCCACCAAGACATCACCTCCTCAGGCTATAAAGCAATTAAAGCTATTGCTTTTATCTGTATTATTATTCTTTTTGTGGCCCAAAGACTTTGTACATGATAAATAGAGGAGAGGCGGCAGAGAGGTAGAAATGCAGGAGGTTTGCTTGAAGTTCACACAAATGAATTTTGAAGGGGCTGGAATAATTGGTTTTAAAAATCTTTTCCCTATTTTATACCTTGGAAATAATAAATATATTTTCCAGTTACACATGCTTTGTCCTGGAATGTAACAGGCTCAGATGGACACAGACACTAATTACAGCACTGATCCCACACTATTTCTGATGGATTATTAATGAGAATTTGCTGATCTTGAAACTAGGAAATAAAAAGGAAAGAGAGAAAAGCCAAATCATTTACTGATTATAAGCACAGGAGAAAAAACTTCAGGGATATAAACTCAGTAGAAAGCAAAATTATATCAGGTATTTGAAAAGAAATTCTTGAATTATGAAGATGTGAATGATATAAAAAATTAAGAACCAGAGCTGATGAATGAAGGCTGTTTCTAATATCTTTTTATTGGAATATTTGCATTAAGAATCAGCAGATACTTAATTAAATCTGAGATAGAAAAGGAAGAAAGTCTTGGGCAAATATTCTGGCTGGATTCTTCCACCATTTGCCTTGATTTTGTATCTTGATGTTCTGCTGCCTTAAAGGAATTTATTCCCCAGTTTATACCAGGGTAAGAGTCTTTTTAGTAGAGGAGCATCTCCATCATATTTGGATGAGTTTACTAGATGCTTCAGAATGATTAATATGTATAATATATATAATTAATGTGTGTACATCCTCATCACAGACACATCTGAAGATAAATGAATACATTACAGTGGAGTCTTACTTTTTTCTCTTGGCAAGGAAAGCAATCAGTCCATTCTGACCACTGGCTCAGCTGACAGTCAACAGGAGCTGGAGAATTAACATCTCTGCTGCTTCTTCTAAGGAGTGGAAGAGATAGCAGGAGGGTCTTTGAAGTTGTGTCTCAAGGAGGGGTGAAGAGTAGCAGGGAGAAAATGATCAGTGTGTGGTTTTCCACTGGGAATCTATTTTATGGGAAATGGGAAGTATCGCTTAGCAGGGATGGCTGTACCACTCGAGATGCTCCATCTGAGTATTCAGCATCAGAAGTGGTCAGGGGCAGCAAGTGGAGGACCTGAGGATTTTAGGTTGGGTTTCTGGCTCTCCCAAGAGATCCTTGCCCTTCCCAATAAGTGGATTGCAATAGAACCTATATATGTCTTATATATAAGACCAAACACACTGAGTAAATAGAAGGAATATCAGGAAGAGGCAGGTTTTAAGGAAAGGCTTCTTCTTTTGCTTTCTTCTCAGGAGCACATCACAAACTCCAGAAATGATGTTTTGTTACCTTCAGCCTGTTCTGAAACCTACTGAATCAGATTCCCAGAGGCTTTGTGGAGTGGTGGGAATGGCTGCACCAACAGTGCTGAGAAGGGAAGGTTAAAAAGCCATGTTAACTATGAGAATTTGTTTGTTGACTGCTTCTAAAAGGAAACAAATTCTGACAAGAGGAAAATAACTAAAAGAAGATTATAAAGCAGAAAATGGCAAGGGTTCTGTATCCAGAAGCCCTTGGATCAGACTCTCTTCACATACACTGAATATCACTATACAACAGCAACAAAATACTTCTCTTGCCTTCCAGCCCAGAGTTTATGATCTCTATTTCTGTCGCTACTCCTACAGTCTTTATTTGTATGCTGCCTTTCTTTGTCTTGAGGAGCAGTCTGTGGCTTGCTAAAACAACTCTGCATTTGCCACAGCCTTTGAAGCATTTTGAGGGGTTATTCTGAGCCAGATGCTGTTATTAGTAGTATTATTACTATTATTTTGGTGATTAACTAATGAGCAATCTGTTTTACTTACAAGCCTGCAGTCCAAAGAGAAATATTGATAATTGCTAGAGGTATAGGGCACAATGGGGCTGTAGAAGAGACACTTACTAAATGAAAGCCCCAACAGCTCAGCAAGGGAGCCCACAGATGCAGATAAGTGTGTGAGATAAAACCCCACCGTGGCTCCAGGAAAACAACAGGAGCCTGCAGACAAACACGAAGCTGGAGGACACGCAGGTATTGATGCCTTTTTGCTCTGACAGGAGGATTTGTGGGCTGTATCCTTCAGCACTTCACAAAGGGCTTAATTGGCTCACCTTCGATCGGATTTTACATTTACCTCTTCATTATTCTGCCTTGTTTGATAAGTTCATCAAACATCAAAAATCTCGTCTTTGTTCATTTTCAAAAGGGATTATCGGAATAAGCCTTCATAATTAAGTGTATCGCTACCCTTTTTTTTTCCCTTTCCGACTTCTCCTTGTCTCCATGTTCCAATTATCACTGATACCCTTTTTGATCCTTCTAAATCATATTTGCCTTTAGAACAAGGCTGAAATTAACAACTGTAGGAAAAAAAACCCAACTGTTTTCCTAGCATAACACTATCGCTTTAGAAAAGAAGTAACTTGTTTATTCCCTTCCTTCAAAGCCAAAGTGACACTCCTATAGGTTAATAATATTGTTTGGGAAAAAAAAATGAGGCATGAGGATCCGGCTTGGGTTGCAGATTGAGTTATTCCCATGCACTTGTTAACTTCCCATTGGCAAATGCAGCATAATTATAATGAAAAGGAATATAAACCGTATTCACTCGTAAATCATCCTGTACAGGGAATTAATTTCAAGTGCCCAAACCCAGTATGGTAATTTTGGTAAGGGAGTTTAAGAAGGCTTAATAGTCATCTGTGAAAGAGAAACCATTGTGCAAACAATTCCTATAAGAAGGAATTACGATGCCTAGCTTATGCTTTGGACAACTGCCAATATGTTTTTTCCCTGGTAGCTGTTTACAGAGAGCACAGTGTGCACATGCCTCATGTCAGGGCAAAATTGATGGCCTGACTGACTTGTCTGTAATTTCTATATGTAAAGTTGGGGGGGAAATGGACTTACCTCTGGGAAGGCAATGCCTCAAGCTCTCTGTGCGCTGTAGCTGTGGCCTGACGTGCTGTTAAAGCTAGTGAGCATATAGACAGAATCAAAGGAGAAAGCTGACACAGGCCCCACCACATGGTTTCTCCATATGTAAATGTTTGCTATAGATTAGCTGCAGATCTTTAGGCTCCAGGATGCTGCAGGGCAAGCATTGCTAGAAGCAGCGTGGAGGCCACTGGACTCCAAAACACTGAGGTAAATCATTGACACAGATCAAATCACAAAGAATCAGGACATATCCTAGAGGTCTTTGCCCTTTCAGAGAGAAATTCCCAGTTTTCTGGCAGGGGAATTTATTAAACTGTGTAAATGTTTCCACATTAAAGTCAATCAAGTCCTATTGCAGCAGTGTGTTCCTTGTCCAGCCTGCACCCTCCTTTTAATCTGAAGGAGGAGGAAACTCATTTTCTTTCCCACAGTGACTTAGCTGTAATCTTGGTGTGTCTGGTTGCTGACCAGGGAAAAGCTTCCCAGGACAGCAAATTGAAGTTTATCATAAAATTGTGTTATGAGCAACACGCACCTTCCAGATACATCAAGGTAATGTCAGTTCAGCTTCTTCCCACTTGCCATCCCCCAAAGATAGCATCCCATCTCCAAAGCTGATGTGAGTTATCACTTGGCTTTTGGATGGTCCTATACAGTCAGGAATCTCTTTGTTTTCTAAAGTGATTTGGGGTGAGGAAGATGCCCCCTAAATCTGAAACTGTGCCTAACCCATATGCTGTGCAAACCCATCTGTTAGTGGTGGCTCTAATGCTTTTAGGTGGTTGGAATCTTAACACGGAAGTAGTGGATGTGCAGAAGTGTAAGACAACAATACCAGAAAACCAAGAACACCGTGGGTTGTTTACTATTAAGATGAAAATATTTAGTTTTCATGTGCTGGAAGAAAGGAAAAATGGCCATTGGAAAGACACTTGGGCATTCTATAGCCAAGTTGCCGCATACCTGTTTCCTCAAGCATGCACATAGCCTGCAGAATTCCCCTGAAGACTTGTGGGCAGGCACAAAACCACAAAAGAAATCTGTAACTTCATCAGATATTAGTTTTAAATAAAGAGTAAGAGATCTATGGAGACTTGTGTTCAAACAGGGGTCTGTATTTCCCTGCTTTTTCTTCTGCAGTAAGTGGGCTGAGATGCTTCACACATAAATGAAGTGTTCCCAGTAGACAACTGGAAGCTTGAACTTCAATAAATTCAAGAGAAAGCATAATTATTATAGGAAGAAGCTGATCTTACACCTATTAAACAGACAGTGAATTGTCCTCTGTCCACAAAAGACTAGGAGAGAAGTGTCGCTTTGTGCATTTCCCAAATTAATTGCAAAGCTCATTTCAATAGCTGGTATTGTGTATTATCAAATAAAAGGATCTCTTACCATGTTATTTTAATGTAATTAAAGTTCAGAATGACCCTTGGGCTTGTCTTTGCAAAACATGTAGAAATATAGCACATGGGTAAACTGTAGTGAAATGAAATGAGACCTGCCTTTCTGTGACCTTCGAGAGTATGTTAAGGTAATCCCTTACCTACTTCAGATGGGTTCAGAAAGTTCTTCTTTCTTCTACACAATAAGAACTCAAATAAGGGTTTTAATATATTTTTTAATATACTATTAAACCTAAATTGCTTTTTCCTGGGATAAAAGCAAGAGATTGGAACTGGCCTGAGGCAGTCACCACCATTACCTCCCTGTTACGCATTCCAGCCTCTCTGCTTATCACTGTTAAGACAGAACGACATTAAAAGGTTTTAGAATATGTATAGAGGTCTGGTAGGGATGGATGTCACTGTCCCCATGGTTAGAACCTCCCTGGCCATCTCCCAAACCTATCTTTGGTTCAGACTCGGGCCATGCTGTGATATAAATGTCTGCTTGCACAGTCAAGTGCCTCCTCAGCATCTAAGCAGGACTGCCGAAGCATTGTATCTTTTCATCTCTGACAGCAGCGTCAGAAACACCACATATATATAATGAAAGTTATTTGTGCCACATCTCCCAGGTAAAAGGCTGGGCTGGTTTGTGCAATCAGGCACAACAACAATTTCTCACTGATAGGTGAGCTTGCTTGGGGGGAGGCAGGCGAGAGAGATTTAATCAGCAAGCAAGGCACACTGCGTTAGAGGTGAAATTAAAGAACCTTTCTTAAAGGAGTTATGTTCCAAAAGTGAGTTATATAAAAGTTATGGTTCCATTTATAACGTTATGAATTGGAATTGTCTAGAATGTCTATTGGATCCTTGCCTCTAAACCTCTGAATTAACTCTGAATCTCGGGCATGCAAAGCCAGATAGCAACACAGTCACCTTCAGGAGGATGAGGAACTGGGGCTTTTCAGGAGCATGGACATAGGGGCTATGAGCAGGCTGGGCTGAGCATCATCACCTTGTGACTATTCCCCTCACAAAGCAATTTTCCCTGACACCGAAGAGCTCTTCCCTGCCAACCTCTAATTAGAAGACACGTAACTTGTCATTTACAACTCTTCTGTGTCTAAAATCAGGGGCAGTTGAACTCAGTGTAAACAAACCTGATCACCCTCTTTTCCTCACTCACAGCAATACAGGATTTTGTTCCACTACAAAAGGTCTCTGCTTCAGATATACTTGGCCCAACAAGAGGAATTAATTTCTGTGTGCAGAATGCATTGATCTTTTAAATAGCACCTGAACAGCACATTTGGTAATGTGTCTGTCTACAAGAACCTAGCTTTAGGGTGAAGTTATATTACAAGAGCTAACATAATGTTGTTGTTGTCCAGCAATTTGCATTTGTACTTTCTTTATACATGGGGTTTTATTTTTAGTATAGTCATATAGTTTTTGCTGCAGGGAATATAGTTATTTAAAAGAATAATCTTTTTAATGCCAATATTCTATTTATAATTTTTTGTCATACATTATCCATGCACTACTGTAAATCTGAATTTCGTTCCTGACTTGAGGACCACAAACATCTAAAGGCAGAGCCCTGTTCCTTTTTATTCTCTTCAATACCTCATACCCACAAAGTTGTATCTGAGCTTCTTGCTGTCATGCATTAAGCAATGTGACTGACACCTGTCATGTGCTGTTTGTTCCCTTGTGGTTCCCCAGGGAAAAGCGCAGAGCAGACAGCCTTTCATTCAGAGGTAGGGTGGTGTTTTTTAAAACACAGAGTTTGCTGCAGTGCTCAGGGGTTATAGAGATGTTAGACATGGCAAGATCAAGAAATGATGCCTAGCAATTGGAGCGCTGCCCTTGGAAAGTTTGCCATTTCACACGTGCTTTCGCAGCACACATGGGCTTTCTCAGCTCGTCCTCTCTGCAAGCGCTGGAAAGCTTGCTCTGCAAAGCAGCTTGGTAAAATAACATCTGTTTTGCCAAAGAAGCAAAGCTGGTTATCAAAGTCTTCATCTCCGAACTTCAAAATCCCAGCAGAGGATACCTGCAAGAGCAGGGTTTAGATTTGGAAGATGGCTATATATTGTATAGAAAACCGAAGACTCAAGTAGAAGCATTAAGAAATGTAAGACAGATGTAATGTGTTTGCTATAGTTTATGCTGTTGAGCAGATGCTCTGTTAGATGATGTTTCTGTGGTCCTGAAGGCTTCATGCCCATGTGCATTTCATTATTGCAGGGCAGAGAAAGGCTGTACCTGACCCTGGTCAACATCTCTGTGTCAGTGGGATGAAAGCAAACACTGCCTTCAGATGCTGGCAGGAGTGGTCACTCTCACAGTGATGGTCCCACTCCATAGCTGTGTCCTGACCACCTCTGCAACCAGCAACATGCTTTTTCTCTGTGCATTAGCTGTGCATCTTGTTTATCCATAGAATCATTAAATTACTTGGGTTGGAAGGGTCCTTAAAGCTCATCTAGTTCTAATCCCCTGCCATGGGGACACCTTCCACTAGAGCAGCTTGCTCCAAGCCCCTGTGTCCAACCTGGCTTTGAACACTGCCAGGGATGGGGCAGCCACAACTTCCTGAGGTTTATCTGGTTTTCGTCCACAGCTTAATTCTCTGGCTAATGTGTGCTCACAGTGAGGTCATGCCTTGTAAGGACCAACAAAGCTATGTGTCATTTATGTGTGTTGGGCATGTGTCTGTTACTGAACCCAGTGAGTGAAGAGAGATGTGAAAAAGGTCCACCTAAGGACCAGAAGAAGTTGTGACTGCTCCATCCCTGGCAGTGTTCAAGGCCAGGTTGAACAGAGCCTTGGGTAATATGGTTTAGTGGGAGGTGTTCCTGCCCATGGCAGGGGTTGGAATTAGATGATCTTAGGGTCCTTTCCAACCCTAACTATTCTATGATTCTATAAGCACAGCTTTAGTGCTGGACATGTCAGTTCTCATCTGATGTCACTGAACACTGAGCTGGTCAGGTAACATGCCTTCTACAGTATAAGCAGCCTTGAACACACAAGCAACTATAGGGACTATATTGCTAAGAAAGAAGTATGCCCTTAAGTGTGTGACCAAGGCCATATTGCAGAAACAGCCTGGTAGTTTAGACAGGTAAAAAACCTGACACATTACAAGGCTTTTAAATTCATTTTCTTAACTGTTACAGTGCTTCAATTGAGCTGATCTTAAAGCTTCTGAAGGAACCAAATGGGTACCTACATTGGCTCCTCCTAAAAATCACTTTGTCCCGGCCAGTGAAAGGGAGTGTTAGCTTTTTGAATGCAGGGATCAATAGTATTGCATTTTGTTATATTTCTTATTAATGCAAGTGATGCAAGACCAAGCAAGCGGCTCGATGGTGGAACAAGTGATCCTATCTCCCCCTCTGCTGGAAAACCACGATATAACCTCCTGGCAGAAAAAGGATGAGATGTGTGGGGAACCCGGCTGGAGTGACTGCTCTGGCCCTCCTGGGGACAGAATACAGCATACAATCTGAGCTATAATCCCCCCTAACACAAGGTTGTGCTCTTCCCTCTGCTCTTGTCCATTTTCATGGGTTCTGAGGTGTTTTCTCAGATATACAAACCCCACTGTATTGGGTCCAGCAGCAGTCATTTCCCTCACGCTGCGTCACATCCCCTTCCCACAGTGCTGACCGACATGCAGGGCCAGTACTCTCACAAGGAGATATCACTCCTCAGATCATCCCCAATCCATATTATGACACTGGGCTAACATCATCACCTATTATGTGATGGGCAATACCTGAATTCAGTTGTCATCCAAAGAAGACTGGATTGCCCCAGAATTTCCCTGGTCTACACCAGTCACACTGCCCCGCCTTCCTAAAAGCCTGAAATATTAGGGATAAATCATATTCCTAAATAAATCATGTTCATAAATAAGCCATATGGCAGGGGGGGTTGGAACTAGACGATCTTTAAGGTCCCTTTGAATCAAACCATTCTTTGATTCTATGGTTCTGTTCCTAAGATCTACTGTTGCTTCTGGTCTCTAGTAGCAGAAATAAAATCAAATCAAACTATCCCAAATCTATGGAATGTACCTATAACATATAACAAATACCACTGGTCACTAAGTAACTAAAGTGAATAATGCAGGGACAAGAAATCTGCTGAATGCCATGCTTGCAGCCCTCGGACTGCTGTATCTATATAAGATACTAACTGCACCACTGCAAAAAAACCCAATCTAAATCATAAAGTTTTACATTTTTAAACAGGCTGAAATTGTTTGTTCTGGGAGATTTTACATGCTTAGGAAGTGTTTTGTGCTGTTGCTCTCAGCAGTGGTGTTTGGTTTTATCCCAGTTAGGGTTGTGCCTGGGAATGCCGGTTCTGGGTCAGTGCCTTTGATACACAAACCTAGCCCAAACGCTGAGCTCCCGCTCCACACTGCTGCCTGTAAGAGGCGGTGAACAAGGTGGTCATTGTGTTTTACAGGGACATCATCATTCATGGCAATTTGCATCTTGGTGGGGACCGATGGGAGGCACCAGCACTGCGGGCAGAGGTGGGGCAGGAGGGGAAGGGCTATCCAAGTCATTACCTGCCCTCCCTCTGGATGTCGGAAAGGGCATTAGGTCCTGTTTTGTCATCTCCTGACGTATCCGTCTAGGTTCTCTAAGGAAATTGTGCCATATGGCCTGTTAAAAGGTGACTTACATAGAGCAGCGCCAGCTCTTTTACCGTCAGGCATTCCCCAGGAAGGTCCAGAGCCAGAGAAAAAAGCCGGTTTCCACTTCTGTGGTGTTTGATCTACACAACACCACGGCTACGCTGTGCTCCCCCTGCAGTTATTAGAGCCTGGTGCGATTTATGGCAGCCCTGGGGCTGCTGGCAAAGGGAGGTGAGGCAAGCGGGCTCCCACCAGGGCTAACACTCACAAAATGTGTGTCTTAAAGAAACCTTTGGCATTTTTCTGTTTATTTTTAGAGCCTGCACAGAGAAATCTGCCCCGTCCTTTTCCCCAGGACACGGCTCTGAAGTCACAACCTCCTGATTCTCCAACAGTGCTTTAATTCACGGCCTGTGTTCTTACCACTGGGCGGGTCATAAATCCTCCCCAGCTACCTGTACACAAAGCTGGCATTCATTTTTCCATCATGCCGCAACTCCAGCCCTGACTTTGGGGACTTCCCTGCCAACTCTCAGCTCGGCAGGACCCTCCTTTCTTCTCCAAGGCCCCCACATAGCAGTGGGGCTTTTCATGTGGTGAGGAATGAGACTGGTGCCTCGAGTCATGTCTGCAACAAATTAATTGGGTTCCCCCCACACACCCCTATTTCTTTTCCCTTTTTTCCAGCTCTCCTCAAGCTTGGTACTGGAAAGCAGGGTCAGGTTAGGCTGTGAGGGCATTGGTCCCACTCTTGAAAGCATTAGGGATGCTTGAGGCAAGGCTTTCCTCCATGCCCATGGGCAAGAGAGGGAATGTCTGTCCATGACTCATGTATCACAACCATTACCTTCAAATCAGTCGAGAGAAATCACCTTCAGACAATCATGTGTACACGGGTCCTACGTATGCACATCAGATCCTACACACGATCATAAACACATCAGATCCTACATGTCACAGACATGATTTACAAGTCCCTTTTTCCCCTAACCTTAAGGCCTGCTATTGCTGCACAGTTTCTTTTCCAGGCAGCTCTTTGGGAAACAGATATAGGTATAGATATAGATACAGAATCATAGAATAGTTAGGGTTGGAAGGGACCTTAAGATCATCCAGTTCCAACCCCCCTGCCATGGGCAGGGACACCTCACACTAAACCATGGCACCCAAGGCTATGTCCATCCTGGCCTTGAACAACGCCAAGGATGGAGCATCCACAACTTTCCTGGGAAACCCATTCCAGTGCCTCACCACCCTTACAGTAAAGAACTTCTTCCTTATATCCAGTCTAAACTTCCCCTGCTTAAGTTTTAACCCATTACCCCTTGTCTTGTCACTACAGTCCCTAATGAATAGTCCCTCCCCAGCATCCTTATAGGCCCCCTTCAGATACTGGAAGGTTGCTATATATCTATATAGATATATATGTAAATATAGATATAGACATATGAGAGTTGCCATGTCCCGGTATGTGGGATTAGGGTCTGCTGGTGATGGGTTGCTACTGCACAGGAAGCCAATGGCTCCCTGCCCACCCAAGCCCTATCGACATCCACCTCTGAACACTACCCAGCACTGGGGCTCCAAGCAGCAGTTGTCTGTGCTGGAAGGAAAACATCCAGCTCTTCTGCAGAGAAAGATGGGATAATATTTGATCAGTTGTGGAGGCAAAAAACAAGTCTTGGGGCTCTCAGTTCCCTTCTTGCCAAGCAAACCTGGCTTGCTTTAGCTGGGAGACACGCTCTGTACAAACATGGGCTCAGTGTTTGGACAGTGTTCTCCAGGGCAGAAATATCCAGTGATGGGAAAAGTCTTGTTTGCCCTAATTTAACTGGTCTGTCCTTAGGACTCTGAAAAACAGCTCAGCCTGAAAAGGAGCTGCTTCACCAGGGAATACGTGTGGGTTTCAGTGAGGATGACTCCTTTTGCTGGGCTCTGCTGTGCTGAGATGAAGAAACCATTTGGTTCCTCCAGGGAAATGTCTGTTTAAATCACTCTGAGATCTCTGGCTTCAGCTTGGGAAGAGCCTGGTGCGGGTTTGGCTGATGCAGTGGGGTGGGTGTCACTCATGGGGTTGGGTAAGAATTATTTTGGGCATGGTGGGATGACTGCTCTCCTCAGCTGTGCTTGCCCCAAGGTGTTAGAGGGGACCTGAGAACTGCTGCATACATGTGCATCCACAATTATAGAATCACAGAATCAGCTAGGTTGGAAAACACCTTTAAGATCATCAAGTCCAACTCGTACCCTAGGACTGCCAAGGCCACTCAAAACCACATCATTGAGGGCCTCATCTACATGGTTTTTGGACACTATCAGAGATGGTGGCTCCAGCAGTGCCCTGGGCAGCCTGTTCCGATGCCTGAGCATCCTCCTGGTGAAGAAATTGTCCTGATCTCCAGTCTAAACCTTCCCTAGTGCAGCTTGAGGCCATTTCCTCTTGTCTTATTGCTTGTTACTTGGAAGAAGAGCCCAGCCCCCTCCTGGCTCCATCCTCCTGTCAGGCAGTTGTAGAGAATGATAAGGTCCCCCCTGAGCCTTCTCTTCTCCAGACTAACCTCATTCCCCCAGTTCCCTCAAACTCCTCATCTCACTTGTGCTCCAGGCCCTTCACCAGCTTCACTGCCATTCTCTGGACCCAGTCCAGTACCTCAGTATCTCTCTCGTAATAAGGGACACAAAACCTAACACACTGTTCAACGTGCAGCCTCACAAGTGCCCAGTACAGGCTGATTATTACTTCCCAGTCCTGCTGGCCACACTGCTGCTGATACAAGCCAGGATGCTGTTGACCGCCTTTACATGATGAGGGCAAGCACTGTTCTTTCCTTTCGGAATCAAACCAAGCCCAGTTCTCCCCTTTCTGAGCCCATCCAAAGCCTGCCCGCTGTTGGCTCAGGGATCCGGAGGTCAGCTCCGCGGCTCGGCCCTGCCCGGAGGCTCTCCCCGCCCCGGGGGCAGACCCGGGCCTGGCCCAGGTGTGTTCTCGGGCTTGCCCCGCCTCGCCCGGTGCGGCGGCAGCGGCAGCGGCAGCGGCGGGGACGGACGCGGCGCCGGGAGCTGCGACGGGAGCCGGGACACGGGCACCGGTACCGGCTGCCAGGCTCCTGCAGCGCAGGGATGGATGCGGTAACTGCAGGGGCGCCGCTGCCCTCCACCCTCACACAGCAATGGGCTCCTGCATCCTCTCCCCTGGACCCGGTGCTGGTGCTCTGTAGCTTGGGGCTGTTCTCTCCACCAAGTGCAGTTTAACCCGGGACTTTAGGTGTGTGCTCTCACCGCTGCTTCTGCGCTGCACGGGGACCACAAACCAGCAGCTTTCCTCCCCCAGAGCAGGGGCTCCCACTGCCTGCCTTCTTCCCCTCCTTGCTCTGAGATGAACTGAGGTTTCTGCCTTTTAATGTAACAAAAAGTAGAGGTGGATTTGATGTTTTTCTCTGGTTTATGAGAAGATGGTATCTGTGCTGTGCTCTCGTCAGTGTGCTTGGGGTCCTGGGCCCAGCTCCAGCAGCCCTGCTGTGGGCAGCGCTGATTAAACATTTACCCACAGGACCTCCCTTGGAAATCAAGATAAAGAATGGATTAAACCAGAAAAAAAGCAGGAGGGGAACATGCAGTGCTTCCTCTTGGCTGTCCTGCATGCCACGTCTTGAACTGGGTTTTTCTTCCGGTGTTGATTTCATTGTAGAAAAGCAACTGCAGAGAACTAATGAGAATACAAATTCCTTTTAGTTAGTCCTTAATAACAGCACAAACCTCCAGCTGCTGCACTTTCTAAAAGGTATCCTTACCATAGGCTTAAGATGAGCTTTATTCTGCTTCCTAGAATGATATTAATGTTAGGAGAGCTATTTTATTTATAGGGAGAAAATATGGACAGTTTAGCTGTCCCCTGACTCTGTAATGCTCACAGCTTTCCGGCCAGTGGAAGTTTGTTTCCTTTTTATTCTCTCCCTCTCTCATCTTGCATGGGCTTTTGCCAAGTGTATTATTATTCATGGTGAATTATTTGGCCAGCTGTAGCTGTAATGCACATTGTGAGCTTTTGGCAGTTCTTTAAATGTATTAGTGTATTCTCCTTGCTTGTCAACTGGTCTACTTGTCTCCCCACTATGCTGAACCCTCTCTGGACTTCACATGTGTCCTATCTACATGCGACCTGCTCAGCACCATGTTTAGGCTGAACATCTCCCTGTGTTAGCTTAAGGTGTGTGGGTCAAGCTGAAGAGTTGCTTGGGTGGGTCTGTGGTTTGGAATGGTCCTGGCTTTGATGGAAAACTATCCCTGCAGAGACCAGGAGAACTCGTTGCACCTCAGAGGGTTGCACTAAGCTCAGCCCTGTGCATGGAAGCAGTAGCAGGAGCTTTGTGGAGTGGGAGAGAGCATCAGGCTGGGAGTGGGTGTGCAGGAGGTGGCTGTGGGGTGCAATTAAACCCCATCCTCCCAGGCAGTTAATTGTGCTTGGCCAGGGACCATACGTGTCCCTCCTGTGCTGGGTCTGTGCATGCTGTCAGTGTGAATACCCCAGCATGCTGCAAACTGGGGGAAGCTATATTGTAGTGAAGGGCACGGAGAGTGCATTAAGCACAGGTAATCTTCCAGTTAATTAGGCAAATCATTTGAAACTGCCACTTTAAGGCAAGAGGAATAGCAGCTTGAGGAAAGGGGGAGAACAGGAGTCTTGCATCCATCCCTCTTTAATTAAAGGTAATGCCAAGCTAGCCACTGCCACAGCCGTTTCTGTCACAGCAGTGCCAGGCTGAAACCCCTGTTTTGCATGAGTCTGCCTCTCCTGTGGCACAGTGAGACATGCAGGTCTATTTTCCTTCTCTCTGAGGACACTGATGGGGAACTATGCATTACAGTAAAGAAAATCACTGTGGAGAGGTAAACAGCATTGAACTCTTCAACTGTAGCTGCAGCACGTGTGCAAGCTTGGTGCAATTGCATTAGGGCACCTCGCTGCTTTATTTCCTGTCTGGCATTGCTGGAGCGATCGGGTACATGGGGGATTATATTTTTCCTCCCAAATCTGATTCATCCTCCGTGTGCTTCTGAAAACTCCCATTCCCACCAGCTCGCCGCTAGATTAGGCTGTCTGGGCAGCTTACCCAGCATCACACTGCTGACCACTAATATGAAATATAATTGGAGCAATTCAACCCTCTCCCCCAAGGGTTGGTTCTTTACATCATGCACTACCCTGTGAAAGTAATAAAGTCAGTGAAAGGGGTTATTCAACAGAAATTGTCAGTGTTTAATAAATCGTGCAATTAAATGCAATAAACCCTCAGTGCGCTATTCATCTGCTCTGCCTTAACACTTAAGGCTGGGGCTTTTTTCAGAATAACGAAGTTCTGTCCTAGATAATTTTTTCCAATTTCCTCATTAGACAGGTTCTCGTGAAGCCTTACGGTTCTCCGCACTGAACTTAGCTGCCAGAGTAGTGCACCTAATGTAATCATGGCATATAAAATGTTATAGAGCAGTTCAAGGACTTAAGTAGCTCATAAATTTCTCTTCATATTTTCTCCCTAGCTCAGGCCAGGGCTGAATTGAAGCCACAATATTGCAGGCAAGCATTGTGGTCCCCTTTCTCCAGCATGGGGCAGGGAGATACCTGGAGACAAAGGCCTGAAACAAAATGTTAAGTGTCCTTTTAAACTGTGTTGTCACCTCCTAGCTCTCTTTGTTCAAAATTAGGTGGAGTTTGGTAACTGTGTTAGAGAGGAATTGAGCATCTCAGCCTGTATTGAGTGTTCATCACCTGGACTGAGAGATGCTCTTGCTGTACTTGTGTGCCGCACGTTTGGATTGTATGTCTTTCGCTTCCTGGGAATGAGAGGGAATGACAGCAAGAGGAAATCTAAAGATTTCTAGGGATCTGAGCTAAACTAGCACAACAGGGGAAGATTTTGCCCCAGGGATTATTTAGAACCTGCCAAGGAGGATGTTTGGCGCTTCTCTTCCTATGGTGGAGCTTTCTAAGGAAAGCAGGGGATGGACTGGGGATCTCCACTGGCCTCTCCCCTGGCTGGTGCTTGTGTACTGAAAATAAAGGGAAGCTTTCCTACCCAGCAGGTGCATAAGTGGTAGCACAGAACCTCTGCCAGGAAGCACCAATGTTCATTTTTGTGTTTGCCAAATCCTCCAGAGAGAGATTCTCCAACAGTGGGTGAGGCTGGGGGGCAGAAACCATCTCCACGTGGTCCCACTGGCTCTGCTTGGTTGTGTTTCAATGCTCTGCTCCTGTGTTTCCCCCTGTCTCAGGTCTGTTGCCTTTATAGAAGTGATTTAGGAGTGTTTGAAGCATCCTTTGCATGAGCTAGTTCTCCTCTCCTGCTTTTAGATTTTCACTGTATGCTTGGCACCTTGTGACCTCTTTCCCTCTGAAATGATCATAGAATCATAGAATCATAGAACAGTTACGGTTGGAAAGGACCTTAAGATTATCCAGTTCCAACCCCCTGCCATGGGCAGGGACACCTCACACTAAACCATGTCACCCAAGGCTCTGTCCAACCTGGCCTTGAGCACTGCCAGGGATGGAGCAGTCACAACCTCCCTGGGCAACCCATTCCAGTACCTCACCACCCTAACAGTAAAGAATTTCTTCCTTATATCCAATCTAAACTTTCCCTGTTTAAGTTTTAACCCATTACCCCTTGTCCTATCACTACAGCCCCTAATGAAGAGTCCCTCCCCAGCATCCCTATAGGGCCCCTTCAGATACTGGAAGGCTGCTCTTAGGTCTCCACGCAGCCTTCTCTTTTCCAGGCTGAACAGCTCCAACTTTCTTCATACGGGAGGTGCTCCAGGCCCCTGATCATCCTCGTGGCCTCCTCTGGACTTGTTCTAACAGTATCATGTCCTTTTTATGTAGAGGACACCAGACCTGCATAAAATGCTCCAATCATGACCACGTAAATTGTCTGTTGCCATCTCTGAAAGCAGATGTTTTGTGCTCTCCTCTCTCCCCCCACCCAGGAAGGTGTGAGTGATTTCAGAGCCCTCCGAGCAAAATTTCAGCACGACTCCAACGTGGCCAACAAGCTGGTACAGCCACATAAGAGACCTCCCCCTGAGGTTGCACCCAAGCCAGGCTCTGCAGGGAATGCTGTGCCCAGCCCTCTGCCCCGGAGTAAGAGCAAAGAGGTAATACTAAAACCTAAGGATGAAGCTGCCTCCCTCCCCTCTGCGCCCACCCAAAGCAACCCCTTGGTATGGCCTCGAGCCAAGCTGGGTTATGTGAAGCCAACAGGGCACAATGAAGAGTATAAAGGCAATGTCTCGGAGAAAGGGCTGAGTTCTCCCAAAAATGGTCCAGGGAAGCCTCTGCCATCCTGTTGCACTGACCAGCAGGGATCAGCCAAAACAGCTCCAGAGAGCCCTTCGTTCCCAAGCTCTTTCCACCATGCCCTACAGATTTGGGAAAACACCTTATCGCACAGTGAGAAAGCAAATGCAATGCTCCCAACCCAGCAGGCATCGAACTTGTATGTGCACCCTCACCCGGAGCAGAGGGCAACATGTGCTCCTGCTGAGTCAAGCAGTAGTAGGATACAACCTTCTGGAAGCAAGCCTGTGCTGGACTTGCTGGCCCAGAAGCAGAAGGATGCTCTGCTCAGCAGTGGGCAGGCTCTTCCCCAGGCTCCCAGGAGACACAGGACCTCTGATGAAGCAGATGCTGAGACGGCAGTGGCAACTGCATTCTGCCAGCAGGGTTATCGTGCATCGAGAGAGCAGCCCCAGCACCAGAAAGGTATAGTAAGCTATACTCGGTGTCCCTGCCCATGGCAGGGATTTGAAACTAGGTGACCTTTAAGGTCCCTTCCAACCCAAACCGTTCTATGCCTCTATGATATATACAGTTAAAGAAATTGTCCACATTTTGAGAGTAGGATGAGGACAGGGGAGTATCTTCAGTTTTTGTCTGCTTTGGCCTTTCACAATTACAAGGTAAATGTGGCTACACCCTGCTATTTGGTTTGCACACAGACATGTAAAGGCTTGGTTTTTCTGCAAAGACACTTCCGTTTGAATTAAAATGGCTTAAACTTGAACTCCCCCTTCTGCAACCCTCCCAGCTTTGCAAAAGGTCATATTTGAGCTTGGAGGGCATGTTCTCCTTGCGATATTTCATACAGAAATGGGTGCTAGGAAACTCAAATGGCGTGAAGTTCCCCTTGCTAATGTCATACCAAGTGACGAGGCACTGAAAAGATTAAGCCTTTGTTTACCCTGGAAAGCTACCTCACTTGGGCTGTGTATTGAAAACAGCTATGCCACTAAATCCTGGCAGATTAAACTGTTATCGGTACAGAAAATGAGGTGAGTATTTTATAATCCAGAGGAAGAGAGCTGTCGAGAGCTGAGGCCCCAACATGGTTAACTGTAAAAATGGACACTGCCATTTACTTTTCCATTCTGGTAACACGGTAAGAGCCTTGCTGAGTGATGGGGACATTGAAACTGGGAGGAAATAGAGCTGGTTAGAAATGTCTGTATAATAACTAATGATCCTACATGGATTTTTGCTTTAATGAGGGCTAATTGCTGCCTGTCCTTGTGCTTCTCTGGAGCAGAATCCGAGCCCCCGTTCTTCCAGCCCAGATCAGGAAAATGGTCTCACAGCCCTGGGAGCAAGTGGCCAAGAATTAAGCCTCTCCCTTCAGCTGAATCCCTGGGTCCTGCCCCTGGGAAGCCTGCAAGACCCCCAGAGTTTGACCTCAGTGCTTTCCGAAGCACCGTGCCTTTGGTCCACAGAGGAAATGAAACAAGTAAGAGATTTCTAGTCTTTCACCCCAGACCTGTTCTGTACAAAATGAATAATAATCTGCAGTTTATTGACATCCATAAAGCCATGATTCCAAGTGCACGGAAATAAGATGCTGTTACTTGTTTCTAACATCTTTCTCAAACATTAAGAAGTGTTCGGCAGTTTCAGTGAGGCTGATTTTTGCTCTTAATCTGGAAAAGGGATCTGGTTTTCCAGGTTGGCCGTTATCCCCCGTGCAGAAACCAGCCTTTCTCCCAACTGCAGCGTGTTGTGAGTGGTTTACAGCTGGCTGTAAAGCAGCAGCAGCTGCCTCTGAGGCAAGCTGATCTTTATCACTCCTCTTCAATGGGAAATGCCTTGACTCTGAAGCACACAACTGTGGGAAGGCACAATAAAATCGGTAGAAACTGGTCTGCTAATCCCCCCCTTCTGTTTTAAATACAACAGAATGCAATGTTGTTAAATGTTCCAACATCAAGAATTGCAAAAGTTCAGTTTCCCATAATAAAACCCTATTGATGTTGCATAATAGAATATTCTGGACCACTTATTAAGCAGCTAAATGGTGTTTCTTTATAGATACAGACTTAATTATAGCCAGACCTTTAGACACAACTTTTTGTGAATTCAAAGGGAGCTGCTTTTCTAAGAAGGGCTCTGCTAAACTCTCTTTGGCTTTACTGTGCCAGTGCTTATTGTTCTGCCCTGACCTTGATAAGAATAAGAGGGAAGAGAGGTTTTCTAACCTCATTGCTTCTAACTATATTAATGCTTCTAAACATATTAATTTGGTGGAAGGAACTATTTACATTTAGATGTTATCATCTCCATGCCCTCTCAATATTGCTCAATTATAGATCTCTAGAAAGCCTGAGGTTGTTGCCTGGAAACATGAAATAATGTTGTGTTAACATAGCCACATCCCCAGTTTCTGCTGGCAATCTTATTTCACACCTTTCTTTGTGTGCAGAGAGTGGTCTTGCCTTCAAATACTAATCCTATGTGTGTTTGTGTGCAGCTGCTGACGAAGAGGATTACTTGACCCCCGAAAGGTGAGTGTGTAGTGAGGCAACGTGTGGTGAAGGCATCTCCATCCCATGATGCTGAATGATCCCCATGTAGTCTGGAGGAAACATCCCACTCCCAAAGGCAGCAACTTGCTGTGATGACCTTCTCCTAAAGTAGAAAGCTTCATCCCTGTTTTCTCCTCTGGGCTCTTTGAGCAGTGTGGAGAATCCTACCTGTGTGTAATTAGGTCTGGTTCAGCTGGCCAGAGGAAAAACACTGCCAGTGCTTTGGCTGCAGAGATCATTCGGCACCCGTGTTGTTTGCTTCCTGTTTTCCACATACTCAAGTGGTGTTTTTAGAAAAGAGATGCTTTTGAGAACTGTTGTGAAACAAAGCCCTGGAGTAACCAGCTGGTGTTAGGGGTTTGTTGTTGCCAGCAGCAGAAGAGCTTGCCCTCCTGCATAGATACCTTAAGGTCCTTTCCAACTCTAACTATTCTGTGATTCTATGTTTGTGCAGCCAGCACAACAGGGTACAGGAGCCTTTGCCCTCCCTCTCCATCCCCAGGGCTTCATCTGTCTCCAGATGCTGAAATGAGGTTTTTAGTGGGTGGTGGTCCAAGGTCAACAGGAGTCATGAGCTGCCTGGTGCAGCTTCTGGTACCATAAGTGTCCAAACTGGCTCAATATCATACAGACACAATTGCTTTTGTATCCAAGGGGATTTTTCTTGGAGTTGTCATGAGTGGTGCTGGTTCTTTGCCACAAGAACAGCTGAAGTGTCGGAAAATATTCCTATATGTGTTTTGTCTTATCTGCATGAATATACAGCTGTGAAAAAAGGGAAACAATGGCTGAACCAAGGCAGAAAGAGCTGAATACTTAAAATACTTTCTGTTCCCAAACAATGAACTCTTGCAGCTATTGACATAGCAAGTTGTGCTTTTCACATCGTGAGGTGTTCCTGCCAGTGTTGGCTGGTGTTCTGTTTAACTTTTAACCTGTGCTTGTCAGAAGAAAAGTGGTCACAAAATAACCAGCTCCAAAGCTGTCATGCACCACAAGGAAGCTGTCTTAGCAATAAATTGCAGCAAGATTAGCTGTCTTACACTGGTATTTCTGATATGGTCTTGACAATAGGTCACTTGTTAAATATTATTCATGTGATAACTGAGGAAATGAATTAAATGAATTCCAGCATAAGAGCAATATCATGGGGTTGGAAAGGCAGAAATTCCCCTCCTCTAAGACTCTTCTGTAATAAAGTCTGGTCTCTTAGAGACCCTGACACAGTTGCTTGGGCCAGCCAATCTGGAGCTCTGGTTCCTTGTTTGGGGATAAACATTCTGCTTTCACTGATGCTAGTCAGGGATCCATCAATCCAGTTGTATTACAGGTCTGGTGTAGCACTGTGGTGTATATGAAAGGCTGTCTGGTGTCCAGCCAAGCTCTCAGGATGTTATTTTATCCAGGGGTTGGGCTGGGGAAGTGAAAGGTCAGGGGTTTTCCTGGTCTCCATTTCCTCAAGCAATAGCACCAGGGGCAAAATATCTGTATGTATATGTGTGTCCCCTTCAGTGGGAGGCATGTCCAGAACATGCTGTGGACCAGCAAGCTGGAGACACTGCCCCCAATGCTGCTGGGGCAGCCTTTGGTATTAGCACAAGCTTCTGATTGACTTTAGGTTCCATTTCTTATTCTGATTGCTTTACTTTAACATGCACTTTGAGTTTCTTGTTCCTCATGTTCTGTTTTGCAACAACTACTTAGTTCTTACTCTGCTGAAGATGAATTGTGATAGTTTAGGGTGATTCAAGGAAAATCGAACCCTCCCTGAGGTTTGTCATAGACTTACTGTTAAAAGATGGAAGTTCTCACTATAGCTTTTCCTGGTACTCTTTCACCACCCTACCCTGTCCTCTGCATGTGTTACAAGCTGCATTGTGTGCATTTGCCACTTCTTAGCACACTCCTGAGGTGCTTAAACCTCTGCTGCAGGGGGCACAGGGGAAGAAGCCTCTGGGATTTGCCTGGGTAATATGGGAATGCTTGGATTTCTCCCCGCACCTATTCCCAAATGATGCTAATTTAAATTTCCAGAGAAAGAAAGGAAAAAGGAGAATGAGGAGGTGGAGACTGGGTTGGGAAGTCCAATACTTGAGGCTTTGCGGTGCGGGGCTGAGATGCAGCTGGTATATCCCACTTGCTGTGTCAGCATGGAGCATGTGGCTTGATAAACTCGGGAGCAGGACATTTAAACCTACCCTCTGATATCTCTGCTTTCCCCTTCCCCTTTCCTTAACTGAGAAATAGCATGCCAAACAGTGCAACCGGGTTGTTTTTAATTTTAAAGTAGCTGTAGCAGGCTTGAAAAATGCTACACTTTGATATCCTTGGATTTTTATTGTTCTGTTTCTACTTTGGTGGGATTGCTGTAGGCAGAAGACCATAATCCCAGTATGAAGCGTCCTGATGTGCTTTCAGCCCTGTAAGCACAACCTGTCCTCCCAAAGGAAAAGCAGTGGCAGCACGGAGTCAGGGGGAGGCTCAGATGAGCCCTGCGTCTGGCACAGGTCTTCCTCCGAGGAATTCCTGATTTCGCTTTGCTTTCTTGTAGACCCCGTATCAAAACACTTGAATTCCTTGTTGTTAAGATGATTTTCCCTCCCAGACTTCTAAAAGGGCCAGAATAAAAAGTCTCTTTTCTCTTTTCTTTCATCTTCTCAGTGCTCAACTTGAAGAGCAGCATAATTATGAAGAAACGGCAACTTACCTGAATCAGTCTGGGGACACCACAACCTTGTGTGTCATTGAAGGTACTTTGCAAAGCATGATTCACTCCTAGGTGAATTATGTGCTATCTGGGATAGAGCATTTGAAAAAGGAAATAATGCAGTTGAGAAAAGCAGATGCACACTGGTCCAGGTGACCAAATATGACTGTCTGTACTGTCTCTCTGTGCACTGATGGTGTGTGGGACCTTGGGGCACAGACGTTAGCATTTTGGTGGTGAAATGCTGCAGTGAAGCTGCAGTGGGGGAAAGTCAGGAGATGCTACTGATGTAGAAGAGAAATAAAAGAAGACAGTGAGGCAAACCTCAGCATCTTCTTGGGAATGGGTACAGAGACAGAGCAGTACTTCTTCCCAGTATAATTTTCTCTATCAGTCAGAGTTGCCACTGCTCTACTTCAACGTTTTTCAGAGTTGCTTCTTTTGGGGGAAGTTTGTTTCTGCCACATGCATTGGTTTTCTCTCCCACTGAATCAGGAGCCAAGCAACTTCCTTGGGGGTATTTGCCACAGTCTTCTTGGGTTTGCCCTTAGGACTATGAAACCTGTGGCAAGTCAAGCTCAGTGCTACAGTCCTTTGAATGTAAGCCAGTGCTAAACAGAAAATTGAAGGATGCTGGCTTGTAGGATATGGTCAACGTGCCATAGTGAATGTGTGCCTGGATGCTGAGTATGCAAGCTGAAGTTGGGTTTTGCAACTGAAAGTGCAGTGACTTTAACATGGTCTAAAAAGTAATACACATTCACTAATTTCTTTTCTAGTACCTAAGGCAGAACCTCAAGAACACAAGGTAAGAATTCTCATCACAGCCAGTTTTGATCTTTCAGTCTTGACAGTACCATACACACCGTGTTTTCTTGTCCTAAAAACTTTTAATATCAGCATTTATTGCCTGCTGAGTATTTCTTTGTGTGTGTTGTCTGTGAAGACTCTCATAAAATAAATAAGAAGCTGCAGAGGCGACATGAAGACTAATGAGGCTTCCAAACACACCAGGGGAGAGAGTAAGTTCCCTTGACTTCTGTTGTAAGGAAGCAATAACACCATCTGGACACTGGTGGTAGACCAAGTAAGTGTCAAGCACTGATATCAAGCTCATAAATTCCTGGAGGAAAAACCCACTGAATTGTGCCGGAGGTTCCTGCCAAAGATGAGCTGGTGCTGGTAAACCCTCTATGAAGGCATAAAAACAAACTTGAGCCAAGTTCTTTGTTATTGCAGCACGCTCCACGTTTTGGCTCAGAAATGAGGGCAACTGGGCATGACTGTTCAGATTTCTGTCCCCTGTTTCAGGGATATCTCTGCTGCAAACTACAACTTGACTCTCTTCATCTTACCCTGACTGCGAAAGGGGTGGCTGTTCACCATGGCAGTGCAGATATGCTGCCATGAAGTCAGGATAGTGCATTGCACAGGGCAGGAATTGCTAGAGCTGTACTAGAAAAGACCTGCTTGGCTTCGTGGCTGAGCTCATTGAGTTCAGCTGGGCTAAGAGAACAGGTCACCTCATGTCAGGAGATGATCATATACTGGGTATTGGTTCTGGCTCTGGTAAGAGGGAAAACTACTCTTGGAAAACATCGAATTCCACTTTCAAGCCCTGACTTGCACAGCAGTCATTGTCCAGAAAATAGCACAGGTTTCCAAATGCACTTCTCTGTGCATGATTTGCAGAGAGGTTCTCTGGCTTGGCTGTAGTCTTATTTTATGGTAGGTTGGAAAATCTTTAATTAGTAAAAAATCCTCCTCTTCTGCAAGGTCTCCAACCTGTAATTGCTTTCATTCTGACCGATAGCTTGCACTGTTATATTATCCTTATTTAGTTTGTCAATATGTGTATCTCCTGTCCTGCAAAGTAGAGGAAATATCCTTGTTTGATGACTATTCCAAACGTAAAATGCTTCTGGGCTTTCTAAAGAAATATTTCTTTAAATACTAGATGACAGCTGAGGCCTTGTATAAAAGCTTGACTGTTGAGAAAAGCCCAGTGACTGAAGGCTTTCCTCTTCTTTATTCCAGAAACAGAAGGCTTTTCTCTTTGCCAAATCCAGGTAATTTCCTTTCCTTTCTCTCAAGCCTCTTCTAAACCCACAACTAACTCAGGTTACGATTAGAATACTCTAACTCTCAGTAAATACGAAGAAATACCATATGATTTGTGACCAGGACAATGTAGGCAATGATGCTCTTCTGTGTCAGCATTCATGGTTTCTAAGATTGTTTTAATTCTAAATCATATCTGAAAGGGAGATTTTCTTCTCTCCTCTGGCACACAAGGAAATACATTATCTTTTCCTACTGAAACCTGAACTCTTTCAGTATAAGAAGGGAGAGGTATGAGGCTCTCAAACTGGGACACCTGGTTCCAGGTCCAAAGCTGTGTAGTACATCAAGGTCTACACTGAATTTCACCCTATAAATGTCATGTTTCAGACTCCTTGCACTGTATAATTACTGTCAATAGCTGAAGGCTGGTTTTTCAATAGAGATTGAAGAATCAGGTGATAAAACAGGGTCCCTTCCTCATGTTGTGATGCTGGGAAAAAGGTATCAAGTTCTGCCTCCTGTTGCTGTATCTTCTTCCCTAAGCCACAATGTAGTATAGTGAGAGGCACAGCTCATGAACCAGGTACCACCACTGGCAAATAGATCTAGCTTGTCCATTCCTGCTATTAGAAAACAATCTTAGTTTGTCTCTTTTCCAAAAGTGACTGCTATTACTCCAGGTAACCAGCAACCTTTAGACATGGATTTGTCCTTACTTTTAGTACAGACAGTCTTTTTGTAATCTACCTCATTCAAAGGGAAAATGAGCTGCTTATTTGAGCACAAGCATAAAGTAATCAGTTTGTCTATGACTTTACTAAAGTGTCTCTGTTCTGAGATATCTCTCATTTCTCAAACTTTCAGTCCTGGAAGAGCTACAATAGAGGATGAAAAAGAGGGAAAAGAAAGTTTTGAAAGAGAGGAACAGGAAGCAAAGAAAATTTTCAAGGTATTGTTTCCTTGAGATTACTTTTAATAATTACTGTGGGATATCTCTTCTCCTTTTATCCTCCGTTTCTTTGGAAAACAGTTGGAATTTGAGTCCTTAATCACCTGGGTTTTTCTGCCTTCTCTTTTGTCTGCTCATTGCTCGACTGCTGCTGCCTAAAAGACAGGTAATGCTGCCAAACAGCATCTGTGTCTACCAGAAATTCCTGATGGAAAAAGGTGTGGAACTGTTTCAAGTCCAAAGATAACTTATATTCTTATAGATATGCATATGTAAGTTATATTCATTTCTACTGGAAAGCTGTTTCTAAAGACCGTATTGACCAAACCAAATGTCTGATCTCAGACAGGTGGAAATGAATATGTATCTCCCACTAACCGAACCAAGGAAGATGGTGGAAGTGGGATGAAGGCTCTGCAAGTGAAGGAGGATGTGACCAGTACCCAGACTGCAAAGCATCCTACCCCACAAGGGCTGGCAAAAGACAGAGCAGAGCTCTGTGAGTATCTCGTTGCGCTCTTGAGTGTTTCCTCAATCCTCAGTCCCATCTGTTGCCCAAATGTCTCTTCCATATGGGAAATAATGTTAAATTTGGATGCAACTCTTGAACCAATTTAGTTAAACCAGGGCAAAAGGTTGCATGTGCATTTGTATTCTGGTCTGAATCATTTATTTTGGCTTTGCAAATAACTTCCTAAGTTGGTTAACCATCTGCGTAACTCAAACCGAGGTGTTTGTTTTTCTAGCAGATTGCCCTTATCCTAGAGAGCTGAAATCAATCTCCTCTGCTGCTCATAATTTATTGAGTCTTAGAAAAGGGTTTGGCTAAGGCTTGTGATAGAAACACACATGAGCAGGATGAGAGCCTGTCCCTTATGAAGATGGATGATGGCTCCTTGCTCCATCTTCTTAGAAGTTCCTGTGAGCATTTTCTTTGGGCTCCTTCTTTCACAACGCTCTAAGATAGCGTCTGGAGCTGCTGATACGCACCATAGTTGCACAATTAAACCCAGTCATGTTTCCTCTGTCAATACTGTTTTGCAACTTCAGGTTTAAATGTGCATGGGCTTGCTCCTGCTCTGCAAGCCATTAGTATGGTATGGCAGCATTTCAAAGATAAAAAAGTAGCTCTGTTGGGCTCTGTGGACAGACCAGGAGTATGAAGGAGAACGTGTAAATTGACTGTGGCTGTTGGTGGTGGTGTGGTCCTCAGGTGTTGTTTTATTATTGCTATTATTATTATTTTAAATCACTTCATAACAATTTTCTGTTATGGTTGGTGTCTGGTTTTGTATGAAATCTGCTTGACTTTTGAACAGCTGGAGGCAATTTCTGTTGGGAATTTGTTTTAGAAGTACTCATGCACAGCCTCCTGCTATTGCTTCATTAGAGAATTGTTTGGTTCCCCACTCCATCCTTTTCTTCTTCATATGGTTTGAATGCTCTGCAGAAACTTTGGTCATTAATTCCACCATGTTTTGGTGGTGCATGTTTCTGGTGGGACCTGCTGCATACACCCATGCTCATTAGAAACACTATTTGCTTCTATTTGCGTGGCTGTATTTCTGTATTGCATCTACATACAGCTCCCTCAAAACAGTTTTAAAGTTATAATATTTCCACTAAACAAGTTCTCTAGTAATAATCTTTTTTTCTAAGCTCATGAAGTGCAACTCTCATGTTTGCTTCCAGCTCTTGGTGAAATACATCTCTGGGAGACTCTCCCTCCTTGTTTCATATCTGAGATGTTGATTTATAGGTGTATTCCCAATGGACTGCCCTGCTATTTGAATCTTAGCATCTCCACCAACCATGTTAAGCTTTCCCTTAAATCACTTCTCTGGACATTCATAAACAGTCTCTTGGAAAGTTTTCTGGTGAGGAGGACTTGGGTCAGAGCTGCCACAATTGAGAATATTGATGGGCATTTTAATTTTTATTAAAGGATTTTAGAACTTCAAAATATTTTAAAGCTAAATGCTTAAAACTTCAAATCTTTTAAAATTATTCACTTTTTTGTCTCAAAGTGGCTCAGAGCAGAGACTTTCCTGGACTCCTGGGATGGAAAGTATGTCTGTACGCTCTTATTTCTTGTGGTATCAACTATTACCCTCAACAGCTGTCCTTGCCCTGCGACAAGTTCCTCAGAAAAGCCTCTAAAGCAAAGCTCCTTCCTCATTTCCAGTGCGTTATGTGTATGTTGGTGCTCCAGAGGCAGGGATAGAAAGAACAGCATTGGACCAAAACACTTGGCAATCTCTGCAGGCACCAGAGGATATCTATGATGATGTTGAGGAAATGCAAGATAGACTGTGAGTATAGACTTGGGCTCTTTGCAATGGCTGTGTCTATGGGATGGCTTTTAAAAGCTATGCTGTAGCAAATCCCTATGTGGTATTTCTGTCTTCTAGCAGCCGTGGGTCAGACACCTCATGTCCATTCACTTCAGCCAGCGGTAAGTGCAGCACGTGGAGAAGCTCAAACAGGAGCTGCTTTTAATTTGGGCTGGTCCCTGGGAGATGATGTGAATAGTTTCATTTAACTTTCAACATCTACAGTGTCTCCTTTTGGCCTGGTTGCTCTAAATTCCCATTAAAACCAGTGGGGAGCAATAAACATGTCTTGCATGGAATTAATTTGAGCAACCTTGAAGCATCTGTAAAATAGTACAGCCTGGGTGCAATTTGTCCAGTGAGCCTCACCTCATCGCTGCTGAACATGGTTTCTGATAATGGCATGCCTTGGTTTTAAGTTTCAGGAAACAGCTATGAAGAAACATATGAAGATGTTGAGATTGGGGGTGATAATCCAGCAAAAGTGGAGTAAGTTGCAATTTCTTAGTCTGTGTTTTGAAATACTGACCATGCTTCCTTGATCTCACATGCCAGGTACTGGCTGGAAGCCTTCTTTTTCCCTAATGCAACTGCAGAAGAGTTGTATAGGTGGGTTTCTTCTTCCTATTCCTCCCACTTTCCCCTTTGGCTGACACTTATAGGGAGTGAAAAATAGTTACCAAAATGAAATCCCAAGGCAGTGAGGCCTTTTTCTTAGAACTTGTAGCACTCCCCATCCACTGGGAGTACTTCCATTACAGAACTCTCCTTGCATAAAACACACAGGACAGTATTGCTAGCTGTCTCTTGATCAAAAGTTTTGCTCAGCTGTAGCCGAGAAAGGGCATCTTTTATGTGTGTCAGGAGACAAATGGGGACATAGTCCCCATAAAAAGGGACAAAATGCTCATGATTCAGATCAGTGAAGGTTGGAAAGCTGAAAGGAGCCCAGGCTGACATCCTGTAACTAACTTGCAACCTGCTCTTTTTTATTCAGCTTCTCAAGATATTTGCTTCCACAGAGTGTGTTATAAAAGCAATGAGTTCTGCAGCCTCAGGTTTATAGGTTGCCTGAGCTTCCCAAATGGATTAAGAGGTGAAATGTGAAGTTCATTGTGTTTTTACTTATTAGCTTTGTGTGGTTCCTTACCCTCCTGCAGTAAAGGATTTCCTGCATCCCTTTGTAAGAAATAGAGACTGCCTTTGGGAGCAGCATATGGGCTGGGGATGCTGCACACAATTGCTTCTAATGCAGCTGGTGGCTCTCTTCTAAGGAGTGGTGTGGGAGGAATAATAAGGTGTTGCTGTACATCTGCTTTTCCCTTAACGGATGTGAGGCTCATACTGGCTTGCATCTGGATTCAAGTCTAATTTCTGTGTGGATGCAGAGCCTGTGTGTGTCAGAGGGGGGAAAAAGGGTTGAGAAACCTAAAACCCTGGAGGTGACTGGGCAGTTATTAAAAGGCAAAGTATAATTTCTCTACAAATTGTCCATGGCTTTGTCTGTTGGAGGTGCTCAAGCATCTCTGGATAGGGAGTAAGTAGTGTGCTGGCTTCCATATCTGGCTCCTGAACCAACCATGTATGTCTTCCACCTACCAGGAAGCATACCCACACCTCACCTTTATGCACATGGGTGCTGAGCAGTAGCAGAAATTGAACTCCATCGCTGATTCACAGAGGAACAGTACATCTTACTGAGTTTGCAAGGGAATTTCATGACAAAGCTAGGGTTGGGACCAAATTCACAGGGTTCAGAGGTCAATGTCTCAATTCCCAACCAGTCTTTCTGTAATCTTTCCGTTGATCCCACTTGCAAGATTAGGTGTGCTGATACACATCAAATGTTTTTCATAGTACTTGCACATGGGTAATGTCCCCGTGTGAGGATCTTGGTTGGTCACAGATACTTCATCAGGAAATTGCTGTGTTGTAGCTGTGCAACCCCCTGTAAGCTACAAAGAGAAGTGTATGTGGTAGAAGGTCCTTCTCAAGAGCATACACAACAGAAGTGTGTGATGAAGGGTGATGGAGGCAAGTAAATGGTCCTGATGTGCTCCTTTAATGGTCACTGTCTGCTTCTGGGGAGTTTTTCTCCCTTTTGTCAGGAATTTTTACTCCAAATAAACCTTGACCATTCTGTAGTTGTTCGATCAGAGAATGACACCTTCAATTGTGAAGTTTAAATCTAAGCAAAGGTTTGAGCTTGGATTTCATAACTAAGCATCTTTTGCTGTGTTGGTGCCTGTCCCACTGAATCCATCATTCATCCGTATGATGCTATTAAGGTTTAAAACCTAATGCTGAGCCAAGGTCTAAGGTCTGCTGACCTGCCTTTATCTGCTTCAAGATCTCTGCAGCAGCAGGTATTGCAACTCTCACATACTTCAGCACTTGGTGCCTCTTTAATTTGAAATCTGTTTCTCTTTTGGACAGAACAAAAAACCAAAAGAGATTTGGAAACTTGTTTAAGATAGAAAAGTTGAAGCTGAAGAATACCAGGTTCAAGGAAAACTTAAAGTAAGAAAATGCTGGTTGTCCAACCCCTTCCCCCTCCAAACCTGAGCATTCATATTTGCGATCATTTGAGCAGAGAAGGTCTAGGAGTAAGGAATACAGCTTTGTTGGGAAAGTTATGCCCAAAGTGCTTCTGTCTACTCAATAGCAGCTGCAATGGCAGATGGAACTAGATGATCTTTAAGGTCGCTTCCAACCCTAACCAGTCTATGATTCCATGATTCTCTGTTGGCCAGTGGTCCATCTGAGCAGCTTCTCCAAAGTCTCTGGAATCAGGAATCTACAGGAGCTGGCCCTACAGTAGTGTCCAAGATTTCACAGGCTTTCTGCTGCCTTTGGTACCTTTCTGATACCTCAACATGATGCAAATACACAAGGGAATATAGAAATGTGCTACCTGCTGCCTAGATCTGTGGGCCAGGATTAGGCAAAGTGATGTGGCTCTCAAGGGTTGAGGTTTTTTATTCCAAGCACCATTTATAGTCAAGCTGGCAACAGCATCTGCTGAAGGGGTTTATTATTGAGTCTTTAGTCTATAAAGTAAGGATAGATATTGTGTAACTTCCTGTAGTGCCCTTTTGGGTACTCTAATAATCAAAACCCTGGTTAAGGTCCCATGAAAACTGCCTTTTCCTCCAGTACAGGGTGGCCGCCTGCAGAACCCATCCTTCACTGCTGCCAGCATGTGCTTCATCTCGTGTGCAGTGCCTGAAGTCCAGGAAAATGCTACTTTTTCTTACTTCTTTTGGAATTCTGGATTAATCCTTTCCTCTTTTATATGAGGAAGGTTTATTTTGCTTAAAGTCCTTTTCACACTAGATACTATGCCATGTCAGTGACTCTTTCCTGCATTACTGCCGCATATAATTCCAGGGGAAGAGCCACCAGGTTTCATGTCACAAAGAACCTTTAAAGCTCCATTAAGCATCTTAGTTATCTACAGTTATTGTCACATTTAAATTCCTGGGCAACCCATGATATTCGCAGACTACAGGGTGTGAATTACTACTGACTACAGTTACCAGCTGTTCATCAACCCTCCAGCTATCGCAAAGGGGTGCAGAGGTGGGAAGGAGAAGGTTACTTTTGCTGATTTGGATTGTTCTTTGGATGCAATGTATACCTCTCCTAACCTGCTTGATGAACACAAAGGATGGAGTTGCTGCTTACTTAGCAAAGGATGTATTTCTGGCAAATACATCTTCAGCAGAGAGCTGCTGCTCATGATTTTAGGGTGATGGTGATGTGCAGACTCATTCCTAAAAGCCTCTTTCTATCCACAGGTTGTTTTCCATTTCGGTACCAAATTTAGGTAAGCAGCATATGTTATCTGACTCTTGGGGCTTTTTGCTTGTGTTTGAAGAGGCAAATGTATTGCACAATGGAAAATCAACCTTAATGCATCGTGCCTCTCTAAAATCATGTAATGTGGTAGTGTTAATGTTGAAGACTTGAGAGAGATTTGTGCTTCACTTGATAGCAATTTTTTAGCTCATTTTTGGGTGTTTTCTTGTTGAAGAGGAGCATTCCTCCTGTAGATATGTATATACTTTGGAAGGCAATGTGTGAAGTGATCCATGCTGAGCCACTGCTTCTAGACTGGTGGTAGTGTTTAACAGCCAGTGGCACTCCAGCAGCTCCCTGTAAAACTGTGTATTGCTGTCTGGTGGAGGGAAGAGTTCATGCCTGTGTAAATGGGTGTGGACACAAAACCTATCCCAACTGATCAAGTTTGAGAAGCTGCTCAGGATGGAAACCCTGCCCAGGCTGACTACAGGGTGAAGCTGCTGCTCCTGTTGGATGTGGATGGCCAAACCCACCTAGAAAATTGTCCATAGAGACAACTAACAAACCCAAGCATCCTGCCTTATGCTGGAGTTTTGCTCCAGCATAAGTTTTGGAGCCCTGAGGTTTTTGAGCCCTATGGATCTTCCTTTTGCTTTGCTTTAGCCCCTTTGTGTTTGAGTAACTAGCAGCAGCCCAGTTTTCCTCTGCAATACATGGCTTTGAGTACTTGGCTCAGGATAACATCTATTATTAACTTTCTTTGCTGCATTTTGGTTGACAGGGGCTGTTTCCCAGGAGGACATGGTGTATGATGATGTTGAGGTGGGGCAGAGAGAGCCAAGGTGAGGACAATGCCCGCTCCTGAGGCTGGTCTTGGGCAAAAAGATCTTCCTTTTGGCACAAACCTGTGCCCTGGGGAGCCTGTGGTACTGCAAGCCACTGAGGGTCATGAGCTGGTTGGGACTCAGTCCTCTGGAGAAATTCCAGGTGCCCTCTCCATGTGTGTTTGATTTGGCAAGTAGCATCCCACAGAATGTTTCTTCAGTGTTACCTACTCAGTGCCAGAGATGTGAAAAAGAGAGAGCTGCTCCCTGAAACATGTGAAAATTCAGGTAGTTTTGCTAAGGAAGGAAACCTCCAACTCCCAGACCTCATAATCAGCCCCGTCCTGGCAAGTTCCTTGTCAGAAAAATTACTTTTAATAGGAACAGCATGTCTTGATGTCTTGCTGCCAGATGATTGTGGCAGCAGTGCGTGCTGGTATAAATCACAGCAAGTGTTTGCGTTTCAGTGGTGGTCATAGGGGGGAGACAGAGAGAAAAATGATGACTTTGTAGGTACATGGGTTTGGGAAGGGGGGACATGGTCTGCTGGGAAAAAAACTTGAATTTCTCTGTGGCTCTTTCCCCTTTTCCCAGAGAGAAGGATGCCAAGTACAAACCCTGGATGCCAAAATTTCTGATGGCGAAAGAGGACAAGGACCAAAGGAAAAGCAGTGGTGATGTGGAAAGGTCTTGATTTCTGTTTCTGTGTTTTCCCGCATTGTCTCTCTCTGTACCTCTGTCTCTTGAGTTGTCTGCAGGAGTGGGATGCCCCTGAGTGCACAGACATTTTGTGTTGGCTGCAGCTCCAGGGTCCTTTCCCTTTGAATCCAGCTTTCAAGAGACTTTGCAGACAGCATCTTGAGTGCAAACCAAACTCTATGATCTGAGCTGTTTGCAAGTAGGGGATACCCTGGGGGTCTTATCCTGAAGTTCTATCATGTCTCCCACTTAGCCGAAACAAAAAGGTGTTACTCGCTATATACTCATCTGCTTTTCTGCCATGCTGTGTCCTATTGCTTCTTTAATTGTGCCTTGATTAAGTATTTGATCTCCATGGTGAGCTATTCCTATTTTGGCAAGCACACTGTGTTTAGAAGCCCTGTACACAGCGTAGTAATTGCCTGTGTGTTCCTCTTGCTCTTATTTTAAAGTAGTGATTTCTTGGGTCTTCCTTTCCAGTTGGGTTTATGGCTGTTTATAGGCTGTTGATGTAGCATTTGTGCATAAAAGCAAAAATACAACCTTTTCTTACCAGTGCAGGAAAAAGAAAATGTGCATGAAAGGAGGTGTTTTCATTTCCCTTTTAAATAAGAAAAATGTGTATTTGCAATGAGCTTTTTCATATACGCAATGAGTTTTTCATGACCCAATACCTGGGACTTCAAACAAATGTAAATCAGGGCTCTATTTTCCAGGTTCTTAACACAGAGTTCCTCCATGGGGTACAAACACTGCTTTTGTTGTGCAAAGTCAAGTGTGTCATTTTACAGACTATCAGGAAGTCAATGCATTTTCATCTGTTCCTTAAAGGTGGCAGGTCCTGCAGGCTGAGCCTGCCAAGGAGAAATCTCTTCACACCCTAAAAGTTCCTAATTTCAGCTCTTGTTTCCCTTCCTCTTGACTTCAAGTGCATGAAGGCTAGCCAAAAGGGGACTAATTCATTGTAACTTGGTGGGTTTTGTTTGATTCACTGGGGTATTTTTCTGTCTTAGTTTTAAAATGAATGCCATAGCTGGAAATTAAGGTAAAAACCAGAAAGAGTGGCGCTTCCATGCCCAGGGAATGCCTCAGCATGAATGGCAATTGCTTCCTTTAAGCTGGTTATAAGAGCTTGTTTTCACTTTACAATGCCATATAAAAGTCTGCTTGGGTGACTTTCTCCTCCATGTGCTAAAAAAGCAACAGAAATCTGCAGGGCTGTATCAAACCCCGCTTCCATAAATGAGTTGGGATGAGAGTTATCTGGGGACCCTTTATGTTTGGATATAAATAAAACCAGAAGGAGACAAACTGCTGGGGGAAAAGTGAATTCTTGACTTCCATAAAAATATGTTTGATTTGAAACACTTGACAGTTTGTTTGTTCCCACGCTGCTTACAGAGCAAACAGTTATTCCAAATGGAGATACAAAATGGCTCAAGTCCTGCTCGCCAACAGATTCGCATGGTCTGTTCATCCTCTTCTGAAAAATAGCAATATGAATGGTGTGCTTTGCTCTTCCAAGAGTTCATTGCAGGCACGGCTGGAGTTGTTGGGCTCTGGATTTCATTTCCTAGTGTACCAGTGGTTATTAGATGGAGCTGAGTAGTGTGTGTGTGTGTGTTTGTTTCTCTTGATGCAGAAAGATCTTCAAAGTCAAGAAAAGCAGTGGAGAAAAAAGCAAGAAGATGGGAAAAGAAGAGAAGTCTTTTAGAGAAACATTTATGGTATGTGTCTTTTTAGAGAACTAATAGTGTCAGAGGAGGAAAGCAGCTACATCTCATGCTTAAAAGATGTATGTGGAAAGTTGGTCCTTAGCTATGCTGGGAGAGATGTCCCACTGTCTGGTCACCTTCTCCTCTAATCTGGGATCTTCATCAGGAATGTTGCTGGGGTTTTCTCCCCCTCTTCAGCCCCAAAGCCTCACAACCCATCCTGGAAATTCTTCTCTCCATCCCTCCCCATTGCCATCAAGGACTTGTGGTTCTATTTCTTTTCTGCAGTATGATAAGGAGATCAATGTCATCAGCACAGCCACTGCTGAGTGCTCAGTCCGCAGTCAGAGAAGAGTTGATCTCCCAGTCACAGCTGGAGAACAGCTGGACATTATCGATGTCACGGAGGGTGATGCAGTGATTTGCCGCAATTCAGAGGGCAGATGTAAGTTCTTAACATGTGAGGCTCTGGCATGGGTGGTCACTGCAATCCTGGTTTGAGGGGCAAATGAGCTTCACAAGCAACAGTAAAGTCTTTGTGCTTAGCCACTGTAACTTTATTTGCTCAGGAGTTTACTAATTTACTTCTCTTTCCCCCCCACCTCAGACGGGTATGTTCTAGTGGAGCACTTGAACTTCAGGTAAACTCAGATTTTATTTATTATGATGCATATTCTCCTTCCTGTGTATAGCTATCTGAGAGCTGGAGAAATGTATTTAAGACTTCTGAAGGCAGGGGAAGGTTAATGTAAACAGCCAGTATTAAATATTAAAGAAGTATTTCCAGTTTTCGACTGCTGTTTCGCTGTTACACAGGTTTCCAGTCCAACTACAGCTTAAAAAAAAAAAACCATCCAGTCATGACTTTTTTACATTGGAGATTCTTGACTTGCCTTCAGATATGCCATATTAATCCCCATCTGCTGCAAACATGGGCCCCTCGGTGTGCATTGCCTTGCCAAAACACACCCTTAAATTCCCTGCTGCAATATCATTTCCTTGCATGCTCATGCATAATTGGTACAAAAGAACCTCCTGTATTGCCCAGGTGCCCACTGCTGTGAAACTTTCTTTTTTCTTGAGACAGATACTGCTAACTGAGAGCTGCTGCCCCAGGAGCATCCCTGAAGGTCTCTATGTGCTTCCTGTGTCCATGCGATCCCACATTGATCAGCTGTGGAGTGATGATGCACATGTAAATAAAGCTTTATTTTTCACACTTTTACACTGCTTAATGTGCAAGAGATTTTCCTTTTTTGTCTGTTATTTAGAGCATGTCTTCACTGACTATCTCAACATTAGTTATTCTCAATAGTTGCCACTCTTTGAAGTAGCTTGCTGGTCCATTCTGAAATAGCCGGAACATTCCTACAGTTGCAGTTTTGTTGCTCCATCTCATTACTCTCTGGTTTAGGTGCTAGAATTGCAATAATTCCCCAAAAGATTTGCTCTTTAACAAACAAACCATAGAAATTTAAACTGGCTTTGGTCTTGACAAAAGTATTGGGACAAGAAGTATGTACCACACCACTCTTGCTGTGTTAAATATACAGAATGGAGGAAAACTTGACTCATTTCTCTCCAAAAAACATGAAAAAAGAGTAAATAAAGCATTCAGTCCAAATTGACTTTATTTTTGTAAGCTAACTTTGGCATCCCAGATATGTAAAGCTGACTTCTGTCTCCCACCGACTCACAGCAGCAGGCAGTTACCCAACAGTTGCCCCTGTGTTTGGGCTCTTCTCCGCTGTGGGGTGGAGGATGGTTGCTTATTTAAAATAAAATGCTCCTAAATGTAGGAAGAGAAATATAAACTGCCAATGGCTTCTCCTCAGTGTATCCAGTGGGTACCTTCTCTAAAGCAGAAGAACATGGATAGAGGTTGTTACATGACTTTGGAAGAAAAAAACCCTTAAACATGACTTTAGTGTACAGCTATTGCCCCTCCTCAGCGCATTGTAAGAGCCCATATCAGTTTGCTCATAAATATCCTAAAAATGTAGCTGGTTTAATTAAAAATTATTAAATGTTCCAGGCTTAAGAAAACACAGCAAAATAAAAGCGCTGTTTGCCATAAGGCCATTTCAAAGCTGGCATAGAAGACATCAGAAAAAAACCCCAGAGCAAATATTGAACATTTACTTTTAAGTCTATACAGGCATTCTTATTTATTTTACCATGTGGTTACTATTAAGTGCATTGGCCTGCATCCATCCTTGCAATAAGAAAATAAATAAAGCAAGCCCCTGTAAGCATGCGCAGCTTTGCAGCCTTGCCAGCCCAAATATTTAGACTTCTCTAGAGGAGATGGAGAGTTTGGGGAGCTGAAGTGCGTGTTTGGCTTCAGAGCAGGCTGGGACGTGCTCTGTGTCCTTCACCTTTGCTGGTAGTTGTACTGATGATGGAAGTTGTGGAGACTGTTTACCTGGGGGGGATGCTTATTTCCATGGCATGTTTAGGATTGATCCTGTGAAGAAAACACCTCCCTTCCTTGACTCCTTCCTCATCCTCCTCCCCATCCCACAGCTCTTGAAGTCTATTAATCACACGCTCTGTAAGCGCTACAGGCAAATCTTGTATTGGCCACATGCGCAAGTTCTTTTTTGTCTCCTAAGGAAATTACTTAAGATTTTCTTTTCTAAAATAAAATAATTAAAGAGAAACCTCCCCATATATCCTGTGATATACGTGATCGGGCCCTGCTCCCACTGTGATTACGCACAGTCCTTGTGGGGTTGCAACCCAGCTAGATGCAAAACACAAACCTCTGCACTAGCGCTGGCAGCTGACTCAATGTAAGGATGCTTTGCAACGCATGTAAAACTCTTTGCCTTCATGGACAGAGTCCAATGCATGCACAGAAGGAAAGCGCTTGTTATGGGATGACTCAAGACAATACAAAACTGCTTTACATATAGCAACTTAGATTTCCTCAATTAAACCACAGGCTGGCTATATTAAGATTATAAGATATCGGTCAGGAAATTAAACTCTTCCTTTTTTCTTTTATAGCCTTGCTGGTACATCCTAAACACATCAAAACTTAAAATAATTCTCATATGAATTTAAAACCCTGTTCGTCTCTGTTTCTTCTCAAAATGGAAATCACCATGATAACAGTTGTGACTTGCTGAATCTGAGGGAGAACTGAAATTTCTTAGAAACCAATTCTGTCTCACACAAATTGCATGAAAGGAGAGTGCAGATGGGGTGGAACTGGAGCACTCACTAGAAATCCAGTGCTTTAACTGTATTTACATCCCACTGCATCACAAGTATATAGGAACTAAGTCCCAAAATTGTCCCCCAGGCACCTTTCCTGCAATGAAAGGTTATTTTTGCACAGTACCTTTAAAATGCTTCTCTCTATGCTTCTGCATAAGGAGTCGAGATTGGAGTCAGCACAGGTCCATCAGCTCTGCTGGATGCGTGTTAATAAAGTAGAAAACCTTTGGGCCTGGCTCCTGATGTGTATTTTGGGTTGGGGAAGCTGTTAATGTTATTCATATACATACTTTAATTCCTTTTCCTGCCCCTTTGCCCCTCCCAAGCCCTGGGGGCGTCCATGCTCCCGCAGCTTGGATGTGCTGGGAGCATCATCTCCAGAGAGAAACTACCAGTCAAGCCAAAAAGAGGCTGTACAATAAGTAAGTTTTAAGGATTTGTTGCTTTTGCCTCTTTTCATCTCCGAGTTTATTAAAGTGCAAATGTCAACCATGGAGACAGCTATCAATCACATGCAGTGCAGTACACCGAGAAACACTTTCCACACCATAAATGGGAGGTAAAAGGCTTCGTTGTGATTATTCTAATGCACAGTTACTTGCACAAAGGACAAAACTGAACCTAGGCTCTGTGCCCTTCCACAAAAGCTCACCCCAGAAAGTACTACAATTCATTTGAAACCAAAACCTTCTCCAGTCTATCAGCTGACAAAATACAAAATACCAAGAAGGATGGGGTATTTGTAGAGCTTGGGTTTTTTTGTGCGCTTCACATTAAAGATATGTTTGAAGGGATTCTTATACTCAGAGCTTTTTAAAGTTCAGTATTTTAACCAAAAAATAACCTTAAATACATACCATAAATCATAAATACTCCTTATAGTACAAACCAAAAATTGCAATAGACTAGTCTGGTTCACCTCTCTCTTAGAGCTGAGGTTTGGCTGCCCAAAGATGCTGGGCCATGGACACTACAGTTATCCTGGGATTCAGTTTTGCTTTGTGCTCTGAAAGAAAAAACAAACCCCACAAAGGCATTGAGGTACAAAACACGTGAATATAACATGATACAGAACACATGAACATGCTCTCGGCAACAAGAATAAATAGTACCATGTCTACAGTATCTACTTCACAGCTTTGTGAGATGAGGCTAAATAAACTATTTCAAAACTTGAAATAAAAGGAGATGAGTCTCACAAATAAACTGATTTTTAAATAAGGCAGCTTCAGCAGGAATTTCAAGGCTTTTGTTGAAAACAGACTTTTTCTAACACCAAAAGTGTGCTCATACTTTGCAAATAGAGCTCTGATTTACTGTCCAGTTCTCTTAATTCTGGTGATCAAAACAAGCAAAGATATGTGCATTGAATACATGTAATACCAGGTTTGCTATCTGCAAAAGTCAGTGCTTCATCAAAAGGTATAATGAGGGAATTCTGAAAACCAGTTCACCTCTCAGGCACGGAGTTAGGTACCTCTGTGTCCAAGAGGCAAGCTGGAAATTCACAATTACAGGAAGCTGTTGCTTTTCTTCTAAGTGAATGATGAAGAGGAATATAAAAGGAAGCCAAAGGAAAGCATTAAATGGAAAGCCCATATCAAAGTAAGATCTTAAGAAAAGTGACTCTAGTAAGTATACACCTGAAATAAAAACAGATACTAAAACTTTCCTGTAAAATACTGCAGGAGCTGGAACAAGGATTTGTTTGGCTCATCCAAAGGGATGGATGTGCGATTCTTCTTCCCCCAGCTCATAAAAGGGTGAAGCCAAATAATTGCATAACAAATGGTACTTCAAGTATTCAGAAACATGGCCTGCATGTCTCACTGGTGGGATTCTGCATAAGATGGGGGAATCTGTGCACCTTGTGAAATAAAGCTGCGACTTCCAGTATGTCGAAGGCACAATTTCACATCCTGCATATATTCACATCCTTCTCTATTGGGTGCACACAAGATGACTGATGGTAAAGAGCAGTAAAATGAACAGGAGTAGACAGAATGGTTATTTTGTTCAAACTTCATCTATTCCAATACGAATGGCATCATAGTCACAAAAAAATGTATATACAACAGATACCAACCACTTGCTTAGTTTTTTACAACACTGCCTGTATATATACCCCTGTGCTTGTACACACCTTGTCAAATGCTCAATTGGACACACACTGAAGATGCATTTCTGACCTGTTAAGAGGAAATAAACACCCCTCTGCCTTCACCTGCTCAGTTTTGACTCCTGAAAATAATAGTGCCCCAAACCCCATTGGCACAAGGGCTTTGGCCAGGGAGTGTGGAAGGGCAGGATGCTTGTGGCTCCTCTCCTCCCTTTCCCAGACAAGGCTGTGCTGGGTCCAAAGGGGTCAGCTAAGCTACTCATGGGCTTTACCTAGAAGAGGATGTAAAAATACCATCCCTTTTCTCCAGGTCCTCTCGCATGCTCGGATTAGTGTGTGCGATGGCAGGCATCCAGGGCACACACCTACGCTGCTGGGCAAATAAAACTGAGAGGCCACTGACAGGGATGCTAACCACATTTTTAGATATATATATATATGCACATATTATATATGCATACATATATATGTTTTCCAACTAATACAATACAAGCTATTTCTGAATGAACTCACCCAAGAGCTGGAGGTTAATGCTGGGACCTATTCCGAACTCTATATCCTTTACATTTTGTCTCTCTCCCCTTTGGGCTGAAGCAAAGTTTGGGTGAGTTTGTGGCTTGCAAAGCGCAGCTGTCCAGAGGTTTTTGAAGAATTGCACTTGGAGTAATTCAAGTTTCTGTAATTCAGATATGTCTTCCCTGCTCTTCCCAATGCACATGCATGTACCAGCATTAACTCAAAAACCAAACCTGACCACAGTGTAACAATGTAAAAGTTAATCTTTTCGTCTGGAAAAATATAACTGGAGGTCAGTAGCTTCTTTGCAGCGAGGAACGAGAAAACAGCTTATCTGAAGGTAAAATGAATACAATATTAAAGGAAAAAAAAATGAGTGAAACTTCTCAGAATATTTCACTATGCAGCGTGGATTTGGGTAAGGCTGTAATGGACAGTTCAATCAATGGGTTCATCAAAGAGGTATTTCCATCAGTCCTATTCACTCCACTGCCTCTGCTGACATCAAGCAGGAAAGTTGCTTCATCTCTCTTTGTGTCTCTCCGTATGGAAAACTGAGCCATTCGTCTTGCCTTCTAAGCAGGACTGGTTTTGCAGATCCATACATGAGTTTATGTTTGCACGGGTCTGAGAAGATGCCAAGTGCCACAAGGGCTTATTTTACCACCTAGAAATCCCACCCACCTCCAGGAAGCAAATATATCCTACCAAGATCATTTGCTGCTGTTTAATACTATTAGTTCTGCTGGGTGGGAAATCCCAGAGGACAAGTGTCATTTTAAAGCAAGACATCTGTACATCTAAATGCTTCTGAACCACAGATTATATCTAATATAATCTGCACCAGCCCCTTATCAACCGGGCTACAGATGTTTCCAGGACAAGCAACTTTGGCAAGATGTTCAGTTGTGAGTGATGATTTAAAAACATTTTTCCATTTCAAACACATTCCATAGCTGGGGTATAGACACTCATAGCTGTTTCCTGGATGGAAATGAATGTCTGTCCCTATGGCTGCTCAGCTGCCTTCTCCTGCTCTTTTCCAAAGGGGCTTATCTACAGCACCTGAAACCATTTAGGGCTGTTTACTCAGTGTTTGCTCATGTCTCAGCACTGATCTGAAAGCTGTTAAAGACCTGGGTGTGCTGCTCAGCTTTGGTTCTGGGGTGGGGTGTTTTTTGCCTGCAGGAGTCTAGGTTCTCCATCCTCACCAGGTCTGACCTGCTCCCACCACAGCGCTGGAGACATGCATCATCTGATAGCCACCAGGCACAGTAATCAAAGCCATCCTCTACCCCAGAGTATTTATTCAATAATGATCACATAATAAAAAGATCATTACAAAACCTAGGAGTACTACAAATATTTCCAGTATTTATTCTAAAAACAAAAGTATTCTGCTGCTGGGTTTATAATCCAACCACTGCTGTGCTGGATTTAGCAGACAAGACCAGCAAAACTGTTTAGAAGCTTTCTACTTTGTGCGGCTTCTAGAATAAAAGTAAGGCAATTTTGTGTTTCTTAAGGAAAGAAAAAGGGACTTCAAGCTGAAAATGTCCATTGAACTGCTAGTAGATGGCAAAAATATCCCGTATTTGTTTACATTGCCTAAAATGATGAGTACAAAAGGCTTAATGCGTCATTCCCTTCCTTGCTTCCCATAGAAACTTGCAGAAAGTATAAACTAAAGTGCAACTGTACAAAAAAAAACACCTGTCAAAACCCCTTGATGGGTCATAAGAAACTATCAAAAAGATGGATTAAAGTTTTTTAAGTTGAATGACCACATACCTGGGACCAGCAAAAGTTCCCCTTTGCTTTGTTTCTTAAAACAAAACCCCAAAAAGAGAAGAAAATAAACGTGTGTGTTTGTCCCTGAATATTTTTGGCAAAGTTTTCATAAAGCATTTTCTCCTTGACTGATGAGACTATTATCTTTCTTTGAGATCAAGTAAATGGAATCAAATACCATAGCAAAGCCAAGCAGAGGCCCATTAAATTAAACTTAGGTAATCAAAAAATAAGAATTCTTTTACACAAAGTAATCATACATGCATTAGAGCTTACCCTTGAATAACAAGAATTTAACCTTAAAAATCCCTGTAGTTTGTCTTAAAAAAGAAAACCCTATCCTTCAGGTAACCAGTAGTAAAGAAAGAGTAAAACTCTGGATTCAGATATCCCTGCCTTATCAGTGGTGTGGTGAAGGTCACAGTCCGGTGAGCAGCAGCAGGATGGGAGAGCCCTTCAGCATGAAAAGCAAGCCTCCAGCAGCATGAAGCCGTGAGCAGGGAGGTAAGGAAGGCAGATTTGCAGTGGTTCTAGGATGGTGACAACAGGTGAAGGCTTCCTATCGGAAAGGTGAGGGATAATTGCTCCAGAGCTGCAGGATGCTGCTCGATCTCGCCTGGATCCCCACCCTTGGGTGAGGTGTGGGTGAAGTGCTTGGTTTTCAGGTGGGTCACCTGCATCTTGCTGTCCATTGGTGGCTCATTGGACTCCTGCTTGAGATTCAGGCCCTGGAACTGGTGGTGTGGAAGGGGAGAGTGAGCATGTTGGCTGGGCATGATGATTAAGGGCTGGTTAAAAGGCAAGCAGCCTTTGCATCTGAATGTGGTGAGCAGGTCAGTGACGTCTGGGGCTCTTGTGAGAAGAAACAAAGCATCTTCAGCGACATTCCTCTGTAAAGAATTGACACATAGAGGATTTTCCAATGCAGGTTTACAACAGTACCTTTGCAAATCCCACCTTCTCATCTTTAGCATGGGGAAAAAAACAGGGCATGGCATATTGCACTAGTGCAGAAGCATCTAAGCAGCTGCTAGTTTTAGGAGGAAAGTATTACCAGAGGCTGGCAGTCTTCTGGCACCCACATGTGAGTGCCGCAGAGCTGCTTCACTACCCCTCCACTCCATTCCTTGTAGCTCCTGGTTGACCCCTCTGACCTGGCTCAGCCCTGCTCTGCACAGCAAAGGGGACACAACATCAATCTCATCACATGCTGCCTATATCTCAGAAGGCTTGGCCAGCGCTCAGTTAACTCAGGACGAAACAGAGGGGAGGTGTATTCCAAAACCTCAGTGATACATTTGCTACTTTACAGTCATGCCAATATTTCCCATTTGGTTCACCAGGAAAAAAAGGATCTTGGATACATTTCACCACGGTATCGTGAATGAAATGAAGCTGTTCTTGATTTCCTCAGTGCCTTGTTAGAGGGGTGTATGTTCTGGGTCAGGAATTGGGTCTGTGTCACAGTCTGTGGAGTGGTGAGGGACGGAGGAGGAGGACCGAAGCAGAAGAAACAAGGAGCGGACAAGTCAGACCAGATCCTCACAGTGCAATACCGTGTGTGGAGGGACCGGTGCCTCAGTGCCACTCATCAGCGAGCCAGGGCCATGATGAGGCTGGCACACATCTCGAAGAAGTCCATGGTGTGGCTGCCCAGGCGCGGTGTCACCGAGGGGATGCTGCCCACAAAGGAGCCACTCAGGGAGCCTGTCAGTGACTGGCACTCGGTGGCTGCAGCAGCATCAATGCTCAGCCTCGGCCGGTGCAAGCCAGCAGCAGAGCAGGAGCGCTGCGGCGTGGATGAGCCAGACCTCTGCTCCATCACATCATCTTCAATAGTCAAAATAGAAAGAGCAAAGAAAGAGAGGCATTAGTTTGGCATCTGCAATGCATGTTTGATATGGAACTAGTAACAATAGTGGAAGCAAATGGATCAAAAGGGCTTTCACGACTTGAAGTAGCTGCATAAGCATTTCAAAATAAAAATTATTATTATTGTTATTATTAGCTTCAAAACTGTCCATTTTATGTGTTTGACATCTCATGTTGCATCATTTCCCACTTACCATCAATGCTTTTGAAATCCAAGAGATAGCTGCGGTTGTCAACCTGGTAGAGCTGCAGGCTCATCTTCACATAATTGCCTGTCACTGGGTTCTTGCGGCGTACTCTGAGATGGTAGGAGTTCACTACCTGCAGTGAGAAACATGCTTCTGGGAGTAAGACTCAAGTTAGAAAGCAGAACATTTCTTCCCTTATGTTTTTCTAAGCACTAGCAAGATGTTTTCTGAGAAAAAAACCCCACAGTTTCTAGAGAGAACAATGCCTACAAAATTAAACAAATGGTTTCATATCCTATTTGCTCCTATTCTAAGGAAGATGTTTCACAGGGCTGTGATTCACCAGCTGCTGGCAGATGAAGCTGCTTTGACCCATCTGCCAGCCACCAAACTGTCTCCTTCACCAGCAGCAATAGCTACATAAGCCAAAAAGTCCACTCATGGACCCACATATGAGGACCTTGCTTGTGAAACCAGCTGGAGGGAGCGAATTCTCCCATCAGCACTGCTAAATTAATTGTTCGTGAATCAGCCTTGAGCTGTGGATTTTCTCTTGCCGCTTCCCACCCCACAATCTGCTGCACCTCATTTGCAATGAGATCTTCTCCGTGCTATAATTACAAAGCAATTGCATGGATGGAAAAGCTATTCTGATGAAGAGTCACATCTGAAGTTATTCTTAGGGTGGGAAAGATTATTGTGAAACCTTCTTGTACAGAATAAGCTTCACTGCCCACATAAAGACGTTGGGCTGACTTGGTTTGTGAAACTGTACCAGAAATACATTAGGTTTGTTCACTCTCTTATCAAACCATGCAACTAACAAATGTCTGGCTGGCACACACATATAGAATCATAGAATAATTAGGGTATATGCATCTGAAGACAGTCCATCTCCTGGCTGGTGCAGTGAAATCAGGTTTCTCAGTGCTACTTGGCTTTTAGATATGTAACATTATTAAAAATAAGCAGGAGATAGAAGGCTTTGAAGAAGCAGTACAGTGACATTCACACTGTACAACCCTTGGGAGCTGGCGCGAGGAGGGTATCATCTCCTCTGGTGATGAAGATCTGGGCTGAAATTCTTACCTTGCTCCAAATGCTCTCATGAGGCTGTTGCAAAAGGCCATAAGTCAGGAGAGCTCACCTCAGCAACTGCACTGAGATTCAGGGGATCAGGCTCAGCAGCTAATATTGAGGGCTAAGATAGGGATTTATTAATCTGACTTTGAAAGAGATTGTGACTAAATGCTGTGCAGCTCTGAAGAAATATCTGCAGTGAGTATTGCCAACCAAAATGTCATCTGGGTTTAAATCAAGCTTCAAGAAGCTGAGCCTAAACCAAGGAAGCAGTAAGTGTCTGAAAGAACATCTGGTCCATGAGCACTGTTCCATCTCTGTCAAGGAAAATGCCACCATATCAATGCTCCTGCTCTCCTCATCTGTGCATCTTTTACGCAGATGCATATCATGCCATTTCAGCACACATGACTGACAGGACCCAAGCATAAATAATGAGGGTTATTGGCTCAGGAGCACTCAAGATGACCTCGCAAGGAATTAGCCACTAAAATTAGAAATGTGACTGGCTCCTCTTATCCCTGCAGCTGAACGAGGCAGAATCATCTTTCCATCCAGAGGCTTAGAGCATTCTTAAAGCAAACTTTTATTTCACGCCATAAATCAACACAACAGATACTGAACCACAGCTAGCATCTTAATTCAGTGTGTTTATATTAACAGGAAAGAGCTGGGATGATTTCAAGGTGGGGGGCATTTATTTGGTGAGGCTGTAAGCATACTTACTAATATCCTTGAGCAATTCAGCTCATGAGAAAATGACCCTTGAAGACCACCAAGAAGCAGCAGCACTCCCTACCTTCCACTCGAAGTCCAGCTGTTTCATAGCACGGTACACCTCTGCCATAATGTCATAGGGTTTGCTCTGGCTGCGGATTCCCAGGTGCCACTTGGCCTTTTTGACAGTCAGGGGTTTTGGCTTTGTGGTGTTGAGGGCATCCAAAGGACATCGTGCTTTGGGGCTGTCTGCTATCAACGGTGGCATCCGCTCGGGATGCGGCTTCACCCCAGGAGGGATATGCAAGGTGCTGTCATCCATGAAGGAGCCAGTCGGGGGGCTGGAGGCGAGGTAGAACTCGCTGGCTTGGTTCATGATCCTCCGGTTGTCGATGATGAGGTGGTAAGCCACCGCTAGCTGGTCCTGAGGGTCACCACTGTACAGGCTGTTCATCACCTCCGACTCCGTGCATTCAAACTTCTCACAAACTTCCCGAACTGCATCATCATCAATGACGGTGGCATCATAAGAAGGGTCCTCTGGGAACAGGTAACTGGGCAGCTCCTCCTTAAACCACTCATGTTCCCTGGAGAAAGCAGAGAGGAGCCACTGTGAGCTCTGTGCAAGAAGAGCTGGGGCACCCATTGCCACCAGGCCCTCACTTGGTCAGCTTGGTCACCCATGAATGCTCAGCTGCAGGTTGGGGAGCTCAATCCAGTCCTGTATGGGCATCCCAGTATTGCAATGGCAATGACACTTTACAAGCATGGCTGCTGGCTCTCATGACTTTGAAGTAAGACCTCAGCACATACGAGATGCTCACACTTTTTGATTACTGTAGGTCTGATAGAGATACAAAGCATCAAAGCTATCCAGGTACCTGATTCCCACTGACTTACAATGAAGTCAATGATAATTAAGTGATAATTAAATTATAACCTTGTCTATAAGTTCTACATAACAACTGTAATTTCACCATAAGTGCTGCTGCCCTATAATGTAATTAAATCCTCTAGTATTAAAGAATTCAGAAATAAACCAGGCATTTTACTTGGATTTCCTTGAAGGGTAAAATTAAGGCCATCCATTGCAAATATGCTAAAAACCTGAGAACTCCTGAATGTCCTAGTAACGTTTATGTATATGCTTAGCACACCAGTGGGATGTAATGATTACTATAAACCTCATGAAATGCTTAACAGTCTCCAGCTTAACAAAACGTTTTTAAAATGGCTCAGACAGTGAGAATTTTGAAGTCCTGCTACCAGTCATAAACTTATAATGATCTCTGTGGGCACAAATACATGTATAAGAACCCAATTGTACCCTTTACCTTGAATTTCCACATTGAGGCATGCAGATAAAAGGTTCATGGGCACTGCACTCATTGACTACACAAGAAGACTTCACTGCATTTAAAGATAAACCATTTGCTCACATTTAAAACTATATCCAATATTTATGGATTAAGTTAGTAATTCTTACATTTCTCCTCCTTTTTTGATTGGATAGAGTCTAACTACAATGATTACCCTCTTATTCTGAACAGGTATTCACGGGGAGGTGGTCTTGAAATAAAGTAATGAAAAATGCTGTAGATACTAAGTTCTTAGAATTATTGCACAATATAGCTGGTTTTGCTAAGCACTATTAAGAGATTTTTAGCCTTTTTTATAACACAATAAAATAGTGTTTATATATGTAAGACCAGGTTGGATGGGGCCTTGGGCAACCTGGCCCAGTGGAAGGTGTCCCAGCCCATGGCAGGGTGTTGGAACTAGATGATCTTTCAGGTCCCTTCCAACCCAAACCATTCTAGGATTATATATATATATATATATATATAATATGTAACAGGTTGAAACTTAAACAGCAGAGGTTTAGACTGGATATAAGGAAGAAATTCTTTACTGTTAGGGTGGTGAGGCACTGGAATGGGTTGCCCAGGGAGGTAGTGAATGCTCCATCCCTGGCAGTGTTCAAGGCCAGGTTGGATGAAGCCTTGGGTGATATGGTTTAGTGTGAGGTGTTCCTGCCCATGGCAGGGGGGTTGGAACTGGATGATCTTTCCAACCCTAACTATTCTATGATTCTATGATTCTATATATATGTATATGCATATATATATATACACAGACACACAAAATACATACAAAATCATCATCCTGTTCATCCTCACCTATCTCTCCATCAGCACAGAAGGGTGCATGAATGCTCCTTGAATCACTCAGGACAAAAATCAGCTGGATTAGCTGACTACTTGTAAATGACCCTGCCCACAGTCCAGCAGATAAGCCCCAGGACAACCACCACCCTCTGCTACCAGTCTGTCAGAGCCCCCCAGGCACAGCCAGCCCACCCCATCCCACCCTGGCTGACCTGATGTCCTTGATGGTTGCTCGCTTGAGGGGGTCAACCTGCAGCATGTGCATGAGGAGAGTGGCAACGGAGCGGTTGAGGTATTCCGGGATGTAAAACACACCTCCTCGGATCTTCTTGAAGAGGGTGGGGACGTGCTCGTCATCAAAAGGCAGAGTGCCACAGAGAAGGGCATACAGGATAACACCACAGCTCCAGATGTCCACTTCTGGGCCAGCATACAGCCTGTGCAAAGGCAAGGCAGGAGAAAGATGTCAACCCCTGTCCTCCTCCCCTTAGTTACGGTGCAGGTTGTACCAGGTGACCTGGGGACCTGCTGCCAGCTCCACCAGGCCAGCTGCATCCCACTCCAAGGCTGCTCACATGGATGCTCCCAACTAAACTTGCCTAAGACAAAATCACTGAGAAGTGAGGAGAAATGACATGGCAGAGCTGGTGCTGGCTGCCTGCACTTCTCTGGATGGCCATGTACATCTCTGCCTCTGACAGACCCTCCAAAAAGCAAACCCATATTTCCAAGAGCTTTGCCAGGCTCTTTATTGCTTTGCCCCAAGGGCTCAGCCAGCAATTTCTGTTCATAGAATACTCGAATGGTTTGGGTTGGAAGAGACCTTACAGTTCCAATCCCCTTGCCATGTGCAGGGACACCATTCATTTAGCGAGGCAGATGAAATGGCAGCAGATACTATATCTCTGAGCATTTACTCTCTGTTGAAGTTTGCGTGCTGGCACATGAGCACTCCTGCTTCTGACAAGCTGCTAATGTGCTCCCTGGCATCACCAAGTGGGGACACCCCAAATATACAGGGTTTGCTGCTGCCTGCTTGCTCCATTTGTTTATCTGGTTTGCTACAACTGATGTATTCTTGCAGTGCTTACCCCTGGGCTTTAAAACCTTACCAAAACACAGAGGTTCAAATGGAAATACAGAAGTCTCTTCCTGAAACCTCGGCATCCTGCACTCGCTCCTCCTGGAAAGCACCCCCACAGACACACCAACGTACAAAAAGTGCCAGTTATGCACACAGCCATTCTCTGAACACCACTAAAACACCAGTTCTGCATACCCAAGGGTGAAACTTTCCCTGCTGAGGCCAGGGACAGCAGCAAAGCCATTTTGGAAATGCAGACGATTAGCTAGATGCCTTCTTGATCCTGCCTCCATGCCCAATTCCAACAGATAGGAAGCCTGATTCTTTTGCTGATAAGTGCATGGCCTGAATAGCTGATTGCACTTTTAAGCCTGAATGAGATACACTTTTAGGACTCCGAAACCTGAGCTGTCACACTCCACTGCTTTTGTGCTGTACCTAGCAAAGGCAGCAGGAGCTGGGAACCAGCTCCCCTGATGCGCACGCTCAGTGGGAATGCACTCATCCCACTGCAGGAACAGTGGATCGTGCTTTTTCCTCATAAATGCACCTCTCATATGCTGCTATAGCCTTGAGGAGGCAGATTGGTATGTTAATCAGGGGTATTAAGCAACACTGGTACTGCAAGTGGTATTGCAGCTATAGGCAGTGAAAAAGTGCAATGTGTAGGCTTGATTTTGGCCTTATTTCAACTTTTGTTGCTAATAAGCTGCATTGCCTGTATCCTTGGAACAATCATGCTCCACATACAGGGACTAAATCTTCCTTGTTAATCTGCCATGTGCCTTTTCTCCTAAATGTGTGTCTGGCCTTTACTGAAGATGACGTTGAAATAATCCTAATAATATTTATCTGGAATCATGGTAGAGCTTCTGGCTTGGTCCCCCTCTTGACAGTGAGGATTTACTTGGTTTCGCACAATGAGCTGTAGTCACAACAGGGTTTTTGGATGCTAGTCTAATTCCTAGGATACCCTGCCAACACTTGTATTGATATAAACAGGGATAAAATAACCATAATCACAACGAACACACTTTGAACAAAATGTTGTATTTAAAAGCTACAGTTCTAGGCAAAATTCTGTGCTGGAAATATAGGAAAACTAGTGCTCATGCTAAGGGCAGTTCGAAAATACGGTAACATAATGAGATGGGCAGTTTGAAGGACCATATAGAGGACTGAAATCTGTATTTGCAATCCTTGCTATGCTATTATAGAGAGAGATAGGGAAATAAGTACAGTCTGTGTAACTTAGGTTCCCAACAGTAAAACATAGGAGGTAACACTTCTGTACCAACATAGCAAAGTCCATGTCACCCTTGCAGAATGTGTTCAACATGCCATGTGTTGTGCAGATGTTGCATGCTGCAACATGCAACCACACTGGAGGTTTGTCAACTCAAATCATCAATTTGAAGCAAAGTTATAAGGGTTTAAACTACTGTCACGAACAAAACCCCCAGCCTAAGGAACCAGAAGAGAAGTATCTTCAATATAAGAGCTCAACAATGCAGGGAAGTGATTAAAGATCTCCCTGATTCTCTGATAGTGAATGGTTTTCCTCATTACACTGTATTTTATATTACAGGTAGGCAGGAGAGAAGGTCGTGATCTGGAAAAGCCTTTCCATCTGAAACATCAGTATTTGCATGCTAAGAGTAATTTCCCCCCTTTTTTAATTAGCAATATAGTCAACATCTCCTATCATAATTCATCCAAGATGAACACCTTTAGCAAAACCTGGTTTTACTGCAACAACCAAGCATACTTTCAGGTTTCTGCCACTAGATTCACCTAAACATAAAATACAGGCTGGAAGGACCCAGCTGCTTTTACTAGGTGTGCAAAGCTGTTTCCAGTCCCAAGAACACATTTAAAGACTATGTATGTGCTCACACAGGCTCTGATGAGAAGTAGAATGTCCTACCTTCCAGAGATGACTTCAGGGGCTGCGTAATTTGGGGAGCCACAGCTGGTGCGTAGAAATTCGCCATCTGACATCATGTTGGACAATCCTAAAAAGAAGATGTTTAGTCTATAGTGATGTTTGATGTGAAGGTCCAGGCACAGAGAAACAGAGGTACTGTAAGTGGAGGGGGAAAAATGGGGGGGGGAGAACTGTTCATTTAATTTAGATAAGACTCCTTTGAGCTGATTTGAAAATTATGATGATTATTATAGAAGCAGAGAATAGTTTGTGTCAGAAGGGACCTTAAGATTATACAGTTCTAACCCTGTGCCATGGACAGGGACACCTTCCACTAGAGCAGGTTGCTCCAAGTCCCATCCAATCTGGCCTTGAATACTGCCAGGGATGGGGCATGCACAACTTTCTCCACAATTATTTTTGTTATTGCTATTTTGACATCCAACCAAGGAATATTCACTCCAGGCTAATTCTGCTTCTCTAAGTTGCAAATCCCAGAGCACACTGGAAAAGAGACATAATTCATCCCAGAGCTCTTACTTTATATAGGAATTGTGTGGGGGTGTGAAATTAGTAAATCTTCAGAAGGATTTATCACTGCTAGAAAGGAGTCATCAGGACATGGCTGGTAGCCCAGCTATTCCAATGGATTTCAATCAGGAATGCAACTTACAGCCTCCTGCTACTGCTCATTTGTAAAACAAAGTGAGGCCAAGAGCACATGGCAAAACCTATGGAGAACATGCATGAAAATAAACATGCAGCCTGCCCAACCTGAAACTAACTGCACTGAGTCTGTCTTATACATAAATCAGCTAAATCTTTATATTAGGTGATTATATGAAAACACAGTGAAGATTTGCATTACTTTGTTGCTCTGTTCTTAACAGCAGTACAGAAGCAGCCTACAGTAGGTAATCCCTGCTTTTCAAAAGGGATGGTGTTTATAACTGTGGGCTTTTCAGGTAAAGCAACTGCTTAGTGGTTAGGAAAACAGGCTCTGGGTTTTGTAAGGCGTGCTACACGGACACGCTCCAGCAAGCGCCTCGGAGCTGGCTGCATGTCTGGAATGCTGCTGGGGTCACATACCAAAATCGGCTATCTTTGCATTCATGTGTGCGTCCAGCAGCACGTTCTCTGGTTTCAGGTCTCGGTGGACAACCATGTGTCTGTGGCAATAATCCACTGCAGAGAGAATCTGCTGGAAAAGGCGTCGAGCTTCTGCCTCTTCAACCTACAGATGCAAGGGGAAATAGTCCTGAAGGTTGGTCTGCATGCAGAGCTGGCAAGGGAAGATTTGACTTAGCAAGGAGCCAAAATGTTCCAGGGTACAGAGAGAAAATCACAGTGTGCATGTGACCAGAAGCAGCAAATAAAGCAGATTTCCCCCCTTGTATTTTATAATGTGCTGGTCTCTGCAAATGATACAGCCCAGGGATGAAATTAGAAACCTGAATTTAGCTGAGCTATCAAGAACATACTGGTGGCACCTATGAGGCAATGGCCTGCTATCCCAACAGGACCAATTCTCTTACACAGCACATGCAGATCAAGGCTGGACAAAACACTGCAGAGGATGCTGCAGGGAGCAATTCCTCATGGACAGATGGCTTTGGGGAAAAAAAAGCTAAAGGTGGAATACTGTGATGATTTAAAGAAGTTATAAAGCTTTCTGACCTATATTAAGAGAAATTACATTTAACATGATGAAGAGAATGATTATTTTGACTGATTACTTCCTAAAGATTCTTCATAAAAAATTTAGTTTCTGTATGCAAAACTTCAGAAAAGATCCAAATTAGTCACTGAAAAGATCCAGATGGGTGAAATGTGCTGGAAATCAGAACTACACACAGAAAAGTGAAGTCCACTTCATCGACCAGTGCACTAATCTATACCATTTTGTTATAAATGCACCGATTTTTGTAGTACAGACAGGAAATGTATAATGGGCTGATCCTTCACCTGAAACCTTATTCCAAATGTCCAGTTAAGCCCATTTTTATCTCCTTGCCCTGCAATTGCTCCCTGACTATGAGGAGGTCCACGGGGCAGACACTAGTGATTTTCTTTGCAACCATAATACCACATTCCTTGGGTTTAACCTACACCTCAGGTGATTTATACCCAGCAGGATTACTGGCTTTTGAGAATGTTGTTCAGATAAGCCACATCCTTTAAAAGTCTTCAAAAACCCTGACGTGGAACCAAGGGGGAGTCTGGGGGAGGTGAACGACTGGGATGGAGACCACAGCGAGCTGTCTTCCTTTCCATGCCGTAAATCTGCTGCTGAACCGTGGGGGTTTTGACAGTCAAACCGTAGCTATAAATGATAAAACTATGCTAGTTTTCCAAATATTTGCACTAAGCAACATGTTACCTTGGATGTTTTGGTTTGCGTATGGAAATACATCAGAGAACGTTGCAAAAAGTCACACACAACGCTTGTGTGAGCCGGGTACGAGACACTCCAGATGGGTTTGCTGTGAAGCAACTTCTATTTTGGGCCTTAACCTTAACTGTGCTCCCTTTAGCAGTCGTTTTGCTTCTAAACACCATCCTCTTCCCACACAAGTGTTTGGGCACGGCACTGGCACTTACACGTCCATGCTTACAGATGTAATCAAATAGTTCCCCGCCAGATACGTATTCCATGACCATGAAGAAGTCTGTTGGCGTGCTGATGACCTGGTACCTTCAAAAACACAAGTGGATTACTTAAGAAAATAATTAAGAAGAACAGGGAAAGGTTTTTAAACAGATGATTAGTTTCATGTCAACACTTAAAATAAACATTTGTTTGGATCTTGCATTTATAATTGCTTTCCACTTCTGAAAAACCATCTCTTATTTCAAGTATAATCTTTCACTTGTCTATGAAAGGGTCTCTTCTACAGACCTGCAGTTTTCCTTCAAGCTTTTAAATGATCCTCTGAAATCTCTGCCAGACAATCTTATGACATTTAGGACTGTCCTGGCTTACAAATTTCCATTTTGGCTAAGATTTGCAATAACAGCTTTAGAAATGAATGCTTCTTTCACAGGGGGCAGGGAAATGGGTATATTTGGTTTCCCTTGCATCAAGCATAAAGAAGAACTCCAGGCACTAGAGGGAGCTCCTTTTGAAAAGGTTTAGAAACAAAGATGAGCACCCCAAACGTTATTTTTCAATTATTAAATCCCTCTATATTCTAGAATGGGGGAAAAAAACAAAAAGAGCATCACCCTTGACTTGCAAATTATTTATTCTCCATTTTTACTCAATACAATTCCTGAGTGCTGCAATGCCATTTCAGTGTTCCAGCTGATACAAAGATCATCAGCTGAGGTCAATGCTGCTACAGGCATTCATAGCAGCACCATCTGAGACACCCCTCTTTTTTATTTCACATACTTTGCGGTTTGCTTTTTTCTTTTTACAGCCAAATTTCCGTGGGTTGGAATTTCTAACAAACACATTTCAAACCATTTTCAGAGATCAGCAGTGAACAGGTGGTAGCCCCATAAAGATCAACAGCATCAACTTAATTTTTCTGAAGTGCTTTGGACCCAGACATCCCAGCTACTGTTAACTGCCCCACTATTTCTTTTATATACACATAAAAAGCTATTGAAAGAGGAGGTTTATGCACCAAGGTCTCTCTTCCTCACCTCTTTTATCACTGTGTTTCATGATTGCAGTACGTACCATAGGACACTTATATTGTTAAATTGGGTTTCATTTTTAGGCTTTAACACTTTGACAAATGTGTGAACAGGACTCAACTTGCAGGATGCTGGGTACACAGCTGAGGACTTTTGCTGGCTTTTTCATGAAATAATACCAATCTGTTCTCCAATAAATCCATGGAACTCTGAAGTTACTCTAAAGTCAACAGCTGCTGCATGGTTAGTTATTTAACTGTAGAGAAAATTTGTTTTCCCTTGCTTCTAAATCCCAGGTATTTGCTATATCTCATGCCAGTTTTAAGGCTGACCTAAATGTCAACTTCTCCTTGCAGTTACCATTCAACAGCTTTCTTTTACAGAAATGCCAAAGATATTATCGAGTGCCTCGTTAATGTGGCCTGCCTGCACAAACTGGGGATTGAGAAGGATTCCCAGAGGCTGGAGTGCAGGTGCTGATTTACAACTTAAATTCAGGTTCATCAGAGTGGCAACTTTGAAAACCTATGTCTGAATAATAAATACTAATAAAAAAAAAAAGTTCCTTTAAGCTCTGGGTAACCAGGCTATTAAAACATAAATCCTATTGACTTTGGGAAAAGGCTTCACTCTACGAGCCTGGCCATGCCGCAGCTTCTCAGGCACAATTCCCAGCAGCTCCAATACTGGAGATCTGAAGCTTAAATAGGATCATCACAAAAACTCTTAATAGCATCGCAGCACAGGAAAGCACAGACCTTCTCTACGCACCTTTACAATGGTCTCTGTGTTCAACAGAGCACAGCTTTGAGCAAAACCAGACGCAGGGACACTGGTCTGTTGGCTGTTAGTCCCAATGGGAGAAACATCTTCCATCATTGCTCAAAGTGTCCACTGTGTCGTCTCCATAAATTAGTGCTCAAAAAGCAATTATTAGCTCCAATGTGCAAAACCCTGACCACATACCTAACATCATCTACTACTTCAAGCCATCTCCTGAAACCTAGTCAACTGTGTACATGGAAGTCTTTGCAGATGGAGTAAGCTGAGCACACAGCAGAAAGGGTACTCACAGTTTGATAATATGAGGATGCCGAAAGAGTTTAAGGTTTTGAATTTCCCGTTTGATCTTCCCAACCACATCCAGGCTGCGGATTTTCTGCCTGTTGAGTATTTTTACTGCTACTTTGTGCCCTGTCAGCTGGTGTTCGCCAACTATTAGAAAGAAAGCATTGCAAAGTCACTAAACAGTATAGCAAGATTCATACAGGTTATTTAGGATACTGATTTATAAGAAAAAAAAAACCTCTTGAAGGGAAAACTAACAAAATATGAGGGGATGAAATATTTTATCTTAGTTTTTGTCTCTTCACTTGATTGTTTTCGCACTGGAGTCATGTAAGACAGAAGGGAGGAGACTTACCCACAAAAAACACCACTAAATAAAACAGACTGAGTTACTGGAAGAGGTTATACCCAAAGCTAATTTGCAAGGATTTATAGCATGTAAAAGCTACATTAATCATAAACAGATATATTTAAATGGAAAAGGAGAATCTCCACTGTAACACACTGGTGGATTAAACCCCTGATAAACCCAGTCTTAAAACTAGACCATCACACTTCTTTAAAAAAAATGATACAGGGATTTTCCCTGCCCAAAATAGGACTGCAGGATTTGCATTACTAAAATGAATTTCTATTTATACTTTCTTAAGCGTGCTTCTTGGTTTGATGACAAGCTGCAGGAACACTGCTGTACTGCAAGAGCAAAATGTGGTGGTAGAAAAGATACAAACTTCAGTATGGGTTTTTATAATAGGCACTTGGTGCACTGAGATGCTGATTCTTATCTCCTGTGTATAAGGACAAACGGCAACCACAGACTGGGAGTAGCACCACTGTCACTGGGGGAATGGCACTAACTTAACAATAATGTGAAATGGATTCAGCATTCGATCCATTTGTTATCAATAAACAGACTACACAAACAAAATATAAAGCTCCTAGGAAGGACGATTTATATTGAAGTTAACAGCAGAAACTGCTTGGAAACTGTCAACTGGATGTTGATATCCAAAAGTGTTCTCTGGCCATGAGCTACCCCATCTCAGTATTCCATATTATATTAAAAACAGCAACATATGGATGGTTTTCTAAAGACTGCACAGAAAACCTGCTTACAGTAAATACTTGTACTCTTTAATTATGAATGTTACCTTTCCAGTAATAACATACAGCACAAGGAGTTAATAATTACAAGCAAACCTTGTTATTACATTATTAGACTGTCATTTTGGAGGCTCTAATGAGCTGATCAGAAGCAAGCGGAGTAAGCAGTCGGCATGAGAAGGGCAGGGCGGCAGCGCTGGCACTGCTCAGGGCATGCCAGGTCACTATTATTAGCCACCAGATAAGACCTACCAGAGATTCTTTCCTCAGTAAGAGCATCCTAAAAATAAAACACTTTACTGCCCTTGAAATTTAAAGCAGCACTTTGCACGTCCATTTTATTCCTTGCAATACTTAAAACTACTAGATGAAATTAAAATAAACTAAGCTTTGCAGTATAGATGCAATTTAGGGATTAGCTGAGGGCTGGAGAAGGCAGATAATTCCTCTCTTGCGGTGCAAAGATTGTGCTGTAAATAGTCCGAGGAGGCATTTTGCCTGGTGCATCCTTAGGGAGAGGGGAGCAGGGCAGTGCTGGAGGAAGCCTCTGCAAAGCAGCATGTGTGCAAGGGACACAAAAGCATGCTCAAGCTTTAGTGCAGCTTGCAAATGGGTCAGGGTACAGCCTCTGTTCACTGCAAGAAATACTCCCCAGGTTGTGCCAATAGTAGTCTTATAAAGGGCACTGATCTCTATCTGCCAAGCTTGTCATTACACCCAGGAGGCTGGGGAAAGCATGAAATGGGGGTGTAAGATGTCTTCAGCAGACGTCCAAAAGGGACAGAGAATCCACAGGTTTTCTTGCCCAGAGAAGCTGTGGCTGCCCCATCCCTGGCAGTGTTCAAGGCCAGGTTGGACACAGGGGCTTGGAGCAAGCTGCTCCAGTGGAAGGTGTCCTTGCCCCTGGCAGGGGGTTGGAACTATATAAGCTTTAAGGCCACTTCCAGTCCAAACCATTCCATGATTCTATGTCTTTGAGATCAAGTCTTTCACCAGCAGCACTCAATTTGGTCAAATATAGCACTGCGATACCTCTGCTCTCTCTTTCCTGGGAGCACAAGAATTTGTGCTTTGAAAGCTGCCCTTGATTCACTCAGGTCCATGATAGAAATGTAACACACTAAGCCATTAGTCGGGAAACTGAGGAACAGCAACAGAAAGAGGTTTAACACTGAACTAGGAAGAAACCCCTGATCTCTGCCATCCTTTGTTTCAAGACAATCCCTTCTGGCCTTATCCCATCTTATGCTTTGAAAAGCTTTTATTATGCACTTGGGAAAAAAATAAACGGCCATGCCCGGAATGAATAATTATTGTTTTTAATACCATTGCTGAAGAGTTCATCTCCTTTCCATCCACGACAAACACTGTGTAACTGTGAAGGTTTGCGAGCTCCGACACATTAATAATTAAAAATAAACAGTCTATTTTGTAATCCATCTTTTGCTTACAGTAAGCATTAGATACAGAGATATTATTGTTTCAGTCCCCCGTGGCTTGTTAAGCCTACTCGAACGCCTTGAGAAATAGAGACAAAGACACAACATAATTTGCTATGTGGTGGGAGACTTTGAAGCCTTTCAGGTCTCCCTGGCTGCAGCCTGCAGATGCAAGAATTTTGACATGGGGCAGCAAGGACAACCTTCCCTTTGCTCAAGGAGTCACTGCCACTGACCCCATGTGCACATTGATGGGATAATCTGGCCCCAGGATGAGCAGTGGCAGATCTCATGCCTTCCATAAGCATGGAAGAGGATGCTTGGGATGCTCATCTCTAAGGGGTTTGTCCTCGCCCCAGGGATAGGCAATGGTGGTCTGTGGTGGTGGTGAGGGAGCCCTCTCCTTCCCTCCACTAGCTCCCTGGATTAAAAACCCAGAGGAGAAGAAGGGGATGAGTGGCAGTATTAGAAAGGGGATTCAAACACATATCTTGTCTTCTAGTGACAAATACCCAGGTAAGGTCTACCACAACTTAAAACCAGCAACTGGGGTGAAAAGTGAAGATAGATTTCACACTGAGACGAGAAGCACTGCACACTGTCCTGCAAAATAACCCAGCCATAAGGGTTAGGTGGTAAAGCTGACCCTAAACTCCAAAAACCAGCCCCAAACAGGATACAGTATGAGTGTCCTTAGCTGCCCCCTCATCCACATGCACATGTGACTGCCTGGGCACAAGTATGCTTCAGCATCAGATGCTGCTAAGGAAAGAAGGGAAGAGATTATAGAATTAGTTTCTGAAAGAAGTTCCTTCTAATTTAGTTATTTTTATAAGAAAAAAATGAGGAGGAATAGTGTTCATAACCATTAAAACCCCTTGACAGCATAGCTTTTTTTGCAGCAGGTACCAAAGAAGCCCACCTCTGGGTGTGTGTTTGATGCAGCTCAGTTAAGCACAAAGAGTTAAGTTTTGCAAATGCTTCAGTGGAATGTAGAAGTTTACAGAAGGGTGAGAAAACTCCTTTCCTACCAGCTGTGCCAGCCTTTATCTTAGCCCAAAGTTAAAAATGAAATCCATCCAAAGCATATATTTAGCAACACTGCTATTAATTCTACCCCAGTGCCACTTGTTCGTATGTTATATCATCCTTCCTTTCCCTTTCCTTCATCTGTTCAGTCTCCATTAGTTTATCTTCCCTCCAATGCAAGGTTTGTTCTTCAGCAGCAATGACATACTGCATGAGAAATTGGGATTTGACTCCGATTCATAATGTTATGACGTTTCAGCATAACCAATGTAAACATCACCCAAGCACTGCCGGTCCTTGAGGAACCACAAACCGATCACCTTGGTGGCCAACAAGTGTGGGTAAGAAACCACCAAGTGGCCACTGGGAATGTCGTGCATGGAAAAATATTTGTGTTGCTGGATTTTGACTGATGGTCCCCAAGCTGCAACCACTGTGAACCTCATTGTGCAAGGGGTGTGGCTGTGGGAGAGGTCTTCAGGGACCTGCAGGGTGGGATGCGCCCATGACAAACACAGCAGCAGTTCTTCTAATCCATTCTTACCAACCATCAGTGGAGGAGATGCCACCTCCTTCCATCATTGCTTCACTAAAGTCATAATCCAAGATCATTTCCACAGTTCTGTTTCCTGCAAATTAACCTTATGTTTGGTTGGCAGGACAGGGAAAATAATTTTCTCCAGCTCCCCCTGTATTTGGCAAAATCCTGTGCAGTAAAGTTGACCCTTGGCATGAGACCTCTTACCCATCCACCACATTCACATCCACCACGTTTGTTCCTGCCACCTTCCTCTTTACTAACAGATGCTGCATTTTCGTCACCAACTCCAGCTGGAATTTCAGTATTATCACCAAAATCCTGCTCTCATCTGCCAACCTATTTGGCCCCCTCTGAAGAAAGCTTTGTGTAGTCCTCCTGTAAATGAGATCAAGGAACTGAATGGGCTTAAAACTTGGAGTTTCTTGCAGCATTTAGCTACTTTTCAGGAGGATCAGTTCACTGATGTCCCAGAACAAACATCCCAATGGGGCAGCAGGGACTTTTTCTGTTATATCTCTGGTTTATGATGGCTTAAAGTGACTTCAGCTCCAACCACAAATTCAAGCTTTGGTTAGTACCCCATCATTACTAAATCCTTTCTTTCACTGCCATTTTGTTTATTTCCTTAACAATTACAATCCTTAACAATTGTCATTTTATGATTTCTTAACCTTGAGGAGTAAAAGGCCTCTTGTGCAAGGCAGTGTTGGAAGAAAACACATCACCCACAAGAAATGTCACTGATTGCACCAGCCTTCTTAGTGTAAAAGCAATTATTACACACACCACATACAACACTTGAACCAACCAGGCCAAGATCTCCTTGCCTTTTCTCATGTTTCTTGATAAAAAGGGTGAATGCAGGTATTTCTAAAGCTCATTTGATTAAAATGCTAGAATTCTGGCTAAATAGGAGATTGAGTTTCTTCATCTCAGTTTCCAGTCTCAACTGCAAATTACACCTGTTGGTTGTAGGCTAAATACTAAGGGGCCAGAGGATATATATATGTATATGTATATATATATATATATATATATATGAAGGATACTATGTACCCATAAAGGATTTTGAGCTAGGAAATATTTTATGCCATTTGAAATGTTTCTTTGGAAACTGTCAGTTTTTACTAAGGTCATATATGGAGTGGGGGGTGTTTGTACTCCTGGAAGGCAGTTAAGGAAAAAAAGGCTATTGTTGGCAGGCTTAATTTGGTCTGCAAGGACAAAACCCTGTCTTTGGAGACCTTTTTGAGGTCTGCTGGTATCCACCAGTGATTTCAATGGTCCTTACTGTCAGAAGTACTTATTCCGACAATTCTTCAGTCAGTAAATTTGTGGTTTGGGATTAAACACGGCAATATATTTTTAGGGGCCTGATTAATGGTCACAGGTGGATTTAGCTCCAGTGGTTGTGGTGGTTTCTTTCCCCTGCTGTCAAATTTGGGGTTATTTTAAAACTCCAGTCACTGCATGCAGACACATCACCCCTTCGAGCAGCCACCACACTGCCCTGGCTGGAACAAAACCCATTTCCAACCAGGAATCACTGCTATCCATTCTGCTTAGACAATATATTTTGTTGGGTTTTGGTTGGTTGTTGGTTTTTTTTTATATCTTGATTCAAACTATAATTTGCCTGTAATGGCAGAATTCACAGGGAAAAGATACGGAAATCTTTGCAAACCAGGTAAAGCAAAGCAGCGCCTTGAACATGCAAGCTGAATTCTCTGGCAGGAATGACACAGGAATACCCGTGTACAGCCCGAGCCTGACCCGACCCTCCATCCCCGCCTGCTGCCGGTCTCAGCCAGTTCCCAAACTCCCCGAGGATAACGTACATGGGGGCAGCAGAAGAAACCCCCTTTACTCCCCGTTCCTCCCACCCACCCGATCGCACTTGCCGCCCCATTGGGGAATGAAGAGGCAAAAGGGAGCATAGCCTGGGCACAGCGAGGGAAGGATGCCCGTCAGTGCCGGCTTTGCTGCCCAGCCTTCCCACCACCTTCCTCCTAGTTCTGGAGGAAAGTTTTGGTGGGTCCTGCTGGGCGCACCGGCGGCTGCAGCACACAAGGGCGAGGGCTCCATCTCCATCCCCATCCCGCGACCCCCCGAGCCCCATTCCCCTCCTCACAACCCCACCCCGAGAAGGGGGCACCTCCCACCCCGAGCCCACCGGGCCGGCGCCGGGCTCCCCCCGCGCTGCCCCCGGGGATGCTGCGCGGCCTCGCCGCGGAGGGGGAGCAGCGGAGGGGCGGCGATGCAGGGCACGGAGGCCCACGTTAGAGGAGGGGAGGAGGGAGAAAGGAGAAGGGGGGTGCGCAGCCCGGAGCCCTCCCCACGGCCGCGGTACTCAGCTCTTGACTTTGCCGAAGGTGCCGACCCCCAGCGTGTCTCCCAGCACGTAGTGCCCGATCTTCACCCGCCCGTCGTGCTTCTGCTTCTCGGCCATGTTCGCCCCCCGCCGACGGACCACAATGCACAGGGCCGGCCCGGCTCGGCTCCGCTCCGCTCGGCTCGGCACGGCGGGCGGCGGCAGCGGGAGCGGCGGCGGGGAGGGAGCGCCGGGAGCGCCGGGAGCACCGGGCCGGGTGCACGGGAGGCGGCTGGCGCGGCCCCGCGGGCGGGGAGGGGCGCGCCCGCTGCGGCGGGGATGGATGGATGAATGGATGGATGGAGGATGAACGGATGGATGGATGATGGATGGATGGATGGATTTGGGGAGGGGGGGGCCGACACCTCGGTGGGGTGTGCCCGACCCGGGGTGCACCTGCCTGGGGGTGACACCCCCCTAGGGCGGCACTGCCTTGGGGTGACACCCTCCTCGGGGCGTGCCCTTCTTCTGGGTGGGTTCAGCTCTGCATAGCGTGCACCCGGCTTTGGGGGTACCTGCCAAGGGGTGACAACTTCCTTGGGGAGTGCTGTGCTGGAGGTACAGCTTCCCTGGGGTACAACAACCCGGGAATGGCACCTTCCTTGCAGTGACACCACCGTTAGGGTACACCCTCTGTGGTGTTCACCTGCCTGCTGGGGACACTACTTGGGGTGCACCTTCCTTATGGTGCACTCTCCTTATGGTGTACCTGGCTTGAGACAGCTCTTGTCAGAAGGTGCATCTGACTGCTGGTAGCACCCTCCCTGGGTTGGCATCTCCCTGGAGGGGTGCAGCTGCCTAAGAGTGATGCTCCTTGGGACGCACCCTGCTTGCAGAGCACCCTGCTTGGGTTGAATCCTCCTTATAGTGCACCTTCTTTGGTGTGCCACTGCTTGGAGGTGATGCCCTCCTTGGAGAACATGTATCTGAGAGTGACACCTTTGGAGTGACACCTCCTCTGAGGATGACAGTGTCCTTAGTGTGTGCCATGCTTATGGTGCGCCTTGCTTGGGATGTGCCTGTCTGTGGGAAAGACCCTACAGGGACTGTAGTGATAGGACAAGGGGTAATGGGTTCAAATGTAAACGGGGAAGATTTACATTAGATATAAGGAGGAAGTTCTTCCCTGTGAGGGTGCTGAGGGGTTGGCACAGGGTGCCCAGAGAAGCTGTGGCTGCCCCATCCCTGGCAGTGTTCAAGGCCAGGTTGGACACAGGGGCTTGGAGCAAGCTGCTCCAGTGGAAGGTGTCCCTGCCTGTGGCAGGGGTTGGAGCTGGGTGATCTTAAGCTCCTTTCCAACCCAAACCATTCTGTGATTCTATGATGCACATATCAGAGGATGCCACTGCCCTCAGGGTTCTTTTTCTGTACCTACCTTGGATTGATCCCTCCTTTTAGTGACCCTGAACTTGGAGCAGTACCAGCCCGTGGAGTTGTATTAAGTTCCTAGAGCACATACTCTTGGGAAGAATGCTATGGGGTGGGAGGCATGGCCCTACACACACCGTGTGAAGCCTAGCTGCACCTTAGGCTGGGAGATGAGGTGGGTGAGTAGGAAGGATTAATGAATGGTAATGAAAGAATGTGGGGCAGGTGAGGGAGTAGGGAGGAAAGGAAAAGGAGGGAAGGGGGAGATAGGAAGTGTTATGGAGAAGTGCGGTTGTGGGATGGGTGGTGTTATGCCCTGGGTCTTGTATGTTGAGCAGAGGAGGTGGTACTTATGGATATCTTCTTGCTGCCCTTCACCCTGGACTGCAGGCTGGGAGAAGTGTGAACTCAGTGTAAGTAAATTCATGAGTGTTTGGGAAGGGCTGGATTTGGGGTGCTGGTGGTGCTGCTGCTGGGCTGTGCATTGAGGTGTGATAGTTGTTGAGCAGTTCTCACTTGGCAAAGCAGCTCCAGGAGCCTTCCTTTGGGTCAGTAGCTGTGTTAATACAAAGGAGCAAAACAGATGCATGGGGAAGGAAACATCAATAACATCGGCAGTCAGTGCAGCCAGCTGAAGCCATCTTCATGTCTTGGCAGTGCTGTCAGCTCCTGTTCCTCATGAACTAGCAGCTCATCCTAATGATAGTGTTATCCATTCCTTAGCATTTCAGCCCTGGGACCGCCTGCAGTCTGGTAAGATGTTGTTGTATATTAAATGATAACATAGTCACTCTAAGCAGGCTACTTGCTAGAAAGAAGTAATTTCTCATCAGAAATGCCCTTTGGGGGGAAGAAAACCCTATCCCAAAGGAAAACCCCATTTAGCGATCCTGGCTTTTCTGTGCTGAAGTTTTCCCCTTTTATTCATTAATAATACAACAACTGCAACATCTTGCTGTGCTGTGCAGTAACTGAGCCTGGCAAGAAGCTGACGCAGGTGTTTTTGCTATGAGGTGAAGGTCTCCCTGCTTTACAGCCGCACGGTCTTAGTTGCCTCTTGCCTGGATGATGGTACTTCTGCATCTCCAGACCAGAGCTTAAGCAAACCGGGAGGTGCTACTCAGCTCAGAAAGCTGTGCTAGGGGAAGGAGTTTGTTGCTTGTGTAGAGGCTCAGATCTGTTTCCCTTTCAAGCAATCACTCAACGGACTATTTCAGCCAAAAGTCCAAAAGGTTTCCTAATGAGAGCAGGATGTTCTCCCTTATCTAAATAGGACATAAACTTTGTCTGAACCATATGAATACTTCACACAACAAAAAACCCCAAAGGTGCATGCTCATCCTGAGTAAGTAGCATGGTTGAAATTGGTCTGACATATCTGAAGAGTAATCCTGCCATATCTTAATAATGTTAATTCTGACCTCTCAATTTCTTATTCAGCTGCATGAAGTAGCAGGAGGGTACAAATGTAATCCACACTCAGAAGCAGTAAAGAGCCGTTTGGGAAGCTGGAACAGGAGTGTGTGTAAACAAAGGGTACCTGATAAAATAATGACCACAGTGTGCGACTGTGCTATAATAAATAATAAAATGACAACTTAATTCAACAAATCCAGTAATATAAATAACTGAAATAACAAGCTTGGTGTAGAAACAGGAAGGTTGCTGTAATATGAAACTGTATGTAGTATAATGAAACCATACCTGTTCAATCATCTTGCCAAACTTATTCAACATCTTTGTGGGTGACATGGACAGTGGGATTGAGTGTGCCCTCAGCAAGTTTGCCGATGACACCAAGCTGTGTGGTTCTGTTGATACGCTGGAGGGAAGGAATGCCATTCAGAGGGACCTTGACACACTTGTGAAGTGGGCTGATGCCAACCTCATGAGGTTTAACCATGACAAGTGCAAGGTCCTACACCTGGGTGGGAGCAATCCCAGGCACAGCTACAGGTTGGGCAAAAAGGAAATTCAGAGCAGCCCTGCGGAGAAGGACTTGGGGGTGTTGGTTGATGAGAAAATGAACATGAGCCAGCAGTGTGCACTCACAGCCCAGAAAGCAACCGTATCCTGGGCTGCATCAAAAGGAGTGTGACCAGCAGGTCGAAGGAGGTGATCCTGCCCCTCTACTCTGCTCTTGTGAGACCTCACTTGGAGCACTGTGTGCAGTTCTGGTGTCCTCAACATAAAAAGGACATGGAACTGTTAGAACAAGTCCAGAGGAGGGCCACGAGGATGATCAGGGGACTGAAGCACCTCCCATATGAAGACAGGCAAAAAAAGTTGGGGCTGTTCAGCCTGGAGAAGAGAAGACTGCATGGAGACCTCACAGCAGCCTTCCAGTATCTGCAGGGGGCCTACAGGGATGCTGGGGAGGGACTATTCATTAGGGACTGTAGTGATAGGACAAGGGGTAACGGGTTGAAACTTAAACAGCAGAGGTTTAGATTGGATATAAGGAAGAAATTCTTTACGGTAAGGGTGGTGAGGTACTGGAATGGGTTGCCCAAGGAAGCTGTGACTGCTCCATCCCTGGCGGTGTTCCAGGCCAGGTTGGATGAAGCCTTGGGTGACATGGTTTAGTGTGAGGTGTCCCTGCCCATGGCACGGGGGTTGGAACTGGATGATTGTAAGGTCCTTTCCAACCCAAACTATTCTATGATTCCATGTTTCTAATCAGAACAATAGATGTATGTGAAGGTATCAAAGAAACAGCATTTACAAATAGTAAACTTAAGATAGTAATAATGGTATTATTACTATCTTATATATTATTATTATATTACTATTATTACTATTAGTAATAATACTGGAAAGCCTGAGAAAACTCTGTCTTCTTCAGGCAACTGCCAAATTGTCAGCCCATGCAAGTCTTTACATTGTGAGCCCTCACCAGCTTTCTTCTGTCTTTGCTCACAAGAGTGTGTGGGGTTTGTTTGATCTCCTCTTCCAGTCTTGGCAAGCCCTGACCCTGCCTGAATGGGGGAAGCACCACACAAATAGGCGAGATCTCGAATGGTATTTTTTTAGTGGTTAAACTAATATGTTCTACAGGAGCTGCTGTAGACGTGCTATTTTGCTGTCTTGCTTGTTTCCTACAAGTTGGTAACCAAATCTCAGAGCGTTGTGTTTCCACAGCCTGTTATACACACAGAAGCTGTTTACTAGAAATACAGAATTAATATTAATCAGGTTTTGCATTTACAAGATATATTTTTGGCTTTAAGGTTTGCAGGAGACTTGGAGAAAGCCCTTTGCTTGGCAGCGAGTGTGTTACCAAGTGGGTGAGCACCTTCCACCCTCATCAGTGTGGGGTGGGAGCTGGGAACAGCTGTTCTGTAGAGCCTGGTGTGATCCTGAAAAGCAGTGGAGATTTGGGGAGATTTGCTTGATTTCCCTCTGGGTTTTAACCATATATGTATGTGTGTATAGATAGAGGTATGTGTATCTACATCATCTACATCTCATTTGCGCACGCCGGGGAGCAGAGCTGTGCTTGCAGGCAGGAGCTGAAGGGTCTGGAGTACAAGGCTGGGTGGGGAGGTGTTGCTAGGAGATGGAGACTCCAGTGTCTGGCAGAGCAGCGTTTTTATTTTTGGTGTAGATCACACGAAATGGTATTTGAGTGTGAAGCAGCCTTGGAAATCTCTTCCCTCTGCTCACATCCATCTCTGAATGATCTGTCTGCGCTTAGCAGGGCTGCAGCTTATTTAAAATAGAAATCAAATGTAGACTGGGGGGTGTTTAGTGGTGATTTGCTGTCTCCCAGATTTTATTTTATTCCCTTCTCTTCTTTTCCCCTACTCCCTGAGAAATCCCTTGTTTGACCAGCAGGATATATGACTGTTTGGGGGGGGGGGGGGCATCCATGCATACCTTTGGTTCCTTTGTGGCCAATTGTCTGCTTTTTCAGACGCTGCATGTTAACAGTAATTTTTACTGGGTTTGGGCTTATTAAATACATCCTGCCAGGGCTTGTTCTCTCTTGCTTTGATGCTTGTGCCCCTCAGTGCACCCCAGTGCCAGTTGGGAGTCACCCCTCCATCATAGCTGGTTGCGTTTCCACCCTTCTTGAGGGCACGGACTACATGATGGCATGGGGACAGCTGCCGTGGGATGCTTGGCCCTTCACTTGGGGCACTCATCCCTCCCTGCTGTACTATTAGGGCTGGATTTACAGCAGAATTCTGGTCTAAATGCTAAACCATGGGGGGGTTTGCACTCCACTGTGGGGTGCATGGGTCCTAGGCAGAAAGGCTCCTCACAGCAATTGCAGAGGCTCGTGCCATGTGCTCACCTTTTGCTGATGCTCCTCACAGGCACCAAACCCTCTTCACTCAAAACACAAGGTAATACAGGGCTAGAAAGCAAGATCAAACATGTCTGACCTGTCAGAAGACAGCTCAGCACTCTGAACCTCTTAGTCCATTTGGGAAGAGATCAGGATGCTGTATTTTTTCCAGTTCAGTGTGACCAAAAAAGGACCAGGAATGCTGTACATCTGTTTATACAAAAGCTTGGGTTCTGGAGCATGCCATCCATGCCTTGTAAGTGCCCTAAATCTGTGGATTTTCAGTAGGATTTGCTTTCCCAGCCTGTTTTTGGAGGAGATAGCTAATGGGATAATGTAGCAGTGGGTAAACTGTGACATGTGAAAGGGTTTTTTTTGAATGTTAGAGAAACTACATGCATGAGAGCCTTATGCACATTAGATTTGTAACAAAGCAATTCCCATTCATATTATGCAACTGATGTTATTTATCAAACCCCATTTACCATCCAAGAGCAGATGTTGAACTGTCATGCTGCAGTGTTGGAAATTAACTTTTTGGGGGGTTAGCTATTCAGAAACAATCTTGGGATTACCTTGTTGTAATATAACATAACAACATGCAATATGGAAGTATTATTCCAAAAACATAATGCATATGGGCCTGATGTCTATTATGGTCTCTTTTTGGTATTGAGTGTAAATCTAAACTGCATGGGAGCATAGGATGCACTGGTGGGAATGGGAGCTGAAAACCCTCCCTGAGTCAGAGTGGGGAAGGAGTGTGGTATTTCTTACATTGAAAACAAAATACTTTAAAGTATGATAAACACATATTTAATGAAGAGACTGCTAAATAGAGACCATTTGCGTATGCAAGCACTGGGTGTATGCCTGCTGTAACCAGCAGTGAGGGCAGGACATGTTTTCTGAGTGGTTTACTCCTAAGCTTCTGGATAAGGTTTTCCTAAAGGCACAAATTCCTCATCCCATTAGAAGTTAACAGCAATGAATTCCTGTTATTCTATTATATATGCTCTGTGATTAGGGTGATGGTTTATTTAGGGGTTTGGGAGGTTATTTTTAAAGTAATTACATCCTTTTTCATGAACTCAGTCTTTTAGGCTTTATCTCCGACTATGAAGCACAATATGGATTTGAGGTGATCTGCATGGAAAGGTGGGGGTGTTTTTCATTTCCATGCAGTCTTGCCCTCCTTTCCTTTCCAGGTTGTGGGCAATACAATTCCTGCAGAAACCCTGTAGCCTGGAGCTCAGCAGCAAATCCTGAAAGATAACTTCTAGCAGCGTGAAGGGAAAAGCAGTGACTGTGTGAGCTGCTTATAGCATTTTTTCAGTGGCTTGCCAAGTATGTTTTCTTTTAGGGCATAATCTGAGTGCTGGCAGAGCTTCTCTTGGCTTTGCCTAATTAGCTCAGCTGGGAAAGCATTTGCTAGTGGGGAGGAGCCTGAAGTTTATCCTCACCCTTCAGTTTGGACCCATGAGGTCCCGTGTTCCAGGGACACACTGAGGGATAGTTTAGGATTTGGTCTGCTGCCTGTACAGTAGATCCAGCCTTTTCCAACCTTGATTTAAATGTTGTTTAAAAATCCATGACCTTGCAGAATCAGTCCACTGTCTCCTTGCCCTGTCTTGCTGCACTGTATCAGAGCAGTACTGCAAACAAGGTGGAACAGCATGTTCTCCACGTCCACAATAGCCAGGACAAGAATGGGGCTAAAATTAAACCACACACAGATGGTATGAAATGAAGAAATACTTAAAGTGAAGCTTGTTGAAACATCAGAATCTGTTATTTGGATGGGACTGTGGAGTGCAGATGTTCCTGCCTGGGGTAAAGGGATGCTGTGAGGTCAGTCTCTGCACATCTAAGTGTCTCAGCCAGGAACCTGGGATTTAGGTTGAGCTGTGAGATGCTGGGCAAGCTGTTAAGGGCTGAAGTGTCCAAAGAAGGAAAGATGGAGCTGAGCCGAAGTCTAAAACCCCCATCCAAACCTTCTACTCTGTTGCTGCCAAGCCCTAATGTTTAAGTGGCTTTCATTTTACTTTAACGTTTAAGCTCCCCACCTGGGAATCTGCCAAAAGTTAGACCTCTCTTATTAACCCAAACTGGTCCACTTTTAACAGCACCGAGCTGCGAAGTTACTAAGCCCAGAACAACCCAAGGTATAGATATTGCCTTAGCAGCTGCATCTTACAAGCATCTTTAGTGCCTTCTGCTACCTGCAGTTTAGGACAAAACTTTGCTTTGAGGAATTCAGGAGCCCTAATTCCCATTCCAGTTGTGTCTGTGTCAATTCCCAAATTTGAAGTTGATGTAGGTATTTATTTAGCCCTCAATCTTCCTATGTTTCAGTTCCACAGCCTCATAACTCATTCCTTCTCCCCGCCTGTGTCTGAGTGGGCATTTTAAGCTGGAAACTCTTAGACCTGTCCAGAAAAATGCATGTATTTATGGCAGGACATTACACTTTGTGGCAGGCTGCTAGTATGATGGGCTAGCTGCACCTTTGAGAGGTTTATCCCTGCTGTTGTCTGCATTGGGTCTGAGCATCCCTCAGCTGGGCTATAACACCTAGTCCTGTTTGTGTGTGTATGTTTAATAAGCATGTTGTTTCAACTGAAACACTTCTGTCTGGGGCTGGCACTCTTGAAGAATTGCTCTCACCCTCTCTCATCTCAGTGGCAAACTGAGAAAGGTTTCCTTTAGTCAGCTGGGGGGGAGAGAGAGAGGATTTATGAATCGGAGAAACGCATTCCTGATGCGGAATAGGCACATTCCCCATTTCCCCCTCCTGCCCCCTGCTCAATAAAAGCACCATTTGTGTGGCAAATAGCCAAGGGTTTTATGAATACGGCTCTTACTTTCTCCAGCTGCTAGAAACGTTTCTCAAATATGAATTAAAATAAAAAGCCTTGCTAGACACTTTTAGCACTCATAATTCTGCTATTTTTGGTCTGCGGTGTGGAGTTCTTGCATCAGAAATCTTGGTTTGAGAGGCTTGAGTGGCTTCTTTCAAATTGTATGAAACTGAAAAAAGAAATGTATCTCAAGGATGTATGACTTTAAATAATTGTTCACACTGTAAGGATCCTCAGGACCTCGATGTGATTATGTGATTATTTCTTGGGTGACATGGTTTAGTGTGAGGTGTCCCTGCCCATGGCAGGGGGGTTGGAACTGGATGATCTTAAGGTCCTTTCCAACCCTAACTATTCTGTGATTCTATGTGTCTAAGTGTGGTGCTTCTCTGGCTGTTGTAGCTGTGAAATGCTAGCTCTGATATTTTATATGGGCTTGTCCTCCCTTTAGAAGCTATCGGAGTGTGTTCTTGAGAAACTGGCACATCTGGGATTAGGTATCTTTAAAATCAACTACTAGAGGAAAGAAAAGATCAGGAATGCAATCCATGCATAGAAATCATAGCTTTTAAGAAAAGTGTTTAAGGTTACAGTGCAGGAATGAGCTTTGGTAAGAGACCAAACAAACCATTATAACATTAGGAGGATGGTTGAACTGTGAGTATGCAGTTTGCAGAGCATGAGCAGGGAGAGGACATGGCAGGGATTTGTCAGGAAGGCAGGCGAAGGGCAGGGAGATGTGCTTACAGGATCACAAAGGAAAGGGAATGTCTTTTCCAGGGAGGATCAATTTGGACAGTTTGAAGTTGTCAGTGATTTTCTGCATCAGCCCTGTATTACCTGTGCATTTGTGCAGGCATTTTTGGATGCTAAGTGGGATTCATGCTTTTTTCAGAGTCACTTGGGAGGGTTCTCCTGAGCAGGGAGCACAGGGTGGTACCACCTGGGCAGTAGTTGCAGTGGGGCATGGGGCATCTTTTCCCTGCTGTGTTCATAATCCAGCTGTTCCTCTTCCTATAAAGAACTTTGCTTATTTGCCTGAACCAGAGTTGAGTAAATTAGGAGTTAGTAAGCAAAACAAGCAGGCTGCTTGGCTGGTCCTAGGTACCTAGATGTAGTGTGTGGTTAAAGAAAAGAAAATCCATTTCTGACAGAGCATAAATCGTGCTGCTTCCCCACCTCTTCCAACTGCAAACAACCTTTAGAGAGAGCAGCCAGAGTCATTTTGGATATCCACAGTCAGCAGTGACAAAGGGATTGCTTTCCTGGAGGAAGGGGCTCACATGGTGCTTGTCCAGCACATGGGCACATCAGGCTCTCCTGGTCATTTTGTGCATCTGTATTCAAGTGATGTGGCAGCCAGCAGAGAAAGGAGAAGATCTGGATAAATGTCAAGTCTCACCCACTCGGCTTTTTAAAGGTGAATCCAGGAAATATGAGGAGTGGGATGACACATGAATCTAGGTTGTGATGCCATTAAGATGGAGAGAATGGAAGTTGCAGGCATTCATTGAATGATCTCTCATATATTCCTAGACTGATGCACAGCAAGGAGAGGTGAAACTGAGAGCAGATCTTGCCCTGTGAATTTGTATGGCATGGTAACAGGATGGCTCAATTTATTTGCAAGAGTAGCAGAGATTTTTTATTTCTGATGCATTAACCTGAATCCCAATGAGATTGGAGATAAATAACAGAGCCTCCTAGAGACAGAAAACTAACCAAAGGGCCTTTGCATCTGGATCTACACTCAGAAATCCATATTTTTGCTGGCTGGTAGGAAAAGAGGAGTATTCCCCCCATTGTGCACATCAATCCTAGTGGCTTCGTCTTTAAGGATGAGAGGTTCAGTGTCTATTATGGTTATGCCAAGGCTGCCACAAGGATGCTCAGGGGTAATTACATGACTGGCATTTTTGCATGTCTGTGAGATGGAAACTTGTCTGAGGCTGCTGCAGCAGCTTGGCTCATGTAGGTCACCAAGCTTAACAAGGGAGCAAGGGGAAATGGGTGTGAACTGTTGCACTCATTTGGAGGGAGGACTTCATTATCCAGAGGCTTTGATGAGAAATAATTGCTAAAGGCTTTAATACAAGTTGCCATTGTCAAAGAAGTTGCTGTTCCTTGGCTGCTCTGCAGGAACTTCCCTGTGCCCAGGCTTACCCTGGCATCGATGGAGCAGGCTGCCTGGAGTTACCTTGCTCCCATAGGAAAGCAACACCTTTACATGGGCAGGAACTATCCATCAGCCAAAGTGGGGTAGCACTTTACAGTGCAACTACCTGCGTGTCAGAGCCCTTCAATCATGTGTGTAAACTCAACTTACAGCACTTGTATTCATCTCCAACCTGCACATCTTACTTAATCTTAATGAATTAGGGCCTCACGAAAGGGATATTACTCATATTTTATTGATCAGAAAATAACTCACAAATCACACATAATAGAGGGTGTTTTCCCTGATTCCGAGGCTTCCGTTAACCTCTATACAATGCTTTCTTTAATAACTCAGCAGTGTATTGTGAAAATTAACCTAAATTGGACCATCTGTGTTAAAAACTGACAACCCCAGATCTCTTTTGTGAGAAATAACAATCTTTTGGCTACATTTTATGTACCTAGATTACAGCCTTATACCACACTAACCATGCCCACCAGATGCATGCAGCAGTATTACTAGATACCTAGGGATATAATTTTTTGCTTAAGGCTGTATTGCATGTTACCGCATCAATTTAATTTTACAGTCTGCTTGGTATCACAGCTTTTATAAGCATGGATTTTGTTTTCCTTGTGTTCTGTTGCAAGTTTGTGCATTATTGTAATTTTCCAGCTTTTTCCAGCTCATGCTGAGAGCAGTTGGCTTTTTCCCATGGACTTTGGTGTATGTTGTATCAGGAATTTACTGATTAATTTGAGAAATGGTGTGTTGTAGTAATCCTGCAAATGTTTTCTGACCAACTCATGTGATACAGGTCATCATCCAACAGTAGCGTTTTTGGCCTGGTCTTGTGCGCTATGTAAATGAAAGCGATTTTCACAGCTGGCCTTCCCATCAGTTTTTCCTGCTGCTTAGAGATTACATCTCCTAATCTGGTTTTATCATTTCAGTGAATCAGCCATGCGGTTTTAGACCACTCTGCTCTGCTAAGGCTGTGGAGAGCTTCCATCTGAGGATGCCCTTTCAGATGTGAGCCTTGGAGCTAGCGTGACCGTGGGAGCCATGCTCACATCCTCTGCAGAAGTCTTCAGAGACCTTCTCTCGGATGAGAACGTTGTTTTTCACAGCCCACTTAAGCAGAAATCAGAATGGTGTTTGCCAAGTTTGCTGGGCTGGGAGGGAAAATCTGCAACATGCAGTTGTAGGTAGAAACCCATGAGCTTCCCTGGAGAACCCTCCACTAGCACATATCGCCATGCAACCCACCAATTACAGTGGCAAAGCTTAATCAGTAACAAAATGAGGTCTCGTGAAATCTCTTACTAACATATCTGGACTGGGGAGTCTAACAAGTAGGAAACAACAAATGATTTGGGGGTCTTGTAAGTCAGTGTGTGGAAAAGAAGCCCTGCTACATTTCATGGCCATCTGAGTCACACATGTTCAGCGAAGGTGCTTTTGATTTGGCCGCTATCTCTGCATGGGGGAATATTGGGAGATAAATCTGAAGGTTTTTCCAGACGAAAGGAACTTATCAAGTAATACTGAAAACAGACGGCGCAGAGCCAAACTTGGATTGGGCCCTTGTTTTGAGCTGAGTAGAAAGAAACTGTGGCCAAGGGATCAGCTGGAAAACCATTTAACCCTGTTTGAGACTGAACAGCAGCTTTGCTGAGAAAGTCTGATTTGGAATACAAGCATGAGAAAAATCAAGAGCATGATGATTTATACAGTGATTGACAGCATGTCATGTAGGACAACCTGCAAACTCACCTCCTGAAGGTTATACCATGTGTGATCGTGTACTCTGATGAGATGCAGCTGTAAAATATGAGAGGTTTAGAGGAAAAACCTCTAAACCTGCTGTCTCTGATCCTTTTCACCTCTTCCGGTGTCTCTTTCCCTTATCCTGCCTGTGTCTCAACTTCTGGCTTAGGCACTAACACTGTTAGGGCAAATGAAAGTAGAGGGATTAGCTCAACAAATCCATGCATCCTAATATTGAGGGCTGTTTTATTTGTTGAATTCCTCATTGTTTGTAGCATCTTGATTCTCTGACCCTGAGCTCATGCTCTATGTTCCTTGAACTTGTCCACAGAAGGGCAGCAAAGCTGGTGACAGGACTCGAAGACAAGTCCTTTGTCTCTTCCTTCAAAGGTGGTCAATGCCCCAAGCCTGGCAATGTTTCAGAGGCATTTGGAGTGGCCTCCTACTCTTGTCCACATCCTCAGTTCCTATGAGGAAGAGCTAGGACAATCCTGTCTGCTGCTGAGCATGTTTTGGGGAGGACAAGTGTGAGAAGAGTGGCCATAAATGCCTCTCAAAGATATGTTGAGAACAGAATGGAAAGGAGCAAGGAGATGGTAATTTGAGGCTTCGATAAAGCTTAACTGCTCAGAAGCTATCACCTTTATTGTCTTTCTTTTTAATGTAAAGACACGAGACAAACATAGCTTCATTGCTGAGCTACTATGTCTTTATTGGTTATTTCACAGGATATTTATGATAACTTTTTAATTAATTAAGAAATTGTATTAATTTAATTTGTATTCTCCTCGTAAATGATGGTTGCTGCTTTTCCTCCTTTCTGAAATGATCACGGCTATACAGGTGAGAAACAATAGGTGGGATTATTGGTTTATGGCTACTTTTACAATAGCCCCAACATGACTTAAATTGTGCAGGGATTCCCCTCCAGTGGTTTAAGTGAGCTGATTTTGCTGTACTGAGGCTTAAAGGAAGAAATAGAAATGGGATCCACCTCATGCTGAACTGTGCAGTGAAATGACTGTGGATATCCAGATCTTTATACTAAAATGCATACGAAGTCAATCATTTGTTTTGTCTTGCAGAGTATCTGGGCAGGATGCTTTTGGTTCTCTATTTTTTACTCATATTTTAGAGGCAATTTTTACTCTTAAGGCAGCCTTAGTGAAGAAAACTTGTGGGGGTTTTGTTGTTCTCATAGCTGAAAGTCCTGACTCCTTGCTGCTTATCCTTCATCTAGAGTCCAATGCTAGGTTTCCTGTTTTTATCAAGGATGAGTCTGGTGACCATAGGTTTGCAACAGAGCTGTTATGGGACTCCTGAGGAAAAAACATCCCATGAGAACTAACTTCAAATCCCATTCTACTCCAGCTGCAAAGCAGGAGTTTTTGGTTTGCCTTCCTTAATTTAAACAGGACAGCTTTCCAAAATAAAAACCTTACCAAAACTGAAGGCATTGCATACACTGTTTCCAGTGGCAAAAGTGAAACTCATCACCTACTGCATGAATGGAAGACATTTCAGTATTAAAGATATGCAGACCTGTGGGACATGTACTTATGATTGATTGATGTTCACCAGTTATTTTTAACTGCTGTATCATCTGATGCAAATCTGTCTTTATAAAATGCAGAGTAGCTCAAAGAATAATGCTCCTAAAGTCTTGGTTCAGGCAGCATTTTATCAACCTTTTGGAATTCAGCAAAAATAAAGAAAAACTTAAGGTTCTATCTCAGAGAAACTGGAGATAAACATCTGTTAGGCTGCCTTTTACATACTGTGGAGAGTTTGTGTGCTTTTCATAGCAGCTCTTGTCTTTGAATAGCACCTAATGCCAAGGGGATTTGAGCCATCACTTGGAATCCCTCAACATCATTGCACAGCAGTTCGTTAATAGCAACACATTGTTCCCTGTAGTGTAATGCTGTTGTTATCTCAAATATGTTGTGAAAGGTCCTTAATCTCATCTTGTGATCATCCTCTCCTGCATTTTTAATTATCAATGCTTTCAATGAAGAAATGCTGAAATATAGAAGAGTAGACAGCATTCAACATCAGTGAGCCCTTTGCTTCAGGGGGGTTTTGAACAGGATGGTTATATTGATTTGGTAAACCGGATCCCGTGTTTTACCAGCAATGCATACATCAAGTGGCACTGTGCACAACAAACACACAGTTTCTAATAAGATAAGAGACCCTGTTTGGGGTGGTGCTTCTGCCTGCTAGTTGATGGGAGAGCACGGAAAAAGTGAGCCTTTTTGTGTAAATGGGGAATGATGGAGTAGGTTGGTAAGTAAAAGATTTGGCTCATTGCAAATTCAAGAGGAGCTGGTTTTCTCCTGATTCACAGTGATTCATGAGCTGTCACGTATCAGAGATGGATCCAGCCTGGCTCTGACAAAGCGCATGACCTGAGTGGTCTTCTAAAACATTAGTGCCACCAGGCAAGGTGATGTAGAAAGGACCAGGAGGGGAAGCTGGACTGCAGCTCCAGGAGGGGATAGACAGTTGCATTGGTGTGTAGCAGCAACAGCAAAGTGTTGTCTTGGGGGAAAAATCAAATTAGCAAATAACTGAGGCTGTTGGCATGGGTTGAGTTGTTCATGCTTGCTCCAGCATGGCCCCAGCCAGCAACCAACAGAGAGAAAGCATCACTTAGGGGGCTGCAGGCTACTTTAGGACCATGTTCAAAGAGAGAGCTAAATCTCATAGGTCCAGCTAGAACAAGCTTCAGCTCTTCTGTGCCTCAGGCTGGGGATTTCAACCATAGAGACTGCGTTTACATTCAGATATAACTGGTGAGGCTGGTTCTGTCCATGCTGTTATTTTTCTGCCCAGCATGGCTGTGTAGACCCACTGCTCAAAGTGCAATGAGCAGCAAGCTGTGATGGCTCTTTCTAGCAGATCTTGCTTCTATTTTATCATAAACCAACACCTAATGACATTAAGACAAGCTTTACTCTGCCAGCTCTAAACAAAAATGAAGTCCTACTACCCTTATGTTAAACTTTGGCAGTTGTTCCAAGTGCAGTATCTTCTGTTCCTGATGTGTTGGATGATATTGGGCAGCATTTTATCAGCTTCTAGCTGGGTAGAAGCTATGTTCTCACTTAGATTGGGGACTACAAGAAAGACTTCTCAGTAGGGCCTGTAGCAATAGGACAAGGGGTAATGGTTTAAAACGAAAAGAGGGGAGATTCAGCCTAGAAGAAAGGGGAAAAAAATTATGATGAGGGTGGTGAAACACTGGCACCGGATGCCCACAGGTGTAGTAGATGCCCCATACCTCAGACATGCAAGGCAAGGTTGGACAGGGCTATGAGTAACTTGGTCTAGTTGAAGACTTCCCTGCTTGTTGCAGGGGGTTGGATTAGACAGCCTTCCAACCCAAGCTATTCTATGATAGCCATTCATTATGGACCTCATTTAACTTCTTTGTGTCCTGCAGAATAGCAGTGTTGAAATGGGGAAGGGAAAGGTACACATGGAACTATTTGTAGCATGTTGAAGAAACCAGGTAGAGTGTAAACAGCATCTTTGATCAAACATTGAGCTGAGTACTGCTCAGGAAACACAACACAAATACCTCTTCTCCGGGTGGAAGGATGCAGCAGCCCCTGCTTTGCATCCTGCTGGCTGTTTGTCCATGCAGCACACTCTCCAGCTACTCTTTCTCGCTTCAGGCCAAGGCTAATTACACTTATTTCACAGGCACCACCATCCAATGAGTTTTCTTAAATACACAACAGGGATGGGCCTGATCTGACTAAGATCAGTTGAGTAGGTACGTTCTTCCCACATTAAAGCCAATTAATTTTGGATGGGTATGAGTGAGAGCAAAGTTTAGCCCAGTTTGCCTTCTCTCTGAATTGGTTCATGTTGGCTGAGATTGAGTCTCATGTCTTTCCTCGAGGCAGAGGCTCCGATATGTGTGAAGGCCAGGCTTACACAGAGCCATTAGAGCTTTGATCTCAAAATTACACCATTCGAAATTGCAGATGAAAACAGGGAATTAATAAAACAGGCGAGCAAGCCTGTAAGTGAATCATTTTAGCTTCTCCAAAACAGGCTCAGTTCCAGTGCCTCTGGAATGAGAGCACAACTCCAGCAGGAGCCACACATTCAAAGAATCATAGAATAGTTTGGGTTGAAGGGACCTTCAAAGCTCACCTAGTCCAACACCCCTGCAATGGGTAGGGACATCTTCAACTAGATCAGAGTGCCCAGAACCACGTTCAGCCTGGCCTTGAATGTCTCCAGATATGGTGTGTGCACCACCTCTTTGGGCAACCTGTGCTGGTGTTTTACCACCCTCATTGTAAAGAAAGTTTTCCTCGCATCCAGCTTGAATCTCCCCTCTTCTAGTTTGAAACCATCACCCCTCATCCTACGACAACAGGCCCTGCTAAAAAGTCCCCTCTTGTTACCCCAGGGGTCCTGAGATGCAATGCTCCTGATGTCCTTCTTGCAGCAAGATAAAGGACATGCCACATCTGGGAGGGGTAATGCTAGTGAAGGTAGAGGAGAGCAGGATTAGGTGTGGGTGGGAGCTCAGCACAGCTCTTGGGCAGCAGTGGTGATGTGGAGCTGGAGCCAGAGCAGGAGGCATTGGAGGAGCAGGTCTGCACAACCTCCACCTCTCGCCCTGAACTGGATGCATGCTGTAGAGCTGCTCCAGCGTGGCACAGTGCCCAGGCAAATTCAGCTCACTTTGCTCCGTAACACCACTCTGCAGCTCCCAAACCAGACCTGACTTGCACCCTGCCAACTCCAAGCAGGAGCCGAGCAGCCTGAGCCTGGTGAATAGACGTGCCCTGAGGATATGTCTACATTGCAGTGCAGAGGTAAGACCTGGGATTGGTGAGACAGACATGAGCAGGCTCTTGGGAGCCATGGGGCTGAGATGCACTGGGGCTCATGGGGTGTGTGTCCCTGAACTCTGGGAAGGGGGTCTGGAGGAGGAGGGAGGTTTCTCAGTGGATCTTACAACACTTATGGGGACTGAGGCTTACTGGTGGAAGGACCTTATAGAATCAGAATCATTCAGGTTGGAAAAGACCTTTAAGGTCATCAAATCCAACCATTCCCCAGCACTGCCAAGTCCACCACTACACCATGTCATGGACTAGCATGTTCTGTGCTCACCAGTGGGATAGTCATGTTATAAAGATCACACAGGATCATCCATCCCTGGCAATGTTCAAGGCCAGGTTGAACAGGGCCTTGAGTGACATTGTCCAATAAAAGGTGTCTCTGCCCATCACAGGGGGGTTGGAACTAAATGATCTTATGGTCCTTTCCAAACCTAACTATTCCATAATTCTATGACCAGAAGCCCTGGGAAGTGGACACAATGGTAGTGCTGGAGTTTGGGTAAAGTACACTGCCATCTTCCTTGGGATGCAGGAATCTCAGGATCTGACTGAGGATTCTCAGTCCTATAACCAGACATTGGGGATGACCATCAATCCTTCACTCAGTTTGTTCATCTCCTGGAGATCACCTCTGCAGGGTGCAAGAGGAGACAACGGGTGCAGCATTAGCTGGGTGCCCAGCTGTGGGGAAGGGGTGCATGTGCATGTGTGATGGGCTAATTCAAGCACCTGTGGCTGCAGGTTGTGCTAATGCTCAAAGCTCCATATGCATGAGGACATACACCAATAAGAATAAAAATAGTCAAAACAGGTAAAACTAGCTTCTGGTGAGAATAATACGAAGAAGGTTGAAAGAAGGTGTAACACATATGAAGTTTTAGGTTTATTTTTTCCTTATGCATTTCTGAGGTTCTGACTGCAAGTTGTATTTCTGAAGTGCCAGGCTATTTTCTACCTCTTTTCCCTCTACCCTCTGCTCTGCACCTGATGTAATCCATGAGGAAAGTTCTTATGTTTGAATCCATCATGCTGGTTCATAAAAATCTACCTGAGCTTTGCCTCAAAAGCAGGAGGACAGTGCTGCATGGGATATGCTGCCTATGGAAGAAGTGGCTGTATCCATATGAACCATTCTGGTTCACTTTACAGCCGAATGAAGAGAAACAGGCCTTCCCAGCCTATGGCCGCCCTCTCTTATAAATTTGATAGGCTGGCACTTTGGGGAAACATTTTCTTTCCACTGATTGGAAACAGATTTTAGATGGCTCCAGCAGATGTTCTCCCCTAAAGGAGTCCCACCTCCTGGGTCTGTGTTGCCGTGTGGTTGCTTATCCCTGAAATAACACAATATTACAGAGACACACAAACAGGTAGAGAAAGAAATGGTCGGAATAAGCTTTATCAACTTAAATGACAGTTGATTCTCAGTGAGATTTTGGCCCACACCAGACTGTTTCTCAGGAGCTTAAAGCCAGAAGGGTGTCCACAGCCCCTGGAAGAAGAGCAGAAATCATCTCCCTCCCAGCACCTGCGAGGCTCCTCTGCTCTCAGCACTGAGCACTAGATGGCATCCAAGGGGGGAATTTGTGCTCCCGAGTGCAGTCATGGGCTCTGAAATGGTAATTGTAGCTGGATCAAAAAATGAGGATACATCCTGATGGGGGACAAAAGGAAAAGGGCCGGCCAAGGAGGTGGACAAAAAGAAAAGGGCCAAGGAGGTGGACTGCTTCCAGCTCTTGCTGCCATCCTGTTGGAATACATCTCGCTCTGAGGTATCTTTCTGCTGGTGTGGGATGAGGAGGGGAAGTGTTCAGCATCTCTCTCTGTCCAATGTCTGCCATCCTGAGATGGAGCATTCAATTCCAACTCCAGGCAGGATTAGACCCCCAGCTTGGGTATCAAAGTACTTGTTCTTATCATCTCGTAAATAAGCAGCATCCATGAACAAGCCCTTTGAGAGAGGCAGCTGTGCTTGGCCCCATGGATCAGCCCTGATCACCACCCAAGCTGGGGCTCCAAGGCACTGATGTGTACGATGCAGACAAGCAGGCAAAGGTGTGAGGAGCCAGACAAGATGCCAAAATGAGTAAGTGGCTGTGGGTGGTTGCCTGGGGGTACAGGAGCCATGGGAGGGACAGGACGCTCCCTCCCTGCCCTGTTGCATGCTGCAGGTGACCTTGAGTTTAACAACTTAATGACTGCTGTGCAATTACCAGCATCATTTCCATGTGCCCTGTCCCCGATTGGGAAGATGCAAAGCTATAGGTCCTTGCACATGCTGGAAGTGATTTTATGGCCATTTCTTCTGAGCCTTTTCACTCTCTCTGTAGATGAGCAAAGGGGTCTCAGGGATGCAGCATCCCATCTGATACTACATGGGATGCGCACAGAACCCCACTGTGCAGGCAGCGCCAGGCAGACCGCAGGAGCTGCCCTGACCTTATCAGAGAGCAAACATCTGCAGCACCCCGCCTCACCTCCCCCACAGCTCCGTGGGGGAGAAAGGATGGGAGCAAGAACTTGATTTCCCCATTTGTTTAATCACAGGCATTCACTCCTGGGTGTAAATTTGTCTTGATATTTGGTTTCACTGTTGCTTCACTGTCTGGAGGTCCAGCACCAAGAGGAGATGGGTGTCATCACCACCCGTTTCAATATAAACCATATATATGCTCATGATTTTTCTGCGTGTGTTTTATTCTGGTGTGAATACAGCTCCAGGCAGGGATGCAGGAGAGTTTTGTCAAGGTTCAGTTGGAATTTGGATTAGTTCTCTTCCCAAAAGTAGGGGTACCTACAAGAAATAGCTTCCACCCAAGCCCTGGGTAGCCCATAGTTACTACAGACTGCTGTTTGTATGCTTATTCCTTCTACCTGCAATTATGGGGAAATTGCCATCCTGTAAGCAGTGGGCTGTATGAATAACTTTATTATTTGTTATTATTAGACCTAGATGTGTGTTTTTCTTGAGATTATATCTACACAAGAAGGTACAGTAATAATAGCCTTTTGGCTGGCCAGCTTTAATTTCTATGGACTGTGAAACTTTTGAAGCAAGATGTTGTTTATTGCTTTCTTTTCAATTCAATTGCATGAAGCAGCTGCAGCAGAGAGACCTCTGCAGTGTCCATGTTGAGTTCTTGTTAGGGTAGGTGGTCGTGTTGTGCTCACTGTCCTTGGCTGGCATCATCAGCAAAAGGGTCTCTTGTTACAGCCCAGTGCCAAGCTATTTTAGGAAGCAACATTCCCCTTTTATGGAATTATATTTCACGTCAGTTCAAGTATTGTGCTCATTTGCGCTTTTCTTCTGTTCTAGTCTGTTCTACCTCTTGCCTTCAGGTGGGGAGAGTAATACAGAAAGCTACAGCTTCTCAGCTTGTGAGAGCAAGGTGCTGTCTGAGTATGGAAACCATTACAAGAATGGATCAAGAAGTAGGAGAAGATCATGTTTTCTCTTTGAGGACTATTACCAAGAGCTTTTCATCAAAATCCAATAGGAAAGACTAAAATCAGGGCTGGGCTCCTTAATGTACATTGTGGCATACTCTGTAAAGAAGTTGAAAACAAAACCAAATTGAAACAGTGCTTTCTCAGACTTGTGTGACTTGGGCTTTTGGTGTTGGGTTTCTTACCCACTGTAAGGTGACTTTGGGGGTATTTTGCTCTGTTTTCTGAGGAGCTGGTGGTAGGAGGCCTTGCTAAAAGCAAGAGGGCTCTACATGTAGGTATATGGCTGGAGAAAGGTGGGCAGCCGAGGACAGATAAAATGAGAACTCAAAATGCATCTCTTTGGGGAGTCTTTTTCTTTTATTTTTGAATCTTGATGTTTCAAAACAGTCTCCGAGTTTGGAAACAAGGATTTTGACATTTCGTATTTGGTGTTGGCAGTGCTGCATAAAGGAGATAAAGGGGCCCATGACTGAGCACATGAGTTATTTGTGATCTGTTGTGCAACAACTGTCAGTGAACCTGTGTCTTTGCGTGTTTAAAGTGTATTTCCTGACATTTACTGGCAATTTTAAAGGGATTTACTCTTCGCTATTTCATAATCCTTGGTTCAGAGCAAATTTGCAGATTCTGAAGATCAGAAGAGGCCATTAATGCTGTAGTCTGAGACTCTGCATAGCTCAGCCACCTAACTTCATCCTGTCCTATACTGAGCCCAATACTTTGTGTTCAGCTACTGCATGTCTTCTATAAAGGCACAATGGAAGGTGGAAAGATCAACCACTCATCCAATGGTTTGTTCCAAGATCTGATCCTTATCCCTATTTAAAATAAAATGGGCAATATACCTCTCATTTTTCTTTGTCTGCCGTTGGCTAGAAGTAGAATTTATGTCTGAACATGCATATGAAGGCAAATATTTCTTTAGTTCTTTCAAAATAAAGCAAAAGATAAGCTATATATATATATATATATATTGCAGTATATCTGTGTGGCTTTCCAGAGAAAATAGCAGCTTTCTAGTAGTTCAACGCTGTGGTCTGCCAGGCAGCTTGTGTGCATTTAAGAAGTCATTTGAGCTGTATTAAGGTCAATATCATAACTTGAACATCATTTGTTTTAGTGCCTTTCTTTATAGACATTTCTTCAGCCTTTTGAAATCCAATGTGCCAAGCAAAATTAAACTGGCACAGAAAAGTGAAGCAGGAAGGGAGGGTTGTGCACTTAAGAGGGGGAAAAAAAAGGCAGCTAACTGGAAATGTGTGTGACAAATGGGAGAAGGCCTGGCTTGACCCCTCCTGGCTATTAAAAGGCTATATTGCAAGATAATTTGGGAAAATATTGCAGCTAGAGAGAGGGTGTGAACCAAATGGTGCATACCGAGTCGGTAATTTGAGTGCTGTCGTTTTGTAATGTGCTGCTAACCCAAACTCTGTGGATCCTACCTCTCTTGAGTTTTTGGGTCTGGCTCTTATCACAGTATCAAACAGCCTATGTGAAAGTATTCAGAACACAAACGGGGGAGAAAATCCTTTTCAGAGCTATAGAACCATCTTCTGTTGTAAGGAGCTTGATCATTTTTGGCAAGACTTCCAAAGAAAACAGTGTCGAGATCCTCTCGATGAATAGGAACATTAATATATTAGGTATGTATTATGTAAATCCATACTTCAGTGGAGTGCTAGATAAGATAAATGGGAGCAAAGAGCAGGCTTTGAAGGCTGTTGTTGAGGCTTTGTGTGTGTGCTGTGCCCATTGAAGGCTCAGAACTTACAGCCCATGGAGACGATGAGGTCCTGCAGCCCCCTCCTGCTCCTGGGTAGATTAACCTTGCTCATGCCACAGCATTGCAGCCTTATCCCTAAAGAACCTTTTTTCTCCCCTTTCCCTTGCAGTTTTTGTGCATATGGAAGAATGTTCCTCAATGGCAAAACCAGGTTGTGTATCCCCTTTATGCTCCTTTGGATACTGCATGGCAAGGCAGTATCAAACCATGTGTGGCTGGCGTTACAGCAATCCTGATTTGTGTGCTGAAGCAAATATTTGGGGAGGGTCCAGCTTGGCTATTGCAAACACATTTAGATACTTCAGGATCGCTGACAATGAGTTATTGAGATAGAGACTTGGGAGCAGATAAGCCCAGGGACTTGTGCATTGTATACAAATACACGGCCTGACCTTCACAACTCACATAGGGTGGCAGTGAGAGGGATGTTGGAGCTCTTCCTCCCTGGCGTACCTCCATTTTCATGTCATACAGTTGAGCAAGACACAATTAATAGAAGGACCCCCACACTTGGGGCCATGTGCTTCACTTTTTCCTTTTTCCCTTCATCTCTTGATGAGCCCCAGTGTTGCTCCATATATATTTTGATTAAGATGTCTTTGAAAGGCCCCTTCCTGCACCCCCACTTACGTGCCCAGGTCTCTCAAGTACCAACCCATCAGAGCAGCATCTTGGCTCGTGTTCAGAAGATGCAAGCCCATGCACGCTGCCTTCAAGGCTGCTCCTTGTCTCAGCATCACCTTCCCTGCTGCCCCTTGGTGCCAGTGGCCAGCCACACACCTGCCCCATCAGCGCCTGTGTTCATCATCAGGACCTTGACACTTTGAAGGTGATGCCAAAAGCTATCGGGTGTCCCATAAAAAGTTTGGTCTAGACCCAGAAAAAGATTAATATTCTTTTCTTCTTTCACTTTTCATTTGGATGCTGAACGTTTTCAACCAGGTTATTGAGATAGTTTGCAACCAGAAATCAATCCAGGCTGAAAAATGTAGGTCTACCTGTTTACATTATAAACCACAAATGTTTGTATCCTGCAACAAACACCTGGGAAGTGTCCAGACCAGACATTACAAATGTGTTAACTACCCTGAGTTAACCCATAATCAACTAGGGGCTAAAAACTGGAGTGTGGACCTTTCCTCCGAGACTGCTGTTTATAACGGGGCTTTCATTTAAATCCTGACCTAGAAGCGTAATTAAACCATGGCACATTCTTGACTTTCAAACAAACTTCTGGGAGCTCGCCAGCATGGAGCACAGACCTAGGTTTTACCAGGTTTGAAAGGAGCAGCGATGTACCACCTCTTTCATTAACTGTTGTTGATGGTGAAAATGCCTGCCTGGTAGAAATTGGGAATTATACAGACAGCCCTTTAAGGTTTTGCTAATAAACACATGAAAGGATTTGAGGGAACTATATGAAAATACTGCTCTATTGAAATGCTTTTAATGCCACCAGTTGGGGAAAATGTGACTGGAATTCCTAATAATTAACACGCACCTTTTTTAATTAAGACCTTGCTGTTCATTTCTACAGTCCCAGTTTGCTCCGATTTCTCCATCAATACTCGGCTGCATCACCAGGCAGTGGCAAAACGGAGCCAGGACCTGCTGGGGCTGCTTTGATGGAGCTGAAGGGTTTGGTTTTCCCAAGCAAATGCTAAGGAAGGGCAGTAGATGGTGCTGTTATTCTCTTTTTTGAGGACGGAGACGGCAGGCACAACTAGGGCTATACACAAGGTGTTGCCAGTCCCCAGTGCCACCAAATCATACATCAGGCTCCTTCGAATTGTGGGATTTGGCCTTCAAATTAAATGAAAAGGCCTCTTTTTTCTACAGCTTGTGTGGTTTGGTCTTTCAGCTGAGATTTGGGGGTCACATTTGCAAGCTTTTTGTTGTAATCACATCATTTGAATCTTCCCCCCCCCCCTTCTTTGCAATAATGCAAAGTGGAATCCTCTAATCATGTCGGGAGCCAGCAAGATTTAGGGGAACTAAATTAAATTAAGGAGAAACACCAGGATTGTGAAACTTGGCAGTAGTACAGATGTCGGTTTCAAAACAGACTGGACTTGAAGGTTGTTGGCAAATCAAATGCATCTGACCCAGTGTGCTTTGGGATGCCAGGAACGGGTCCATGACCACAAAACTTCCAAACTCATGGGTCACCAAGGCACGTGCTTGAGGGATGACCCTCCTGGCCTGCATCAATCTGGATACCCAGTTTCCTGAAGAGCAGCAAATGCTGTATCAGGATGACATTTTATCAGCTAATTTCTTTTAATGACCTGAAGATATATGAGGTTTGATTCTTCCCAGTGGCATTGAACAGGGCAGAACTGGGCCCCCTTTGGATTTCACTTTTATTTGCCTCTCTGCAACGATGGGTCTAAGTCCAACCTTAGCAAACATTTCTTAATAGGGCAGCAGTCATTGCACAGGTTGGAAGATCCTGCACACAGCGTGTGATAGCAGGTAGGGGACATGGCAGCTCTCCTGCCCTTAACCTCTTGCTTTTGGGTGGGCTTGGCAATGCCCACCGCTCCCTCCCCATGACTCACAGCCCCTCTCATGGTGTTTTCTCCATCAGCAGCAGCTGATGGGGCTAAAAATAGTCTTGAACAGGGTAGTGGTGGTTCAGCTTTGGACTTCCCAGAATTTTACTGGTATTCTGGCCTCGTGACTCCAGTTTAGGCCACCTGATGCACAGCACGTAACTTTGCTCCAATTTCTCCATTTGGAGGGGAGCAATCTCAGATAACATACAGATAACAATCAATGGACTGAACACAGCTCACTTTCTTATTTTAGGATCACTATAGACATGGTCATTAACAGCTCTAAAAAATACAATAGGCAGGGCTTGGTCTTTCTCTGCTGTAGCTCCCTTCTCCATAGGAGCTACTGCCAAATCCTCCCTGTGATGGAAAAGCAAAGTGGGGTCCCATATATGTGTATGTCTGAGGGGGCAGTGGTGGCTTGGCACTGGCCTGTGCATCAAAATGGGCATCCAAGCATGCATGCTTTAGACATCAAACTTCTACAGTGTCATTGGTGTTTGCAGCAGGATAGATTCTTCACTGTGAGGGTGGTAAAACACTGGCACTGTTCAAAGCCAGGTTGGACAGGGTTTGGGGCAACCTGCTCTAGAGGAAGGTGTCCCTGCCCATGGCAGGGGTTGGAACTGGATGAGCTTTAAGGTCCCTTCCAACCCAAACCATTCCATGATTCTCTACATTTGCAAGTAGAGCACTCTGGAGCACCAGGGCTGCATCCTGCCTGACCAAGAACCAGCCTGAGGAGCATGGGCTCCATGCTGGCAAAGGGAAGTGCTGCTTGCTGGGCCATTGCTGCCCCAGTGGTAATGCTGGGCTAATGAAGCTCATCATAGGGACTAATTAAAGCTGGGAGTGGGATGGGGTAAGCAGGAGTATAAAGGCAGGCTACAGATCCACACCCCACTCCAACAAATAGTTATTTTACATTAAATAACATGTAAAATATGTTATTTCTATGAGCCTCAGAGCAGAAATTGGAGCTGCCTCTCATCCCTTCTCTCTTCCCCAAACCAGCCTTGTGTACCAGTTGGAAGCACATAGCTCCTGATGGGCTCCTATTTCCTCGAACCAGATATTACTGTCATTGGACACACTCGTCTATGGACAATGCAAGAGAAAGTAAAAACAGGAACTTTTTTGTTGGTGGCTTGTTTATTGGTTTGGGGAATTTTTTTGACAGAAGTGATACCCTTTGGCCTGGATCATGATGACTGGTCATGTTGAATGAGGAAGAGCTTCTCTCAGTTTTAAGTTATTGCCATGTAGGAACAGGTTTCCATGTAGTCATGCCCTAAAGATGCATCCAGTTCCTGCCCCTTTTCCCATTCCAGAAGTATTCTTAAAGAGCTTATTTTCTTAAAATGACAAGATTGAATGAATAAAACACAGTTCCTGTTTTAATATTGTTGGGATCAGCAATGTCCTAGTTAATGTTTTAATATGGGCAAGAGCAAGTGTTCTTCCCATATAATAAGCTTCCGATTGAATATATCAGCACTGCATTCCTTGTTCACCAGAGGTCTGGTGCAGCTAAGATGATGAAAATATTGGGAGATCAGTATTGAGAAATGCAGAGCAAAATTCACTAGTAACACAGCCTCAGTTGGTTCAGTTCACTTATATAAAGAGAAACCTCAGTCCATAGCTGGAATTTGGAGTCTGACTGAAAGCTGAGCCTCAAAAGGGTATCTGTGGCATGATGTATTCAATAATTACATTTATGAATAGACAATTAACTATTACCAATGAATCTCTTGCCTATTATTGACAAAGGCACAGAAGCTGCTTTTTGGTGCTGCTGACTTACCCATTGTCAAGAGTGAACTGGGTAATTGTGGTGGCTGCTCCCTTAAGAAATTGTCCAAGATTCTGCCTTAGTTGTGTGCCCTGGCTTGCACCAATTAACAGCACAATCTTTTTGTTATGAAAATGCAAACATTAGTAGCCTGAGGGGGTCTTGTAAATGCAAATAGAACTATAATTTCAATTTCCCTTTAAGTACACGAAGGTTCTTATTTCTTTATTTGCTGTCGCAATGACAAGTCTTTTATTTTTCATTTTATTTTCTCATGTTAAACACAAAATTGAATTTAACCCCGGGAATTTCAGTGGATATTGTTTTCAATCAGCAGATTTGGGGCTATGGGGAGACTGAGGGCAACTGATGAAAGCCAGGGGCTCCTCTCACAAGGGCTGGGCTCTGAAGGGTGCAGGGAAGGTGGATGCCAGGCCCTGCAGCAGAGCATGGAGCTGGGTACTGGGCAACCCGCCCGCAGCTGGGGCAGAGCTGGCCCCTCGGCTGGGGGAGAATTCCCACGTGAAGATTCTTTCCACTCTACAGGCATCCGAGGAGCCTAAATTAGGCACCCGCACCTCTGCTGCAGTCAGGGGAAAAAGGGAGAGACCTTGACATGTGTTCTCCACAGGAAGCTTGGACTCCCGGGTGCTTGACCATCACCACAGGGCACCAATTTGAGCCCAAAATGATGGCTTTGTGCTCATCTCCATGGGGTGATACCAGGTAAATGAGAACCATCTCCTCAAAAGTTGTGGGGGAGATGACACCTGAGTGCATCCCTGAGGTGTAATGACAGAACCAGACGAAAGTCCAAGGTCTGTTTTCCCCTTACACCACACATATAAAAGTCAAATATGAAAACAGCCACTTTGCTTTTTTCCTCCCAGCCTGGCCCAAATATGCCCAGGTATGTGTCCAAACAGATTCCTGGAAAACCTGCCCTTGCCGAGGTGCAATCTCTAGTGCTTGGGTTATAGTCTATGCAAAAAGCAGAAGGGAAGTGTGTCCTTGCTGAGGGGGTCCTGCCTGCCTGCCTGCCTCCCTCTGCAGGCAGGGAAACACAAGGGATGTGGCAGGATATATGCTGTGGCACAGGATTTGGCCTGGTGGTGGTTTGCCAGCACACAGACGGAAGGCTGAGGTCAAATACAAGACCAAGACAAAAAGGAAGAGAAGTGGTTAGATACTGTCCCGAGCAGTTTCCTTGGGTAGCACACACTCTTCCCACCAAGCTGAGCTGCTAGCATCACCATCCCACCAGCTAGACTTCCTGGGAAACCTATTGTTCGCTTCCTTGCTGACTTAATTAGACCAAAGGGGTGATTAACCAACATACTAATCCCTCACCAAACTCCAGACACCCTCGTTATGTTCATTTGCTGAAGCTGGTGTTGCTGGTGCGGGAAGGCAAAGCTGCTACGACTTGGTGGGGGTACCACTAATGGCCAACCCCATCAGGATGCGGCCCTACCAAAATCACCCCATTGGGGGCTGTGAGCACTGCAACCCCGGGAAAAGCCTCAGCACTTGGCACAGAGCTGGAGGGCAAGAGGGAAAACCAGGAGAAAAACGTTTCATGTTATTTATTACACATTTTCTGCCCCCTCGCACCGTTACCACCTTCCCGAGTCCTCCCTGCAGCCTTGGAACGGGCTGGTTGTTTTCCTCCTCCCCCCTTGCGCTCCTCTCTTTGCCTTGTGAACGCTAGAGGCTCCCTCCTTCTGGTCTGCGAGGGGAAAAAAAAAAAAAAACAAACCAAACTTTAGTTCCTGACTTTTTTTTCCTCTTTTTTTTTTTTTTTTTAACTTCCCTCAGGAAAAAAATGTGGAGTTCATTATCTATGTAAAATGTCAGCTGCAGGAAAGGGGCTGTGCTTACTTGGATATCCCATCCGAGGCGAAGTGACGGGCTCTCTTTTACCACCCACCCCCCCCCCCCCCTTCTTTTTTTTTCTCCTAAGGGGTGGAAAGGACTTCGCGAAATAAAAGTGCAGAAACAAGCCGGTGGCTCCCAGAGCGGCCGGGGCGGGCGCAGCGGGAGCCCCCAGCGCAGCGCGGAGCTAAAGCGCGGAGCAGCGCAGAACCCACCTGCCTTGGGAGTCAGCACCACTCGGCTCCTCGCTCCGCACCTTTTCCCCTCCGCGTACTGAGCTCGTGATACATATATATTTTCTTCTTTTTTTCATCCCGCCCCCCGGCTTTTCCTCCAGGACTTTTCCACCGCCTTGGGACACCCGCAAACTTCTCCCTCGCTCCCCCTTCGCTGGTGGTTTCGTGCTTGTTTTGGTTTTGCTTTGCTACTTCCAATTGTTTTTCTGAGGGAAGACCCGCCTGCTTTTCGCCTCCCGTGCCCCACCGGAGAGGCCGGGAGCGGCTCCGGCAGCACCTCCCCGGCGCACCGCGTGAGTCCGGCCCGGCTCGGAGCGGCCCGGCTCGGCACGGCACGGCTCGGGCGTTCGCCCCCGATAATGCAGAGCTACAAGTACGATAAGGCGATCCCGCCGGAGAGCAAGAATGGGGGCAGCCCGGCGCTGAACAACAACCCGGCCAAGAGCAGCAGCAAGAAAGCCCTGCTCATCTGCCTCGACTTTCTCTGCCTCGTCATGGGTGAGCAGTCGCGGGGGCTCCGCGGGGCTCCGCTCCCCTCCATTATCCCCCCTTACAGCCCTTCGGGATCCCACTTTGGGAAGGTTTCGCGGCGGGAGGGCGGGCAGAGCTCGGCCGTGCCGCTTCCCAAACAAAAGCGGAGCGGGGCCGCCGGCCGAGCCGAGCCGGGGAACGACGGGGCTGGGCCGGGGAGCGCTGGGGCCGGACGGTGGGGACCGCGTCCTATCGGGGTCACAGCGGGGATGGAGGCAGGGGGGGAAGCAGGGCACCCCCAGCACCCTCAAACACTCTCTCGCCCCGATTTACTGATTATTATTGTTATATTCACCGCCTCTCCCCCATCTCCTGATCCGGAGGGTGGCGGGGCTCAGCCCGGCCGCCAGCGGTGAGCAGGGGGCACTGTGGGCTCGGGGATGTCCCCCTGCTCCAGGTCCCCGATGGAGCCCCCAAGCCGGGCCCTAACCCCCGGTGCAGGGCCAGCAGCAGGGCCAGCTCCAGGTGGAGGTAGTGCTCCACGGCAAAGAGCGCAGCTTGGGTGTTTTCATTAAAAATGGGGGGAGGAAAGGAGAAACTCTTGGTGCTTTAGTTACTTTGTATTGCTCGGCTGTCAGGTCTACCTCTCTCGCTTGCCTAGTGTGGGCAACTCGTTTTAAACCCTTGCTTTGAAGTGTTCTCGGGCATCCCGTAGTCCCTGGCAGAGGTCTGGGTTTGCTAGCCCGCTCGGCGTTTGGGAATGGTATGACATGTAAGGAAACTGTCAACAGGCTGTCTCAAAAAGATTTTGCATGCCAAAACATCAACCGTTCAATTGCGGCTGCAACGCTGAATATTTAATTGACAGACACAGGCAGGGGAAATCAACTGGCTTCCAACAAAGAGATTAATAACACAGCAGCACGTGAGTTTAATATTCCAGACACCACAGTCTTTAAAACAATTGTTTCTGCTTAGAGCCCATTTTTTTTTCTAAAGGCTGTCAGTTTGATTTCATTTTTATGTCGTTTATTGATCATCTGGTGTATATTACTAGGCACTAATACATTAAGAAGGGAGGCATGGTTTTCTCTTTACATTCCCACAAGAAGAGAGGCCAGTGCAGAAAGCTTCATCTTGTATCTGGAAAAAATAAGGGTACTTGATATCCCATATATGAAACTAATATAAGTAGAAACATAACTTGCTTGAGTTACCTCACTTATTTAAACAGAAGTTTGGATTCCTAGTAAAACAACTCTTAGGAGTTAGAACTCTTAAACTTGTATTTACACAAGTTTTCTTAACTTCAGGGTTTGTGTCATGAGTGTTATTTGAATGGGTAAAGGGTTTTTCTTCCTCTTCTTTAGTCTTAAGGGTCCTAAATGAAAAAGCAGTTAGTTGACATGTGTTACTCGTGATAGTTTGGGTAAACAGAACTTATCAAGCATCACTAGAAGGTATTGTTAGCTGGGAATAATGTGAGACAGCAAAAACTGTGAGTGTTGCTTTGTTTCCCATTACTACAGGTGGAAATCAGAAAGTAAACACCAGGGTTGGTTTGCTTGTAGGGTTTTGTTTTTGTTTGGGGGTTTGTTGGTTTTCTTTTTTAGTGTGAGGAGCGTTTAAATGTAAGAGCATGAATTCAACAGCTGAAGGAAAGTTTAGATCTGGCTGATCACTGGCAGGTGAAGAGTATGGGTGGGACATGGATAGCCCGTGTGTGTTTGGGGATGGGCTTTTCAAATACACCCGGACCAGTAGTATCGGACCTGTTGGTGGATGACTGGGCATGAGTTACTGTGAAAGCCAGCTGCCCACTCACAGTAGGCTTGGTTTGCTCTTCTCCCTACCTTTTGCTAGGGGAGACTTAAGAGTTTATTGTTTCCAAGTACTTAATTCCCATTTTCTTCTTTTCTGACCTTGTAAAAAACCCTATTTTGTAAGGGGGAAAAAAAGGTGCTGTAGCTGAAGTGTAGGAGAAAGTTGGATACATACAAGTTGATGGGTATTTGTATGCTCTGTAAAAAAGCCTGGAGTCCTGTGTAAGATAATGAGCAGAATTGGGTATGATGACTTGTGTTAAGGTGGAGCTGCTCAGTAGAGGTCTTCTGCTGGTGCATATAAACACATGGCCAATGGCCTCCAGTGCAGTTAAACTGAGTTATGCCCTTTGAGCAGCTGCCCAAAGACATTCAGAGTAACAGGGAAATAGAAGGCATTTAGTCATTTGAGGAACACTTTAGGAAATATTCAAACCAGTCATTTGATTTGCAGAGGTGATGCTATGTTGGCTTCTTCTGCAGGTACTGCTGTTGATTCCGACCTGAATCAGTTTTTTATGGGGTGAGGGGAATGAAGTGAATAAACTATGGGTAAAATATAATTCAGAAATGACACGCGTCAGCTTTCTGTGAGGTGGTAGATATGTACAAACCCTTCTTTGTTTACATTCAGATTTAAACAAATTACTCAGAAGACAATTATCATAAACATCTAAGGGAGTTAGAATAAGTAAAGCAGAGCTATCAAGAGCTTCCTTCAGCTTTAATTTGGTGTGAGTTCTTAGAAAGAGACACTTTTGTCTTTATTTATTAAGTACAGTGGTTATCTTGATAGTAAATGTATAAGGGGAAGATCTGTATCTTCCTTCGGAATCATGAGAAGCAAAGTTGTCAAGTCATTGGCAGAAGTATATTGCTGGTGGGGTAGGTTGATGCACTGAATAAGACCCCACATTTCTCCTGCATTTCAAGCTTGGGCTGGGTTGACAACGAGCTAAATATTTTCCAATAACCCACTCCCATAATGAGTGCACTTGGCACTGAGAAATCTCTGGTTTCTTGCACGAACAAGAGGTTTCATCAGCAACACTCTGAACTTCCCAGCCATTTCATGTCAGTGCTTAACTCGGAAATAGAGGCAGAAAAGAACTGAGTGTGCATTTATTAAAGCAGGTCATCCGAGGGGGGAAAATAACTTTCTCCATCTGCTTCCTCCTCTCAGGAGGACTCTGTTTAGAGCATTAGAAGATGCTTCCTGAAATTGTTAGGGCTGCAGGCAAGCTTGGTGATGTGGAAGAGTCCCTGCTGCCCCATCCCTGTCTCACTGGTCACTGCAGCACATCTGAAAATGTGATTGAGGAGTTCAGCTGGAGGGCCTGAATTTGTCCCTGTTAAGCCAGTTGGCATCTTCATGTTGGAGAGATGGGGAGAACTGTCTTAGCATCAAAATAAGAGGTTTGATGGGAGGGCCTTGCTACTTTCATCTGATCATCTTCAGCCCAGTTGCAGCCCTATCCCTTTGCCAGGAGTTTCTTACACTTCCTGCCCAGTCCATAGAGTTGTTACTGGGGGGTGGCAGGCTGAAGCAAATCCCACAGTGAAGCTTTCCTTGGTGCTGTGGGATTCTGCTGTCCAGATGCAGCACTGCATGGAGCTACTGCAACCAGCCACCACCTTTCTCCAGGAGGCTTGGGCCAGTGAGGAAAATCCTTCTGCCCTGACCCTTGAGCTGGGATGCTTTGGAGCCTGGTCTTACAGATGTAGCATCCAGGGTTAAATTTTCTTCTCTTAGACCTGCTTTTTTTTCCCTTAGCAGGGAATCCCCATGTTCTGCTAACTGAGCAGAACTGTGCTCTGCTGAGGAGCACCAAGTCTAGCGTTTAAACTTGAAAGAGGGGAAGACTGTGTCAGGAAGACTGTGTCAGTGAGGCTGATAGGGCAGATGAGGGTCTTTGGTAGCTTGTATTTGCACAGCTTGTGCAGGTAGAACAGCTACCGAAAAGCCCTGCTTGTGCTATAAAATAGAGGGATCTCATCTGGCATACCTGTTTCCTAGGCTTGTGGAAATGAGGTTTATGGGAGCATATGTTTCAGGCTGGTGAGATGTAAACTGCATATAATTTACTGCCCATCTTATTTTCTGTCTCTAATTTAATTTTCTCTCTTCTGTCAATCCCAGTTAATACATACAACACAAGTTTCACTGCCTTTGGAAGGGTTTGAAACAACAGATGGATAGGCCTCTTACAACCTTAGTATCTCTTCAGCTTTCTCACAAATTCGGCATCTCCTCTTCTGTAGTGAGCTCGATGCTAAAATGAACTTTGAAAGTAAATATTTACACTAGCAGGACCTTGCCATGTTTATGTAAGTGAGGGTATAATCTTATAATTTGGGTGAACAGTTTAGATTACTCTTAACTTTCCTCTTCTGTGTAGAGAACTGTGTCATCGTTCGTCTTTCAGAAGTAAAAGGGATTTGAGATCTATTGGGACCCTCTCACTGCATCATGAAAATCGACACAAACAGGCCTGGGATTGTCATTTAAGTGTAAGGAGTGGGAGGAATTAAAGATGAGGGGTGAGGTTAGACTTATTTAGATGCTGTAACATTGATGAGCTAAGCAATTTTGCTTTGGGTTGGGGTTGTGTTTTAGTTTACTTTTCAGACTACCCTGCCATGCAAGGCTCACTTGTCATGTAAGTAACATCTTTCTTTGTGCTCCTGAAGAAACTGCTGACCCAACCATTTATTATTTTCATCAAGAGACAGCAAGCTCTGACTGTACTAAACCAGCCAGGCAATCCCAACGCCTTGGTGTTGTCTTCTTCATGCTGTGTCTTCTCCTTGTTGGGAAGGACTGAGTCCATACCACACACAAGAAGCTGTGTGGGTGGAGAGTCATCATCTTGTTTTGAGCCTCCATCCCTAGATGGGGCTTGGTTGTTCATGTTTATGTATCACTTAATACCTGTAGGATCTCACAGAGGCAGTGAGCTCCCTATGAGGCATGAGGGACTGTCTTGGGGATGACAGGTGTGGAAGTGCTTTGGGAAAGGCAGGTTTGCAGAGGTGGCATCTTGGCATGGGGTTGTGCGTTGTACACCCCTGTAACTTAGGAGTAAAGGAGGTTCTCTGAGCCTTGAAAAGCTTCTTATTAAAGCAACAGTCAGCATCTAAGCATGATACCAATCCTTAGTTTTACTCCTCCCTTGAAAGACCAAAGGAGCCAAAGATGGCTGGAAGGAGAGAGAGAAATATTTTTGGGGGTGTTTAAAATACACTTTTTCTGTGTGTGCTTGCTTTATGAAAACAGAAAAACCTATCAAGAGCAGGTTATTAATGACAATTATACTTGAGGTGTTAATTGCAGAACAAGGAAATGCTGTACCCATGGCAGACTGAGTCCTCAGGGGTATAAATCTGCTGGCTTTCCCAAGTTGGTGGAATTTGGCCAGCCTGAAGATGTGTCTTCAGGAAAACAGAATTAAGTGCAACTGCTTCATGGCCAGAAGTGCTTTGTATCCTGTGTACCTGCTGCTGAGACAGGCAAGAGATGAGAATCACAATTGAAGTAGATGACATTTTGCTTTTAATTGTCTGTTTGTAGTGAGCACAGAAAATAATATAAACATCACTCCCAGATCAAACAGATTATTTTTATACCCTTTACATCTCAATTTAATATGCATGCCTTTCTTAGGCTGCTTTGGTCTGACTTTGTTTGTCTAGATACAGGCTGACAGTGTATCCTCCAGATGCCTGTGCCTCCATGTACCGCCCAAGGATGGTTTGCATACCACAGCTGGGAAACCCAGCTTGCAAACCAGGGCTCTTCTTTAGTGCCTGTATCTAAGGTAGGAAGGGTGTTTGCATGCCTCTATCTCTGTCAGAAATGACTTTAAAAAGGGGGTGGAGGGGAAGCCCCTGCCCTGCTCCATAGCTTGCTCTGGCAGTGCAGACTCCATCCTCTCTGTTTCATTCATACAATGCTCCTGCTTCATCCATGGTAATTCAGAAGGGACCGTTGTGGTTGCCCAGTCTGCCTGTGCCTCAAACAAGGGCATGCCTGTTGAAGGCAGCGTGGGGAAAGGCAGCAGCCTTCAAAACCTCCTATCCCAGCATCCATGCAGCCAGCACTGAGAGCGGCAGCTTCCCCTGGCCTCGTGGATCCCTGGGGAGCTGTTTCCCGGGGCTGGGGTAGGAAACAGGGAAAAACGCCCTCCTCAGATGCATCTTTCTCTCCTGGACAGCAGGATGCCAGCTGGGGTTGCAGTATGAGTGCTGTCATTTATTATTTCCTTCTTTCTTTTTATTCTCTCTCAGGGCCCTGGCTTCTGCAGTTGTGTTGGGGTTGTTTTGATAGGTCAGGTTTCATATTCAAAAAGGAAAAAGAAGTCTTGGAAACTGAAAATAAAGTGAATAGAGCCTCAAAAAAATAGGGGTGAATGAAAGTAAACCAGCATTTATTCTGTAATTAGAAAGCCTGAAGTCAGTTTTATGAATATACTTACTGATTATTATATTCTTCGCTGGCTGGTCTGGCAGAGCCATGGGACCCTTGGTGTAGCCGAGGCTAAATCACAGACTCGTAGCATCAACAAGGCTGGAAAAGACCTTTAAAATCATCAAGTCCAACCATTCCCCAGTGCTGCCAAGACCACCACTAACCCGTGGCACTGAGGGCCTCATCTACAAGGTTTGTGAACACTTCCAGGGATGGTGACTCCAGCTGCCCTGGGCAGCCTGAGCACCCTTTGGGGAAGGAATTGTTCCTAACATCCAGTCTAAACCTCCCCTGGTGCAGCTTGAGGCTGCTTCCTCTTGTCCTGTCTCTTGTTACTTGAAGACAGAGGCCAGCCACCTCTCAGCACCATCCTCCTTTCAGGTAGTTGTAGCAGCTCTCTGTGCTCCCCCCTTGCTAATGCAGTGCTGCAGACTGCACTGCTGTGTATGTGCCTTCAGTTTGGCTTTGCAGATACCTCAGCTGGGTGGGGGAAAGGTCCCAGTAGAAGTTGGAAAGAAGCTGCCTTGTCTGTCATATCTCCTCAGGGATCAGCATGGCCCATTTCTCTGAAGGGCATTTGTATCACTTTCCAAGCCACTCCATCTATGCCTATTTTGCTGTCTCCCATGACACCTACTTTGGAGAAGCACTACCTGCTCCATAATTTTAGCAGATGGAAAGCTCCTAAGCATGGATCGGGTATCTGTATACAGGGGTGTGTTGAAGCAGCTGTTGGGAAGTCATGCTTGAGAATCCCTTCTTGCCTTTTAGCTGCACGCAATGGCTTAGTTATAATGGTGGGATCAAGATCTGCAGAAGCTGCTGCTCAAGTTACACCTGAGGAGGCAGAACATTACCAAGAAAGAGGAATTTGACTTATTTTCATGTAGCTTTTGATGAAACCATTGTGAAACTTCAGCTTATTACCAGGACAGTGTATTTATGAGTTTGATAAATAGGTTTGTCCTGGTGGATTTCCAAGTGTCAGAAATTCCTGTAACCTCTGTCCTTTCAAGTTGGTCACATAAGTGGGCTTGTTTTTCGCATGCATTGGATGTTTTGAAGACAGAGGGTTGAAAACTGACTCTGCACATCCCATAAACATTATAAGCAGAGCACGTAATTTAACTCCAGAGCTTCTGATGCCCTGTGCTCTTTGTGCTGTGTGTTCTTGTTCCAGCATTGCTTGTAGCTTGCATCCATATATGAGCTTGTCTTATATCTGAGCACATGGTGCTCTCGGGAGCTAAAGGGCTGGGCTGGGGCAGCTAGCCAAAGCCCAAATGAAGCTGCAATTGGTCTGCAATGGTGATGACACTGAATCAATGGAAAGTGTGTGTAATCCTTTAGTACTTTCCTATAATTTTTCATCCCTTGTACAGGAAGTCATGAAAGCTGTGTTGACCATAGCAAAGAGAAGCTTGGGAGATGCCTCCAACCATTCTCATGAAACATACCAGTGGGCTTATTCTGTGGTCCCTCAAAGACACAGCAAATTGAGGCTGGAATGCCATTGCTGGGTTGACTCAGACCTTGCCCTGAACACTGAATGTAGCTGTGATATGGAGGTGTCCTTCACAGCTTTGGGAGTTTGCAGGTGGCAGGCTGCTCCTCTTGGAGCCACTTCACCCTTCCTGGTTGGAGAAGCTGGGAACAGCATGATTCTTCCTCTTGTGGGTTTAAACAGAAAAAGTGAAAGTTGCTGGTTAGTGGTTTTGGGCAGCCATCCCTCTTGAAACAAATGATGCTCCCTCTGAGAGCTTGCTTCTTCCAGCAGTGCCATGGTTGTAGCCCGCTGCTGTGCAAAGGTGGGAAACTGCATGGCATCCTGCAATTAGCTCTCATCCGATTTTACTGTAAATTAGTGAGAATGACAGTCATTTTGGAAGCTTTTATAGGTGTTCCTCTGTGTCTGGTCAAGCTTGTACTGGAGACAACCGCTGCATGCAGACATTGATTGCATTGCTGCTAATTCAGCATGTGCTTATGCAAAGCTGAGACATCATCACATGCCTCAAGATGTCCAGCTGCTGAATTTGAAAGCCAGTGTGCCAAATGGGCTCTGGGTTTCCTGTCACCTTGATGCTCAGCAAGTTATTTATGACCTGTGTTTTTAGGATGGTGTGATGCCTGGCTGAAAGGCTCAGCTTGAGGCTGCTGGAGTGAGCATCCCGGCCCTGGTTATCATTCCCACCAATGTTGACAGTAAGATCTTTGCACCGGTCTTTGTACAGTGGATGTGGCAACCAGTTGTGCACCTCAAGCATTTTCAGGGCTTCCAAGGCTTTTCTGCAAAGCCCACCAGTCTTTAAAGTGTTAGTTTCCCAAGGGAGATTTGAAAAGAGTGTGGCAAGGTGCTGATAAGCAGGTCTGGTTATTGAACACTGGGTGCATTTATGTTCTGAGTGATGCTTGCAGAGTAATTTTGGAGGGATGGTAAGCTGGTGGCAGGCAGCAAAACTCCTTTGAAGTTGATAGCTGTGAATGAGTCTGGTGTTAGCAGGTTTCTGAAGCTGCTCTTTGATCACTGATGAGATGGCCCTTGCTTTTTGGGGAGCAGTTTCTCCCTTCTCCTTTCTTCCTCTCCACCAGAGTCCTGGGCCAGGATTTAAGCCTTACTGCCCCTGGTCCTGCTCAGGCATGTCACAGGGGAGGTTTGTGCCTCTGGGAATTCCTAATCGAAGGAGGCTGCAGGGGCATCACCTCCATGTGTGGGCAGGGATAGGGAGCCCGGTGAAGGTGAGGGCACACTTTGAAGGTGGCATTTCCCATACAGATGCACCCACATTGCCAATGAGGCTTTCAAAGCTACTGAGGTACCTCTAATTCTGAACAACTTCAGTGAGGCTGCAAACTTCAGTGCCTCTGCCAGGCCATTGCCAGCCTCCTGAGGTGTCTTTTGAAATCAGATTCTCAATGTGAAAGTGTGGAGGAGAAGCCTGCGCCATCCAGGGCTTGGGCCAAACCATGTCCCTAGGACATGTGTGCACCTGTCCAGGAGCTTCCCACCTTGATTCCTGTGAAAGTTGCCCTGGGTGGCTCCATTCCCATGCTTCCATGTTCTGCAGAAGAGGGAAACAACCTCAGCTCACCCATTGCAGCAGGAGCTGGCTCATCAGTTCCCAAGTTAAGAGCTGAAGTTTTTCTGGTTAAGGGTATGTGGGGAAAGATGCATTAATCCAGCTGCTCATTGATAATACATCACAAAAATGGCTAATTCTCAAAGCAAGGGGCTTTAGCTTACTCATACTTGCCAAACTAAGTAAAACCTTGCTTTGCTGCCTGACCACAAGAAGCTGTTTTCAGTAGAGGCCTTGGGTTTTATGTCATGGGTTTTTTTCATATTTATTTTTATCAAAGTTCGCAGTGTCAGTAACTTAAATCATCACAGAATTCCATATTTTTCCTCATAATCTTGGCTCAATATATTCTAAGCCTTTCACTCCTCATTTCTTGACCATCCCCGCAGCTTTAGCATGCGGCTGTCATTCTGCTGCAGCTTCCACAAAGCAGCTGAAAACCAAGGTAACAGCAACATTTTGAACGAAGGGGATGAAATGTGGAATAGGTTCAGCGTATTTCTTTGTCATTGTTGGAGTCCTATTCAGCCTGGAACTGAATAGGAGGCTGATTAGCATGTGGAAGCCTTTCTAAAGCATTGGGCTGTGAGGGTTGGGTGGTTTTTTGCTTTGTCGGGGTTTTTTTTCTCCTTAAAGGAGAAGTTTTGTGGCATTTATTTTTCTGAATGAGCTGATATGAACCTTTGTCAGATGCAAAACCCATGGAAAAGTCAAATAGTGTTTTAGAGAGAGCCTGTTTTGATAAACCACCATGGGTATGGGCACAAAGATTTCCAGTGCCTACAGCTCCAAGAACTGCTGCAGGGTATAGGGATGCAGTGTGTTTAAAACAGCCAGACAAGCCAAATAGTTTGGGGTGCATCTGGATTGTGGATGTTGCAACAGGGACATTGCGTTTGCTCTTGCTGAAGTTGTCTGCAAAAGTGGGTATTGCTTTATGAACGCAGGATTGGGTCCACAGTCTGAGAATCCACCTGCTTAAGTGCTCAGTGTTTCTCTTTCACAGAGAAGGATGTAATGCTGAGGCTGATTAAAACGCTAGCTGCAAGTAAAAAGCAACTTTTCCCCAATGAAACTGCTTCAAGTCCTAGGCCTGAGGCTGGTTTTGGAGGATTGATTTTCCCTTTGGTGTTTGGAGCAAGGTGCACATTGATGTTCCCATTACAGTCCCTTGCTACAAGATGTACTGTGTTTTGCTCTAAGTGGTAACTGAATTACTCCCTTGGTACTACTTGTGTGTCTCAGCTGGGGCTTTGCTAGACCAGAAGTCCTGCCATGGGAGTACTATATCTCCTGCCCTTTGTGGGATTGCAGGATTTTGGGATGCTTGCAAACCCTAATGGAGATGGGAGCACCCCATTGCATGCCAGAGGCTGTATGGATGTATGATGGGCTTGTACCCCTGAGCTCGCAGACAGAGGGGGCAGTGCAGGGAAATACATTTAGTTTCTGGGTACAATGAATGATGGTGGTTGAGGTTGCATGGAAAGCTTATGGCAGCACTTGGAGTCAAACCTCTTTAGTGATGCATGTATGGACCAGACCCTGTGCCTAGGTTTCTCTGATGATTTGTCCAGTTTCCTTCCAACGATTCCAGTTTAAGAGAGGAAAAGCAGTGCCCCTACAGCTCACTACTGTGCCTTAATGTACACTATTGAAGGCTGATTAAAGCCATTGTTTAATTAAGGAGCACTTAGCTCCTCTGTTCCCAATTCATGATTAAAGGATCATTTGAAGTAATTCTGCAATACTTTTTCTTCCTCCCCTCTCTTCCTCAAGTGAAGAAAGTTCCTAGCACTGAACGTGCCCCAGCACAGAGGTTTTTGAATGCTATTACAGGACCGCAAACCTGCTGGCGAATCTGGCTGCTGCCAAAGGCATCTGAACATTAAAAAGCCCTGCAGAGGGGTGGAAGGGAGTTCAATCTCAGGATACGCTGATTTGGAAAGGGAATACAAACAAAGAGGCTTTTCAGCAGAGGCTGAGGCTTGGCTTCTCTCAAGGGCAGTTTGGGCTTGGGGAAGCATCCGGGAGGCAGTGAGTGGAGCAGGAGTACATGAGCTGGATGCTGCGTGGTGTAAGGTTTCCCAGCACAGCGTGGTTTTGTGTTACAGGCTAGGGAACTGGCTGGAAAAGCTCCTCTCTTTTCTCCTTCTTACCCCCCTCCCCTCCTTTTATTCTTCTTGGAAACAAAGGGGAGGTTTAGGCTGTTTTGTTTTGGTTTTCTTTTAGTAAAGGTTCCCATCCCCTGCAGGTTTGGCGATGCTTCTTGCTGTTGGTCCTGGAGAGGGACCCGTCTGTGTCTCCAATATGGAGAAACCCTTTGCTGGGTCCCAAACTGGCCTTGCAGGGATGTTTTATTTTGTTCAGAAAGTACAGCCCTCTCACAGGGGTACTATGGTAGGAGCCTGTGTTGCTGAGGTGACAAGGACCTCATAAAGAAGGGTCTGGTTTGGATAAGGAGAAGTGAAATGAGATGGGTCGTGGGTCCTGTTCTTCACAACAGGAGGGATGCAAAGTGGGGTGTGTGTCCACCAGGTCTCTCACAGCAGCTCTGTCCCCTGTGGTGGCACCTCCAAGAAAGGCCTGGAAGAGCCAAGCAGGGAGGAGGTGCTACCAACCATCCCAACCAACCAGTTGGGGTTTTTTATAGGCACCAGATGGCTTTAATAGAGGAAAGCTGAACTTCTTATGACCCTTCCCCACAGACGTTGTTTGTTGTTTTGTAATTGTGGCCAGGATAAAACTGTGTCCCAGAACCTGCACTGAGTCTGAGAGCTTGGTGCCTGGTGCCTTCTTCTCCCACTCCACTTTGAGCCACCCCCATACTGCCCCTACACTCCTCTGCCTGCCCTGCCTCCTAATTATCCAGGGGAAGCTGCTGGGCATGAAAGACCTGAGGTTTCCACTGATTCCTGGTTAAAGAGATTAGCAAGAGTACAAATTGGAAGAAACCGAGACATCTGACAGCAAAGTGCAAGGAAGCAATAAAACGTCGGGCCATGTTTTCCCTTCTAGTTGATTAAAAAATTCTCCTGATAAGGAAGAAAGCTTTCATGGCTGGACAAGCCCTGTATTGTGTCAAAGGCAGTGATAGGTTTATTAGAAGGGGATAAAGTGATGGGAGCATTGGGTTGTGCTTGCAGTCCTTCTGGCGTTGAGTTTTTCCCCCAGGGCTGAAGGCGTTTTGCAATGGTATGGGGGCAGAGAGTGATGGCGAAACTGCTTCTCCTATGGAGAGAGGAAAATGTATTGAAATGGTGGGGATATCTGGAGGGGGGAGAGTGGGAGACATGGGTGTCAGAAAAATTGACATCGAAACTAGCTGTGTGGCAAAGGAAAAGCAAAAGCCATCAAATTACTGCTCATGAGGGTCTCTGGTTGTTATATGTATCTCCATAGAGCATCCAAGCCCATGATTGAGTGCGTAGTTGTCTGGCTGGTAGTTTTGGGAGCAGTGTTACATCAAGGCTGAGCATTACTGTGATTTTCCTCTTGCTGCCTCTGTTTAGTCTTGTTTCTGGCCAGGATTATCAAGCAAACCTGAACTCATGCCCATCTCATGTGCCTTTCATTTCTTAGTGTGTTTGGGAACTGGAGGCCACCGAGATGCTGTAGGGAGAAGGTCAGTGTGCTCACCTTGGTTTTGGAAGGTAGAAAGTCAAGCAGAAGAGGGAAATGGGGCTAGGTCTATTCTCCATGGGAAAACCAGCAGTGGTGGCAAACCAGTGTGCTTGGAGGTCTGCTCCAAGTCAGTGCCAAGATGCTCCATTGGCCCCATGGTTTCCCTGTAGCTTAAGAAATCTGTTTGGGGATCAAACAGAAAAGAAGAATGAAAAAGCAGGAAGACAAAAGGCTCGCTTCCATGCCGCTGTGTTTAACTTCCCAAGTTTTTAATTGCCAAGGGCTGCATTGGGAGCCAGCTGGCTGCAAAGGGATACAGACTTCAAGTAAGAGAAGAAGAGCTGAGTTTATTTTTTTTTGTCTGAGGATCTAATAACTGCTATATTTTCCTTCAGGAGATGTAGCTTTGTATACATTCTATCTCCCAGAGGTGAATTATCCTTCTTGGGTACCTACTTCCTCACCTTCTCCAGCTGCTGTTCAGCTCTTGCTGTTTACCTATAGGAGTAAGAGGGTGCAAGCAGCAGGAAAGCAAGTATGGAGTCCAAATAGGACCTCAGTTTTAGAGGTTTCTCCTTGGAGCAGAAAAGTCTGCTTTATACAAAGGGAAAATACAGTAGAACTTGCAAAGCTCTTGCCCCATGCACAAAGGGATGCATGTCTCCTTGTAGATGCTGGTGCATAGTGACAGCAGGATCAGTACCACTGGTGTGTGGCCTGGGAACAGGCTGGACAATCCCAGTTCTGCTGCCAAACCCTTGCTTGTACAATGACCTGAAAAGAGGAATAAAAACCTTCCAGCTTAAAAAATATATAATAATCAAGCATGGGATACTTGGCACGCCGGTTGTATAAATCTTGACATTAGCTACCTGTGAATCATCCAGCAGCACGTTAATTGGTACCCCTCGGTAGATGAGGATTTGGCATCAAGTCTGCATGTAATTACAAGCCACACACAGAAGGACACAGGCAGCTAATGAACTCCTGCCAAACTCCAGCTCCGCTTCTGCGGCTTTTGAAGTTCGCTGGTCTTTCAGTGTTTTGTATAGTAAGCACTGAAAGGCATCAAATCACTCCTTTGACAGCATTTAGAAAGGGTTGGTTTGTTGAATAACTGAGTCCCTCTCCAAACTCCCATCTGAGAAACTAGAGCATCTATAGGCGCCTTTCTCAACAGAGCAGTAAATAGGCTGGAAATAGAGGACACCCCCCTATGAGCTGCTGAGCTCCTGTCTCGCTGACAGGAGCCAGCAGGCTCTGGTTGCCATGATGAGCTGCAAGAAAAGAAACTATTCCCATTTAAAAATCCTTCAAAACAACCCCACTGATGGTATGGGCTTTTTCCCAAGCCTCAAAGTGTTTTAAGATGGAGGTTGTGCAAAGTGGGTTGCAGTGCGTCACACAGGTCTGTGGATGCATTGGTGTTAGAAGGGAAGTAGTAAAAGGGGTTTGGAGGTTTTCATGCTGTTGGATTTGGAAGGTTGTGGAGCTTTTCCATGGATGCTTTGTTGCTGGGCTGGGGTATGAGCCTGAGCTCTTCTTTTCCTCTTTTCATGTGACAAAGGGAGTTGTTGTTGAGATAAAAACAATTTCCATGAAAACCTGTGATTTTTAGGCAAACATACCAGGCGGGCTTCATGGCAGTACCATGGTGAAGAGGGATAATGCAACTTGGCACAAAGCCCTTCCAAAAAAAAGATGGGGGGGCTATGGGGACAGAAGAGCCTTTGTCAAAATTAACTGCAATAAAGAAAAAGGGACTGCTATTCCCTTGGGATGCTTTAACCTTTTTTCTTCCATTTATTCACACGTTCCTGGACAGCAGGGCACAGAGTTGTTACAGGGGAGCTGGAAAAGGAAACTGTGAGTTCTCCATTTGGGGGTTTAGAAAGCGCAGTACATGTTGTGTCCCTTGAGTCAGTATGAATGGTGACCCGACTATTGCCTGTGCCATGTGGATGCAGCCTGGTTTATACCATGTCCTAAGGAAATGGGGCTATGGGATGTCACCTGGCAGCAAAACACAGGTTTGGGCTGTGTGTGGGAAAGGGGCTGTTGTCACACTGGGCTTGACAAGGTGGACATGCCCAATGTGGCTGGCCCTTGTGCCAATAGTGGTCCTGTGCTTTCAGAAGAGGGTGGTGTTGTTTTGGGTGATGCTATGACACTGCTGCATCACCTGGACTTGGAGAATATACAGTTTCTTAGAGGGACTAAAAGCAGCTGGAAGTCTGAGATGCTGTGCAGCATGGAACCATGCTGTCCTCAAAAATCACAGGTTCAGACTTAAACATGGGAGGCTTAGGTTGGATATAAGGCAAAAATTCTTTACTGTGAGAGTGGTGAGGCACTGGCACAGGTTGCCCAAAGAACTTGTGGCTGCCCCATCCCTGTCAGTGTTCAAGGCCAGGTTGCATGGGACTTGGAGCAACCTGCTCTAATGGAAGGTGTCCCTGCGCGTGGGCAGGGGTTTTGGAAGTAGGTGATCTTAAGGAGGGAGAAAGGAGATAATATTACATCTTTTCAACCCATCAGTGAATAGGCAAAGCCTATTCCTTAAAGCTGTGCTTTAGGAACTGCTGAGATCAAACCCCCATCGCTTGCAGGGCCTTTGGATCATTTCCACCTATGCACACATTTTTTTGCCTTTCAGCACGGTGTACGATGCATTATATCCTGGAAACTCTACCAAATCTCGACTACCGAGGGGGAAAAGTTTCATTTCCAGTTAATCAAGGGAGTTGTGTAATACCATTTTCTCCTGGGGAACTTCCAGAAAAAAGAAAGGAGGAGAGGGAGGGGGGAAGAAAAGGGGGGTATTATATAAAGCAAGTATATTAAGAGGATATAAATTATGAATTAAAAGTGATTAGTGAACTTTTAAGGAAGAGGTCAGAAGTGCCTTTTGGACTACAAACTTTTTAAGCTTCCAGTGCTTGTATTCGGTTACAGAGTTATAACCCAGCCTTATTTGTGCAGGTGGCTGCTGCTTCAAATCTGAAGAAGGATTTTGCATTTACAATAGGTACATTGACAGAACTGGGTCAGAAAGCTACTCACGGCAGCCTTCAGTGCTGCAGACACGGGCTCTGCCGCCTCCTGCACAGGGGCAGTTGCACCCCAAAACGTGCTTAATTACAGCTGCAGTGCCTGTCTGGGATGCTCTGGGAAAGGGGGAGAGGAAGCTTGGGAAGTTCAGCAGCTGAATGCTTCTGAAGAGGCCTGATGCTGGCCAGGTTAACTGGCTTTATTTTTGTTCCAAAAGCTTTGCACCTTGATTGATTTAACAATAATCAAGGTAATTTTGTCGTCTGTATCACATTGGCTGCAGGTTTATGTATTTCCAGTCATTCTTCTTAGGGTCTGGTGTGGCTGTGCAAAGAGAAGGAGCCAGGGCTTATATGTGGTGGTGTTCAGGGGCAGCAAGCCAAGATATGGAATCTCTTCTTGATATGTTATATATTAAAGCAACATCAACAGCCCATGAAACTTTCCTTTTGAATAGAAGTTGATGGAGTGGAGCAGACTTGTTATAAGGGGGAATTATCAGGGTTCACACAGCTAGTGTGTGCCAGTGGGATGGTGTGGATGAAGAGGAACAACAACTGTGGATGAAGAGGAGCAACAACTCCGCTCACCCTTACATCTGTTTGGAAGAAAGCTCCTAGATATCCCTCAAGCAAATAGGGTATTGTGCCCCTTTCCCACAGCATGAGTGTTTCTGGGGCTGGGCAGTGGTCCGAGCCCTTCCTCAAAGGCAGAGCTTGAGGAGTTGTGGTGAAGCAGGGCTTATTCCAAACCCTGCTGACCAGCAGTGTAATCCGTGTCCGCTCTATTTGTAATTGGAAACATAATAGTTGCCACAGTGTGTTTTTCACACTATCTGTTTGCCTTCAGTATTGCAGAGTTCACAGGAACATTTTCAATCTTATTTCCCCCTTCTTCCCTTTATTCAAGCTGGGTCATTCTAGGTCAGACTTTTCATATCTGTGAGACCTTCCAAAGCACTTGGATGTATAGAGGTGCCTCAAAAGATGTGTAGAGGTGCCTCGTAAGATGCTGACACTTTGGGGTTTTCACAGTGTACTGCGTTTTATTCCTTGCTGTAGACAATGTGAAATGATGGCTTTGTTTCCATTGTGTTGGCTCTGGACTGCTGTTGATAATGTCTTCTATGTTCACCCTCTCCAGCTTCTGCTGGTCAGCCAGTCTGGCTTAAATCTGCCTTACCCACAAAGGCAGAATTTCATGTGCATCTAGGTATTGTGGCTTGGATAAGACCTTTTGTTCTTATTAATGCATTTTTTAGGTATTAAAAGTATATGTGTGCTTTAATATAAAGCTCTTTTAATACATCTACTCATGCCAAACTCCCAGGAGGAACAACTTAACCAACTTCTTAGATTTCCCTTCTCCTCTTTTTTTCCTTTGTATGTGGTGTTTACCTCTGCATATAGGTAAGAGGTACTCTCTAAAAACAGTATTTTACCCAGCAGAACCAATGGCAGCGCCTCTCTTCATCTGGAGCTCTTGGAGCATGGGGCTGGCACATTGCGCTCCACCACATGAGGAAGCGTTTCTGCTGAGGTTTGGAATCCAGAGGAATTTTCAGTACGTGCGAATAATTTGACATTTGGTTTAAAGTATCTGTGACCAAGAGCCTTTCTATAATAATATTCCCCCTGGATGGTTGGGTCAATAAGGAATGCTTTAGGTTGCACAGGGCTGTATTTACTGCAAAGGATGGGTATGCCTCTGGATGATGGGTTTGGGCAGCAGATACCTGTCATTCCTGCCATCATTGATTCCTTTTAGAGGCACCTCTCAAATACCTCTTCAGCTTAGGGTTATCAGTGTTATAGAGTTGTGCATATAGAAAATGAATATTCTTGGTTTTCTTCTTGTTTGCTATTGTGCTAGCAGCAGGAGAAGGCATTTTGCTCAGCATTCCTGAATAACCAATTCTTAGTGAAAAATAAACCCTCCAAAAGTAAGAACACAGAAAATATCATCCAGGTCAAAATGAACCTGAAGCCCACTAACAGCTGGTGGACCTAAAAGTGGTGAGGTTTATGTTGATTTTGCTAAGATTAGGCTAAAATGTAACTCCTAATAAAGTGAACTGAAATAGCACCTTCTTGAGAGTAAGGAGGCCAGACAGACTGAGATGCATAGGTTAGTGTGAGCTACCTGGGAGAACCTACAGCAAGTAGAAAATGAACTGTATCTTGAGGGTTTTTTGTGGAAATCAACCCATTGTGTTCTAGGGCTTTTCCAAACAGGTCAAAACAGAGAAATGCGTTATATGCCAATCCTTGTTTATAGGTTCTTTAGTAGTTTAAAGCAGGTACCTGTTCTACAGTAAAGTCTGGGGTTTGTTTGTGTGTTTGGAGAAGCTTCTATCCTCATGGGTTGTGTGTAGCTGAGAATAGTGGAACTGTAATAGAGTTGAATAGGAATCTGTTTTGCAAACAGAGATATTAGATGTGTTTCCAAAATACAGGCAGATGCACAGAGCAGTCTTCTGGACTGCTGGAACCAAGGTGAAGAACAGTTAAGATTGTGAAAGTAATAAGAGCTGATGGTACTCTGTATTTCTGATGTTAGCCTAGTTGTCCACTGTGAATGCATAGGCTTCAAGTATCCAGATTCAGTGAAAAACACTGGGAAGGAGGCACATAGCTGGTGCTTCCAAGACCTTTAAGAATCCCAACAGAATGGCCCAATTCAGGCTGCAGTGGGATCTTTCTTTTGGCTGCCACTGAGCTGTGTGGGTCAGGCCCCTTGAGATTATTTTTTGGTTGACCAAGCTCCTTTGGTCACCCCTTTGTTGATGCTAGTGCAGGATTAGGCCATGCTGTGATTGGCCTTATATGATGGAAATAGGGAAATACTTTTATTCTTTGTGCTATTCAATTTATCTCTATGTGTGTGTGTATATACATATATATATATATACATATATATATGTAATCTCAACTGGCTTTGAGAGCTGCTCACTTCCAGGGCTGGTTTGCAGTGCTGTGATTCTTCTCTATAATATGGGGAAGCCAACTTTTGAACCCCTAATAAAAGCCTCCCATAGGCTAATCTAGCTTTTATGCATTCTAAAATACGTACAAATAGTGGTTGGAGTTAGATGATCTTAAGGTCTTTTCCAACCCAAACCATTCTATGATTCTGTGATTGTAAACCGAGTTAAGTTTGTATGTACCTAAGATCAGCCACTAAGGACTTCAAATAGAAAGCCCATCTCTTGAAAATACACAAATATTTACAAAGCATGTCTTGAATGAGGAATTAGATCCCCAGCTCAGCCCTGCCAAATTATTTAATGATCTTTTTCACTTATTAAGCTGGATGTCTAATGTACCAAAACCTTAAAAACACACCCAGGGCCTGGATGCCACAGCCAAACACATTACAGAGTGCTTGTGAGAAATTACCTTTGCTTTGTTGAGATAGCCAGCAACATCCTGCTGACCTGCAGGGCTGAAAGAAGAAAGATTTAGTGGGGAGGTAAAAAAAAAAAACCCAACCTCCATCAAAACTAAACATAGAAAAAGAGAAAAAGCCCCTAACGGTGTTTAATTCAGTGCAAAGGTGAAGGTTGGGCTGGGAAGATGAGCTACATGGGTGAGTCACTACAGAAAAGCCTCTTCCCCTCCTGCTCCCTCCGCTTTTCTGATGGGTGGCCAATGAAAGCTTATCCTGTCTTCATTTTCCTTTTTTCCCCCCATTAAATCTGCACAAGCATTAACTTTTCAAAGACTGAGATTCAAAGTGCTGTACCCAGCACAGAGCCCTTTTTTTTCTTCTGCCTTTGATTTTATGCACATTTCAAGCTGGCCAGAGAGTACACAGGGGTTTTGCAAGGCTTTTTGTTTAGGTTTGGTGGTGGGGTTTTGGCTTTCATGCTGCCAGCCTTCCCAGGATTATTGCCTATTAATTGACTCTTAATAAAGGTGCTGACCAAAGAAAGGAATATTTTTCAATTGGTGCTAGATTTCCAAACTCGATTGGCTTTATTAAATGGAAAGACAAATAAATTTAAACCCTGCACTGAAATACCTTAATGTAGGACACCAGCAGTTAGAGGTCACCAAGTCACTTGGACTTCCTCCCAACAAAAGCAACATCATTTTTCAACGTCCAGCCCCATGGCATCCTGTGGTGCTTCACACAATTCTTTAGTGTCCACACCTGCTCTGGGTTGCTCGGAGCAAGGCTGAGCCCATTTGGATGGGGCAGGATCAGTCCCCAAGAGATTTCTATTGTGTTCATGGTTTGGAGCCCTGTTTGATCTCCTACAGGACAGTTAGATAAAAACATGTGGTTGGGATTTCCTTGTTCTGCTGTTAAAGCAAAAATATAAAACCAACCCTTTATATAAGGATAAAAACCTTTCCTTCATCTTGTGAAGGATGTTACGATTCAGAAGGTAATCTCAGCTCCAGTTACCTTTTTTGCATTGGAATGAGCAAATCCCTTTGTTCTGTGCTTTTGTTTCCTCTGTCTGTGGGATGGGGATAACTACTTCTCTGGTTGCACAGTCTTATGGATGTGCTGGCACTGCCTCCATGCCTTGGGTTATGGTCCACAGGCTGCTGTGGAATTTCTCAGCATGGAGATACCAGTATTAAGAAGGATGCGAGGCCCTTCTACAGTGTTACTAGAGATTTTTGCAATAGGTCTGTACACATAGGTGAACCATAGCCATAGAGGGAACAGCCAGATAGGACCATTTTTTGGGAAGAGTGACCATTCCCAAAACCATTGTAATGTTTTGCCGACTGTGCATGTCTATAACTCTCTTCAATGCAAGTCAGCTTTTGTTACTGTTTACTGAAATGTACCTCTTGTATTCTTAGTAGTTTTCTACTGTAGGTAGGGATGGGAAATGGTAGAGGTTGAAAACTCAGCATCTTTTGGGGGTCCAGATGTTGAATTTGTAGGTACAAGTCACTGCAGAATACATAATCTGAATTTCCTATTTAAACACCAAATCAGAGAGTTAGACCTGGGGCAGAAGAGGTGATAAGGTTTAGTGTGTGGTGTTCTTGCCTGTGGCAGGGGGGTTGGAACTAGATGATCTTAAGGTCCTTTCCAACCCGAACTGTTCTGTGATTCTATGATCTTTGTGGTATGCTGCTTGTCTTCCATTTCCAAGGGTGTGTGGGCTGTAGCCCCACTTCTGGATAACTTTGCCTCTGGCACCTCTCCTAGTGTGAATAATGTCTCTGTGGTGTTTTGCTGAGGGATCCTAAAGGCATCTCTCTCCACATTTAATTCTCTGTCTTCTTCCAGACTTCCCTCTGTAGTGTTTTTCTGCAAAACTCATTCTCTGGCTGCCTTTTGGCACCACTACAGACTGGAACCCCCTTGCCAACAAAAATGTGGGTGGTGACCAAGACACTTAGACAACCCATCCTCCAAGAAATATCCTTGTGGAAGAAGAGCCGTCTTAAGCACAATTTGCTGTGGGCTGGGGTCTTTTCTTCCTTGGGTAATTATGGCTGAAATAGCAGCCTCTCGTCCAGCCCTTGAAATCAAAGGTGTCTTGTGTCTTCTGAGTGGTATCATTCAGTTATGGAGAGTATGTTTATGTTTCTCATGGTTTTGGGTTTTTTTTAAAAGAGAAAAAGGGGGGGGGAAAGGGAATCTGAGGTTACTGTTTGCTGGAAAAACATCAGGACTTGACTGGCAATATCCCACTGAACCACAGGTTTGTAGGAGAGAAAACAAAAACGATTGGATTTCTCTAAGCTATGCCTATGTGTGCTTTAAGAAATTGTGTACCATATAGGTCAGTTATGCTCTTATTATAGCTGTGGCAAGTGTACATATAATTGAAACGTGGACGTACTACCCCATGCTGTTCAATGAATGAAGGGAAAACAAATCTTTATTATTCCTGGGTTCACATAACGTATAGGAACACTATTGTCTTTTTTTTCTTTAAGCCAGTTTTAGCTTTCAGATGTATTTTATTGTCTGTGGGAACATGTGTTTTACAGACCTGTCATGTGAAAGCTATTAGCAAGAGGAACTGGAGAAATAACAATAAGCCACGTAACCGTGGCATGTCTACTCCCTGAGTTCAACTGTTACGCCGCTGCTTCAAGTGCATGTGAAATTGGATCATATTGAGTGACTTTAGCTCTTCTCCTGCAGTTTTTCATTGGGAAACCTAAGGATTTTTTTAAGTGGCCTATTAATATTGGATTGCTGGCATCAGAGGCACTTTCTGGGGCCAAGCTGGCTGGGCATCAAAACAGTTAAATAGTGGAATGAAGATCAACTGGATTCACACAAGATGTCCAATCTTTATTTACCAAATCTGAGCTGGGCAGGCAGTTCTGAAACCTTTCCTTGCTGGTTCACACATGTGGTGGAAACCATCCTGCCTTGCCAAGCACCGCAGGGCCCAGCACTTGCAATGAACCCATTGCCAGGGTTTTTAGAGAGGATCTGAAAGGGGTCCTGAGCAGTGGCCCTGACTGCTCGTGCGTACCTGGGAGCCTTCGGGTCTGTGTGTGGTTGTTCCTGCTCACAAATGAGGTAGACTTTCCCTTTTAAGATCAAGAAAACCCCTGAATAATCCTGTATTAGGCAAACCTATTAACATAAAGGAAAAGGAGCCAAAATGGATTGCACGAAGTGAAATACAGGAGTGGTTCACCTGGAGATGGGGAACATTGTTTTGATGACACTTTTTAACAACCTGGACAGTATCCTCGCTGATGACATCCAGCAGATCATGACCACTACAAATGTACTGGGGACAAGCTTAGGTTAAACCCACTAGCATTTCATTTTTAACTTATTTTTTATTAGTTTTAGAAGGGAAAATCCCTCTGGTGTCTTAGACTTCTGGCTGTGTAAACAAACCCACAGGCACTTAAGCAAGTTAGTAGTTGACAAATATTCCCTATTGCTTTCTGGAGGATCCAGGCGTGAGACTTGTTGATTGGCCCAAGGAGGAGCTCGAACCACTGTGCCTTTGTTTTCCCCTTACCTGGGTTTCGCTCTACATGTGGGAGGAGGGTTTCCTGTGCCTTGTGGTTTGTGATTTACTCTCAACGTGGGTTTTGGAGAATCTGGGGCTTGTTTTGGTGAGGATATACTGCTCCTCTTAGTGATGGGCTTAATAGCAAAGATGGATGGGGAAACTGAGGCAAAGGAAAGGAATCTGCCTGGCCCAAGGTATCATCATGGCTGTAAAATACCCCAGAGCTCTCCTAGGTTTAAGGCAAAACTGTATTTCTCTAAAACACTCAGAAGAATACAGACATACAGCAGTTTTGCGGTGTCCCCTACATACTGTGTGTCCTAACCTATCACACCATGTTTTGGAGCAGATCTGCTCCAGGCCTGGTGCAAAGGTCCAGCTGAGCTGGGCAGATGCAGATCTCCTGCACAGAGGGTTCACAAACTGTTTAAAACCCGTTTTTCTGTCATTTTAATGTGATCAAAGGTGAGCAGGCTTTGGAGGGATTTCAGCATCTATTCTGAATGGGTTCATTGTTTGTGTGCTCAGCTTCCCCTTGCATGGATGGGTCAAGGGTGGGTGTCCCACAGCTGCTCAAAGCATGTAGTCTTGTGGCATTAGTAGGTACAAGCACACACATACCCTGTAAATACAGAGAGGAGGGAGCCAAGGAAGGCTTCAAAGGCATAAATGTAATGGGATGGAGTGTAGCTGGGCTGACCAGGTAGGGGAAGCTGTGCTGATACTTGATCTTCTAAGGTTTGTTTGCACAGCTCTGGGGCTGCCCTGCCATGGGGCGCTCAGCAGAGCATCAGGCCCTCCCCAGAGGAAAGTTCCAGATTCATTTTCATGGCTTTTTGCAGAGGGATTCCTTTAGGGGTCCATTCCTGTAAGTTAATATTTGCAATGCACAGGGCTTAACTGAAACCAGGCAGTGCAGACATCTGATAACCATAACAGAGGAGATGCTTTTTCCCCGCAAGAGCGACTTGGAAAAACAAATCTCAATGCTATTCCCTTTGGAAAGATAACAATATGGAAGGAAAACCATCAGGAACAGTGCTGCGTGGCTTGCAAGGGGTTTTCTAGTTGGGTCCTTTTTTTGGCAAGCCGCTTGGGTTTGGCTCTGTTGCTGATGAGTTTGGTTGTTGTCTCCCCTTCTTTCTAGCTGGGTTGCCCTTCCTCATCATTGAAACAAGTACAATCCAGCCCTACCAGCGGGGCTTCTACTGTGATGACGACAGCATCAGGTACCCGCTGAAGTCGATGGAGACTATCAATGATGCAGTGCTGTGTGCCGCAGGCATCCTCATTGCCATCCTCGCTGTAAGTACCACTTCCAAAACCTCGTCTCCTATCCCTTGAGCATCTCTGATGGCTTTTGTCACCTTTTTAGCCAATGGCACCATTGGCATGGGGGTTTAACACAGTCTTGATGGTGCATCCACACTGTCTACCAAGGTGTACATCTCCGCAATTGCTTGGCTTCAGTGTAAGCATGGAGCAATAAACAGTTGCAAATGAGAGCTTGTAATAAGGGGAATGAGATTATTCTTGAAGCCTATAAACAGGCCCAAAGCTGTTTGGGCAAGTCTGTGAGCTTTTTCACCCTCCAGTAAGAGTTCAGAGTAGAAACAAAAAGACTCGAGTGTCAGTAAGGACTTGGCATGGTTTGTCCCTATTCAAATAACTCCTGGTATTTGCCTATTTTATAAGGTTAAAAAAAAAAGATACATCTTTTCAGCTAACTGGTGCCTGGAAAAGTTTCACAGCTTAGTATTAGGTTTTTAAGAGATTGTATATTACAACCCTTTTAAAAAGACAATTAAAACCTTCCAAGGGGAGCATATTCCCACACTTCTCACTATAAAAAGCAGTTAATGCACCACCTTCCTAATGCCTCCTCATTTCTCTTTTCTGCCAGCTTTCCTAGAGCTGTGCTAGGAAACAATTGCACGGTGAGAGCTTTATATGTCAGCCAAAAATTCGGCCCATGGAGCTGAGCCTCCCTGTGCCAACACGTATCTGGTGCTGGGGCAGAAGGCAAGAGCTGTCTCTTGGTTGTTAGCTAAATGCTTGCAGCTGAAGATGAAATTCCCCTATGAAAAGTACCTACATTTTGTTTTTCACCTGGTGTCAGCACCGTTAAGGTGCTTTCCCAGGGATGTTGCCTTCCTCTTGGTTCTTCCAATGGGAGGGGTGGAGATGGAGAGCTCAGGAGTTCTTGTTCCTCTCCTAGGCTGTCATCTTTCCCTGTAGGAGCAATGTCACAGGCAATAGGTGTTTTAGCATGGCATGGTGCCTGCTTTGGTAATATCCCATCCTCATTCTTGCTGCTTCATGCTGTGAATATCTTCATCATTTCCTGATCTCTCCATCATTTCCTGACCACATATACTCACTTAGCAAAGTAGGTCCTCAAAACTGCCTTGTTCCTATGCTTTCTCCTTCCTCAAAACAAGCCCAAAAGGTGGCAGACCCCCAATTCCATAAACACAGCAGAATTTTCCCCTGCAGGTGAATTACCCCCAAGTGTGGAAAAGCCATAAAAACAAAATGAAAAAGCCTCTCATTTTCACATTACTGCCTGAGCTATCTGCACGCCGGCTCCATGCCGAGTGTGCTTCTGATCAGTAACGAGGCAGTGGCAAATACAGGAGTTGGAACAGAAACTGGAAACATAATCAGCTGCCTATGTGATCCATCAACTTTCTACCATGAAATAGCAGGTCAATTAAAAGAGAAAGAAAATCCCCAAAGAATTAGATGTTTCTGCCCTGGTTTCACTGTGCCCACAACAAATGTAACTTAATAAGGTAAATTCAAGAGCTGGGTTATTTGCTGTTGAGTGATACAAATGGCTAACGAGGAATTGAAGCAACAGACTTCTTTGCTATGGCAGTGTGCATGGAAAATTCAAGTCAGCCTGACCTCTTTTTTCAGATGTAACCCAGATACCAGAATTACTGTAGCATAATAAGAATTCCTTCCAAATCCACAAGGCACTGACTCCGCTCCTTTTGCTCACAACGTTTGCTTTCGGAAGGCAGGACTGTGGTTGTGAGGACTTCCAGGGAGCTGGCGTTTCAGATGGTGCAGCCAATATTTCACGCCCTTGCTTTACGTGGCGTCATGGGTAGTCTAGCCCGGGGTAAAAGGTCTAGGTCATGTTTTAAATGGCTTGAGGACACCCAGAGTGCTCGTTAAGTAAACGGCAGAGGCAAAGACCTTTGCTTCAATCAGGATGTGAGAGGGTATGCGTTTGGTTTTAATACCTGTGTATTTATTGGCTTCAGGCAAATTTCCACACAGATGACCCTGGACAGGCTTTCCCCTTGGCTGTGCACTCTTGCATCGCTCTGACTGCTCTTCTTGCTGGAAGGTGGTTAATTTGATCAGCACAGGAGCATGTTGATGGTCCCTGGGATGGCTGGGGGAAGGTGACATTTTCCTCTTCCTGAGCCTTGTATGGGTAGCACTGCTCTAGGCCCTGTGTCCCGACACCTGATAGACTTTGGAAGCCTATGGAAAACACCTAAGAAAACTCATTTCCTACCTAATCTAAGTTACAAAGCCAGATTATCTGGTTGTTTTACAGCTGAAGGTGATACGCTTCAATGTGATTAGACACAGAAAACATGACACCAGAGACATAAGTGATGAGAAAAACTCTAAAAGTAATTACAGGTTAATTAGATTACTGGTGATACCTTATAATAATGATAAAATGGGAACGACAACCGAAAGTCTGACAAAGGCTTTCACAGAGAGAAAAGGTTGATATTGGCTTCTTCTTAAGTGTGACAGTGCCCCAGGAGTTGTGCCCATCACGTAGGTATGGCATATATCCCATACAGATGGCTCAGCAGCAGTGCAAGGCATAAGAAGATCTGTAAGACCTGTTTTCTTTTTGGGATGTCTGTTCAGCTCATGCACATCTGTACTGCATTAGTTATTCACTGTCTTACTTTATCTGGGACAGCCCTGCCAAAAACACAAGTTTACCCAATTTTTTAGCTTCTCATTAAGGTTGAGCCATGGCTTTAACTAAGTGGGGAGGGTTCATGGCTGCCCAGCAGCGTGTTAGCAAGGGAATGAAGTCTCCAATTTACAATCTGCTACATGTGTGCAATTACCCAGACCACCAACGGTGAGAGAGAGAATATTAATCCCCAGACTTTTGTTGGTCCCTGTTTAAAATGGTCACATGCCTGGCCCAGGCTGGGAGCCTTGAGTTTTACGTTGACCTGTTTGTGAGTTAGGAGTAGCAGCACATCTGCTAGTATCGGGTGTCATCCTTAATTCGTCTCGTCTTCCCTCTGCAAAAGCCATGAGATTTGAGGCTCATAGCTTCTCTTCTTGTGAATTTAGACTTTCAAGAGGCTGCAGGCAGTGGCTGTGTATTTGTGCAGGAACCTCCATGTCCATCCAAGGACAATCTCCTTCTGCAGTTCTCATGACTGTAGATTTCTGGTTGCTAGCTTGTGCTGGAAAGTAGTCCAAAATGAAGGGAAACAATTTGGTATGTCTGTGAGGTTTGTTCAGCCTGGAGAAAGGAGCAGGGAGACCTTAGAGCAGCTTTCAGTACCTAAATGGGCCAACAAGCTGGAGAAGAAGTTTTCACAAGGGCATGTAGTGACAGGACACATGGGAATGACTTTAACCTGAATGAGGGTAGATTTAGATTAGATATAAGGAAGAAATTCTTTAGTATGAGGGTAGTGAGACAATAGGATGTGTTGCCTAGAGAAACTATGGATATCCTTGAAAGTGTTCAAGGCCAGGTTGGACAGGGCTTGGAGCAAGCTACTCTAGTGGAAGGTGTCCCTGCCCATGACAGGGGCTTGGAACTGGATGAGCTTTAAGGTCCCTTCTGACCCAAACCATTCTATGATTAAAATGACACTGGAGCTGGTTCGCTGCAGCTCCCCAGACAGTTCTTGTTCACCACTAGATTTCTAGGACTAAATGATGTAGAGAGCAGTGACATGTAAACACCAAATGATGGTGCAGCCACTCAAAATATGTACATGGTAGCAGAAAGCTGTAGCTTGGCCTTTATTTTCTTATAGTTGTATCTCTCTTTGATAAAGCCTGCTTAGCTGTGATTTCAGCTGCCTTAGGTCAGCCTTTGTTTTTTCAAGCCAGGGTACGAGTTAAGTTCAAACAATGATACAGCTTCATCTCCTCTTAGTCTAATTGCTATACATTTTCCAGTTTATTACTTTCCAAAGGTTGTGCCAAGCTTTTAAAATAGGTAGGCAGGGGAGCCTTGTCTCCTGCATGCCTCTGGCAGGCTGCCACGCCAGGAGGAATATTGCTGGCTGCTCCAGAAAGGGATTAACATGAAGGCATTTTTCCTGACAGTTAATTTTACATATCATAGACCTCGTGACTAGAGAGGGGCGGGGGCAAGGGGTGGTTGAAAAATAAGGGGAAAAAAGCTTCAATTTATTACTTGGGTATAAAAACATTTAAAGTAATGAATAAAATCCTAAAGCTGTAAATCTGGAGCTCAAAACTTAGGTGCGTAACGTGACGGAGAACAATTTCAGCCTTTGCCTCTTTGAGAGAGGTGAGACATTTGGACTTCATTTCACAGCCTGATTTTCATTAACCTGCCTTTTCAGAGTTAGAATTATGAGAAGCCAAGTCCTCTGCTCCCTGACAGTGATTTATGGTGATATTGTCAAACCCCAGCACCCCTGACCCAAGAAAAATGTAATTTGCTGCCCTGCAATGGCAAGAATGCCTAGAAATAGCCGGTGTTTACAGAGGTTTAAACAGCTTGAATTGGGTCTGGTGATGGCAAATTTTGGGCCAGAATTCAAGAAATTTGGGGCTTTCTGAGTCTTACTCTGTTCTGTTTGTGGTTTTCAGAGAGGAAGATAAGGAGATTGTTTGTTTTTTTCCTCTACAATCAGTTTGATAAGGGGGTAGTGATCTGGCCTCTCCTTCCCTAACATACACTGATTCTTTATCTGGTTTATGTTGAATTATTACTTTTTCCATTATGCTGGTATAGATCTGGATACTGTTTCACTTCCGTAAAGATATGCCAATGTGCTAAATGAAAATTAGCTTTTTTTTTCTTTCTTGTTTATTGAAAAATTCAACAAACAACACTTAGAGCGTTATAATGCTCGAAGTGGAACAGAAGCAGGACGAAGAGATGCTGGTCTCTCTCCTTCCTCGTTATAGAAGCAGATTCCTGGTTCAAGATGCTAGCCCTGCATTTACCACCCATCAGCGGTTTTGCCCAGCATTTTTCCTTCTTTCTAACCTCTCTGTTGCATTTCTTGCACAGATTATAACAGGAGAGCTCTACCGCATCCACTACCTGAAGGAGAAATCAAGGTCCTTCATCCAGAACCCCTATGTGGCAGCACTCTACAAGCAGGTGGGATGCTTCGTTTTCGGCTGTGCCATCAGCCAGTCCTTCACAGACATTGCCAAAGTGTCCGTCGGGCGCTTGCGGCCACATTTCCTGGAAGTTTGTGATTTGGATTTCTCCACCATCAACTGTGCTAAGGGAGTTTACATCCAGAACTACACCTGCAGGGGAAACGACAGCAAGGTCCAGGAAGCCAGGTGAGAGCCAACCGCATCAAAGAGATGGGTTGCTGCTACCAAATTGGTGTCTGATGTTAAGTATCTCAGCGGGGTTTCTCTGCCAGCAATAGATGGTTCAAATGCTGCTTTCTGTGAAGGCTGTAACTTACCAGCGACAGGCACTTTCCCTTGGGAATTGTGGGACTCAGCCAAACAATATTTCTTTTCCTTTCTCTTTACTCCTACACTATTGTTTCGCTGAGTTGGTTGCTCAATGTGGGAAGGCACCATCAGAGCTGAGCTCATGGTGAGCAGCTCGAGCTGTCCCATGCAGCAGAGCAGAGGGCTTCTCTTCCATTGAGGCACCACACAGGCAGGGCTGCAAGAATGTCCCCTCTGAGATCTCTATCAGATTCATGAGATGCTCATTTTTGACATTTCCAGGCCCACACTTTGCACGCTACAATTAAGCAACAACAGAATTTGCTCACTTCTTATTTCTTTACGGTTTCCTGGTTATTTGAGGCGAGACGGTGAGTTATCGGGTTATCCTGGAAATAACTACTGTCCCACGAGTAGACCAGGAAGGGACGAACAATGCGAGCATCCTGTCCATCCGTTCCCTTTCTGCCTCACAAGCAAGCAGGGCGGATAACGGAGGTTTTATAACCTGAAAGGTTGTGAGTTGGGGGTCGTTCTGCTTTGGCACCCTCTTGGTAGCAGCAGATAAGTCACCATATTATGTATCAAATTCTAATAATGAAGATTATAGTGGCTGGTTCTTAGCACCTGCTTTGTTTTGCAGGAAATCCTTCTTCTCTGGGCACGCGTCCTTCTCCCTCTACACCATGCTGTATTTGGTGGTAAGTAACCTCAGCCTTGCTTGAGGTTGAGATTTATCCCTGTCCCCCTTTCCCAAGGCACTCACCTGCATTTCATAGCAATAACAGCACAATGAGCATCAGAGATAAAGGGTTGAGGGGGAAAAAAAGAGCCTGAACAAGCCAGTAGTGGAAAGATCCACTCTCAGCCCCTGTGGTGTGATTTGGGATGAAGACTCCTGTGCTGTGCAGCTTTGGGATGTAGCCAAGGCTGCAATTAAATCCGAATCCTCTTAAATCTGTGGACGACCTGTGCAATTTCGCTCACCCCATGCTGTGGTTTCCACTGGAGAAGGCGTTGGGTGAACCAGCATGTTGCAATGGCGGGGGGAAAGATGTGCCATTGGGAAACGAAGGCTGGTTCCCAAATGTGCCAGCGGAGCAGGTGGAGCAGCCTCTGCCCGCCTGGATCCGGACCCGAGGCCTGGGACTTGTTTTTCTTTGTCAGTGAGAAATGGCTCTACCCTTCCTGTGCCGGGGCTGGGGCGGCTGCCAAGGTGCTTCCTGCCGGGGCTGCGGGAGGCAAACTGCAAGGGGCTGGACCCACACACAGTGTTTGGGAGGGTCTGGAGAGTGATCTCTGCTTGGGTTTATCTATGTATGTGGTAATATATATATATGGATGTGTGTGTATATATATATATGTGTATATATATATATATATATATATATACATGAATTATTTAGGAGTCTTTTTAAAAATGAGGAAAAAAGGTTTGGATTCCATTCAAGATTTGTGCCCCATCCCATCTCCTGTAAGCTCAGATCAGAAAGCAAAGAAACAGCATGGCACTGATAAAAACATTAAACATGAGCTTTTATCTCTGAGCAGTGCTTCCCCCTCATCCCTTCACCCTCTGAAAAGATAAGTGACCACTACTCCCTCCTGCCTTTTCAGCCCTGGATCTCCCCTCCCTGTGGGCAGTTTAATGACTAAGCTCTCCAGGCTGCTGGGGATGGTGTGTTCTTTCCTTGTTTTCCTTCTTACTTTATATAATTCTTGGAAAGCATCTGAATTTCTCCAGTAAATATTCTGGCTGTTTCCTCCCAGCCACTACGATGCAGAGCCACCCTGGTGGCTCTTTGCGGGAGGCTCAGCCCTCTGCTGCTGCCATTGCAAAACTTTCCAAGCTGAGTTTGGAAAACCATCCCTCACGCTGGTATTTATTTATTTCTGAGGAGATCGGATTCAGACAAGTCCGCCCGGAGATGCTTTCAATCTTGGCATCTGGAAACAGTGAGCACTGCCAGTCCTTAAGTCAGTGGTGGTTTCTCTCCATTCAGCAAGATTTAGGTTGTCCCTCTAGGATTGTTTCTTTTAGTAGGTGCTCCCAGGCCTTTTTGGAAGCCAAGCTTGATGCTTTACCTTTTGCACAGGGCATGATCTACAGCATCCATCAGGTTAGAGGACAAACCTGGGGTGCTGTGCCCAGCTAGGCAAGTGTTCATCCCGTCCCTGCATTTCCACCTTCATGGCTCATTTTCCAGCACTGCTGTGCACCAATGCCTACTGCCTGGTTTTGTTTATAACTTTGCAGCAGGCTTCAGAAGTGGCATTTAGCTCCTGCATAACACTTCAGAGCAGAAAACTGCTCCGATCTCTCTTGGCTGCCCTTCCCTGTCCGCATATGGGAGCACTATCTGTGTTCAGCAGCCTCTGCCCCTGTCCCTCCTGATCTGGCACAACAGGCTGCTTCACTTATCCTTCACCATGGAGGGGTTTTGACACCCAATCCCTTAAGAATGGTTTGATTTCTTTCCTTGTCCCAAAACAGGGATAAGTTTGGTAGCAGGCTCTGTCTGACCAAGCTGTTCAGTTGCCTTGTGCCTTAAAAAATCAGGGGAAAATTATACCAAGTGTTCAGTCATAAATTGAAGGTGGAAAAAGGCAACTTGAGACAAAATAGCATGGTGTGTATCAGGGCAAGGAAATAATGATATTGAGATCTTTTTCCAACCTAAATGATTCTATGCTTCTCACTTGTCTAGCAGCACCCTGCTCTCCATCACTTCAGCTTCATGGCCACTGCCAGAGCCTGAACAAAGTAATCTCATAGAAGAAGGGAGGCAGAAAATCTGTCATGTTGGACAGATCTATAATATCCAAAAATAATGTAAAAAATAGAGGGGGTTATGATAACCCAAAGGGATTTATGCAGAATAAACCCTGCTGTCTTGCTCAGCTCAAAGAACCAGCAGGCTTTGGAAAGCCTGGTAAGAAGTGTGGCATCCAGAATGCCAGTGCCTGCAGGAGATGGATTTAGTCAGTCTTTGCAGGGGTATCTGTGGGGCTGAGCATGTGTTGCAGAGACTGAGCTGATCAGCCATGTCCTGAGTGCATTCCCTATTGAACAATACTTCATATTTCAAGGATAAGTCACTTCCCGTCTTTCCTGGCGTTCCCTGGCTTCATTCTTGGAGCCCATTCTGAATTATAATGTTTTCAAGTTTGCCTCACCTGATGGAAACGGGTGCCAGAAAGCTGAGGTTGATCTATTAAAAGATACCCGATTCCCACACATTCCATGGGGCTTCACCTGCACCATGGGGCTGGATTTGCCTAGGGATTTAGTGGCCAGTGGGTGACCATGGCTTCCCCATTCCCTGGCACAGCAGCCGTGCCTTGTAGTATCCATCAAGGAGAAGCAGTTTAACCTTTCCCAGTAGGAAAAGGTGGCTAAAGGCCAAGCCCCAGAGGGCTTTGGGTGAAAAGTCCTGGGGAAAGGCACTTGCAACACAGTAAAATCCCCTGGGATTTAGTTCTAAATGCTGAGACTTCATGGCTAAGTTTCTCGCAGCCTTCTTGTCACCAAGAATACTCAATTAACATCAGGCCTTTGTATAAAACATTTAAAAGGGGAAATTACAGTTGGGTAATCCTCTTTGTCTTAATTTTCCTTGCTTTGTTATTCCTTGGCTGAGTGAGCCCATAATACATATTTATAGCAGGCTGAGGAAAGAGGTGGTATGTAACAACTTATTTCATGCAGCCCTCTGGACCTGACTTGCACCTCTTGGTTTAGCTTTAATGGAGAAGCAATTGTGGAGAGCAATGGATGCTCTCTTCTCCCCTTGAGCATGTGAGACCATAATGCTGATTTTTCTTGCAGCATGAGGTTGCCTGAAATCAGGGTGCAGGAAAGCTAAATTAATATCAGAAAAGCTAAATATTCCTCAGCAATGTCATAGAATCGTAGAATAGTTTGGGTTGGAAAGGACCTTAAGAACATCCAGTTCCAACCCTCCTGCCATGGACAGGGACACCTCACAATAAACCATGTCACCCAAGGCTTCATCCAACCTGGCCTGGAACACCGCCAGGGATGGAGCATTCACAGCTTCCTTGGGCAACCCATTCCAGTGCCTCACCACCCTAGCAGTAAAGAATTTCTTCCTTAGATCCAATCTAAACTTCCCCTGTTTAAGTTTCAACCCATTACCCCTTGTCCTATCACTACAGTCCCTAATGAATAGTCCCTCCCCAGCATCCCTGTAGGCCCCCTTCAGATACTGGAAGGCTGCTCTGAGGTCTTCATGCAGCCTTCTCTTCTCCAGGCTGAACAGCCCCAACTTTCTCAGCCTGTCAGCTGATTCTGGACAAAATGAGAGTAAAACAGGCACATTTGTGTATTTAACTTGTGTTGGTGGATGAGACTGAAGACTTCAGAATAGGTCTAAGTGTCCTCTACTAATTTAGATGTAAGATTATCATTCCATCTCTAATTTTACATACACAAACACAGTTTATATGTATTTATATCAGGGTAAGTGTGAGGCTTCTCACTGGGGCTTCTTGCTGAAGGGTGAAGGTCCCAGCACTCTGCTGCTGCTGAGCAATGATGTGTCCATAAGAAGGAAACTCTGTGGTGTTTGTGGACTTGGAGTCAAGTTTAGCGGTGACCTAAGTAAGTGAATAAACTGGAACTGCATCAGAGGTCAGGGCCGAGGTGTGAACTGCGTTGTTGAGCTGATGAGGATGTTCCCAATGAGGTTATAGGATCAGCAAGGGCAAGGAAGAGGCAACCAGCACGTGCCTTCAGTGCTGGGAGGTCTTTGCCAGTCCCCTGTCCTTGACTTCTGGCCAGCTTGGTGCTGAAAGCTGAATTCTTCTGTTCCCTTTTCCTCCAGCTGGCTCTGCCCAGCCAGGGCACTGTGTTGCATCAGGGTAAGTTTGGGTCTGAGAGGTTTTGGCTCTGTACCGCTCTGGGTACTATTCTGTTTGCAGATGGGGCTGGAGATGGAGGTAACACCAGGTCAGACAGTCAGAAACAAGATCAGCTGTTTCCCAGAAGGTGTCACTAAGGGATGTGGTTGGTGGAGCTCAGCCTTGCAGTGGGGAGAGCGTGAAGAGGATGGGATTTCTGGGTGGCAGAAAGCCCCGGGAGACTGGAGGTGACGCTTTTAGGCCATGTCCCCTGCCAGCTCCTACTCAAAGGGTTTACTCAGGGGTTGCATGCGGTCACGGGCTGTCCCCACCACCACTGTGGAAGTCCCCTGGCAGAAGAGCAATGTGACGTCCCTCAAGCCATCTGCTCTGTGGTCACTTGGCCTCTGCCAGGAGACTGTGGATGGCAGCTCCAAATAACTCCTGCTCTCTGTGATCCCATCTCATTTCATCCACCCTTGCTCTTGTCGATACTCCTCCTGAGTTTTGCTGCCCTGTGATGGTTTGTGGTGGAAAGAACCCTGGTTGTGGTCTTGCTTCTCCATCCCTTCACAGGAAGGGCTCCATCCAGCCCCACATTCCCAACCAAATCTGGCAGTCCTTAGTCGGCAGCAATTCACATCTGCTCCCAGGTTTCAGAAAAACCAAAAGCAGGTTTTTTTGGATAAGTTACCAGGAACTTCCCATTTGTTCTTAAGAGCACTAATTTCTCTTTTAGGGAAATTTTGATCTCTTTAGCCACTGAGCTCCCCTTTTACTTTCTGATCTTCTCTTATTAACTAGGTTTCTCTGCCCTCAGTATGAAAGAGGCAAAGTTCAGAGCACCCCAAGGCTTTCCTCTAAAGTACTTATGGCACAGCACCCTGGTGTTTAGAATATGAAAAGTGCTGTTATCCTCTTTTCCTTATGAATGGGGAACTAAACAGCAATTTTCCCAAGACTTTGATTGGAGCAGTGAAAGGAGCTCAGCCGAGATCTTTACACTGACAGTGTGGTGTCTGAGGTGCATCTATTCCAGTTTGTTTTGCTCCTCCAGGATATACAAGTATGGGTGTGAATTGGATGCTGGGCATTTGGGTGTTCCCCAGCACAGCCCATATGGTGCCACGCTGCCTTTGCACTCATTTTCTAGGGCTAAAGTATGTACATTAGGCACACTTTGCTGTGTTTTGGAAGGAATGGGTCAGTATATACTAACAGGGTTGGGTTTTAATCACTTTAGCTCCAGCAGTGTCTGCTTTACTGTGTGTTCAAGGTTTGTGTTTGCTTCTTATTGCTAGCTTTTAATTGGTACTTCGCATCCTCACCTGCAGAGGAGGTATTTAGGCCAAGCTTGCGGGATGGAATGATTGGAGGGGATGTCAAGGCTATGCAAAAGGGACAAATGTCACGTTACCAGCAGTGAGTTTCTTTCTTAGGGAGGTTGATGTGACAGAGCCTCAAGACTTCCACTGGGGAAAAAAAGTCTTCACTGAAAGGGTGCTCAGGCATTGGAACAGGCTGCCCAGGGAAGTGGTGGAGTCACCATCCCTGGAAGTGTCCACAGTGTAGATGAGGCCCTTAGTGGCATGTGGTGGACTTCGCAGTGCTGGGGTAATGGCTGGACTTGATTATCTTAAGGGTCTTTTTGAGCCGAGTCGATTCTGTGATTCAGCTTGGTTGGAAAATGTGTAATTCTGATGTCTTTAGTCAAAGCATTACATTAGGGTTTAAGTCTGTGTGAGAACTGAGCATAATAGTCTGTAAGTTCTAATACTTGGAGATAATTTTGCTCTGCAACAACATACTGTAACCTGAGTTTTGCACTGTCATCTGGGCTGGGCTGAGGCTCTTGAACAAGAAAATAGTCCTATAAGCCACGGCAATAGCTTATATTTCTATCTTTTGTGTGCTTTAAAAATGCTCTTTGCAAATAATTTTTTCGAGGTACATTGTCTCTAGACTGAGCTCCCAGCACCCTCTATCACCACCTTACCTGAATACGAGTATCCTTCCCTGCACAGTTCATTCTCAGCAACAGATCACTGGGTGCCCAAATACCATGGCAGTGAAAATTCAGCCAGCCTAAGCATTGCGAACTGAAAATGCAGTTCCCTGCTCATGAACCCCAGAGATATTTGCTTGCAGGATGAAGTATCTGCTATTAAATCACAGCGAGTGCCTGCTCAGGATGCGGTTGTGCTGTTTGACAGCTCTAGCTTTCCAGCTCAGTGATGGCAGCATTATACCTGGAAGGAAAGCACCTCCTCGTTGCTGGTGGGGTTTTAACACACACTAGACAACCAGACCAGTGGTCCATTCACTGGGCTGTATCAGCATAGGTTTGCTGTGGGATCTAGACAGCTGTAACACATCCCATAGCATCGTGTACACAAGTTTGCATGGTGTGGGGTGTGCACCGTGGTGACGTGGCTCAGTTCCCAGACTCTGGCTGGTTTGCAGATATATTTCCCAGAAACATAATGTGCATTAGCCAGCACTGAGCTGTTTTGGTACTGTTCTCTTCCATGTTAATTGGCTAACAATTTGGATAATTTGGAGCATCTGCTCTATTGAAATGACATGATGTTCCATTTCCTCTCGAGAGCCCAGCCTGCATTCTTTCCAAAGAGGGGTAAATATAATATTTATGCAACAGCCAAACATACTAAATTGGCCAAAAAGATGCTTCCCCCTTATCAGCTTTCCAATTAATTCTACTTTTATAGGTAAATTGAGTCATTAAGTTATTTGTGGGAACCCAACAAGAGTTTCATTCCCTTTTATATCAATGCAGTGTAAACTGCTCTGATGTGTAAAAGGGATTGTAAATGGGTATGAAACCCCTTTCCAGCCCTCTGATGTTGCAGAGTCCCATAAAGCATACTGAGTCTGACTTCCAGCGCTTCATTTAGGAGCAGGCAGAACACACGTTGTGGATGAGCCCACAGGCAGTAGGTCTGAGCTGCAGGAGCCTAGCAGTGTTTGCCAGGCACTTTTACACTCCTGGAGCCATTGAATGCCTCTTTGCTTCGCAAGCATGAGGGCTGATGCAGCTTCCCCTCCCTTCCCGCAGCATTCCTCCCTGCTCATCTGTGGGCAGTGGGTTGCTGTTTTCCTGTCCTCTCTTCCCGCCCAGCTTCCCGGTTCCCACAGGAACCTGCCATGCCCACTGGCTGAAACGGAAATGGGCCTGAGATAGTCACGGCAAAGGGAGAATGTCCAACTGAGGTCACATCAGCTTCGTCTTTTTGGGTTGAACCAGGAACTCACTTTTCTCTTGATGGAGAGGAATGACTTCCCATGCCATGTGATGCAGTGACTGTTCCCTACATCCATACAAACCTCAGGGCTCAGGCTGGGAAACATGGCAATGTTAGAGGATTGTATTTTGCATGTTGTCACAGGTTGTGGCTGCATCTGAGGATCCTTGGGGCTAGCTCTGGAGGTCTGCACTGATTCCTGTTTTTCACCTGAGAGATGTTGTGGATTCTGCTTGTCTCAGAATTGGGACCTTGCTTCTGTTACACACTAAATAGCTATAGGGAGGAATTCCCCTACCTGGCCCGATGGGATGTCTTGTGGAGGCTGAAGCGGGGCTGTGGTGTGAGCTGGAATGCAGGGGGTCCCAGGCCCTTGACCTGGGCTCACTAAGGATGAAGTGTAGCCATCCACCTCTGTCAGCATCCCCTCCATGGGTTAAAACCCCTCCAGCTCCACTTCTCTCTACATGTTGGGGGCCACACATTTCCAAAGAGCATCTTACTTCTTTGATAACTCCTTCCTCCTTTGAGCCACAGGAGTGCAGGTGCCCCACAACCAGCCCCACAGAGTGCTTGCTGCCATGTGTGCACATTTAGGACAAGACTTCTCCTTTGCTGCCCTCAAATTAATGCAACCTTTCTTTTTCCTTCTGTTCCCCACAGTTTTATCTGCAGGCCAGATTCACGTGGAAGGGAGCCCGCCTGCTCCGTCCCCTCCTCCAGTTCACCCTCATCATGATGGCGTTTTACACCGGCCTGTCCCGTGTGTCAGACCACAAGCATCACCCCACCGACGTGCTGGCAGGCTTTGCACAGGGAGCCCTGGTGGCTTACTGCGTGGTGAGTATGGCCAACCCTGCAAGGAACAGCAGTGGGGATGCTGATGGGAGTCACAGGGGAATAGCAGACATCTGCCCTACCCAATGGCTCTTGAGACTCCCTGTTACAGCCAGGATATGGCAAGAGGCAGTGTACTCCAGGAGCTTGGACTGGTGTTATCCTCATGTGGCAGCATGTATAAGCCTCATCTGCAGATGGAACATGGCTCAAGAGCAGAGCATCCTACCAACACGATGGGAGGTGTTCCAATGGGGACTTAGCAAAGGAGGGTGCACCCACCAGCACTTTCCCTCCCCATGAGCAAACATCACTGTTGTGCAGGAAGGGTGAAGCAACTTTTCTCCCTCCCCAAACAGACTGCATAGTCAGCAAAAAATACCACATTTAGGGTTTTTCCCCATCAGCCTTGAACTCCTGGGCAAAGGCCCCTTCACCCAGAGAGCTCAGGGTGATAGAAGGACATTCAGACAAGGGAGAGTATTTCCCTTTCATCCAGCAGCATTTGCTCCTCCAGCTGCTCTTGGTAATGAACACTGGCTCATTTGCAAGGCTTTCCACCAGGACCCAAGCAGGAAGTCTGGGGTGGTTGGGATTATGGCTCTTCCCTGCACAATTTAGCCGAAAGCCATCCCCTGGGAGTGGGAGCTGGTGTCTGCCCAGTGAGGGGAGGCAGTCTGCCTCTTTTGGGGGTGGGTTTTTAACGCAGCAAAAGGACTCGTGAGAGAGAACACGGTGAACAAAAGCCATGCCCTCATGTCTTAGGCTGCCAGGCTTATTCTCATGCAATTTGCTTTCCAAAGAGTGGCCTGATTGCACAGCCCTGTAACTCGAAGTGACACATGTAGATGCTTAAAGTTGGCAGGGCAGGGGGCACCGGGTCTGGTGGCTGCCTTGCATAGAAACAAAGGAGCTGGGGGTTATGGTTGTTCCTTTGTCTGTCCAAATTCCTGAAAGCAGGATTTGAGCAGCACACCATTTGCTTGATTTGTTTGGATTTAGTTTTTTGTACCCTCTTTTTTTATTAACTGATGTAAAAGTAAAGCAGCCTTGCAAGCAAGGAATTAAGTTTGCTGAAGTTGTAGTATGCAAGGAGAAAAATAGGTTATTTATGTACTTCCCACTCATTGATAATATTCCAAAGCTAAAACAAAAAATGTCATTGTTGGGAAGTTTTCACGAAGTATTACTAACTCGCTGAGGAGTAGCTGTTGGGTTTAGCCTGATGCCGCTATCCCATGTGGGGCTGGCAAATTCACAGGGAGGAACTAGAGAAGCATCTGTGCACAGATGCATGCTGCTGCTGCTCTAATGCATGCTACAGGTTGTGTCCTTCATTCCAATATTGTCAGGATGCTCCTCCAAATCCTGGTAGTATTCTCCTATCCCAGCAGTCAGTTGGCAGTCTTGGGAGAAAAGACCATGGGCCACACTGGGAACAGTGAAGGAGCTTGTCTCAGTCCAAGTGCTGCCGTTTGTATGATGTGGTTTGTTGAGACCAAATGCACATCACCAGACAGTTTTACAAGGGGGTATTTGCCTCTCCACATGCCTTTCTGCTTGAGGGGTGGGATAATGGCTATATATAAGAGGAACAGGGATCAGGCAATCCATCCCTGGATCCCAGCACTGGTTTCAGAAAGACAATAGCTTTCCGGATGCTCTGCTCGGGTGTCCGGATGCTTCCTGGCCAAGACAAGCAGCAGGTCTGGCTGTCCATTCCCAGCCCTCCAGCAGCTGGGAGCTGTGCTGGGAAGGGGATGCTGTGGGAGCATTAGACTGTTTTCCTGTGTCGAGCTAAACTGACATAGGAAGCAGCTGCCTGAGTTTCATAGGCAGGCTCAGGTTTGCCTGCAAGCCTGGTGCAACCTATGCTTCTCTTCCCAGCTGGCTGTTGTATCCAAACCCTTTGCAGGCATGGCTTGGTGGCTGGGGACTTCTCAGGCAGCAGTTCAGGATTCAGAGCAGGGTTTAAACTCAACCCTTGTCCCATTTCATCAGCTTGCAAAAAGCCATCAGTAAGTTCTTTGCTGGTATGAGGTACCAGCAGACTTTCTTCCCTTTTGGGAGGTTGTAACAAGGGACAAGAAGAAGAGTCACCCCAAGACTCCCTGGAGTTTGCATTGAACATATAGCTTAGCAGCTTTATGCTGCAATGTCCTGGGGGTTGTTGCTCAGCAATGGGATCCAGCTCTTGTGCATGGGATGCTCTGAAGCAGAGGGAAACTCATCACCTCCAACTCACCATGTGTGCTCCCAGACACCCCTTCCCCAGCAAAGTCTTCAAGTGTCCACTCCGATAGTTGAGGGCCGTTAAGGCACCATAGTTTTTAAGGTGCAATTTCCAGTAGGAACCAACTGGAAGTTTCATCTCCAAGGGCTGACAGTTTAAACCCAGGTTGTGCTGCCTCAGACACATTTGTCCTTCAGTGCCTGAAATAACAAGCAGAAGACATTAGTGTCAAGCACTTCCAGCTGATGAAACATTTGGACCCTGATCCAGGGTGAAATACGATGAGGATTTATTAAATGGAAATAGTCTTTATGCACGTTGTAGGCAGACTGTTATGTGTTGTGTAGTTTGTCTTGTCTGGTGAGAGAGAATAGGGGAGATGTTGGAAGGACTTGCTCCTGGTGTTACTCTGGTTAGCTTGAATGAGTTGTTTTAACCTCTTTGTATTTGATTAAGTATTCCTTCAATATAATGAAAAGCAATAGGAATTGTTAAGTGGCAATATAAGATATTGGCTTACTTTGTACAATACACACTCAGTGTTCTGCTGTCAAGTTTTCTTTATGGGTGGAGAGCACCTTCTACAGGAAATGGAGCTAATCCAAGTGAAAAACTGCACGTTTATTAGTCCTTTTTTGTGTTAAACAGTTCAAGCATTAGGAGGATTTAACACACTGTTTAACCCCCAAAGATCACATTTCATGATTCCTATAAGTGTTTATATAACCTCCAGCCATGTTAAAGTGAAATACAGTTTAAAGAGAAATGAAAACTCTTACCCAGGCTCTGCATTAAACCTTGAAAAGTAGTGAGCAGCACAGTAAAAACTAAGCTACGTAGGATGACACTCCACCATAACTCATTCCTGTCCAAAATAGGGACCAGGCTCAGTGTAATCCCCATATGCTTCTTGCGCTCTGCAATCTTCTCCCATAAATTGATTTGTCATGGCTATCTTGGGCAGAAATTGGACATCTTTTTGATTGAATCCAGCTCTCTGAGGTGGACAAGCTAGTGAGATGGCACCAGAAATGCACAGAGTGAGCCGAGCAGGGGTTTTACAGTTATTAACCAAAAGAAAATCATTGCCAGAGCAATACAAGATGCTTTTACACTGTAATGCTGCAGGAAGAGGCCAGACTCCAGCTTGTGATCTTTGGTGGGATCAGTTGAAACCTGCTACTTAACCAAAGGTACCAATGCTGCCACTTGGATGCTCTGTAAACAACTTCAGTGGCTCTGTTATACAACTAGGCAGCCGGACACTGGCGTATACATTCAACAAAAAGAGCTGGTTTATATGTCAGCTCCTTCCCTGCTTTTCCATGAGGCAATATAAGCCGAGCAACAACAGTTCAGTTTCCTGCATCTCCGGTTATAATTGTAGGAGTAAATTGTCACTTACAGCAGGTTTGCTATGTTCAGCTCAGCTCCTTATCTGCCTGTGTTGATAGAGCCTTGCAAAAGTTGTTTCCAAGGACTACTCGACCTGCTGAGTTGGACTGTGGGCATTTAGAGAATGTGGAGATGCATATGGGGAAAACCTTTACTCCTCCTTTGCTGTGTTATCCAGCCTGGATGCACTCATCTGATACTATTCCTTTTGAGCAGCAAGGACTTAGGGTTTTGTTTTTTTTCCTGATTTATCTTGTATTCAAGTATTGTGGGAGAAAACTCAAATGTGCTGCTAATTCCTACAGCCATGTGCTGCTCCTCCTGGGGCTTCAGCTAAGCAACCCCACAGCTTGGTCCAAATTATGGCTGCTTAAGGATGTCTGAGATGAGCTGGGAAATTAGGGCTGGCAGAGGCAGCAGGACCCAAGTTTGAGGAGTTAGTGCCAGCTAATAAAATGGTGACTTGTCACCACTTTTTGCTCCATCCAGAGGATCCATGCTGTCTGACTCTTTTCCCTTCTGGTGCAGGGCTGAAGTTTGGCAAGGGAGAAAGTGTCCCGGTCCTGGAGGACTGATAAGCTTTGTGCAGAGGCTGCCAAGGGAGGATGTGGAAGTTTCCTCCCAGCATTTTGTTTCTTATTGTGTTGCTACCTCCCGAATTGCCAGGCACTGACTTTTTCACATCCGGGTGAGGGGTTACATCATGGGATATTTAGGAAGAATGAGTCGGGAATAGTTCGTCCTTTCCTTAGGTTTTAGTCTCAGGATCAGACCCTGGCTCTATACCAGTACCTTGGTGGGGCATGAGGAGAGCATCACTCACTATTGACTCACTGCTGATAACTTTTCACACAGCTTTGATTTGAAAGCTTTTAATTGCCTACCTGATTTTTGGCTGAATGAATTGCTTCATGACAACTCTATCTCTATAGTCACCCACCTATGAGTCAGGCCAGCCCTTTGGAGACCTTTGTTATTTTATTGGAGTGTGGGGCCATGTATCTGTTTCCTGACTTTTCAACCCATTCAGGCAGAGGTTTGGGCATTTCACTTGGTGATTACACAATAAGACATGAAATTGTGCTGTAATGGTTTTAGGCTGTGTTTTGTGAGGTCTGAGTCTTCTTCCTTATTAACGGTGGTAGCAGGCGCTGGGATTTCACTGCAATCAGTATTGTGGACAGGCATTCAATAACAGAAGTAGTGCTGTTTTTGCAGCTTAAAGATGCTAATATCTTCTCTACACCAAATCTATGAAGAAAATATCCCCCAGTGTGGCTGAATTTGCCTTTTCCTTTTATCCCTATAGGTCTTTTACGTCTCAGATCTCTTCAAGCCCAAGACAAAGACTTGCCTGCCTCCACCACCCATCCGGAAAGAGATCCTTTCACCTGTGGACATCATTGAGCGGAATAACCATCACAACATGGTGTAGACATTTGAGAAATTGGATGGGTGTTGTATTTTATTTTAATTTTTTGTTTCTTTTTGTTTGTTTGTTTTTGAAAAAGAAAAAAAAGTGACTGCTGACAGCAACTACCTGCTGCTCTCAAATCTCATCAGACAGTAGAATGTAGGGAGAGACTTTCTTGCCCGACTGGTAAAGTCTTACTCTGTGGTCTTCACAACTTGCAACATTTGGATTGAAAGGGGTTGGTGGTCAACTAAGTCAAAGCGACAATGGGAATGGAATAAAAACACACAAACCACAAAAGCTGAACAAAGAGAGGTGCCGGAGTTCTGGATGTGCAATTGGTTTGAGTGTTCATGTTGTAGTGAACGCCAAATTGTTCATAGCCTAATGAACGCTAAGGGATTTTTGGAAAGCTGGCCATCTTGGGGTTTTTTTTTTACTATGAAGATTTCCAATGCCTGCGAGAAAAAAAAGAACAACTCACAAGTAAATTGTGTAGCACTACATGCAAGAAACAGCACTGAGTAAAGATCTGGGATTGGTTTGTAAGAGTTGCTTTTTTTTTCTCTTCTTTTGATACTAGTGTATTTTTGCCTCCTCTATTCCATACTGTGACTTAGTTAAGAAGAAGCTTGCCCAGTCCAAGATCTCCAAAGGGTCTCTGTTCACACTACATGTAACGAGCAGTCCTGAGACATGCAGTGAGACTGAATAACTCTGTATAGAGAAGCCACATTTCTTCCTCTCTACTCACTCATGAGGGTTCATCCTGCCTGAGCCCCCGGGCATGTACAGCACCCACAAATGGCCCTTCATGAAAAGAGCATCCCCAGTCATCCCTCCTTCAAATCCCAGCAGATTTTGTGTGCCCACACAAGCTGACAAGTGGGTAGCAGCAGCTCTGCTGAAGACGCATTCGCACTACACCCTCGGGGCTGAGTCCTGGGGTAACTTTGATTCTGCAGTTTCGGGACGGGCTGCTGGGCGGCACGTCCCAGCCTGGGTGTCAGTTGGTTTGTGCATCCCTCCTTCCTCTTCCTCCTCTTCCTTGGGCACCCCGGCATGCGCCACGGGAGGTACCAGGTCCTGTGCTGCACTCGGTGACACTGGTGGTGAATCAGTCGTGCCTATATGGAGTGCGATTCCTTTTCCTTTTTCCCAATTTTGAAGTTTATTTTTTCTTGCCCAGAAGCCACAGGTTCTTGGTTTGCAGCCCTTTCACAAAGCGTGTTTGCAAAGGGATCCCGCAAAGCATGCAGAACGGCCATTTGCACATCCTTCTCACAGAATCCGTCCTATCATTTCAACTATAGCAAGCTATGATTTTTTTTATATATAAATATTATATAAATAATGTATAAAACCTTAAAAATTAACTATGTAAAATATTATTTCTGAAACAATTTTAGATATATCCACTATGACTATAAACTGTGTCCTGACCTGTGTTATTTACATTTTGCTGCTTTAAAAAGCATTTGAATTAATTTTTTTATAGTCGACTAAAATATTGTAGTTCTGTGGTAGTAATATTTTAATGAAAATAACTACAATTAGAGACATTTGTATAAAAAAATTCATATTAAATTGTCTGTATTTTTGTAATGTTCCATTTTGTAAAGAGAAGAGTATTCAAAGACTTTTGTAGAATACAAAATTGAAGTTTGTATCTGCGAAATTATTGCTGTATAAATGTGCTTTTTAAATAAAAGCTCATAACACAACTAAACATCCCAGTGGGAGCTGTCTTCTGCCTTTGGGTTGACCTTCCTCAGCTAAAGGAATGAGGGCCGTTCCCTGGCGGGATGATGGGGGTGACCCTTTTGGGATTTGATGATGCATAAACAGGCTGAGAGAACTGGGCTGGGTCAGCCTGGACAAGAGAAGGCTTCTGAAGGGCAGACCTTAGAGCAGCTCCAGTGCCTAAAGGGGCTGCAGGAAACCTGGAGAGGGGCTGGGGACAAGGGCCTGTAGGGACAGGCCAAGGGGAATGGCTTTAACCTGACAGAACAGGGGAGACTGAGATGAGCTCTTAGGCAGAAGCTCTTCCCTGTGAGGGTGCTGAGGCGCTGGCACAGGGTGCCCAGAGAAGCTGTGGCTGCCCCATCCCTGGCAGTGTTCAAGGCCAGGTTGGACACAGGGGCTTGGAGCAACCTGCTCCAGTGGAAGGTGTCCCTGCCTGTGGCAGGGATTGGAACTGGGTGAGCTTTAAGATCCCTTCAACCCAAACCAGTCTGCAATTCTATGAGAGCATCTGGGTAAAATACCCAATGCCCCTTTTGATGGTCATAGAGAAAGGTCCCACCCCCTCCCTACTGGAGAGGATGTGATGGGAACACTTGTGGCTTTGCATTGGACTGCTCTTGGCTATGCCTAGTCTTTGAACAAATCCCTTTTTATTGAGGACATCCTTTTTTCATTAGCAATATTATAAGCTTTCAAGACGTATTATTGAAATAAAATAGAATCTGAAGAGCCACAGCCCAGCTGCCGGGTGTCCTGAACAGCCCCTGCCTAACCAAACTTACAACTGTGCTCTGCACAAACACTTCTTCCATGAGAAACAGGCACTTTGCAGCTCAATAGCAAACTTGCAGCTCGCTGGTTCACAAAGATGTGGGTGGAAGGGGGAAAAGAGGGGAAATAAAAGAAGCCCACAACATGTGCTGAGATCCACACATGTGCACAGCACACAGTTATGAGGCAGCCTGGACTTTTTAAGTCACTTCTTTCTTCCTCCTACAGACAAAAAGCAGCTTCTTGGTGGTGACACATGGTCAGAGCTGCATTTTGGCCACTCCTTGGATGAACCACATCGGCGAGATAAGGTGGCACAGAAGTAATATGCAAGAATGCATGACAGGAAGCGAATACCACATCAAACTGCAAATAAATAGTAGGTGGAAATGAAGGAAGCAGAACTCAGCTCGCACTTGCTATTATTATCCTAATTACTAGCAACGTTTTATTACACGTGGAAGAACTTTGTAGACCTGCACCTGTCCTAAATGCAAAGGGATTTTTCATGGTGCTGCATGTGATGTGGAAGTGTTTAGGGGTTGAGTGCGTTATGGAGGCTTTAGCTTCAGGACAATGGCTGTGGGGACAGACTCTTAATCCCCTGTTTAATCTGGGGAAGAGAAGGCCTAGGGGGACTTTATCACTCTTTACAACTGCCTGAAAGGGGATGGAGCCAGCAGGTGCATGGTCTCTGCTCCCAAGGAACAAGTAATGGGACAAGAGGAAACAACCTCAGGTTGCACCAGGGGAGGTTTAGATTGGATAGTAGGAACAATTCCTTCCCCAGAGGGTGCCCAGGCACTGGAACAGGCTGCCCAGGGCAGGGCTGGTTTCACTGTCCCTGGAAGTGTTCACAAACAGTGTAAATGAGGCCCTCAGTGCCATGGGTCAGTGGTGGCCTTGGCAGTGCTGAGGGAATGGTTGGTCTGGATGAGCTTAAAGGGCTTTTCCAACCAAGTTGATTCTATAATTCTGTTCTATGATTATCTTCAAAATATGCTGTCCAGGTCTATGGTGGGAGGAGGAAACCCTCATGAAGGGAAGAGCCTCATGGACCCCTTCACGTGCGAGGCTGGCTCGGATGCAGCAAGTGCTGGGTTGAGAAAAATGTTTGCTTGCACCTTAACCCCCAGCTACTTGGAAGAAAACAGGAATACAGATGTCTGGGTGAAAGAGGAGGGCTTGGCGAAGTGTTAGAGGGGAAATGGTACAGGAGGTGATAAGGCCAGGGCACCTCCAGTGGCTGCAGGGATGGCAAATCATAGGACCTCACTCAGGATGTGTGGGTCAGGTTGGGGAGAGGGAGAAAAGGCCATGGATAAATCTGTAGGAGATAAATCTGTAGAAGATAAATCTACAGAAACAGTACAGTGTGGGGCTGCAGATCACCAGTGCCAAGTCCTATTTCTAGCTGAGCAATGGTGTTTCCTCCTCTGCTTCCTGTCCACCGCCCTGGTGCTGTCCGGTCTCATCTGCACGCTCATGCTGGGAGGGTAAGGATAGCTTTGCACGGCAGCCTGTGCCTGGGGGGGTGCAGGTTTGCCACGGCTCACCCCTGGTGACTGCTTGGGAAATAAAGGGGAATGATTATTTCTCAAGGCATGGATGGAAGAAGGCAATACATGGTGGCATGGTCCACAGAGGTCTTTCTGTGTTACCCAGGTACAGAATACATGTTTTGGTGCTGCAGGAAGAATGAGTACTGATATTAAATGATCCTTTCAAAGAAGCTTCATAGAGAAATGAAAGCCAAAGGAGCAGAGGTCCACAAGCCGTGAGCATGGTGATGGAGTATATCTATTACCATCACTTCCTGCAGGGCAGGAAGGAAGTGAAAGAGAAATGGGTGAAATGGAAAAGAAACCAAACCCATACAAGCACCAGGATGCCAAGCAACCACTTCTGCAGGTGGTGCCTGTGTATGCAGCTGAAGCTTGCACCTTGCACTGCTGTGGTATTTGGTTCTCCACACAAACATACATCAGCAAGGATGCTGAAGGGCTGGGAGACTTTGGGGCTGGAGGTGTACATGCTGCTCTGCACGCTGCAGCTCTCTGCAGCTATCCTGGAGAAGGAGACAGATGAACAAACTCAGATGCAAACAAAGTGTGTTGCTGGTTGCTGGATGCTGGTTGCGGCCTTTAGTGCTGCAGACTCTGGGCTCTGCTCATGCGATGCTAATCGGAGGCTGTGGAGCACCCGTCTGCCTTTGATGCTCGGGCCTGGCTGGCAGATCCTTTCTATACAAGGGGATGTTCTGGTCAAACCTGTCTTTTTTTGCACAGAGACCGGTTCAGCGTGTTTTCACAGGCAGGGATTCGTGTGTGCACCTGACTACCATGGGAGCAGGTCTTTTGTTCCAGGGTAAGAAAGGTTTACGCAAGCCCCAGGTTCGGCAGTGTTTCGGTGTACTTAAACAGCTTCACTCAGCAAGAATGCTTGGCAGCCTTCAGAGGCTGAAGCTGTTGTACTTCTGCTCAATGATTTTTGGATATGAAGGTCTCAGTCAAGGGAGGGGGAGGGAGGAGGTTCATCCCACAAGCAGAGACCTGTTTTTCTTATGCTCCAAGCCTGCCTTGTTTTTGGTGTCCAAAGTTTTCATCCAGCTGGCTGTAAAGATAACTAGTGTTCAGTCCTGGGGCCAGAGGACATCTTGGACTGAGGTCCTGAAGCACCAGAGGGCTGATGTCCAGGCCATGTCCATGGTTGGGGTGCAGCACAGCCATCCTTGGAGCCATCACCCCATGTCAGCTGCATTCCTCCCCTTTTTCTTGACACACCCTCTGCATTCATCCACCATCCTCCTCCCAAAAAGCAAGTGATTCTTACCTTGTGTTTACTTCTAGAGACCAGATCAGAGGTTCAGGTTTTATGAATGAAGTGAATCACTTGCCTCCTGGCTTCTGTAAACATGGTCCATATACCTGCCCACACACACGAGCCAGTCTCCTCCAAACTTTCCCACCCTTGTTCTCTGGATGACAAGCGATGGTCACAAGCTGGCACAACCCCAATGGCCAACTGCTTGTCTTACCAACCTCCATCGAGGTTAAGCAGAAGCTGCCACCTTCACTGGAAGAAGCAGGAGGTAGAAAACAACCTCCTGTTGACTCAGCAGAGGGGGGGTGAAAGAACACACAAACAAACCCCAACAACTTTCAATTATCACCTTTGCACGCCACCCCCACTGGCACCAGCCGGCGCAGGAGTGCCTGCGTTAGCTTGTCTTGAGTTATAATTTCCTCGGGGCACAGACTACACCTATGTATGTGTTTGGGTAGTAGTGATCAGACTGGTTGTGATGAGTCCCAGCCCCATCCTATCTGTAGCTAGAAGGGAGCGAAGTCACCGGGAAGCTCTCCTGGTTTCCTTAGAAAGTCTTGTTCTGCCAGTTCCTGCCTTGCTCTAGAGCCGCCGACTGCTACCGCGGCTGTAGCTCGCAGGCAACGCTGCTTTTAATATATAGTGGCACAGTCTTGTGTAGCATTTGCTTTTTGTCTTTAATCCAGAAAATAACCGTCTCTGGTCTTTGTTTTTTGCTGTTTTATCTCTCATCAGGTGATTCTCCTGTGTTTTGGGACACGTGAAGTGTGAGGCTGCCAGCTTATTCACTGCTGGTGGCAAAGGCACCAGCATCTGCAGTGTTTGAAGGCATGAACTCTACAGGGTTTGATCTCAGTTTGCGCTCAGGGTTCATAACCAGCAGGAACAATGGGCTACTCTTTAGGGAAAACACCTTTTAGTGTTTCCATGTGTCAGCAGAAAGTTGAGGAAAAGAACCACCAAAACACCAAAATATGTGTGTACACTCACATCTGCACATGGGAGAAATGGGAGCTGAGGGGAATTCAGCCTGCTCCAGAAGTCTTTGAAATAATTCAAATAGTAGCAAAGCTTGAAATAATGGGACTTCTTTTTCCCATCCGAAAAATGACCAAAATGAAACAAAGCCATCACTTAGTTTGTACAGAAACTGGTGTGAAAACTTGGCTTTCCAGCCGTGCTTTGACATCTCCATTTCCAGGTGTGTGGTGTGACTGCATGCTAGCTAAGAGCAGCCTGAGATATAAATTAACTAAAGGAGTGTTTTGTTCTTGCTAGGCTGATTTTTCCCCTGGAGAAACATGAGGAATGGAACAGGAAGAACTGCACTGAAATATAGAAAATATAATAAAATCTAAAATAAAAGAAACCCTTTTTTTATCCAAAGAAGGAAGGGAGCCAGATCTCCATGAGTGCCATTGTTTCAAAAGGACCTGCCTGCTGCATAAGTGCATAATTTGCTTATTCTCAAAGAAATTTTAGTGCTGTTGAAGGCAAATTAGTACCATTGCTCCAACCTCACGGAGCTTGTCTGAACAAGAAAAGTTAATGTTTAATATGAAGTAAAATTTTAATCCATTCCATTAAACTGTGTAGATATTCTTAGTTCAGTTTTAAGCAGGATGAGTCCTGTTCACCTCAACTCAAATAAGCACAAGTATAACTCCAACTGATATAAGCCCTGCTTAAATTAAAGGAAAAATAGCTACCAAGGCTTAGATGAGGGGAAAAGACCACTAAAGCTTTTTGTTCTTTCCATGGGAAAACAATGAAAACTAGAAGAAGTCTATGAAACTTCTGCTTGTAAATAATGAGATGATTGCAGCTGAAAATGTACTACTTACTTGAGGAGAGGTGTCTCTTTTTGGCAGAGCCAGCTCAAGCATCCCCTTGAAGGGATATGGTATGGGACAGGGCTGGTTAGACATGGCATGTCCAACTCCCCTGTTTCTAAGAGTCACCAACACTATCCATAAACAAATGAATGAATGCAATGACCAGCAGGGAGTAGGATGCTCCATCCTTCACTCAGAAACAATCCAGCAGCTTTTACATGTAGTCTTATAGCCTATGGCTAAGGTACTACAAGTCCTTTAGAAAGACATCCAGGCCTGATGTAAAGGTGCCAAATTATATTGGATTTACCACATCCCTTGGCCAGATATCCCACTGGCTCATTGGTCTCACTGTTAAAAATATCTTGTTAATGCTTCCCTTGTTTTTCATTACTAACTGCTTCTGTGTTCCCATGCCCCGTATGCCTTTACTTTTATTTATCAAAAAAAAAAAGCTTTTTCTTATTAAATCAATGCCATTTTTCCCATAGCTGAATCCCCTGGTTAGCTTTTCATGGGGTTTCCTCATAAATAACACTTCTAAGTTTAAAGCTTGCTCAGTTTTCGCTCAGGCTTTTGCTTCCCTTACAAGAACATAAGAAAAGCTGCAAGTTAACACAGAATCAGCGGGGAAGGGACCAGCTGGGGACCAATTTTGCTTTGTACAAGCAATTAGATAGGAGCACCTTCTCCTTGTAGGTCATATTTAATCTGATGCTCTCCAAGAGGAGAGATTCCTTATCAGGCCTTAACCCCTCCACCTTCCAAGACCCAGGAGAATAGCAGCTTGATAGCATTTGCCCTCTGTCATGCCTTCTTCAGTCAGGCATCTTATCTGCTAGACCTCAGGGTACTTCTGAAAAACAGATAACCCTCTCTCAAGGGGTTGTCTATAGCTGCAGAAGAGGCCTCTTTTCAAAATGAACGCTAATGACTTCCTTAACAATGTGTAAGATGCATTTCTTCAAGCGAAGCTGATGGGTAGGCAGCACTTCCAAGCTTGGGGGTGAGGGGTAAGTCACTTGATACTTGGTATAAATCAGGTATGATGCTGTTAGGCTTGTGAACTGGGCCACCATGGGCTAGAGAACATATGGCAAAAGTCTTAGAGGTTTGGAGATGACTTCTTGGGATGAAGTGAAGCTGGAGGGCTAAGAAGTCTTGGAAAGATTTTATCATGGATTGACATGTACCTTAAAATTCACACAGCATGACTATCTATAATCACTCCAGCTTTCCGAAGGAGCTGCAAAAGAACTAGAAGTTACCTCTATGCTAAGTTCTTGCACTGCAACTGACATACCAGTAGAGCCAGAGCAAAGCCAAATGCAGATTTGACCTTGCTGAAGGCAGACAGCAGTTGATAACGAATAACTGTACAGACACAAGTGAACGTGAGCTGAACAAAAGGCTGCAGAAGACTTTCCACCCACCATATGCTACTAGGTAAGAGCAGGGATGCTCTGCAGAGGATTAAATCTTCAGTCCTATTTATTAAGGACAGAATATTCAAATAGCTCTGTGCCTGCTCCTTGTCTGAACTGGCACTGAAAACAGGAAGGCAACTGCCTTTCTAAGCTCCTGCAGGAAGATTTGAATAAAGAAGGCAAGCTTAATGGAGGCATTAAGCCATGCATGTCTTATCTTGCAATGAAGAGAGCTGCTCCCTACGGAAGTGGGCCAAGCTGGGCACTGAGCAGGTGGATTAACTGTTCAGGGGAAAGAGCATGGAAAGTAGCTTTCTTGCAGAGCAGGTCTCCATACAAATTAAGTACAAGGCAGCATGGATTAGTGCTTAAGCTAATGAAGCACTCGTCAGAGCACTCTGGGAGAAGATATTAGCACATAGCGGTACAGCCTTCGACAGGCTGGCACCTCTGCAAGGAGACAGAGGGGTCAGGAGAGAACAGGCTGCCTGTAGCCAACCTCCCAAAATACACATTGTGCTTTAATGGGAACCTAACAAAAACATTTCCAGCACAGGACCTGTAATGAGCTTTCAGTTTGCCTCAGGATGTTTTCTCCCAATTTGGTTATATTTATGAGCAGCTAGCTTTGCTTAAGTACAGAAGGGGGGAAAAATTGCTTGGATTGAGCTCCACTTGACCTGGCACTCACTCCTACAATGGGGAAGGGGAGATCTTTTGGTATGGTTCACGACCATATATCAGCTGTAGTGCTTTATGTTTAGTTATGAAGGAAAATGCATACATTTTTGCAGATAAAAGCCAGGCAATCAAGGGGGTTATGAAACAGAAGGTAGCTTAAGAACACAGAGAGACAAACTAGTTGTATGATGCCAACGTGTCCAGGAGTGGGGTGAGGTTGGGGCACAGAGATGGGTTTGGTTCTGAAGCAGTCACTCTGCCCATGGAAAAACCTTTAATGGCTGGGTTTAGGTACTCCAGGAATTTGGGGCTGGTGTCAGGAGTGTATCCTCAAGGATACAGAGAAGGGAAGTGTATCCTCAAGGGACATTAGTATGGTATTTCCCTTTATCTACACTATCAGCCAAGGTAGGTAACCTTATGCAAAGGAAGCTAATTTGCTGGTCTTTCTAGTTATCAAAAGTGTTTGGGGTTTCTCCTAGCCATTCCTCACTTTCTTAAGGCAGCTTTGAGTTTGGGGTTTCCCTTGAGAAATTCTAATATTTTACTGTGTATTTTCCTTCTGAATTGAGACAGAAAATCAAAATATTAACTTCTTATTTTATTTTTTTTCCCTCTGGAATGGGAAATTCCAAACAAGCCCCACAAGGAAATGTTAAACATTTTTGTGCAAATCTATTTGCCCATCGAGAGTGCAGCCCTACATAGTTGTAGGCACTAAGCACAGAAGAAGTGTCCTTGACTCCACCACTTATAATGTCAGAGCATTCAAGAAACATATTTTTATTTTCTTTAGTACTTCAAGACATAGTACAAACAGCAAAAGGAGATTTATTATTCTTAAGTAAGCATAGTAAGCATAGGTTTGCTCTTAGCCAGCCCATCAGCTTGGGTAGAAGGAGAAGTACGGTGAGCTAAGCTTGTGTTCACCGAGTCAGCACCCGTGTGAGTGCATTTGCTTCCAAACCTGTGAGATATTGCCTTGAGCCTTGCTCCTGAGCTCAGAAAAACTGGTCCTCTTGGCATAGCTGCCAGGTTCCTTACCAAACCTTACCCGTCTTCTTCCTTGCCCCAGGCTGTGCAGACACCAGGAGCTAATCTCTCCTAAGGGCTTAGAGGATGCTAGAAGTGATGCAGCTATCCTTGTGCTAAAACCTCAGAGGAAGGTGATATTTGTTGTAATGACCCATATCCTGTCTCTAAAGCAATGCAGAGAGGTGAAGTAGGAGTTAATATGCCAACAATAATGAAGAATGGGGTTTAAAATGACTCCAGTGATACAAGTCACACAGCTCTGGTTTCCAACACAGTTTGCTCTGTGGCACCTGTCAAGTACCTGAAGGTCTGGAAATCTCAGTGTTGCTCTATGAGGTTATGTAGATGCTCTGATCCTGCAGATTTTAACAGGAGCTGATGCTAACCGGGAGCACAGGGTCTAAATAACCTTTTATGCAAGGGCCCCATGTCCTGAGCATGAGCCCTGCATGCTCCCATGCTCTGCTACTGAGACACTGTGCTTGCCATAAATAGCGTAAGTCATATAATGCTTAATCTGCATAAGTCCATCATAATAAGATAAAAGTGAAACATCCTTTGCCTTCTGTAAATAACTAAGGCCAGAGTCAAAATAAGTGCCAGCAGACAGAGCATACAGCAACGGGATTTCCAGGAATGCTGCCTTCCTTACCATAAAACCTCTGTTGTCCGAATGCGCTCAGTGTTTGAGCAAACAGGGGCTAAGTTAAAGTGAGAACTAACTGCCGGGGCTCAGCAGCACATGTTTCACATTAAGGAGCTGTTTGAGGGGCCTATGTGGCTTAGTGGATAAATCATCAGGTTTGTCCCCTTGCAGCTCACAAGTCCAGAATAGCCTGTGGTCCTAAAGGAGAGAAAACTCAGCCTAAGCTCAGTAGTTTCCATCACAGAGCCTGTGGTCTGGTGAGAAATGACTGGTGCACAGGCCAGGTCTGTGGGCTGGACCCAGAAGAAACCCAGCCCCACCTCAAGTGGGACCTTGAGAACAGTCACAGGATGCAACAGTCCCAGTCCTGCCATGCACATGGGTCCCCTTCTCTAGCTACAGCCTTGCGAGTAAGTACTGTCTGTTGCTGAAACATGGGAAAAGCAATGAAAACAGTGACGAAACACAAGCCTGAGGATCTAGCACACAAATAGCAAAGGAAGGAGAGATAAATACTATGATAGTCTTGAAATATCCATGGAGGAAACCAGCCAGGAGCCAGTTTGGCTACAGGGAGATGGGCTGGAAGCTAATGATAGATGATTCTGATATTACCAAGCAGCTAAGTGGATTTCTAACCACTGTTTTCATGAAAAGAAGCTGAATGTCACATCCTAGAGATCAGGTTCATTTTCTTGGGGGGAAAAGAACAGCTAAAAGCCTTTGAGGTCCTATTCAAGCAATCGTAAGGAGCTGGGACGAAGCTGGGCCTGATGTATGAGATGCCAGAGACTTGAACATGGTAAACAAGGATAGGGGAATATTTGTTTTGACAGCACACTCTGTACACAGGAAACATCAAGCAATAAGAGGAACGACTCTGTACAGGAGATCCCAGTCCTATATTTAAGAGCAAATCAAACTAAGGGAGGACCCTGCAAATTATAGACATCTGCAAATAACCCTAGACCTTTTGTCTCAGCTGTGGGAAGATCCTGAGGACACTGATAACAGAGCCTGCATTGCACAACGCCGGGAAACAGGGGACCTGGTGGTGTGTCCACTCTGCACAGGATCTTGGCTCTAACTCTGGCTACAGGCTGCAGGCGAAGGTGGAGAAAGCCCAGGAGAGGATAATTATGGAATAACCTGTTGATGGAGGAAGTGGCTTCCCAACCTCTCTTTACTTAGGGCTTGAGTTCTACCCAAAAGCACGAAGATTTATAACCCTCCCTATGGTTGTGTTGTTTTGTCCTTCTGGCCAGGTTAGTTTAATAAATGAGAGGTAGGAAAAAACTGCTGAAAAGCAAAGCCCCTACAGCGATGCTGTGTCACATCATTAAATAAGGGGACTTTTTACTTAAGAGGAGTTGTTTGACCCATAATTACAGCTAAACTCCCATTTGGAAAATGGCTTTCAGTCTGTAGGGGCTTCTCCTGTAATTTTAACAGGATGCAGCATTCGAATCCTCACCCTCTGTTTTCAAAGGCAGCATAAAGTGATCATACACTATTAAATAGCAGCTGTTTTTCAGGCTGGAAGGGGCTCCTCATTGCTGTGTGATTCTGCTATACGCAAAGGCTCTTTCTGAAATTAAATACTCTCTGTATATGTCAAATAGTATTTGGTTCTCATTCCTGAGGCCTGGACACAATTTGTTGTAGCAAAACACAGGCTGAAAACTAACCTGACTTGTGTGCCAGAAGGAGTATTGACTGGGAATTTCCAAATCCCAGCATCACTGGGGCAGCTGGAGCACGGAAGATTATCAAAGGCAAAGATATTGCCATGTCCTGAAACACGGGTTAACCACTCTTGCAATATTTACTGTCCCCCAAGACCAGATTGGGTATATTGAGACTGTGACTGCATGTTTCAACATGTTGCCTCATCGCCATTTCAATCCAAAGCAATTAGGAATCTATAAACCAGCTCCAAGGTCACCAGGCAGCTTCTTTGGTGATAATAATAATTACATTCCTTGCATTTACACTGCATTTTTCATTTGTAGATCACAGGAGACTTCATCAAAGCAGGCAGCAATCATCACTTCCCATTATTACCAGCAGAGAAAATGAAGTGCAGGGAAGGTAAACATCTTTTTTTGTCCCAAAATAGGGGTCAGCTGAGGGGAGTGGCAGGAACTAGGAACTCCATGGGACCTTATTCAAAGGAGGAGCCATAGCTACCTATCTACTCTTATACATGGATTAGCATGAGATTGCCCAAAACATAATGGAGAGGAGACAGCTGGGAAGTTTTGGGTGAACTCCTGCTTTATTTATCTTTTCTTTGTATTCTTCAAAAAGAAGCATTTCATGGGGACAAGCTTTTTCTAACAAAGCTTTCCTGAAGAAAGATTGCTTGACATCATAAGACATTTTGTGGTATGAAAGTGAGTGCATTTAGAAACAAAGGCCCTTCAATGGAGATGTGGGAACCCCAGACGTGTATCAGAGTTCATGACCATATCACCCCATCCCTGATGGTCATGGTGCAGCTGGTCCAGACTGCTCACAAACACATGGCTCATCCAGCATCTTGCATGCCAGAAGACTCCCACTTTAACTACTTCTCCAAAAGGGGTTTAAAATGCTTACATCCCTCGATGTCTGGATTGTGACCAGTTGTGGGACAAGACCCGAGCTGTCTTCCTATCTTTAGCAGCTTTGAAAGGTGTTGGTCTCACATCCACTTCCTGGCAAGCAGGGCTAAGTTTTGAAGCTTCAGCAATTTTATCTGCCTGTCCTTATGTGGGAAGTTTCCTGCCCATATTTAAACCTTGCGTGGAGCCTTTTCACTGTCACTGCCTCTAGCAAAAGACTTGCAAAACAAAAACAGAGCTCAAGAGAGCAGAACCAAAAAGGATGAGTCTCTAAAAATGTCCTCTGCATTATGTTCTTAAGACAGACATTTATATTGCATTATCCAATTGTACCATTTCACTGCACATCACTTTTAATCAGATTCCCGTTTCATTCCAAAATTGAGGTCTGGGAAAAAATATAAATTTATTTTTTAATAAGAAATGTTGTCCTCTTGAAAATAAAACCACCAAACAACACAGAGAACAAAAAGGATTTTAAAAAAAAAGCATCCTCTTGGTTCTTACTGAGCAGTTTTCAGTACTTGGAGTTGTTCATAATGCGTAAAGTCATTTGTGTTTTGCAGTCAACAATGCTTTGGGCTTTTGCCTGTCGTTGTGGAAAGTCTGAGCAAAAATATCCCAGTGGGAGTTATTCCAGTTTTTGATACACATTTTGGTGTCAGCAAGGAGCTGAGATCTTCAAGATGTTATTTCTCACCATTTTGCAAGTCTACACTCTATTTAATGAGTCTGAATCAACTCAATGAAAGCTTTTATTGCTATTATTGTCCTGTCCTCCTTCACTAGAACAGGCTATTCCTTACTTAGGGGGACAAAAGAAAGACTGGCTCCCAGGTTCTTTTGAATCCAAAGGTGCACTTTGCAACTCTAATTACTTTAGGTTGGGTTCTATTCATTCCATTTTGCATCTGAGGAGGGGCAGGCTCACAACAAAAGCCACATTATCAGCTCTGCTGATCTCTGTGCTTTGTGCTGGGTTGGTTTTCTTTTTTCCTCTCAAAACAGCTGGGCTACTGCAAGGCAAACGGTTGCAGACTGCAAACTCCTGAACTGGAGGCTAAAATCCCTCGTGTCCTGCAGAAGCAACAGAGCATTTTATTGCGAGGCGTAACAGTGATTATTTGGGGGCCAGGGCTGTGCTTGCTGGCAGCTCCCAGGACAGATTTGTGTCTCCACTGAGTTTTGTGCAAGACTGGCCAAGTTTCATGTCCCCAGCGAACCTGAAATGTGTGTTGCTTTCTGTTTTACACAGCTCCCAAGGGCAGGGAGAGGAATTAAACCCATCCAGAGTGGGGCCGTTTGCCCTCAGTGAAGGAGGATCTGGCATGGAGGTGCTAATGTGCCTAATAGAGCCATCACGGTGGGAAAGTGTCGGGAGTCTCTTTTCCAATGGAGCTCATCTAAATACCAGTCCTCCTTGACAGCACGTGTTTTGGGCTATAAAAACTATCAAAGAAAAGGATCTTTGCATTGAATTCACTTCCCAAATGGATATCTTCCATGGTTGACCTCGGGGGCGCCTCAGGAGCAGGGCTTGGAGCATCAGCGGCTGCTCAGAGAGACAGTGCCTGAGCTGAAGTACGGCACACTGTCATGCAAAGCAACCACCACTTTAGAGTGTGATATGGAGACAGAAAATGGAAGAAGAGGTAGATTTCCTTGGGAGATGGGACCAGGAGATCTTGGTTTCTGGCCTGGCAGAGGATTCTGCAAAGTGAAGCACCCTCGATAGCCGCCTGCCATCAAGTGGCACTACAAACCCTCCTTCTCTTCCAAGGAGATAAAACCAGTCTACGGACACTGTGCGTTTAATCTGATTTAGATACAGCTGGTGTGCTGGGAGCTGAAGGTAATTTATTTCTCTTGGCTGACGATCCGCTCCCTTCAAGGGCTGCGTTTTCCAAGTGCTCTCTGCTTGGCCGCAACATTTGTACCTCTGACAATTACTGTTATTTTAATATTAAGCTAAGAGCTAATGTATTAGGCTAATATATTAAGCTGGTAGGCTGTAGACTCTTTAGGCAGTCTTTCTTGGTGACACATGAAGGAGATTTTATAGATAGGCTGTTCAAACCCAGTTCAACCCTAGTCTGGCATTTAACTGCGGCTTGCAGAATATAATGGCTGAATGCATTTAGCCCATGCCCACAATAACTCTCTTTGACTGCAAAAGAAGTTCCAATAAACATGCCATTCAAATGCGAATGTATTCCACTAAAAATTAGTGAGCTGATGCTATGAATAACCTGCAGAGCCATAGTGTAGTTTCAATTGCCCTCCCATCAGACAGGACGAAGATGATTAACACCAGATCAGCCATGATATTTATATTGCTCGGATCATGGTGTGTCATAAGCAAATGCAAAATTGCATACTGTATTGTAACAGCAGGGATGGGAAGAGCCACGTAATGAGCTGGTTTTACAGTGACAAACAAATGGGATTGTAACACAGCCCTGGAAACAAGGGAATGCTTCCAAGCAGGGTGAGGAAAACGGACAGCGGTGTGTAAAAACAGTGCTGGGAATTATTCTTGGGTTAAATCAAGTGGTTTATATATACACAAGTGTTGCATGAGTGTTTTTTCTTGCAGCAGCTTCGTATGATACAGCATGCATTTGAATAAACACCATGAACATATTCCCAGACCTGGCCAGCTTGGGAGAGCATTTCATAAGGTGAATGATTTCTGTTTGTTTCTGCTTAAATCAACAAGTTTTTCTATTATTCTCTTTCTATCCCCCCTATATTATTAATAACAGGGTTCCCTCCTGTGAATCTGCCCCTCTAATGAGTCCCTCCCCCACCTGCGGCCCCTTTCCACCCAGTGCTCTTTTGTAAGATCTCTTGTCACCAGGGCTCTGCGAAGACTTAGGCGTATAATGGGAAACATGTGTCTTTCCCTGACGCTTGCAATCTTACCCCGAGGAGCTCCAGCAAGGGCTGAAATGGGAGTGCTCTCTGCGGAGCCAGGGAGCTGATGGGGAAGAGCTCGGATCCAGAGACAGCAACTTGGGTGTTTTTTTGTTTGCTCTCAGAAGTGCAGGGTCTCACACAAGAACCATAGCAGCCAACGGCGGTTTCTGCTGCAGAGGTGGGGGGACATTGGGAAATAGTGCTTGTGGCAAGCAGCCTGGAGTAAGGGGGAAATAAATGGTTTTTTAGATGATGGCAACCCCCAAACTGGAGCCTCAGCCTGCCAGTTTTGCACATTTTCATGAGCAAGAAGAGAAAAAGAGGAAGAAGCTGAGGGAGATGCAGAGAAGCTGGGGAATCATTGGGGCTTTTAGATTATTTTTTGTGTCTCGTCGCCATCAAAAAGAAAAGTGTTTATCATAATATTGCATGCATGATATGTGATATAGAATATATGTATATATAGGATAACAGGCCTCATTCCTCACTGTTATTCATTCTGAGTGTTTTAATCTGTAGGTTTCTAGACAAAGATCCAGCAAAGAAATCAGTGCACTGCACAAGGACGCCAGGCTCAGAGCACAGATAAAGTTTACTCCAGTGATAAAATCTGCTCATCACCTTGGCCACCTCCTTATATTTTCTAAGGTACCTGGTAGGCAGAAATACAGTCCAGAACAATGAGGACCCAGACCCGATTGCCATGTCTAAAATCTGAACGTGACTTGGCCTCATCTGGGTTTGAACGCTGGAATAACAAAGCTCACGGGATCTGGCCGGTGTCTGACAGCCAGAGCTTCTGGGTTTCCAACAGCCAACTTCATTCTGAGAGAAGAAAAAAGAATAATAAAGTATCAGGCTAAGGCTGAGGCACGTTGTTGTTTCCTTGTGAGTTCACTTGCAAAGGTCACTGCTCCTCTCCCCCCTACCCCACTGTCTCTCCCTCTCTGCAAGTCTTTTGTTTGTGCAAGACTTCAGGAATTAAAACCTCATTTCAAGGGTTATAAGTAGACCACAGCAGCGGTACATTGCACTGATTATCAGCAGCAGGCGAGCTTCCCCCCATCAGCTCTTCAGCTGCAGTAGTGTGCAAGATCTATGTGGCTTACACTGATTTTTCCTGCCTGTAAAAGTTTCTTTTCCAGCTAATGGGGACTCCATTGCATTAGCAGAAAAGTCTGACCATGATAAATTACATAGGATTATATTGTTACAGGGAATTGCCATCACCTCAGCAGTAATAGAAAGAAGAGTAAAAAAAAAGATAAATAGATAAACCCCCTGCAAGATAGCTGGGAGTGCAGTGAGAAGAGAAATGGCCCTGGTAGGGAAGTAGATAGATGTCTTCCTCAGGTGAAAACATTCATTTATGGCGAGAGTGCACTGGGAAATCTTTGTCTGAAAGAGCCAAGTTATAGGAAAGTAGTTGTCTTTATGGAAAAAGTGGGGGTTTAGGGGTTCCTAGGGGTTTAAGTTTTCAAAATCTGGAGTTCATTTGTTGGTGCAGTGATGGGAACAACATTTTCAGAAGTGAACAGAAATTGGAAATGGCCTCAGTTTTGGGTAGATAGATGGAGAAACCTTGGAAGATGCTGGATTTCCCAGAAGCAGATGATACCTCCCCATGGAAAGTCAGGCATCTTACAGCAGGACCCCTGAAAACTGAGGGAGACCCAAGTCACTTGGTGCTTTTGCAAACAGGCACACCATCGATGAAAGGCCTGGCAGGAATGTTATCTTTCCTGGCCTCTTGCATAACAGAAGCTAGATAATTAAATTGTATAATCTTTGCATCAAGCCTGTAATTCCCTGATTGCATTAGAGTATGTCTTTGAGGAAAAGACATCTAAATGCCCTGAGAAGCATCCTGCCTCCTGAGCAGTCTTCACAGTTGCCCATTAAGAAGGGTTATGATTAGAAATGGTTTAACATTTCCACCTCCCATTCATCCTGATGTTATCTGGGTTGAGATTCCAGCCCTAGCACCGTTTCTGCTGGCTCAGTGAAAGACTGGTTTGCCATCAGCAACCCTTTCCTTGCCGGGGGGGGGCCATCCAGCTGTGATGGAGCCACCTCTTGCTCTTCTTCTCCTTGGTTGAACTCCTGAGACGCTCACCCCAGGCAGGTTTTCAAGCATCATTTTTCATGCACGCTTCCCTAAACCCTCAATAATTCACCAATATACTCTCCAAAGTCCAGCCTCCACACCAAGCCTGAGCCAGGCACATTCCCAGCAGTGCTACACACAGTAGCAGCAACACTCACCTGCTCGTAACGCCAGCCTCTGCCTCTCTTCTATTTCTCTGTATCATTATGTTGATGTAATAAATATGCAGAGGAGCTCCAGGCACCGGCTGTTTCCTTTGTTTGAAATGTTCTACCATGTTCTCCAACTGGATATTATGGTGTGATTATATACATGCCAGAGAAATAGCTCCCGATGTCAATGCTGCTTTTATACTGCATCTCTGTCCTTCCCTCTGTGTTTCCCATCCCACATTCACACGCTCCCATTACATGGGTAGTCTATATTTTACTCCCTCTGTTCTTGCTGTAGCTCTTCTCGGTAAGGGAAGTCTTGATTATATGTTACAGCCAAATGACTTAAATCATAGAAAAAAAATGAACACAGAGGAGCATTGCTTTGAGGTCAAAATGAAGTCAGAGCTCTCTGGTCAGGGGCAGGTCCTTGCTGAGAGCTGGTGGGCACTTCTATTTGCTTTGCCAAGCCTCTGGCATGCCCATAAGGACTTAACCTCCATCAGGGAATCTCCAACCCATCCAAGCCAGCCCAATGTGAACTGGGTGGAGAGCAAACTCTTACACACGGGCTGCAGACTTCATGCACTGGGAAAATTCCTGCCTATTTCCAGCAGTGGGAAAATGTATGAGTGGGGAAGTCGTATTTACTTAAGTCAAGGAAAACACTGTTTCCTTCTTCGGCAGGAAACTGAAGTTATTCTCAGCAAAAGAACAAGATATTAAATAAAGCGCTGGCAGCCTAAACTTGTTTTATTCCTGTGGTTTTACAATCTCTGAGTCAAAATAAACCCATTTTCAATCTCAGGAGAATTATTAGGGTAATAATGGGGGGTGGGAGGGGGAGGTTATTTACAGGCTCCAGTGGAATTGTTCAATGAATCATATGAACTGAAACAACAGATTCAAGGCAAGAAAATTCATATTTATCCAACTATCTGGTTTGATTCTTCTGTTATCAGGTGCAGCAGTACAAGATTGGGCAAACCTCTGTGTGTTCCCAGCAGTTTTGTCTGAGAGAGGGGCAAATATTATAACATTGAATGTATTTCAGTTAAGAGTTTTAATGATTTTCATGCTGTTGTCCCTCTTTAAGCCTGGGGTGGACTCTTATGGGTACCAAAGCAGAGCCATTGGATGAGGGCTCCCATTCCAGGCATAATATGGTGTTAATTTTCATTGCCCTGTGATATCCAAAGAATAAATGCAAATGGGAAATGTTAACCCTCATACTTTGGTGTGTTTACCATCTCAGCTGTTAAAACATAACCCAATCTGGCATTGTTTTTTCTCAGGACAAGAGGCCAACAGCCCATTCCTAATTACAGTCCTGCTGCACACCTCTTCCAATTCATGCCTTTCCTGTGAAGAAACTTAACAGTCTTGCAAATGCAGCTCTTTTGGTGTTGCATTCCTGTCTACCACTATGTATGTCTACATGCCTAAACCACGCAGTGTAAATGAGAGGAAGGGTTAGATATACATACACATATACATATAAAAGCCTATTCCAGGCTTAAGGAGGGACAGCACCATTGAAATTCATATATACACACACGTTTCTAATATATGTATTTGATAAATACCTAACCCTTCCACTGATTTACACAGCATGGTTTAGGCATTTAGACACATATATTTATCATAGGCATCACATAGTTCCTGGGAGCTGTACCTACAGCCAGCAAGAGCTGCAGGTACAAAGGCAACCAGTGTAATTACAAGAAATAACTACAGGCATTAGTTACAAGGATAAGTACAAGAGGTAGTTATAAGAAACAGCTACAAGAGGTAGTTAAAAGGAAAACTAGAAGAGGTAGCTACAAGGGTAAGTGCCAGAGGTAGGTACAAGGCACTTGGCACTGAAAGTGTGAAGGATACAGGAAGAGGAGCCGGTGTATGGATGCCAAGATGGGAATGATACAATCACAGCAAGGCCTGAAGCTCTTTGCGAAGCTCTTTGTGAAGCTCTTCCCTTTCCAGGGAGACAAAAGCAGGTAGCAGATAGGTGAGAAAATCTAGAATTACTTACTCCTTTCAGACCCAAATTGGGCCAGAGGAACGATTTGCCCTGCACAAAGCAATTCCTAGACTGCTGTTTTAAGGGTAGAGGTTAAACTCGGAAGCAAGCCTGTAATTTTTATAAACAAGGCTCATATATCCCTTCTGGAAATACATATATGGGAATCCACATACGCACGAAGTCTAAGAAATGCACGAGAAGACCACTGAAGCCTCGTTATCTTCCCTTTTGTTCTGCTTTCCTGGTGCTTTTTTAATCCCCCACACCGGCACTGCCTTGGGATTGACTCCCTTTTCCAGGACAAGGTTTTCACAGGGCTGAAGGGCTCTTTGTTCTTGCCCCTGCCGCCCCTCGGCGTTGTTTGTTGTGCCGTCCCTGGGGTGTGCTTCTGCTGTTCCAGGGGGCCAGCAGCAGAGGAAGAGGCAGAGGATGTGAACTCCCATGTTTAAACACAAAGAGAAGGAGAGGAGGACCTGTTTACTCCTCTGCTAAATGCTCCCCAGCAGACGGGGAGATTTCCTTGTGTTCAGGAGTAAAACACTTTAAAATAGGAGTAGGGGATAGGGGGATGTAACCTGTTGGTGTGCTACAGTGATAAGTTTCTCTCCATGGAGCAACATGGTGCCAGTGATTGCAGACCTTGCTGGTGTTATCACCATCTTGGTGCTTAGGTGAATTCCTCAGGTTCACGTGGGAGTCACTTATGTGACTTCCAGGTATAAAACCTGTTGGCTCCAGGGAAGCTGCTTCACATACCATAGCAAGGAACGTAAATACATTAGTGCCGACGGCGCTTGGGAGGGAGCCACGGCCATTCCTAGGCATGTAGGGCTGGAAGGGACCACCTACATCACAGGGCTCAGTCACCAGCTCCTCACGAACACCTTCCACAAGCTGGTCAAGCACCGGCTACTCAGTTATTTCCTGGTTAGTCCTGCAGCTGTTACCTCTCACTTATTAAAAGCTTGGCATAAATATTGGAGTAATTCAGTTTGCCTCCACAGCTTTTTCAGCTAGAGGTTCATGGAGCCTGTTTGAGGAAGACCCAGAGTCCACCTTGTTCCATCACATTTCCCTTATTTTTAGAAGGCCAGCAATAAGGTGCAGCTATGAGGCATATTTGTTTGCTGCACAGTTTTCCCAAAACACTTTTTGGCTTTCCTTTTTGCTTTCACTCTTGAGAGCATGTTTGTGTTTGGTTGTCCAGCACAAGGAGGAAAGTCAGCAATCACTTCACAACCCTTTTCTACACGTCTTGCGGCCCTGGTGGTCCACAGCTGAAGCCTGAGGACCCCTGGGTTTGTGGTTAGCACAACCAGACAAGGGATTTTGCCTTCTGCTGTCACCCCGGCAGGTAGCTGTGAATGATTGAATCATTAAAGTGAATAATTTGTTGCAATACAAGGTCAGCTTAAACACCTGCATCTTCACAATGGTGTTGCCTCCACCATCCCCCTTGCCCAGATCATACAGCTAAGGTGTGAGCCAGATCTTGGAAATGATCTGAGCTATAATCAATGCTTTTAGGGGGAGACAGAGAGAGTTAATTTGAATGGGGGCTATTTTGCCATCACCTAACACACAGTTGTGAAGAACAGGCAAGTTCCAGGCATTGGGAAAGGGCAGGAAGGAGTTTCTTATTTTGTTTCTATTTGCAAGCAGGGCCACCATGAAACCATACTCAAAACCAGGTATTTAAAAGGCTTGTTGTGAGGCTAACATAGTCATAGGATTGAGCATGAGAGGATCTCCAGGGTAGCAGCCCTGCCCCATTGATGGTGCTGGGATAACAGTGATGAGACCTGGGGGTCCTCATGTCCCATTCTGGAGATTGAGGGGGTCCTCATCACTCAGACTGGGTGTGATGAGGATGAGGGAGTCCTCATCACTCAAACTGGAGTGAATTAACTTGCATTTCTTATGGATTGAGATAAGGACATGGACAATTCCACAGAGCAGCCACCACTCAAGCAGACCACTGCCTCTGCCTGGTGGGAACCTGCTTGGGAGGCCATACTCAGAGACAGAGTGGATGGTGGTTATCTCAAGGTCACGCTTGCAGGAAGCAATGAGAACAGCATGAATATTGTGTGAGTGGGAGCTGCTGGCGAGGCTATCGGTGCTTCCCAGGTCAGGCAGGACACACAGGGAGTCACCCAGCCCCAGAATGAAGCAGGAAGAAATTAAGATGGCGCCAGAATTCCTGGTGAGAAGGTTCAAAGTCTGGCCAGAGCAACCAACCATTGTCAACAGAAGGAGACCCAAGCTGCAGCAGTGCCATTCTGGAGCTTGCTTCCTCTTAACACAGGCTCACCCCACTTACCCCTACACTCCTGTACCTTCAGCTGCCTAGGTTAGAACTTACTGTTCCATGTGAAAGAGCCCAAGGACAGGTATACAGCAAATGGTCCACAGGTGGATTTTTTGCCAACATTGTGCAGGATTGTCCCTGCCCTATAGAACCTGCCCTGTTGAGGCTGGAATTATAAAGGCCCATGGTATATTTTTGCTTAATGTTTATGCATTTCTTCATCTGAGAGTATCCTGGTCCATGGAGGAGCTCACAAGCAAACTGTAATAAAATCACCACCAGCAGCCTGGATCTTCTTGAGGGTGAAAACAAAGGATGATGTGGTTGCACAGCCATAAAATCAACAGTAGATTTCCAACAAAAGCCAGAGGACAATGACTTTGCTGGAGCACCAGCCCCCATCTTTAAGGGTTAAAGTAGAAAGCTGACAAATCCTTAATGTTTTAACAGCGCAGACATGTAACATACAATACAGGATGATTTGTTCTATTGATGTCTAAAAATGCTTAATGGAGAAACAGGCTGTTAAAGTACAGGATACTTTATAGGTTAGCTCTTCTCCATACTTCATCCTCAGGTATTTGCCAAGTTAGTAGAGGATCAGACTTCAAGTCACATTTAGGCTTCTTTAGAGCACTTTTTCCACTAAAAGCATAGCTAAAAGACATATTGATGAAAAAGAGCCATTTTTTCTTGTCACACATTTTATCTTCAGAACAGTTGCAAATCGGACATATCATTTTTTTCCTAATTGGGACAAAATAAAACAGCTTTTATATAGTTACACAATTGTCCACAGTCCTTCTCAATAATGGAAAAATGTGCTAAAAATGAAAAGCAGGTGGGTTTTCTGCACACCAAGTTTCTTCTTCTGCACTAGAAGAAATAGGCAATATCCCTGTTTTCCATTTGAAAAAGCAATAATCAGTGTGTCTTCTAAAAGAGTCCTGTGAGCTGGAGATCTGTTGGAAGTGGTTTTGGTGCCTGTGTTAGCCGTATGTGTCTACAGTTTCTTCTAACCAGACTGACAAAATTTTCCTACTTTCATACTGTACCACAGCAGCCTTGGCATCTCACCTTCCCTTTCCATTGCTGCTAACTTGGGAAGTTCAGCAGATTTCTTTGATGTTACTGTTGGCTTTGGAGTGTCAAAGCTGAAGGAGAAAACAGAGGACACCTTCAGATGGGGATGGAGGAGAAAAAGTGGAGTTTGTTGTTCAATTAAAAGACACTTGAGGAATGCAGAATGTAAGAGGAGGGGGAAAACACTCAATAAATAATCCCCGCTGCAGGACTTGGAGCCTGCATCTCCCTGGTATTTCACTGAGGATTTGCTTCATTACTTCTGAATGTCTTCATTAGCTCAGAAGCCCACTTAGTAGGAATATAGCTGTCAGTTTTGGCCCACTCTTGCAAGTACTACTTTTACACCCAGGTGGGTCCCAACCAAGCACACAGTCTCACCATTCTTTCAGACACGGGTTATCAGCAAGGCACACAAAAATGCAGGGTTAGAGGAGCAGCTTTCAGAAGAAATGTTGCTGATAAACCTGGAAATACTCCTGGACCTCCCGTGGCACAGGAACAGCCAGGAATAGCTAAGCCAAAGCAAAACCCTTGACCTGAACAACTGCAAATTTCAGACTCATTTAAAACCAAATCTCAGGCTGAACTCAGAGGCATGAGAACAGGATATAAAATTAGGCTGATATTAATGAGGCACCAAATGGGTCTGAGTTTAGTTCAGGGTCATTTTGGAACCTTCCTGGGTTTTCTGTGTTTGTTTTTTTGGGGGGAAGTGCTCTAAGTCAGTGAGAAGTACTCAGTGAACACCTTCAGCTCGTTCTCCACTCAGCAGCATAGCATCCCTCTTAGATAAACTAGTCTGCACCACCCATATTTACTATGTCAGCTAATGGAGGGATAAAAGCAGATGGGATGGTTCCATTTTGCTGTTTTTTCCTCCTACCTTTCTTCTTCATGGCCTGTCATCAATTCCTCCCCTATTCCTCTCCCCCATTAAAGCAAAACATCTGCTGCAGTTTTAAGATGCTTTGGGCTTTCACAGGCAGTTTCCAGCAAAGATAGCACTTGGAGGGGAGGGAAGCTGAGCGAAAGCCACAGCAGGTGAAGGGTTTTAATCCCCCTGTTACTGTAATAAGCTGCCATGACCACGGAGCCATCCACGGGAGGCAGCAGTAATGATTTCCAAACCAAAAAGAGAGCTCTGGCAGGCTGGACTGGGGCTTGGCCCCCATCCGTTAGAGCTCTGCAGAGCTCAGCTGGTGACTAGTCGCTGCGTCACTCCTTTCTGATTAAATTCCCATTAAGTTTAAAATAATAATACATACTTAGTGGAATAAGAAACTATGGAAGAAGAAAGAAAAAAAGCCTTTGTGGGTTTTTTTTTTGGCCAGCAGTGAATTAAGGGCCAGCCCTGAAGGAGCAGATGGGAAAAAAAATGGCTCTAAGGCCATGCTTTTCTTCTGTTAAAGTGTAGGGCTTATCCTTGTATTTGCTATGACCACAAAATCCAGATTCACCTGTGATCTAAGACCCTTTATGTGATTACAATAAAAAATGCTGGACAACGTACATAAATTATTATGTGCAAACTATAAAGTACAGAAGCGCCCAAGTCTTTCAGCAGACAATCCCTCAAAGGGGTTGATCAAAACAACCTGCACGTTTCTGTCCAAGATCTTAGGTCTGACATTCTATTCTCCCAGCTACCTGACCCTTTTTTTCATTATCTGTCTGCTCACCACCCTGTGCAGGAGCCAAGCAGACAGAGCAGAAGGGCCCACCAGGTATTTTGGCATCCTCAGTCAGACCCGCTCTGAAGGATAAGACAGAAATAGGGTCATGCCACTGCATCCCCGGCCAGGGAGGTACCATTGCCTTTACCACCAAGATTTGCCCATAAACTCAAGGACCAGTAGTTAGTACAGCAAAATATTAATATTTATACTACACTTACACTAGATGTAAAAATACATCTCAGCTTAATGTTTCTTCTCCTTTAGTTCTTATAGTCCACTGATCACTGGAGAGAGAATACTGGTTTGTGTCTAGCCCAATGATCATATCTTACTTGTTTTAGCAGTGAATTGGAGAAACAATGTTAGAAAATTTCATTAGTGAAACAATCTGAAACTTTTGGCTAAATATGAGATAAGTACTTTTGCTTCATTTGGGGGCTATATAATCTTTTTGGATAACCTTTTTCTTTGGTTCAAGTTACTTTTTGAAACTGAAGCACTACGAAAAGCAGATCTGAAACATGTGGATATTCAGAAAACAACAAAATGGAACATTGCAGCCTTTCCATGGCCAAGCTTTGCCTTTAAGAATCACTGATAAAAAAGTAGGGAAATTTTCCAGGGCCAGCATTCCCTCTTTTCACAGAAACTGTTCACCACATTTGAGTTCATTTACAGTCCTTCTCTTCCCAAAGCCTCATTTTGAGGGATGAACTTATGTTAGAAATCCCCTCCATCAACCTCTGCATTTATAACTACCCCAGATGGGGAAAAGATGTGGCTGAGCCACTTAAGTCTGCCCCACTAACCCTCCATGAAGCAACACCTCATCCAGACCCCCCTACATCTTACCTGGTGGGTAGCCATGTGAAGTACATCATAGTCCTGGGGGAAAGTGGAGGAGCTGCTGAAATTGCAGAGGTCATATGAATAGTAACAAGATGTCCCAATAACAACACCAGGCTACCTGATGCTCTAATCCAAGCTGTGTAAATAAGCTGTGGAAGTGTGAACACTCTGGCAAATATCCACTTTTGCTTGTGGTTGCTAATTCGGCTTGCCTATTCAAAGCTAATTCACATCAAAGTCAGGTTACCTGGGAAAGGCTTAAATAAAAGAAAAAGAAAAGGCTGCAAATCATCTGGAGATCAGGTTGAATTCCTTAGGACCACAAGGTTGGGGCCAAAGACAGGAATGCAGCGTGTAATGGCCTTGCTTATCACCCCAGTGTTGTATCCAGTGTTATTAATGGCCTCTGGTGTGCAGTGACAGTAACACCGGCTTGAGAAACTACCTAATAAAAAGAAGATGCCTGCTCCAGGCAGTGCAACCAGATCACCTGTAGGCATCATGGTCTCATTCCTGCCTTCCAAAAACATGATGCTGTTCATCTGCCGTTTCACCATATGTTTCCCCATTGATATGACTAGAAGGACACTAACAGCTCCCATGACAATTTAGCTCAGATTATTAAGGTATTAGAGAGTAAAGGAAAGTTCCTTAAAGTCCTGGGAAACTCTACCTGGCACACACCAAGAAGCTGATAGCACCACTCTCTGCAACACGCTGGCAGGGGGTAGAAGGAGCTGAGCTATTTATCTTTTGTAATCTAGCTGGAATTAAGTGACAGTGATGGAGTACTTTGTAATGGACTTCCTGAATCCTCATACAAATGAAGGAAGTGACCACCCTTGACCAGATTTCTGCTCATGCTGCCTGTTTCCCTGCCTGCATTACACACTTTTCCCTTCTGCAATCAGCTCTAACCCCGCTTTAGCAGGGTTTATGAACTAATACTCAGCCAGCCTGAGAGAACGGCAGTCTGGAAGGGCCAGGGAACTCCCTGGAGAGTGGTTCACAGGTTATCATCAAGCTGAATTTCTCAGTGTAAAAAGGTGTCCAATGTACCACGAAGGCTGGCCCCAAGTCCACGTTACCTGAGGAAATCTGGCCAGTTGTGTCCCAAAGGCCTGGATTTTCCTGGGCACACCAAGAAATGTCCTTGGGCTGTTTTGATGACATGGACAGTGTCTGGCATTCCTGGTCCCTCCTCAGCAGCAGAGACATGTTCCACAGAGCCAGCAGCTGCACAGGAGGCACTGGAGCCTTTCAAGTCTTGCAAGTCTTCCCAGCTGTGCTGGGAACAGGGTGGCTTTATTTTTGGAAAACGTCAGTTGAGTTCTATTGTCCCAGCGTATCCATGTTACAAAACCATGTTGGGAACCCATCCCTGCCTCATGACGGACTTGTGTAAGCCTCCAGCAGCATCGGTGTTGAAAGGGGACCATGACCTTCCCTTTGTGGAGCAGTGTTGTATTGCCAGCTGAGAGCTAGCAGACAAGACCCAGCAAGCTTATGAGCTCCCACCCAACAAGCTGGCCATGAACATACCCCAAAGGCTCATGTTGAAGAGACAGTGTGAAACAAAAAAGAGACCACAGACTGTGGCCCATGGGAGCTTCAAACCACGCCAAAGGCAAGAGCCAATGGACACTATAGCCATAGAAGGGAATCTTCAGAGGCAATTCCCAGCACCCCTACCTTGGTTTCAAGCACTGGCTTTAGAAATGGAATCAGTCTGGCAGCCTGTGTGGGCTCTGCCTCTGGCACTGGGGCTGTCAGGAGGAGGGAACTGCAGGAAAGATGAAGCTCAGAGAAATCCCTTTGCTAATCTGGCCCTGGGAATCTCGCAAGCACAGGGACAAAGACCCATGCTGCAATGAGGTGGCAGCAGAGGTGACCTCATGAGGACATCAAGCAGCATAGTGAGATTTCTCACTGGCCAACCCAGCCCCTGTTAATATCTCCAACAAGAACAATATCTGGCCCATCACATCTCAGCTCAGGTATGGGCTTTGATTCTTACCTTTTCCAACTCCCAGGCACTCTGAGCAGCAGGGAATGTGAGAGGTACCCCCCTTGACACCGGTCCGGATTTGGCCACTTGGCCCTGACATGTTTTTAAACAAAAATCACATTACCAGTGTTCTTTTGTTTCCCTCCTGCATCCTGGAGCCCATCACTCAGCAAAGAGCCACCTCTGATCTTCACAGATGTGGATTCACTCACGCCGCAGGGGAGGGTCAGAATCAGGCACTCGGGTTTGTGCTACCCGATAGTCCCTTGCTATCTTTTTCCCTTTTTCATCTTCTTTCAGGTTTCCTTCAGCTGATTAAACCCCCACTTTCTTGTTGCCTGAATCAGAAAGTTCTAAAGCTTTAGCAAAGGTTTCAGTCCCCAGTGCAGTGTTCTTTTGTCACTTACTTGTCTAAACAACACAGGAAAAGCTCCCGCATTGCAAGCCAGGCTCTCCATGGAACGTGTAGAACAGGAGAGGTGCGAATGGAAACCTTGGTGGCATTAGGTGTTGTTTTTCTAAACATTCCCCATCAGTAACCACGCAGTCTCTCAGCACTGCACGGTCCCACCGAGGTCTTTAAATCTTATTTCTAGGATTTCTCTAAAGCAGGGGCCTCAAGCTTTTAAACACAAAGGGAGCTGGGGAATGGTTTCTTTAGCGAGAGATTTGAGCAAATCAGTGCTTTTTGTCTCACTTTTTTTTAATGGACATCTGCTGGGGTTTGTATTTTTTAAGTCATGGGGGTGAAGGGGGTTGAGGGGAAAAGAGAGGTTTGCAGACGGGGTGAGCACAACTTATACTGGAAAAAATCCCGGATGCTATAAATGGGAGCCCCCTAACAGTGCAGCTCATCTGAAGCAAAATGAAAATATCAGGCATCCAAGAAACATATGTGCAGATGGCTTAAAGCCCAGTCTCCTTACCAGGGCTCTGCATTAAATAAAATGCACCGGGTCATGTTGCTATAGATATAAGAGATTACTAGGTGCAATGTGTGCTCCTCTGCAAAACTGCAGGTTTTTAAACAATTGGAAACACAGACCTTGTTTATGGATCAAGCAAATGGCTTCAGTCAAGCAGAACAGCCCCTTTTTGTGCTAGGGCTGGGGTCAGGAGGCTCATACTCTGTGAGATTTCATTGCAGACACTGCTCAGAAGGAGAGCAGTCTCAACATCGACATGAGAAGCAGCGTCCAAGAGGGCTATTGACTATGACCTGTATTTTTGAAGGATGATATGAATCAATCCAGAGCCTTGGCAAGACCTCGCAGTTGGGGCTTGTGCTTTCAGCCAATGTCAATTATGTCATTACTGAGCCTGCAGAAGCTATTACTAATGTTACTTTTACAGTTCACTGCCGAGCAGAGAAAAGAGTTTTTCACACTGTTGTCGTTTTGTTGGAGCAAGACTATACGAATCGCAGATGGCTTCCTTGCCAGATGTAGCCTCGCAGGACGGCAGTTTGGGGTTTACAAGAGGTTTAATGAAAACTTGGCCTTTTCCCAACTTTTGGCAAATACTCTTGGGCTGTCAACTCACGCAAGCAAGTCAGAATCCTAAAAACGTCTAATGACTTGTTCTCACCGAATGAGGAGGTGAAAAGTTTTACCTGAGAAACAAAACCCAAATGAGCAAACCAATACTCTATCGCACCAGGCCTGAGCTCATGATCGCTGCGGTTATTGAAAGCTCTCACTGCATGCTGGATCTGCTCCCAAGTCTTTGCTATTGCCCTTGAGGGGTCAGACGTATTTCTGCTGACATGGAACATTGACGATGAGCAGGGAGAAGATGTGACATCCAGGTGTGTTGAAAATCACATCATCCTTACTTTGATATCTACTGCTCTTCTTTTTCAGCTATGACTTGGCTGCTTTGCCCTGGGCTGAGAGTTCATCTGCTGGCCTTTCTGCTTTGGTTTTTTCTTCCTTGATGATATAAGCAGTTCATTAAAATGGTACTAAAAGAGATTCTCAGGTGTGTGACTTCAGATGTAGGACATGTCCTGTTCTCAGCATTCCCAAACGGCACATGTATAACCAGCATCTCCAGCTGCAAGCTAGAAACTCTTCACATTATTTCAGTTTTCAGATATACCATTTCCTTTTCTCCATGAATTTGTGCTCTGGGAGATTTGGCACAGAACAGTGTCATTTTAAGCATAGCTCTTCTTAGTTGATCAGTGTCCCCATTTCCCATTCCCAGCACCCTGGACGGATATTCATCCTGGTCCAAACTGTCAAATGGAGTCAGCTGTAATGATTTGGCAGTGAAATTTCTTCAGTTATGGTTTGGATAAGAAATGAGTTCCTATGCCCCGGTAGCCTCAAATGCTGCCTCATGGGTGCAATGTGTGCACCAGTGGGATGGAGCACAACAGTGCATGTCCATAGAAAATATCCATTTGAGCTGTTCAAAAAATCAACTCCAACAAACAAACCCCGAAACATTATTCACACCATGTCTCAAGGCAATGAGCCTGTCTCATCTGGGGGTCTTTAGCAGTCTCCCATAACCAACTGCCTCTGCCTTAACTTTTCTGCTTGTCTTTAAATACCTTCATCCTGAATCTAACTTGAATGGCACATTTTTTATCACTGTTGGTGCACAAACCATATGATTGAATTCTCTGGAGGAAGGAGGAAGTAGTGCTTTACATCCATGTGGCAAAGGGATTAATAAAATGGCTGGACCTGTGTAGTCATGGAAATGTCATACTTTTGTCACTAACTGAGGTCTGGACACAAGTTCAGTATCTAACCCTCCTTAGCACTCCTGTGGATCCCTTTTCTTCAGAATCACTCTTAAACAGGGTTATTCTGACTCTTTTTGTGTGAAGTGCTCAGAAACATTACAGAAATGAAGTTAATTTTCAAAGGTGCAGATTGAGTCAACATCCCTGAAACAAAGCACACCATGCACCACGGTCTCCCTCATTTTACTTTGGAGGTTGCATGATGGAGTTGCAGATCACATTAAGGAAGATCTAACGGACTGTAAATCTCCCTCCCTCTCCCCCCACCCGAAGATAAACTGCAAGTTTCAGGCTGTTTTAAGTGAGAGTTTTAATTATCTTGAGTTTTATAGGAGGACTTTGGATAAGATCAGAAGAAATCAAGTGGTTTGTGATGAGTAGTCTTTAAAAAGTGACATGTTTTTTCACAGGACACTGGCTTGCTGGCCTGGGAGGGCTATTGCTAATGAAAGATCACAAAACTGCGTAATACTTCTTACTCTATGCAACAAAAAAGTCTGAGTATAACAATATCCTTAATAATAATCATCCCTACGATATGTTCAGGTTGAAATTATATTTCTTTCCTTGGATAACTGTTTTTTTTCTCTCCAGTTAAATCTTTTCATTATTGACACAATTATTCCCACAATGTGTAACCCCTCAATCTCTGTTCTGCAAATGTTTCTCTGTAGACGGCTCAGAGATCTGGTCTTACTGAGTTTGCTTAGGGCTGAGCTCACAGCCAAGTGCTAGGACTCTGAAGAAGTGACCATGAAGCTCAGACATGTGGGAAAGGAAGTCTTAATTCTTTTTATCCTGTAAACTTTAAATGTGGGCCTTCAGCTAAGGCAGTGAGGGCAGATTTCATCTCACTATGCCCAAACTACACCTGTAGTCCATGAAGAGAGGATGAAATCTCTAGAGGTGCCTGTGGACATCTACAATCTGTACCATGGAGGTGCCAGTGCCTCTTCATTGATTAAAATGGGAGGCAGTTCATATGGGTAGCTATGAGTAGGTGAGGTGATTCCTATCCCTATAACAAATTCTGCTTTCTTCCTTCCTTCCATAAAACAGAAATTAATCTATATCCACCCGACAGAGCTGCTCTAAGGTCCCAGACCTTACAGAGAGGGAAGTGCTTAAATGAGCCAGCAAAGCGGTCGTGGTAAATACCTACATTCAAGAGTGCATCGCTGGTAATGTATAACATTCCCTAGTAAAATCACAGAGTTATTAATTTTTCTGCCTTATATACCTCTGGAATGGTAAAAGCAAGAGGAGAAATCTAGCCCAGTGATCCATCATCTCAGTCTTTGAAATAAAGCCAACTTCAGTGAAATCTGAGTGAGCCCTTAGAAACACAAGAAGCACTAAAGCAACAAGTGCATTTCACTGAGCAATGATACCATCCTGTATTCGTTTCTAGAGCGGAAGCTGTTTATCGGATATGCAGGGGAGAAGAAAGAAGCAGAAAAGCACACACATATATTTAAATATTCAAAGCTGCCCCAGGAAAGAACTTAAAATCTGAGGTCATTTCCTCGATGAGCTTAAAACGTTATTTGTCATCCACGCTGAACCAGGAGAAAAAGGGAAATAAAAGGATAGGAAAACTCTGTTGCACCCTTGCCATTTGTGGTTTGAAGGAGAAGGTGCTTAGTTACAATGGCCAGCAGCCAGCTGAGGGTGCCCTTTGATCTGCTCCTGGCTGGCTCTGAGCACCAAAGTGGCAAAATTCATGGAGGGGAACAGAGAGACTTGGCAAAGCCATGGTTCCACCTGGGACTGGTTTACATTTCCTTACCATCACAGGCATTTGTCAAAGCCTCTAGCCAAGTGGCCTCAAAGAAATGAACTTTGCTGTGCTCTGCCTGATCTATGCTGTTTATATTTGGAGGGAAGTATTAAATTCACCCCAGAGAAGGCAGAAAGAGCAGATCCAGCTGACACCTCCAGGAGACTGCCTAAGCTGCTTTAGCAGTACATTAAGTGGTATCTTACTGGGTTTGGGCTTTATTTAACAGATTCCCCTGCTTATCAGTGCAAAGTGGGTGTAATAAGGTGTCATTATATAGTGTAAATAAGTGGAAAGTGCAAAAGTGCCCTTTGTGATTGTGATCATTATCCCAGTGTTGATCAGGAAGGGCGCAGCTGCCAGGATTTAAACTGGGGACCAGTCTGCAAGCAGACAAGGATCTACCCTCTCCATGGAAACAAGAAGCATTTAGGTTGAAGACCTCTAAGATTATCAACCATAAACCCAGCACTTCCAAGCCTACCATTAAACCATGTCCCTAAGTGCCACATCTACTTGTCTTTTGAATACCTCCAGGTATGGTGACTCCACCTTGGGCAGCCTGTTCCAATGCTTGACAATCCTTTTGGTGAAGAAATGTCTCCTAATCCCCAATTTAATCTTTCCTGGAGCAATCTGAGGCAATTTCCTCTTGTCCTGTCACTTGTTACTTGGGAGAAGAGACTGACCCCCATCTCAATTCCTCCTCCATTCAGGTAGTTGTAGAGAGTTTGAGCCTCCTAATCTCCAGGCTAGCCCTCTCCCCAGGTCCCTCAGCCATTCCTCAATCAGACCTATGCTCCAGGCCCTTCACTAGTTTGGCTGCCCTTCTTTGGAATGGAATAATCATCTCCCTGGCCCTGCTAGCCATGCTATTGTTGATACAGGTCAGGATGCTCTTGGCCACCTGAGCACAAGCTGGCTCACATTCAGCATCTGTTTTCCAGCACCCTCAGGTCCTTTTCTGTTAGCAGCATTCCAGCCACTTTTCCCCCAGCCTGGAACACTGCATGGAATTTTTGTGATCCAAGTGCAGGACCCAGCACTGAACCTTGTTGAACCTCCTACAACTGGCCCATTGATCCAGCCTGTCCAGATCCCTCTGTAGAGCTTTTGATCCCTCAAGCACATCAATACTCCCACCCACCCTGGTGTCATCTGCACACTCACTGAGGGTGCACTTGATTCCTTTGTCCAGGTCAATGATTATTAAAGAGAACTGGTCCTGGGCCTTGAGGAACATCACTTGTAACTGGCCACCAACTCCATTCACCACCACTCTTTGGGCTCAGTCATCCAGCCAGTGTTTTACCCAGCAGAGACTATGCCCGTTCAGGCCATGAGCAGCCAGGGTCTCCAGGAGAATGCTGCGGGAAATGGTGTCAAAGGCTTTACTAAAGTCTAGGTAAACAACATCCACAGCTTCCATGATTTGTGTTTTCTTCTTCTCATGCTGAAATCCCTGGAGGAGCTGTGGAATGTAGAACAGCAGCATGTAAGCAACTAGTGCAGGCATCTGTAGCATGTTCAGCTCTGGTCCTGTTTCATATATTAGCATGGGTGCAGCTAAGATGCTCTGGAGATGATGAAGCCATAGAAGAGGCATCTTCTTCCCAGCACCCATCCTTTCTAGAGTGTCTCCCTGGAAGCCTTTTGCTTCTATTTGAGTTGGCCCTGAGCAAGATGATGAGACTTGCTCTGCAATGAGCTTGTGGTCTGCCTAGAAGCACTGAACTGGCCTTTGGTCTGCAGCTGCTCTTTAGCCTCTGGATTGCACAGCTCCAAACATATTATTGGTTCCCTGTTATCAAGGCCTCTGATTCAGGGCTCAGGAAAACATTGCCATTCCAGTCTGTGGAAGCTGTACATTTTTTCCCCAGCATATTTGACATGAGCCACACCAGTCTTGTAAAAGATTAGAACAACTAAGAAAAGACAAGAGTGCTGGTTTTTGCATATTTGCCTATTAGAAAAGCTGCATTCCAGCATCCTGTGGCTCTGCTGAGGGAAGCTTTGGTGTTTCTTCTTACTCTGTAAAAGAAAATTATAATGATGATAATAACCAGCATTTAAAGTATTTCTCTTTGCTGAAACTTGGACCAAGGACCAAAAGATGCTGCACACAAGATGATGTGAGGAGCAACAAATGGCATCCTTCCCCTTCTTGTGCTGCAGGAGAGCCCAACACATGCTGCAGTTCAGCAGCACAGCTGAATGAATACGCTGGCATCATGCTTCCCAGGAATTTGGAGCCGTCTCTTGTCAGCAGTGATCTGAATGAATACGTCACAGCCTCATGTTAGGTGACACAGCATGTTACTGTTTTTGACAGCCTCACCATACCCTAAGCAAGAGCTGCCCTGCCAGGGAAGCACTGCTGGCCTTTCCTGCACTGCTGGTGCTGCACAGACAGAGGCTCCCCTTGCTAAAATACAGCAGAGGTGGTTTTGAGTGGCTCCACAGCCTTTCCACACCATGGGAATAGCTCACAGACATCGGTCCTTGCTGGCAAGTGAGCTGAGAGTGAGCAGTTCTTGTTTGTCTGACTGCCGTGTGCACCAGATGGGGAAACAGCAGGGAAGCACTGGCCAGCAAGTGGTCTATAGCATGTCAGCACCAGGAGGTCTGCAGACGATGTTGTAAACCAATAAATGCTGCCAGTTTAATACTGGCAGTGAGATTAACTGACTGCATAAAGCCATAAGGATGTGAATATTCCCTGTGTGCTCCCCAAGTTCATTTTAGTTCTAATATGCAGGGGGAAAAAAGAAATAATTTCTTTAAAGGGTTATTAATCCATTTTAGGGCCAGAAGGACCCTCCAGTGCAGCCACCTGCCTTACACGAACCATCCAGCTTCACTCAGCAGCATCGGCATCATTCCATAACTGCTAGTAGAGCAAGCGTCTCATTTTCATCAAATGTGGAAAAGATTTACTTCTACTGGCTTTTCCCCTGCTCTAAAATATCATGCCTAATGCTTTTGTGTGTGTGTATTACAATTTTAACATAACAAAGTGGAATTGCTCAGTAGGGCAAACTTCATCACTAACCACAAACACAAGCCTGGCTGCAGGAAGCAGTGAGATGTGAGGCATTATCAGGTTGTTACTGTGAAAAGCAAGAAATGGTGAGGAAAAGTCTGTTTCCCACTCCATCTGAGTGTGCCAGTCTCTGGTCAACCTTCCCCAGAGCATGAAGATCAGCAATGCCCAGCCAGCTATTTGAGTATAAAGAGATAAGGGTGGAGGGGGAATTTTCCACAGCTCATCACTAGTGCTGATTGCATTGCCATAATCAAAACCTGCTGAGGCATCTATCGATGTTCAAAGCCAAATGAAGATTGATTGTGGCAGGCATGATGGGGTCATGAAGTAGACTTGTCACGACAGACGAGCGTATGTTTGTGTATCTGAATGGTATGCTGCCTTTTGCATGCTGCCTTGCAGCCTTCTCTGCACCCCAAGGAAGGTGTTAGAGTCACTCAGGGTGTGATGTACCCTAAGGAATCCCTGTGTTGCACCCTGTGCTGCTTCTAAAGGACACAAGGACTCAGCTCACCCAACTCTTGCCCAGCACTGTGGCAAGATGCTTTGCCAGTAACATCCATAGGGGAAGCATACTCTGAAGATGACAAAGCCTGCTCAGTAGCTTCCACTTAACATTTCCCTTTGCCTCCCTTGATTACCATGTTGTTATTAACATTTTTCCTTTCTTGGCAACCTCTTTGCTTCTGCAAAAGGGCAAGAGGCTAAATCAGCTGTTTATTTCTCCAGCAGCCTTTCACTCAAAGTAAGTGACACTCAGTGCAACACGTCTCATTCCCTGCCCTGGAGCTGAATGGGTTTGTCACAGTCCAAAGGAAGCAATTTTAGTTGCCATCTTAAATTAAGACTTGCAGCCTGGTAAATGGAGGAGGAGGAGTGCATGGCTTTCTCCATCACTCGGAACACAGAGCCCAAGGGAACAAACAGGACATCCAAGAGACCAATATCTGCCTCCAGATTTACCCTGTGCCTCTTCTTTCTTTCTTTTCACCCTTAGCACCCTTTCTCACCAGATATTGAACCCTAGCACCACACAGACACATGCTTCCTTGACCCCAGCAGATCTTTAGCGAGGCAATGCTTTTGCAGGCAGTTTTGCCCCCCCCATTTATTCTTCCTGAGAGCTGGATGCAAACTTGATGTTTTAAGCTAACTTTAAGTTTTCCTCTTGTTCTTTCTGTGAGGACAAGTTCCCTGATTATCCTTCATTGAGCCAGTCTTCAGCCAGCCCATGGCTATGCCTCTCCTTCTCTCACTGAGCCCTATGGTGCTTTACTGTGCCTGAGACATGCAACATAGCCCATGCTTTGGTTTGACTTTTCTGTCAATAACCTTGCCAGGCTGGCTCTGGGATTTGTCAAGAGAAAACCACTTTCTTCATACACAGCTTAGTACTCTGCTTGGACCATTCGTGGTTCATTTCAGCCTGACATTCCATGCACTGTGAGAAACCCAGATGGCCTCTAGTGGAATTAGATAACCCTTTAATGGTGGTATGGACAGAAGTGCAATGGGATCAGGGTGAAAAATGTCAAAAGTCAATTTAAACAATAAAACCAACTGCCTTGAACCAAAACAGAACTTGTCTGTACAATAACAGAAGGTTCATCCAGGTTAGGTGTGGTAGAGGATGGAGCACCACACTCTTCCTCAACTTATCGAGATGATTTTATGCATTCTTCACAAAAGGCCTTGGACCCAGTCAGTGCTGCCAAGAGGAGAGATTCTCCAGACTAAATCAGATTTCAGAAAAACACAACAACCTTGCTTCCCAGATACCAGTACTGCAGAAATGATGCTGTGTGCATTTTTCAAGGCAGAAGGCAGCAGCCTGGAGTTCAGTTACATTGTCTGGGTGATTAATGTGTTATTTAGGGAGCAGACAGGAGCAAGGAGCCTGAGAGAGGTCTCCTCCTCTCTGTGCCTGCTTTCTAGTGCTGCAAAACACAAGGAGAAAAAGGGCAAGTTCAGCTTGTGTGGACGTTGTGTGATTTCTGACTATCTAAGGAGCACTTGAGGTACACCACGTTCATGATAGGAATGACCCAAACAGTGATTTGTGCATGCTCATGTTAGCTGCTTCATGGACTCAGTTTATCAGAGTAAGCATTCCAACAACAAGCAAAACAATGCAAACAAGACCCCCAAAGAAACCACAAAAATAGAGAAGGTATGTCTGGTTTATCCTTATAGATGCACAAGAAGCAGGATCCAAAGTGGTGCAGGTTTTGTACCATAGACATCAAATTTCCATCCCTATCTCCTCCCCTTTGTATGACAGAGGTGGCAGAAAAGAGAAGGAAATTTATCCCAAATGTGAGTGTCTTTTTGATGATAGAGACCCAGATTTGGGGTTGCAGGGGAGAGTCTTGTGCACTCCATAGGTGGGTGCCCTGGATGATGGTGGGCGCAGGAGAGAGCTTGGTGATTCAGGTCCACATCCAGCACTGGGGATGGAAAGACCATGTGAGGAGTCTCTACTGCTCATTTTCCCCTGGGTACCAGATGTAATATATACTATCTACACCAGCCCTCAGTACTGTCAGCCTCTGATTCCTAAGCGGGAAGTAGGGACCTCTGGGTGTCCTTTGGGAGATGTTCTCCCTGGAAATCAGTGTCATGGTCTCAGACATGCAACCCTAGTATGTGTGTTTTAGAAAGCATAGTTATTAACACACAGTTTGCCCTCACTTCATCCACCTTCCTCTCCCCTCAAAGAGTACAGCACAGTGTATGCATTTGGTGTATGCTGAAATGTATAAATAAACCACCGTTTTGCTGGCTCAGCCCTCTGTTGGCAACCTCCTTGTACTTTGTCACTGGAGGCCACAACTCCACTCAAAGTGACTATTTTGTCTTGGCAGAACTTGTTTGCTTATTCACTCATTCCTCAGCTCTGGTGTTTGGTGCCAATGCACAACAAGAGCTCCTCAATTGCCCTTGGCTTCCTCTCTGCAAATGAGCACTGACTGTGGGGCAGTCCATGCCCTAGAAAAGGAAAGGGACAAAATGCTGCTTGTCAGCACCCAAGAAAAGAGAGATGATATACTCTGTCAAGTCCTATTCAACTATGGCCCATAGGAAGAACTCTAAGGGGTGTTTATAGCTCCTACTATTGGCTTTCACATGGGCTTTAAGATACCCTTACACAGTAATAGAGATAAATATTTGTTGGCCCTAATGAGGAGAAGCATTTCACGGGACAGGCCAGACTAGTGACATTTTTGTGTTCAGAAACTGAACGAGCTGATCCCTTCTCTGCTCAGAATTGCTTTTTCCCATCCTAACTCTACATCAGGTATATCGGGTTGATCTTTTTCAGTGCTGCATTGTTTTTAAAGTGCAAAGTGTCTGCAAATGGAAAAGAAAGAAGTCAAAGGTATATGGCTGCCTCCTAGACAAGGGCAACAGGCTCTCCATCACTAGAAGAGGGCTGCTTTGGGCACAGCCTCAGGATCCTTAAACACGAGGTCTCTGTATTTAAAGAGGGAGGTTGAAATTTGGGAAGCAGACTGGCAATTTCAGATGTATAGGCATGGAAAGTCTCATTCCCTGAGGATAGTGCTCTCAAAAGAAGTCATTCTGATGCCAAGCTGGACATTGCTCTGGAAAGCATCAAAAACGTTGCGTGACATTTCAGAGTGATGTCCAAAACATTTGTATTTTGTAAACAGGAAGTCACATTGTCTGAAGAGGATATTTTTCCCCTTCAATAGCTGCATGCAGCCTTTTTACATAACCCCTCTTTACAGTATTTCGGGACTGAAAAGTTCATTTCCCTCTCATAAGCACATAGGAGAATGCAGCTGCCACCCAGACATCCTTTAAATGGGACCACATGTAAGCCACTTAGTCTCCAAAAATGAAAGCAAAACACAGTGCTGTCATCACTGCGCGGCACCGTCAATCAGAGTCGTTCATAATATGCTGCACCATGTATGTCTCATACCATGTTCATTATAAGCTTAGGCTAATGCATAGTAATAAAGCAGAACATTACAAATGTCAGAAACTCTGGATTAGTAAGTGAGAGATAAGTGGAAACAAAGAAGCCCAGATCCAGTCTCTCTTCTGGCCATAAATGCTGGTGAATACAAATTATTCTAATACTTAACTGAGGTGCTTCACCCTGACACTCTCTGTGCTGTGTGCCACCTCCTGAAAAGCAGCTTATGGGCATTTTTATTCCTGTTACTCCCCTGAACAATCCCATCATGTGAAGCAGATAGGCCACAATGGGATGTTCTGTGAGGACCAAGTGGACAGGGAGTGTCCACAGTCAGGCCTGGGGCTTCAGGCTGCTAAAAATAGTTCTTCCAGGACAAATCCCCGGATCTTAAAACTGCTGCAAGTTGTAAAAGCAATATAGTCTGTATAGCAGATTGGAAAAAAGATGGCATCAAGACTCTTCTCTTGTTTAGAGGCATGGAAGACTGAGAAGAAAAAAGGATGTGTCCTCCAACAGGTAGAAAGAACACAAAGCAGTCAAGTGTAGATGCATAAGGGGCAGATAAATGTAAAAGTTATTCATAATTGCACCTTCCCCTCGTTTGCTTAAAGCCTGTCTCATAAGATATAAGGCTTCTTAAAGGCCAAATATTAAAAGCCATTATATTTTCCAGCATAATATCATTGCTAGGATACAGGACTTCGAGAGCGCAAATGATGGGATCATGCTGTATTGGGAGAGATGCAGAGCGCAGGAGGAAGAGGAGTCCAGCTGAATGCTTGGTGCAGTGGAAAGAAATATGCAAGGAAGGAGAAAGACCCTGAGAAAAACCCAGCTCAGTTCATATCATGGCAGATCTATTGGAAGCATTTTAAAAACAATTGTTATGAAATTAGGAAAATAATTTGGTCATTTGTGTAAAATCCTTTCAATACCTCAACATCATCTGTAGAGCACTTAGAAGAGAGGAGAGAGCTCATTAAGAAACAAGGTAAGAGGGGCCAAGCCTCTCAGACGGGGCTGGTGGGTGGGTTGGTTTCTTCATGGGAAGGCATTTCCACTCCTTTCAACAAGTGCTGGGTATAAAAGTAGTCAGAGTCTTAAACAAACCAGCTGGCACAGGCTTAAAATTTTGTTGTTGTTCATATGCATCCAAGTATAAAACAAGGACTGTATAAGCTGAATAAACAAACAGACTCACTAGGCTCTGGTGAGGAGGTCTGTGTCATTTAATTCACACTTTTTACCATATACTCCAGGGTCTTTTGCCAGACTGGGAATAAATGGCATCTGGTTCTTTAACACAGGCTTGATATCCTCTCTCTTACAAAGATGTTTCTCTCCTGGCTTCTGGGCTTAAAAAACATAAGAGAGAAGAAAATCTCATAAAGTATCTATCTTGAATGTATCAGAAACCTTTTGGCCTGATTCTGAATGTGTTTATTCCCTTTTCCTGCAACCATGACAGGGTGAAGAATCTGATGCTCTTGGTTTCATTTACGTTCAACAAAAAAGTACTGAGATATTTGCTATATGCTTGCTGAACCTCAACAGAAGTAATTTAACTTAATCAGCTGCTTTTAAGCATGCAATACTTCCATTATTAAACACCAAGCACATTACAATGGGAGGTTTTAACGAAAGTGATTTTAGAGCAGGAAAAGTGCCGTTTGCAAGAAGAAGAAAACCACCCATTTCAAAAGTCAATTTGTTTGACAGTCGCACAGAATTCACACCAATTTACCACAATCTGACTTCGCTTAAGTTCCTCTGTGTTCCACTGAGAAAGGCCCATCAGCCCCAGCCAGCTGCCTTTGTGGAAACTGTTGGGCTCTATTCTTTCAACAAACCCATTTTATTATTTCATAAGGGTGTTTCAAATGGAAGAATGATTTGGCTCTTGCTGCAGCTGTCCAATTCCCCCCACTGCCTGCAGTGGACAGCCAGGATTATGAGAATGGTTTTGCTCATTAAATCTGATCCTACAAATATTCATAATTTTGGGGGAAAAAAACCTTAAAGAAGGTTGCAAATGATCTTATGTGCCCTTATGTGCCATGGCATCAGGTCACAGCAAAGTGGTTTGGATTGAGACTGAGATGCAAATGCCTGAAGACCACGATCAGGGCTTTGATCGTCTTCCCTTGCTTCCTCCTGAAGCCAGCAAGATTCCTCAGAATACATAACAGGGATAAGGAAAGGGGAGATGGGTGAATGCTACTGCTTGGTAGTGCTGTATTGCAGCAGTAAATGTGCAGCAGCACTTGGGGCAAGAGGGAGAAACTGTGGGCACATTGATCACCCACATCAAAGCAGAGGTGGCAGTTTGGACTCAGGCTGGTTTTCTGTAGAGTATGGAAGGCACATCACTGGAAAATGTGGCATGCTTCTGGGTCCCCACAAAACCTTTCCCATGTTATTAATTTTGGAATCCCCTTATGATGCTTTCATTAAATGATGCTTCTCTTAAAATGCCCTTTAAGCATTTTTCACACTGGGGGTTATGCATGGCATATGCACAGCTCTTGGTGGCATTTCAGGTGCAATGGTTTGGACTCCTACAGCTTCTGGCAGGGAAGGGAGAAGAGCAAAACCAGAGAGAGAGAAGCTTTAACTCCCTTGCATGTGAACGATCAGGTGAAGGCAGATGTTTGTGATCCAATCCTGCTTATATTGAAATAAATAGCAGGTTTGCCATTAATGTCTGTAGGAGTAGGCTTAGGCTCGGACTGCGATGCAGACATGGAATTAGAGCAGTGCCTGACTGCATCAATTAGGGGGTGGTTAATGGAAAGGCGAATCGCCAGCTGTGCAGGAGATCATTTAGTGGTGGAGCAATGTGGGTTCGTGCCTTCTGTTATTGGACTGCTCTCATCCCACGTTCAGTCCTTGGCCGTGCTCCTGGCCTCCCAAAAATGCTTGTCTCCCCTGTAAGAAGACAGCATGCAAAACACATTCCTGGCAAATACATCGAGGCTGGCTTAATACAGCAGCATGAGTGGGGGTTTTCAAGCATGGTGACAGGGGAAAAAAGAATTCTGTGGTCCACAGATGTATCTTTGAAGGAAGAACATGGGTCATGTCTTGGAATATAGGGACTCTCATATGGGAACAGTTTTAGTGGGCTTTTAGGGTTCTTTAACTACACTGTTTAATGGCAAGATAGATCCTCATCTGCTACCTATCACACATACCTAATTGCACAATAATATACCACAGGGAGTGAATTTTTTTTCTTGATCTTGGCTCTTGGCCTTGCATTTTTCACCTGCCTGATATAACTGCAGGTATATTCTTATGCATGCTTCCATGTGTAGATCGGATTTTCATATCTGTTTTCTCATATCAGTTTTTCATACCCTAGAATCATCTCACCGTGATGAATCCCAGAGCTTCACCCTTAGCATTTGCATTTACCTTGACTGTCTGCTCTGCCACACAGAGAAGCCCAGACAGGGCTGAGGCAGCTGAGGACCCAGTGCACGTGCACTTGAGTGGCTCAGCAGGGATTTCCCTCCCATGTATATATTTCCAGATCTCAGAGTTTTCTTTCTTTTATAGGGTCTATAAAAGGTAGCATCCAGGAGAAGCTCCAGCTTCACATTAATCAGCTTCTGAGATTAATGGCCTTTCAGATATGTGCATGGAATTAATGAAGATCACTTTGTGGTGTTGTTTTCTGGAAACATTTTTTTGTAGCTCTGGGATACAGTATTATTGCACAAAAAGATTCAAAAACAAATAACAAGGCTGAATTTTTTCAGGTGATACAGACTGAAGCTGTCAAAGCAGATTAGTACTATTGCTGGGTGGTGGGAAACATGAGACTCATCCCCATTCAGCTAGGAGCTCACTCACATCTGCAAATCAGGCAAACCTGGGTTATAGCTGTACATCAAAACCATGGTAAGTGCTTGTTAAGCTTTGGCTGGTTCTCATGTGCAGCCAGGAAAGCAGGACAGTTTGGCTGGGATCCACTCTGGTTTGGGATAATAACTCACATGGATGCTGAGACATATATATGCTGCGACTCAGCATTGTGGATATAGGAGACACAGCTCTGTGAACCTGAGTTGCAACAACCAGCTCTGACAGAGCCTTTTGTTTCAGAAGACTGTATTTATTTGCTTTCAATATTGTGTAATACGTGTATTTACTCCTGTGTATTGACCCCCACAGTGTGGCAGTGATTCACAAGAGTAATATCATATTATTTACCTTTTTCCTTACTTTTTTCTTACCAAATGCTGCTTTAGCGTTGCTTCTGCCTGATGGATGGATCACAAAGCTGAAATGTCCATTGCATGCTGGCACTTCATGTGAACTCTTTCACAAACAGATCTTATTTTAAAAGCAGGTTCAGAAATTATTGCCCTTGTTGTGAGGCTTTTCCCAATTTTAGTGCCCTCCTGGTTGCAGGAAAGCTAAATAAAATTGATTCAGAGCCCCAGATGGTTCAAGATCTCCTTTGGCAGCTCACACGAGGTGTTTGATCAGGGTTTGGAAACTCTCAGGGGTTTGGGTGTTTTTTGTTGTTAGCCAAGGACTATTGTCATTGGGTGTACACATGGGGTCCATTTGTCCCAGCAGTGGGGAAGTCCTTCATCCTCCTGATGCTCACCAAGGGAGAGTGGGCCTCTGTTGCAACAGCCCTAAGTCCTCAGGGTTTGAAATAAGGCACATTTTCCTATTGTCAGATCTATCTATTCAGAGAATGATCAGAGGAAACCAAAGCCTGGAGGTGCTGGATAAGTCTTGAGAGAATCTACCCTTGTCACTGGTGGGTTGACATTGAGCACTAGGGGTGGTTTGGAGAGACAAAAGGTGTTTGCTTGGATTTTCTCTTTGTTGATTTATTAAAAAACCCCAAACCAACACAATAACACAGAACAAAATAGATTTCCCTTGTACTAGAATAATTTGAAAGGACAATGCTTAGGTGATGACAAGGCAAGAGGTGTTGCAAACCCTTTCATGGACAAAATTAGAGCCCCAAATGATCTGGACAAAGTGATGCTCCATTTGAAATGCAATTTAGAGTGGAAAAAAACAAAACCTGGTAGTTCCCCAGGACAGGTGGGGAGAACAGGCAGGGAACTGGAAATCTGATGCAGAAAAGGGCTGAAGTGGGCCACAGACTGGGATGACTGCTCCAGAAATGCCACACAGACAGTCCAATATACCAAACAACTTGTGTAAAATGCTGAAAGCTCTCTGGAGAGTGTAAACCAGGGTGCCACATGTCATATACATGTCTATCCATCACCTGCAGATGTGTATCCCTTCTGTTCTGCTCAGGGCTGGCAAAGCCTCAGGTGCAGTGAGCAGTCCAGAGTTTGCAATCCACACTTCAAGGAATGTCTGAAGATTGCTCAGCGAAGACTGATGAGAGGTCTAGAAAATGTGACTTCTGCAAGAAGATGGCAAGAATCAAGCTGAGCAGGGAGAATGGAGGGTAAAGACCTACAATGATGACTGACTCTTCATAAGGGACTGTAGTGACAGAACAAGGGATAACGGTTTCAGACTTAAAAAGGGAAGATTTAGGTTAGATATAGGGAAGAAATTCCTTATAGTGAGGGTGGTGAGGCATTGGCACAGGCTGCCCAAGGAAGCTGTGAATGCTTCATCCCTGACAGTCAATGCTCAAGACCAGGTTGGAAGGCGCTTTGAGCAACCTGAAGTTTTTGAGTCTATTGGGAGGTGTACAGATCTTCCTAAGGTCCTTTCCAATCCTAACCATTCCATGATCCTACATTGTAACACAAATATTTAAATAGGGAGGAAAATTAATAAACTGGATTTGTGTTCACTAAGGAACAAGGATAGAAATCCCAGGCTTAAATCTGTAGCAGAAGAGATTTAGGTTAAAGGTAAGGATGCTCTGGTGTGGGTTTTGAGGGCAAGCTCTTGATTTGCCACTGCAGCTTGGTGTGAAAGCAGCTGCACAGGGCATCTCCATCTCCAGCGTATGGTTTGGAGATCTTCTGGCACCCAGTCATGCTATGTGACCTTGTGAGCTTCCTTCCAGCTCCATTTTCTGTGATTTTAAAGTAACAGCAAAATTACACTCTGACAACATAAGAGCTGGGATTATTTGTTTTAGGATTAATATAATTAGGCTAAGTATGAATCAGATGTTTTAGCTATTTGCAATTAGAGCACACAGGAGAGATGTGATGCTGTCTCTGTGTCAGCAAAAAAACCCTGTGCAAACACTAAAGAGCAAGTGCTGACAGACACCTTCGTTTCACCCCAATCAAACACAGAAGGTAGGACTACACAAAGGATTAGGCATCATGCCTTTTAAGTCTGTTGGATGGTGCCAGGATGAGTTTTAGTTGTAAAACCATAGCATTTCTGCAGCCATATATTCAATGTCTTAATTAACATCAATAAATGTTAACACTTGCTGGATTTACCGGGGAGATTTGAATGCCAGCTTAATTCGGTGCTGACGTATCAACACATGAACTCTGAGATCTGATCCCTCCTTGAGCTGTCTATTTTAAGATCACAAGGGATTGCTCTTTGCTGCCTACATCTTCTGCAGCGCTGTGTCAAGCCCACTTGCAGGAGTGTAATGATGCTCTGGGACAGACACTCAAACTTGATTGGAAGTCTTCAAGTGATGAAGAGTCAACCACATCCCTTGGGAGAACCCCAGTGGCCAATTGCACTCACGGCTCAAAACATATCTGTTTTCTGGCTGGAAGTGTGTTAAGTCCAGCTGCTGGAGTTATAACACACATATACCTGGCGCTCTCTTTATCCAATAGATGCCTATATCAACTAGCAGATGAGGAAGTAGCTGCTTGTTCCCCATGGGTGCACATAGCATGCAACAACCAAGCCAGGAAATTTCAGATGGGAGGATCTATCACAGACATTATTCCAGCCTGCTTATTACAGACAAACCATGTCGGCTTTTCCGGTTTTCCCCAGCTTTCCTCCTGGTAGCAAGCTGTTTGGTCATACACCTTGACACTGGCAGAGAGTTTAGCACAGGGAAACTCCATCGTTGCCATGCAGTGGTCCTGATATGAGCAAGGAAACAACCTTTGGTTCTGGCCGAGGGTTTTAGTTTGGTTTTGTGACCATTTGAATGCATGTGAACTGGCAGTGCATTGCCAGCTGTGGGGAGAGCTGCTGGTGCTCTTCAAACATGCAGTGTGGTAGCCCTGGTGGGACTTGAATGGAAAACTGGTTAAAACCTAGACATGCTCCTGTTGCAGTTTTGTGCCTGTTTTGAAATCAGCATCATCCTTCATGTCTGTGATAGTGGATATGTGAGATCATGCAACAATATAGACTTAGGAGAGAAGACCAACACCATGTTGAGGATGTATATTAAAAGCAGCTTGTTTTACCCATCTCCCCAACCTATGCACACATGGGTCCTGAAACAGTGGCCGATAACACTGTGCTGTGTGATTGGTCTTTCCTCCCCTGAATCTCAGCACTAAAAGTACAGAGGGCTCAATTTTATCCCGTCCCTCCAACTCCTGGCACAATTCCTGCTCAGGAGGGAATACCATGCAGCAGACCCCCCCATAACAAGTGTCAGAGCAGGTTTCTGGAGGACTATATATGAATGCACCAGCCTCCACCTCAACAACATTGTTGATTTACTGGGAAATCCAGCATAGCTCAAATGTTGATCAGCATCAGCTTTACACAAAGGTCTGGAGATACATGCAATTCTCTGACAAAGGCTTCATTTATTTAAAGAAGAAGCACCCAAAGAAGCTTTGAAACTGAGTATATGGATTCTGGAAGACCTTAAAGTAAAAGAAAAAAAGGAATGGCCAGGCATCAAACTCATCTGACAATCCTGGCTGGAGATAAGGACACGCAATACCAATATCCAGGTTGTTGTTTGCAGACCAATTTAGCAGCACACCATCTCAGCCCTTGGTTACAGTGGCATAATTTGTGGTCTATTATCAGGGATTTCATACAAGCTGGGCAACAGAAGCTCATCTGAAATCCATTCCAGCTCAGCAGCTGATGAGCTATTTAGCTACTGCTTGTATTTGTAATATAAAAGTAGTAATACTGTGGTCTGTTGCCATTAAGGTCTGACATTAAATGCATTAATTTCCTAATAGATCTAAAGCAAGAGTTAGGAAGGCCTTTTATTTTTAATGACCTGAAGACTGCTGTGATCTCATTCATCCACCCATGAAATCCACTGACTGACAAGGTCCCATTTCTGGGCAGCGGGGTTAAATGTGCTTCAGACAAAAGCCAGATTTTCCTTTCTTCTGCATGCCATGGGCAGGATCAAAGGAGTGGGGAAATGGACATTAAAGCACTGGTAATCAGGGACACAGACTCTGACCCAGCATGGGCCAGCCCCCTTGCAGGCTTATGGAAATGCCACTGTGCATGGGAAGCCTGGGAGCTTCGGGGGGGGGGGCAAACTGGGCAAGCAAATAAGGTTGGGGGCAAGAGCTGCATGGACCAGGCTCATCTGTCATCACCAGGAGTTTCTCCTTGGAAACGATGCATTATCCCTCACACCTTTGGTGCTTCCTCTGTCACACTTTCCTAAGAAGCATGTAATATCTCTGGGACTCACCAGATGGTGCTAGTATGGATAACCCCAGAAACAGAGCATGGCAGAATTTGGGCAAGCAGACCTTGGGGGGCAAATCAAGAATAATCATTTTATTACAGTCCTTTTTTAGGAGCGGTGGTAATGCACCAGGAATGCTCTTCTCATTAATCACATTTATCTGCAATTGGAACAAGCTGTGGTGGGGCAGCTGGGAATTCATACAGTGTGTGTGATAGAGACCCAGGTGGGTAGTAAGGTTATTCTTGGTTTGCTATGCAAGCTACATGGACCTGGTTTGGAGGTGAGAATGAAGGTGACCTTCAGCGAAGCTGGTAAGTAATTTCCTCTCTAGCATTTCTGTTGGTCTTGTATTTTAAAATGCCTTGTTCAACCCTCTAAAATAGTCTTGAAAGGAATAGGTAAGGAAGACTGCTGATGTCTCCCCAAAGAGAAAAGTGGGAATAGTTGGTTTTTCCAAGCATATCTGAGTTCATTTTATTTTCAAAATTTGCATTTATTTTTAACTGGATTAACATCCAGCTAATGTAGATGTCAACTAGTTGGAATGCAATTTTGGGAATTATGGAGGAATTTAGCACTGCTGATATAAACCAAATGTGATGAAGTTGGAAAGCATATGATATTTATCTACATGGGCTTAGTGTCATCACTATGCTCTGCCTTTCTCCTAGGCAATCAAATGGAAAGAAATACTTGGAATATAAGTCCCATATGACTAATATGATACAGTGTATTACTTAGCTTGGGGTTTAAAAGAAATAATAGAGAGTTTATTATTCAGACCTTTCTTCTAATAAGAATAGCCAATGACACTACACATATATAAAGTGGTTGTTTACTCGGTATGCTATTCTGTTTCCTTTGTCAGTGTTTGGATTACAAAGGTTATTGTAGTGCATAATGTTTGGTAAGTACATACATACTAGCATAACCGTGCTAGCTATCCTTATTCTGCATCTATTTGAAGCATGTTCAATGTAGTTCTTATGGCATGTGATGAGACTTCATGTTGGTAAGTCAAGAAAGGACCTAAACATCTTTAATTTTGTACCAAGAAAGGAAAGCTTTTAAATAGCTGCTTCATTGCTTTCAGGGTATTTTCCTGAATTCAAGCCACAAAGAGAGACCATCATGCCTTGAAATGAGCAAGGTGCAATGGCCTTCTCAGTGTTGAAATCCTTCCTCAAGGAAACCCGGACAGGGAAGCACCAAAGCTGAGAGGATGATTTGCTCCTTAATCAAAATATTGTGAAACTGTGGTTCTGCCAATGTTTTGCTGTTCAGGGTTTGTAGATATGTAGAATGATTGGGAAGCTTAAAGAAAGATGTCAACCAAATGTTTTTCAGAATCACATGCAAGGCAGAAGGAAATGTGTTTCCTAAAGGTCCTACTGGCAGATTAATATCTTTCTGCAATCATTAAAGTTGTAAAGCCACCTCCCCCACACCCAATACACACATGAAAGATGATGGGATTTGTATGCCAGCCAAACCCAGAGTTTGGAATCGGACATTTCCCTTCCAGGGAGCAGCATGCTGATCTTGCAGCAGATACGCTGAGGAAAACCATGCCTTGGACCTGTTCATGTTGAGCAACTCCCTGTCCTCTGCCATCGTGCTGCTGTGCCCCAGCACCAGCTTAGCATCTTTGTGCAGGGACTCCACCACAGGGACAAGGCTGTCCTGAGGGCCAGGTCATTGCCTGTGGCCACTGTCCCTGCTGTGTTGCCTCTTCACACACATGTAGTAGGAAAATTAATAGAAGAGAGCTTTGGTTGCAATTGTCTCCAAAGATCTATGTTTACTGTGTAGAAATGGATTTCTAGACCCATCCCTCCTGCTCAGGGGGTTCATTACACCACAGAACTGCTGGTATCCATCATGTAGCAATACCCTTTCTCTAGATGCTCTGGAGTATCTGACCAGAGAAAGGTCCCCACCTGCTAAAGATGGGAGGATTACCCTGTGCCAGCATTGCTCCCCACTTCTCCTGGAGCACAGCCTCTCCCACAGGACGTGATCCTGAATCCCACTGCAGCAAAGAACAGCTGCCTACTTTACTGCTCCATCATCTATCTATACCTTACATGGAGGAAAATACATCTGGGAATGGTGAAGCTAATGGAGGATTTTCACATCTTTATTGCCACAGTTGAGTTCATCCAACAGTATTTTCTTATCCATAAAAATGCCAAACTTTACCTGTGAGGAACCCCTTTTAACAGATGACAGCAACATGAATGATGATTTTTGGGCACCTCCAGCAAGAAGCTAAGGGGTTGATAACAGTGGTCTTTGAACTCATTCATCTCACAGGTAGGGCTTGTAGTAACTATAGCAGATTGTTTTGCTTGACAAAGTAAAAACTCTGATTAATATGAATTTGACTCCCAGGTTCTGAATTCAGACCAAATTTTAGTTCTAATCAGTGGTCCTCAGGAATGCAGAAGGGTGATCTATGGATGATAGTACTGGGAAAATTGTTCAAATTCACCATCTTATGTATAACTCCTAACCTGCTTGAATTTGCAGGAAGCTTGAGTCATTATGGTATTATAACATGTTTAGCATAAGGTTAAATTTGAGGTCAGTGTTATCTTTATTAATGTCTAAAAGGCTCCTTGGAATTGCAGACCTTTGGAGAGATATAGCTTCTGCAACACAGACTGGCTGAGCTGTGGTGGTGGCACTCTCCATGCATAATATCTAACATGGACTGTTTACTGTTGTCTTGCAATTAACTGAGCCATTCCCTATTAAGTCCCATGAATGGCCCAAGGGCATTAAAAAGTCTCTTATCACTGATGAATTCCATAATTTTTGGAAACAGGAACCCCATGTGTTTTTTCAATAAGCACTTCTCCTTCTGACAGCGCTACAACTTTCACAAACACAGCAAGAATAACCTCTGGACTTTGCCTGCAGCAGTGAAGTATGAAATTTTGAATTCCATGGGTCACTGTTTTTGCTGCAGCCAGATGTGGATAAAAGGCAAAGGGTGTTTTATTGTTGTTGTTTCAAGAAACAGAGAGAGGTTTGTACTAAGGTACACCCTCTATCCTGAAAACAAGTGGCTAACATGTGGCTTGAATATCACCAATTGCCATTTCAAAAGATGAAACTTTGAAAAAGACATATTTTGAATTTAAATATTCTGTCTGCAGCTAATAAAGTAGGTTATGACTTTAAATTGGATTTGGGAAAACATACAGGAAAGCTACAGCCTTGATGTTGATCTGCACATTAGCAATGTGGCTGCTGGTGGTTTGTTGGCATTGCAGGTACCAGGGAGTTGTGATGGCGTTAAAGGGAAGAGCTCAATGGCTGAGAAAAATAGGGTATTGAGACCTCTTTGTTCTAAACAGATTGGGTTATTCATTAGAAACAAATTAACAGATGAATCCAATCCCTGTTTACAATGATGGATGAGTCTATAAAAGCATTCATTATTGGTATGCAAGATTTGCAAACTCTCCTGGCAGCTGAGGCGTGTTCAAAAACTGACTAGTTTAATTTCTCTGCAGTCTCAGTGTGCCACTGATTATTTAAACCCACTGTTTCTTGCTTGGGGAACTGGATATTGAGTAACCAGGAATGAATATCTCACTTTTGAAATGTTATGACGAGTGTCATCTTCATGGTAAGCTTTGGTGGACCTCATCACTGGGAAACACTGACAGAGCACAGCTGAAGGTAGGAAACCCATAAACAACAAATTGAGAACTTCACTGTTTATTTGTTGAGGGGGAAAAAAGGAATTTTTTTGAGGTATTACTTAATCCAGTGCTCCCTGTTGCATACACACTGGACAATATTTGGGTTTCAGCCACTGTGTACAGCCCACCACTATGACATGATTTTGGCTTCCAGCAGATTCCCCACTGTCTCCTTAAATGTTGTGTTACAAAACCATAGAGAAAATTGAACACACAATAGAAATTATTCAATCACCCTATAGCTTCAATTGCTGCTGCTTTTAGCCTGGTGATTGACAGCACACTTGCCAGATGCACTGGTAGCTGAGTTGAACAAACCAGTAGGTTTACTGCTTCAGTGGGGATCACTACACTTAAGGATGATGGATTCTAAATGTTGATAGTTGTGTGTCATGTATAGTGAGGTTTTTCATTGTGGCAACTGTAGGAAGTTTGACTTTTCTTTGTCTTGCTGTGGCTACCTAAGTTCCCCTTGTCAGTAAGATCACAGGGATGGAACACCTTTCCCTTGAAGATGGGCTGAGAGAGCTGGCTAATTGTGGCCTTTCAGTACCTGATGGGAGCTTATAAGAAAGATGAGGACAAACCTTTTAGCAGAGTATGTTGCAATACGACAAGAGGTAATGGTTTTAAACTAAAAGAGGGTAGATTCCAAGTAGATGTAAGGAAGAACTCTTTTACAATTAGGGTGGGGGAACAAGGGTGTATATTGCCCAGAATGTGGTAAATTCCATCCCTGGAAGTGTTAAAGACCAGGTTGGACAGGGCTTTGAGCAACCTGGTCTAGTTCAAAATGTCCTGGCTTATTGCAACGAGGGTTGGATTATATGACCTTTAAAGGTCCTCTCCAACCCAAATTATTCTATGATTCTATGATCACCACCACTACTAACATGAATCAGAAAAAATGCATGCTGATTCTCAGGCACCACCAGCAGACTTTACCTGAAATTCCTTAAGGTGTCTTTGTGATCACTTACAGATTTGCACTAATTTTATAATGCAGCCAACTGTTGAATGGGAAAAAATGTCTCAGAAAAGGGAAAGAAAAATATTTACCTGTTCATTTGTATGTGTTGAGTGCAACCATCTCTTATCCAAATTATTAGATTCCTTCACATATGCTGTTAGAAGACTTTCCACCTCTGTGTATTGCACACACTAAAAAAGCTGATAAATGGGCAGATAAGCATGAAAGCAGAGTGTGGGCTATCGCAGGTGGGAGCATAGGAGGAAAAAGGGAAGAGCAGTGGGGTTAGGAAACCTTCCTCTTTCAATGGCAGGAGGAGAGGAGACCCCCGCAGCCATCTGTGGGGACACAAATGGGCTACTGCATGTCTCTGCTCCCCACATGCAAGAGACAAGTAAAAGAATGCCATCTTTCCCCTCCCTTCTCCATAATCATGCTTTTAGGCTTACTAACATGTGTACTGCACAGGCTGGTCCTGCTCCAAGCAAAGCCTTCAGAGCAGGAACTGCACCACAAAGGATCATGGAAACTCAGGCCCAGCCCCAGTAGTTTAGTGATCTCAATAACTGGAGCACTTTGAGGAGCAGGTATTTTCATCCCTTTCTAATTTGCAATTGAGACCTAGGGCGATTTTTGTTCCTAGAACTTTGGAGTTACTTCAACATTCTAAGCCACAGAACAATTGCTCGTGTTCTCGCTCCAGTCATTTGAAGTCTCCCTGTGAAACTGCTGGCCTCTGATGTGCGAGATACCTGCTTCCCACCATTTGGCTTCCACAGCAAGAAGATGACTTACGGCCATGAACTATCCCTTAATTTAACACATCAAAACCGAGCGAAAATAAACAAAGCAGAGTGAAGAACACATGTAGATCATGAACTCACATTCTGCACCTTGCACTTTTGCCCAGAGCACATGTTTTTGCAGCTTATCTCCCTAGGTATCTGTGATGGTGCCTTCTTGTGTGTTTGTTTTCTTTGTGTGGGGATACTTGGCAAGAAACTGCTTCTCCGGGAGAAAAAGCAGTTTTTGCTTCTCTCTGGCCATGAACCAAACAAAGACCATAACTGACACTTAACCACAAGCTTGCTGCAAAACCTCTTCTGATAAGTGAAATGGCTTGCACAGATTTCAGTGGGTATTGAGGAAGGTTATGTCCAGACTATTTTGTCCTTTTGAGCCAAGTTTCCTACCTTCATTTACATCAGTTTCCTTCCATTTGTCTCTCTGTAATCTTAGGAAGCCCTTTTACAGCCCCCAAACGTGACATAATGTTACAGCAACACCATAGCTTGAGTCTTGCCTCTGTATCTGAGATGGGGACAAGAAGCTTTTGGCAGTTGGGGTTTACCCTGGAGCGAGACAGGCAGTGATCTTCACCTCCCTCTGCTGAGTAAGCATCAAAGGCTAATCAGGTGTTTCCTACCAAAAATGATCTATTAATTCTTATTTTTATTTTCACTGCTTTTTTTTCTGCTGCTTTTAAGTGAAGGGCTGTCAGTCATGGGCACCTTACAATGTATGGTAAAGTCTACTTCCCTCTTTGCAAATAACAGTCTATATTTCCAAGAATCACATAATCCCAAGTTGGAAAGGACTTCAAGAATCATCTGGTCCAACCTTTCTTGACAAAGCATAACCTACACTAGATGTCCCAGCTGCCTGTCCAGTTGACTCTTAAAGTGTCCAACATTGTGGAATCAATCACTTCCATGGGGAGATTATTCCACTGGCTGATTGCTCTCACTGTGAAAAATTTCCCTCTTGTGCCCAATTGAAATGTCCCCATGAGTGACTTGTACTCATTACCCCTGTCTTTTTCATGTGACTCCTTGTAAAAAAGGACTCTCCATCTTCTTTTTAGCCACCCTTCAAATACTGGACCATGGTGCTAAGGACTCTCCTGAGCCTTCTTTTCCCAAGGATTAACAAACCCAGTTCTCTCAAAGGCATAGCTCAGAAATGCTTTAGAGCTGCTGTGGACTCCAAAACCTGCTGCATGCAGTGACACCCTGATTTTGCAGTTGGAAAAAAGATTTGGTGAAGCTCAGCTTCAAGTTAACTGAAAGAGCTTATAGCATCTCCTGAAAGCACTTTTAACTCATTTCTAAATTCATCCTCTTCTTTGTACTGAAATAAACAGCATTTTAACAAGACAGATAGTTAACAAATCAGTGCCCATTTCTGCTGGCTATATAATAGGCATAGTCCTTCTAGTTGATGCTGGGCTTGTGTTACAATTGGTTAGTGTCTGAGCAGTTACATCCCTCACCAAGCAGAAGCATCCGGGTCTGCAGCTGTTTTTGCAAGGCCCTGAAACCCACTTTAGAAACTCATTCACTGTCAGCAGAGATCTGCCTAAATGGATCTTCTGGATATAAGACCATGTGTGTACAGCCAAGAAGAAGGTGTTACAGCCAGTACATTCCCACTGCTGATAATGAATGAAAATACAGCCTTTTCTGTGTTACTCATGATGAATACAGAATGAAAAGGTCAAACCCAAGAGCTAATGGCTGGTCAGAGATTCAGTTTGGCGAGGGTTAAGATCGAATCTCATGGAGTCAGGAAAGAGAAAGGCCCCAAGTGTCCTCCAAATTTCCATATGACATTTAGGTATCAATAACAGCATTGTTCAGGAGCAAGAGCTCAGTTCCTAAGAAAGGCAGCTTGCTTCATGCAAACTGTGCTCCCTGCAGCTGATGATGTCAGGCTGCTCCTTGGCAAGAAGCTTGGACGTTCACTTAAATAATGCCCAAGTTGAGTGAGGTATAAATCAGTATCGTTCCACTCACATTAAGATACACTAATTTATTCCTGTTGAGGACACTGACCTGAAAATGTTGAATGATGTCAACATTTCTAGGGAAAATTTTTTTCTTTTGGGGAATTTCCAAAGTTTTCATAGTTTATTTTTCTTTTTTAAAAGCTATTTGCCATCTTTTTTTAAGGATTATCTGTTAATCTTATCCTGTTACAAAATGTATTCATAATCCTAATGGCAGTTACTTAGCAAGTCTTAAACCTGTCATTAAAATACCTCCTCTTGTTACTACAATCAGCAGTCTTAATCCACTGCAAGGCTTTTCTTTTTCCCTTTTTCTCACTTTGTTCCCAAATGGCTTAAACCAAGGTATGACAGGTAGCAAACAACCCCCATCTAACTACTCTGAAGAAACAAATAAAGGGAAGGAACATGTTTTTGTGGCAAATTCCTGGGAGTTTGGAAACTAGAGGCGGCAGGAATGTGCCTTGGGAAATTTTAAACCCGCTCCAAAGTTGTGGGTTAGAACAGTGGTGGATTTAGTCCCTGGAAGGCGTCAATGGGGAGAGGTACTGCCAAAAGTGGGGGAGGATGCCCTGGGGCAAGGATGGGGTGAGTATGGTCTTGTGTGGGAGGATGCTCATGGGCTGGATCCAACAAAATACGTGTTGAGCTTTACCTGGAAGTGCTCAGCAACCCAGTGTGGCTCAGCAGTGCCTGAATCCCTCCTGGCATCGAATCCCCTGGGAAAGTTCAATCTTGGGAGCTATGGGTGCATTTGGACACTGGTGGGTAGGAAGACAAGTGATGGGAAGCAGAAATGACCACATTTCTTGAGAAGTGGGTGTGAGTATCTGGGAAAAAAGGGGCCGGTAGCAGGATGTCTGATTCATGGGAAGAGCCTGAATTAGAGACAAGTAGAGGAAATGCGCCAGCTCTGCACTACACACTACTGGAAAGGGAAGGAATAAGGTGTCATTCAGTTACTGCTTTAGCAGGCTGCAGCACTAAGTGCAGGTTAAATGCATCAAACAGCTCCCACCTGTTTGAAGCTCAGAGCTTGTTCTGTACTTGATCCCATCCCAAAAGTGCATCTCTGGAGGGGGAGTATCCATAACTACTCCCAGCTTGTGCTTTCTGTGAAGGTTTTTAGGGGGAAACAAGAGCTCACTTTCATACTCCTCAGAGACCTCACACTGTCCTGGGAGCTGCCGGGTAAACACAGTGCTGATTTGAAATCAGATATTGCCTGTTCAAAAGTCTTCAGAAGATAATTAGTCCATGAACTTTTCAATCTAAAACAATGACCACGTTGGGAATAAGGCATTATGGCCCTTCTTGGAGATCCTGTGTTGAAGCTGTCTTGTTAGCAGGGAGACGTTAATGCAATAAAGGAAAGCATTGTGGCTTGGAACAGCTGGCCTTTTCTAACTGCTTGCCTAAATGTGGGTGATTAATGACCAAAATGCATCCTTGCTGAATGGCATTGAGAGTCTGGAGGTATTTAATGGTATTTTCCTTTTCCCATTTTTGTAAGAGATTTGTTGCAAACAAAGATCCATTGATGTAGGTCCATTACAGATATGCAAAGTGAATACCGTATTATTGCCTATCTGATGGGTGACAATAATGTTACTTTGTTGTCGCATGTCGTATGCTGCAGGATCCAAAGATGCTCAAAAAACCACTTGGTGCTTTTGGAGCCACTTAAACATTTTAATGAGATTTGTTGTCGTTGTTGGAAAACACTGCTTCATCCAACCCAAAACATCTTGCGGTGAAATAGTCCCATTAATAACATTTCCATGGGAAAGTTTTCAGAGTTTCTGGGGTCAATTTATAAGGAAGGAAGGATCTTAGTAAGAACCCTGATTTTCTCAATCTGAAAACAGATGTTCCAATGGCAACAGCATACAAAAAAATAATCTATTTTGGGGAATAAGGAGTGCATGGGAAAGCCAAAGTCGATGGCTAAAAGACTACAAGAGATGTCCTAATTTCTTATCAGCCACTCTCAACATCATCCCATGCTTCTCAACATACAGATTTGTGTCTCATCCACCATTGCTGCATCACCAGTGACTCAGGGGCTCTTGGCTGATCGGAGATATCTGGACAGGGCAGGTGGATGGATCCATAATGGGGGCTCCAAGTGTCTTTGTGATGGGTTTTAGTTTCTTGTTGTCACTGTGTGCATGATTGCAGGTATCCAATCCATTTGGTAGGAAATAAAGAGCATTTTGACACCAGTCATGATCATTGACCCTTCTGTGCTCACTAGCAACGTATGTGCATTATTGCTGTGTTATTGCTGTGACTAGGGAAGGTATACCTTGGATTTATTCAACATCCTCACAGGGAAACTTCTTTTCTCCCCAGCCAACATGTTGGCTTTTATCATTCAACAGGCTATGGAATTGTTTTCCCTAAAATCCCCTTAAGAAGGATGTATTTTTCAAAATACTGCCATTCCCTTCTCCAAACCAGGTTTTGATGTGGCTACTTCAAATCAAAACCATGAGCTTTCCTCTCCTCACGCCCACCGACTTAAAACCTGCCCCCAATGCCAGTGGTTCAGAACTATCCAAATAAAGCAGTTGCTTTAAGGACTGTTTGCTTTTCCTCTCAGGCTCCTTCTCCCGACGCTATATTGTTTGTGGAAAAAGAGTTCTCTGGGTGGGTCATTTAAGCTGTCGTGGTTAAGAAGCTGTATTTGAAGTCTGGTTCTGTGTAGAAGAAAAACATGTCAAAACAGCCTTGAAAATACAGTTAACTTCTTTCCCCCCCACCCTTGTCAGGATGTTACCTTTTTCCCTCCATGAAACAGCTCTTTCCCATGAAAAACAGCTTCGTGAGGACATTTGCTGGGTGGTTCCAAAAGGCAGCGAACATAACCCTCTTTTCATACGAAGAAAACAAATTACTTCTGGAATAAAGCCGTGCCTATGCAGCTCTGCATTTTATCTTCACTTAAACCTTACTCCTGAATATCTTTATATCAGGGAAACATGCTTAATTATTCCTGAGTAATTTTGGCTGCTGGGCTGCAATCCCTCACATTAATGCTATGTGGGGTTTTGTTGATGATGACGATGTCTCTTTCATTTGAAATTGTGCCAAGGAGCAGGTTTCCCTCTTCCATCTTCCCCCTCTACCTTTTGACTTTGAAGCAGATCCTCTGTGTTCCTTAAACAAACACTCCTCAGAGATACTTTTTACAGATTGGCATGTACGCCATGAGCCAAAAATGGCATTAATGCATTTTTCTTCTGTGGCTTTGGAATGACACGCATCTAATGTGAGTGTGTGTTGCCTCGGAGAATGCTCTGTTTTCTATTCTTGCATTTGATTTTGTGCAGCTGGGAAGCCACGTTTCACAGGTGGTTGGGAAGCTTATTAGATTATTCATAAATGGTTTTCTTTCTTTTCCTTTTTTTCCCCTAACAATTAAAAACATGTGTCAAAAGAGGCCTGCAATGATTAGAAGCACTGCTGACATCTCCTTCCCTGTTACCTTTTGCTGTTTTCACTACGGTTCTATAGAGCCTGGAGCTGGTACTTGTATGAATACACTGCTTACACACAGACACAGCTCCAAGCCCCCACTGGTCAAAGGAACAAGTGCATGATCTTCCTGTTGGAAATAACTGATATATATAAATATATGGTTTATCAGGGATTGCTGTGTAAGAGATTTCTCTTGCTTTCCTGGGAATGAGCAGCAATCATGGTAATAATTATCGTACTGATGATGAATGTTTTGAGGCATTTTTCTGTTGATGATCCCAATGCTGTGACAAACTCTGGGCAAGCAACAATTCATCTGAAGATGAATTCCTGATCTATGGCAGTCTCAAAAAGGCACATACAGCAGGAAGGGGAGAAGTACCAAGGGAGTCACTGATGGTGAGAAGTTGAGCCAGCAGAATAGGTCAGCTCCAGACCCTGTTAGCATGAATCCCCAGCTGAAATTCAGTCTGAATTACCAGGCTTTGCAAGCCTCCATCAGCATGGTCCCAGCCATGTGTGAGCCAGATACCAGCTCTGCATCTCCTCCAGAGGAAGACTCTGGTAGCTCTCATGTGGCCTGTTCAGCTTCTGGTTCCCAGAGGAGCCAAGGCTGGCTTTTCAGAGGTGTTGAGCTTTGACTGGCTCGGATTCAGGCTGTTCATTACCCCTTGTGAATAGTCAGACACTGACAATCTGAGCTGATTTTCAGAGAGGAACTTATAGCAAAGGAAATTAAATTGGTGATGTATATTGCACACAGGCTTTTAAAAGTGTTTTTGTTCAAAAAAGAAGTAGCATTCATATTTGGTTAAAACTGCTGGAATTTTAAAGGATTCATGCATGCAATGGAAGGAGAAGGGGTAAAAAGATCATTATCAGAAATAGCAGCGTTGACAGATGGCACCCACAGCAAGAAGCTCTTGTGGATATACTGCTTTGCTGATAGCAAAGACATCAATCAGTACTCTCTAGTCTTCAAAACTCGGTTTCCTGTCTTCAGGGCTGACTCCAGGAGCAAACTCCTAAACCCTGGTATGAGTTCAACCCAGTTCAAACCTACAGGCAGAGCAGAGAAGCACTGCAAAGGGACCTGGGAGAGGTGCCCAGCACACACACAGGTTGCGGTGATGGGACATCTTTTACCTTTATCTGGTACAGAAGTAGCTACTCATATGCATAATCCTGCAGTCCCAAGTAAAGCTACTCACCCTGCTCCAGAGCATCACCCATCCCCAGAGCCATGCTCACTCAAGGCAGAAAGAATTGTCTTTGTCTTCTTCATCTAAGTGACAGCTACATCTCGCTATTGGCTACCACAGCCACCCAGTAACCTCCTTCTTTTCTTGAGCTCGTCTGCTGCTAAATTATTCAGATGCTGAAAAGCTTCCTTTTGAACTGCTCCTGGCTTCTTAGTACCCTTCATGCATCGCAATTGTCTGCATTGTCTCCTTCTCTGCCTTGGGGTCATTTCTTATACACAGGAAACAAGAACAGGATGGCAAAGTTTGCATGAAATATCTATTCTTGCCTGGGAGAAAACACAGATTGCTGACTCAGGCGATGCTCACAAACAATCCAAACACTGCGAAATATATAGCCCCACCGTTCCTCCAGCTGTGCATTTTCCCACTCTAACCATCTGCCACGACTTGTTTGCACAACCAGCCTCTTTGGAAATCACCCACCTTGAGCAGCTGCTCTCCGAAAATACCAAGGGGAAAAGACTTTAAAAACACTTTGGAAGGCAGCGGGTGTCTGAGGTTGTGTCCGTACTTACACCTAACCTCACCCTAACGCATGCTGGAGTTGTGAAATGTGCTGTCTGCATGCAAAAATGCCCCAAATAGCAGCCTTTTGCCATGTGTGGTGGGGATATATGCACTGGCGGAGGCTGCCATGAGCTGTGCTCCTCAGTGACCTTCCCTTCACAGACGGAAATGAACTTCTCTTCATCCTGACATCTGCGAGCAATCTGAGGCCACTCCGTATCACACAACTTGGTTTCCTAATGTTTTGGTGGGGAAAGATCACGTGGGATGAACCAAATGATATTTTCCAGTTTGCCCACAGGTCTCACCTCTGGTTCTAATCACTTTGTGGAAACCAACAGCGTGTCTATGGTGTATGATCAGAGGAGAAGCCAGATTCACTCAGCTGTCTTTTTTCCCCCTAAAGGCTCTTCAAACTTGTGTGAATTCCTACTTTTCATGTGTGGAGTTAGGGGGAGGGCTTTGGTAAGTAATCATGGAAACACCTATGGAAAATAAGCAATTTAACAGCTGACTTACATGGAAGTGAAGGAACAAACCTGGCCATTATCAGGGGAATCTAGAGTAATTCTGGAAGTTATTGTGCAAATATCAGTCTTCTTACCCCAGAAGACACCAGCTTTCCTCTCTGAAGGTTTGCTCCTACTGTCTCAGGCACTTTTCAGCTTTTCCATTTGAATTATGTCTTCTGAGACATTTCCCAGAGGCTGAGGAGAGATGGACTATGCTCACAGGTCTGTCTCTGATGGCCCATGTATCCATTGCACGTCACCAGAAATGCCACTGCCAAGAATACACTTTGCTGGCTTAATCAAAGCCATATTCCTTGGGAAGACTGAGATCCAGAAGAGACATGTCAGCCACATCCATTCAGCATCCATTGCACAGGTCCCATCTCTGTCCTGCCTGGGACTATCCCCAGTGATGATGCTCCTGCAGATACCGTGAATAAAGCTCCAATTAACCTCAGTGAGATCAGACCCTGGTCAGCCCAGAGTGATTTTGAATATCCCACTGGTCTCATCCTCTCCATCCATGGGTTCTCCCAGGATGATATCACTTCCTTTGCCTGCAATGGAGGTGGAAATGTCTTACTGCTTGCTTGTGATCCTATAGGATCGCTCATCGACACCGGGAGGCACAAATAAATAACAGTGAATGTGCTGTTTATCAGAGTTAAGACTGGGGTTTTAATTAGCTAATGTAAGGAGAAATAAGTTGGGGTTTTGTGGGTGGCTGGATTCCTGTTGTTGAAGTGAGAAGTACACCCTTCTGCCAGGAGCTGTGCCAGGGCTTATCTCCTTTCCTCCACTTCTGGTTTATTAATGTTAGATCCTGCTTGATTAGCTGAGCTGCCAGCATTGCGTGTGCTTCTCTGCTCATCCACATGGATTGCTTTCACAAATGGTGCAATCTCTTCTTTCTCTGGTTATACTCTGCAAATATCATTTTATAGGAGCATGTTTTCCAGTCCTCACAGCTGCACTGAAGTAGCTTTTCCTGTAGCAAGAAGTTAGTCCAAGGTTTTGCATCAGCCTTGATGGTTACATTGGAGCTACAGGGAGCTGTCAGGCAGACTATAGACTTCTCTCATGTTTCACTCCTAGATCACTCTTTCTGTGCAACTTGAGCTCTTTATTTTCCTCCTGCGGGACCTCCAGTCTCCAATGCTATCCATGCACATCCCAGTTCACTCCCAGGGCTCGGCAAAGCTCATTTCACTTCAGGGAGCTGGGAAAAGATGAGGCTTTCCTACTAAACCTAAGGAGAGCAGTTTATGGTAGAAACTGCAGGAAAAAAGCTTTCTCCCCCATTCTCCTCCCCCCTCTCCTCCCTGTGGGCTCTGCTGCTCACTCACATCTTCCCAAGTGCTTTTCTTGACTTTATTTTCATGTAGTCAAGGAAGCAACTCGCTCTTTGGGATTTACATGCCTTTGAGGTAAAGGCAGAGCAGCTTCAAGAGGTGAATCCTTCCCTCCGCTGCCTGCTTTGTGGCTAGCCTTACAAACCATGGGAGAGGGATTTTGCAGCTTCAACCTTACAGCCTTTTCGTGTCTCTGTTTGAGCTGACACCTTTCCTTTGAAATGGAGACTGTGGTAAGCAGGTTTTGCCCAATGTCTTGAGTCTTAATCCAACTTTTGCAAGGGATTCAAGGTTTTTGTGGGCAGTTTCTCTTTTATTCTTCCCCTGACCCACTTTGCTGCTGTGTTTGGATAAATAATTTCTGCAGGGTAGGAAGTGCAGCCAAAGTAAGGAGATTAATGTCTTTTCTCAGTATCAGTCTCAGATTCACTCCGACACTAAACTAAAACTATGCTCAGACACATTGGAAAAATACCACAAACAAAAACTGTGTGAAGAACCTGGCTCAAAAGCAGTTGGAGTTACTTATGCTCATGGAGTAAAGTTGTCCTTTCATTTGGAGGATAAAGGGAAAGCTGGTATTAAATCTGGAAGCACTTTTCACCCAGACTTCACCTGGTGGCCTCATCAATCTTACATGATCGATTTCTCCCATGTTGTTCTTGTAGAGCTGCAAGCAAAATGGAGCAGCAGAGGATTATTGTTTTGATACCATATCACATTATTCCTGAGGGAGTCCTGCAAGGGAAAAGGATATTATTCCCTGCTGAAATAGCATCCTGGGCTGCTTGCAGGATGGAATACCTCAGGGTTTGCCTTTGACAGTCCTGCAGTGAGGGTGGCTCTTGCACACCCAGAGACACCCATCAGTCAGCTCCTGAGACTTCAAGATTTTCCTTATACCTTTTAATCCAAGAATGAGAAATGCAGCCCAAGACCTCCTAGGAGATATTGGTGGGTTTTGGCTGCTATGTAGGATAGCAATGGGATTCCTGTTCTGATACACAGTATCTCCTTGTGTTCCTACCTAAGGACTTTGCAAAGAGAAAATTAACAAGAAACAGCCATGTCTGAACGAGTATGAAATATGGAGGCACCCAGTGGTTTTCTTCTCTTTTGAACCCACTGTCTTTTGCTTCACTTGGTCCTTGGGTGTTGCCATTACAGTTGGAATTGTTGGATTTTCTCTTGTCAATGATACACACTGCCGGCACTCTGAAGTAGCCCATTTGTAGATCTTAAGAAGCTGAAGTTGTGTCTTTCTTTTCTTACTCCAGATAATCACGTAAAACTTTGTCCATGCCCCAAGGACAGATAATAAAATAAACTGAGAAATTCAGATAAACTGAAGGCAAAACATAACCTCAAACTCATGTTTGGTTGGTGTAAACAGAGATGCCATTTTCATGTGTCATGACATTTCAACTGGTTCGACGTGTTGTCCCACCTTGCCTGTACAGCATTAATAACCATTACAGGTGGCTTTCTAGTATCTTAAACAAACCTGGTAAGGTAATTTTATTTCTTCTCAGCAACACCTGTGATTAAAATACTCTCTTCCACAGTGGAAAAGACTGTGAAACATTTATTCATCTTCCATAATAAAAGTTTTTCTGGGGATGAAGGGAATCATAGAATCATAGAATAGTTAGGATTGGAAAGGACCTCAAGATCATCTAGTTCCAACCCCCCTGCCATGGGCAGGGACACCTCACACTAAACCATATCACCCAAGGCTTCAACCAACCTAGTCTTGAACACTGCCAGGGATGGAGCATTCACAACCTCCCTGGGCAACCCATTCCAGTAAGAAGGCAAAAGTAATGTTTTACAGTACTCAGCAAAGCTAGAATTTCATATAAAATTTTAATTCAACATATATTTTTAATCCTTGAGATCTGATCTGGGTAGGATGGTGTTTATATATCGTGTATCACACACACACCAAATGCTGCTCAGAAAAACAGACTTGCCAAGGATTATTTTGCACTTGGCAACTTACTGCATCCACATATTTACATATTAATATACTTATATATTGAATTAGTAGGATGGACTCCTGCTGGGAATGCACAGCATAGTGGATTGGTACGCTCTGCCACCATTCAGGCTTCCCTGTGTTGTCCCTCCACCTTGGATTTCCACATGGAGTATTGCACACAGATAGCAGCATCCTTCCTGATAAAGCACCAATGCTGGGTTAGGTGAGACATCACATGCCTCCTTTGGGTTTTGCATCCCCTCTATTGAGTCCAGCATGTTTTGTCTCCTTGAGGATGAGGGTTTGGCAGTTCCCTGTGTGAAGATGATGGCTGGTGAACTGAGCCCACGCAGGTGCACAGATTGGTGGACTTAAGCCCAGCGCCACCTCTTCTCCTTCCCACAGCTATGTGCTCACTGCTCTGTCAGCACAGATTTATTTCCATGCTCGATTTGTAGGAATAAAAGAGCCAGATAAGAAATATGTTTTTAATAGCAATGTCACCAATGAATGCCGAGGACCTTGATAGCAGCCATTAAGTAAAAGCAGGGGTGGAATGAGCATCATTTGTCTGTTGCCAGCTTCTCTCAACTGGCTTTCATTTAGAGGAGGAAACCCCCCCCACAGTCATTGCTATCCAGGTAAAAGTGAAATATATTCGTTGTCAGCAACAGGTCAAAATGCAGAGATATGTTATTCACAGCAAGCTGACTTCACATTTTCTGAGCTAAATGTTGGATCCCTTGCCTCAATTATCCACGTATGTTTTCTGGTTTAATAATAACCCACATGCTGTCCCCTAAAGAAAGCTTGCAGCTTACAGGCTTCGTGATGTTCAACTAGAATACATAGGTCTGCTCAGCCACTTCTTGTTCAGGAAGCCAAACCAGTGAATCTCAGGATAAAATCAAGAAATGTACCGTATATATACACACACACACACACACACACACATATATATATATATAACCAAACAAATTACCCACCAACAACATTTGATGATGTAGCTTCAGTGGAGCAACTCAAATGAGAAACTAAGCGAGCCTGATGGTCACACTGTAATAGCTTCTGCCCAGCACAAAAACACTTGATCATTCAGCATATTTGGAGGCGGCTGCTACTGTGTTCCAGCCAAACATGCTGCATTCCATGGTGAAACAGCATGTATGTAACGTTACATGATAAATGGCTATGCTTGCTGTTTAGCAAGTGCTTGGTAACTTTGATGTATGGTTTTGTCTGGTGTGCAGCATGTGACAGCAGAATTGTCCGGGTAAAAGAGTGTGTGCTCTGGTCTGAACAAACACATCGTTTCTGTTACAAGTGCTGGAGCTGTATGGCAGATGTCTGTCCCTCTTGCTCTCTTTCTTCCTTCCACCCTCTTTGTTTCAGTCCTTCTGCAAAGCAAATCACTTTTCTGCCCACATAGATTTGGACTGCTTTTCTATCAGTTTGGTTGATGCATTTTCTTACCCCTTCAATTCTGTGTGCGTGTTTTAGATTACATTCACCTTCAGAACAGCAAAGGCAAAATTAAACTTGCAAGCTTGACCTGGCTTTGTGTAATGCCTCTTTGTGGACTGCTTCAGAGTTACCATATAAACAATGATCAGATTCATAAGCAGGCTCAACAGCTGACCAAAAATAGAGAAATTATGGTCTGTTACACCATATAAAAGCATAAGGATGCTAAGAGTGGAATGCATCTAGGAAAAAGGGAGTTCAGTGGCAGTAGGCAAAATTGGAGGTAGATAAGGAGTAATTTATGCAGTTAGAGATGTGCCAGGCAAGAAATGAGAGGTGGGAATGGTCATGGTCAGAAAGTCCCATTCCTGAAATCTCCTGCTCACATCATCATTCATGTCTCATTCTCAGCTTTGTGACAGCAGGGAGGTGCTAGCTCAGGAGACATCACCATGACGGGTGACACTGTGCTCATCATCATTCCAAATCCTCTTGTCAGGTGTTGGATCCAGTGAACTGGGCTGCTCACCAGTGGGGGTTTCAGTTTCTGATGGAAAAAACAAACATTGTGAGAACACAGATGGTGTTGACGTAACCAAACCCCATGCTCTCCCTGGAAAACAGTTTGGTGGGAGATTTCTGACCAGCACCAAATACACTTTCAATCCAGATAGCTCAGTGATCCCTCAAAGATGAAAGACCAAGGAGTTTCAGATTCCGTCCTCCCATGCATCACCTCTGGGTGATGCCTCAGCAGTCAGGCATTAGACAGTGTCCTGTGTCTTGTGAGCCCCTGCTTTCTTAAAGAGATCACTTTCAAGTGTAATGCAGTAAAGCCTCATATGATTTCCATATGTCCTGCTGCCTGAATATTTTGTAACTGATTCAGGACAAAAAAAACCCTTTATAAACACATTATCTTGACAGGACCAATTCTAGATATGGCAGCAGATACCATAGCAGAGACTTTGAAAGGAGGTCGTTATTATCCAGTAGCGTTTTTCACTGTATGTCTATGAAATTTATGTCAGTGAGTCACATCCCTTCAAAAGAAAGAATGAAAAGTGCCCTGTAGGACAGGTGAGCTCCTCCCCAAGCCACTCCAGGACTATTTAGCTCCAGAGCTGCTTGCAGCCCTGCCAGCAAGGCTATTAGCTGAACAAGCCACAGATCCAGATGCCTCGGCTGGGAAAGAAAACGATCCAAGCTTTGACATATGGGTTTTGCTACAGCTGTAGCCGCAAGCGCTGACTCCTTTGCTGGAGGACGCAGAGGGGCCAGATGGAAAGAAAAGCAACGCCACCACTGCTGCCCACAAAACTGGACGATTCGAGGCAGGCAGGGATGAAACAGCATGCATACTTCTGACAGCACGTAACTGGCCCTTGGAACATGGAACAGGGGTGACAAGGCTCTTATGAGCTCCAAGTGTTGTGCACAGGATGCAAAAGCTTCAAGATCTGCCATCCTGAGACTCACAAGCATTCCCTACTGGAAAGCTGGAAGTTATCTGTTTAAGCTGGGGGCATCTTCCTCTTCTGTGCTAAACAATGGATATTGATGCTCAAGATTATTTTTTCCCCAGAAAACAGTATCTGTATTTTTGGTGCCTATTCTGATACTCCTTAGAAGAACCTACTTTCTGGAGAAGGTTGAACACACGCTTCTCTGCAAACGCCTGCCTTGAGCCCCAGAGCAACCATTACTGCATCACAGACTGTAACTGGGACTGTATCTCTGGAGCTGTTCCTAGACTGGTCCACCAGCAGAGTAACACGTTGTGTGCATCTGCCACACTTCAGAGATGTGGGATAGCATGTGTGGCACAGGGAGCTAGTGCAGCAGCCCAAGAGGAGAACCTGGAGCAGCAGCTCTGCCCTGCTCATGAAGGCTCTGGCTCCTCTTGCTTCATTCAGTACAGAGATGACAACCTCAGCTGTAAACAAAACTGATGGTTTATGGCCTCATCTCAAACACAGCATGGATTTCTGCTGCGTGATCCAATCCTGGTTGGACCTGTCTGCCTAATAATGCTTTGCAGATACTTTTAACCCCTCCTGACTTTGTGCCCCACTTTCTTCCTGTGGAAAGCAGCAAATATTCCTCTCTGCACCTGAATTCAAATGTAAGAAGTGCTCAGCCTCTCCAGAACAAGATATTTCAAACGCAAGTTCTGCAGTGCCCAATCCAGAATCATCCCCAATAGTGTCCCTAGTATTAAGAATAATTGCAAAGCTGATGAGCACCTGAATGATGGAGCTAGCCTGGAAACCCCGCTCACTTTTGCAGTTGGTATCAGACCTTGATTTAGATACTGATTTAGATGGAGGACTTCAAAAGCTGAAGAAGAACAACCGACCCTTGGCTTTAGTCACTGGCCCATGGGACACCAATGGATGTGGCTCCTGTACATGGTGCAGAGCTGATCTGCTTGAGTCCAGGTGGGATTTAGTATTGCATTGAGGCAGGACACAGGAGATCAGCTTTCCTTTATCTCTCTCCTTCCTATGTGTTTGCTTCCCATCTGATTGAAGTGCATCCCTACCTTTGACTGCAAATTGGAAAGATAACTAGTGCTATAGCAGGAGTCATTATATATTAACTGCTCAAAGCACCTGGGAGAAGCTGGTTAGATTGCATGCTTTCAGTGTGAAGGCTGGCTCAGCTCTTTGTGAATTTGTAGTAAATCAGCACTTAATAATAAGAACAAATGTTTCATTCTCACTTGAAAATTACCACGGTTAGAGGCTTGTAATGTGTAGTTTTCATGCAGGGGTTACATGGCGGGAACCTAAATCTGGTCCATTTTCATCTATAATTTAAAAAGTGTCATTTTGATCAATGAATTAGTAAAGGAACCCAGGATAATTTTGAAACTACCAGCTTAGTAAAGTTGTCTGACCTTGCGAATAACCTTTCCAGTTTAGAAACCTTTAATAGCTTAACTATTAGCTAATCTCCTGGGAAGCTTTTTCCCTGGGCAAAACTAGTATGGAAATACAACACCAGTAATAAGGTTTCCATCTTTCTTCTATCTTGATCTTTTTAATTAATTGCCATTCAGTAAAAACACAAGACTGGGAGGCAGGGGATAAAAAAATCGTTGCAAGAGGAGGGCAGGAGTTAACCGTAGGCTGTTTCTATCCTTTACCTGCCTTTTTTGCATAGATTCATTAGGTGCTGAAATATATTAGCAATTCTGAAGGCATAACCGCTGTTTGATTGCCTGACACTTTTGGCTGAAAGCTGTGAAATAGATCACTTTGTAATGGAAAATAGCTGCTGCTGCTTATAATAAGTAAACATTTAGAAACCGAATGCTTTGCAGGGCACCTCAACAAGCCCCAGAGAGCCTTTGTGCTGCAGTTGTATTGTAGGTGATTCCTGGGTTTTGTGGGCTATTTCTTTCTGGGGAAGGGCAGTGGTTTTTCCAAGGATAACCATGGCTTGCAAGTAAGTGATTTGTTAGAGGAGAAAGAGTCGTGTGTAAGTGAAGGGGATAGGGTGGAAGTTCATGGCCCAGGTGAAATGTGGACTAACATCTAAAACAGGTCTCAGGTTCCTAAGCATCCTACTTAGTTTATTCACCCAGAGTTCCTAGTGCCGTTTATCTAATGGCCCTCAAATACAAGCATTATGTTGAATTGGTGAGAGGTTCTCCCTATAGCTTTACCTGGCTGATAAAGGGGTTCTCATTTTACCTTATATGAGTTTTGCACTGTTTTTCCATGCTCTCGGGGGGAGGGGGGGGGAGAAGAGTAAAAATCTGTTTTCTAGGCTAGAAAAGAGAACTTTCCATTGCTCAGCAGCCCACTTTCAGGTTCAGCTGATGGCATTCCCCTTGCAGTAAGGACAGGGGCACCCAGGGAGGCCTTGGGTGTCTGCTGTGCCTCAGGTGCTGCTATCCCCGCTGTGTTTCACCCTTTTAACCCTATTAACTATTGCTGTTCCAGTAATAAGAAACTAGAGGCATGCAACTGAAATGAAAGGTCCATTCAAACCACAAATATGAATGCTTCCATTTTAAAAAAAGGCCTTTTTTGTGTGTGAGTGAAGAGCTTAGTAAAAAATACATTTATTTGCAAGCACTCTGCATCTTTTGCTGGAACAAAGGTATCCATCACACAGGTCGTGGTGCTGTTTATGTAGTAATAAATGACTCCCGGATAAAGGAATACAGAGTTTTGGTGCAAGGGAATGGTGCCACTGGGGCTTCCCTCAGGCTCATCTGTAGCTGCTGAGGTTTATTTTGCACATCTACACTTAAGCTTTTTTGGCTACATGAGTGAAGGTAAGTCCCTATCTCAGCACAGTAACACAACCAATATCCACCCTGGCACCACTTCTCTAGGTTATTGATCTCCGAACATCTTCCCTGCTGAGACTGTGCAGATTCCAACTGCATGGGATGGAGTAGGCACAGGGCCCCACTCTGTGGGCTCTGTTTATAGTGAAAACGAGCTTCATCCTTATTCAGTGACTGGTGTTGCCTGGTGACCTCTGAACTAACACTTAAGCCCCTGGAGCACAGAAATTAGACTTCAGTCTGGAAGAACCTCTGCTCCAACAGATGACCTGTTATTTTATCTTGAGCAGTGGCAGCCGCGCAGGAGCGTTGGCACATGGCTTTTAGAGCTAATCACTCATGCTCTTAGAGGAGAGCAGGAATTTTGCTCCCTCCCCCTGGAGCAACCTGGGACTTTAATGTGTGTCTGGATCATTTCAGGCTGATCCTTCCTTAACTTCTTCTGTTTATTTCCTCCCCGCCTCAAACTTCTGATACAGTCCCTGGATATGGAGGTTGTTCACTTCAGCCCATTGAATCCAAACCCTTCCCTACTGCAGGTTCCAATTATCCCCCTCCATGAGCCACCTGCAGTGTTCTTCATCCTTCTAGGATCTCCCCACTGAATCCCAAGTCTCCCATACCAAAACCCTGTCTTCTTGCCTTTTCCACTACCACCGTTCATCCCTGATGTTGCACAGGCATCAAGCCAAGCACCAGAAAAAGCATCTTCCCTGCTTTCTTTCCTATGAAGCCTATAGGGAAAGCCTGAGGCTACAACCAAAATACAGAAGGGAATCTCTACTTTTTCAATGCCCTTAGGCTCCTGAATATTTGTTGTTTGATGAGTTCTGCTCTACCTAACAAGGGCTTCCTGCAGGGACTGAAGTGTGGGGTAGAAACACACAAGCTTGTGTCATGAGAAAATGACAAATGGCATTGCTAGCTGAGAGAGACTGAGATTGAAACTAAGAGCCCTTGTGGTTGAACTGTGGAAAGCCATGAGTAATGTGCCAAATTGGCCTCTCTCCTCTCCCATTAGGTCTAAATAAGGTATAGGGCCTCTCTGGGGCTTCTGGTCACCACCTCCATCCATCAGGAGGTCTGGTGGGTCAGACCTTAAATTGGTTTCTCCAAGCAGGTTGTTTCTTGCTCTGGTACTCATGACACTGCCATGGGGGCAGAGCTCATAGGCTTCCAATGGGCAGGATGCGATCCCCATGAGAGGAGAAGCAGGTGCTGGTGTGACCTCCTTGTCTTGATGGCTGTGATAATCAGATGTGATTACTGTTAGAAATATACTCAGAGATGCTCAGCACCACAGGAGACAGAAGGAATGAACCTGTTTTCTGTCCAGAGAGTCTCACATCTGTGTATCTCCAGCATGGTGGCTGTCACCTCCTTCTGTAATCTACCACCCTCAGGGTGATCTTCCATCTCCGGTCTTCATTAGGTTATCCCTGGATCATTTGAATCCTATGGTGTTCACCCAGTCCAAGCACTGGATGCACACACAGAGCTTTCGCGGGGGATCCCTGAGCTAATGGTACTGTACCTGTCCCCCCAACAAACTACCCTGCAACCCACAGAAAAGCCATGTAATGAAAATGGGGGACTGCAAAGCTCTTGTCTGGTTTGAGCCATTGCAACTGCAGAGGAGAATCCACGGCCTCTCGCAGAGGACTGCACTCAGAGTAAATAACGTTTCAGAAAGCAAAATTCATTTTGCAGCCTGAACCCAACTGCAACACGATACAAAGGGGGGGGGGGGGGGGAAGTAAAAACACCTTGCCTCAGGGCTATTTGTTATTTATACACCACCGTGCCTAGATAAACTCCTCCTTGAAAGAGTAGGACGAAAATAATTCTGCAATGTGGAAACAAGCTACCTATTTAAAGTGATTTTTTAAATGCCTGAATGGCCTCATTATAAAAACAGTCTGCATGCAATAACTTTGTGCCTTTTTCTACATTATCCCATGAACTGCTTTTTGTCATTCTCACCAGTTTCAGTGCTTTCATGCAACCACCTTGGTGGAAAGCCTCCGCAGTTTCCTTAGAAACGTCTTCCTTCCTGGATGTTGACCCATGGTGGTTGAGGCAGCTAAAACCCTGGAGAGGTCCTGTTCAAACAGGAAGGAGCAGACAGTTTAATGGCCAGCTTTGCAGCTCTGCTCCTCCACAGTTTACAGTAGTTGGGAGCTATAAAAGAAAAATATCATAACCAATGTTTCTTTATTGTACAGTCAGCTTTGAGTTGGTGTTCACTGAATCTGTAGCCCACCGGTTATTGTTGGGTAGCAATGGAGGGGAGATGGTTTGCTTGCAAAGTGCTGGTGCTTGGGAGACAGCTCCTCCATGTGCAAATTGACGTTGTCCTTTGGGAAAATAGATGTTGTTGAGCTTGTAGGTACATTCATAATTCATAGCACAAGGGAGGCAGTCTGAGAACCTGTAAATAACATCACCTTTCAGGCATTTTGCAGTGCTTGTACATGAATGCTCTGTAATGTCTCAGCACAAAGAAGAGGCAAGAGTCCTGTAGTCTGTGAGAGAGCTGGGAAGAGCATTTGTCAGGCTGGGATGTTATCAAACCAGGCTTATCTCCAGCTCTGCTCATGGCCAAACACTCATCCCCAGGAACAGGTATCCACCTCACATGTTGATGACTCCCATTGGTATTAATGGAGACGTTGCTAGCAAAATTGAAGGAGGTTTCAGAGTGTCCCTTATGTAAAGGGATCTGGTGAGACCTTTCTACCATGCACCTCCCACAGAATCATCCCCTCCCATCTAAGACATCAGGAAGAGCAAGCTCATGGGCATGTTATGCAGGTGTTTCACATTTGCTGCTTCCATTTGCTGTTTCCTTGTATTTTTATTCACTTCCAGAGTAGCTTTTGAATTCTATCAGCTATGCTAAGACCTGGGCACTTGGGCTGCCTAATTACTGATGGCATCTTCTAAATGCTGCCTGTTCTCCAGGTTTTGTGGCCTTTACATGAAGAATGAAGTAACAAATGGCAGTTGAATTATCAGCTCTAAGCTGCTTAACACTCCAGTGTGCACTCTCCAACCTGCTGTTACTGCTGCATAGAGCAGCCACAGGCTTGGGAAATCCATTGTATGAAGAAGAGTAAAATACCTCCAGGGCATTTGCAGCCTGGTCCAAGCTGCCCACAACTCCAACGGTGAGCGTGGCACACATCCTGTCCCCATCTAAAGGAAGAGTCATGTTTTTAGTTTCAGTGTGGTGCTGTGCTAATGCTGGTGCATCAGGTCAGAGGTTGGCCAGCTTGGAGTGAGCCGGGAACACCTGCAAAAGCCATGCAGATCTGGTCCAAGGCAAATGGCAGGGGATGCTACGCATGTGTCTGCCTCTTTTTTGTGCCCTCATGGATGGACATTTGTGTGCAGAGTCTGTATGACTTAGGTCTCTCTTGCACTTCCTTAGCTGCTAAACCGATAGAGAAATCTGGGTTGTGAGGGCATAAGCAAAGAGAATCAACATCAAGAGGCAGAAAAGGGAGAGCTGTAATTAGCAGCAACAAAAACAAATTACACCAGAGCATTTCTCTTACAGTTTTTAATAGCAAACATGGCAGAGAGCAGGTTTTTCAAGCCAAACAGGAAGGAAAACAAATAAACAACTGCAGCCAGCTAAGTCACAGGCTTTTCAATGTCAGGTTATCAACCAGGGACCCACGGACAGGAACTGATGAAGCACAAATCTCTAGGGAAACAGATGAGGTTTTCAAACACAAACACATAAAACCTTAAGATGTATGCACATTTATAAATAAGCCCAGGGAAGAGCCAGGCACCTGATCCCAGGCTGAGGGTTATGAGCTGGAAGAAGAATCTGATGACTTGATCCACACTGTTAAAATCTGGTTGGGGAGGTCATTAGGGTATGTGCAAATCTTGGATAAGACAGATACTATTAGTGACAGTGACTGCTGCTGGCCTGGATGTGACAGCAGAAGAGAAGGGAAAAGAAAAGCTAAAGAATACCTACAGATGTGGAGGCCAAGCATTAGGCAGCTTCACCCTCCCTAAAGGACACTGATAGATATGGAAGAGAGCTCTGCAGCACTACACACATTCTTTAGGGCAGAAACGCTGCAATTTAGTCACATCAGAAGCTATAAGGCTCTTGAGGGATCCTGAGCTCTGCTTCAGGATGACCTGTTGTGGGCTGAGCTGCTCTTACTCCTTTCCAAACATCTCTCAACCTCCAGGCAGTTTGACACAGTAATGGATAGGGTTTAATACCTACAGGCAAGAGTTAACAGGCCTCTTGGCGATGTGTAAATTAGCAATTGGACAGCTGCCCCAGAGAGAAATGGCAAACAAATATTTGTTAGTTGTTTCAAAGAGCCCCAGCAATAAAACTTTGTCTTTTGACTGCAGAAGTGTTTGTGTTTTTACTGAAACCAGTGCTAAAGGTGATGGCTTTATTTCTGACTGAGGTAACATTGGTAACGCTGTGATTTACTTCCTTCAGGTAACAGAAAAAGCCCATCAGAATGTGTTTCAACATACATTGCTCTTGCCGTATGCTAGGAAGATGCCAAGAAGGGCATTAGGTATTATTTTACATGAGCAAAATTACTGTTGGTTTCACTAAAATATTGGATTTTGTGACTCCTGTCAAAGGGCTCCACATAAATGATAATGTAGAGGGACAAAACAGTGTGACAAGGAAGGTGACAGAAAGTGCATGAGCATTTCTAAATCTACATATAGGCTGCTAGATAGGAGCACAGATAGGAAGACACCAGGCACTTATGAAGGATAAGGAAATGATGAAGGCACCTGGGCGTGTGCCATAGCTGAAACTTCTGAGTTTACCTCAGTGCGTCTTCAGTAGGTGCTTGAACGAATGAATGGCCTGAGCATGTGCAATGGGAGTCAGTGTGTGTGCAAATTTAAGCTTAGTGCTGCAAAAGTCATGGAAACACCCCAGAATCCATTAGTCTCACTGTGTGCCATTCTTATTCCCCCTCAGACACAACAGTAACTGAGGGCTGTATTTCAGTACGAATTTAAAGATCACAACACATAAACTTTGGTCCAGCCTTTGAAAGAACTTGCATTTCAGTGACCCCAGCATCCTGAGTCAACTTGGTTAAGGAAATATGCACTGAGAGGTCATAAAAGAGGCTAGGCCCTCTATAACTCTGCAGAGACTCACCAGTGCCTGGAGGTGGCATCCTTCAGGCTATGGCTTTCTTATCTCCAGGGATAGTAGAGTCACCCTGCAAAATGGGCACTCCTTGAAATAGATGGCCCCCAAATGTTTGGCTTGAGGATTAAAACAAAACTCAGGGGGAATACTCTGATGATTTCAAAGGACAGTTTGGTGATGATTACTTTTTGCAAGAATTCCCCAGGTCTGCTGGGAAGCTGTTTTTTAGCTTTTTTGATGGGAAAAGATGTGGTTACTGGTCTGTTTACAGTGGGCAAAATACATTCTTTTCAGTACTCATGAGTGAATAGTGGCTGAAATATTTCACTACTCTGTTCTTGCTAATGCACCTTTCAGCTGAGACTATGACAAAAAAGAAATGCCATTCCCTAAGGAAAACTTATTTTTCCTGGGAAGACATGGATTAGCACAAATTAAAGTTCTGTCTGCATAATTCAATTGGAATTCTACTTGAAAGGCTTTTGCAATCTTAATTATAGCATTTGTTCCTCATTTAATTGCGTAACACTATGGAATTGAGTTAAAAAGGAAAAGTTGCTGTATGACTTTCTTATGAGACACCTAAGCCTGGGTAGCTGCACAAGGGAAGGTTGGAGGATGTGTCATCAGGAAGCTGGTCCCAGCCTCCTGAGGCTATGTATTCTCTGTTCTTCCTTAGGACACGTGAGTATTAACTTGAAGAAGCCTTCTATGCCCCACCAAAAGCCAAGGTGCCTCCAAGGAAGATTTTACTAAATCAGAAGCAATAGAAAGGGAGGAAGAAAAATAACTCCAGGATGATTTTAGATGAGCAGTTATTAAGGCTGGAAATTCCTTTATTAACCCCTCCAAACCTGCTCTGCAGGGAGGGGAAACTTCTAAAGATAACTGAAATACATTAAAGGGGCAAACTCCAGAGTCTGTGTGGAAAGCTGTGACACATCAGATGAATCCCTATGGACTATCTGCATGTTTACGTTGCTTTTATGTGAAGTAACTGGACTGTCCCCCACAGAGCAGCTCTGCTTTCTAGGAGTGCTGAATCTGGAGCTGAGTGACTCAGTCTGAAAGCCGGATCAGTTTTATGTGTCCTCTAATCCTCCTTAGACTACTTGTGTCCATGAAGACTACTGCTTCGTTAATGCAGAAGGTGAATTTTACAGCAACACCAAAGTCCGCTCTTGTATGTTATCTTTGCCTAGAGAATAGGACTTTTGACATAAACCTGGAAGGTAGTTCAAAGCCTTGCTGCATAAACACACATCCATTTTTTGTACTTTAGGAATAGGTAATGTAAGAGTTGAAAGGTGAAGGTTATGGCAGTTCGTGTTTATTTCACCAAGAGCCAAGAGATGGGAAACATCTGGCACTTACACACCATGCAAGTCTTAAAAACAAAGAGACGTAGACTTTAGTCCGGCTGAGCAAGCACTGGGATAAAAGCTAATGACAGGGTGCTTATTTAAAGGGATCATAATACAGAACAGCCATGTAGGGTACCAGGGAGGATTCAGGAGGGGGAAAAGGAGGGGAAAATTTAGCTTTGTATTTCCAAGTTAAGGGTCAAAGCCTGACTTCAGTTACACTCCAGTATCAATCCTGACCTGCAGGCCTTATGCAGCATGTAGGACCCTCCAGATTTCACCCTTTTCTGGTTTCCAACATGACCAAATATCCAAGTCAGTGCTTGAATTGCTGCTGGTGTGTTTCATGTGTGACTACGTAGAAGTCCTCAGGACCGATTGCTTTCATTAAGGTGGGAGGAGAACCTGTACACACAAGTGAATCACAGTTACCTGAGTTGTCATATTAGTGTGAAAGGCTCATCAGCATTTCCTGGGAAGGACAGAGGTGCTCAAGCACATTGCTATGGGTTCCCTGGAGCAGATCTTCACCTGCTTTACATCTTGTGCTGAAGAAACTGCTATGTACAGTGTTTTCTCCTTTAGAAAAACCCCAGGCTGAACATGTTTATTTATTGTGGCAGCTCCTCTTCCAAGCACATCACTTCTGATCTCCTGTCTTCTCTATTCAATCCCCAGAATAAGTTCCTCTCTTCAGCAAGATCCATTTTAATAAGCAAAGTTTTACCCAGAAATTGAAGTGTGATGATTCTTTGTCCTTTCCTCCACTGCCCATTGATATTGTACAGGCCACGGTCCCACATCTGCTTGTCCACTGTAGATAGGCTGCATGGTCAGCCCTTGCCTCCCCAGCCTCCTGACTTTGCCTGATATCCTATCCGCATCCCAGTTACGTGAGAGCTTCACCTCCCACCGTAAAAAAAATTCATGTAAAGGCAAAAACCAGGATTATTTGTTCATGATGTGTTATCCATGTGTCACTTCTCAGCCAAGAACACATATGCTCCAGCCATGCTGTTTCGTTCACAGTCTCCTACCTGCTGCTTTGACAATAGTGCTAGAACCTTAGAGCTAAGGAGAGCTCCAGATTTTGCTTTTGGTAAGTTAAGTTTCCAATCCCAGCCCCTCAACAACACCAAGAATTAATGCTTAACATATCTCCAGAGGAATGAGGAAAAACTGACTCCTCCTTCTAAGATTTTAAAGCCAACTATTGAAAACTGAGCATTCTCTGTAGCAAACGTGTATAAGGGTCCTCCATAATACGTTAGTTTTTCAAGAGGAAAGACCTGTCATACAACTAAGCGGCATAAAACCTCTTGATCCCATAACATGTGATAAGGAAACAATGGTTACTGCCCTGAAAAGTGATTTCCAAGGGCAGCTACGTGACAGGAGCTCAAGTGCTAATTCTTAATGCTGTGGTTTGCACCCAATTGTAAGATGCATGGTATCATACCACCAGTGTCGTGTGCCAGATGAGTAACATGCTGCTACAGCAAACTCCAACTAATGGTTCACATTTGTAAAAGAGAGAAAAACCCAACCAACAACCAAAAAAGGCCCCCTTTATAACAGCAGGTTTTTTAGCATATCAATATTGTCTTAACTTCATGTTGGACCAGCTATCTTCTGCCTTTCCGCAGCAGGGGTGCAGCTAGCACAGAAGTATGAAGCTGGTATAAATTCCATATCATGTCCCTTGGCTAATTTGACAAAACACAATCATGTGTCCATGCCTGATCCTCATTAGATTTATAGTCCTGAGTGAGTTGGCAGTGCACAGATCTGGTATTAATAAGCCTGGAACCACAGCCTAAATCTATTAGCTGGAAGCAGTTATATGCTTCTATTTTGTGTCAGAGCAGATGACTGCAACCAAGACACAGCAGAAATTACATGGTTTTTGCCTGGCTAAAGTTGTCCTGAGTCAGAGCTTTTGGAAAGTTCCAGCCATTCCAGGTACTAATATTGAAACTGATGTTTTAGGGGTACTTTATGGGAATTGAACCTAGAAATCTGAGATCCCCAAGGATGAAGCTTTGTCCTATAAGAAATAGACTCCTTTTACTTGAAAGATGCTTATATCCCATGCAAAGAAATGTCATCTATTTTTGAGAACCCACCATTGGAGCAGGATGAAAGCTTACATGCTTAACATAATGTGCAAGCATGGTAAAGACTTGGAGCAGTATTCCCTGAGAACTTAATGAGACCCGTACTGCAAGAGTCTACCATAAAAACACAGCTCCCTTCCTTAGAATGATTTGCTCATACTAAATATCTGAAAATCATAATCATGCTGTTTCCTCAGCAATTAGATATTTTTATATGCTACATTTCTTTAATAATACTAAAACTTCTTTTTTATTATTTAAAAAAAAGGCTGTCTCCTTACAAACACATTATTAAATTACAGTTTATAGCTCTTGCAGTGGGGTAAATTATGGTTGTTTTATTAAAGTATTTTAAAGACTGGAGTTTTGCCGACATGTTGCTCATTGCCAATAGCTGGCCAGGCCCCTGAAGGCTGCAAAGCTGCAAGTTGCATCTCACAGAGTCCTTCAGCACACCAGGAGGGAATTGATGTTTGGTTTTCCAAATAAAGGGATATCACAGAAAGCACATCCCAGCTGACTCCGAACCTCTGATGTTTAACACCCATTCTCTATGTTGGGGGTGTCGTATTTTCTCTCTTGCACACATTGAGGGGTTGTTAGACCTCAGTAGGAGGGCATAGCTTGTCACTGTTCTTCTGTTTATTCTTGGTGCATTAGTTTGTTTACTTCTTTGTAAATGACCCTGCTTCTCCACAGCTGCTGGCCCACCAGGAGCTCCTCAATTTGAAGTGTTCCACATGCTCACCAAACTGAACATCACAAATAAAGTATTGGCAACATCCAGCCTGCATAAAGATGCAATGAACGTGCAAGATCATGCCACTAGTCCAGCCGTGCCAAAGGACATGTAGGCTTTCAGGACCCACTTCTCTTTTGTGTTTCCCTCCCTGGGGTTATGCTGATGCTAAATTGACATCAGGTAAAGGAAAATCACATCCTAGGAATTAAACAAATATTTGGGCCTTATTTGGAGTCAATATCATGCTACTTAGAATCACAGAATTATAGAATAGTTAGGGTTGGAAAAGACCTTAAGATCATCCAGTTCCAAAACCCCTGCCATACACAGGGACATGTCACACTAAACCATGCCACCAAAGGCTTCATCCAACCTGGCCTTGAACACTGCCAGGGATGGAGCATTCACAACCTCCCTGGGCAGCCCATTCTAGTGCCTCACCACCCTAACTTCCATAGGCTTGTATCTGTAACTGATAACTGTGCTTCTGTCATTGTGCTTTCTGATGTCAAACTGCAGTGCAAGAATAGGCCCTCATGTGTATGCGGTCACAGAGCTGAAGCCCCAACAGCTTCACTGGGGGCTGCTGATCCTGCAGGAGAGCTCCCTCATCTTCTGCTCCCAGCAATTCCTACACACAGCATTTGGCACTGAAACAGGAAATTAAGGGCTGTAGGAAAGCAACCTTTGCCCTTTAATTCACTTTTTAATAAAATCATTAAAAGAAACCTACTCCCTGCCAGACATTATGGGAAATTGCTTTAATGATACTTTCAAGGCAAACACATTCTCTCAGCTGCATGTACAGCTTGCTCACTAGCTTTGTCTCACTTATTTGTGTGGATGCAGAATGAAAATGGTTTGAATTATAAAGCCAGGCTAGAAAATTTTATATGAACCAGGCCGTGATAGCAACAAGGGGCCAGGTTCTGTCCATTATCCACTGATGTGTAAACAACAGTTACAAGGTTTTGCTAGAAAAGATCAGTAAGTTTGAGCCAAAGATGAGCATCAAACCCACAAAATGACAAAGAAAGCAGAGGGATTTTGCATCCTCCCGGTCCTTACTGGGAACAAAATGAATGCCATTAACTGCACAAGTGATGAGCACACAATAGACATGCAGTGTGTAAGAGCACAAATCCATCTGTCCACAGCTAAAAGCTTCAGGCTGTATCTCCTAATCAGGCTGCTCTTCCATAGACTTCAGAGTTTGCCATTGCATGTTTGTGTAGGCTTTTATGAACAAATTCATGGCATTTTTGTACTAGAGAAGAGGCAAATCTTGCTTTATGATTGTTAAATTAATAACTTATCACTTAGGCATATATAAATCTATTCAAGAAATCTTACCAATTGAACCTACCTACAATGGTTACTGAGGACACCCTAAAAATTAGAGGGATCTGTGCTAAACCAATTTCAGTATTTAGTTACAGCAGTGAGATTTTAAAAGACTGAATTATTTCTATCTAGTGCAAAGTTTGCCCTCACGTACTTTGATTGTGTCTTGCATTTTTCCCATTGTACAGAAAAATGTTAACCAACAAACCTGGTAGTCAGTTTTCTACAATCAATAAATTCCAAGTCCAAGCCACAGTAGCTTTTATGTCTGTGTGTTGTAAAAGTAAATTTACATCATATGTCAAACATTACACATGAAGACAAAAACAATGCTGATTTCTAGTCCTAAAAGATATATGTGTATCCATAAAATCAGCAAGCTGTGTCCTGAATGCAGCTGGATGATCATACTCTGACCAAATGGCTTTTTGTCTAAGGCTGGAGATCTGTCAGACTCAACTGTTTTCCAGAACCGCATCTGTTTCAGGGAGTTTTGGGAAAACACAGGAGAAGCCCCTGATTTTCTATCAGTCCTGGGGGATCCCAGATTTTCCTGTTTACAGGGATGTGGAGTAGCCAAGGGGTGATACCAGGTTGCCAGAAGTTCCGGAATGGCAAGAATTGAGCCCAAACTGGAGCTGTGCCCTTCTACAGCAGAGAGCCAAGCAGCCTGGTAAAGCTGGGTCACCAGAGGGAAATGGCAAAGGAGGAAAGACTCAGCTGTGCTAATTAATCACAGCATGACTTGATAGCACCAGTGTGATCTTAAAGAAAGCAGATCTGATCCTGGCAAGAGGGACTAAGCGGGCACAAGAAAGCAGGGAAGCCTTTGCAAGAGGCATTGATAAGACCCCATTGAGGATCCGGTGTACATTGCTGTACACCTTCCAGGCAAATCCCACCCAGAAGAAAAGCAGGAAAAGGGCAACTAGAGAGACCAGGGAATATACAGCTTTTCTTACAAGATGAAGCTTAAAACCTATGGTATCTATAGCCTACTAAATCTAAAATCTAATGAATACATGAAAAATAAAATGAAATCTAAGAGCACAATATCTAAGATAAAGGACGTAAGCAGCAGAAAAAAAGAAAACATTGCTTTAAGGAGCAGATGTGTTACAAGAAGGATGGGGTGTAATTTCTGCCCACAATTACATAAACATACAAGGAGCTCCACCAACTAAAGAATGGTCAGCATGGCTTTAATATCCATGGGTTTACCCCAACATGCTGGAAGTAGCAAAACCTTTTTGCAGTGGCTATGACTTTATCTTTTTTCAGAAATGAAGATACATTGCTATTCATCTTTCTAACGCCAGGAGCCCACACCTTGATGGCCAGGGAACACAGCAGAAAGGGAAAAGGAGGAGCCAGGAAAGAAGACCTAGAATCATAGAATCACAGAATAGGTAGGATTGGAAAGGACCCTAAGATCCTCTAGTTCCAAACCCCCTGCCATGGGCAGGGACACCTCCCACTAAACCATGTCACCCAAGGCTTCATCCAACCTGGCCTTGAACACTGACAGGGATGAAGCATTCACAACCTCCCTGGGCAACCCATTCCAGTGCCTCACCACCCTAACAGTAAAGAATTTCTTCCTTAGATCCAGTCTAAACTTCCCCTGTTTAAGTTTTAACCCATTACCCCTTGTCCTGTCACTACAGTCCCTAATGAATAGTCCCTCCCCAGCATCGCTGTAGGCCCCCTTCAGATACTGGAAGGCTGCTATGAGGTCTCCACGCAGCCTTCTCTTCTCCAGGCTGAACAGCCCCAACTTTCTCAGCCTGTCCTCATACAGGATGTGCTCCAGTCCCTGATCATCCTCGTGGCCTCCTCTGGACTTGTTCTAACAGTTCCATGTCCTTTTTATGTTGAGGACACCAGAACTGCACACAATGCTCCAGGTGAGGTCTTATGAGAGCAGAGTAGAGGGGCAGGATCACCTCCTTTGACCTGCTGGTTACGCTTCTTTTGATGCAGCCCAGAATATGGTTGGCTTTCTGGGCTGTAAGCACACACTGCTGGCTCATGTTCATGAGCTTTTTAGCAATGATAACATCCTCAGTGAAAAAGCTCTGCTTCTGGACAATACACAGTGAGATTACTTCCAGAGCATTTCCCACTGTTTTCCGATGACCTGACATTAGTTTATTTGGGTGGACTCCTTTCTCTGGCTTCTCATGTCCCAGTTCTTGGCTGGAAACCTCCATGGATGAGTAAGGAAAGGAACGCCACCTATTCCCAAAAGCAAAGAGGCTTTTTGAGCTACAGTCTTCAACAAAAAAAGCCCCTGTTTACCTTTCTCATGGAAGGAATTTATTAGAAAATCCCTACTGAAAATTAATATAGCTCTGAAATGAGCTCTTTATCTAACACCTCACCAACTTTCTGGGAAGTGACTATGTGGAAGCAATTGGATTTCAAGCTGGATCTGGTTAATAGAAACTGCCACCTGGTGAATGCTAAAGAATATTTTTGCCTTCAGTAGGTGTGGTCTGGTTTACACTTAGGAGGAGACCTGATCCTCAGATATTGATGTTGTACAATTAGGGGTTACAACACAAATAGGGATATCATGAAATCACTGCATGACTTTCTGCCAGCCGCATTGCACGGAGATTATGTTAACACAACGGTTCCTTCTAGAGCCCCCAGGCCAGAGCAACCTGAAATCAGGCATTCACAGTTCCTGCTAATCCAACTCCTTTTTCATCTGAGGCGTCATAAGAAGCCATCCTGCTAAACCTGTGCTACCTGTTGGTAACACAGAAATGACAATACTTCCTTATGGGGATGATGAAGGTTGCTAAGGGCAATGCATTAAGTGTCCAAACCCTGTGGTGAGGAAGCCACAGTGGTGTCTAGGGGAGATTTGGGATCCCATGCTGCAGCAGCTCCTCTCAGACAGCTTGTGGCACCACAGACCTGTTCCGAAGCTTATTGACACTGAAGGACTCCCACTGGCTTTTATCAGCTTTGGCTCACATCCTTGGCATCTGGTTCATGCCTCTTATAATGTCATGTATATCAGAAGCAGCCTCCCAGGGAAAATACGCCAACTCATCTTCTTGCTCAAAGAAGCCATTTAGCTGTGATCATAATCTGTGATTTCATTGCTAGCCCCTATTTGCCTTCACACTTCAACTCTCCAGGGATAGAATTTTATTTCTTTGGCACAGCTTAAACATTGTGCTGTGTAAATCTATCTATTTATCTCATGCATGCCTATATAATAAGCACGTAGAAGATGAATAATAAGTACGTAGGTGCTATGAGCCTCCTTTGCATTTCTTTGGCACTACTAATAGACCTTAGAACTGGAAATAGCTTTCATTTGTGCCAGCTCTAAGTTGTCTTGATACAGTCCAAGCACTGTAAGGGAGTTTTATTATAAACAGAACATTTCTGAATAATTAATCATTCTGATATAAGACACACTTCCCGATTCCAAATAACCCTTGCATGTGTTCTTGGTTGAAAGGGGCAAGTGAAAGATGGGGACAATGGAGTCAAAATAAGGAACTAAGACACAGATTCCAGCCAGGAAAGCATAGAGTTGGGCTTTTTTTTCCCCCTCCTTACTGATACAATTCAGAACATATTTTCCCTATAAAGCAAATGGGTAAGATAGATCCAAGTATACCTCTCCCAGTATCTCAGCTACATGTGCAACAGTGGGACATAAAGATGGGGTGCTGGACAATATCATCTGCTATTAACCACCAAGCCTGGTCCCAAAGAGGAAGTGCCAAGCTCTTGTCACTGCAGTAGTAGACGTGCAACCTGTCAGGCTGCCCAGAGGCATCTGTGCGTGAGCTGGTGCAGCCAGTCACTTGTCTGCTTTTAAGAAACCCAAACAATTATAAGCACATGCACTTTTCATCTTTAGCAGCTGTAGGAGAATTCATCAGGGTGAGATGGTCAAGAAACTCATGCAAGGCAGGAAGTTTGGTGGGTGTTCATAATTTCAATGGATGTTTCACAGCATTCCATTATTTTTCTGGGACACATAATGAATTAGTGTGTGGCACACCCAGCCAGAAGAGGCTATAGTCCATCAAGACACATCCTACAGTATTACTCACTGCTTTCTCTTCACTGTCCAGCTCATGTTGCTTTTCCTGTCAGTCAGTCTTGGCCTGCCTCACATGAGCAGCTCATTATCATGTAGAAATGGACTTACTGGATAGTCTCTGTATGGCAAGGTAAGACACAAAATGACCCCAACTCTTTAAGCACAAAGCACAGCTCTGAGGAACCGGGAAGTTTATTTTTGCTGGTTTAATTTTACAGCAAGATCATCTTAAGAATGAGAGCTAATTTCTGGGTTTTTTTTCCAGTCACCTCATCTGTTTCCTCTCATGCTATCCAAAGTCTCTCAAATCCAGCCAAACATATATTTAGTAAAAAAAGGTTGAAAGAGCTTTGTTTTGCAGTCATGTAACATGAAATTATATGTAATAAATAAAGTTAAAAACAAACAAACAGAAATCAGAGATGGTTTGCAGGAATAATGCACTTCTTCTCTGACTAACACAAAAATCATTGTCAGTGCACTCCCAGAACTACCATCTACAAACGGCCTCAACATTTGAAATCCTGCTGCCATGCATTTACAAAACAACCATGTGCGGGCAGAACGCGAGTATCCTCTTCCATGCCATAAGATGTGGGCTGAAGGTTTGGAGGAAATTTAACTTCTCCTCCCTTCAAAACTCTACCAGATGATGTAATCTCCTCTGTGCTATGGCAGTGTCAGTACAGAGGGAAAGATCACAGAGATTTACTGCAGTACAATTGTCCGCAGCCAGAGTAACTCTGTTCTCGTAATGGATTGCCCAGCCTTGCAATTGAAATCCAGATCCAGGATGGGCTCACAACCAGCCATTTGGTAGTGTGATTTGGATTATCCATGCTGATTTGTGCTCTTTGAATTACAGGAGATAGTGTTGCTGGCGGCTGCAGGCTTACTGAGCTGCAAGGAGACATAAATAGTCTAACTATAGCTGAATATGTCAGAGGAACCACATGAAAATCCCAAGAAACTGGAGTTTGGACAGCACTTCTTTAGACTTTAGTAGCAGTTGTCTGGTATCTAGCAAAAGTTGATTTTTCTTTTCTAATTCTTTATGATGACTTTAAAGGGAGAGGAAACTTGAGACCCTGACTTTGCAGCTTTCTTTTGGGATTTGGAAGGATTTTTTCCATACTAGGAATCAGAATTTTTACTGCAAATCACCCTCAAACCCCCCCAGACTCCCACTGTCACAGAGCTTCCATGCATGAATCATGCTGTGTGCACCCTCAGGTCCCTTTTAGACCTTAACACCTTGGTCCCTGGTGCTAAACAACTGGCAAGCAAAAAACTTGTTTGTTTAATGGCATTATAGCAGAGCAGTTTATTAGCACACAGAAAATCACACAAAGCTCTTTGTCTGTATTGCAAAGTTATAAATCAGTTATAAATCATCCCCATTGACATAAGTGGACAAGTTCAAGTTGAAGTTATCAAGTATGACGGCCCAAGTGACATCCTGTACGTCAGACCCAGAACTGACTGACCCCTCTTTTCCTTTTGCCAAAGAGACAAATGGTGAGAACGTGTCAGACTTTATCTCTGATTCACATTTTTAGCTGGGGACATAGGAAACTTTAAAATGAAAATAATGTCTTCCATGGGGCGTGTTACAACCTCTTCCTGACAAGGTCTTTAGTTTTAAAAACAGGGCAACAAACAGAACAACACCAAAATAATGACAAGATTGAACTGTACAGGCACTTTAAAGCATTTGTCATCAAAGAGATACTGAGCTGCTTGTCTCCAACGGCCAATTCATGAATGACTTTCCTTGCAGCGGGACAGCATAGCATGCCTTGGCCTATGCTGCTACCCTGGCTGAGATAAGCTCCTGCCAGATCTTTCATCTTTGTCCCACTGACAGAAGGTCCCTGGTGATCCGCTGTTGAAGTATCAAAGCACTAATGACATACCACACTCATTCTCCCACCATGAGGTTCCCCAGGACCATGATCTGGTCATGACATCTTATAGAAACCAGCAGTTGCTCTTGCATCAACACGGATGATCTGTGGCTGGGTTAGAGCAGTTCTGTATGCCAAAGTGCCATAAATAGGATGCAGCCTCGTGGAAGATGGGGTCTTCAGTCTTTATGTTCCCTTTAGCCAAGCAAAACTCCCCCTCATTAAAGAAAATAACTGCAAAATCAGGAAAACAGCCTGGTCCTTCACTGAGAGCAGTCAGGTCATGTAATGTTAGTACACATCTCAAGCAGAGATGCATTGCCCTTTCCCTTTGTGTTGGATAAACAGCAGCTTTCCCTTTTTCTTTCTTAAAGAAATTGTAACTGTGTACTTTGCTGGATTACTCAGAGGCAGAGTTACTAACGCCCTTCACGCTCTTTCCATTAGGAAACAACCAAACAAACTTGACAGGAGCATCATGTATTCAATCACTTTTACCAAATTCTGTTTATGCTATTTTTAAAGTGGATTTAGCATTCACAGAACTGTATCACTTTTGAAATTAAGGCAACAAAAGCTCTTGTTATTCACAGGAAAGGGACAGAAGAAGTACTTTACACATCCTTGAAAGCTCTTTGCTGCTCTTCTGGTTTCTGAGCCAAAAGTGCACTGAGGTCTCACATGTGGCCATGTGCGTTCTACTGACACTGCCAAATCCACACCCAGAATCGATCCTTTTCTGTCCCTGAGAAAGTGAGTGGGAAGGTCAATCCCACTGACTCAGCAAGTGAAGTTTGGCAGCCTTGTGATGATGACTGCCACCACCACCAAAATGGATCTGATTCAGCCCAGTACTTGTTCTTCCTGCAGCAGAGATTTAACCAGTGGCTTCAGTGGTCCAGCCTTTACACAGCCACAGTCATAAGCCCCACAGCCATCCATCTTAAAGCCTGCATCAACAGCAAACAAGGCGGGGATGCATTTGGTTTCCTATCTGCACCTGGCCCCACCACAACAGCTCATGACAGCCATGCACTTCATCTCATCTTTGGGTTATCCTCCGCAAAGCGAGTGGGATTTTATCCAGAGAAATTCCCTAAAGTGTGGTGAGTGGTAGCAGTAGCATTTCGTAAAACGTTTCATTTCACACAATTAGTTTCTTAGTCTGCAAAAGTACATTACTGAGAGAATTCCCATTTGTCTCCTGTGTAATAAAGCCAATTAATTTCACTTGACAATATTGCACTTTAAAGTTGGAAATATCCCCTGTTTTAAAGGAGAGTTTTCTGATCAGCCAGGCCTCTGGTGAGGCAGCGCTTACTGTTCCCTTGTTGGAAGAGACTCTGTGCCACGTGCAGACAAAAACATGATTATTAACCCTAATCCCTCCACTGAACATTGCACCAACTGCTGTCTCATTCCGATAAGGAAGGAAAAAATTAATGCAAAATATATTGGTCATCAGGCAGCATATTGTGGCTAGAATTTTCCAACAAGCTCAGCGTCTTTAGCCAGGGACAAACATTCGAAAGAAGTTCTTCATAGTCCAAAATAAATGACTACAATTGCAGAAGACAGGCAGAGATTAGGCACTGTCTGGGAAGAGATTCCAGGTTTTATCACTTCCAAGTTTTATTTCTGCACGTGAATTTTGTCCTTGGGTCAGGCTGAGCTGGAAGAGGAACATGATGCTCTTTCTTCTCTAAAGGGCCAGCCAAGCATGGGTACCACTGATGGCCATATACTCCATGTCTGGTTCAGGCAAAGAGTGATGCAAAGCCAGTATAACCTTAAATCTGAAAGATCCATTAGCTTTGCCCTCTGAAGCATGAAAGAAAAGCCTTGCAAATGCTCACACCCCAGAAAAACTCACACACAGATCGTATCATATTGCCTACTGTAATGCAAGAGAAAATGAGAAATCAAAGACACTGGAGACTTTTATTGTTCTTTTTAAGTCCTCTCCCAGCAAATACGGTGCCCATATTTTACAAGGCAACAACACAATAATCTACCACCAGCACTTTAACGACCAAGCAGTTGCAGAGTTGATCTATAAACTGATGTTGCCATTTAATGTGGTTTCCAGTGAACTGTAAAATTTATAGCTGCAACTAACACTCCCCCTGCCCCTCTCTCTTTTATGTCCTCAAAAAACAAGCTGCTTCACAGCTCCAAAAGGGAGTGCACACAAAATCAATGTGTAACCTGAAGTGAGCTAATTAGAATCATATTCACATACCGTGTGTCTAGTCAATTAAGCGGAGATTAATGTCTAACACTGGATGGATGAATACCACCAAGAGGAAGGCACAGAAATATTCAGATCCATCCTCTCCATGCAACTCCTTTCATGAACAGTGGCAAAACTGCTGTGCAGAGCAGAGACCCTCTGTGCGCTTTCTTCCATGGGCTTTCCCCACCATCTCTCTTGCAACCTTCTCAGCTCTTTATGGGCAGCCTCGCCACTGCTGTCACCTCAGCATGATGCCACCAGCACCCTTTCTTTGGCAGCTGTTTGGCACGGGTGTCCCTCCCCTCATCCATAAGGGCAAGAGCGGGTGCAAGATGAAATCCACTCCTGCTCAGCTGGCTTGGCCCTTCCCACATCTCCTTTCAAGTGATTGATGTGATTTACATGGGTTCCACTGCATGGGGGGAACTTTGTCCCAAATGAACGTAATGTTGGAAAATCTTCCTGGGCGCGCACGGACCGATTTAAGCTCACTGTTGTGAATGCTTGGAATAAAACCCAGGGGCCTGATCCCAAAGTCCATTAGCCTTTGGAAAGGCTCCTTATGATGTCAGTGGATTTTGGAACAAGCTTTTGATGCTTTTTGGTAAGGGCTGATGGAAAAATGTCTCCAAGATTAATTGGGACTGGGGGGGAGGTGGTAAGGAAAATGCTTTCAGATGAGCACCACCTTTGCAGGGGATGCATGTGCTTGCTTGAGGTCTATTGATACTTTCTGTAGAAAACTCCCACACTGCTTCTGACTATTTCTTTATAAGGTGTAATAATTTTTTAGGGGGGTGATTAACTTTCTGACCTCATGTGAGATCACATTTAATGTTTTAATCTTCTCAACAGCTTCCTAATGGGAAGGAGGATCCATTTCAAGATTTTATCTGTATATTCAATCAAAACATTGGCCTCTGCTCCCCTGACACTGCCTTACTGTCACAAGGACGGCTGTCTGCAAGCACCTGGTGTTTTGATGATGCCATGATGTATTGAGTAATAGATGCACACTGCCTCCATGGGAATTTCTCAGGGAATGGGGAGACCAGTCCAAAGGGGCACAAAGACTTCCCTGGGACATGCTGGGAGCTCCTGGAGCTGCAATGTGAGTATATTGGTTGATGAGAGAACACTCTGAGATGTTCTTCAGCATCATGATTGCAGTACTTATTTAACGAGAGCCTTGTTTTAAGGTGGCTTTGTCTGGAGCCAGGGTGTGAGTGGAGATTTGGGGTAAGGTGACCTTGTGATGGTTTTTGAAGAATCATCATGCTAAGCTCATGTCAATGCTGCCATGCTTTTTATTAAACAACAGAGCAAAACCAAAGCAGAGGGCCAGATGCTGATGTCATTTTTGCTACTAAAGCCAGGCATAAGTCAGTGGGTAAGAAACTTGCCACTGAAGAACTATGATGATGTGCCATGTAATTATGGTCGGCCTCATGTAATTCATTGGAGGTGGGAATAGAAGACAGCTGCCATTTTAGGGAAAAATAAATTAGGAACTCTAATAGTAGAGGAAAATGAGATGGACAACAAAAAACTGGATCCAAATCTCTGGTTTAGGATGTTCCACCCCCCCTTCTTTAACTCAATACATCACTTGCTGTCTACATTTGCCAAGGGGGACTATCCACGGGAAGTCTCCCCGCTTGACATGGTGCAGTTATACCAAGATACTGTTGTGCAAGGGTGGACACACAAGGACCCATTGTTTCCTGATAGAGCTGAACATGAAAATACTGAACCACTTGCAAGCCTCTTAGCAGAACTATGGGATATTGATGCAGTACCATATTGTGTAGCCAGTTCGTAACCAAAGAGTCCATAAAGCAGAAAGAACAAAAGAGAGATTACAAAGAGCAACCAATATTATCTCTGTGAATCTGCTCTGCACACTTTACAGCAGGGAGAGCTCAACTCTACTTTTACTAAACAGCCTGGCAGCTGTGCTATTTATACGTCCACCACCAAGCTTTCATTAATTTTAACACGTGTTAATGGACACCCTGTATTATTTTGGGAGACTCAATGTGAGATTTATTTAATTTCCTTAAATATCAAATATGGGTCAAGCAAAATAAACCATGGATCGTATTTTTTTTAAGGGAAAAAAAGAAGTGTCAGTTTAACAGAATTCAGACAGAGCAATGTCTGATCATATTTACAGCATTTATAGGTTTGGAAATCTCCAAAGAAATCTGAGGAAACCTAAAGCCAGTCTGAGTATATTGAGTGAAATTCCTTTTGGTAATGTATAAATACTCCACAGGTCTTTACAAGAAAACCCCTTTAACTACATGTAAATATTCCACAATCTTTTAGAAAATCTCCAATTTAAAGGTGATGCTTGAAACAGGCTCTTTTTTAAATTTAATTTTTAAATGCCATTTTACAGATCCTATCATTTCCTTTGGATTTCTTCCTTTTCCTGAAAACATCAGTGTTTCCAAACAGCCATACAAAGGCTTTCAAAACAGAGTCCTTGTGTCGTTTGAAAAAAGCTTTCAAATACGAACTGCATGTACCTAAATCAAATTGCAGCTACAAGCAAACTTACTTCTCACCTCATCTGGTTCCTTAGGATTTAATGGAAAACTGGCATAAAGTGTGGCAACAGCAAAAACTACCTGCCACGAAAAATAAATCTGTCATACTCGGGGAAATCCATTCATCAAAGGAGGGGAAAATACAATGAAATTGTGAGAAGTTTATGGAATAAATCTGTAACTGATTTGGCTCGAATATTTAATCTCCTCCCGCTACCTTGTAGTGTGATATTGTGTTCACCCTGCATAACTTGAACATGACAATGGGGTTTTAGTAGGAAATTTATAACTTAATCAGGGTATTATTGGTGTGTCAGGACAAAGCCGGCGCATTCCCAGTGTTTCTGATTCTAGCCAGAGGGACAGATGCTCTGGGCAGTAAATCAGACATAGCTTGACCAGTAACACATGGCTTTGTAGAAGTGCCATTGATTTACACCACTGGTGAACCTGGCTCTGATCTGCACTGGAAAAGGCACCTTCAAAGCAAACCCACTCCTGTGCACACTGGCTCCAGTTAAACACAATCCTGTTTTGTCCTGGGAGCCAGGATCTGGGATCAGAGGTTTGTAGCGAACAAGAAAAAGTGCCAAGAGAAAGGCTCTCTGCTTCAGTCCTTTAACACAATCAAAACCTTCACCCTTGCACACCGTGACAGCAGTGCTGAGCTTTCTGACACACCAGGCTTCAAAGGAGGGCGAGGGGCAGCTGTAAAGGAGCTGACCTTGCAAAGAGGTTTGTTTATGAGCACGAACCCGTGCCCTCATCCAGCCAAGCAGCCAACGGAGTCAAACAGCTTCTGTTCAAGCCTATGGGAAACTGGAGAGCCCATGGGAGGGCTACAGTACCTGTCCAGAGATTTGACGTTCTTGAGTGACAGCTTGATGAACTCAGGCATGAGGAGTTGGCCCTTTGAAGAAGTAATTATGCTGCTGGTCAAGAAAGAAGTAGCTCTGGATTGTGCTGTGCATGTTTATGCCATGCCAAAGAGTAGAGCAGACGCTCCTTGGGACGGGTGCCACAACAGGGAAGGCATATTTCAAAGAGTTATTTATTCACCGGAGATCCTGAAAGGATGTTTGTTGGATCATGCAGAAGAGTGGAAGCTCCTGAAATCCAGGATGCCGTAACTTCAAGTAGGAACAGGCGCAAAAGATTTATCTCTCTTAAGGCTACTGGGAGCTTGTCACTGCTTCAAGTGCCATAATTACCATTTGGTCTCCTCCTATCATGACTCCCCAGTGGCAGTCTCCTTTGCGACAACCCTGATGGTGGTTATTTATGTTGTATAAACAACATATGTCGGCATAATCATCTTTCCCCACTTCCTCATTCACCAGTTTCTTGATGAGCTTTGCAAATGCAAAGGGAATGGGAAGGAAAATGATCAACACTGAGCAAGCTAAGGGATTTGTCTAAGATGGGGTCATCCTCATCCTCCTCACTGAGGAAGAGGGAGAGTCTCTGCATGCACTGTACTGCTGGGTATGTAGGGATACCACTCTCCTAGCCTTGTCCTTTAGGATACTGTTGGCTCTCAGTGCTTCTCAGCATATGATTTAGCACAAAAGCAGTAAAAAGGTGCATATGTGACTGCTTTTATAACAAAGCATCCAACTTCTACCTTCCTGTACTGCTTGCTTGCCCGCCCTGAGATGGATCCTTCCCCTGTGCTAGTCCCTTGCCTGCATCTTGTTTCTCTCTCCCTCTTGTTTTGTCTGCTCTTTCTGTGATAATCTCCTGTATCTGCACACTGCATAGTTTTAATTCCAGCCATTGGCAAGATAAGACTATCAGTGTATCACAATTTTTGCTTAGGGTAATATGCTGTGTGCTCTTGTGAAAGGCATGCAAGACCAGGGGGGCAGTGCTGAAAGTACCAAAAGGATGCTCAACAGCCATGGCATTGCTGTACAACCTGAAGCAAATCATCTCAACTATTTCTCCATCTGACACCATCTGTCTGCTTATTTTTGAGAGTAAAGCTGACTATTAATACAGACATATAGAGTGTTAAGCATGGGGTGGACCTTGAGTGAATCTCTGCTGTCTACTGTAATATAAATCGATTGTAATGTATAATACGCTGTCTTACATCCAAGTTGTAGGCAAGTATTTGTTTATAGATAAACTGACATTTTGTTTAGTACATGCAGTCTGATTTCCAATAAAACCTCTAATAAAGAATTATAAAGTGAATTTATTGCTTCACTTCAAAGCAAGGACATGGTGCCGCTTTGAAGGGGTATTTGAAGTGTTAAATCCATTTCAGTGATGCTTTAATACATTTTCTGTAGTTTTTTTTTCCATGTTATTTTAATATTATTGTGCCACTCTGTTAAAAAGCCATAAAATATTTTAAAGAGCAATAAAAGTAAACACAAATGCTAAAAAGCCCATTCTTCTCTCTCTGACCCACTGAGAGAGGAAGAGACAGAGGATTTAGGCATAACAGAATTTGTGGCAGCTGTGTAAATAAAATAAAAGAGCACACTGTTTTTCTGTTGATGATGATTCTTAACATCTTGCTATATAGCAGGAGCCCAAGGCAAGTTATGGGAAGGAAGCAGAAACACCGAAGGAGAGCATGCAACGGAGGACAGGCTTTGCATCCTTCCTGAAAATGGGAATCTAATTAAAAGAACAACAGAGGAAGATTTCCAAGGCAAAGAGTCTTTGTCCAGCAGACTTCACCTCCTGCAGGCAGGTGAACCTCATAGCAGCCTTCATAGCAGCCTTCCAGTATCTGAAAGGGGCCTATAAGGATACTGGGGAGGGAGTCTTCATTAGGGGCTGTAGTGATAGGACAAGGGGTAATGGGTTCAAACTTAAACAGGGGAAATTTAGATTGGATATAAGGAAGAAGTTCTTTAGTGTGAGCGTGGTGAGGTGCTGGAATGGGTTGCCCAGGGGAGCTGTGAATGCTCCATCCCTGACAGTGTTCAAGGCCAGGTTGGATGAAGCCTTGGGTGACATGTTTTAGTGTGAGGTGTCCCTGCCCATGGCGGGGGAGGGTTGGAACTGGATGATCTTAAGGAAGGTCCAACCCTAACTATTCTATGATTCTATGATTCTACCTTAAGGTCCTTTCCAACCCTAACTATTCTATGGTTCTATGCTTCTAAGGCTTTATTACAATCAGTGTTAATAAGGATGTACTCCTTGCCAAGCCAGAGTAGGCTTTGGTAGAACACTCCCTCATACCTCCCCCCCCCCCCCCCATCCTCCGAGATAACCTCCCTTTCTTCTCCTGGTCTTTAATTTACTTTCTGCAGACACAGTGTTTAGTTCTGTGCTTGGTACCTGCTTATGGTTCACTGAAGATTTAGAAAAGAGGGCTTAAAGAAGGTATAACTTGATGCACTACATGGCTCTTCTCAGCCCACCCAGGAATTGCACTCTGTGTAGGAAGAGGAATGTCTGTTCTAGCTGCAAAACTGAAGCTTAAGCAGGGGTGAAAACGGTCAGAGTCCTTCAAAAATCTGAACAACGAATGCTGATGTTACTAAAAATAGAGACAAACCCTCCTGCCAAAATGGGTTTATCTCAGGGAAATTGGATTCTCAACATCGATGCTCTCTGCAGAAATTCACAGCAGTTCTCATAAAAGAGAACAATCGATTTTTAGCCAACATCCCTCCTTTCTGTAAAATATTCCTGACAAAAGTGTTTGGGGTTATTTTTCCTCAGTCTGAGCCAGTGCAGTGAGCACAGCGCATTCCCATGCTGCATCTGACTGTGAGTGATGGCAGCTCTCACTGGCTCCCTGGGTCCAGAGAGCTGGCACTGTCAGTTCCTAACTCTCCTGCCTTATTAATAAATAAGAAAGCAGCATGGGCTATTCTATTTATAGCAGCTTAAAAGCTGAACTGGCAGCTAGGTCTACAGGTACAAGCTCGAGCCCTGGTTTACTGCTTGGGAGGAATGTGAAGCCCTCTAATACAACTTGTGTTTAGGGTTTGGTGGTAATTATACAACAAAACCTCCCAAACTGCCATGTCTGTTGGAGTTTTTGGAGATGTCACAGTGCAGTTCTGGTGTCCTCTACATAAAAAGGACATGGAACTGTTGGAATAAGTCCAGAGGAGGTCACGAGGATGATCAGGGGACTGGAGCACTTCCCTTATGAAGACAAGCTGAGAAAGTTGGGGCTGTTCAGCCTGGAGAAAAGAAGGCTGCATGGAGACCTCATAGCAGCCTTCCAGTATCTGAAGGGGGCTTATAGGGATGCTGGGGAGGGACTGTTCATTAGGGACTGTAGTGATAGGACAAGGGGTAACGGGTTGAAACTTAAACAGCAGAGGTTTAGATTGGATATAAGGAAGAAATTCTTTACTGTAAGGGTGGTGAGGTACTGAAATAGGTACCCAGGTTGTGAATGCTCCATCCCTGGCAGTGTTCAAGACCAGGTTGGATGAAGCCTTGGGTGACATGGTTTAGTGTGAGGTGTCCCTGCCAATGGCAGGGAGGTTGGAACTGGATGATCTTAAGGTCCTTTCCAACCCAAACCATTCTATGATTGTATGACATTACTGGTACTAACTTTATTTGCCTTGAAGACTGTTTCACAGGTGAGCTCTTAGAAATGCAGTGCTTCCCAAATGACAGCCACTGGGGTGATGGCAGAAGTGAAAAGAAATTTACCTTCAAATCCAAGGCGTGAAAGGAGAGTACAATAAATGTGGGAGAACTGGGGTTAGGGAAAGTACAGCGAGAACAAAACCTGACTAATGATCTAGTTGGTCGAACAGGTAATGAGCACCACAGAGTCTCCTTCAAGAGCTGGAGACCTCCTGGCTTATGTTAGAAAGGTTTCCCAGGCAGAGAAAGGTAGCAGGATCCTGCCCTCAACATAAGCAGTGAACAGCACAAGTCCTGATCAGCCCTGGGGTATCTGAAAGGACTGCTTTGCAGGACCTCCACCACCCCACTGCACCCCCACCTGCCCCATATTGGGCAGGGCATATGGCTCTCCTAACTCCTGATGAGTGCTCTCCAGTCTGTAACTGCAGCAGACACACAGAGACCCATGTGTTCCATGAGCAAAGCACTCGACAATGTTTTTCTGGAAGTGACTTCATTTGGTCTGAGACCTTAATGCAGGATTTGGTTGTATTTATTTATTTTTCCCTCTGTTTTCTTGTCCTAGACAACACATTTGCAGCTGGGAAGGGCTGATGACTCTCTTTGCTAAGCAGGCTTTCTCCTGAGAGCCTTCTTTCAATGGTCTCCATTATAACGATCTGGATTTTGCATTTCCGCCGTTGTACTGACGAATGAAGTCCCAGGTCCTGGAGTCACTAGAATGAGCTTGGGGCAGAAATCACAGCCAAATTCACCAGCACAGCTCACTAGCCACTGATTTATTTCCCTCTGTGACCTCCCCATGGCTGCGATCCAGACGTGAGCCCACGTACCTCTGGAATCCTACACATCATTTCAGGGTCTTTACTCATCATTTACTAGAGCATGATCTCTGAGTTGTCAGTACGGTTTCCAGGAGTGAGAGGCTCTCATTGTGCTCAGTGGGGATTTGGACACAGCTTTCCGGAAAGACAGGAATACTGAAAATACTAATGTTCTCCAAGTTACTCACTTCAGTGTGTCTGTAAGTCCTACATGTGGAAAATTATTTGTCATTTCCTTGCAGACATTTTCAAAGGAGAGATATATCATTCTTCAACAGTGCAGCACTGTGATTTAATAGTTTGTTTATCTCTCAGCCCAGCTCTGCTGCTTAAGTTCAGGAATCTATCCCTGTCTTCCTATCCTTTTTTGTTAAGAATCACACAGTTCTGGTCTAATAAGGCTTGTTCGTTGAACAAGATCTCCTGATATGAATGAACCCTGGCTACCAAGGGAAATAAGGATTTGCAGTGCTCAGAGGTTCATCCAGGGGGATGCGGTTGTTTGAAAGAGTGACTCTACAGATAAAGAGATTTAGAGATGGGAATTCATCATATGATTTCATTAGTGAGATGTAGTTGCAAGTAACATGGGGGTATAAGGGTGTCGGAGAGAATATTACTGTGGGAGAAGCTTTCTTGGGTAAAGAACCCATGAAAATGGTTCTCCTCGCTCCAGTCAGCAGCATAAGTGGAAGAAGGGGTAGGAATAGCACTTCTTTGTGAAACACCAGCATTTCTCCTACCACTGACAGCCTTGGGTACCATTAATATCCATGTTTTAATTCCTCTCAGGTCTGGCACACCACCAAGCCACCTAAGATGGAGAGGTTGCAAAGCAACCTGACTACCCATCCTGAGGATGGGCATCCTTTAACACTCCCTATGCCCAGCAAGCCCAGTGGTTTCAACCTCTGAGAGCACAAGCACACTTAGATTTATATGCAGTTTTAGGATGTACTGAAGCAGAAAGGGCTTTCTGTCATTTTGCTCTTGTTTTTTAAAAGGCAGAATACTTTGTTTTCTATGTTTATCAGTATCAGTGTTACAAGGGACCTGGCACTGTGATGGCTTGAGTGCACTTTGCTTTGACAGAGTTCAGCCCCAGCATGTTTATGGAGCCCCTGGTTCACTTTGAATAGAAGCTGAAGTTTTGGCTGCAGAAAAACCATGGATGTAGCCAGACCTCTTACAGGAGAAGTCAAATTACATCTTTGGAATGGGAACCAGACACTGAAAGCTGAGACAGAAATTAATTAGAAATAAAGACAGAAGACCGTGAAGTCCAGGCCTGTGAATGGAAGAAGTTAAATAACCTCCCGAAGCAGTGACAGGCCAACAGCCCCCTCCAGCAAAACATTAAAGATGTCTCTTCAAAAAAGATATAAAAAAGTGCATTTTGGGGCTTGAGAGAGGTCTGCCTTCAGGAATCCCTTTGTCCATTTGCCCAAAAGTCTCAGTATCAGTTACAGTCTGTGAAACACTCAAAGCTTTCTGGGGTCTCTTAGCCAGCAGATTCCCTCTTTCTGCTTCCAAGGATTATTCGTTCCCCATAGAGTACAAATTTTGGACTATTTCCCTCTCATCGAGCACAAGTGTAACATATGATCTCTCACTGAATTATGTTAGAAATGCATTTATGGAGTCTGTTGTCTGGGATAGAGAAGCTCCATCTTTCCTATGCTGTATATTATCAGATATAATTAACAAGGTCCAAAGCATGAAAGACTGACTTTGCAACTGAGAAAAACCTTCCACCAGTGAACCCAGACACTCTGTTATGCATCCACACTGTGCTCTTAATCTGCTTTGTATCTCTCTCAAGTGCCTCCTGCACATGGAGATATTATTGATACCAGCTGGAGGAGCAGCTACCTCAGGTGAGAAGAGCTTGCACCTTTCAGTCATATAGACCCCATGCTTGCTTCTGAACAAGGATACAACCCTGGATATGTGCAGCAGTAGACCTCAAGCTATTGATGCCATATACTGTTGGGATGCTGCTTGCTGACCTGTTGACATCTTTGGAAAAGTGGCTTTCTGTAAGGATTGTGATGGAGGAGAAGGGCCCTCACCACATGCGTGCTCACCTTCCTGGTCTCTGGGTGCACAGGCTGGTTGTGTCCTGGATCCTTGCTTGGAAGTGACCTGAGCATTGTCTGTCTGGTCTTTCTCCTAAACATGTTTGTTTCCTCAGGAAAAGATGGGGCCATGGGACATTTAATGAGATCCTTTGATGTAGACAAGCTTCAGACATGGAGTAGGGACTTCACCATGCTGAATCATTAGTGTTATCTATGCTTCCACAGTTGTATTGGAGTCAGACTAGGGAAAGTCCGTTGTAAGGATTTATTTACAGAGAAAACAGAGAGAAATCACAAACCCACAGATGATGCTGTACAATGGGTGGAATAGAAAGTACACTGCCCTGAGCCAACTGAATACTTAAGCTGCAACTTAGTGTTCTCTTTGTGCTTAAAATTGTGCATATTCAAGGGTCTGGCCCTAGATGTGGACATCTTAGGCAATTCAGCAGCCCCCCAGCTGCTGCTCAGGACATTCTTTTTGGTTTACAAGAGATCTTTATTGAAGCAGTACATGATGATAAGGATTAATGGAAAGGACATTCCTCTCCCATAACTTTAAAGAGAAGCCATGAATTCCCTTTGCAGAAATGTGTGCAATGTGAATTCCTGGAAGGGTGGGGCAGGAGGCAGAAAGGACTGAGAGATGAAAACCTGGGGGAATGGCATAAAAACTAAAATGTAAGCTGTATATTGTACTATGTAGCTTTAGAGAAGCAATGTATCTTGGTGAAAAATAGCACCAGTCTGCTGCTGTTAGCAGTGTGTCCAGCATCATCACCCTAACCTCATCTAAGGTCCCATGTGCTGACCACCATCAATGGTCAACCATTCTTTTTCCCTCTTGTTGTCCTCTGTCTTGTCCTGGCTCTGTACCTATTTATCTCAGATCTGTCTTTCATGCTGCTGCCCTCTCCTGTTGGATGGACTGAGCATAACCATCCTTCAGTAGGCAGAAAGTGGAGGGCAAAGACAAGAAGTGCTTGCAAACATGGCATGGTGGGAATGGGAACATTTTCCCTGCATCAGTTTGCTGCTGTTGCAAGGAAAACCACTTCTGCAGATCATGCTCTGAGTGTTTAGTCATGAAGTGTAAATGTGTTGCCATCCACAGGGCTAAACCCCAGGCTGTAGACACAAGGACAAGAGCTGCAAGACTCCTTACCATGTGCCACCACACATTTCCCTCTACAATTACTAGAAAGGAGGATGGAGCAAGGAGGTGGCTGATCTCTTCTCCCAAGTAACAAATGACAGGACAAGAGGAAATGGCCTCCAGGTTTAGACTGGATATTAGGAAATAATTCTTCATCAAAAAGGTGCTCAGGCATTGGAACAGGCTGCACAGGGAAGTGGTGGAATCACTGTCCCTGGAAGTGTTCAAAACCCATGTAGATGAAACCCTTAGTGACATGGTCTGGTGGTGGACTTGGCAGTGCTGGGGTAACAGTTGGATTTGATGATTTAAAGGGTCTTTTCCAACCTGGTTGATTCTATGATCACACTGCAACAGCCAGGCCACTGGTGCATTGAGCCCAGTGCCAAGAGCAGGAAGGGAAGAGACAAAGACGTGAGGAATCAGAAAGGCAATTAACCACAGCCTCAGATAAGAGTAAGATATTCCGTCTGTCTTTGTTTTAATGTCATTGATCTAAACCAGAGATGTAACAATTTCCAGTGCAAAAGTTTACAGGCATAATCTCTGCTTGCTGATGGAAACATCTCTCTGTACTTCAGAGTGGGAGCACGCCATGTTGGTGCAGTTTATCTTGTGGTGAGCTAAAGACTTCAAGGAGATCACTTTAACAAGGGGTTAGTAAACTTCACAGTTGTCTGCAGTATTTTATTGGAGGTTGGAGAGGCTGTTCAAACATCTGTTGGGAAGAATAAACAAACAGCCTTGCCACGTTGGTTATAGCCGACTCAAGGCTTTTGTGAAGGAGGTGATCAGTGGACTTCAATCACAGCTAGCTCCTACGCTGTGACTTATAAGGCATGCAAGAGCATAAGGAGGGTGCAGAGCCTCTGTGAGATTGATTTCTGGCCTTCTCCATTGCATTCATACTTTATGATCGCATCCCAGAAGGGAGATGTGGTGGTGGTTGTTTTTCAGAGTAAACATTCTGTGCAGGGCCAATGATTAATACAGCAGAGACCTGGGAAAATATACCTCTGTAAACAACCACGTTTTATGGCTGTGAAAGGACCTGTGTGTACCAAGAACCCTCTGCCTGTATCCGAGTATGGCCCACTCACAGAAACAAATCAACAGGGAATTCCCTCACTTGGAGGAAAATATTTGGAAGATTTTGTTTCTACAATATATTTCACCTAATCCATTTTTCCTTGGGATGAAGAGATAGAACATAGACTTTAGTGGGAAATTAAATAGAAGAGGAACCAAAGGAGGAGTCAGTGAGATTTGTGTGGTTAACATAATGAAATACATTAGGAAACTTTAACCTTGCTATCAGTCACCAAAGAGGAAGTTTAAAATATAGATCCTGCCTGCCACAAATTTCCAGTGTAATGTTATTGTAAGAATGTTGCACATACATATGTATTTATATATATTTTTATATATATCTTTATATATATATACATATATACATCACCAGAGAAATATAAACTTTGAACACTGGAGAAAATATGTTTCACCCAAATGAAACAGTGAACTATGCAGGGTGCAAAGGTGTTTTTGATATTATCTCTTACTCAAGTGCCAGCCCTGCCAGCAGCAGGGAACATGAGCTCCAGGGGGGTTTGAGGTCAACAGAAGAAGCCCTTATGGGTAACCTAATAGTGCAGTATAGGCAGGAATGATTTTTCACTGTACAAAGGGCAATTTCATGGCCATCTCCCTTGGAAAGCTGGTGGGACTTGGAAACTGAACTGCTATTTGTGTCTTTGAAAAGCTCTCCTGTAATATTTAGGCAGAATGATGAGAGGGTTTGAAAAACACCCCAAAACAGGCAAAGGTAAAACCTATTTTAATCTAATGCTGTCTGAGGATAGGAAAGTCTGTCATCTGGCATGGTTTACTGGTGGACTTGGCAGTGATGGTTTAACAACTGGACCTGATGATCTTAAAGACCTTTTCCAAGCTAAATGCTGATCCTGTGATTTGAAGAAAACTCTTAAATGTTCACACATGGGCCAACAATAGATTAAACTGACCTTACATATGATCAGGGCTGCAGGAGAGTCCCTTTAATGTTTGGTGACCCCTCAAGCAAGTTTTCTCTGTGTTTCAGGATACTCCAGAAGCCATTGACATGGTGTCAGGTGGTACATGTAGCTGTGTCATTCATATAGAGACTACTGCAACCAGCAAACTTAGCCCTGAACTTCAGATGCTTAGCATCATAGAATCATAGAATAGTTAGGGTTGGAAAGGACCTTAAGAGCATCCAGTTCCAACCCCCCTGCCATGGGCAGGGACACCTCACACTAAACCATGGCACCCAAGGCTCTGTCCAACCTGGCCTTGAACACTGCCAGGGATGAAGCATTCACAACCTCCCTCCTTCTTGTGTTAAAGAACGAATGGTGTTACCAGAAGAAAACATGAATTTCTCTTGAGAAGGGTGACTTTGCTCCCTGCCCTAACAGAAGCAAGGCAGGCAAAGTCCTTTTTTACTGTAAATATTCAATAGATCTCATAAAATGCAGTAATCTTTTTATGTTTGGTATCTTGTTTTTGCAAAGAAAACAGGCCTTTCCTTCTAAAAGACTTCTTTCAGAGGAAGACTGTTTTGTTCTAAGGAAAAAACACAAGGCTTGCACTGCAGCAACAAACCCTCTAGGAAATCTTGGGTCTGATTCATTCTTCTGGTTGCCTTTGGTGCCAGAAGACATGGTGCCTCATAACTTCTGTGGCTCCCCATTGTACATGGACATCATCTCATTGTCCCTTGCCAAAGGCATTCCCCGGGGCTCAAAGACATGAAGGTGTCCCTTGTATCATGGCTTTCCACCCTGCTGCAGGAGAAGAGGAAGAGGAGGAAGAGGTGGTAATCATCCATGCTGGGTGAATGTCAGCCACTGGGTTTTAGATTAGTATCTCAAATCTTTCTGCAAATTGAACAATCGGCTTAATAACAGGAAGTGGGGAGCTGGCAAATGACTGTTCTCATAATCAGAACAGGAGCCTGAGAGAAGGAGCTGTGTTTTGGCAGTGATACCTAATTTCCACGTCTCATTAAAACAACATGGCTTATTCATTTATTTGTTAAGGCTGTTTTTCATTTAAAGGATAACAGGGCAGGTGTCCCCTTTCTAAGGCAATAATCCACTTTGGCTAAGCGGTTTGTATTGACGGGAGAAGCGGATTTATTCAAGGTGCCTGCGTAAACACAGTACCAGTCATGTATTCCTCTGATACCAGGACCTTACGGGAAAAGACATGGAACACGTCACTTCCATGGTGTGCCTCTCGGCTCAGCTCCTAATGGCACAGCGACTGTCCCGGGAACCTTTTCATCATGCATGTTCCTGCATTGTTTTTTTCCCAGAAGAGGCCCTACATGTTGATGTGGGTGTGACTGAAAAGTCACCCAAAGGGAAAATATGGGCTTATGTTATCAGGGTCCAGCCATGTACGCCGTCGCTGCGCAGTGTAATGGTGGCTGGACCTGGCCCCATCGCCAGCCCACAACCCATCTGTGCAAGAGTGATGTTTCATGACAGAGCCCTGAAATAACATAATCAGTCAAAGCCTTTCCTACATTTACGGCAGTTTAAGGGCAATTCCAGTCTACAGAGACCTTTCTCCCTTCCTTGTTGGTAAATGCCCTACCCATGATGACAAAAGAATTGCTCTTGCAGAAAGAAAATGTATAATAAAGAATTCCTGAGGACGTTGTGACTTTTTCCAACAGCAATCCTCCCTGGCAGAAGCACATTCTCCTTCCTACCTGGCTGCAACCTTTCCAAGCAGTGGGGTGAGAGATGTGGTGGGCAGCAAAAGCAGTGCACAACTCACAGGGTGTTTTGCAAAGCCAGCTCAAAGGTCTGCACGGAGACACAACGGTGATAAGACAGAAGTAAGAGTGACCAAAGCCTACGTTACCAAAGGTGTGGGTCATAACAACACGCAAATAGCGTTTGAAGGGATAAGGCTGTATTTTGACTGAATTTGAGCCAAAGATTGTTGTGCTTGAGTCCCTTTGCTACAGCCTCGGAATCAGTGGTTCAGCCAGAAACCTCTTGCTGCAAAATAGCAGTACTCAAGGCAGCACAGTAAGAAACACCAAAAAATTTGTCATAATGCTTATCCAAATAGGCAATTTATCCTTTGAGTTATGTCTAAAGATAAGTAGAGACCAAGCATGTGTCTTCATGAAGCACTTCTACAATATAATCTAAAACATAGAAGTTTGGGCTGAAAGTCCTGAAGAATCAAACTTCTGCAGTTTTATATATGAAGTAAACAGCTTAGCCTAGAAGGGAACTTGGTCCCTGAGGTCCAGCACCTTCTGGTAGACGACATATTGACTCTACAGTGTTGTAAAATATCCTGTCTGCTTTATCTGGGTGGAACAATAAAGGAAGGAAAGTCACAATAGCTCTCCTCCCTTTATCAAAATAGTCTGTGCCTATCTAAGAACCAAGGATAAATTAATTATAGGAATCCTTTGGGATATGGGCTGCTGCTAGAAGCCAACAGGCGACATGGTGAATATGCATACTTGAATATCATCCAAGCATTTAACACCCTCTGGTTTGGACAACATGTCTGCAGCATCCCTCCAGCCAGTTCCTGTGTAGCCTCATAAAATATGTAAACACAGTGCTCTTTTCTTGAAAGCCTCTCCTTCCTTTCATATTCATTTGTTATATCCCTCACATCCTCCACCGCTCTCCTCCCATAGGAGATCCAGCACCTTCCAGCCCTGCAGCCTCCCAGAGTCCCCACTACAGATGGTGATTAGCATGTGTCTTCTATGCAATGTGTTATGGCCCAGCAGCACAATGTCAGGTTACACCAGCAGAGAATCTGGCCCTTTGTGGCCTGCACTGATTTTTTCATCAGCTGAAGGATATCCCTGATGAATACCTCATTTGCACTTGCTCACATATTTACCCACACTTATCTTGCCAGCAGTAAATATCTTTGCATTTCCTGAATTTAAAAATAACAGTGCAAGAATTTCTCTTGCCCAAGGAAACAGGAAAAATAAGGATTTGACTTTCTATCAGATTCCTAAGCAAAATACAGAAAAAAACCTGGAGATGATTCTGTGTTTAGAGAAAGGACCTTAGGACTGTTTGATCCTGCCCAAAACAGAGAGGTGTTTGCACACCACAGGCACACTTCACACCTGCACCAGGACTGGTTGTGCTTTGCCAGGGGCAGACACACCTAAACATGTTTCGTCCTCAGGATGGCTCAGCCAAGCCCTGGGGATGGGGTGAGGAAGGCACACCAGGTGATGGGTGAAACAGAGAGGGAAAGCTGCTGCAGAACAAGACCATGTAGTAGCCAAGTAACAACTAATTACATTGGATGGTGCCTTTTATGTAGGCCAGTCTGGTTTATTTTATACAGCCAACTTGTTCTTTCGTGTGTGTGTGTGTGCATGAGAAGAGCTTTCTCTGAAGGTCTTGGCTGAAGAGAAGCTGATGAGCAGGGCAAGGGAGCAAGCCAAGCAGAGGTGGCTGGCAGGGCAAGTTCATAAACGATGTGTTAGCAAAGAGGGAAAAGCTTTTTCTGCAAGTGAGACACGAAACCAGGCTCTTCAGGTAGGTCGTAGGGGCACCAGTACTCTTTGTGAACAGGATATCAAGAGCTCAATGGTGGGATATATCCTCCAATTTAAAGGATATGGGTACTGCCTATATTACAGCAACTCAAGCCCCAGAAATCCCTGGACAAACCTCAGGTGATCAGTAGGCAGGTCAGATGCTTGCTCCACTGAGGATTAATACTGGTCTAACCCAAATTCTTTGTCATTGTTTGTGGTTTGATGGGAAAAGATCGAATATAAGGATGTTCCTGACCTCATGTAGTCTGAAACACAGCCCAGAAGAGAGGTTTGCTCTGCTGAGGAGAGTGGGTCTGATATGAAAAGGCAGTGTTCCACACATTTCCTGGGCACAGAGAGGAATGCAGGGGAGACCCATCCCCTGAAGGAGTGACCCTTCATGCCATCTCCCCTGGGACAGTGCTCTTCTTTTGCAACTGATACCATCTGATTCTAATTCACTAGGAAGCTGTAACTTGTCCAGGTTGCCAGGCAAAAGGATACAGGTGACTGAGCCCTGCATTTAGACAGCAATAGCTCTAGTGTTTTAAGGGGTACAGTATCCCAAGGAGAAGAGAGGAAAATATAAGGCACATTTTCTCATGATTTATGCAACTGATATGAAATATTTGTTATACATTTCCTTTGGGATGTATTTTGGTTCAAAACCTGTGATACCAGCTGATAATGAGTTACACATTTAGTCTGAAACAGTGCAGACCATCACTAATTGGAAGCACGTTCTGTTTGACAGAGCAGGTACAATAACTCTACAATATTCACCGTCATTTAACAGGCTTCTGCAATGATATTAATCAAAGTGCTTTTCCTAAGCTAAGAAAAAGTCAATGCAGCAGTGATCAGGTATGATCCAGAGCACAGCAGCAATCAACCAGGAGCAGCCAAGGAGATTTCTTTTCTAGGACCCTTATGTTTTCATTAAAAAAAAAAAAAAAACAAAAAGCTTTTAACTGGGGCTAGTGAATTTTTCATAGCTAGATGAAAACTTCCAGTGATTGCAGGAAATGTCAATTTCTCCCCCCCAAGAAAGCAAGCTTTTTTGGTAAAAAAATAAGTGTTTTAAGTTATGAGCCTGGCTGGAAATTTGTGACTGGTTTTTATACATGCTCTTTCTGTGCTCCCTGGCAATCATGTGGCATCCACAAACATTAACTTGTTGCGCTGTGGTCCAACCACACCTATGTGAGATGGAAGGAAAGTACTGCATCCCTTACAGCGATGAAGAAATTGAGATGCAATGAGATTATGGTAGCTGCTGTTACAAAGCCAGAGTAACTGAAAGCCTGACAACTCTCTTCATCGCTGTCATTTGCATTATATTATCCTGCACAAACATGCAAGCAGGACTGAGACTACAGATTGCAATGTGGTGTACAAAGACATGTGAGAAGGCTCTTTTATCTCTTGGGACAGGATTTCATATTATATATAACAGGTCTGTGGTGAAAGTCATTATTCAGAAGAATAATGGACATTCATGATCAGGAAAGTGACACACAGGGATAACCCTTGAGATGGCACATTAAGTGTAGAAAACTGCAATGGCACTATGCTTAAAGAACACTCAGCCTTGAAATTTATATCAACAATCTAGATTTTTTCAGATAGCAGAGGGATCTGCCTTTTATCCCTCCTCTATTTGTATAGATAAATGGATAGAAGTTATATACATGAATGTGGATGAGGTAGGAATCTTTTCCATGGATGGAAATGGATTCAGAAAACCACTCAATAAGCATTACTGAATGCAGTAACAGCTGCACTGGAAATCAGGTTGGTATAATGAAGGTGAGCAAATGATCAGAATAAGATTTTTGGTGGCAGATCTTACAATCACAGCCCCAAGCTGTTCACATCCATTAAAGTTTCCCATCCCCGTCACAGAAATGTGGTTTTCATGATGGCATTCATCGTAGGGAATCATCTGTTAAGTTCAAAGCTACAGCTGGGTTTTTCCTACTGCCACATCTTGCCAAATACTTGGGGAAAAAAGTAAAAGAGTGTTCTCAAACAGATTTATCTTCATTTTTCAGGTGCTAGACACTGTTTCCTTCTCCAAATATAAGAAAAAAATGTGGTGAGGTTTTATGTACCTGGCAATCATTGCTTTGCTATCTAATAAGTTGCTGTTGAGTGGTCACAATTGGCTGGAAGCATTTCAGTCATGCTCTTGGAGAAGAGGAGCTCAGCAAAGTTTCACTCAGGTATTCCAACAGAAAACTTTCCTACCTGGCTATGTTACAAAAATGGCCTTTCCCCCATAACTATGGGGAGTTTTAATAAACCAGTGAAACTTCTAACCACACAGGTTGAAGGATAAAGCCAACACAGATGGACTTAAGGGGGAGCCAGGGCAGGATGCGCAGGCACAAACACACATGCAGAGAAATTAAGTAAATAGGGAAAAAAACACTTAGAGATATAATTAGATCCTGCGTGAATCTATGACGAGGAATCCAGTGACTGCAAAACCCAACCAGGTTGTTTGGTACTGCTGGGCTGGCTCGATGCCTTGGAGAAACACATCGTGATCTCCAGCGAAGGAAATTTCCACGAAACAGAGCCGTGAGGACATCCTGCACTCACTACACCATGGCTTTTTCCAAGGAAAACAGCCAGCAGCCCAAACCAAACCCTAAACAACATAGACCTCAGACACGTAAATAAAAACGAGCAGGAGAAAGAAGCCTTTGGAAATCTGGGAAAGCAAGGGAAAGGGACAACCCAGCTGAAGACATCATGGGATTTAAAGAAGTTCAGCCTGCTATTTGCTCATTGCACCAGAGTAAATGAGATGAAGCTGTCCCTGGCAGCAAGAGATTTGGCTGGCTAGAGCACAGCAACATGCCTGTTCCCTAAAACAGGAGGTAGCGTGTAGACTTCATCACCAGAGAGTGGTAACTTTCCATTTGAAAGCCAATGAAGAGATTGACCATGATAGTGTAAGTCCTTTCCAAAGAAGAAAGGCATTCTGCACTCCTGGTCCCTTGGATGACAGATGCAAGTCCATGGGTTACAGTGTCTATATCCAGACACTACAAAAAGCCACTCCAAACAAAGGGCCCTCTCAATGTGACACAAGCAGTGGTGAGAGTCCGACTGTAAGTGCAGCTGACATCAGAAAAAAAGCAGCCTCCAAGAAAAACAGCACAAGCTCAAGTACTGCGCCTTTAAATAATAAGCTCTTCTCTTCCAGATGATTTTAATAAGCCCAGGCACATGTGTTGTAACTCCTTGATGCAGTACAATATGAATAACCAAATAAAAGATCTCTCCAGTTTTTAAGATTTACTGTTTGCGATGGGAAAAGGCCAACCAGATGACATCATTATACTTCAAATGTGAAATACTGCCAAGTTGGGTAATACTAAACTAGAGAAATTGATCCTTTATGTTTTTGCAAAAAAAAAAAAACCAACCCTGATTTTCAGTTTTGGGGGTGATTTTTTCTCTTGTTATTTATGTAACTATAATGTTCCTGTTTAGCAAACTTGAGTTTTACTTAAAACTAGAGCCAGAGTACCTTATCTTACAGGTTGGTTGTTTCCAGGCATCTGCTTAGCTGGAAATTATGCAGTTTGACAATTTATGGGTTAAAAAGTCAATAGATGCTGTTGGATAATTCACAAAGAGCCAAATCCTAGCTCAGGCAAAACCTTCCTTGGCTTGGGTGGGAGTCTGCCTGATGAGGATGTCAGCATCTTGGTCCCTGTCTGGAAGATATTGCTCTGTTTGCCACTAAGGAAGAAAAATCCATTCCTATATAGCAATAACACCCTGTTCATGTAAGACAGCTGGATTTCTAGAAGTATAAAGCCATGATACTCCAGCAAGCATGATAATACTATATGACACTTACATGCCATCTTTCTTCAGGGACTTTGCATCTTCTCATGTCTCATGGCTATTTCGAACAACCCCTTAAATGAGGTCCACTAAATACTGCTCAGCCCACTGCAGAGCTAAATAGATGGAGCCCCCAGGAGGTTAAGCCACTTGCCCAAGACTGCAAAGTGATTCACAGGCAGAGCTTAAACTGAAAACCACAAAGCTCTTTTCCCACACCCCTGCACACCACTTCTTCTAGCCTGTTTGTTGATGATGTGAATAACAACAGTGGCACAGTTTTGCACTGCAGAGAACTCCAGTCATTATTATTGTTTTTAAATCAAGTACTTACTAAAAAACCTTTTTGTTTTTCACTGCAGAAAAGAATTCTGAAATTTCATGTTATGGCAACATTTGCAGACAAATCCATACCCTTAGGGCCAGGAAAATGTTCTATTTTTACAGCATACATTAGTATATTTATTAAAGCAGCCATATATATATATATGGAATTATGTCTATTTTCTTCAGAGAGGAAGCTCCGAGCTGTACAACTGTTATTATGCTTAATATTTGCAGCATGGCACCCATGAAATGCACTTGGTTCACTGATTATGACAGAACAGGTCTTATTTAAAGTTCAGTGCTGTGATTGCTTCACAGTATTACATGCTGTGTTCAACCTTTAAATCTCAATCCCCCATCCTTGCTGCTAATGCATGGTGCCATGACTTGCTCTGCCCTGTGGCTGGCACCAGGCAGTGAGACGCAGCAGTCCTGCTTTTATTGAAAGCCTGCAGACCACAAGCAGTGCTGCACAGTTGTCTTTTCTTGTTGACATGTGTTGGCAATGGGTAAATCTCTTTGTTCTGGACAAGGGTTTTCTCCACCCTGATGAAGGGTTGGTCTGAAATGACTTCCTTTGGTACGACTATGAACTCCATCTCTTCATGGAGGTGATGGTAAGTGTCTGGTGGATGTGGCGGTGGGAAATGTGCCTGGAGCATGCCCGCATCCCAGGAACAGTGGCAAGAAACAGAAGACGAGGCCAGAATAAGCACAGGAACTGAGGAACTCCAAAGGGAAGTTTCTGAGGCCAAGTGCTGTTTGGGAATGGCACTTGGCTCTATGAGCTAGAAGAGCCTTTCCTGCTCTTTGATTCCTGGTGTGCTGGGGGAAGTGGGACTTCATAGCTTCCCATGGAAGAAACAGCCCACATCACCACCAGCTCTCAAACTGCAGCCAGGCATTCCTCTTTCCACCAGCCAAACAGGGAAATAAAAGAGGGGGGGAGAAAAAGTGCTAAGCGAGCACAGAGTTTTGGCGAGCTGCTTCAGCCAAAGAAAAGGTTGAAAGCCTCTCTGGTTACAGTGAAAACCACTGTTTGAACTGCGGCGAGTTCAAACCTTGTGGGGTTTTTGTAGGACCAGTTGTGAGGAGGATTGGGGTGGAGTAGTTTGCACACCTCATCAGGGCCAGTGCCTGGGCAGGAGCTGTGGCCAGATTTAGTCACACCAGCTGGCATGGAGACATCCAGGGCAGCTGTGTGTGATGCAGCATTACTCTCTTAGACCCTTTCTTTAGAAGCTGGTTTGCCTGAAGATCACTACTTAAGGAGTTTTGGGTGGCCCAAAAAGCTTTTTGTTGTCAAAACCAAGCCTAGGGGAAAGGTTCAGGGATGACCAACTCTTGGGCATGGAAAGAACTACAGATATTCACTGCTGCTTTTTTAAAATTGACCCTATTCTGCCCAGTGACACAGACACACTCCACAGGTCTCATAGAGGATGGAGATCTGGGATGGGGGAAGCAGAAAATCTCTGCTCCTACACTGCTTGCTACAATCGTAAGTGTTCTGCTAGTAAATTGTTGGTAGATATAGGAATCTGGCAAGCTAACTAGCAGCCACAAGCTTTAACCAGAGAGTGTGAATGCAATTAGTTATTTCACAGCACGGGAATCTACTGTGGCCTTGGCAGAAACTTCCCCATGAGTCAAAAGAGTAAGGAATATATAAAATCCTGAATTCATACATCCAAATGAAATGGAACACAACCCCAGAAAGCAAGAATTAAACCAAAAAAATTAGTAAAAGGTCCCTGCATTAAGAGAGATCAGGGACATGTTTCCTCCCAGGTTTTATTTTTAACTTGGTGCATGGAAGAAGGAGGCCAGGTTTGCTATCATTGCACACTGTATTGGGAAAGGCCATCACAGAATCATAGAATAGTTTGGGTTGGAAAGGACCTTAAGGTCATCCAGTTCCAACCCCCCCTGCCATGGGCAGGGACACCTCACACTAGACCATGTCACTCAAGGCTCTGTCCAACCTGGCCTTGAACACTGCCAGGAATGGAGCATTAACCACTTCCCTGGCCACCCATTCCAGTGCTTCACCACCCTTACAGTAAAGAACTTCTTCCTTATATCCAATCTAAACTTCCCCTGTTTAAGTTTTAACAAAGGAACCAAGGACCCTCCCCGTGAGGAGGAGATGAAGGAGCTCCAACAGAGCTTTCAGAGGAAAGCACTGTCCTGTTCCAATAGCAATATCTTTTATTCATCCTCTTTCTACCCAGAGCAGGAGTCCTCCATGAAAACCATGACATTGCCTTCAAGTCCTGCCCAAACCAAAACACAGCAGGGAAGATGAAGGAAGCAAAGGCAGGACAGCCCAGTATCCCAAGCCAAAGTCCTCATGCACCTAAATTCTGGCTGTGTCCCAAAGGGAGGGCACATCTTTGGATAAGTGATTCAGGGACCACCGTGGGAGGGTGTTTACATGCAGAAGGATGCTCCAAGTTCCCATTGGATTCGTGCTTATGACAGCTTTCGGATTAATTTTATTTAACAAATAATCATGGCTGGTTGCCCAGCTTTGAACTTCGGTCTGGTGGCGTTCTGCATTTCAGCAGAAGCCTTTTATTTAGTGGTGTCCAACTAAAACATGTAATGTGGTCAGAAATGTGTTTTCCCTGTTTTAAGAGTAGCAGCAGAAGGAAACTTGGAGGAGCTTCTGGTCCTTTTTTTTCCCCCCTCTCAATTGGATGACTTCAGAAATGAAAACGAATCTGTTTCTGTGTGAATGTATCCCTTTGGACTATTTTTGAAACACATTATTTAGAGCTGTGCAAAGAATTGATTTTTTTTCCCCTTTTTGAAAATTCGGCTGCCAAACCCAAAAAATCAGGAAAAAAAGCTAATCTTGGATTGACAAATCTACTTTGTGTGACTACAAGTGAACGATTCTGTTTCATTTTCACATTTGGATTGCTGTTTTCTTAGCCTTTAGAAAAGACTTGGAGTTGTATTTTCAAGTAGGAAAAAAACCATCTCCAAACTGAACAGGGAAAGATGCATATTTAGAAAGGGCAAATAAGATACATTAAAGTTTTTCTGTTTTCTCCCAGTTTTGCAGGTGAAACTCTCCAGAAGTTGCCTAATTTATCCCCTCAAAAGGTTATTTTATCAAATTTTCTTTTCAAAGTAAATTTCCAACCATTGCTCAATATGAAGAGATTGATGGGCCATTGTTTCCCCAATGAATGCATCACTTTAGAATTAATCAAATAAAGCAACACAGGTTTTCAGTGTTGCCTTAACTAGCAATGTCAAACTCTTGAAACCACACAACATTCAGGGCTGGGGGGGTGAACCTCCAGCAAAATCTCACCAGCTTGAAATCAAATCATGGCCTGAGTGCAAACCCCTCCTGCAACACAATTTCCTTTTCAGGGCACACACAAATCAGATGCAGATGCAGCAATGTCTCTTTGCCTTTTGGTCTGCAACATGTATTCATAGTCCACCTTGACTTCAAAAAAGGTCAACACTTGAGCCTCAGCATGATCACCTAACACCATCTGCCTCTCTCATAGCTGTTGTCTAAGCAGTGTGTTTTGGAGAAATACAGGGAAAGTCATAGAAATCGTCCTAGCATTCCTGAAATCAGATAAAGACGCGCACTAAACTGCTACCAGCTTGCCAAAGAGGGTGTTCTTGCAGGTTCCAGACACAAGTTATGACCTGGATGCCTCTTACTTTTCTCTGGAGACATGGTAGCCAACAGTGGACTGCTCTGTATCCTTCCCATCATGGTACTTAAGAGAAAGAATGAGTCCTTTTGACATTTTGAAGATGCTAGAACAGGATTTGGGGAAGAGAGGCAGGTTCCTCATGAAGCCCAGTCATTGCAACCCCGGTCATCAGGGAATTGTGTTTGAGGAATGGAAATACCAGCAACTTCTATCCAAATTGTCTCCATGCACATGACAGCATCCAGAGCCCTGTCAAAGTACTGATGTTCTGAAACATCATTTGCTCGTGTGAGGTTAGAGTTAAATCTTTCTAACACATTTTTCCTGTCAGCAGTTGCACACAGCCAGAAATGAATATCTAGAGAGAGTGCATATGAAGAAACTAACCACAATTGGTGTTAATTTGGGAGTGTTAGGTTTGAGGGTCCATGAGATTAAACTTCCCTGAATGGATCTCAGTTGTGGCACTGAGTCAACACAGTGTTTTCTGTGAGGTGTGTGAACTTGAGGAATTTGAACTAAGAATCACAGTGACACTAAGACACCAAAACCCACATAAATGGCTACAAAACTAAAACCCCTCCCCTTTTTCCACATCATTTCAGTATGCATTTTAATGGAATTTTGGATGAAATTCAGCTAATGCTTGGAAAGGTTTTGGGTGTTTTACTATCTTAGCCATATGTCAGTACTTCAGTCCTTCCCTGTTAGATTTAGGGTGCCTACAAACCAGTAAAGAAGTCAAATCAAATGTGTCCGGAAAGGGACAAACCCAGCAGTGAGTGACCAACACAGTCCCTTTTTAGCTCCCTTTTTTGTTTTAACTTCATGGTGTGCTAATACAATTATTGTCCATGGACATGGAGTCTTTATTTCAGGGAGATCTTGGAGCGGATTGAAAACACATTCCTCATCTTCTCCCTGAGAAAACATTTATGCTTATTTTACGGTCGGGTAGTTACTCAAATGCCCATGCAATGTGTGGTGTGTGAGAAGAGCAAGCTCAGCTGCTCAAAGAAAGTCTCCCTGAGAGCAAGCTTGGCCCTTCTCCCACTACCGTTCTGGGGGGGTCCAATGGAGCACCTGACAAGCAGCTCCCATGCCAGCTGGCTGGACTGGCCAGCAGTGGCTTCAGCAGAGACTAGTGGGTGATGCTGGTGGTGCAAGGTGCTCTGGGTACCCACAGATGACTATAGGTGGCTGGTACAACCCCTGCTTTGGCCACAGGCTGTGCAGACGGAGAGGGCAGGGTGCATGGCCCTCACCTCTCCCCAGGGTGGCTTTCCAGTTTTGGGAACAGGAGGCTCCTCTGATTTCTTGTGCACAGCTTCCCTTTGCTTTAATTTTCCTTTTCAATTTACCATAAATTACTATTGCTACTATTATTATTAAAATAACATTTGAGCAGCCCAGGGAGGCTATTTACAAGTTGCTGGCAACATCCTGAATCTCACACAACCTTTTACCCTCACATCTGTGCGTGTTCATCAGCTGAATTATGAATGAGTAGAAATACACAATTTCAAGCTTTTAGGAAGGTTTGGTTGGTTACCCGTGTTACTGGGTCCTGTGCCAATTAGGTGAGGCCTAGCAGAGTGTTTGCAGCTCATCCACACAGTACCTGGCATTTCACTGTCTCAGCCTTTCCTCTTTAATAAGGAGTTGTGATTTGGTCACATAGTTCAGTCTGTAAACAGAAAACATTGCAAAGTGAAAGCCTGGTTGTAATCTTCCCACTTGGTCCAGGGCATGACATTCCACTCCTAAGCAAAGAGACAAGGAGAAATTTTTCTGGCAGGTCATGCACATCTTCAAAAAGACCTTTGTGAGAAACAGCTGAGTGATGACCTCATGCTCCCAGCCACACCGTGCTGGGGAGGACCTCAGCCCATCTGCCTTCATTGGGGTCAATGTCAAAGAGTTACTGGGTCAATGCTTCCAAGTTTTAACTAAAGCACATGCAGGCTGCTTTGCTACTCCACAGAGAATAGTTGGCATCTGCATTGCAAAAGATCAAAGGATCCTGCCCAGCATGGCCTCTGTTCCCTCTACCCCATGTGTTGTAATTAATTCTCTCATTAAGAAAAATGGATGGATCCTCTAGACCTTCATAGGATCTATGTCCCCTAATTGCCCCCTCATTGCTATTGCTCATCTAACACTTTCTTGTGCACTTTAAGTCACTTATCAAGCACCTTAACCTTGTCATTTCCTGTCCTCAGACACACTGTCTCCAAGGATGATGCCATCAGGATGCTCAGACTTGGCTGCTGGCAGTGCTGGGAAGAGCTCAGCTGCTTCCAGCACAGTGACCACTACATCAACAGTAAGTGTGCTATGAAACATGCTTAAGAGCAACTGCTTGACTCCAGGAGACAACAGAACGTCTTCCAGTCTGCAAAGCACAATGCAATCCATCTGCTCTCTTTGACATCACTTTGCTTCCTCTTGCAAGATGCATTCCCCACTGTCCCTGCACTTGCCAGATACACTGTGACTCATGTTCTTCCCAGGTACAGCAGTTGTGAATTCCCTACAGACATTACAGTGGTTCTCATATTTTGATGGTCTTCTGCTTCAGTAGCTTTAGCAGAGTTTGATGAATGTAGTTACTGATGTGAAGAGTAAAACAGATGGTTTATTTTGTTGTGTGGTTTTGTTTCTTTTAATTCCCAGCAAACAATGATATTATTTCTACAGAATAGAACAATAAGAAAGCAAAATCCTTCCAAATCTCAGAGCAGTGACCTGCACCTTTAGCAGTGTGTGGCTTTCCGTTTAACCCATTAGTAGCCAGGAAGTTAAATATGTGTATGAAACACAGGTAAAACTGGCAGATGTGATGCCAGAATGAGCCAGATCTTTGCCAATGAATTCACCTCCCTGCACTTTAACCATACATGAGGAAGACTTGCACATGGAGAGATTCATGGGGTCTCTCATAAATCAGTGGAGAGGAAAAGGAGTCTTTAAAGTGTGATGACTACTGCAGGGTAAGTGGTTGAGGTCCTTTAGGTGCCTGTTTCTACTCACTGTAAGCATGACCAACTCAGATTTTGACATCAGCATATGGTGGGTCAGATGAAACATGTTTTCAGTTCAAAGGGCAGATTGTGTGCTGGAGAAAGTTTTCTGCCTGATCAATCCAAATTTTGCTGGAAGAAAGCTTATGACCTTTTCCAAACTGAGCTAGTAACATAGAATATGGCAAAAAAGAACAAAATCTGAGCTTTGGTAGGAATAAAATGTAATAAGCCACTAACTCTTGCTCTTCTTTGTGTGCAAGTATACCTTGGGTGTGTGACTATACAGGTGACAGAAGATGTATTGGTCTCAGATTGCTAAACTGATTTAATGCATGAATCTGTAACAACATTGTTTAAATTCATGGCTTCAAAGTAGAATGGAGCCTCTGAGATGTTTCAGGTGTCATTTTGCTTTGTTCTACTGCAGCACTTCAATACCTGTCACTCCAAATGGGTCTAAACCAAAGAAATCTGAGTTGGAATCAGGGCTACCTAAAACACTTTTAAGATTCTATTTAACTGGTTTTGGGAGGCCCTAGTAGGGATGATTTCTTAATTTTAGTGCCCTTGTTTTATCATGAAATGAAGATATCCCTTCAGAACAGATACTGAGGCTGCCACACAGACATCACATGAAGATGAGAGAAGGGGAATGGATTGATGGCTCAGGAACATGAAGGAACACCAGGGTCTTGCAGCAAAGATGTGATTCCTCCAATAAAAAGTCTGAGCTTCCTTTGCCTTCCTACATTTTCCTCTGCAAACAGAGGAAAGAGTCCTTCTTTTCAACTTGTCTCAAGTTTCTTTTATCAGAGGGATGGATATGAAAATACAGGGCTTAGCACCAAGAAGAGATCTACTTAAGCTCTCTCAAACAAGCAATCATCTCAGATTTCCAAAAGAACACAGATAGTTGAGCTTTGCTGTTTGAAAAGGGCCACATTTTCAAACAAAATTGCTTCCAATCCTCCTCTCAACCAGCTGCTTATTTCCATGCTTCAAAACTCAGACAAGGTTTCTCAGATAAACCAAGCAACTGAGTTATATTCCCAGGCAGGGAAGATGTTGTTATTGAATTATGTCTTGCCAAACAGTGTCCAGTCTTGCAGTCTTGGGGCTAAATGAACAAGGATTTCCATGGAAAATGACCTCGGTTCCTTTTCTCCCTAAGCTTTCTGTAGAGCTGTCCATTGGAAGATGTGCTGCTGGGAAAATACTACAAAAAGGGTTCCCAGGAATACTCATTTTAATGCCTTATTGAGTGCACTGTAACTGGTCTCACGTTCTTTTTAAGTTTCTCTTTCCAGTAATGAACACATTTACTGACAAGAACAATTACAGAAGCAACAAATTAATGGAAAGAAAATTTAGAACGCAAGTATTCATGTTGGAAACTTGGCACGGAATGGCGAGTCCTTTGATCATGGAATGAAGTTGTATAATGCTCTCCTGTAAAGCTAATGGCTAATAAATACAAAGAAATGGTATTTGAATATTGGCAAGGAAAAATGACAGAGGATCAATTATTTGTGAAGAATTAAGAGGGGCGATGATGTTCTTAGATTATTCCAGATAACAAACATAGGTAAAATTCAATAACTAAGTGATTTGATTGGTGTTATTTCTACCTGATGAAGAGACTTCTGGGGGCAAGAGCAGTGTATATTGCACATCTTCTGTGACACCACCACAGCTAAAGCAAGCAGACATGGGCAACAGTGTGTAGCTGTGCTAAATACAAAGTGATGGGAGTTTTAACCCACGGTGAATGCTGGTTATCCAGCACTGCTATCAGATACCCAAGGAGAACCGAGCTTCTGCTCTGTAAGCTTCCTTCATTAGCCAGGGTGTTTCTACCTATTCAGATGGAAATACAGCTACTCGTGGTCATTATGACTAATCATATGAATAAGGAAAAATCCCACTAAACTAACCAAAAAAAGCCAGCAGTGCAATCCAATTACCATCATCATCATAAGGAAGGAAAATAAAGACTTAACACCTTAGAAACATTCTTAAGGGCAATCCAGGCAATTTTGTTAATATGAACACAGGGATGACTTCTCAAAAACACCCCAAAACAGGCTCTATAATTGAATTTCGACAGGGTTAAAGGTTTTAAAACTGCTCCATCTATGCAGCACCATTAAAAGCCTAGCAAAAACACTACTTAAATCAGCTTGGGTGTTGGAAAATATCAGTAATTACTGAACTCAACTGGTTAAACTTTATCTCTGCAAGAGTAATAAGTAAGAGAGACACCTATTTGTATTGATAGGAAACACCTCAGTTAAAGGTTTTCTAGTTTAAGCTTTCTTTTGCAGGGCCAGTCAGATCTGTGTCCTAAATCAAAGATAGAAATTGTGAGTGAAGGTGTGCCTAAGACTTTCTGCAGTTAAAAATGTCCTTGCAATTTAGTTGGGCAAAAGGAAATCATCCATAGCAAAATTTGTTTGGTCTCCAATGGTAGGACAAGAAATCTAGCAATAAGTAATAGGGGGATAGGTGTTCTTGACTTGTCTTCAGACAAATCAAACTCCTCTTTGTTCAGCCACAGAAATGGTCCAGATCTAAAGTAACAAATTCCACCTAAAACATAGCATGCTTCTTGACTGTATGTGAAGAGATGGTGATAGAGTGCAGTGTTTGAGAGGGAGGATAAGTATTCACTAAAGCAATTTAAGCTTTCCTCCTTTTCCTATTTGAAAACTGATTCTCTTCAGACACAACAAACCTGAAGAGAGGTTAAGTCTATTAATTTCAAAGGGCATGTGTGCAAAGACATACCAGGAATGCATAACTCTAACTTCTGAGCTACACTTCATACTTACAGCATGCTATTTTTCCTGAAAGATTCATGAAATATGTTGAGATTTTTCAAGTGCTTCATTTTTTTTGCCACTGAGTGGAAAATAATCCTTCAGTTTAATAGACAAGCTTTTCAAACACTTATGCTTAATCTGAAAACCTGCCAGTATTTTCTCTTTTAGCAGATAAGTAGATACATTTCTTCAGTACTTATCTTCCCTATCTTTCCCCTGACCTGGTGGCATATGAAGTGGTGTGCAGAAAAACGTGACGCCAAAGGGAAAGAAAAACACTTTGGTGTCAAACCAAAGGCGTTATGTGCCCACGTTTCATTTGCTGACAAGTGAGGGTGCAATTGCTTTTCTGATATTCCTTGTCCAGAACATCCCCCCCTGCACTCCTAAACTGACCGGCAAGGAAAATCTCACTGAACTGGTTTTCCAGTCTTTTTTGTAATGTAAATCTGGGACTGCCAGTTAATTCCTAGGAGCTGTACACAAAGCCTTTAACCTTTTAACCTCTATTCGATGCTTTTAAATTGCTTTAGAATGCTCTTAAAATGTCACTGCAGCACATGGAAGAGGAAAAGGGGACAATCCAGAAGAAGAAATCATGCGTGATCCCGCCGTTTTCTCCAAAGGGAGTTGCATACATGGTGCACAAAGCCTATGCAACATTGATGCACTACTTGATTTCCTCAGATTTCCCTAAGATTACCTGAGGTTTGAGCTGTAAGTCTTTCACTTTTCCCATCTCCTTCACTAGAGTATGCTTTTCTCCAGACTTTGGGGCTTTTTGGCCGAGAGGCCGAGGGAGCTGGGTCTCTTTAGCTTGGAGAAGAGGAGACTGAGGGGTGACCTCATCAGTGTTTACAAATGTGTAAAGGGTGGGTGTCAGTATGACGGAGCTAGGTTTTTTCAGTAATATCCCGTGACAGGACAAGGGGCAATGGGTGTAAACTGGAGCATAGGAGGTTCCACGTTAACATCAGGAAGAACTTCCTTACTGTGGGAGTGACAGAGCACTGGCACAGGTTGCCCAGGGGGGTTGTGGAGTCTCCTACATTGGAGATATTCAAGGCCCGCCTGGACAAGTTCCTGTGTGATGTACTCTAGGTTACCCTGCTCTTGCAGGGGGGTTGGACTAGATGATCTTTTGAGGTCCCTTCCAACCCTTGGGATTCTGTGATTCTGTGAGACCTTCAGAATTGGAGTTAAATTCCCACAAAGAACCCAACAGCTAACAGGCTGATATGGATGGCTACATGTCTTTTCAATATTTGGATAAACTCTGATTCAACTTACTTCTTTCGCATTCTTACGACGTAGTTAGTTGGAAAACAGAACAATGTACATTACCAGGAGCATCTGCAAACAGAGATTGAGCAATAAGAACATTACAGGACTTGATTTCAAAAGAATGCAGGCAGCAATTATTCCAGGCTGTATTAAATTACAAAAATTGAGAAAAGCTGTGACCTAGATATTTCTTCTCTTGAAATATTTCTCATTTCATGCCTCTACCTTTTCTTGTCAGGGCCCGTTTTTTAATGAAAGGAGTATTATTTTATTGGTAACGTTTTTATCTCTGCAAACCCATTAGGCTTTATTAACAGGTTGCAGGGGATACTTAAACACAACAGAGACATATGTAGTCCCAGCAGAGCAGACCAACAGATCTGGAAACAAAGATATCCTGCAAACCACTGGAAGTTATACAAAACAGACAGGGGAGCTATTTAAAAGAGGAAACCTGATATGGATCCAGTGCTGGAATTGAAAGGCTGAAAAGCTCAAAGAGCAAAATTTGAGTATAAAATGTTATCTGTGCAGGAGGGGATTAACTATGAGTTGAATTATAGTAAAACACACTCTATATTAAGGAAAAGTTCTGATACACATCTTTTCAAAGGAAAATGCAGTCAGTTTTCATTGATTCAGTGCTCAGAAAGGGGTATGCACAGCAAATAGAGGAATAGCACCTTACACTGGGAAATGAATTAACTTTTTGGTGCAACTGAGTGCTTCAGAAAGGTAGGAAAGGCTCAGACAACATTTAGTATCCTGTCAGGAGGTTTCAAAATAGTGTGTAAAACTGAATGAAATATATCAAACACAAGGACATTGTAATTAGAATAATTACTCTGATTCAGGATCCATACTGGCTGGGAAAATTATGTGGTGAGCCATTATGATTTTTTAAATCTGCTCTTAAACAGTGTTTAGCCGCATAGGCACAAGTTCATCTATGAAAGTCTTACAGGATTAATGACTGCTGACTAAAAGATTTCAGTAAATTGCAATTTACTGTGACATTACTAATGTCTACAGTAGTCAAGCAATTACCATCTATACACAAATAGCTTTACCTGAAGTGGCTTATCAGCTGCCATTCATAGTTCTCTTATATGCTCTTCTGCATCCTGTTAAAACAGTTTTGTAAATCCTTAATTGCATCATCATGGGTTAAAAGCAATTTTCCCTGGGACTTTTTTGTCCCTTTGAAGTATTAACTGGTAGAAACACTACTCTCTGCATCACACCTAGCAAGATCAAGGTCCAGCAGAAATATTGCCATATATTTCGGATGAAGACATTCAGATGGGGGCTCTGATTGAGGTTTCAGCCCTCCTTTCCTAGAGCTAGATGTGTTCTTGGCTACTGCCACTGTGACTCAGGGTACCCCACATTGCAGGTACTACGGGCCACAGGTACGGCAGCAATGTAGGGAGCTTTCCCACCTGCCTCTGTGGACAAGGGGAGAAGAATGTAGAACTAATCCCTGAAGAATTAATCCCTAAACTGCATGCACTGATTTCTTTACAGCCTACCCCAGGCTAAGGAAACCCTTATTAGCGACAGCAAGAGCAACTGATTGCAAAAAGCAGATTAGTGCAAGACACATTTATGATTTACACTAAAATCCAGCCATTCAAAACACTTGTCTTTACTAGAAATCATGCATAAAAGGAGAAAGATGCTAAAGGACCAACGTTTCCAAGAGAAAGCATCATCTTTATGGCACGAGGGTTATACCAAAGGTAGCACATCTGCAAGCTGATTGTGAACTGCTTGTGGGAAGCAGAAACCTGTCATGATTTTCACTGGAAGAAGAAACAAAATCACCCTATGGAGTCAATTTCTTGAGATCAGAAAATCCAAGCCCTGTGCCCACAGCTCCCCCACAGTTTGACCACTGTAGGTAGGAAATATTTTTCCTGCATGCTGAATAATGGCTTTACCCACTCAAAAGAGATTTTCAATGTAAATATGTCCTACACGAACTGAAAGCACTCAGATTTGAAAGAGCTATTCATGTCTATTAAGTCAGACAAATGATTGAAATTGAACATTAGAAGTGCAACTCCACACCTTGTACCATTTATCGACAGGAAATTAGGAACAATTAGATCTCTGTAAAACAAGGCAAAACCATGATTGCTGAAGGTCAGACTTCAGGAAAACCCTGCAGAAAGCTCTACAGCAGAAATTCTTTATAGGCATGCGTCTTTACACTTATATTGTACATATGGTTTCAGCAACAATCAGGTAAAATTGACAAAACCAGATTTCCCCCAGCAGCTGTAACAAATTCAACCTTTTTTTTTACCCCCTCTCCTGTTATAAACAAGCAGAACTGTTGCATAGAGCAGACACTCTCTGGTCTTTTATGGGTGTTATTGTGCTCTGGAATAGAAAGAGGACTGGCAAAGATTGCTTGCAAGTACAAAAATGAAAGGAAGAGAATTAGTTCTTTGCAGCTTGCTACGTGTATTTCTTGAGTTTTAATACTTTCACATTCAGAAAGTTCACAATGAAACACCTTGTGTAAATATTGCAAGCCCCTACCTGGAATTCTCACAACGAGCTGCCAGCAGATAAAGTTCTGCCTGTTACTTTCCGTAAATGGATATCCTTAAAAACACACACAAAATCACCCACTCGGATCTCATGAGTTCTTTCCTTCAAAATGGACTGACATACTGATTTGCAATAGCTATGTGCACGTTAGGTTAGAAATTAAGGACTATTTCCAAAAGCTATGTCCAACTGAAACCAATTCTGAATTGGTTCATTAGGGTTCTGAGGGTTTAAAGTTTGTACACACATGCATTATATAAAGTGCATTAGATATATAGGTAGGTAGGTAAGTAGATAGATAGGCAGGCAAACAGACAGAAATAGATCTTTTTCTTCTAACATCCAGTTCTGGCTAGCACTAGAGCCAAACACGCCGGAACACAGCAAAGAGGACTATTCTCTTGATACTCCCAGCTGTGGCCAGAAGAAATTATGCCTGAAATCGTGTGAGAAAATGTCAAGACAAGTGAGCTTTGGCTAGCTCAACTGTGAACGTTTGGATGCTTATTTAAAGTGAAGTGACCCCAGACTGCAAAGCACTGGATGTTCACTCATCACTAATTTCTAACAGTCACTCTGAGATGGGGTGAAAGAGCCAAGAAAGGGCTATGGGCTCCTTGCTTGCACAGAAGATTTAAGAAGGAGGAAAGAAAAAGTGCCTGGGATTTGTAGGCAATGTTAATTGGAGAAATTGTGGGGTTTTGGTGTTATGCAGGAGTTTTGATGTTTGAACAGTACCCAACGCACAAAGGCAGAGAGTGATGGCAGCCATCAGAGTGGCAGAGTATCTTTATACGCAGGTTAACAGACATCACTATGGTCTGGCCCTACTTCTCCTCTGTGTATGGAGAACGAGCTATTTATGGAGAAAGAGTTGGAATAAAACATCCTTCCATCATCTGCAGGATGGATAGGACAATCCCACTCCCTCTCCTCTGCCACCAGCTTGCCCTTGAGGTATTTCCTCTGCTGTGTGTTGGGCCACCTTCATACTCCTGAGTGAAGCTGAAGGAGTAGAGGAAATCCCTTGGGAAGCTTATTTCAAGGACTGGGAGTGAAGAAGGGTGAGTGCAAGGAAGGAGGATAAGGAGAATTTGTGGTCTGGGGAGCCTTTTCTGTCGCTGGGCCCTCCAATGAGTGCAGCTGAGATGAGTATGTGCTTTTACAAGCAATTATTTTAAAGTGTGCCCAGAGGACGCAATAGTCAGGCTTTATTGGATATGTAATACACACTGTGACAGTATATGGTGCTTTTGCAGGCCAAAATTACAATTCTGGGACCTTGCAGCCTGCAGCTGCTCAGTAAAACAAAGGAAATCCCACCGAAAGAAAAAAGGGAGGGGGGTTAATATGCTTTTAAGCAAAATCCAAACACAGATTATATGACTTCCCTCATTTCAGAGCTTTTCTGTGCCTTCTGGGGCAGCTGGAGGAAATATGAAAGAGCATCTTCCCTAGAGCTTTCCCTAGTAAGGGCTAAGGAAAGCAGGGAAAGGGGGGCACAGCCACTGCAGGCACAGCTCATATTCACACATCTCATACCCAGGAAGGACACTGGCATCACAGGGGCCAGAGCTGGTGGTGGCCCTTGTACTGACAAAGCAAGGACTGTGACATCCCTGATGGTTCCTCAGGGTAGATCTTCAGGATCACCTATGCCATGCTTCATAGAATCACAGAACCACAGAATGGTTTGGGTTGGAAGGAACTTTAAAGATCCTCTAGTTCCCACTCCCTGCTATAGGTAGTTCATTAAAACATGATTGGTCAAGAAGCCAAAGGGGAAGCATCCAATAGTTTAAACATCTGCCTAATTGGAAGCAAATAAGATCATGTTTTGGGAGAGGCTTGCAACTAGTTCTGGAAGTTGACTGGAGCAGGACAATGCTTTGGGAACAGAGGCAGGCAAGGACAGAGGTTGTGGGAGCTTTCTCCTACCACAGAAACCACACAGCAGATTTTCTCTTTCATGCTGCTTATTATGCCACTGACCCTAACCTGTTTAGTAAATGACATATTGTTCTGCACTTGAAATCATTTCCCACGAATAACTTTTTTGGTAGTTTGTTTTCTTCTCTGAAAGTTACTTTGGTTTGGGAAAACTTTGTTGCTGTATTCCAGAAAACAGGCTGAGAGTTTCCCTTCTAGAACAGAGTGTGCACAGATGTTGGCAAGACAAATCAGGATCTCACCGAGCACTCTTACAAACAGATTGATCAATACAATGGGCAAGTAGGATATGGATAGAGATCTCAGATAAGGCATGCAAAATATAAGAACAGAGAGGGGATGGTTAAGCATTCTTGGATGCTCTGGGCAGGGGAAGCAGCTCCTTTGCATGATATACGGTGTTAATACAGCCTCAAGAAGCCATATCATTGCTTTAATGGCAAAACCAAGTGTGGCACAGACCAGATGAAGTTTGTGCTTTATTTCACCACTGCAATTCTGCTGGGAGCATATTTCCAGGTGGTATAAATGCTGCTCAGATGCTAGGGTTCAACTATTCCTTACCTTGAAGCCTTTCTTGGCAGCCAGCACCTCATTTGGGTTGCCATGGCCATCTCCACATTATACACTCAAGAGTATTTGCAGAACAGGTGATGGCACCTATTTGTGCAGAGCTGCTGCAGTGCATGGATCCACTATGTTCACAGGGGCAACAGACATAGAAAGGGGATTTGGGGACCAGGTAAGCTGGTTTGTCACTGGGCCCATACACCTGACCACACCAGGCAGCACTGTGGAGGCACCAAAAGGGACGTGTTAGGGCATGGCACACTCAGACTTCACCCAGAGCTGGAACATGGGCATCGTACCCTGCAGTCCAGAAAGGCATCTAAGGACTAATGAAAACGAAGTCTTTTCAGACCTGTTAACTCAGATGCTGGACACAGAGTTAGGAAATCTGAAGTAATGTATTAGGCAAAAAAACTCCATTAATTCAAGCTGAGTAAAAACATCACTGTTAACCATTATCCAAGTTTAACACAAACCCCCTTTGGCTCCGTGGTTCTAGCAATGTTATCAACATTTGATCTCCTTTGACATCAGAGCTGGCTTCTGTCTCTAGCTCATTTTGTCTAGACTCGGTGTTTACATTAGACTTACCCAGATTGGCACTGTTTGCTTGGCAACCTCCTTGTGCGCGCGTGTATATGCTTATAGCAGCTTTGTTTACGCAGTTTCCCACTGAGTTTGTGACCAAAAATAAACACAGAATTAAATGTGAGCAATACTCAGTGGGACACTAAATACATTTTATAGGCTTTGCCTCTGAAGCAAAGGATATGAACCGATTTTCAGCCATCTACAAAGAGCCATAATCAAACCCAGATCATCAGACAAGAGCGATTGTTCGGGTGAGCTAAATTTCTCCTGCTTTTCACCATTGGAACAATTACTGAAACCTCAGTCATGTTCAATATGGAAAGTGGCAGCAAAACCCAAGCCTCAAAAAAATCTTCAAGGCAGCTTTTTCTGTGTATAAATACACCAGCCCAGGACCAGCAAGAGTCAGTGAAGAGCTGAAGAACCTAATGGACTTTGAATCAAAGCTGTAAGGATGTCAGGTGTTCCATAGCTCACAATGGCTGGAGGCAGCTATTCCACCTAGGAAACAGCAGCTTAGGTTTAACTTCTTAAAATCTGTAGAATCATAGAATGGCTTGGATTGCAAAGGACCTTAAGATCATCCAGTTCCAACCCCCGTGCCATGGGCAGGGACAACTCACACTAGACCATGTTGCCCAATGTTCTGTTCAACCTGGCTTTGAACACTGCCAGGGATGAAGTATTCACCACTTCTTTGGGCAACCCATTCCAGTGTCTCATCACCCTCATAGTAAAGAAATTCTTCCTTATATCCAACCTGGACTTCTCCTGTTTAAGTTTGAACCTGTAATAATGGTTAGGGTTGGAAAGGACCTTAAAGTCCTCCCCCATATCGAAGAAAAGGTATGAGGATGCATAGAGTCTTGGATCTGAAAGCCAGAAAACACTTTTATAACTACGCATCTGCCTTTCCACAAAAGCCCTGACTGTAGTATTTCCAAAGGTAATTCCAATGTGCATGTCCAAGTCAGTGTCCTCTAGACAAACATCTCTCCTTGATTCGAAGGGCCTATGTGACTTTAGCTAGACTTCTCCTTTGTTGTTCCCCTTTATTTGTCCTGGGCAAGAAGAACAAAAAATTAATCATAACTATAAACCTAATATTTGGTCAACGTGACTATCCACGTCTTGAAAAGAGGAAGTGATGTGAACATTTGGGATATGAGCAAAACTCAGTCAGGGAGCAAAGGAGTTCATGGGAAAAGGCAATGTTTTCTTTCACCCCAAAGCTTATAAAACTTTGCATTTTGTTCTGGGTTGTTAGTATTATTTGTTCTAATCAAGTTAGCTATCAAGATATTGTGCTGGGTTCTTCTTTCTTCTAAGTGTCTCTTTGTGGTCATGTTCCCATGACACACACTGGCTGCAGCTTGGCTGTTCACATCTCGAAAATGAGTCTTCATTTGGATGGAAGTTTGTCCAGTCAGAAGGAAACAGCCTAGTGAACAGAGGCAACAGGTTTTCTGCTGAATCTGATATCGTCTTGGACAGATTTTGCTTTCAGAACACAGGAAAAATACAAATGAATACTTATATTTACTTAGCAAAGCAGTTGTTTTCACTGGAGCTGAGCTTTCTATGATAACACCAAGTGCTTGAAAAGGTAGGCTCTGCAGCAGATCCTCATCAATCCTGGGCTGCACTGTAGAGTTCTTTTTCCTTTCTCAGACTTATTAGTCCTAGCCATCAGTAGCACATGACTTCTCTGCCTGATGGCAGATCTCCAGCAAGACAGCTTGAATGGCACACACAAGTTACGTATGTATTTGTGGCTGCAAAAAAGCATCTCCTGAGCCAATATAATGAGTACAAGACACAGCTGAGCTGATATGAAGTAATGTGTGGATGTCAATTTTCAGCCAATAGTGAAGTGTCAGGACACAATTGTTTGGCAAGCCCTTTGCCCTTTATGTGTCCAAACCAGCGTGTCAATGCCTTTGTACAGCAAAGGGCTCTGGATGTTACAGGAAGCATTCCACGTTGCTTTTTGTTAGCTCCAAAAAAACCCTTGCAAAACCCTTAGAAATTAGAAGTGAATCACAGGTCACTTTTATTGCAAAATCTCAGCGATAACCCTTAATCATTCAAATCTTCTCTTTCACATGTAATCATGTCTTACGAGCTGTGGTGTGATGTTCCACTTATGTGCATGGAGTAAGAAACGATGACTCACACCTTTTCCCAGTTGTTGTACAGACAGCCCTTCCTATGTAACACTGTGATAGATATCTGATTACGATGATAAGAGGTTCATGTATGTTTTACCTCCCTCCGTAATTTCCAGCCCATATTCTGGAAACAAAACAACTAGAAACCCCCAGCTTGTCCAGTTGGTCATAAAATAAAGCATATTATGGGCATGAGTGGATAAAGTATAAGCCAAGTTTGTTAGAAGCACAAACTTATAAACCTATAAAAGAAATTTAATGTCAAAATTAATGTGCAGACCCTGGAGAGAATCTTGCTGGTGTCCAGATTCACGGAATAACTGAATAAATTTGCTCAGATCTTCATGTAGCCTTACACCTAGAGCTGCCTGAGGCAGAATCTGTTAATGCCAATACAGAAACCTCAGTGTCCTGAGGGGACAGGCAGCTGATCCTCACACAGCTTGTGAGCTCATGGACTGCTTTTCCATGGCACTACAGTATTTACTTCACAGGCATCAATTAAGATTCAAAATAAGGTGGGAAAATAATTGTTCTTCAAAATCAGATTGGAAGCAGGTAGAGCTGACGAGTGATTTTACAATGGAAACCTGACAGCTGTTGGACACAGAAAGCCTCTTCTATTCACTTGACCACTAATCTGAGGGACTAGAGGGAGTTTAGGGGAAATGAGGAAGTATGGTAGATTAAGCATGATGATTCCAAGAACAACTATTCCCAAGGTGACCTATTTTAGGCTAGCTGGGCTTCCCAGGAAGCCTTGAGAGAGTTTCCTAGCTGTGATGAGCAGTCACCTTGCCTGTACAGCAAAACATGGAGTTATTCGTGTCCCACCTTACCACTACAACAAGCTCTTCCAGAAACCTCCCTTGGAGATTTCTGATGGAGATAAGCGGCAGTATTTCTTGAGTAAGGGCCACAGCGTTAGTACAAGAGCAATCATCACACCGATCTCCTGTGGCAATGAAGTCCACAAGCTAACCATAGGATGCCTGAGGAGCTATTTCCTGGTATTCTTCCACTTTCCACCAGCTGCTGTTGTTATTATTTAACTCATTATTAGTTTCAAGTATGATGCAGCATCAAGCAGTTGTTGTTCTTATTAAGGGAAAATAACTGGCTGCCTGGCCTCCACTTGGACGAAAGCTCATTTCTCCCTGGGGAGCTTTCAGCATTAGCCCATCTCCGGCAGCAAAAGCTGTGATATTAGCACCCTCCAAAGCACTGGATTACTGTAACAGTGGAAGTTGGGTAGTGAAGCAAAACTCACTGGGTTTCCCATGAGGACTTCTTCATATCGATAGCCAGCAGGATGGTCACTTCTGAATGCAAGAAATGCTAGTAAAATAAACACACCCTCCAGACTTGCTTGGCTCTAAACCTTCCTGCTATATTTGATTACTACTTAAGTGATTTAGAAAGCAAGATGTTCCCTGCCTTATAAGAGTTTGTTCACAATGTCAGCTAAAAGTGATAGACACTGCTGTAATTCAAACCAGAGGGTGGGGGGAAAAGGAGTTATGAAAGCTTGGCTTAGGCTGGAGACCAGAGAAGAAGCTGATGGAAGAGCAGCATTTTTGAGGGAAAGGCGAATTGAAGGAATGAAGTTTTGAAATTCCTGTCTTTCCTGCCTGCCCAGCAAGCAGGAGAATCTAACGTTCCCTGGCTTTCACATGGAACAAAGCAGAGCTTGAAGGTTTAAGCTTCACTGCTCCCACTGGCTGTGCCTAGATGGCTGCTTAGCCTGAGCTCCTGCTTTTGTGTACAGGCCAAAAAGGCTCCGGCTTGCTCGAAGCTGAGTCTGGTTTGTAAAATAAGGCTGTCCAAAAGTGCTGGACCATGCTTATGGATTCAACATAGGAAGGAGCAAGGCTTGAGCGCTGAGAAAATCATCTCCTGTTCATGGTGAAGGCAAATAGCTGCTGCGCACTGGTTCTCACAAGCAGTGAGTTAAACCACCTGCAGATCCGCTCAGCACTGCCCCTTCTGCTGACCTTTCTCCCTGATGCAATCTCTCTTCCAAAACATGCACGTCCTGTGCCTACTGCACATGGCTAAATTATGAATGGGAATGAGTTTTCCAAGCAGACACTGACATCCCAGCTGATGAGCGACCATCACAACAAAGAAGTGAGAGGAAAAGATACCATCCCTCCTGCATGGGATCTGCTGAGCCACACAGCTCTCCACCAAATCCCACATGAGACCTCCAGAAAGCCTCAAATAATTAACAGCACGAAGTTAACCATATATCAAATATTTCACAGCATATATCCAAACTGAAAATGAGCATCTCTTGGAATTTTACTTGGAGAAGAAAAACAATAGAGAAAGATGTATCTTTTTTTATTAATGTTCTAACATATTTCCTTACCTATCTCTTTACTCAAGAACTTTGTCAGTTCAGTATCCCAGTGTGGGCTCAGCACCATCCCATGTACATCCCCTTTGCCCATCCTTAGCTTCAAATAAACTTTGAAATAAGAAAAAGTGGGGGAAGCTCTCAGCATATCATATAGATGGAATAGAAGTCGGAACGATCATCTTATGATTTCCTTCCATCTGGTAAAATATAAGAGTAAGAGTATACCTAGAGATGTGTTCTGCCATGCAGGAGGCAGAGAAATGTTTGTGAAAGCCTGTGTAGCACGGAGCCTGTGCCCTGTTGCCCTTAGATTTCCAACAGAAGCTCCAACAACTCCAACCAAAGAGTAACAAGAACCTCAAGCCACAGCATGGAAAAAGAAAGAAGCCTCTTGGATGTAAGCATCCACCAATATTAACTAATAATATTGAGAGACTTGGGTCAAGAATTTAAATCACAATCCTAGGAAACGGGTGAACTGGGTATCCCAGACCTCCACGTGCATGAGTTGCATGGAGGTCTTAGACCTTCATTCTCAAGATTGGAGATTCACATTGATCCAGAACAAGACCTGTGGGTCCAATGTGCCCAGCCTCCGAGATCTGAGGACCTCTGATGTAGATTGGGAATTTGTGTCTTGGTTAAGAAAAGGATTCATGCTTTTGGAATATTTCATCCAATTTTCTATCTGGGACAAGAAAATGGGCAACCTGATTAATCTGCCATCAGAAATGTCTAAATAAAGGCACTCTTGGAATGGTACACAGCTACGAAAGCAGGGCATGCCATGTCTCAGAGTTTGACCTGTCAGCCCTGGCATCAGCCCAGCCCTGACGTCACATTTCAACTGCTCTTTGGCATGTGAACTGCAGGACCTAAAGGCTGGCACTCACATACACAGCTTCATGTCTTTTATTGTAAAGGTCTGACTCCTTTTCCTGAAGCTTTTAAGTATGGCCCTTTGAGCATAATTAAATCAGACAGAAGCAAAAATCAAGAGGCCTCTGCTTTGAAAAGAGACGTGACACTCGCTGATTGTTAACCACAAAACATGGGCCTCTTTCCTTTCTTCTGTTTTTAGTTTTTCCTTAGTGCTAACTTCTCATTCTTATTTCTTTTGATGTAGCTTGATGTTCCCAGAACCTAAAAACCCAAAATGTCTTCAGCAGCGTGTTGGGGCATCCCTCCTTCAGGGAGTGGAGTCACCAAGTAGCCCCTGGGATAATGCCTGTATCCTGACAGTTTTACTGTCATCACAAGCAGAAGGCTTGTTTTTACCTGCACCAAACACCTTGGTTACATTTCCACTTCCTATAGCTCCCATCCACCTGCCATACCACACTGTTACCCACAGGCTGCAGCAGAATTTCCCTCAACCACATGTATAGGACATTTCCTACAGTCTTACAGCAATGACAATGAGCCTGGTCAGCCCCATCTACAACAACTGCAACAGACTTTTCAGACCATAACTGCAAAAGTCTTTGGGGGTTAAATGTCTCTGCAGATGGAATCTTCTGTCACCTACATGAGAACTGAGATTTGCAGTGCTTATTGTCAATAGTTACCTACTTAATGCAGATCTGTGATTATAAGGACAAGGTGAACTGTAATGATCAGCCTTTGTCATCTCCTCCCCAGCCCAAGCATGAACCTTGTCCTGTTGTATCCTCCTGCCCAACCCAGGCATGACCCTTGTCCTAAATTAGTTTCTCTACCCAGTCCACAGGGTGTCTCGGAATCATGCTGAGCACCTAGAAGAAAACAACCCAGCCTTGATGTCTATGATGGACAATTCTACATGTCCCATCCATAAATCAAATCCTTATTAGGTATTTTGTGGTTAAGTGCTTTCCATTAAAATCTGTAATTGTGTTTCTAGCACAGATCTGTCTGGATATTGTTAGAGCCACTGTAACTTATGACATCTCCTTTTGGCATACAAAGAAGACCCCATTCCCAAATTAATTTTGTTCAATTTTCAATTTGATCAGAAGTTGTTTTTTAATTAAAATTTAAGAAGATTGGGTAGCCTTTAATGACAACAGGGGGGAAAAGCACATTTCCATACTACTGCTTTGTCCTCAGCAATGCCCAATCCTGAGGTGAAGAGTGATGCTGCAGCAGCATAGGAATTGTACTAAAGCGTGAGCCAGTATCCATCTACTGTTCTGACTCAAAGAATCACCATTTCCTTAACTCTGAAAACATCATAAAATAAAACATTTCTTGGATATTATCTGACACATGAGCAACAGTTTCTCAAAGTCAGTGGGAGCCTTTCCACCTCCATTAGTGGGCATTTTATCAAGTTCTGCTTTTTTAAGTGCTTTTTAGCTGGGCTGAAATCTCCAAATCCTACAATAATTTGAACTTTACTGCCTATGCGAGAGAAAAAGCAGCCAAAAAATCCCACAAATAAATGTATGGAAAAGAAATAGTAGAGCAAGGTTTCCCCAAACAGTATTTACTGATAACAATGCAGCTTTGTGATTGCTGTCATATTTTTTTATGTATTTCCAAGACAAAACCAAAGGGAAATATATGATTTCTCCAAATTTCTGCCAAAAAGGCAGTTCCCAGAGTATACATTTAATGACAGCACCACAGGAAGACAATTTTTCCCATCCTAAGTTCCCTGCCCACTGCAAAAAGGACATCAACAGGAAGAAATCCCACACAAGGGGCGGGTGTAAGGACACGTCTGGTTAAAGTGAAATAATTCTTTCTAGCTGAGATGGTTTGAAAGGACTCTGGTGAGCAGCGTGTCATCTACTGGAGAGTGCCCAAATCTGAGGTCTCAATGGGGCTCACTGAAATAGGCTGTTCCCTCATTAGGCTGATAGGAGAGTGCCAAATATCTGTCCCCAGAGGAGTTTCTCATACCTGATGAGATCATGGTCTTTTGGGGATGATTTCCCCTTTCCAGGTTGGAAATGGAGAGTTTTATTTCTTTGGAAGGAGGATTTGCAGAAGAGCAGGTTATCTGGGCCCTTGGCCATCATGCAAAGCCAAGCTCAAGCTCCATGGAAAGTGGCAGTGATCCCTGCCACAATGGGAGATTAAGAGGTGATCTGAAGTGAAGGAAGGACCACCCCTGATGCAGCACTTCCAGTTAAACTAAAGGAGAAACGTTTGCTATAAGCAATGCAATACATGCAAACTTCATTTGCACTTAAAACCAGGCTTGAAAAAATTACTGGTGGAGAAGAAACACCAACAAATCAAAAGTGGCAGAGGATAAAGAGAGGATTTCAGAGGGGTCTGAACAAGAAGGCAGGCTCCTATGGAAGCCCAGAGAGCGCACAGTCATCCATGAGCTCACAGAACATCATCCCAGCAAGGGAGGATTTAAAGAGCCGAATAAGTCCATGAAATTCACACAGGGCCTTAAGGGATGGAATAAATATCATACTTGAAGAGACACATTCCCCATTCAAGACCACAAAAGCCTTTAAAATTATCAGGTGAGTTTGTTCAGATTCTCTGGCAGGATTTCTTCAGAGCAGCAAGATGTATGGTGGTGGGCTCTGATAAATCACAAGCCACTGGCTGCATTGCTGATGCAAAGGGATGAGATCCATCAGGGACCAGTCAGCATCTTTCCAGGACAGCATCAAGTTGAGATGTGATGCTGTGACACCAAGTGTCTGACTGAGACTTGGCCCTGGCAGTGACCTCTGCATGGTGTTGGAGAGAGGGAAGCTACCGGGAATTGTGCTCTTGATGGAGATTTCCTGGGGGGAAATTGGAGAAATCACTCTATTATCTTGGTGGAGCCCAGTTATTCCTGGATGGGCTTCCTTGCTAGTTACTATTTCTGACCTGTTTTTGGCTAAGCACTGCAAGATTGCTGTCTAAGTCAGAGAAAACAGCCTTAAAATGAGTGATCACAGCTTGACTCACTTGAAGTAAAATTATGACTTTTAATATCAAAAAGGAAGTAGAGCTGGAGGAGTCAGGGAGGCTGGAGGGCTCAGTGACTGCTCTGATAAAGGGGGTTGGAATTTCTATTAGGAAACACACAAAAAGGTGCCTTCAAATATATCTTGCTGAAAGAGGAAGGTCTCCTCACTGAGCTACATGGATATCTTAAGATGGCAAAATAGGAGTCTTATCAACTGAGCAAAAAAGGGTGCAAAAGCAACAAAGGAAGCATCTTAGAGGCTGAGGAGAGAAGGGAGAAAATATGAACTATAAAAGTGTATTTAGCTGGGCTTTTTAATAAGGAAAAAAGCCTCAGATGTTTTCCACCCCCAAATATAGAGAGGGAAAAAGTGTTGTGGTGCACTGAAAACGGAGCAGAAATAGGAGAACAGAGGGTTACTCCAACCATCCTGCCACCCTCCCTTTGGTGCTCAGTGAAGTGCTGCTGCAGACTGTGGGCAAAGGCAGGATGGCAAGTAAGAAGGTGATGTGGAAAGGATGGAGCTGGGAGAGTGTCACAGCCATAGCATTACAGGGGGAAGTCCGGAGGGACAGGGAAATCTCCATCATTGAGAAACTTCAAGTCAGAAGCATGGATCTGTAACCCAACAACTGCATATAGAGAAAGGAGCAAAGATTAAAACACAGTTTGGGCACTGGGAGGGCACTGATGCTGAACTGACAACGTGGGGAGGTTCCAAAACCAGTTTGTGCAAGAAGAGGTTAGACATTGTGAATCAGGCTCTGCTTCCACTCTTGTTTCTTCCAAGAAATGGGTCCCAGCTCTCGTCTGGCAGGACATGAGTCATTTTGACCACCCTCAGTGAAAGTCAATCATGTCCATGTGGGAAGAAGAAAGCCCCTGGCACACGCTACGGATGTTGCCTTCCTGGGCATCGTCTGGGTAACACACTTCAAGATGGAGCTGCCATTCATTTTTTGGTGAATGACTAATAATGACTTGCAAAACTTGCTACTGTGCTTTTCATCACAGCTGCTCTGGGGATATGTTTCTGGCACACAAAGCACTGCTACCATCATGACAAAAGCAATTATACTGGTAAAAAAAGCAGGCCAAGAAGATATAAGGTTATTGTCAGGGTGAGGGCAGGGGAATTATTGAGATGACTTGTCTACAAAATAGATTAAGAGAGTTGATTTCTTATCATGACATTGTGAGTTATGCTCACTCGGTTATGATGAGTGATAATCATGACAAAAACTGCTTTAGCTATGGCCTTGGGAGATGAAAACGGAGAGGAGGAATTAGCAGGGGGTGGGGAAAAAGAAGAAGAAATAATACAAAGTCACAGGCAACAGAATGAAAAGCTTCAGTACACACTAAACCAATAGAGATTGGTTTAAATTATAGTGTGAGTGGAGAAGGAAAAATAACTCCACAAGAGCAGGATGAGGATTATTTTATAGTGTGTACCTATATAAACGTAGGCTCCCTGGGGAAGAATTAGGGCTCAAAGCAGTCCTGACAGGGCAAAAAACCCAGAAAAGGTGCATGGTCATCTTTTGGCAGAGAGGGCATTTAGGTTGGAGCTCTGCATTCTCAAGAAGCTGTGTATCTTCACTGTATAGCACTTTCTGTAATGCCACTTAATATCCCTATAAAACCAGAGGGTTTTTATACCTCCTGAAGTGCTCAGAATTGCACAGGTCTGGCTGTCAGAAATCTGTCCTTTTTCTCCTAAGTTTCCTTATTATAAAGCTATACCTGGACATTGGGTGTTCTCCCCACATAATCCACTCTTAGGATGCTGCAGACCTGTAATACCCCCAGGACCTCCCTTTAGTATGAATAACCAGGCCAGCATCTCTCATTTCCTTCACATCAAATGGTCCCTTGGGCTCTGGGGGCTGCTGAGCATATTCCCGGTGGGAAACCTGATCCCCCAAGGCTATCTCTGCCCTGGAATTAGGGGGTAGCTGGGTGCTGAGAAACCCACCTCCGAGAAAAGGGCTAAAAACAAATAAAGCCACCCGAGAGCCAAGGAAAGCTGGAAGTAAGGGGATGGTTTGTGTAAACTAAATAGAGCAAGTTCCATGCAGAAGGCTCAAGTTACATTCTGAGAGCAGGGAGAGGCAAACTCAGGCACAACAGCAGTGGCTTCAATGCAATACAAAGGCGATTTCTTCCCACTGCCCCCGTCCCACCCTCCACCATCAGGAAAAGTTGGGCAAACAGATCCTTTCAGGTACACTAAGGCAAAGAAAAAGAGTCAAAATATCTAAGCTGTCAATTATGGGCTGTTGGAAACAGCAGAGTATTGGTGCCGGGCACATCAGTGGATGTTTGCTGCCTGAGCATATGTACAGGGCTAAGGCACCGGCTGCGCTCCTCTACAGACCACCCAGCACTGCAGGTCAGTGCTCACATCCCATACTTATTCTCCCTCCGGTATCTTTGGGACAGTCCAGCGTGGTGAGGGACCAAGAGCAATTATTTGAAGGCCAGACAAGCATAAACAGTTGCAGGTTTAGAAAACAGGAGATAGAGATTTGTGCGATAGAGCTGTCGCTCTCAAGAGCGAGACATAACTATAAAGTCGAAGTGAAAAACCTGTCTGGCTTGGGAGCATGGAAAATGTGCTGAGGGCAGGAGTTATGGAACATGGCAAGATGTTTATCAGCCCTGGGGTTTGCACTTTTGAAAACTAAATTGGAACTGAGAGCTGGGAAGTGGGAGAGAGAAAACAGGGGCTCCTCGCTTCTTGGGTTGCCATTTCAAAAGCATGACACAGAGACAGCAATAGTGGCAGAGGTTTAAAAGGAGCCCGGTTTACTCATCTGACTGCTCCCAAGGAAGGTTCAGATGTGATAATGGTGAGGGGAAAAGGGATAGACCCTTTCCCACCCAAAAGCTCCTATGGCAGGGGGTTTGGAACTGGATGATCTTAGGGTCCTTTCCAACACTAACTATTCTATGATTTAGCCTAACATAGTCAGGGCTCAGCCTGAGAACAGGGTGCTCAAGCGTGTCTCTGCAGCACTTGGAGAAATGGGATATTGCTCCTGTCTCTGCGCTCAGCAACACCTTAAAAAACGCCTTTTTGCGCGGGATTAAAACGAAACCCAAATGCTGCTGCCTGTCCAAATCCAGAGGAGATGACAGCCGAGAGGTTCGGGAGAAGTCGGGAAAAGTTCACATACAACACTTGTGGGTGGTAGAGTGATGTAAGCCCTTAGGTAGCTCCCAGCGCTCTGAGGTTAGCTGGCCATTTACTTTTCCATTAAAAACCTGGCAAGCTTCACACAAGCATTGCAACACCTGATTTCCGTAGGGCAGAGAGGATGCTGACCCACAGGCTGCCCCTGCGCCCTGCTCCCCTGGGTGCACAGGCGCTGCTCGGAATGTCAAGAGCCAGAAGCAGCTCGCTCCTGGAAGAAATGACTCAACACCCGGACCAGAGACATTCCAGCGTGCAGGAAAACAGCTGAAATGCTGAGTGGTCTTGCAACATCCAGCCACTCCACAGAGTGAAGCAATCACCCACATGAGCTGGTTCTCAGCTCAATTAAGCCCAAGTCTGTCTGCAAAGCACAAGAGTAATCAGTATCAGATTTGTTCTTCCATGGTTTATAGAGAGCCCAAACCCAGAGTAAGGTGGACATCAGTGCCCTTCCCACCCATCATCTCAGTGCTGGTTGTGTATTGGGCATCCCTAAAACACAGAAAGAGTCTCCCCTGGCTGTGGTTTGGGCAGAGAGAAGCATCCAAGCTTCCTTTTGCAGGGATGCAAAACTGCTACCCTGGGAGGATGAAGCACCTCCTTGTCCTACATCCTTTATACTCAGGAACAATGGCATGGGGATGTTTGCATTTTTGGCACCTTAACAGTTCTGTTACGTTTGGATGGATTGCTTTTCTTTAGCAAGCCTGGGAAGTGTTTATGTTCTAGGGAAAATATTGAAGAATACAAACCAAAATCAACCAAAAAACCCCAAACAGCAGAAGTGAGTGTATGTTTTCAGTGGCAACAAGAACAGTTTATCAAAGTTTCTAAAGCAAAACCTCTGTAGTTACAACAATACATTGGTGTTACAGAAAGAGTTGTGAGAAACCAACATTTCAGAGCTAAAATAAGCTCAGCCCTAGCAGGTGTTTAATGATGTTAACAGAGCCAAGCAGGGAAAACATCTGCCCATTACAGATGCAATTATCTGTTTGAACCAAAACCAGGAGCGTTGGAGAAAACAGCAAAATGTTCAACTTCCTAAATATTTAAGTTATTTCGAGTGTTTGACCAGTAGGAGGGAGCAAAGCAGGGACAAAACTATTTGTGTGTGCTTCCAAATGTACATATACTATCCACGCGTTTCATAGCCCAATGGTTAACAACAAAGACAATTACATTCTTGCTACAGCTGATTAAACAGTTGATCCCACGGACCCCAGGCTTCTCAGACACGGTTGTTTGCCATAAGCATAACCAACAAAACAAAAACAAGGCTAAAGCGGAGATGTTCATCTGCGATGGCTCGGATTCAGGACAGCAAGCCCAGCCAGAGTCATGCATAAATATGAAACACGTCCTGTTTATACTAAAATTAATGCAATTTAAACAGAACATCATAGGGTTGGGATTGTGGGGGTGTGCTTAAATTTATAACTGAACTAGGGTCTCAGTGGTCCCTCTTCTGCTGTCACCAAAGAGCTGAAGTTGCCAAACCTCATGTACAGGTGTCCTGGATCCTCGTTTTGTTTATGGGTTGACATCCCTGTGTTCTTGGCTGTACCTAAAGTGTCCCTCCAGCCCAGCTGGGCAACTCCAGATGATGTCTCAATCATTCAAACCGCTCTCCATTTGGAAAAGCTTTGATTCCTGTTGAGCCTGTGCCACAAACACATCACCCGAGTCCATTCCCCACCTACAGCTGCTCCACCAGTGCATCGTGGGTTATGTTACACTGAATATCTGACTTCTAGAGAAAGGAGTCTCATCGAATTTCAATGATCTATCATTTCAGCAGGCTTAGACTCAGTCCTTGTTACATTCCTGAAATGCCTTTTCAAATTATTTTACATTCAGCTTTGCTTGTCCTTGTTGGAAGCATCACATGTTGTCTCCTTAATGTGCCTTCGCAAGAAACAACTGCATTTGTATTGGCAATCCTTTTTTAAAAGATATTACTAAATCTCCAGTCTTTTCCCTGTGGGATGACAGCAGTTGGATAAATAAGAAAGCTGGCTTCTGACCACTTTTTGCAAAAGAGGAAAAAAATGTGCTTTACTATGTGGCATAATAGACAGTATTTCCACATAGGGAGACAGAAACCTTTTCTGCAGGAAAAAATCACTGCAAGTCTTTCACATTTTCGCCTAAGTTGAGTATTCCTTCCAAAACAAAAATGCTCAAAATGTTCTAGAAGTGAGCCCACATTTGCTATTCAATATTCGTCAATCGCTTTTGTCTCTCTATCATTTTTATTACAGTGAATCTTAGACCTCGACTTGTCTGACCTTTTTGGTACCTCTCAGTGCTGTATGGGCTATAAAAAACCACTTCCCCATGTTCCCATATTGATAAGGGAGCTGCAGGCCTGAGAAGTTTGCAAACTAAAGAAACAGAAGCAGCTGTCACCACCACAGAGCTGGAGACCTGGAGCACAAGGACTGAGACAACGTCCCATTGCAGGAAGCATGTATCAGAATGGAGAGGGCCATCACAAGCATGAGCCTACAGATGGTGCTCCTATTGAGATATCTGATGTCTTACTGTAGAGCAATGCTTTAACCTCTGAAGAAATGTCATGTTTCTTGGTGTTTTTGATGAGGGAACTCTAGCAAGGCTGAAGTGTTTTGCTGTTGACCCTGTACTCTCTGAGTTGGTCCCTCCAAGGCTTGCTCTTAACCCTGAGAGAGGAGACAGCCTATTCCAGAAGAGGCAAAACCTAGTATTTCACAAATATATCTGCACTAAGGATGTGATGCAAGCTTTTTTACCAGGCTATCTCCACACCCCTGGTGCAGTGGACCTGTTTTGGTCCATAAAACACCATGTAAGGCACGACGAGAAGACACACGAGCATCCTTTAACGTCAGTACAGACAGTGGAGCTGGCAGTCCAACCAGGCCTGCTGCATGACGTGGAGCTGAGAGTTACAGCCAAAGCAGCTAATAGTCACTCGCCACCCAGGGACGTGATCTGCAAGGTCTTGTGTACTGGTGTTTCTCCATCACTAAGTACCTCTGAAACTGTAACTCCGTTTTATATTTAGTTAATGGAAACCAACTGGAAAGATTCCCACTGACTCCAAAGGGCCATGCCTCAACACATAATGTATTAATGGAATAAACCGCCCTGTTAAATCAACACAAGTCATGGACAGACTCGTTCCTCAACCCTAAGCCCCTGTCCAGATGATACAGCTCCTCTTTAAGGGAGGAACAAGAGGAGTTAATCCCGGGACTAAAGACTGGGCTGCTGAAAATGCAAACTACACACTCCCTCCCTCCAAACACCTCTGAACATGCAAAAAGGGAAAGTCAGGGCTCAGTCCTCAGGGCCAGACCAGAATGAGCCACCCTGATCCTGTGACCATCCCTTAGCAGCCAAATCCTCCCCTGTGTAGCCCAGGGGGATCTGACTACATAGGTAGTAAGGAATGTGTGAGAAAAGGCTGCTGTTGCTCATGAGAGGGTGAGGATGAAAGTGAGAAAATAGAATCATAGAATCGCTTAGGTTGGAAAAGACCTTTAAGATCATCAAGTCCAACCATTAATCCAGCACTGCCAAGTCCACCATTAAACCATGTCACCAAGTGCCACATCTACACAGCTTTTAAATAGGCTTACTCTGGAAGGCTGGATTTTGCTGCCTGGGATACATCCCCATACACTCAGCCCAGCTCTGAGCTAGTGAGCCCTCCAGCTCTTGGAACCTTCTGCTCCAACTTTCCATCCAAAAACTCCACGTGGACTCACTTGTAAATGGCAGGAGATTAGAGAACTTCCTGTCGTCATCACTTATCCACGAAAAGTTTGGAAAAATCTTGCTTTCCGCAGGAAAAAAAGAAGGATCAGATCTTGGGGGGAGGGGGAATAAAATGTTTAGAGTGTGCATTACCTAAAAAAATAATTCATATGATGAATCTTTATCTCAAAATCTGTGGACTAAAAACAAATAAATGAATCATTCGAATTATTGTGGAAACAGCCATGTTTCGTGTTATTTATGTGTTTAATGCTCCTTTTAGGCTTAGGGGTTTCTCTTCTTATAAAGAAAGGCAGTTTTATTTGCATTGCCGTGAATACCAATGTCAAATTCTATTTTAACAGTGTTCAGTGATGCATGAACATCCCAAAGGCAGAGTTTTTAAAACCCGCAACCCATTTGTTAAAGAGTAACCGGACAAGTGGAACAGTTTTCCTTTTCTTCTCCTGCAAACTACTATGGATAGGACGAAATACAGTTTCACACGGATGCTGACTGTGCCAATCCCCTTTAAAATTAACAGGCATCTTTTCACTGACTTCACCTGAACTTTGGATTAGAACCATAAAAGTGTTTTTCCACTGGCAATCAGTCTTTGTGACCAAAACCACTGATAAGATTGCAGGAAGCCAAAGTATTTGTTCAATTCAATTCCAACCAGATGGTATGGTACATTCCAGTTATGCTCTAGAGACCTTTAAGCTGCCACCTATGGTGCGGGATGCTATTGGCAGAGGAGCAGGGATGGGAGTCCAGTAGTTGCTCCCAAGTAAAGGCAGAAGATGTATCTTCTTTTGGAAAAGGAAGAAATGAAGGGAACCCTGCTATGAAAAGGAAAAGCACTGTCTCAAGCCCAGTCATCTTTCAGGAATAGCAGGTTTGGTTTCACCAAGACAGCAGACTCATCTTTGCTGGGTCCTTCCTCAAACGGATTACCCAATGCAGATCTGTTCCAAAGGTATTCCTGTCCATCCTCTGCTGTGGTATTTCTAGCTTCGTCCTTCCACATTTAGTTCTCAAGGCAGGAATTCACCTCTTTATTACACACCTTCTCACCTCTGTTTTTCTTTTCCATACCCATACCATGGGTGCAATACTGGCTCTGCTAATTTGGGCTGGGTTTAGCCATAGGAGTTTTTTCCAGCCTACAATAAAATATGAACAAAATGATAATGTTCAATTAAAACCCCCAATCTGCTCGCTGGCCCTCACGTCTACCACTTGCAGAGGGAGCTGGGGACACCAGTTTGATCACATTGCCACCCTATACCTCATTGTAAGGACTGATGGACTGAACCCAGGGCATGGGGACAAGGTGAGCAGCAAGGTGGGGAAGAGGCTGTCTAAGCCAAGCCAGCAGTGCACAGGGCGGCTGCTGGGGCCAGCAGGTCCCAGTGCAGAGTGTAAGGAGTGCTGCTTTCAGAGGCAATTGAGTGTGAAGGATGGATGGAGGGTTAAGCACCTGAGAAGGACAGAGGTAAAGTGCTGTAAGAGCACTTGGCTTTGCTCTGAATACCTCCGAGGTACAATAGTCTTCTCTTTAAATGATCCCCTGAAATACTCGGTTTATGGAGTACCAGTGCAAAAAGGTATGATGCTGACTGCTTAATCCTGGGAGGAGAGAGGCTCTCTACAGGATGCTTGGCCAGTGTCAGTGGACTAACACCAGCTAAACACACAGCCCCCCCATTTCTTTGCATAGATCCAGGCTGTTCATTTAAACAAACGTTTTGAATGAGCAGGTGCAGGTCCAATTAGCATCATTAACCAGCTGTAAAACAAATGAGTAGCGTGCTAAAATCCTCCCTTCAGATGCATACCAAAAAGATTACACATATGTGAATAAGCATGTGCTGAGGATCCCTGGGAAACCATGTGTTACTGAGCTGCGGTCTTTGGGATTTGGCCATTTATTTGTATCAAGGGTACACTTTAATACTGAGTGTGGGTAATGACAACACAAGAGATCTACCAGTCTCTACCAGTGCTCTTCTGACTTTCCTAAAGCCTCAGGATGTGAGTGGGAATGACATTATTATTATTATGAATAATCATAAAAGAGGAACACCAATAGCAACGACAAGAATAACCCAAACCGTGTCAGACTTGTTAAAGGAAAGTTAAAGCAATTTGGGACCTAATTTGTTGAGAATAAAATGTCAACAGCATTTAGACCTGCACCTCACCTGGCCTTAAGCTCAGCAAGGGACTTACGTATAGGCCTAATTTTAAACACACAATTCATGTATGTGATTTAATGGGTGCATTTTGTGAGTTTAAAATTACATCTATTTAAGAGCACTGCTGACTCAGGGGATATATTCTTGTATTTATGTTGTAGCTTCAAATTCTTCATAATTACATTACCCCTCCTGCTCTCTTCAGATATTTCCATCTATCCTCTGTGTCAGGAAAAGTCTCTCTTTCACAGCTTGTTAATCAGTTTATGATAACACAATCTTCATCATGTTTTCCTTGGCAGCATACCTTGGACTGAAATTATTTAGTGATCTGAGCAGTAACTGAAGATTAAGGTTTGTGGTTGTGTGCACTTGGGTCTCCCCCTGAATATGAACCCAACAGAGCTGGAGACATCCATACTTTTCTAAGGTCAACAGCCGAATGATTAAGAAATAGTGAAATCCATCAGGCTGGTGTCATTGTGGTGCTGCTTTGTACAGATTTCACACAGCACTGAGGTTTGTATAAACAGCTTTCTGAGGAAATCAGGTTAAGTTTAGTCCCACTGCCCTATTCTCACATGCACATCCACAAGGCTGGTGCAGAGAGCCTATAATATAGCCTGAAGTCACTTACTGCCTGAGGTTGCCCCTGAAGCAGAAGGAGTTGGTTTGCCCTGCAAGCCCCAAACTGAGCTGTGGGCCTCTATCCCCAGCAACAAATGGTCCTGAAGGAGGACATACTTATTCTCCTCTGTTGCGTGATTAACCTGTGATGGTTCTCCAAGTAAAACCTAATGGGACCTAGCAGGATTTTTCCACCATAAGCCCCATCTTTCCCCTAGAGTTATTAGAAGAATTCTTTATTCTTTTACTACGCTTTTTGTTTGACAATCTTTAAAGGCAACCACAGCTTTTCAAAAATCCATTTCATATTAATAAAAGAAAGAAAATCAGCAGTAAAAGTGTTTTAGGAAGTGGAGGTGATGGCTTAGTGATTCTTTTCCATCTAGCAGGAAGACACGTGGTTCCAAAGCAAACGAAAATATAGACCAAGGCAAAAAAGAAAAAGCTTCAGGAAAATTGTAAAAAGAAAATAAATGAAACAAAAATCCCAGTCTCCCCAATTAGTTAAAGGAGGGAAATGAATGCCACCTGGACTGCAGCAGATATTAAACTGTTTGGGTTTTCCAGGAGAGGAAAAGAAATTCACTTTTCTCTCCCCCTGTGTCCCCACTTTTCATCTGTCTTAATTCGTTCATGTTATTTTGTCAAACGTCTGCTCAGCTCCAAGTCAAATAACCTTCCCCCTCCTGCCTTCTGCAGGATAAAACAGACCCAAGCAAGGGAATACAAAGTGCGTTATCTGAGCAATCTTGGCACTTGGGATGTATAAACCCAAGCTTAAGCCTTGCTCTCAGTTCTAGTTTGTAGGTCATCCCTTTAAAAACCTGCTGAAATACTCTGCATAGCTGAAATTAGCCTTGTAAATACCCAGCTCACTGTGCCCCAAAAAAACCCATCTATGGAACTCAGATTTCCACTGGAATATTGAATCATTTTGTTATTGCCTTATATCCAGCTCCTGCTTTTCAAAGAGCAGGTGGCCCTAGTGCCGATTAGTTAAACAAACATACAGAAAGGAAGAGTTAGTCTGGCAGAGGGAGGGAATAAAAGCTAATATATCTTCTTGCTGAGGCCCAAAGCATGTGCCTGTGTACATACAGACAAAGCGCCCACAGGAGTCGTACATTGCTTTGTGTTTTACACGGTGACAGGGATTTACCAGCTTGAATGGAAAGCAAAACCAGAACCCCATTTAGAGGCAAAGCCTGGCTACAAGAGCAGAACAAATTGTGTCTTTCCCTCAGGAAGATTCTTGAGGATACAAAAAGGTAATAAGAATCACAGGCATCTGGCAAGATCAAGCGATGATGGCTGAAGACACAAAGCCATTGTCAGGTGGGAGAGGGGATGATGCCTAACAGCCACTTTTGATGGTGATAAATGGAGGAACAAGCTAGGGGTTTGGGGGGTGAGAGGAGAATTAGTGTCTAAAGCAGTAGGACCCACTGCCTAAAGCACATAGCATGAGTTAGCCAGGTGCTAAGGGCTAAGGTTTTGAATTTCTCTTAAAAGAGCAAAGGAATTCATGCAGGGTTTTCTTGAGAGGAAGGTGGTAAAGGGAAGGAAGTAAGGGAAAAGGGGAGGAAAAGGAGGAAAAACATAATGAGAAATATCACAGTAGCAAGGAGAGAAGGCAGCTGAAAAAGTCAAGGATAACTAAAGAAGCACATGAAGCATGACCTTGAAATGAGACTGATGAAGTGAGCATTTTGGGTTGAGGGCTGGCTGGAAAAGGGGGCTTGGACTGCTGCCCAAGGAAACTGCCTCCCGCTATTTAATTCCTAATGAGTTCAGGGAACAAGGATCTTGCACAGCCTTTGAAATAAACAGGATTGTGTTAAAGAAATACTTGAGACCATCATTAATTTCTACTTCTAGTGGAAACAAGCCATGAGACCCCACATCCCGGCTAATCACTTGGGTCAAGAAAGTAACATAATGCGAATTTCAGGGCTATATATTATTTTGTAGGGCCAAATAATTCTAGGTGTTCCTTTCATGCCTGTGTGTTGTGGGTCTTCAGAAGAGAAGGGTCATTGCTAATAAATTAGTGTGTTAATTGTCTGCTGGAGGAATTCAGTATTTTGGTGTCTTACTTTTCCTTGCTTCCTGTGCCAATTTTTCCATCTCTATAATTGTCCTTCCTGTTTATACAATTCCATATGCACAGTGGCTACTCAAAGTCAGCTGTTAAAACTGTTTACTGTAAATATTTACACTGTGGCCATTAGTGAAATCTCTATCTCTGAATGGATGATGGATGGCAGAGGGTCGAATCCAAGAGAGACCCTGTGGGATAAACAGGGGAAAGTCATGTGCAGAGGCTGGGAACACTGCTTCCCATTCCTTTCAAGGCAGAAGAAAACTACGTCTTATGCTTTGGACATTTGCTCTGAAACATGCTAAGAAGCACAAGGTTATTTACTGATGTCAGTGGCACTCAGGTGCCAGAACACATATCAGTTAATACTGAAAGCATCCAGTGATTGGAATAGAGGGCTAATGGGGTACTGCAGTGTATAATCTAATGAAGGTTGGATTGTACATGGACCAGGATAACAGTACATATTGCCCATCTCGAGGCCATGCCATAAGCATGGAAGGCAGGAAAAGCAGAGATGCTAAAACACAAAAAAAGCCAGTATTTATCATCAATGGGAGCTGCAGAAACTAGGTCAACCCCTGCCTGATGCCAAGAAATATCAACATATGCTGTGCTCCCTGACACCCAGGTCTCAGGGCTCTCTTTCCGTGATGTACATCAAGGAAGGCTGCACTTATATGTCCATCCCATGGCACTGTACGATGAGCTGAGACTGCTCCTGAGCCCCAGCTGGACCCACCCTGAGAGCAGAGCCCCAGAGGAGGCAAATCCAAGAATCATGGTACATGGGTATAGGGAACAGAGCTGTCTTCCTACATTGAATTGCAGCTCACACATCCCATGCCATAGCTCCATGCTGCCCACCATTGATATTTCTCTACTCGGATACTAGGTGTCATTTCCAGTTCTTCACCTGTGCTTTTTAATGTGCACTCTGGTTCTGCTTTTAGGAACATGACCCATTATGGATGCCTTTTTCTTCACGGCATCCTGGGCTCTGGGCTACCAGCAGCTGCTGGATGAACAATGGGCAGTCCATCACCTTCCAAAAAGGATGGATCTCACATGCCATTCTGCACACTTTTTGTCCTTAGTACTCTTTCAGAACCAACTGGTGTGGCAAAGCACATATCCTCATAAAAGAGAGACACTGAAAGACAACAAAATGAAATCCCCTCCAAACACTGCACTATCTGGGACACAGCAGATATCAGCAGGTATTTGATATTAATCAAATATCACTGCGGTAACAGTTTGGACTTCATTCAATGTTAGTGGAAGTTCTTCCATCTAGTGCTGTCGGATCATCCCTGAAAGAAGAGTCACCTCATGTAAACCTGCACACACCTCTTTTAGCCAAGCCTAAAATCCCAACGGCACAAATGAGAGAATCGAGAAAGTGACATTCCCTGGAAACTTCCAAACAGACAGGTCATTATATCTTAGGATAGAGACGAGCCTCATTCCATGGTCCTAAACAGAGTTACATGTATTATTTACAAACCAGGATAGAATATAATCTGAAAGCACTTGCTTAAGTCCCTTGTTTATGCTGCAGCATGTGTTTAGATGCTGTTTGCAGGGATGGACTGTCCTGATGATCCATCTGATATACGTCACGGAGCATGTCCTTTGGGGAAATAACTTGGCAGTTTACTCTGGATTTAAGATAGGACTTGTGAGCACATGAAAACACTGCATGACTTATGCCTGCACAATGTGATGGCTTGGGAAATGCTGCACGTGTTATTAAACCAGTATGAAATTATGGTGACTTCTCTGTTGTGATTTTAATTCCTAGATGAAATGAAAATCCACAGGGAAATGACCAGGCTAATAACACTGATGTTCATGGACATTCATCCCCATGAACAGCCTTTTTCCCAACTCATTAGCCCAAAGGCTGTGTAAAAGCAAGCTGGAGGATAGCAACATGCATGGGGCTCATCTGAGAGTCAATAAGCAAATGAGTCTGGAGTAAAGGAAAGGACAGGACCTTCCTTGAGCACTGTAGCAAGAAGGAGATGGAGAAAAGCTTTGTGGCTGACACAGGATGTCACCTGAGGACAGGAAGAAAATGGATGTAGACAACACGGTTCCAAATCCCACTGAGGAATTTGGATTACCAAAGAGTCTGAGGCAAGGAAGAGCTAATAGCTAGTTTAGGCAGTCATTTTGTGGGCATTTGTGGCTGTAGGCAGAGGAGGCAATCCACAGGCTTTCCCTAGGGGTGACAGAGGAGTGACCCAGGGCCACGCAGCAGTACAAGGGGATGAGCTTATAAAGCCCAACATCTGCCCAGAGGAGCCACTTTTTTGTGTAATTTAGTGTGAGGACGGAGCCAGGAGAAGGCTGGTCTCTGATCCTAAGTAACAAGTGATGGGGCCATAGGAAACTGCCTCAAACTGCTGCAGGGGAGGTTTGGATTGGATGTTAGGAACAATTTCTTCCCTAAAGAGTGCTCAGGCATTGGAACAGGCTGCCCAGGGCAGGGCTGGAGTCACCACTCCTGGAAGTGTTCACAAACTGTGCAGATGAGGTCCTCAGTGACATGGGTGGCCCTGGCAGTCCTTGGGTAATGGTTGGACTTTATGATCTTAAAGGTTGTTTCCAACCTAGTTGATTCTATGATTCAAACTCTGCTGACCTGTACCAGGTGTCTAGCAACATCCATCTTCCACATCCACACTGCCACACCTGCAAAGGGAACTACTAAAAGCTCAGGTTTGGTGAAAACTCTTCTCTGCAGGCTACAGATCCATAAACCTCCATTTTCCTCCTTGCAGCACAGGTGCCCCTCTGATCAAAGGGAAAACAAGCCCTTCCTTCAATGCAGCCATTCATTTTGCAGAAGAGCCTTCCTTCCCACACCAGAATTAATCTCAGCACAGGTAGTTTGCCATTTGAAGCTCAACCTTCCTTGTGGGAAAGCTTATTTTTGGACAGAGGTATAAACGCTCAGCCCAATTAGCCACTGCTGCAAATGGTCTTTTAACAGCAGCCAGGGTGGGATTAGTCATTCCCTGGTGGGAAGGTTTGCTCCATGCGTCACCTGCCAAGCTCCACACAGCCCTTTGCTGCAATTAACAGGAAATGGATGGGATCTGGTGGTATCATCTTTGATTTCTCTCTGTAAGGTGTTTTATTTCTGCTGGCACTCCCAGAGCTCAGGCTTGGATGTGTTTATGACACGGCTTGATGTTAATGTGAGTTTTCCATGCTCCACCATTACATTCTTACTCCTCCGTGCCCCATGTGTTACTCCGCTCTGACCTACCACTTGTATTTATCTTTTCCCCACCTTCTGAGTTTATGGCAAAAGAAGTCATCACACAGAGCAACAGATGGGAAGATCAGAGCAGAAAACTGTCCTCTGCTTGGCAGAGAGCACAAAAAATGGGCTTAAGAAGACCACCAGCACACAAGGCCGTGGCATCTGGAATGGGTTGCCCAAGGAAGTTATAAATGCTCCACTGCTGGACATGTTCAAGGCCAGGTTGGATGGGGCTCGGAGCAGCCTGCTCTAGTGGAAGGTGTCCCTGTCCATGGCAGGGGTTGGAACTGGATGATCTTAAGGTCATTTGCAGCCCAAACCATTCTGTGATTTTATATCTGTGTCTTATTGGTCCTCCCCCAGCTGCTAGTGGACCACATGTGCCACAGTGGGCACACTGCAGTCTGCCTGCAACAACTAATTAAACTGAAATTCATTAACTTCAACTTAGCTGACCCAAAGCTTACCCTGGAATGTGCTTTCAGGTCTGGCAGATTAACCTGACCCCTGCTGACACCCAAAGTTCAGGTACAGGTTTGAAGGCCAAAGAGCTGCATAAACTCATGGGATTTTGCTAAAGCCCCTCTTTTCCTCAGTCTGGTGGGGAAACCAAAGGCAGCTTCCCACAACCCCAACTAACTCCTTTGACACGTGCCTCAGTTTCCCCTTCCCTCAAAGACAGCCATGGCTTACAATGAGTGCCATTGAAGAGATAACCACACTCCACTCCCTGTTATTGACTTTAGAGTGGCATTTCCTCTCTCAAGACTGAGTCCCACAACAAGGTATTTATACCTGGCTGCAAGACAAGCTTGCTTTTCACCCATGCCTGCTGTGCATACTGCACAGAGGTGTTGGGAGGATTAATTACTTAGCGTGTGCAGAGGGCTTTGAAGATAAAACGTGCCAAGTAATTACTATGTGTTTTACTGATTTGGGCATGCATGGACATTTTCTTGCTTTATGGTTTGTTGATTCTGTTGACTGGCAGCGCAGCACAAAGCCCTGGTTCTTGTGAGGTTTCTTGTTCTAGTATTACTTTTAATAGGCTTTTTAATTGCAGTATTTACTTTAGTCACCTCTTAAAAAGCTAATTACTTGTGATCCTGTTTACATTTTTGTTTAGCACAGACAACAATTACATCTTTTCTCCTACAGTTACTGTATGACATGCTGGGCTTGATCTATTTCCCCCCACCTCTGTAAACAGGACTTTCTGACCACAATAACTTATTTCCCTGGTCAAGCTCCATAAGGTGGAGTAAATCTTGGTAAACGCTCTCTGGCTTGCCCAGGATGAAGGGAATATGGCAGAAGCTGTATTTGTTGTGTAAACATGATAGGTTCACCCTTTGTATCATTAAAAGGTGTAAATGGGATGTGAATGTAAATAGGAGAGAGGCAGCACAACAGGGTAGGGAGAGAAATTCAGTGTTCTGCTGATTATGGTGCCAGTAATACCATTCAGGGAGGACATTAGGCTTTAATTTTAGGAGGACGAGCAAGTAGTCAAGTGGGACAGCTGGTGACACTCACTCTCATTGGAGCTTTATGAAAAGCACCGATAGAAACATCAGCAAGGAGGCACAGCAGAAGGTGTTTCATTGAGGGCAGCCCAAGCGGCTTCGTGAGAGCTGGAAAAGAGGAGCCCAGCCAACCACCCATGCACCTTCTCATTGGTTTGATGTCTTCCGTGGTATTTAAACTACCATTTCCATTTCCACAAACACCCAATTAAAGGCAGAGACCTCATTAGACAGAATCTGGCAGATCACTCCTGTTTTACTTCCTCACCACTTAATGCCAGCCTTAAGCTCCTGTGCAGCACAAAGGCATCTGTGGAAAGGTCAAACCTAGCTCAGAAACTGCTACCACCAACCACCAGTAAAGAAGGGTTTTCTTGTGCCCTTAACCTCCTTTTATTGCTGCTCAATAACCTGCTGCACAAGGATTTCTAAGCTGAGAAGCTTAGAGCAGATTACTTCGCTGCCTACCCTTACCCCCAGCCTTTGAAAGGACACCTAGTCCCACAGGCTGAAACAAAGACCTTCCCAAGCACTGAAAGTGGAAATTAGATCTCTTCTTGACGAGATGACCTTTGATTTACACCTCTCTCCTCCTTTCTTCTCCATGGTTTGTTTCTGCATAGACAGGCTCCTAGGAAAGCACTTTCAGTGAGGGCTAAAAAGGAGGAGGTCAAGGTGAAGCGGTGAAAAGAAACGCCTGCTATCTGCTGCATTATCCACGTTGTCTGTACTTCAGCCAGTCAGCTCAGCTCTCACTTTGTGTTGTAAAACTCAAAGTCCCTGTAGTGCTTTGCTCCAGGAGAAACAAACCCAACCAAACCTTTTTGTTCCAGCTCAGATTGATGAGGAAAAATGGTTTAAACACTTTCCCCCATCTCCATGGTCCAGGGGCCTCAAGGCACAGCCTCGCTTGCTTGCATTTGCAGAGCACAGAGGCCAAGGGAGATGTTTCTCCCAGTGAATCTCCTTTACGATACAAGGCAAAATAGAGTTAGCAGATGGAAACACTGGATTTGCCTCGCAGTGATGCCATCCAGAGGCCACACAGCTCCAAGGGGAGATCCTGACATGCAGAAAGAGAGCTGATACAGCTACCACACAGATCTTAAGGGCTCATTCAGCCCTGCCTCTGTGTTTACTTTTCACAGGTTTTATGTGCATCGCAACAACTTTTTTTTTTTTTGCCCCAGGAACTCCCAGCAGGTGAAGGATCATGGAGGATGCTCACAAAGCCAGGTTCCAGGGAAAACCTATCCACCTCTGCCTGTCCTGCCATCTCCAACTGAGCTCAAGGCAATACTGCTGATCACTGCACGCATTACATTCATTACAAGAGCAAGTCCCTCCAGGAGTCCTGCAGTCAGGTACAGCATCCTAAACCTTGCAGGGCAGGCAGGCTTCAGGAGTATCAATGTTTTTCCAGGCAGGGTATTGAAAGCAACAGGAAAACAACTGTCTCATTGTTTTGAGCATCCCTAAATATTGCCAGTAAAGATCTGGTCAACTTTCCATAGTCTGTGGCTTTGGAGATTTTTCCATCAGGGCGATTTATTTCATCAAAACAGCTCAGAGGCCACCAGCTGTTAAAGCACTTGTGGAAAGGGCCAACTCAATTCTCATTATTCACTGCAGGTTTCCCTTAATAGAATCAAACTGGTTAATAAGTGCTAATACCGGTAATAAAGTCCTCTGTACTTTGACCTAAATTCTCCTCCAGCTCCCGAGGGGGTGGACACAGGAGGAACACTGCAGGATTTCCTCCGGCGCAGGAGCAGACAGGATTAACCCATACAGGCAACCCTCAACCACTGTGGTTTAGGAGCATTTTGGGGTCTAGGCTCCTTCGGATCAGATAGTGTGCAAAATCTTATCCAAAACCTCTGATCCCAATCTGCTTGCGGTCCATCAGCATCCAAACTGCTCGGTCTCAGTCCCTGTTCTCCAGAATGACCTTTCCCTGCTGCATTCAGCCAGTTCAGAAAGTCAAAATTAGGTTGGTTTTCTTTAATAGAAAAGTAAGATGTGGCACAAACAGTATTCTAAGCTTGGTAACCGCACTACCAGTTTGAATACAGAGCAAGCAAGCAAATATTACTATGAAATTAAAGGGAGGGAGGGTGCCTTCACTCTTCCTTTTTTTTCCTCCAGGAGAATATCCAGAAAAATACAGATTGGTGCAAACACTGCAAATGCCACTGTGTTTTTGTCAGGTTCATTTGGCAGGTGAGGTTTAAATGAAATGGTTCCCTTAGTTGCTTTCATTGTCATGTAAGCCAAGTTGTAGTTTCAAGTATACGAACCACATGTGCTTCTCTAGGATATATGCAGAGCTGTGACAAAAGCAGCTCGCACAAGCAGGTGGAGAGCAGAGCATGGAAGGGGATCTGCGGTGAAATGAGGCAGTTTTACTCCTAATGGTCCCATTCCCAGCAAAAGCATGTGCTGTGGCCCAAGGAATTGGCCCTGAAGTACTCCTCAAATAGGAACAGGTATCCTTAGGCTCCAGAGTTAACACTCCAGAGTGTTGAGTGGGGCACAGCTTACACCTATGAGCTGGTGCAGTGGTGTACAGCATTACCACACTTCCTTTTCCTACCCCCAGAGAGGAGTCTCAGCACTGACCTCCTGCATGCTCAGCCTGCGCTCTCCAGATGAGTTTTGGCAGTGAAAGGGAGGAAGGAAGGAATGCAGACTCCTCCAGCCACCAAGTTAATGGGTTTCAATGTGTAATTAGTGTTGTTCTTGAAAACCCATGTCTTGTCACCACTCTAAATGTGTTTAGCTTCTGTTTCCTCGTTATTTTGGGATCTCATTTTTCCGCTAAATTGAGAAGATGCTTCCCCCCACCATGTGAGTGTTCATAGATGATTAAGACATGACTGGAATTTCTTGGCCTGCTCTTTGCATGTGAAACCTTTGTCTCAGGAAGGGCAAATATCCACTATACAGTTTGGAAGCTTGACAAGACCTGGTGTATTCCGCAGAGATTGATAGATCCCGGATTTATATCTACCACACTTCTTTAGGACAACCTATGCATAGTGACCATGAAATAAAGACTGATTTCTTGTATTGGCAACAGTGATTTCATGGGATTTCAAACAACCCTGAAAATCCTAAAGTCACCCCAAGGGAGCTGATTTAGGAGATGGGTCAGCACATGCACCCATTGTCATTACTGGGGAAAAGCAGGTACCTTGGGAGGTAAAGTCAACTTTGAGTTGGGTGGTGGGGAGGAATTCTCTCCACTTTTCCTCTCCATATCAGAGAAATACCATCTCATTGATGCAATGAGGAAATATAACTTGACATCTCTGCCATTAACTGTAATGTATGACATTTTTAACACAGGTATTGCAGGGTGCATGGCCTCTTGCAGCCAAGGCAGTGTCCAAAGTCCCAGTGCCTGCACCCACCTCTATCCCAGGTAGAACGTGCATCAGTGATGGGCTTCAGGCACACCCAGCTGGATTAAGTTAAAGATGTACATTCAACACTGCAAATGCAGAGATCTAGAGTTTCACATTACATATTTCTGCTCTCTGACACTATTTTATTCTGATTTCATATTTATTTGCAAGCCAGCACAATTGCAGAGTTCTGAGGAGGGATGCACTTACATTTTCCTGCCTTGAGACAGATACAAAGACTTAGAAAATGCCACAGAAATAAACTCTGCTAAGAAAATACAAGAATTGAACAGTTCAGCTTTCAAGAGTCAGATAATGGCAAACAGAAGGTTGAACTTTTCCCCTCATGTGCATATGCATCATGATTCATTGCATACTCCTCTTATGCTATTCCTCAACTATTGCAGTACACCGTAATTTGTCTCAAGAGGCAAACAGTAGTTTGCAGAGCTGCATACTTGTCTCAGAGCAGCAGGGCAAGGCTGAGTTCACAGCACATCCCCTTCGCTATGCCCAATGCACTGCAAAGAATGACAAACTTGCTGGTGTCGGGTAGAAGCAAGAGCGGGGCTGCTCCCTAAAGGAAAATCCAGGAAAATGAAGCAATAACTCAGGAACAGGGCAAGAAGCAGGCTCCAATATAACTCAGGTTGGGCTGAGCTCAAGTGGGGAGCAGCAAAGGTCCAAGGTGAGGCTGGTCAGAGGAATCAAGGTCGGTTAGCACCCTTAGGGGCCCAAGCTGGTGCATGGATGTCCCCAAGATGCGGGCACTTGCAGCTTCAAGCATTGCAAGCCCTGAAGACAGTCCTCAGGGTACAGGCTGTGTTATGTCAGACCAAGTGGGCTACCCCATGGCTAAGCTGAAAGCTGCACCGTGCTCCATGCTGTGCAGGATTTGGTCTTGTGAGAGGAGACATAGTGGTAGGTTTGAGTCACTTCTGGCAGCGGCCTTTGAGGAGTTCATCATCCCCAGAGCACAGCTCTAGAAAGAGCTCCATTAGAAAAGGGGGGCCTGAAGCCATGGCTTTGTGTCCACATATGCACATCACTGCTTCTCTGCGGCCAGTTTGGACCAGTGAAGCCTTGGAGACCAGTAATGCCAATACCTCTAAAGCAGGTCCCTGAGCAGACATCTGAAAGAAGTCCAACTGCAACACTGACGCCTCTGAGGTCAGCATAACCCTGATGTCAGCTGAGCCTGCTGCCTGTGGAGCCTGCCTGTGTGCAGGACACACACTTCCCAGCGCTGCACGCTGAGTAATCAGCTATTCCCATGCAGATGAGCCCTGGGAGATGAGCAGCAATCAGCACTGGGACTCGCAGTTCTGGGAAGCCAGACTTCTGCTTTCAGAAACATCTCACTGCAGGAGTAATAGCGCTCAAGTCTTGCGAGTCATAAAAAGTAATGGGAAACAGATGCTGCCATACCTTAGATTAGAATCTATGTTTAGATTTCCAAGATAATTTTTATCTCCCATACTTTGGCTAATGTAAAGGCTGATATGATAAATGGATTTTCTATGGAGTCCGAAAACGGCGCGCCTGCTTCAGAATGCAACCTGATAAACGGTTGTCTCGGGCAGGGAGACAGAGATAAGAAACAGAATTGGCCTGAATGGGGGTCTGGATGGAGGATGTGTTATATGTATGAGGTCAAATGATCCTGGACTGGTGCTGGAGGAGGAGTCACATCCCCCCTCCTGCCTGCCCTAAGCAGGGAGGGCAGGGGAGCATCCCCTTGGTCCCTCCCTGCAGCCTCCCAGCAGAGGGCATGATCTTGGAATGACCCCGGGATACCTGTCACTTCTGCAGGGAAGTGAAACCAAGGTCTTCAAATCTGAACTGAGGTGAGCTCGCATACCCAGTACACTGACTTAAAATCAGCCACTATGGAGAGAGCAGGGTACCACACTCCAGCAACCGTATTTCTGCTGGCCTGCAGTGCTAGGATGGGTTTTATTCCTCTCTGCACATCCAGACTCTCCTCAGCTTACTTGAACTGTATCTTCTGAAGCCTACTTTTTCTCCAGAAGTAGTCTGATGTCCTTTAATATCCCCTCTTCCCATTACCATGCCCCTACTGAGGCCAGGTACAGTTTGCTGCCATGCTGCTAGCACCTTTTCCCCACCTCTTTTTCACCATCCCATTGACATAATGGACACAAATGGTGAATACATCCTCTCCATGGTCTGCAGCCAACAGTCAACAACAAACACAAAAAAGGAAAAAGAACTCTAAAATGTGGGGAAATTAAGATTTTTCCCTAAATTATGTTTTTATTATTATTTCCCTGGCCTAAAAACCCTTGGCAAAGTAAAACTCATCAGTCCCTTCTAGCATTGTAAGCGGAGGTTATGTAATATTTACAGTGATATTAATGCAATCAATCAGCGTCAGCAAGTGGAGATGTGGGAGCCAGCTATACACACAAGAGAAGTGGGGAAAAAGAAAGCACAAAGGGGTCCCTGTGATGGCCAGGGAGGGATGCCAAATACTTTCCCTGCTTTCTAAAGTAATAGGTTACAAAATCACACAATCTGCTTTGGCCCAGTTCATTAAACATAATTGACTTCCCCACAGACCCAAGATGCCCACCAGTGCCCAGGGGTTCACATAAACACCTTTCCTCCTCCCATTCTAAGGGGAAGACTTTGCCCAGCCCTGCTTCAGCACAGTCCCAAATGATGTCAAAGGAGCCCTTGTTGGATCATGGGTTACTGAGAAGGGTGAAAGCATCATGGATCGAGAGCTTGCACTGAACAGAAGGGCTTTGCCACTGCCTCATCCACTTGCAATGAAATGTCAGGGTCTGAAAAGAGGCCGTTTTTCCCAAGCATGTGCCTTCCAGCCACCAAGCAAGTAACATTGCAACCCTGAAAGTCACACAAATTGCTACTTCTGCTGTTTTGTTTTCTTTTTTAGGTGGAAAGGTTAAGGTCCAGAGGGGATTGTTGCCAGGGCTAGATTTCTGCATTACCATTGGAGGCATTTTTGGCAGCAGGGAAGAGGCACTGATTTGCTGTACAAGAGTAGGCAGTGGGATCTGCAGACAGCTCTAGAAAGGCCTCAAACCCAGCCCAACTGGGCAGCCTGAGAAGGGGTCAGCAGCTGGCCTGCAAGAAACTGGGATCATGCTGAAGAGCAACAGCTGGGACCGTGCTCTCATCCCTGTCTACCAGCATGGAAACACTGCAGGCATGGCTGAACCGTATCTTGTAATAAGTGTTCCCTAAATAACTGCTATTGATGTTTGGAACACAGCCTGCAGTTTGGCAGAGGCCAGTTGTGGGATTGATGTGGACCATCACAAGCTCCAACGATGCTGGGACCAGGGCTCATTGCTGCTCTGCCTCATGGACCACTCTCACCAGTAGAAATAGTCAAATCAGTTCAGAAGAAATTCAGGGCATATGTTCATGAAACCATGAATCCTCCCTTCAAAATAAGCCAGGAGGGATGGATTACCTTGTTTTCTTGATCTTAAGATGTTTATGCAACTGTAGAGATAGTGATCTGATGGTTCTCACATGCCAGTAGACCTGCTCAGTGATTTCTGCTGGAATTTTGCAGCCAAATCTGACTCATCCAAGAAATGCAGATCTACTCTGGATGGGTCACTGCCTGTTGATGTGCTTGTCTGAACTTGTGCTTGAATAATAGCAGCTTCCAGAATTAACCTGTGCATGCTACCTAAAGGACAAAACTTGTGTGCCTTTAGACAGGTGAACATCACTTGAAAAACCTAGGCAAGGACCCCAATATAATTAAGAAAACCTCAAGTGCTGGCAAGCATGGAGATGCCTAAAAGTCCACAGCAGTATCTTCAGAGGATCTGTTTGACCAAGAATTCAGTTTAACCTCTAGAGTGAGAAATTCCAGGTATGTTTCATCAAAGGGAGGAAATCCAATATAGAATCATAGAATAGTTAGGGTTGGAAAGGACCTTAAGATCATCCAGTTCCAACCCCCTGTCATGGGCAAGGATGCCTCACACTAGACTATGTCACCCAAGATCCATTCAACCTAGCCTTGAACACTGCCAGGATGGAGCATTCACAGCCTCCCTGGGCAACCCATTCCAGTGCCTCACCACCCTCACAGTAAAGCACTTCTTCCTTATATCTAACCTAAACTGCCCCTGTGTAAGTCTGAACCCAATCCATCAGTGCAGTGAAAGAACAGAAGGTACATACTATTTTCCCATGTTTATGCCTATTATGTTACCCCAAAACACAAAACCAGGGGCATGCTCAGGTCACAGTCAAAGACTTTCCACCCCCTCTACAGACCAGAGAAATCCAGAAGTCACCACAAGGAAACTCTTACACCTTCAGGAAGAGTTTACTGTCACCAACCTTGGTCAAAAGGCAAGAGACAGCTGAATGGCAGAGCATCAGCTGCTGAGCTGCTGACCCTGGTGCAGATGGAGATAAGGCTCAATGACTCCTTTGACCCTGAGTTTGGAAAGAGCTGTTGGCCCAGCCAGGATTGAGAAATGCCTGCTCTCTGGAGGAAGATGAGCACGTGGGCAGCGGTGAGCTTTCCAGGAGCAGACCTCCCCGAACATCCACTTGGCAGTGAGACCCAGTTGTCTTTGAGGAGGCAGTCAACATGTGATCAGTTTGGGCTCCTTCCCATTTACAAGTGTGACTCTTGAGGAAAGCTTGACAACAGATTCTGCCCCGGTCAGAGAGTGCAAAACTGTCTGAGGCCAAGTGCTGTGCACTTCTGACTCCTGAGCCAGGCTCTCTTTTCCCCTCTGACCAAGGGAGTCTATTTCAGGCTGAGTTCCCAGTGACATGAGCAGGAATTCCTAGAATAAGACCCTTGTGCACAGATGGAAGAGCAAACTTTTGACCACTGAGCAACCACAACCACAACCCACTTCCATCAACTCCAGCCTTTTGCTCCAGCTTTAGCTTTCCTTGTAGATGCTTGAAAGCTTTCTTCTGGGTGAAGGTGAGTGCTCTCTGGGGAAAAGAGTCCCTTTATTGTTGCGGGGACCTGTCCCTTGCACCTTTGTCACTGAGGACCTTCATCACTGGGAGCAAAGGAAAAAGAACCTCTGCCCCAGACAACTTTAATCATGTTGTATAAGCAACTATAATAGGTGTCTGATCTTCCTTCAATCTCTTTTTAATCTCTGCAGAGAGATCTTCCTTCCAGTGAGCAATCCAGAGCAGGAATTAGCCTCATGTGCAGGCAAGAGCCTTACAGAGTAACCTTTATCTCTCACCTGCATACAGGGGCTGATGCCCAGCCTAAGCTACATTAGATACCTGGAAATGGACAAGATGAATACTTCTCTGGTGTTCTTCCCTTTGTGTCTCTATCACCGAGGGATATGCCTCATCTGTGCTTCACAATCTAGACAATGCCTTTCTCAACACAAAACTGAGCAAGGATTGATACTGGATAGAAAGGTGACCTGAAGCTCTTATTCCAGGGGGTCAGAGAGGACAGAAGCAGTTGCTTTCTCTGGTCTGTGGTGGTATTCACAGCTTTCCCTGTATCTCACACTGAGGCAAAAATTACACAATGCCCTGACCGTACATTTAGCCACACTTGTGATGCTTTAGCAATCTGGATTCTCAGCTAGAGGCTGGAGCCAAAGCATATTAAGAAATGAGCCTGTGAGTTGAACATATGCTATCAGCAAAGCCTCATTTTATTGTTGCCACTTACTATTTCCTAACAGGAGGAGAATGCACATAGGGCTGGCTTGAGACAGTAACGATGTAGAGCAAAGCCCCGAATTGCTTTAAGCCTTCAGGCCACTTGCTGTCACTGGTCTGCAGCACAACAGTGTCCAGTTTTGACCCACCAGATAAGGCTAATGGAAGGAATCATCATAACAAAAACACTTCAACAGGACCTGAGGTACTGCAACCACCTCACCATCACATTGCAGGCTTACATGGAATAAGAATAACTAAGCTTCAGATGAGCTCAAGATGAAAGATAGCTTAGGGAGAGCAGTTCACCCCAGTCCAGGGGAGCCATGGGCTTGGCCAGCAGTCCCTGACTAATGCCGAGTCCATCCTGTTTGGTTATAAACACAGAGCAGCACTTGGCTGCTGCTCTCGTCTGCATTTCCATTTGTGCTGATAAGACACATTTTTCAGGCGATGTTAATTGCCACACTAAATTTATTAGCATGGATATTACCCATCTTTTCCTTTCACTCCTCCCCTCTCTGCAGCTCAATCCATCATATTTATGAGAGGGCGAGTTGAGGACCACACCTCCTCTGCTTCCAGGGGATGGCACTATGAACATCAGCATCAGCATCAACCATTAATTGGAGTTCATAGAAAGCTGTGGGTAAATCATAGAATTACAGAGTGAACTGAGGTTTGAGAAGCCAATTGTATCATTTTCTCCTGATAAACACTGAGCAGCTCAAGGTGCCAATAACATTGCATCTAGTTTGCAGCAGGGTAATGAGAACAAAGAGCTTTTGAGGTGGAATCCAAACCACATCCTCCTATGAAACCCCACCGAGCAAGCATGCTAAAATGGCTGAGCATGCAGCACAAACCTATATAAAGCTGCAAGGATAATAGCCATTGTTTGGTGCCAGGCTTGAAGCTAAAAGCAAGTTTTACAGGAGGAAGGTTACAGGCCTCTAATGGGATGTAAACTGTGTTTCTGTGCACAGCAGAAAGTGTGTGCCTGGTGTCTGTGCGGATCCTTGCAAATTGCATCTCGAAATGTAAGCATTGGTGGTGCCAAACAATTACGATGTTTATAGAAACTGATGGCCTACATCTGTTTAAAATACTTCTCGGTGTTTAGACTGACAGAACAGAAAACATTCTGCAAAGAGCAAGCACAAACGGCATGGTTTGATCTATTATCGTTTTCAAGTGAGAAGAACTCACACAATATTGATTACTCATTAGCACTGGAAGCAATTTAGAGTGAAGGCATGCCATAAACCTGCCTTCCTGCATGGCAGAATTAGCAAAATGTAAGGAAACTCTTTCATAGGGCAAACCCGGTTTGGGACTAGACTGAAGCAAGAACAGCCTCATATCCCAGCACCATTACAGCCTTCCTGCTTGATCTTGAGCAACACAAAACTCTCTCTCCATTGAGAAATCAAGGCTGATTTCTCAAAGATCAGAAATCTTTGCCTCAGTTCTCAATCTCTGCAATAAAGATCCATTCTTACTCCAATTTAGCTATTTACAGCCAGACTGAGTGGAAGAGCAAGCAGAGATCCCATCCTGACCCACTTGCAAAGGATAACTGGATCGGTTCAGTACACAGAGAAGCCTGGCCAAAGCCCTTGGCTCTATCTCACCTGCCTCACCAACATTGTCCTTTATTACTCTGACTCCTTCCAGCAGGCTCCGCAAGCCATGCCACTGCAGAGTCAATGGTCCCTCCTCACACCAACATCCTGCTGGAACCAGGAGATGCCCCTTCTTTAATCCAGGCAGCTTCGGACATGAGCAAAATACCCAGGTGCTTTAGGGATGAAAGCAGCAGAGATTTTGTAGATCATGACCATGAAAGCAAGGAGAGCAGAGCTGTATGGTGCTGCTCCAACAGCCCTCAGTGACACAGTGGCTCTTCAGGGACCTCAACAAGCCAACACAAACCAGAACCACCTCCAGAAAACCTGGGATTGCAATAGCCAAACCCCAGGACATACTGGGCTTTGGCAAACCACCTTCCCCAGCCACAGCAGCACTAAGCAGTGCAAACCATATAGCAATACTCCAAGTCTTGTGCATGTACCCATAGGCTTGCTTGTATGGCCATTCTTATCTGCTGTGTTGTAGTGCTTTGCCACCTAGCTAATCAAGGCAGCCTTCCTTCTTTAGTAGCTTGAAATCTTGCTATAGACCTCTCCATAGGCTCACTCTCGGGTGACAATGTTCCAGAACAAAAAGCCCCATTCATCAGACAAGCTTTTGGAGTTCATTTGCTGCCTTTTAATGTTAATCTTAGAGGGGGTGCATTGCAAGTTTTATGGGTAGAGCACACAGATACTCCAGAAGGGACACCCTGCTCTGGAACTCAATATAACCAAGTCCCCTTGGGCATGGCTGCTGTGCAACAAGTAGGAAGGTTTCTCCTCAATTATACTGAAAACAAATGTATGGCAGAAAGAAAATACAGCTCTGGAGCTTTCCCATAGTTATTTGCCAGGATTATTACGGTATCTAAGCTCAGTAAAATACTTGCAGTTTCCATTCTTCTTTTCCTCCCACCCAGTCCCTTGTATTTAAGACCATTTATGTCACACACACACACACACACGCCCGAAGAGGCAGCCACATCAAGCACATCATCACAAATAAGCAGAGGAGGAATGAGGGCTTGGAAGAGATGGAGGCTGTCTATACGCTGTACATTTGTATGTAAATTATGTAAACCAGAAGCACGTGCAGGGGTGAAGTTGCTTCCCCTGGCACTGGCAGCGAGCCCTGTGCAAGCACTGCAGGCTCCAGAGCAGCAGCATGACCATGGATGTCTCCTAGTGAAGCACTGCATATATCACAGCTGCTCCTGAACCAACATGTGGGGATACCCCAGAGCAGCTCCCTGCAGATAAGCAAGGAGCAAGAGCCATTCTTCTGCACAGCCCCAGAACACCAAGCAGACACTCTAAGCATTGCATGGGTCCAGCTTGGGACAGGCAGATTCATGCAGGAAGCTGGAGAAGGACCACATCTCCCATGAGGAAGCTCTCTGGGGCCTTGGGATGGTTTTAGCGTTGCCTGTTGGAGCAAAGCTACTGCCAGTGTTCTGCATATGCTCAGCTCCATGGCATTGATGCTTCTTTTTGCTTGCTTCAAGTACTGGGCTTGTGTGTGCTCCCACGGGACAGCATCCTGTCCCCTCAGCAGCGGCACTGTCCATATGGGGCTCTGTGTGCTGTTCTTGCACTGCTGCCTCTCCCCCAGTCCCTGTGTAAAACATGCAGACATTTTCATCACTTAGCTTATGGTTGCCCTGAGGGAATGTGCATAAGATCACCCAGTGATCTCTAAATCAGTCCCAGAACAACCTTTCCCAGCCACTGCCAAACAAAAGAGTTTCCAGCAGAGTTTGAGTCTTCTTTTCTCTGTAAGAAACCCCCTTTTCAGACCAGCTCAGTTGTTACTCTTGAGCTTGATCTGGTGGAAACACACACAAATACCTTCAACCTCACTGAAACAAATGGTAAAAACTGCTATTGAATTCCAGGAGACTGGAATGGGTTTTACACCCATTTAAGGAAGGAAGGATGGATTTGTATAGCATCTGCAATGCATGGGGCAGGTAGGGGCAGCATCTACCAAACATCATCTAGCAAGCAAATTCTCAAGGGGTGGGGTGTTTATAGACCCTTACTCTCCTACCAAAGTAATTCAGTCTCTGACATCTCAGAGTGGTCTCCATAGGGTGAGGTTATGCTATATCCTCATTTGGTTTGATGAGAACTAGGGGATGCTCTGTTCTGCACCCAGTTTGCATTCATTATCACGAGTCTAGCACCAGAAGACTGCCCAGGCTCTTGGGGAATGAAGATTTTTGGGCTTCAATAGGAGCAACCCCCTGATAGAGATCTATTTGCCCTGTTCTCCCTCTCTCCTACTCTCTTACCCATAACCACAGCCCCACACCAGGCAAGTGAATCAGAAACACCAACAGCACATGAGAAGGGGCATCCCTGCCAAGTAAGCAAGTGCTATGAATAAGCATCAATTTATGGCTCCCCTTTGGAGTGATATCTGTTTATACCAGCCTACAAGATTGTTCTTTCCACCAGCATGGGTGGATGGATTTCAGGTGAAGCCAACCTAACAGTTCTGCTGCCACATCTCATCCAGCTGTACAACCACCCCCAGATGTCTGACATGATCCCATATATTGGAGCTTTTGAAGTTCCCCATTAATCAGGTAGGACTAATTGATATCTAAGGCTCATGAGGATGCCCAGCATGACTGCACCAGAGCAAGGCCAAGCCATGCTACCCATTACACAGGGACAATCCTGAGGACATCTCTAGCCAATGCTGAAGAACCTTAGCAGCTACATTAGCTCCATGTGAAGGGATACGGCATTGCCATCTGTGTGAGGAGACACATCGGGGTCAGGGCTCTGAGGTAACAAGTTATCCCTACACAGCCAGTTGTTGGATCTGCTACGCATCGATATTCCTATACAAATAGACTTGGAAGCTGCTCACATCAACACTCAGCTGAAGGAAATCCCAGCCAGGAGCTCACCAGGATCAGGGGAATCAAAGTGTTACTAATAAAGAGCCATTTCTCACCCTCCCAAATCCATGCTCCCAACAGTAGGATGCAAGAGGGAGGACTTCTCCTAAGCTGAGCTGTTCCAGCAGGAAATGGCACATTTAGCTCTTCTTTCATGACTGACTTTTTACCACATTCCTTTTGTGCCCTCTCCCAAGCTCTACTGATGGTGACAGCACCACAATATCCCTGTAAGATCATAGAATCATAGAATAGTTAGGGTTGGAAAGGACCTTACGATCATCCAGTTCCAACCCCCCTGCCATGGGCAGGGACACCTCACACTAAACCATATCACCCAAGGCTCTTTCCAGCCTGGCCTTGAACACCGCCAGGGATGGAGCATTCACAACCTCCCTGGGCAACCCATTCCAGTGCCTCACCATCCTAACAGTAAAGACTTTCTTCCTTATGTCCAATCTAAACTTCCCCTGTTTAAGTTTGAACCTGTTACCCCTTGTCCTATCACTACAGTCCCTAATGAAGAGTCCCTCACCAGCATCCCTGTATGCCCCTTCAGATACTGGAAGGTTGCTAAGAGGTCTCCACGCAGCCTTCTCTTCTCCAGGCTGAACAGCCCCAACTTTCTCAGCCTGTCTTCATACAGGAGGTGCTCCAGCCCCTGATCATCCTCGTGGCCTCCTCTGGACTTGACCCCTTCATCTTAAGAGCAGCTCCTTACACTTGCACCGAAGCAACCTGGACAGAGGGTGCCAGTACATACCTTCTGCCTGGCTGGTCCTTCGACATGGCCACAGTCATGTCTCTCCAACTTATCTCTACAAATCACAGTGACACCAGATCAAGCCTTTAGCTGTGTTATTTGCTGAGGTTTGCTCATCACATATGTTGACAGTATGGATCAGCTTTAAGTAACAAACCAGAAAAAACCCACAATTCTCTTCCATATATTCAATCAAATCCTGTTGGTTCCTTCGGAAGAAAACACGCTGCACCATGTTATTACATAGGCATGAGAGGAAATCACTCTTTGGATGTGGAAAGCAGGTATTAATGGGCTCAGACTGCAGTAGAGGGCATGTTCATTTTGCAATTGAGTTACTTTCTCTGATACACCCTTGATTCTATTTTCCTGGCAAATGGTGATTGCGAATAAACTGCAATAACTTTGAGTTTACATTATGACTCACAGCAGATTATCTTGGGCAGTAATGACATTCCCAAAGTGGAGTGTCTCTCCAGTGAAATAGCTGGCATATGGAAGCAATTCGGTATTTACAGATTCCAATGAAACCTACATATTACTGATGAAGAAACCATGTTTTGATAAGATAACAGGCAGCAAGCTGATAGATGTATTTCTTAAAGGGAAGAAAACATGAAGCTCCTAACATCTGCTAGGGAGCCAGGCTTCACCCAGAGCCTATGGAAGCCAATAGGCTGAGTCCTGCAGGCTTTGCTGGGGTTGATGATCAAGTGTTCACCCTTTCTTGGAACAGAGACATGTTCTGGGTCAGCTCACTCCATCCCAGAACACTTTATCCTACAATAATATTCCAGCCTCCTGCTTATTCTAACCTGGAATCTGTTTATCTCCTCTAATACCCAACTCTCAGTGTCTCATTCCGAACCCCCCGGGGCACCTGAAGTGGAAGCTTTAATGTCATTGCTCTATTAGTCAATCTTTCTCCTTGTCTTTAAACCCTGTTTACACAGAGCAGCCTCCTTTCCTCATCCCCTCTGCTTTGTCTTTTGTTTCTCAAGGCATTTCCTAGCTGCTGCACTCGGGCTCCACCTTGTCATGTAAATCCAATTCAATTTGCACAGTTCTGCTTCACTGAGCCTGCTCTCTAATACATTCAAGCTCCGTGAAAAATTCCAACCAGGTGATAGACGCAGAAGCAGCAGGTCCTAATACAGGATGTGGCAAGGTTCTTCAAAACGCACTCCAAGAGGAGGCAGGTGCTTTGAGGGCTGATTTGCTTTACTTCTAATATTGACTTTTAATTACCAACAGCTAAACATTGTTTTTCCTATATGATCCACGCTGCCACAAAATCCATTTTGCCCTGGGGTTATTGACACAGTTGGAAAACTTTGTGTTTACTTCATTTGGGAGAAAATGGTTTATTTTTCGTGCATTAATATCAAACCATGTCCAGGCTCATACTGCGAGCTCTGATTCTGCTCTTCACTAGGCTTTGGACTACACATCTATGCTTAGTATGGAGATGTCTTCCAAACCCTCTAGTGCAGAGATGACAGCGTGCAGGAAACTAGAGTGAAGGATGAGTTTTATTTCATGGTTTTATAGCTTCTTCTTCTTGGTGGGTGAAGTTTTGGGAACACTCTTGCTCTGCCTTGCCTCCAAACCAGGTTTGATCCCCTGCAAAATACCTCCAAAACCAGCAGCATTACAGAGCTCAGGTACAAGAGGCCAGCTTGAGGTTTAGGTGACATTTCATCTACTCTTCTGTGCAAAATAACCCCAACAAACCCCCCAAAGCCACAACAGAACCCCAGCTTTTGTTCCACTTGAGCAATAAAACTGAAGAACATTTTTATAATAGCTTAGTAAATAAATACAGGGCACTGTGACAGCTCAGGTGATTTATTGGCACTTGACATTACGAGGGTGACAGAAAGCACTGTAATAGTCAAGCACCACGGTCATGGCCATTATAAACATTTCTCTTAAAGGGGTTTATTACCGAGCTGTAAAAGTAAGCTCTAGGCTAGAAGCTGGCATCTGAGCTGCCTCTGCCTTTGAAGTATTTTATTGCCATTAGAAATTTGGAAGGGTAAAAATAAATCCATTTGGAAACCATGGTTTCATCAGCCACTGAATAGCATGAGTGAAAAGAGCAAGCAGATAAGAAAGGGGTGGGGGGAAGAAGAGAGGGAGCAGTGCTGTTAAGATGAATAACGTGCAGCAAATCACGTGCCAGGGCGATGTTTCCAGTTCACCTTTTCCCATCCATAAGTGACTCAAGTGCAGTGATTTCTACAGAGTTCCTCACTCTCCAAATATTTGACCAGCCATTTCCATGCAGTTATTGGTGTGTAATTTACAGCTTTTCACAGCAGGGAATGCAAGTCGCCCTGGGGTACGGCATGCCACTGAGTGCTGCTGGGAAAGCTGCAGCTCTCTGCCCAGCTCCCTGTCTTCATCAGAAGAGGAGGAATTTGTATCCAAGTGGCTCAGCCCTGCCAGGTTACACATTGGCAAGAGCAAGTGGTAAATCCCACCTGGCCTGATGCTCCAGCTTCAGAAGTCTGGGCCAGGCAGGAGGGGGCTGCTTTTCCATTCCAGACTCTCCAAATGCAGGTTCCTCCCAGATTTCAAATCCAGAAGGGACCATTGTGAGCTTCCTACACAAGAGAGCCCATTCTTTTTTCTGGTTAAGCATATTTGGTTGACTATCACCACAGCATTGCCCCTGCTCATTAGTTACCTGCACAGCATCACTGTGCCATGAATAAGGCTCATTGGAGCATCCCTGGGAAGACTCATGCTAAGTAATACCTTTAAAACCCATTATAGAAAAGGGTTGCATAGAAGACACTTGGGAATGGGTTTACCACCCAGGAGGACAGTACAGGAACACTAACTTCTCCATTAGCCAGGCTGGACAGGTCTTGGAACAACCTGCTCTAGTGGAAGGTGTCCCTGCCTGTGGCAGGGGGTTGGAAGTGGATGAGCTCTAAGGTCCCTTCTAACCCAAACCATTCTATGATTAGCACCACCCAGGGTTGCACTCTGAGCATATCGCAGCTCAGCATCCCATTTTAATGGCCTGTGTGTGCCCCTGGTCTCTCTGAATTGGGTTCAGTGATGCACAAGAAGCTTTCTTCACCAATTGCCTCATTCCTCCAGGACAAACCCCACAGTGAAACCTATTTGGATAGAAGAAACAATCTGGAAAATCAGCTTAGAACACCTCAAACCCAACCAGTAAGGGTTTGGTGAGGATGAACTACCCCAACAGCCGCACAAGAGAGAAGACACCTTGATTTACACCAGCTGGCAGCCTGGCTTTACACCCTGGGAAACCAGTGCTATTTTGGTCTGCCCTTTTCACAGCCACGTTCATCACTGAAATCCTCCCAGATGCTGAATTCTGGGCTGGATGGATGAGTCCAGCTTGGAGCAGATGTTTATCTCATTTGCTTCCACATGTTTTTAAACATTTCGCATGTAGGAAAACGATAAAAGCAAGAAGATTAAACATGGATGTCCAGAGCGTAATTAACATCCCCACTGGAAAGCTGGGTGTGTTTTATCTTTAACACAGAGTGACACCAGCTTCCTTTGTAACACACATAAGTCCCGGGGGGTGATCAGAAATAACACATTGATGTTGTTAAGAATCATTTACTATTAGTAGCACTGTTACAAAGCTTGCGTGAATCAACTTAGTGAGACCAATGCAGCCTCTGTGAATCGGTTAAACTCTATTTTAAGGTCTTGAATAAGACTTTGATGGGACCAGGTGTAAATAACCTACTTATGGGTGAGATGCAAGTAAGGAATTTTGACAAGGGCATTTGATTGACCTAACAAATCAACCTAACATCAAACCTAACATCAAACTGTTATCATCACCAAATGTGCATGCCTCAGATTTTCCAGTTCAGCAAGCTTATAGAACATTGGGACTTTTTATATATTTAAAAGCATTAGTTAAAATATAATTATAATATAAAAATGTTATAAAATAAAAAGCTTATGTTTTATAAGCTGGCCACACTGGAAAATGTGAGGCACAATCATCTTCTCTATAGCGGTCTCCATGTTATGGTTCCAAGTTCCTCACACCTTGTAATACAATTAAGCATCCCCCTTCAATGCTTCAAGTTTTGCAGACTACCATCAGAAGCAACCAATCAGGCTCCGCTCTCTCCAACCATTCCGATGCTTGGTGGCTTGGAAAGAGATTACTCCAAGAGCACATATGAGAAGAGAGCCCTAGGGGTAAGCTTTGGCTCTATAAATTCCCTGCATAGAGAGAAAGAGAGAGAAAGGACACAACTATTCTCTTCCCAGATGCAAATGTGCAGGCAGGTGCCAAAGGCTTCTAACTACATGACTTAATTCAGCCTGGTGACAACATAAACCCATGTGTAGGAAGATACAATAGCTCTAAGCAATAGATTAGGGGGTTCAGTTTAAGCAAGGCCTAAATGCATTCTTTATCAGAGGGGAACAGTGTTAATATATATATATTTTTTTTCTTCAATTACATCTTGGCCCTGAGGTCATGTGTCTGAACTGTTTTCTTTTTATTATATTCATATCCTGCATCTCCAGTTCCCACATAAGCATGGTCCATGCTGCCAGCCCTGTTGCAAAGCAGTATTAGCACCTCATGGCCACTTGGCTATTCTTTGGATCAAAGGCTTGCACATCTTTGAACATGAGGGCTGAAGAGGTTAAGGTAAATCAAGACAAATGCATCTCCTGATAATTACAGGGAATTCCAGATACGGAGATTCTTTGGCTGGGTGATTCATTAACAGGTTGCAAGAGGTACTGTGCTGGTTTTGGTTGGGAGAGGGTTAATTTTCTTCATGGTAGCTGGTATGGGGCTGCCTTTTGGATCTGTGATGGATACAGCATTGATAATAGGGATGGTTTAGCTATCACTGAGCAGAGCTTACAGAGTTAAGGTCTTTGCTTCTCATGCTGTCCCACCAGCGAGCAGGCTGGGGGTGCTTTAGGAGCTGGGAGGGGACACAGGCAGGACAGCTGACCCAAGGGATATTTAATACTGTATGGCATCATTCTCAGAATGTAAAGATGGGGAAAGAAAGACAAGGGGGAGTGATAGCATTTATCATCCCAAGTAATCATTATGCATAATGGAGCCCTGCTTTCCTGGAGATGGCTGAACATCCTCCCGCCATTGGGAAGTGGTGAAATAATTCCTCGTATTGCTCTGCTTGCATGCACAGCTTTTGCTTTACCTATTGAACTGTCTTTATCTCAAACCACAAGTTCTCTCCTTTTTACCCTTCTGATTCTCTCCCCCATCCCACCAAGGCAATTGAGCAAGTGGCTGTGTGGGGCTCATTTACTGGCTGGCGTTAAGCCACAGTCTTGCCCATCAAAATCTCTCTGGTTATGAGCGTATGGCTTGCTTAAAGGAGCATAGAGGATCTTTGGAGTATGGATTAGATCATTCTGCACCATAAGGACACCCTGTCCTTCCTATTTGTTCTTTCTGCCTGGCTCTATGGGATGGATTATCCAAGCAGAGTACAGCTGCATTTCACAAATTGTGATCTACAATTGTGATGAAATCAGGTTTGACCTCTCAGGGACTGTGTGGGCCATGATTTTGACCTGGAAACCAAGGGATGAAGTGGAGAAAGGGGCAGAAAGGTGGTGCGGTGCTGTCCTGCCCAGATAAGAAAGAGATTAAAAATGTCTGACTGTGGGGCCAGGGAACCCCAGTCCTAGATCCCAGCTAGAACCTTGTATGTGTGCTGACTCCACACCATTCCTCCGTAGGCTTTGGTTGTCTTTGTAAGGATATCCAAGAAGCCGGTCAGAGAAGAGCTACAAGAGGCTCCATTATGCCCCAACTTCTGGATGACATCCTGTGCTATGCATTGGCTGTATCCCTTCTGGATCCAACCCCAAATGAATCTGAGACAAGAGGGACTACAATGGTAAGGATCATTCTTAGGGACAACTTAAAGGGTGGACACAATACTGCTAATCCAGCTGCAGGAGGCTGGGCAAAACTGGGTGTACCATGACAACTTCAGATAGATAAAAATAAACCACAGCGTGTCCAGGGCTGACTCTTAGGTGTTAGGGAGGACCATAAGGAATGATACTTAGGTTTTTGGAAGACTGAGTGGAATGTTCCAGTTCTTCCCAAAATATACAGTGGAAATACTTGGGCTCAGAGAGGATTACTACAGCCAGGGCAACAAGAGAAGCAGCAGTGAGTCCTAGTGCTGGCAGTGCTAGTGAAGTTGAGAGCTGACTCAGACATTATCTTCCATGCTGCTGATCCCAGCGTCCTCGCCTGGCCTTTGTCAATGCATTTCACTAGTGCTCTGAAGGCCAAATCCCCAGCTATGGGTCAAGCCAAAGAGAATGGGCTTGAACGTGGGGTGAGTGGCAACAGAAAAGCTTCTCCAGACACTTACTGTGGGCCAGAGGTGAGCTGATGTGTGATTGTTATTGCAGGCTGGGAGGCGTGGTGTGCTTGGCAGCTGCTGTTTCCATCTGCCTGCATGGCTGGATGGGGAAAGCCAAAGAGAACTCATCCAGGCCGCGGTCTCCAGCCGCCCATGGGCCTGTCAAGGATAGTTGCCTTATGAATAGGTAAACCTTCCAGTGTGACAATCTTTCCTGGTTTGGTGTCCCTTTGCACAAGAGGTCACTATTTCCTGATGAAGGATTTCTCAAGGACATCACAGTACCAGGAATCAGAGGCCAGAACTGCTTCATTTTCCCTGTTTGCTTATTCTGTTCCATCCAAACCATCAGATGGAGTTGCTTAGTGCTTTGCCCAAAAACTTTGACTAAGGACAGTGGACTGCTTCCAAGCTGAACATGACGATTGATGATGCGCCTCTGCTGAGTCCATGTATAACTCAGGTTGTCACCATAAAATGATTAGGTACTAACAATCAAAGTTTTACTGCAGTTAAACCAACAAGCAGATTACAATTGGCACCCCAAAGTGTCACCAACTCCCTGGGCCCAGCAGGGCACCAAGGAAGGCAAAGCTCCTCCTCAAATCATCAACACATGGCAGACCAGTAGCATGAAACTACACGAGTTATTTCTTCCACTTGTGAGCATTCAGTCCAGGCATCAGCCAGACCACCAGCAGCTCTTTTCCTTTTGGTCTTCACCACATGGAAATACAGGTTAGCAAGTGGAATTTCAGACTCATTACAGAGGGACGCTGTGTTTTAGGGCACATCCCACAGTACCACCCTTCTCATCAAACCAGGCCATCAACTGAAGCAGGACCAGAGCTGAGTTTAGGGCCATGAGTCCAAATTCCCTTCTCATAGCAACCAGCCATAAAGGAAAAACAGAGTCAGCATGCATCCAGGGAGCACACCCAAGTCCTACCATGGGATTGCTCCAAAGAGATGTCGTGGTGATGCTATTTAAGAAACAAGCACTGAGTTTTCCCCACCCTCACTGTTCAGTTTCACTCTTTATGATCATCAGGCCGGAAAGCATAAATAAATCCCACTTAATGTCACCGTCATTTTTCAAGCAGGAAGTGTCACTGGTTGACACCCAGCCATTAATTTGACATGGGGTAGTAAAATCATTTGATTCTGCAAGTAGGATTTTATAGGAATTAGCCAGCCTGAAGATTTATGGCCAACATACTGTTTTCACTGTAAAGGCTGGTATAAAAGAAGCATCACAATTACTTACTGTAAAGGGGGTTTTGACAATGGAAACAGAGTCACTTAGGAAACCTGGGCTTTTTATAGAAGCACAAACTAATTTTACTCAAATTCTTTGAAGAAATGCCACAAAGGTATTTTAGGAGAAGCAGATGTTGTAAGAAACATTGAGAAATAGATGGGGTTTTAGTGGTGTGTAAACTTTGACCCTAAAGAACAAGCCCGTATGCTGCCGCCAAAGAGATGATGGCCACAGTTCACATCTCAAAGGATTTGTTACTGTCTAGCTATCTGGTGAAACCTGAGATCACAGAATAGTTTGGGTTGGAAGGGACCTTAAAGCTCATTCAGTTCCACACCTTCCACTAGAGCAGGTTGCTCCAAGCCCTGTCCAACCAGGCCTTGAACACTGCCAAGGATGAGGCATTCCTGTTCTGGGAGCTGGCAGATACACCCAGCTGTGAGCTACCTTCAGCATAAGGAGCACCATAACCAATGCATCCAAATTGGACATCCACAGCACCTGGACTAACAACATGAGATCCAACATTTATTATTATGGACATAGCTGTGTATTAACAGGCTCAGGTGGCTTCTGGCTTAGATCCCATCAAATTGGAGCAAGCTGGAGCCATTCCTGATCCACAGGCAGAGCTGAAATCCTATTGCTGGTGTCTGCATTGCCTCTGCAACACCTCACAGCCTCAGCCAGAATTCCTGCACGAACCAACCCACAGCAAGAGGGCCTCTGCACCAAGGAGACTTATATGCTCAACAGCAGGAGAATGGAGGGGAACAGATGGAGAGGGGATCATGCAAGGTCATAGTGGAAATACATGGCAGAAGCAAGGACTTTACCCAGTTGGGCTAAACCCTTACTCAATGGCAAAACCATGAGACCATCCTTCCTCTTAGAAGAGTTTTTCCATGCCCTAACAAGCTTGGTGGGGAACTTAATGACATCTGCGTGCTCTTGCCTGAGCAAGGACCTCATGATTTGGCTGGGAGCCATGAAAAGAGATGTCCAAAAGTTATGAAAATAAAGGTATTTATCTTCATTGTTAGAAACAGAGCCTGAGCCTTTTATTTCCCTCTCTTGGAGGATTAAGCTCACAGATTTACAAAGAACTGGTTGATTACCAAAATAAATACACGGCCATGCCAATTTATAGGACAAAAAACGTAGGAAACCCATCCAACCAAATCAGGCAAAGTGTAATTCATGGGAGAGCCCTCAGCATGTGCAAAGGGCACAGTGCATGTGGAACAAGTACATAGGGAAAACATGCTAGAAACCTCTATCTGCAGGAATAATTCCCAGCACAGCATACAATGGAGCTATAAAATAAATGGCTTGGCTCTCCACTGGAAGCAAAGCCCAACTGTTCTCAATGAGAAGGAGGATCATGTATCTTTATAATGAGAATTCAGTCATTTTTAAATGTTGGCTTTGCTCATATCACCACCAAATCTGTCTGCAGAGCTGACAGGCTGCAGACTTCATTTGGATTTCTAACTGTGATTACACATGGCAGTGATGGATACCACAGGGTTTTCAGGGGCTTAGGGTTTAGGGCTGGTTTTTGGTTTTCAGTTGTTTGGGGCTTGGGATCGAGGGGGCTGTTGGGGTATTTTTAGTGTCACTGTCCAATGAGGCTTAAAGAGCTCTTTCCTCATTTTAATAGTTCTGATAATGCACAGAGATGAAAGCAGACCCTGAACAAGTTCTTCTTTATATTGGCAAAGCTGCCCCTTCTGCAATGAAACCCAAGAGCAGTTTCTGCTTTCAGTGCTCAGTGAGATGGAGCAGAACATGTTTACTGAGGCTGAACATACCATTGCCCTCAGAGGTGTAAGCACCACCCTTAGCAGCAAAGGTGATCCTCAGAGCACTAAAACATCTGCTTGCTCAGTAACAAAACAACCCCATAACCACATGAACGTAAAGGAGCGTGGCACATTCAGGCATTAAGGGAACTTTCCTTTCTCACAAGGCAGAATAATGTTTCATAGACAATAGCACATATACAAGTGATGCGTTTTGTAATCAGATCAGCTCCTTTCACAGCCCAACCTGAAGAAACAGTTGAAAACAAGGAAGCCTTCATGCAAGGCTTAAACCCACATTTGGAATCCATTCTTTCCCTGTCCCACCAAGGCTACACAGCCTTGACAGACAAGCACAGCACTTGCATTACAGTGGGATGCAAAGCAAGAGACTGTTGCAGACATGTGCAGAAACATCCAAGGCTTTATAGGAGATGGGCACAGTTGGGTACTCAATTTCTCCACATCTTTGCTGCTATTATTAAGACTGAAGAGCAGAAGATTGTCCAATTACTGCTCTGGAAATGAAGCAAATGTCACTATCCCTAGGGAATACAGCCTGGTCTCCAATGGGAATAGCAACAGGAATCATTTTGACTTCTGTAAGGCTGTTCTCCACACCCTGAGAACATTCCTGTATTTGCAACACAAGGTATTTGGAAAGCAGCAACCCACATATTAGCCTGATTTGGGGCACATGAGACAGAGTGGGGTTTGGGCACGTGTGACAAAGAAGTGGTGAACTGTCGCTTTGGAGACAAGTTAAATGCACCCAAATCAGTAAGCCGATGACATGCACTGAGTTCACAGTGTGTTCCTTACAAGTGGACACAAAGCAGGTCAAAGAACTGGTTCAGATCAGCTGCTGATAACAAATGTGGTCATCTGAGCTAATCTCACACACCACAGGGCCTGGTCCCAGCAAAAAGGATTTTTCCCATACTTCCAAGCACCATGAGGTCCAGGGCATAGAAGTTCTGCACAGAAGCTGGATAACACCTTGGGCTCCAGGTGGCCTTCAGAGCAGCAGTACGTGGCCAGGTAGCATGAAATCAGCTCAGGAACATCTAGACCACACCATGGTCCTTGCAGTGATGGGAACACACTGAGATGTTCTTTGCGCAAAACTGGAAGGCTGGATGCAATTCCTCTGGGACTCCCATCCCTGCAGTGAGCATCATCCTGCCACTACATTGACAGCGAGTTTAAAGGTGATAAGAATAAGTCCACAGTTCAAACCTGAGACTAAAGCACAGATGCCCCAAAGTCCAGAAGCAGCAGCACAGCTATATTGCTCCCGGTACCCCAGTTAAGTGCTGCTGGGGCACAGACCAGCTGCAAAGTGTTCATAAAGCAAAGCACACAGCAAAGCCAAGCAGGCTCCGGCTCTCCTCACCATGCCAACCCCTTCAACCCAGCACTCCTCCCTGACCTTTCACTATCTGCACATAGGCCTTGAGGCCAAAACAAGAGGAGCTGTCCCAGTTGCAGCTTTTGGAGCAGGCCAAAGTCTCTGTACATGGTGAGCTGTGAAATATATGAACTCCCAGGCTTTACATGAGCCTCACTCTTCTGTGCGATATCATATGGCTTTTGGATTTGTCTGCCCTGTCCACCTCTCCCATGTGTTTCTGATAATTGCTTACATATGGAAGGGTTTCTCTCGTTTGCCCTTAGAAGGGACACACTGTTGTTCCTCCTTCTTAGATGAGGCTACAGGCGTACACATCATTTTTATGGGTGTATTTTATTGCCCCTACTTCTTTACAGCACATGCCACTGGTCTCCCTAGCCTTTGCTTTCAGTCCACTGTTTGCCATTGCCTTGTTGTTAGGTCTCCTCATTCCCCATCTTTCTTAGTCAAAACAGGGGCCCCTAATTAAGAGAGTGCCTTATAAATCTCCCTGCATCCAAATAAGATCCAGAGACTGGCTGGGGAGACAGACCTGGAGACAGTGGGTAGGTCTGGCATTCCTCATGCTGCACACAGGCTTCCTCTAGTGGTGCTCTGTTTGGCACATGAGCTTGGTCTCAGCCCTGGCTCCTGGTGCCGAGACCCATGCTCATGCACCCACTGCTTATAGTAAGCATCTAAGAGAAGGGTAGGCTGGAGACCATCCACTTGGGCCCCAAACCTTGGTTATGCAGAGCAAAGACCCAAAGTAGGATGCTGACCCTGCAGGAGAGGCAGTCACCTTGTCTAGGGCTCCCTCACATGAGTCCATGGCACACAATGGTAGAGGTGGGTAGCAATCTCCCCCCACAAAAGCTGAGGGTTCACTGCTGACACATGGCCAACAGAATGTTGGGTCAAGGGGCAAGCTGCATTCACATTGTTCTTCCTTTGTCAGGGCATATCCTACCCCTCAAAACCCCCCAAAATAACCCAAAAACCCAGCATGGAGGGTCCCATTATGAAGCCCTGCCTGGACTTTGCCCCCAGCTTCACACTGACTGGTACAAGGCAGTTCCCAGCTCAGCACACCCATCCCTGACCCATCACCCCATGGAAAGGCAGGCAAGAAGCTCATCATGGTTTAGGTCTCCAGGGTTGCTTTCTTCTTTTTCCATTGGTGATGTGTGTGCACAGGGAAGACAGGTCTTAACCTGGGCAGGATCACCCTGATGAGACAGCAGCCTGTGATTTACACACTGCATCACCCAGGTTATGTGTCCAAAGCAGAAGTCCTGGGTATGGCCCTCAAAACTCACAGTAACACCAAGCACCTTACTGAAAACCTGTTCCTTGTGGAAGAGTGATGCTGGGGGCACTACAACCCAAAAAGCACAAAGGATAATGGTGGCCTGAGACAGAAATCATCCCACCCCACTAAATCACAGCATTACCTTTGTCTGTGCTTGCCCCCAGCCCTGACTTTTGATCAATACTGTGCCTGCCTGGGGATTTAAGCTCAGCCTCCAGTGGTGTCTCTGCATTACACTCGCACACAATAATTTCCTCAGTGTACACATTGCTGGAAAAACAGCTGGTGCCAGAATTCCCCAATACCAAATCCCTCCTTGGGCCAGTGCCCAGTACTCTGAAAAGGCCGTCAACATCTGGAAGCAGTGATACTGCACATCTGCGAGACCCTCAGAATTACAGGATGGAGAGAGAACTACCTACAGGATGACTTATGTGGATAATTAAATCCCAACTAGGAGAACACTATAGATGTACTCACCTTCCCTAACACCGTAATGCTTGAACTACCACATGACCCAAATGTGATACTGCTGCCATAAACAACCCTTGGGGTAGAAATAGATGTAAACTTTGCTTGCCCTTATAACAGACTTGCAGCTAGGGAGGCTAAGCAGGTAGGATAAATCTAAACAAGACATACCTAGTTATCAAGGGACTGATTCTGAGTCTCTTATTCACGCGGAGTAGTAACAAAGCACATAATTGCACTGGTCATCAGCATGACTCAGCATACTAGATCCAGACTTTAACTACAACCAGGACCTCTAGGACCAAACTAGGGTCATAAAAGCTTCTCCTGGCTTCCCACAAACTTGGGAAATCCATTTTTCCAACTTGGATTTCACAAAATATGGCTAGAAGCAAAATATCTCCATGCTTCTAGCATACTGGTTTTCTGGGTGCCTGGTATGGAGGGGCAGAGAAGAATAGCTTGTGGTACTAGCTGGGTTGGAAACATTCCTTATTCATAACTCTGGTATAATTTATACCACAACATACAAGATACCTTGTTCCAAAACATGGAACACTCTAATGCATTTCCTTCAAGTCATTTAGGTTTTTACCACTAATGAAGTCCTGATTTCCTGGGGGGGGGGTCAGATTTAGCAGAACAAAAGAGAGGGCAAGAAGGACCATGAAGCCCCCTCCTCTATTCCCCCAACAGCATCACCCAGCCCGTGCCATGGCAGAAGGGCTCAGTTCATCACCCCACCACACATTGCAGCTCCAGCCTGGCCAACATTTTGCAGACACATACCCACATCACTTCACGTGCATGAGGAGCCCCACTGAAACCAGTGAGGCTGATGGGGCACCTGGTGCTGTTTGTTGCACTCATGTTTCAGGGATTGAAGACAGGGGTTTTACCAAGTCTCCCAGAAGTCAGAGGTGTTAGAGTCAAGAACTTAAAGAAGGACCTACTTCAGCTGCTGTATTTGTGTACTAACACCTCCTGCTTGGCTCAAGGACCATGCGAATTCAAAGAGGCATTACTGAGTCTGTGTATGTTTTTCCATTCTGTTTACATTCTTTATGCAGAAGTCACCCCTTGACAGCCAAGACCCCAGATCTCCATCACCCCAGCTACCCTAGAAGCTTGGGAGCATGTTTCCCCATGGTGATTCTGAATAGGAGAGACATCTACAGCAACAAAACACTCAATACAGGCTCTGAAGTAGCAGAAGCCACCTGTGCACCCTACAAGAGCCATCCTACTAGACATGATATACACCCTACAGACAGATAACAACTTGCACAAAGAACAACATTAGCAACCATAACATGAAACACAAGGTAATGAGCCTTTCTGACACTTATCCCTTTGATCCGAGACCTAGGCTCATTGCAGTTATTTTCTAAGTCATCACAGATAAATACTGCCATGCATTTTCCATGACCCCAATCAAAAGCTTTCCCCAAATCAGAAGTTCACAGGCCCACGGTGCAGTAGCCTTCAGGAGTATATTTTGGAGAGCATGAGGGCAGATTTTTGCCCTTTTGCTAGTGAATAAACCTACTAAGTGGACACCCAGTATCGAAATGATGAGAGATCTGAGTTCAAAACAAGGTTTTTGTTTCGCTGTAAATCCTATTTATGGCTTAGGGTGCAGCTGATACACCGTTAGCTTTTATTTCATTGATAATTCTGTGATTGTAGTTGAAACCTTGCAACTTAATGAGCTGATGTTATTACTCATACTGTGTGGCCATCTGGAACCAGTTTGGTCAGAGAGCCCAAAGCACCAAAAGCCACCTGTAATGCATTAAGCCTCAGCCCAGTACCAGCTCCGTGGATTTGAAAAGCCAGGCCTGCATAAATACTAACCTGTGAGAATGTAATTGGAGAAGTGATATTTAAGAACTAAGAGTTTGCCAGAAATGCTCATTCTCAGGGGAATGCATGCAGAGGCTTAAAGTTTAAAGCCAAGCGGTTTTTAGTTTCAACATTGTGAATCAAGAAAAACCATTGCATATGGATGTCGTTGGACTGTCCAAACCGCTAGGTCTATCCAAACAGACCAAGCTATGCCAGGGTTTTTTAAACCCAAGGCTCCCTTCCTAGCACCTGAGCCTCACTTTGCACATGTTGCTTATTACCGAGGTACTATCTCCAGACATCGCTCCAAAGGGACTGAAGGAACAAGAGGTCAATGCTTCATAATGATTCACAGTCACAAAGCCCATGTGACTGGCACAATCAGCAAAGAAAACACAAAATCATTATAGAGCAACCATGTATACAACAGATAACACTAAACAAATTGCAAAGGCACAAAACAGCATCAAAACTTCCCAACCACAGAATCATCACAGAATGGTTTGGAAAAGACCTTAAAGAACATCTTGTTCCAACCCTCCTGCTACGGAAGACCCAAAACATTCTACTAGATACTGTGATCAGATATAAGCTGCCTCTAAGCCAAGAAAACAAGTGGAGCAACTGCATTACCTGGAAGTCCCTGCTGTGTCCTGAGCAAACCCATCCTTGGTGGCCTTCAGGGACAATGTATGAGCTGGAGTTGCTGGTAGCTCTGGCACTGGGGCACCAGAAAGGTAAGCTGTGCTGGCAGAGACATAAATGAGCATGGCTCCTCTCTGCTCAGTTAGCCCAGTGCTGATTCACACCAGCTGGGGGGTGAGTCACTGCTCGGATTGCAGAGATTTGGGGAAAAACCAATTTGAGTAAAACACACATTTTTCTTTGGAACTTTCAAAATTCTTCTGGCATTTCTAGGGTAAAAAAATGTATACTGGGAGTTGCTTAAACATTACCTAAAGCCCCTGGTTGAGTTAAAGGCTGTTGTGGTTTAAGGCACACAAAGGTCTGGTGCTTCCAGGTAGGAGTGCAAATCCAAAATGATAGAGATGGCTCAGCCTTTGCAAGGGTTTTAATTCCTTTTATTCCCATTTGTCCCACAGAAGGGGACTTTACAGAGCAAATATAAATGGTTGTCTTTCTTATAGAATCACAGAATAGTTAGGGTTGGAAAAGACCTTAAGATCATCCAGTTCCAACCCCCCTGCCATGGGCAGTGACACCTCACACTAAACCATGTCACCCAAGGCTTCATCCAACCTGGTCTTGAACACTGCCAGGGATGGAGCATTCACAACCTGGGTACCTATTTCAGTACCTCACCACCCTTACAGTAAAGAATTTCTTCCTTATATCCAATCTAAACCTCTGCTGTTTAAGTTTCAACCCGTTACCCCTTGTCTTATCACTACAGCCCCTAATGAATAGTCCCTCCCCAGGATCCCTGTAGGCCCCCTTCAGATACTGGAAGGCTGCTATGAGGTCTCCACGGAGCCTTCTCTTCTCCAGGCTGAACAGCCCCAACTTTCTCAGCTTGTCTTCATACAGGAGGTGCTTCAGTCCCTGATCATCCTCATATGTTTTCTTCTTCTACCAAGCTAACACTGAGCAATCAACTTCTCTCTCCAGTAAACACAGGCCTTTCTGAAGACACAACTGGATGCATGAGCACTTTCCCTTAGAGGAGAGATTTAAGTGTTTTACGAGGTCCGTGTAAGCATATAGGCATGGTACTTGCGTGAAAAGCAAATTTTATTCAGCATCATGTACATTTAACCCACTCAAGATACACTGCAAGGCCTCAGCATGGCCAGCACCATCCAAAGCCCAACTATCACATCCAGCTGTCTTGCCTGGAGTTAGTTTGTGCTTTATTTATTATTTGCTTAATGCATTTTGGTGACAGGAATGAATCCAGTTTAGATGAAGGCCTCGAGTATAATTTCCCCCCTCCCTGTGTAATCCTGAATTGCTTTGAAATTCACAGTCATAAAAGTAGGAAAAAAGGGCCAAGGAGAATTCTTTCTGATCTGGTTTTGATATAAGTGATGCGATGCAATATAAAAGAGCATCTACAGAAAGCCCACAGTAACAGTGAAAGCGTGAAGAGGTTTGATTTTAAACCCCAAAGTGTGGTGGATATATTACCCAGGAGTTGGGGAGAGGTCATGCATTCCTCACACATCAATGTTTTCCAATCCCATCCCTGCCTGGAAAACAACCCAATCCTTTCCCTTCCCCATCCCCATGGCCAGGTAGGGGCTGCAGTGGAGGCCCTTGGAGAAGCGGATTGTCCCCTGGCCATGTTGACCAAAGCCCCACCACGGAACATAGGGCATAAAACCTAACAACCCCCAAAGAAGGGCTGAATTTCCATGTGGACACACAAGAGACAGATCTGGCAGCTGCTTGCTTTTCACTCCCTTGCTTTGTTCTGTGTCAGAATATATTAGGACACAAACCTTTCTGTCTCGCAGACATGAAAGCCTTTTTTGTGGGACACTTGTTTCCTCGTGATCCTTCAGACTCCTTCTTCTCTTCTGATTTCAGCAGATTCTTCAATATTTGGTGGTGGTGGGGTTGAGTAACACAGTGTAAAACTGTCCAAGGAAATCTGCTCTGTAACAGCTCTTTTTGGCTTGGCTTCCTGAGGACGTACTTGAGTGAGAGCTCCATCAGAAATGCTGCTGTCTCTTCAGCCGGGTGAAGATGGGGATGGGAGGATAAAAACCCACAATACCTTTGAAGGCTTCATAAAGCATTTAGGAAACCAACTGAAAATTCCCAAGTATTTTCTGGGAATATATTTTTTTTGTTAAAAATATATATTCCACCTTTTCCCTGAAATGTATTTGTGGCTTGGACTGTGGTAGGAATTGCTCTTGCCAAAGCTTTATTAGTCCGAGCATTCATAGTTCCATTTACATGGAGGCAACAGGAAGAAAGACTATATCATCCCTTACAATTGCTGCATGCTGTAAGAAACCTTCGGCTTCTTTTGAACCTCCAGTTAATTCCCATTTATTCCCTACTTTTTATTTCAAATCACTTTCTTCCTCTGAAGCTTTTAATTTTTCCTTGACACCGTATCTGAGATGGGAATCCCACCCGTGCCAGTATGCCATTGCCTTGACCATGGCTGCATCCTCCCAACCTCCTCTATTTCTATTCCACCCGGGTTGCTTTGATATATAAGATCTCTGAGGTTGGGATGGAAAGAATTTTATTCCAAACTTCTTTCACAGTTAATCAGCCTCAGGAAAAAAATTAAAAAGAAAGAAAAAAGAAGGAAAAAGCAGGATTCTTGGGAAGCTCAGCTTGGAAAACATCAATCACAACCCCTTGAAGGCCTCGCACTCACTGATAAATCTGACAGGGAACAGTGCCACCAACTCACTGCTGGTGACAGCTCTGGTTCCACATGGGCCCCACAGTGACAGAGCTCATTGCAGTGTGGTCCCTGAGCAGGTACCTGGCTTCCTGCAGGACAAGGATGCTCAAGCACAACCTCCAGCAGACATGTTCCCATTGCCGCCAGGAGCCACGTTCAGAATAGGATCCCAGGGAAGGTGCTGTTTGCTTTGCTATTCTATCTCGTATAAACTACTTGGATTTGCTCTAGGAATAACAAAAATGCCTTGCTGCTTTGTTTGCATTTTATTCATTCACAGCTAGGATTTCCAAGAGCTCCGAAGTGTGGGCACACAGATGCTGCTCTGCAGTCAGCCCAGCATTTGGCTGTCAAGAGAAAATTCAACCTACACTCAATGCCTACAAGGAGAAAAACATAAGGAAACCCAACCAGATTAACTGGCTCATTCAGCATCCCACAAGTTTTCATTCACAGCTTTCGCTGCCAGCGTTGCACCATTACAAATTGAATGCTTCAAAGCTTTGTTTCTCCAGAGGCTTTTCCCCTTCATATAAAATAGACGTTATTGCAATGCATCCCCATGGCACCATGCCAGGCAAGAGCACACACCAGAGCAAGCAGCTCGCTTGTGCATAGCCAAGAAGAAAAGGGGGGAAAAAGTTCATTCATGGACCACACAGTATTAAGTTGAGGTACAGGGGCTGTATCTGTCCTGGATGCCTGCTCAGGGTCACCTCCAAACCTCAGCAGCATCTGGGCCATCCTTCACTTGAATCCATCCTACACTCTGCTGTGAGTTCCCCCAACTATCCCAAAAGACAAAGCACCCCCCCACCTCCACACATGAATGCCTCTTCCAGTGGCAAAACCAAACTTCTGGGCTTGGGTCTCAACAGAGAGACTAAATGGGGCTCAGGTTTTACCTGTGGCCTTCTCCTGTTACACAGTTTGCACCTTGCTCCTTTCCCTCGTGTAGTGCAGTAAAAACTAGGAAACAAAACCAGCATCATTTTATAAACAATGCGTAGGAGAACCAAAATCAAAGCCCAGAACTCACGTGACATATCCAATCCATGGGTTGCTCAGTGAAGACAGGATGATAGATCTGGGCTTGTTCAGCCTCAAGAAGAGAAGGCTTCTTAAGGGGAGACCTTAGAGCAGCTCCAGTGCCTTAAAGGGACCAACAAGAAATCTGCAGGGGGGCTTTTTACAAGGGCCTGCAATGATGGGACAAGGGAGAATGGCTTTAAGCTGAAAGAGGGGAGACTGAGATGAGCTCTTAGGCAGAAGTTCTTCCCTGTGAGGGTGCTGAGGCGCTGGCACAGGGTGCCCAGAGAAGCTGTGGCTGCCCCATCCCTGGCAGTGTTCAAGGCCAGGTTGGACACAGGAGCTTGGAGCAAGCTGCTCCAGTGGAAGGTGTCTCTGCCCGTGGCAGCTGTCGCAGCTGGATGAGCTTTAAGGTCCCTTCCAACACAGCCCATTCTGGGATTCTATGATTTTCCCACCACTTTACATCTTTAGACCCTAAATCACCCATTGTGCATCTCCCCATATATATTCAAATATGCCGGTACAGACCTCACTGGGGAGAAACCCTTTATTCAGACTGGGGGTGAGCCAGGCAGGGATTTCTACATTCCTGTACTTAACATTTAAAATCCTTTACTAGTGATATAAAGCAATAGGAAATTACAACCCCACTGTAACAAAACCCAACCACCATGTTGCAGATCAGTGAGCATCTATCCAATCCTGCCCCGGGCTTACTGCTCCTACACATTCACCTGCCAGAAACCTCCACTCCCACTTGAAATAAATAGAGTAACATGAAAAAATCATAGCACCCCACATGCAAAACTATGTTTATTTGTAAGTGTTAAAGGTGAACCCTTAAGACAATGGGGGAAAGTGGTGAGTGGTGAACAATCACTGTTATTGCTTCCCAAACACCGACAATTCTGGCCTTTCTCCATCTGTCTCTCATAAGGAGTGTTTCTTCTTGCTGTAGCTCCTGTGTATCCCAACGCTATGTGTTTGACACGCTGCTTGACATTTAATGGGACTTTAAAACCAGCAGGTGTGCAAGATGCAACCCCAGGTCAGCCAGTGGGGATGAGAGGCTCCATCCAGTGCAACAAAACAAAGCAAAAATGCTCTTTTTCATGGCTTAATGGCTGGTCACGAACAGGCCGGAGCACTGGAGCCCTCCCTAACCTCAGGGTCTTCTGCGGGCAGCGGATGGGAGGGGAGCGGGTGCCTCTGTCTCCATGGAAGTGCTTATCAAGTGGAAGGAAGTTATAATAAAATTTACTGCAGTTCCACAAAGTACCACTGTTTGCGTGTTATTAATCACTTACACGGGTCCCCGTCAGAGGAAATGGAGCTCTGACAGTGATTTATATGCTATTTAGATAACCTGGAGAGCTTGTTCTGAGCTCCGTGCCCAGGCTGTTGTCCACCGAGGGGTTCCCCCTCCTTCAAACACACGGGGGTCCCCCCTGGAGCCTTCCTTTTGCCTTCAAAGCCACCGCTCTCCTTATCAGGGCCACCGCCAAAGCAGGCGCTTTCCAAGCGCATCCGAATGCAGCAGCTTTTCCCATCACTGCGAGATCAAACAGTCCCTCCTGCCTGCAAACAAAAACCTGGCTGGAAAACAAAGTGGCTTTCCCCTCTCTACGAGTCCCGAGGGACACCAAGTGCAGGCAGATGGTGATGCTGCAGATCCTACCCAGTGCTGAGCTCTTGCAGGGCAATGCCCAAGTCCCATCCGCTGCCTATCCCAGCATGAGAATATCCCTTTGGGATGTTCATTTTCCAGTGGTAAAAGGGTTAATAAAGGGATGTCAGTGTCCTTTCGAAAGTCATTTGCATAACTTTTCATTTTAACATACATTTTCAGCAGCCTGGGGTACCATACACATAGGCAGCAGAAGGTGTTTGGGTTGCAAGTGTGTCTGAAGCACTGCTCTGGGCTCCAAGCAGAGACCCACAGCCACAGGACCCCATGCGATGCAAGGGAGGACAGAGAGAAGAGTCCTGCTCTGTTTGCTGTCACTGAGACCCAGGCTAACCACATTACTGCTCTCCTTTTCTTGATTCCTCCAGTAAAGCTGCTCCCACTCATCATCCTTCACCCTTTGAGCTGCTCCATGCTCCTGTAGGATGAGATGTTGCTCTGTGGTCCACTCTCGGAGGCACAAGAAAGGACTCAGTGGACTCAAACCTGCCCAGTCTGAGCTGTGGGCTGGATGTGGCTCACTCTTCCTTCAAGAAGCTGCAAAACTTCTGTTTCTTCTCCCCCCTTCACACCTTGCTTTCTCATTTTGGTAACTTCAGACCAGCAGCAAGGCCTGATTTCACTCAGTCTGAACCTACGTATTCTGCACAGAAAAGCCCTCAATTATCTCTTTTCATCCTGATTTGTTTCCTCTTGTGATGTGGAAGTTTCTGTACCCTTGAAAAATCCACATCCGTGTTTCTCAGGAAGCAGTCCAGGGGGACGGGGCAGCAGCACGGCTCATCTCAGTTTCGGTAGAAGGGTTGTTTCCCTTGCTCCTAATCTCTCCTGCATATCACATTTCCTCTCTGTTTCATAAATGAACAAATTTACTGTAATCATTAGAGTTTTACTTCAAAATTAAAGGCAGGCTAACAGAAAACCATGCACGTATTAACTCTGACTTTGCTTTTGTGACATCAGATGTTTCTTAACCAAAACCATATTGTTTTGTGAAGTCTAGTGATTTCAGGCACCTTCAAAAAAAAGGGACTTAACCTCCCATTAACTATTAACCTTTCCTCATCATAAACAACCCAGCTCCAGATCAATGGTGTTGACATTTGCTTTCGCAAATACAAGTGTTTGTTTCTATCTCTCTGTAAACAGAGGTAATGTCTTCATGGCCTTTTCGTTTTAGTTGACATTGAGAAACACACAGTGCAAAGACACAGCCCAGAAAGCCCTGGCTGCAGGGCTGGCTCTTCTGAGGAGGTTTGGAGTCCCATGCTAAGGGTGGCTCTGAGGTTCAAGCAGAGCTCCATGAGTTAGAATCATAGAATCATAGAATAGTTTGGGTTGGAAAGGACCTTAAGATCATCCAGTTCCAACCCCCCTGCCATGGGCAGGGACACCTCCCACTAAACCATGTCAGCCAAGGCTCTGTCCAACCTGGCCTTGAACACTGCAGGGATGGAGCACTTCAAATCCAGAAGCTTTCTTAGAAGCTCATTTGGAAACCCAGACCTGACATTTGGCCTCTGTATCATTTCAGCCATACCCCAGGCTAGCCCAGGACTCAGGACCATACATTTGGTGGGGCAGATGCCCTCACCTCTGCCTGGATGAGATAAACTACATTGAGAAGAAGCAGGAGAGGCTGGAGCCAAGTATTGGAGAGAAAAAGGCCATCTGCTGCCCAGAGAAGCTGTGGCTGCTCTATCCCTGGCAGTGTTCAAGGCCAGGTTGGATGGGGCTTGTAGCAAGCTGCTCCAGTGGAAGGTGTTCCTGCCCATGGCAGGGGTTGGAGCTGGATGAGCTTTAAGGTCCCTTCCAACCCAAACCATTCTATAATTGCTCCGTGGTACAACTGCTGTATTTGCTGGAGCTTCTTTTGTCCCAGTCAGGTCACAGGAAAGGGAAGACAAGCACTGCAAGGTGAAATGTGTCCTTGTGTCAGGGAGCAATAGGGTCAGAGTGGAAATACAGGAAGAAGCCAGAGAAAGGTTCCTTCCCATTCCCCCAGAACTTATTGGGAAATAGGCTGCTTGCATTTCATTGTTTTCCAGTCTAGAGGTTGTACCTGGGGCTGTTGCTACCAATGCCACTTCTTCCCGCTTTTTCCCTCTATCCCATGCTGCAGCTTGGAGCTGCTGTCTGAAGCAACCACTGGAGAAAGGATTTAACAGCCCAGGAGACCCAGCCATGGCATCCCTGTCTCTGCTTCAACCACAAGCTCCCACACCGGCCACAGGGCCAAAAATAAATGAGAGCTATTTAAATCACAAAGCAAGATGTACTTTTCCTTCAGTCCTGCAGGTTTGAGCAGGAGCAGCTAAAAGAACGGAATAGTTTTGTTGTTTCCCTCAGCTTATTTTAATCCTCACATGGATAAGTTATGAAATTGTGGTAGCACATTTATTGACTCCAAGCATTCATTCAGAAGCTGCAGACCACCAAAACCCCACAATTCTACTCATGGAGCATTCCCTCTCCCAACAGAAGCACCAGTTTCAGGCTCATAAATAACAGTAGAGAAAGAAGAAAAGCCTAAATAAGATGGGGAGAGAGGGTTCAATAACAAACACAGCTTGCTTTTCAAAACAGCCTTGCAAAAATGCTGTTTGTACCACAGGTCTCAGCTGGACAATACAAGGAATGTCAGGAATCTTATTTCTCGAGTCCATTCTTTGGGGAAAAGGCAGTTTTTAATACTCAATGATATGATCCGGAAAACAATTCTATAAATCACAGCTGATTCAGCCCCAAAACAGCTATTTTGGAGCTCCAGCAACCATGGCAAGAGATGTGCACATATCTATTACTTTTGGTCTGTGTTTAATTCAGGACAGTTTATTCCAAGACCTAAGTGCTTTATATGTATCTTCACAGACTAGTTTGGGTTGGAAAGGACCTTAAAGCTCATCCAGTTTCAACCCCTGCCACAGGCAGGGACACCTTCCACTGGAGCAGCTTGCTCCAAGCCCCTGTGTCCAACCTGGCCTTGAACACTGCCAGGGATGGGGCAGCCACAGCTTCCCTGGGCACCCTGTGCCAGCGCCTCAGCACCCTCACAGGGAAGAGCTTCTGCCTAATGTCTAATCTAAACCTATCCTCTTTCATTATCTGTCATAGTTTAAGCCCAGCTTGTAACTCAGAAACCACGCAGCCATTTGCTCACTCCCTCCCCTTCCTCCCCCCTCTCCTGAAGGGATGGGGAGGAGAATCGAAAGAGTGTAACTCCCACAGGTTGAGATAAGAACAGTCCAGTAACTAAGGTATAACACAAACCACTGCTGCTACCATCAATAATAATCATGATAAGGGAAATAACAAGGGAAGGGAATACAACACCTCACCACCCACCGACTGATACCCAGCCCAACCCAAGCAGAGATCTCACCCTTCTGGGTAACTGCCTCCAGTTTATATACTGGGCATCATGTGCTGTGGAATGGAATACCTCTTTGGTTAGTTTGAGTCACGTGTCCTGTCTCTGCTTCCTCCCAGCTTCCCCTCCTCCCTGGCAGAGTATGAGACTCACAAAGTCCTTGGTCTGAGTAAACATTAGTGAGCAGCAACTAAAAACATCAATGTTATCAGCACTGTTCCCAGGCTGAAAGTCAAAAACACAGCACTGCACCAGCTACTAAGAAGGAGAAAAATGACTGCTACTGCTGAACCCAGGACATTATCATATTTTTCTGTTTCATGTTTTAATCACCTCCTCAGCACACAAAATAGCTGCTTTTCCTCGCTGACCCCTCTCCATGCTCCTGCTGTGGGACAGCAGCATGCATAGTGGCAGCTTCACCAGCATAGCTGACAGCAAGCAAAGGAGATAAACTACAAGAACTCAGCCCAGTTTTCCCCATGGCATTGCCTAATTGGAAGTGTCAAGCAGCAGAGATGCAAAGGCATCTACTGCACACCAGAACCCCCCAGGTTATGGGATCAGCTGTGTGTCTACACTCACTGCATCAGTAAGGTATCAAAGGAGACACATCCAGAGGGAGTCTCCAGACCTGCTGGATGTAAAGCTCTGTTCATTGTGTGCCTGTGACACAGAGCAGAGATGTGACACAGGAGCTTCCTGAGGATGAATGGGCTACTTAACAAAGTGGCTGTCTCTGCAGAGCTGGTTGGAAGGAGCTGGCTTAAAGGCTGGATGCTTGATGGGCAAGCAGGGGGTCTGTGTGTTTCTTTGACACACTGCAGTAGCAATCTCTCAGGTGGAAAAATGATGAAAGCTTTGGAAACTGAAGGATCATTCTGGGAAAGGTTGAGAGAAAATTTAAAGTAAATTGGGATGCACCAGTATGCCAGCACTGCCAGGCACCCTGTGGGGAGGCCACCCTTGGAGCCTGTCTCCTTCCTGGAGGAGGTGATTTCCTGGCCATGAAGCTGAGGTTTATTGCAGGCTACTGGTCCTATCACTTCCCCCAAACAAGGAAGATGAAATGGCACCAAGAGAGCAACTGAACAAGGCTGGGAGTTGGGAGACATCCTCATCATGGATGGTCTGTGCAAGAGCAGCAGCACAGCACAGCTCAGCCACCTTCCCCTCCTCAGTGCCTGTCTGTAACCCTGTAATAGAGCAGGGAGCAGAGGCTGGTGATGGCAGCAGACAGATTCCCATTCCCAGAAAGTCAGGGCTTCACAGAAAAAAATATGTTCATAGAATCCCAGACTGGTTTGTGTTAGAAGGCACCTTAAAGCTCATTCAGTTCCAAACCCCTGCCATGGGCAGGGACACCTTCCACTGGAGCAGCTTGCTCCAAGCCCCATCCAACCTGGCCTTGAACACTGCCAGGGATGGGGCAGCCACAGCTTCTCTGGTCAGTGCCTCAGCACCCTCACAGGGGAGAATTTCTCCCTAATATCCAATGTTCTCCAGGCACACCTCATGTCTACTGAATGCCACAGACCTGTTCCCTTGTTCCACCATTAGCTCTGTGTGGACAACATCCACATCCACCTTGGTGGTACCCATGTTCATCCTCCCTCCCTCCAGCCCCAGCTGCAGGGCACTGGGGTGTCTCAGCTGGTGCTGCCCCATATCCACAGTCACTTTGGCCCTGCTACCCACAGTGTCAGTGGCTGAATTCCCCTCATTTGGATGCTGCCCTACGTGATTAACCAGACAAACACCACCCCACAGCAGACCAGCTGGACGGGTGACTTGAAAGCAGTTTTGCTCATGACATGCTTGGACTCTGCCTGGTGAGAGCAAAGGGTGAAGCTAAAAACATCATTCACCAGCAAGCACATTTTTGCATTTCAAAGAAAAAACAATTTTACTTGCTAATAAATGATTTGTTTATTTACCCTTTCCTCCCAGAGAATGGCTTCATGGCTGCAAGTCCAGATAACTTATGCTTCTATTTAACCCACGTGTGACTTCAAGGTCATCCATTCAGGGTAGTGTAGTATTTCTTACTATGGTATGGAACAAAAATAGGGCTGGACTCTTGCCAGATGGGAGGTTTGTATCTCCCCATGCAGAAGACACCCAAGTGGCAGTCTGGCTGGTGACCATGCGTAGAGGAGAGGTCAGGAGCCATCCATCAGGTTGGGTCCTTTCTGGGTGAGCAGAGCCGAGTCAATAAGTAGTTAAGTTGCCTGCTCCATGCCTGGAATTGGAAAAGCCATTGGGAGTGGTGTTATTTTGCTGTGCAGTACAGCACAAACTGTCAGCTGGTTTGTTTTGTTTGCTAATGTAGCCCAACAAGTGACTGGTGGGTGAATTTAATCCGCTGGAGAACACACAGTTCCTGGATAGGCTTTGAGATATGCCCAGTAGTGAAGCCATTTCCCTGGACACCTACAAGGCTTGGGGTTGCGGGTTGTTTGCTTCCCCTTTGCTTTGTTTTTAACAGAGAGCAGACCTCATTTATTGTAAGAGGAAAACCAAGCGCTCTATTAAAGTCATGATTACACTGCTGCCAAGTATTCAGGATGCTGGAGTTAGGATTTTTACTACACTAAGAAAAATCTCCCTGATCCCCTTCACAGGTAAATCTCTACACACCTTTCAAAGGTCAGTTTTCCTTTGTGTTTCCCTTCTGTCAGAAACATTTGTTTCATCCTGGTAAGTTTCAGATGAAAACAAGAACATCTCAGTGATTCAGAACTGAAGCCCCCCTGTTCAGGTTTGCAATAGAAAACAGCTTCCTAATGAGACATTTGTGTGTCTTCAGGTGCTCCAACCATTGTCCAAAGAGAAGACTGCAGTGCTACAGATGCTGTCTAATTAATCCTCCCTGCACCTTTGGTGTATAGAGGGTATTAACCTCAATTTACAGATCAGAAATAGGAGACAGGAGGGAGATGATTGACAGCTGTAACAAGCACATTGCTTCACTCAGCCAAGGATTACAGCTCATGGCTCCCAATTCCCTCATTAGTAAGCTACAGAACTCTTCCAATGGACCAGAAATGAATATTGGAGAATAAAGCAAAATATTTTCCTTTAGATGTTTGTGTTCCTGCAAAATATCTTGCTACTGAAGGTGATTACAAGCCCTGCTTCTGCCACTGTCACCTCTCCTGGCTTTGTTAATGACAAATTCATCTTGAGGGAGGAAATATCTGCTGTCACACCACGTCATAGGAGGAAGCATTACAGAAATGTAACTATTCAGCAGTCTTCAGGGGATCTGGCTGTGCCGGGGGCTGTTCTTCACATGCTGATTACAGCTCTCATGCTGCTTTATTTGCTGAGTGTTTGGGTCCTGGTGCCAATGGAAACCCAGTTCCATCAACAGTGTTTTCTGGCAAGAGAACATAAAATTGATTAAAAATTAATTCAAATCACCTTAGTAAAATCTTAGAACTTTGTATAACTCGAACAAGTGAAAACCAACACTGCTCTGTAGGTGACACAGCTTTTTTGCATACATTGGGGCTGTTCAGCCTGGAGAAGAGAAGGCTGCGTGGAGACCTCACAGCAGCTTCCAGTAGCTGAAGGGGGGCTATAGGGATGCCAGAGAGGGACTCTTCATCAGGGACTGTAGCAACAGGACAAGAGGCAACAGGTTCCAACTTAAACAGGGGAAGTTCAGGTTAGATTTAAGGAAGAAGTTCTTTACTGTAAGGGTGGTGAGGCACTGGAATAGGTTGCTCAGGGAGGTTGTGAATGCTCCATCACAAGGAGCAGGTTGGACAGAGCCTTGGGTGATATGGTTTAGTGTGAGGTGTCCCTGCCCATGGCAGGGGGGTTGGAACTGGATGATCTTAAGGTCCTTTCCAACCCTAACTATTCTATGGTTACATGCTAACAGCAGGCCTTGTGAGCAACAATCCCTAGAAGAAATCCCAGTGACTCCAAGGCATTGTCCCATGACAGTTGATTTCACTATTGCATCTCTTCAAACAGTATAGAAGAACAGATCACAGTGCCACGGAGAAGCTTGTAGATTTATGGCCTCATCCTACCTACTCAAACCCCTTCTATATCTCCTATCTATGGACTTTAAATCTTAAACTCCTGTAGGCACTTTGGGTTTAACAGAGAGGTTTTTCCAGAAGAAAGTTGTTTGGGTTTCTGCCCCCACTGGAAAAAAAACAGTTTTCTATCAAAATCTGTAAGATTCATAATTGTGCTGCAAAAAGTATTCCCATTTTCCTGAAACGGAAGGGTTGACACTGCTCTGACTGGAAAACCACAACTTTCCTTTTCACTTGCAATACAATGATATAATTTCTGAGAAGGGAAAAACACTTTCATCAGTGAAAAAAAATCAGTTTATTTTTGTTTTTGAGATTTTCTTCCCCTTTGGAAAAATGTTTTTTTTCCTGTCATTCCAGAATGTGTTTACTCTGATTCCAGATTTTTTCCATAAATAACAAACCCGATTCCTGTCCTGCTCTGTTGCATCCTTTCTGCAGGGTCCTCCCAGGAATGGCATGCCTCAAGGATTAAAGAGATGTAATGTTTGTGGAGAGATAAAGATTAAGTTCACTCAGTTCTTAGACCTCATGCCGTCTCCGAGCACAAGGCTGGATTTCACTTTGTATGAGTTATCACAACTGAAACTGCTCTTCAGTGGAAACCACTATGCAACCATCCATTTGCAGCTGTAAAAGTCAATATATTTAAGCCTGCAGTGCATAACAATGACCCCTATGGATCCTCCAACGTTTTTCTTGGATCTCTATAAGCCTGGTTTTAATATATTACTCATCTAAATTGTTCCTGGGACTTGATTATTTGCTGGAGTTAAATATCCAATCTTAAAAGATTTTTAAACATGTGGATGCTGAATTCCCCACTGCACTAAGCTTCATTTAGCTCAACTAAAACTGCCATGCCATAAAAAAATGCTTAAAAACATCTCAAACGAACTGCTCTCCTGGTTGGTGGAAGCTCCCCAGGCAGGATTCCTTAGTGATGATAATCTCTGGTTTTGGCTGGCTCTGTTTAGTTCCCTGGAAGAATAAAATCCAGTTTTCACTGAGCTGGATATTGAGGTGAAAACAGAGGGCACAGCCATCCCCTCTCCCCTGCAGCGTCCTTCCCTGTTAAGTACATGGATACTGGATGTTCCCCAAGGAAAAAAATGTGGCAAGCCAAACGATCTACAAAACAATATTGATTTATGCTCTGCCTCTGAAAAGGGAATGAAATCACCCTTGTTTGCATGCGCAAGGGCTCGCTGCATTCCTTCCAGTCACCGGGGCTGTGGAGAGCCCTCCTTGGTATTCAAAGGCAAATCCCTGCAGATCCATCCCAGCACAGGGCCAGTCCCTTTGTAACCATCAAGTGCTGGGGCAAAGCCTGCTGAATTCAAAGCAGATAAAAGCCTGTTCAGCTTTTGCCTGGTTTGCTTTCCAAGCGCCAGCTCCTTTTCAGGATGCTGGTGTAAATCAGGGGCCAGTCTGTTGAAGGAGATGGAGTTATAGGAGAAAAGAACCGGGTCAAAACCCAAATAAGCCAAAAACCAGTGCACAGAGTTCAGCAGACGAGTTTCCTTCCCTATTTCTTCCGCAAAGAAGGAGAACTGGGTCATCTTGCAAATAACTGCACAGAGGCCAGATTTTTCCCCCTCCTCTCCTTTTTTATATGGAAGGGCAATTGGGCAATCATGCGAAGAAATGCATAAAGCTCAGCACAAGGTGCAGGGATTTTTTCCTCCTCTTCCTTGGAATAATCTTCCCTTTTGCTCTACAGCAACGAGTACTAAGGGGGATGTTTTCAGGGCATTAAGATGGTGTTCAAAGGAAGCAACAAACATTTAATCCTAAAACATCAGGTTTGTTTGTCTTTGTGACTCTGAAGTCTGGGGGGAAACACCCCAATTTATGCACCTTTCATTGATATCTGTGGAAATTCACAATGTCTTTATCTCAGCCACGCAGTCAGATTTCTGTGGGTTTGGCCACAGAGCCTCCCTCCAGCTTCAACAACTTGATATCCAGAATGAATAAATCTGATCTGTGCATGCTTTTACAACCCCCTTGTCTTATTCCCGCAGGGAAAAATATCATCTGCCCTATTGTTGACTGCTGGGATTTACCCCCCCCCCAATATCTCTCCCATCAACATGTGATTAATCACCCTAATCCAGCAGGCACCTCTCAGGAACTCAAGACCTTTTACAAGCCTTAATTAAGCCTTGCAACATCCCCGTAAAATAGGTTGAAGCTGGGGTTAAATGATTTGCCCGAGGTGACAGAGTAAATCAGAAGCAGGGATAGAAATCAGAAGGAAAGCTGCTGCTTCTGAACCACATGCATGGCTCCCAGGATTGATGCAGGATAGCAAAGCCTTTCTATTTCTCTTTGGAGATGGGGTCCTACAGCCACCAAAGCCATGCAGCCATGCAGGGAGGCTTCCCCAGCTCTCACCCACTGCCTCCATCCCTTCAGCCCAGGCATCCCCTGCAAGCCCAGCCTCCCCCTTTGCCCATGGTCCGCAGTCCATAGCAGCTCCTTACCATACTACTTGTACAAGCTCTAAGTGCCTGTAAACTGGCAGCTGAACCCTGCCCCAGAGCTGACCATCTTTCATGAGCCACCTCTCTCCATTTGACATCCAAATTGGAGTCAGACCCTCGACCCTTGGCACATCATCAATTGCAGAGAAATCAGAGCCAGGTGTGAGGATGCTGGGGAACGGGAATCTCCCTCATTGCCTCTGTAATCAGAGGGGGGAATCACAGCAAGGAGGGTGAATCCAGGGAAGCCTTAAGGGAGGCAAAATTAGCAAAGGGGGGGAAAAATGCATAACTTCTTTTCATGGTTTGGGAGCTCCTGACATCTTGCCAGGGGTCTTTTTGTGGGATCACTTCTTTTCTAGACCCAGGAATTAAGGAGTCTCATGCAGGTGGTGGCGAGGGCTGAGCATGTGCTTGCTTCTTCCTCTCCATCAAGTCAGGAAACACAATTGTGGGTTTCTGAGGTTGGTTTTCTTTTTTTCTTCCCAGGAAAAAAAAAATCTTTGCTTTGTTTTCCCTTAATTTGCCCCAGATTTTCATAGCAGACTGTATCATTAAACAAACAAACCAGCAACCCAAAATCAATGTTCTCTCAGCTGGTTTAGTGGTTTCCTCAATGACCCAGCAGCAAAAGCAGACTGGCAGGGGAAGGAAGATCTCTTCCTGTGGTACCCACCAAGGTGGGATCTGTTGGGGAAGATAAATACCCACAGCTCCAGGAAAACGCTCGTTTTCCTTAAAGAAGAGGGTTCCCCTTTCCTTCCCTCCACTGCTTGCACAGCTTCTTCAATGCATTCCTAAAAGTCATCCAAGGAAACATTATTCCTAGAAGATTCCTCCTCCCCCAGAACTTCACATCTCCTCTCACAAACTTTACACAGCTTGGCATAACATTGAATAAATCAAATATAACCAATTCTATGAGGAAATGATGGTCTGAGGCCTTCATGCATGCTCTGCCTGTGAGAAGGAGGGAGAGCATCAGCCCTTTACAGCACTGCTGAAAGCTTTAATGAAACACGAGAATAAGCAAAGCCACCAGATCCCCACTACTGTTTGGCATCTGCCTTATCTATATTCTTGGGGGCCTGCTCATGTCTTTGGCATATATCTAGCCTGAGGGACATCCTGGCAAAGAGATTAACTATTCAAACAGAAAGTATTATCCACTGATGTGATCCCCTGAACACACAGGACCTCTCCAACCCGGTGGCCTTGTCTACCATGACTCCCTGGAGACAGCCTCTGCAGCACACCAACCGATGGGGACAGAAGGCTGGTAGAGCTGGTGGCCCCATGCAGCATCCCTGGGGATGCTCTCGCGTGCCGGTCCATGTGGGCTACTCCCAGGAACAGCTTGTCTGCAGGTTTGCTTTGGTGCACACATCTGGGCAAGTGGCATACCGCAGCACTCAGGCGTCTCTGCCTCGAGGGGTCCTCTGGGAGCTGCGTCAAAAGTACTCCTCTTCCTTCTTCACTTCTGCTCTGCAGTTGTCTTATCCACCCTGTCACACACATGCTGTGCACAATCAGCACACGAATTCCATCGACTCCGACCATCCCTGTCCGATGCGCTCAGTCTGGAAGTAGTTAATACACAAGGTGCCAGGAAATGGTGCTAAAAATAAGCTGCATGGCTCCTCCATACAACATGCCATGCCTTACATGTGGCTTTTTTAGCGTGGTTCTTCAGAGCAGCCCTTTACAGAACATGCTTCGGGGGTTGTTTTTCCTACACCTATTTCAACATCCCAAGCAGAGCCACAGGCAACGGGTGGGTTGCTCCCCCATTGCATCCTCTTGCGAGCCCAGTGCTCTCAGCTCCCTCAGTCCTTCTGGCAAGTTTTGCAACATTGAGCTATTTTGAAACCTTAAGATAAATTTCCAGGGCTTGTGTTTATAGCAAAAAGGCTTGAAAACATGGATCCTAAACCGTGGCAGACAAACAGACACAACTCTTCATTTCACTGTTATTCTAATCCCAACAATTTCAGTGAAGTCCTTGGGTTCTCGATAGGATTGGGCTTTTTTCCCTGCCTTTCAGAAACACTTCCAGAAATACAAATAGTCTCACCAGCTGGACGGGAATACGGGGAATCAGAAAGTGTGCAGAAAATGCTAATTAAAATGAGCTGAAAGCTCAGCATTTTCCCTGTCATGGATTGGCAGCTCTAAACTCATCTCTCCACACTGCAAGGGGAGACGGGAGAGCATCCTGTTTCAAACACCCAAAGGTGCAGGTCCCTCTTGCATAGATCTCATTACTGGGGTATGGCCTCAGGCTGCAAGAACCCTTGCACCACCCATTTCCTTAAGTCAGCCATGGTACTCCTGCTGTTATCAGCTGAGTAAAATAGCACTTGTTCCACAGAAAGCAGCCAGGAAACAGTTAATCCCAATTAGTTCAAACCAGCAGATATCATTCTTTATATTTTGGCAGTTCTTGTTTTGAAGGAAAAAATATGTTTGTGTTCTTGGAATCGGTCTGAACAATAAAATCGGATGCCAATTTTCTGGTCTAAATTAGGTGAAAGACCAGACTTTTTATCATATGTGTGTGTCTGTGTGTGCTGTTCTGGTACATGTTTATTTTATTCCTCTGTATATTTACTACCAAAATCACAGGCTGCCCAGAGTATGCCGCAGCGTGGCAGGGAAACACGACAGCCCACTTCATTTGCTGAGGTTGGAAATGGAGCCTGGCACCAGGAAAATGTGAGCTATCAACTGCAAAAGGAGGTAATTGCCAGAAGATAAACATAAAGTCAGTCCTTGTCAGCATATCAAGTCAAAGCCTTTCCAGGGTGTGTGAATAAGGGGTTTAAACTTCTGCACTGGTTAAGGTGTTTTCATGGCTGATTTTAGTGTTTAACACCGAAAAGTATCAGAACTCTGGGCTTCAAAGAGGCTAAAATCAAAAGGATTAATGAGTGGTAAAATGCTATGGTCAAAACAACCCAAGGCTGGCCCATCTTGTCCATTGTGAGCCCACAGCCAAGGTTCAGGCATCACTGCCCCATCACACAGGAAGGAAAAGAAAATGTACTAAATATGTGTTACCACCCCTCACTGGCTGTGTCACAAGGCACAACCCAACCTGTGTGATCCACCAGGGAAGGCTCCAATTCCCGTATGTTTCTTTCCATGCAAGTGAGCTTTTCATGATGCTGTTTTCATCGCTCATTGTCTTCAGATGTCACTAATTTTCAGGACAGGCAAGAGGATGCCAGACTCGCAGTCAGCACAGACGCCGGCACGCAACGGAGAAACGATTCCTGCAGCGGAACACAAGATACAACACAACCCAGCCAAAATGTGCCTGGTTCATCAGCCAGCAGCAGCTCAGCTCGCAGCACGACCCTCCCCATCCAAAATGCCTCCAAAGCCTGCCCTTTAGTCATCAGTGAAGGTGCACAGCTATGGGGAGAGCTCCCTGACATCTGGTTTCTGTGCACTGAACTAGGAGAGTGCCTTTGACATTAAATCTCTGACACCCCATATGCCTCCTTCATATTGTGTTTGCAACACTAGAGGGAGACAGGTTTCAAATCAGGTTTTGCAATGAGAAACCAAGCTTTATCAATGATGGAAAGCATCCAGATTTGCCTGCAGAGCCCAATGCACCCAGGAGAAAGTAGGTGCCACTTCTGAGCATGGCCAGCTGCAGTGCTGAGCAACCCACTTCCAAACAGGGATTCGAGAGCATTTGGGGCATTTGACTCAAGAAATGCACATAAAAGATAAAATTTGAGCACAGGCTTAAATTTAAGCCCATACTGTAGAGCTTTCTGGCACACGGGCTTGACTGAGGATTAAGAGCCACACACCGTATTACTCTTAATTGAGCTACTGTCTTCCTATATGCTTTCCCCTAGGGAGATCAGTGGCTGGCTTCTGAGTTCAAGCAACAGCATCAGTTAAAAGACTATTTGAACAATTGCAGTTGGCAGTTCTCTGAATAATATGAATGTTATAGAGTGTCGGAAAATGTCGTATCATCAATTTTCTGGTTTCCTGCACTCATTGCTTTTGATCTCCACTAAAAGATTTATGGAATGGCTTTCATTTTTACATTAACCTACTCCAAATTACACCAATCGAGAGCTGGGTTGGGTTTTTTTAGCTTAAACATCCAAAGAGAGGTTTTTAAAGCTGAGCCTTTTCATTCCTTCCAGTTTTGATTGTTTGAAGCGAAGGGCTGTTTTGGCAGGTTTATGGGATGGCGTCTGTTTTGCTGACAGACATGCCTGATAGATTGCTTTTTCATGTTTTAGTTTGGGAGTCATTTGCCGTGTTATCTGCATTTGTAAACCAATTTACTTTGACTAAAAAAGTTAAATCAAATATATGGAAATAGCAGCCTTGCTTGCAATTAGATCTTATAGCTATCCTGTTGAGCATCTTTCCCTCATCATGGGTGAAATGTAGCGATGAAGAAAGTGATTCCTTCCTGTCCAGCAATGCCCACATTCAGTCATTATTGCTCACAGACAAGGACTAATTCCTCCCCATGAGCCATGCCTTGAAAAGTGAATGAGGACACTACTTGCACTGCCTGGCTAACCTAAAGAGGCTACGGATGAGTGTGAAATTAAGACATTCCTTAAAAAACAAGGTTATAGCAGCCAGGACATTCGATGTAGATGACCTTCCGCAGCAGTGAATTTTAGAGTGACCACAGTGTACATGAAGGATTATTTCCTTTCATTTGTACTGGGTATTCAATCATTTGTTGCCTTTGAGCTCGGCCTAGGAATTGCATTCCAGGAATTTGCTGGTGTTTAACAAGACTATTTTTACTAACCTGTGCCACACCGGAAGTGGGGGGGTGAGACAGAGAAAAAACCCTGGGAACTTCTAGTGCCAATACCTCTATGCAAGGCAGCTTGCAAGTCAGTGCTCTACCTTCAGTTTTAAGCAATACCATTCACCATCCTCGGGGGTCTTACAAGCCCTGCTAACAGAAGAAATGGATCTTTCATTTAAGCTACATTAAATAGAGATTCCTCGTGCAATGTATTGAGACCTTCAGCGGCAGATCTGTAAAACTCTGCTGCTCTTTGCTGTTAGATGGTCTAAACATGTTAAATGCATGAGCCAAGTTCACCCCCACAAAGTCCACTGATGAGCTTGGCCTTGCTGATGCTTCTTGAAACAGCCTCCAGGCCCAGAATAGCCCTGCACACACCATAGCATCATTTCCTGAGCACGAATTGCAGGGATGAGACAGGCAGGGAAATCTATGGCAGCTCCTGACTGAACATCAGGTTTGAGGATGGTCCAGTTGTCTATAAATACAGCTAAACAAGGCACTCCTCTTCCACTCTTCATTCTTGTTTTCCCTTCTCCTATCTCAGCTGAATTTTCCTACCAGCTTCCTGAAAACACTTCCCGATTTCACACCATAACATCCTCCACTTTTATTTGACCAACACTTCCTACACTGTGAGGCCTTCCTCCTAGCTCTTCCAGAGCTGCTCCCATGTTTCCCTTATCTTTGATATCTCAACAATAAATGAAAACCAACCTTTCCTGTGCTTGGTACTGGCGTGCTTTTGGCATTTATTCATTCCTCCCTACCACCAGCTAAGTGGTGAGGTTATTTCATGCATGGGTTAGGCAACAGCCTGCTTTGCAAGAGGACTTATCGCTCCCAGATCAAGGATGGGAGTATCATCACACCCAAAAGGAGCTGACATGGTGCTGGAGGTTGCTCCAGTGCTGCAAGGATCTTCCAGACCCAGATCAATGAAGGCGCACTGGGAATGGGACTGTCCACTACTGGAGGGCAGAAGGTCATAGGCTGCCTGCTCTCCACAAGGAGTGTTCCCTCCAAGCCACATGCCACTGTCCTTGGATCACCTCCTCCTCCTCCACTGGGGAATTCCCAGAGCTCAAGCCAAGGCCAGCTGAAGGCAAGAGATGTTTGTGTTGACCTCGGCAGCCTTGGACAAGGCTTCCTAGAAGAGTTTCCTGGAAAGCTGATGGACAGAGAGATACTTCCTCGGGAGCCATGCTGCTGTCAGCCAGGTAAGGTGCCACCTTTGTGCTGTCTCTTCCTCCTATGGAGAGCTTTAGCCACTGATGGGGACTGACCATGCCTTATTTTTATAGCTCTTCTTCAACTTGTTCAACACATGAACGCCTCAGAGCTCCAAACATGTACAGCTCTCATTGGAGCCATGAGCATGCCCAGCCCTAGCAAATGAGAGACACTTCCCCCATCACAGGCAGCTCATGAATACTCAGGACCCATTTTGGCTGTTGAGCACCAAATGAAGCTGGAATAACCATGTTCAACCAGGCTGGAAATCAGCCTAATGCCAGGGCTATGGTGGTGCATCAAGGTGTAGTAGGTGACTCAGCATGTGGGTGCCTGAGCTTTAGTAGCACTGTAGTAGGATTTGCAGCATCCAGAAAGGGGCTGATTTTTGGAACTAGCATCACATCAGAAGGGTGATGCACTCCAAACAATGCAGCTCTGATTTAAGGAGAGGCCGTATAACCGCAGCTTCTGCAAAAGTCCTTACAGAGGCATTTGGCTGGTGCTGTTCAGCAGCAGCTTTGGGAAGATCTTCTGACACATGAGAAAGCAAAAGAATGTGCCAGGAAAACTAGGCTGAGGAGCAGCAATGCATATTTATGGACACCCTGTAAATGGGCCCTCTTAATTCACCACAATTGTATTGGAGCCACTGATGGACAAATGCCCTGCTTCTGATGTAAAATGAGAAAGTGAGGATCAGTCTGAGAACTGTTATATTTTGTTTCAGCCAGGCTTTTTTAGTATTGGATGCAGCCAGGGATACGCTACCCTCCCTTGGAGTGGCCAAAGATAACATGCAAAGCTTTGCTAGAAAGGATGACTACAGGAGATGAGGGAGTGATGGGGAGGAGGATGCAGACATGCACAAAGTACCTGTACCATTATACCCATCACACACAGCCTCACCTCTCAAGCAGCTGTATTTTTTCCACCCTGCAATTCATAAGGAATTCTCATCATTAGATATCATTTGACTGCATCTAGGGCTAGTTCTTTTTTAACAAATTGGGTTAGAAGCTGAGAGCATCCTTTACTTGTTAGCCACTTCTGATTTGAAGTCAAGGAGGCAGCAGCTTCTCTGAGTGTTCACACAACATAGGAGAGGTAGCGAAGGAAATCTGACAGCTTTAATTAGAGCAGCCCTGGATATATTATTACAGATAAAGCACATTGCTGAGAGAAGATTAAAGCTGTGAGAGCCCTGGGATGCAGAAAAAATCCTGTCCATTTTGTTTGTGGTTTACCCTGTTGCTTTTCCTTAAAGGGAAAGGACAGAGGAAATCACCTTCTCACAGTGTTCCTTTCGGGCAGGATTTCAATCCATCTTGCATCACTGTGGAAAACTGGTGAACAGAAATAGAAATAACAAAGTGGTGGTTTCATAATTCTAATTTCCGCAGCATTAGAGCATGATAAAGCAAATCTAAGTTGTTGTTGTTGAGCACTTACAAGATAACACTTACAGAGACTTTGTTGTGACGCTGTAAGAGTCAGGACACCTGCGTGCGCAGTGTCCATCCTGTAATTTAAGTGTACACTGCTTAAGGCTGCCAAACATGCAAAGACCATTGCTCAGAAGAGACAGCTGGGTGCAGATGACTCCTCCTGTTTAATCCTCACATTTGGAGCTCAGGAAAGCTGAGCTGAAGCAACACTGACTCCATCCTACCCAGGGGCACCATGCCCTCAGCAGCAGGGAAAAACCAGACAACACATAGCAATCGTTTGGTCTGCCATGGTGCTGTCATTTAATTGCCAACTGTCCAGTCACTGTGAGACAAGTAGGATTTATTAGGATATATATACTATAATACTTTATCTATTGATAATATTGTGTTATGAATAAGTTTGTGTGCAAGTATAGATATTGCCTATATATTTTATATGCATATTTTAACATACAGATATGCCAAACCAATGCAGTAAAGAACTGAAGGCAAATATTACACAGCTACAAGCCTCAGGCTCAGAAGCACAACAAGAGCATACAGCAAAGGCAGGTCCTGTCTCAACAGTGCCTGCAAGCAAGCCCAGGCCAGCCCAGCTGGATGGGGAGTTCAAGGCCAACAGGAGCACATAGCACACACTGGATGAACTTTGCCCAGGTCACAGCAGCTCCATCAATGGTTTTACGCCTGTATCACACAAGCAAAGAGCATTAAGGAGGGACTTACGGACATGTCCACACTGAGCAAGCCCTGGGGGCAAGCGGCTGCCGAAAGCAGCTTGGCAAGTAACCGTGGCCATGCATGACAGTGGTGATCCACACCCTTGAGAGCAGAGGCTGCTCTCGGCTTCCCAGCACCATGCCAGAGATGACAACAATGCAAAGCTCAGCCTCTAAGAGCCTTACAAGCCAAAACAGCTTTAAGCTCCTTTTTCCTCCAATCAGTTTTCACTCGTGGCGAGATCACTGGAGAGTTCAGTTGTTTTTTCCAACACACAGAAAACCGCCGTCCAGCCCGATGCCTGTGCAATATCAAGCAAGAACAAAACAAACAAAGGACAAACTTCAAGCTGGAGTCCCCCAGGAATGGGCTGAAGGAATCCTTGGGAACAACATGCTGCCATGCACAGCCCACCAGGAGAGTTCTGCTAATTCAGAAACAATGAGCCCCTCCATGGCAAAATACTGAAGTCAGGACTCCACCTCTCCAGCATCGGAGACACATTCAGTACACATCATAGCTCAAGTGCTGGGTAAAGAAAAAGCTATTATCACTCTAAAACAGGCAAACAAGCCTCTTTTGAGAAAACAGATCTGGGGAGAGTCAACAGGGCATGGGTAAAAATAGAGCAACAAATAAACCCCAAATTCTCTGTTTTCCAGCTTGTCCTTTTGGTCCAAAGCTTTCCAGGTCCTCTATGAACCAACTAAATTCATACCTTCGAAAGCCTCAGGGGCTGGGTTTTCTTTCCGACAGCCAGATGCATCTTCAGCCAATGCTGCCCATCAGAGATGTTACTGGGTGATGGATGTCCCTACCCCATGGGTCTTGGGCCCCCATCTCAGCTCTGCAGAATAAAGAGAGAGGATGGACCACACTATAATCACAAATCTGTTAAGCAGAAGGAACAGCAACATCAAGAGACTCAGACCGACAACAAAGACAACTTTGTCCTCTGCACACCATCACCACTGATGTTCTCCAGATCATTCACTGCCATCTACATCACTCCGTGAGCTACCAGCTCACACACCAACCTCCCAAAACATGGAGACCTAGGAGACCATTAACCCCATGTGGATGAACATCCTCTGGCATCATTAGGCACAGCAGCTTTTGGTCCTCAGTGCAGACAGTCATCCCTGCCTGATACGCCATTGCTCCCATGTCCTCTCAACACAACCAAGACCACCAGATTGAGCATATTTGTCCCAGGCCAATTTATTAGCTCCCAACAGCTTGCTGTCTTATTAAAGTAACACCCTTTTGTCATCCAGGCCCTAAACACCTCTCGGGAGCACTTGTTAAAGGCCTGAATACCTGAAGGTTTCTTTGGGGGAAGAAGAACTCACACTTCTCACAGGAGCTCGGCCAAGAAGGCTGATAATCATCTTGTGATCACAAATCACTTTTCATAAGGACCATTTATGAGGTAACAGTTGGCATGCGGAAAGCATTTCATTTCACCAGCAGCTCACTGAAAACGAAACAGGGTGAACCCTAAAAAGAAACTGTGACTCAAAGGCTGCATTCTTCTCTCCCACAGTGACCCCTTTGTTTGGTTCTACCCAAAAGTTTCATTACGAAAGTCTGATACAGGAGCCTTATTAAATTGTGATTAAATGACGTGTCCACGGCGAAGTCTGCTCATTGCGCTGTTGATGTGGGCTGGTTTTCTTAGACTTTTAAAACACACAGGCTTATGAAATAGCTGTAATATCTTTCCCTGTGATTGCAAGGGAATGGAGGGTCTTTGCTCCTGCTCTGGTTGTACCTGGCCTCGCTCCAGAGGATAACATTTTCATTAAAAGGGTATTAGGTGCGCAATTCACCACGCAGCCATCCTGACGAAGCGCCTGATCCAAAGCCCACTGACCTGGCTCAGAAGCCTTAATGGGCTTTGGTGAACTTTGCTTCATCACCCATCTCTAGAGTTACTTTGAGCTGTTTTACTATCAGTTGGATCCATTGTTTTCCCCCTAACTCCTTCTATGCTTTGCGATTTAAACACCAATAGCATAAGCAGCATCATGGCTCTGGCCAGATTGCAGATTACTATATTAGTGCAGCAGAGTTGACTTTTGGACACTTAAGAAAGGGTTAAACAGTAGAAAGTCAAAGCCAGTGACCTCCCCACCATTCCTGATCAAGTGTTAGTTCTGAGCCTCCAGTAAAAGCTCACAGGAGTGATGCATCTTTCCCTCCAGATGACTCACTTTAAATGGTGCCCAGTGATTTACGCACAGAAAAATGCATTCATAAATACAGAAATGCACAAATTCGTATGATTTTAAGGGCAGGGGAACAGTCACAAATGTTCAATCTCACACTCTGGAGACTGCAGCCTCACCCAGCAACTTCTGCTTGAGACGAATGGCTTCTGTTTGAGTGAAAGCATCCAAATACTAGAGTGGAATGCTCTAAAGTACTTTCCTCTAATACTTGTCAGAAGGGATGTTGTAAAAACAGAATCCCCCTCTTCCTGCTGCTTAAGAAAGTCTAAGTCAGGGTAGGGATGCTTAAATAGCATTATTATTATTAGTATTAGTATTATTAATCAGTATCCCTCAGTGAGATGCTGTTTCCATATTCAGAGCTGTGCAGCACAGGGCTTTTGGGAAACACTGGAAGATACCAGTCTATCGCACCCCTTCAGCACTGCCACAGGCAGCCCCATCAGCCTCTCTCACCCAGTCATACCCATCTATCCCACAGGCCCTTGCAAACAACAGGATACTGGAATAAGTTCACTGGTTAACAAAGCCACAGCTTCATATCATCTACAGCTTCCTCTAGGCAAGAGCAACACTGTGTTCATGCAGCAGATAGTAGATCAAGCTACGCAAGAAAGGTGGCAGAAGATGGCCAGAAGTTTTTATGGCAATATGGGTTATTTCTGGGAGATACTGGCAGCCTTCTGGCTGAGTCAGCAAGAATTCTCCATGGGGCATGTATCAGGGGCTGGCCTCCTCAAAACCCCAGGACCAGAGGGCCGGATCCCACTCATCCAGCAAAGGCAATTTAAATCATGCATCACAAAGTACAACTGCATGTAAATATTTGTGTAAGATAAGATCGGTGAGCAGCCTCGCAATATTTCAAAGGGCTGAGCAAGGACAAAAAACAGATTATATATACTGCCTGAGAAAAATAAAATCAGGAAATCTAGCAGCATGTTTATGTTAGGGTAACATTTGCTCTGGAACGGGTTTCTGTCAATGGATGTCCTACACATGGAGCAGGCAGCGCAAATACAAGGGCAAGGCATGCAAAGAGATTTAGCTGAAGATCAGACCTGAATCTCATGAGGGACTCCTAATCAAGCCATCCACCAGCCACACGACATCAAAAGGCTTTCGGGAAAGGTTGGTGGGTCTGTCAAGTTGACATATGGAGGCACAGGCAGCTGGTTGTTAGGTTGTATTCTATGCAGAGCAAACACACACACAATAAGCATCTCTGAGATAGAATCACAGAATAGTTAGGGTTGGAAAGGACCTTAAGATTATCCAGTTCCAACCCCCCTGCCATGGGCAGGGACACCTCACACTAAACCATGTCACCCAAGGCTCTGTCCAACCTGGCCTTGAACACCGCCGGGGATGGAGCATTCACAACTTCTTTGGTCAACCCATTCCAGTGACTCACCACCCTAACAGTAAAGAACTCCTTCCTTATATCCAATCTAAACTTCCCCTGTTTCAGTTTTAATCCGTTACCCCCTGTCCTATCACTACAGTCCCTGATGAAGAGTCCTTCCCTGGCATCCCTGTAGGCCCCCTTCAGATACTGGAAGGCTGCTATGAGGATTATCTGCTATGAGATAATCTGTTCATATTCAGGAGACACAGTTTGCTAGCTGAAGTGGCTGCAATGCTTTCTGACAAGGATACATTCCAGATTTCCTCCTTTTAAATTCATATTTTTTATTAATACTTATAGCCCAAGGTCAACACTATCACAACCCATCCTGAACTGGAGGCTTGGAGAAATGCCCCATGTGTCACACCACCTTGCCACCCTCAGCAGGGTAATGCTGCTAGTGCTGACCCATGATGCTTCAAACACAAAAGCAGAATCTATTTACAGAGAAGGCAGAAAAAGGCCTGCCTATTTTATAGGCAAGAAGCAGTCAGTGCCAGTCTTTCAACTGGTTTAGCCCAGAGAATGAATAGCAAGTCTCAGCTTTTCATAAAGACACTCCCATTTCTCAGGCATGAGCAAACTGCAGTATCAGACATCTACAAAAAGAACTACATCATTTGATAAAGACTTTGCACACATCAGTTGCATTTTGCATCAGAAACCAGCTTCTCAGCATCTCTTAATCCCTTTGCCTAGCATGTTAACCTCCAGCAGTCAACATAGTTTCTTCTGCCACAGCCACCTATATAGGTAGAATCCTAGAAGGGTTTGAATTGGAAAGGACCTTAAAGCTCACCCAGTTCCAAGCCTCTGCCACAGGCAGGGGCACCTTCCACTAGAGCAGCTTGGAGCAGCTTGCTCCAAGCCCCGTCCATGCTGGCCTTGACCACTGCCAGGGATGGTAATACGTTGAGACAAGAAGGTTGTATGTGACTTTGAGAAGTTGTTTGGATTCCTGACCCCATCTTCACACTGGGAGTGGGACTACTCAACCCTTCCCTATCACCTGGCATTGAAACCACACATGGACAGCACACGGTGGTACGTAATCACAATGCGAGGACTTGAGCTTTCTAATTGTAGCTATCAGATCTGAAACCATGACTTGGGCAAGGAATGAGGGAGTCAAGCATGCAACCATGGTCCAACCACGAGACAAACAACTGCCCCCTTCATTCTGCAGCCTCACTTTTCTCCTCCAGATGCTTTGCATTTCCCCTTTCCTCTGCCAGGTGTTTTTAGCACATCAATGTTAAAAATTTCAGCATGTTCTAGGGTCCCAGCCTGCTTTTAAACAAACTACCACAGATCTATCTTTATGGAAGATGTTTCTTGCCAAAAATATTATTTAATTTGTAAGCATTTTATGATTTTCTAAGAGTTATAAAGTATAGAATTAGGAAATAAATGGCCAACGGAAAAGATCCCTCCTGGTAGCCAAAGTGACCATATAATTGATTTTTTATGAACAGCATCTGAAGGAATGAGTCACAACCCATATGGCTATTTTGGAATCTAGATATACATCTCCTTTTAAGCCTCTCAGAAGATTTATCCAAGTTTTCCGCATATAATCAATGGTGATTAAGCAAGGATATGAATCATTCCAGTTCCTATGGCCGAGCACATGTTTGAAGGGTGAAGGATTCACACGTTCTTGCTCTATAAATACCCATCCAAGGTTGTCCAGAGCATGAGAAACTCAGAAAGTAAAAAGGTATGGCAGAGCAAAGTGCAGACTCATTACAGAACCAAAGGCCTCCTCCCTTAGATGGGTGTAAATATTAACTTAGGACATGGTTCAAACTGCAGTTGAAGTCAGATGGAAAAACTTCACCTCTTTCTCCATGGCTTTACCCATTTTCTCATAGCTTGGCCCAGCCAGTGAGGAGGTTAGGTTACAGATTTGCTCACTCCACTGTGATGCTATACAAACAACACCCACACAGTTCACATGTGCACACTCTTCCCATGGACATCTGGGCTGTCCAGTGGTGCAGAAACATCCTTCCTATGGGCCTATGTTTGCACAACCACACACATGCACACCTCACACAACTTTATACACCCAGACTTCCTCCTGGGTGCTGCATTTAGCTCCACCATTTAAGCCTGCACTATCTGTCCCACTGCCAGAAGATTCACATTCATTCCATGTCATGGAATCATGGAATCATAGAATGGTTTGGGTTGGAAAGGACCTTAAGATCAGCCAGTTCCAATCCCCCTGCCATGGGCAGGGTCACCTCACCATAGACCATGTTACCCAAGGCTCCATCCAACCTGGCCTTGAACAGCACCAGAGATGGAGCATTCGCAGCTTCCTTGGGCAACCCATTCCAGTGCCTTACCACCCTCACAGTAAAGAACTTCTGTATATCCAACTTTAACTTCCCCTGTTTAAGTTTAAACCCGTTACCCCTTGTCCTATCACTACAGAACAACACAGGACTGCATCCTTCATCTTCAGAAAGATGCCGAGAGCCCTGTTTGCCGTTGCTCGGGACTTCTCATTCATCCAACAGCAGTGTTGGGAGTTTTGCTCACAATGACAGTAGATGTAACAGGTACAAACCCCTGACCAATTCAATCCCTTCAGGCATGACTACTAAATTCTATTGCTTTGCATTCCAGCCTCAGGTGCTGGTTCAGAGTACCCTTCCTCTGCCCATGGGACGCAGTATTGATCACATACATGTCACAGAGCACACTTGCTTGTAAGGACTCCCAGAGAAGGGAACGCCTCCCAGTAAAAAACAGACTTCATGTTACCATGTAAGTCTAAGCCAAATAAATATTTTGCAAGTTCATATGCCATGGAAGAAAAGAACTCCATATGCCAGGATTTATGCATGATCTTCATGCATCATAACTTCAATGAATCTTTCCATCCATCAGACTTCTATGAAGCCACAGTCTCCTGCACCCAGAATTGCTGCCCACAAATACTAAAGATGCTCGGCCTAGACTGCACATTTATAACTTTGGTAGACTTTTAGAACCAGAAGGGACTGTTATTAAATCCCATCCAGCTTCCTGTGAAACATAAACCAAACAATCTCAGCTGATCATTTCTGTATCAAGCGCTGTGACTTCTACTTGAACCAGCACCAGACGCACTCCCAATGTGCTACAGCTACTATATTATGTACCTCACATTTCCTGTATTCCTCCAGGCAATGCAAAGGAGAAAAGGGAGCCACAGTCCCTCTTGCTGCCTATTTGCCCTGATAAATGAGCAAGCAAGCTGAGTGCCGGCAGTATTTTTAAGAGCTGTCTCGTCTTGGAGGCAAGTAAGGCCTCTGCATTCCTTGGAAAGAGACGATCGGGTGGTAGAAAATAGACCAGGATCCATAATGTGTTACACAGCTTTAACTTCATAACACTAGCACACATTCAGATCCTGTTTTAAAGGGAAGCTGAAAGATTAACATCAACTCCTAGGCCAAGCCTGTTGTAATGAAACCCTTCCCTGTAGCTCGACAGAGGCACTAACGGCGTCTTTTACGATGGCTGCCAAGGGAAGTCTTCAAGACAGACGAAAACTTTGAGGTTAAAATTTGAAAGGAAGACAAACTTATTCTCATATTCATGTTACAGCTCATGATAAACTATTCCAGAGGGGATTCTTACCAGGATGCGAGAAGAAATTTTATGGAGAACTAGAGCCATTCATCTAACGTGAGGATGAAAGAGTAACGTATTACCTAGGAGGACACAAAGAAAGGTAATATTTCGCCCTCAATTTTACTGTGTTTCTAAGGCAATTCAGTCAGATAAAATTTGCAAAGCCATTTGAAGATGAAAAGGCCTTTACAATAACCAGATCCAGAGGACTGTGATTTAAGGAAATATTATGCCAGTTTTAGCAAAAGTAGAAGTGTTCATATTTGAGTTATTTCATGTTATTATGAAAGATACCAAGACTAGCATTCTTCCATCAGAAGATTTCCCAGATTTCCCACCCACATCGAATCTAAAATCTTTATATAAGGAGTTTTTCCCTACTTCACACATCAAAGCAACCTTCCCCATGCTGGCAGCTCAGATAGAAATAGGGCTTACGTCCCTCAACATGCACTTCAACTTCTTTAGTCTTGATTTAGTCTCTCAGTTAACCACTGCAGCAACAAGTATATGCTTTGCAGCCCACTCTTACTGCTCTTTGACTAACTGCCTCCAGAGGTCGTAGACTCATGAGGTCTTCCGAGCACATGGAGGAAGATTTGATTGCTTGACTATTAAGAGCATCTACCTGGTTGGTTCTCCAGGTAGCACAGATGATTAAATCATCTCTCCAACAGAGGAGAATTGGAACTGGGGGGCTCTGTCCCCTCTGGTATAGCAGGAGCCTTCATGGTGCTGAGGAGCCATGATGAACACAGCCAAACTCACAGCCTTGGAACTCCTCCTGCACTAAGAACAACAGTAAATAACCTGCTCTCAAGCAAGAATGAAGGTTTCCAAGCTCAGCTGGGGCCTTTTCCCTTTTTTTCCCCCATTTTTTGCCTGAGAAAAGTCAAAAAAGCTCTGAGATGTCTCGGAAATGCAGCTCAGCAAGGGCTGCTGAAGGGGATGTTTGCAGGGCGCCCTGCCATGACCTCAGCTTTTCAAACACTTCAATCAGAAAGACTCAGAAGTCATGCCAATGCCAAATTATCCCCATGCAATACAAGAAAGGCAGCTAATCCCTGCTTCTTGATGATAATTAGCACAATAAGAAACACCTTTCTGACATGATTTAGCTCAGAGCTAAAGCCTAAGCTGGCTCAGAAGAAAACTCGTTCGAAGGAGCAGATGATGACAAAGCCTTGAGTGGTGCATTGCACCACATGAGTGGTGGTCGGAGAAACAAACCACCTGGCCTTCCTGGCTCATCTGCTGTATCTGGCCATCAGCCATGCCTTACCTCTCCATGGTTTTGGATACAGGCGGGAATTTCTTCCTCTTCCCAGTGGCCAGCCATACTTGATTTTCTAGCTATTCCACCAAGGAAGTAATCCCCCAGGTGATTATGTGCTACAAGACTCCCCACAGTGACTCAGCCCTTGTGGAAACGACTTCACAGGAAGATTTGGAGGAAAAATAAAGTATATTCTGAGTGAATGTGACAGTGAATAGATGTGGTAATGAAACTCGAAGCAGATGCAGGTTTAACTCCCAGGTAACTTTCCATGTGCCTACCCTCATCCCCAGGCCTGAACTGGCTCTTGTTAATGGAAAAGCCATCACGGGAATAAAATCTTCCATATGGATAATTTGTAGGGGTTGACTGGAGTTCTGCTACTGGCACCTACAAGATGAAAGGTGAGGGTTTCAACAACAGTGCTGCCAAGCAATACTGGGGAGATTATTACATCAAAAGAGAGCCCTGCCTCAGACTCAAAACCCTACTGCTGCTATTTCTCAAAGGGTTTGAGGCTGAGAAGCCACAGCTGCTTCAGTACCAAGCCTTTCAAGCTATGAACAAAGATATGGGGCAGGGGAATGATGGTGCTCCATCTCTGGCAGTGTTTAAGGCCAAGATGGACAGAGCCTTGGGTGATATGGCCTAGTGTGAGGTGTCCCTGCCCATGGCAGGGGGTTGGAACTGGATGATCTTAAGGTCCTTTCCAACCCAAACCATTCTGTGACTCTATGATTTCCACTAAGATGTCTTGATTGCCTCTGACTCACTAAATTGGTAAAGAACAGCAGGAAGCAGAAGCTCTAACAGGTCCTGGCAAAATCTGGGAATGCTTTTGTTATGTGCAAAAAGCCCCAGGTGCCAATGCCACCCCACATCTCATCAGAGCACAGATGCCATCTACCCCCACAGCCAGAGCAAGGAATGGATCCTTAGCTCTGCTTTCCCCAGCACAAGCAGTGAGCAGGGAAGGAAAAACTTGCAAGGAAAATTAGAAACCCAAGCAAAAAATCCTGTCCAGAAGCAGTTCTCCTCTGGGGCAGATAAGATGAGAAAGAGCAAATCACTTGTGACAGATGGCAGGGGTGGTGGGGAATGCACTAATGGGAAGCACACACATCCCAGGAGGATGAAAGCACTATAAAACCTTATGAAAAACCAACTGTATGTCTCATTGGGCTGCTTCACTGTGGTTCCTTTTATAAAAGATATATTCATTCAAAGGCAGATCTTGGTTTCTGTCATGAGCCCATCATTACAGAAGTGTTGTGAACTGGTGTTAAAGATATTGTAAGTCTATATACACCCACATGTATATTGAACCCAGATTTATACAGCTACAGGAAACTAGGCACTCTTTATATTTAATAAAGGCTGGATTCAGTGCATCAGCAGCATAAACTGCAGTGAGATTAAAAGCAAGGTGCTGACTGCACTGCAGCATGACACCACTGCTGCATGCATTAGCTCTGTTTAGAGCCATTGTAGCTGGGTGAAAAGGCAGCATTTTCTTTCTCTCTCTTTCCCAGCAATGCCTAAAATCAGCATTATTACAGGAGTGCTGCCTCTCAGCAGTGTTGGTACAGCTTAGATTTCACTTGCAGATCCAGCCTTAATCCTTTGTCACTGCGGATGCGCCGTTTTGATGGAACCCCCTTTCCAGGTCCTTGTGCCAGCTGGTCCCCGCACAGTGATTCCCAAGTGACGCATTTCATTTTGGCTTCCTTCACTTTGTATTCTCCAGTTATACACCCTGCTCCAATCAGTGTGCCTGCTCAGGAGTCATAACACAGATATCAGTGCTTGGGCAACAGGACAAAAGACCAGCAGTGAGAGCACCACAGAGTGAGTCTTCCTCGGTTCTCTGCATTCAGGGTAGTGCTTAGGCAAAGGCTTAGCTTTAAGTAACATTTAATCTCATTTACTTTATAAAGCCAAACTACAGGATAAAATTCCCAGAACTTTAATCCCATCTAACACTGGTGAAAGAGTAGAAGCAGTGGGTAGGAGCTCAAAAATCTACATAGCCTAGTAGCTATCGTCCCCCGGCCAGCTCCAAGTGAGTTAACAGCACACACAAAGCCACAATAGCCTGGTATTGTATTTGAGTTAAAGACATAGAGATACCTATCTTACATCTCAAAGCTAGTTATCTATTGCAGACTCCTACCCCAGCATGACATACTGCCTCTGGTGTAAGCAGGGTGGCAGAGGTACATACTCAGCATCCTTCCAGGCACTACCCACCTCCTTTAAGGTCCCTTCCAACCCAAACCATTCTGTGATTCTGTGGTTTACTCTTTGTATCCTCTGACACAAGCACAGGCAGTACCTCCTTTCAGGATGGGCACACATCCCATAAGGCTGTTAGATACAAAAACCTATCAGAGAATATTGTATGGAGATATTGCATTCCAGCCCTCAGTGGTATGAAGGACAGATTTCACCCTGAGATGCAGCCCACTGCTTTAAGATAGCACATGCTAGTTTTATGAGATAGTCCAGAGGAAAACACACGGAACACTTATCAACTGAAACCCTAGGCAGCACACAGGGAAGCAGATTTAGGGAATAACATGTTTTGCACAGGTAGCCATGCCCTATGCACACATTAAAAGCCCAGGGGACAGTTAACCCTGAGTACAGCTGCTAGGGTTTAGTACTACAGACCCACTGAAAGATTTATCTCTAATTCTCAAGCAGGCAGGAGTTTGGTAGGGATTCAAGGAAAACAGTAGTGCAACCCCTTTCATTTAGCATCCTGAGCAAGCCTGGATAGAAGAGAAACTTCACCACGAAGCAGCTACAGGTAGGAGATGCTAATTCCTTAATGAAGCTCAGACCATGGGAAGTCAGCAGTAATTCATGCTTGTCACCCCACCACAACACGTGGTGACCAGCCCAGCCAGGATGCTCAGGAAGCCTAAGCTGGCAGCAGGCACCAAAACCAAAGATTTTGGATCATTAGAGCCAGAAGGTGATGGAACCACCTTCCACTATAGGAATTGGGGTTGAGAGGATCGAAACAGCTTTTAAGATGGTTCTTGACCAATTTATACATAAAAGATCCAAGATGTGGACTCCTGCAGCAGCTCAGGACAGTGACCCAGGACATCTCCCAATCCAAATGGCCAAATACTTGTGCTACTCACGGCAAAATATTTTGGGGCTAGATGTTTGCTGGACCAGCTCCAAACAGTTATCCTAAACAATTTCTGTGCTCCCCACTGTAACACATTGCTTTCTTTTCCTGCTGTTGTGTATGAGTTTTCCATCTCTGGGTGTGCCTTACCATGGTGAAATCTGAGTCCTCCACTTAATTAATACCATCATTGCACGCTGGACCTGCGTGCCCTGTGCTGAGCACCATCCGCACACTCCGAGGTATTTGTTACTGCGACAAGGGAATACAAAGCTTTACATGCAGGAGATGGAAAAGGTTAAAGTCAATATTTTGGCTGGTGGAAATATTTATGGAAAGAACCCATGAATTAGTGAGCTGTATTCATTCCACTGACATTTCCTAACTGCGTTAACCTTTTATATTTCTTGTGGTTGGCTCCTGTTTAATATGTTCTAATTATATGAGAACCAGGAAGCAAATGAACGGTTGAGATTAAAGAACAACAGCCGTAAATACTGCAGGACAGATTCTCAGCACTGAGCCTCTAGATTCTGCCTCCAAGTTCAATGTCTCGCAGATGAGACACATAAGCCTATCAGATACATGTGCAGAGCTCATAGTTTCTTGCCCACTCGCTCATTTGTGGGCAGAGTTTGTCCCTTTGATGGCACTGTGTTGATGTTTTATTGCGCATGTAGTAAAGCACATGAGTTCATTCAGAGAGGGTTCACAAAGGACAAAGAGCTTCTGCAAAAATCACCATTTCCTCTGGTCTTCATACAATGAGAAAGGCAGGAAAAAGGGATTCAAAAGCCTTCAGTTAATGATGGGCAGATGTTCACAGAGGCTTCAGCCAACCTTAAGCGGCAATCAGGTACTACGGCATTCAGTGTGTGCAGTAATAGCAATTCCATTTAACATGAGCAGGCAGTCATCTGCAGTGATTTATGAGCACAGCAATATCTGTTACAAAACACAAGGATTGGAATAACTTTCTCCCAGCAAAACGTTACATCACAAGTGAACACAGACAGTTGCAGAATTCAGATCCACAAGTGGAAGATGTTAGCAATCTGTTCTAGTTCAGCTTGATGCACGAAAATGCCAGATGGCTACTCTGCTGTTCACCACCTCCAGAAGTGGATCGTAGAATCACAGAATGGTTTGGGTTGGAAGGGACCTTAAAGCTCATCCAGTTCCAACCCCTGCCACAGACAGGGACACCTTCCACTGGAGCAGCTTGCTCCAAGCCCCTGTGTCCAACCTGGCCTTGAACACTGCCAGGGATGGGGCAGCCACAGCTTCTCTGGGCACCCTGTGCCAGCGCCTCAGCACCCTCCCAGGGAAGAGCTTCTGCCTAAGAGCTCATCTCAATCTCCCCTCTCGCAGGTTAAATGGAAGAAGAGGAAGAGGTTCATGTATGCAAGTTGTCCTTTTTAACAAAATACAGTTGAAGCAGGTGGACAAGGAAGGACCAGCAATTTGCTGACACTGTCACAAATTCACCAGGTCAAAGCTAGCTAGAGATGCTGACCTGTGGAACAATTGCATTTCTGCTGCAGAATCAGATGTAGCTTCAGCATGAGGCACCCAACCTCATGCATTGGGGGGTTAAGAATGACAACTCGACTACACCAACACTTACACATGGCCAAGATGCTTTCAGCCTGCAGTCCCAATCACACTGCCACCCACATCTTCATGTCAGCTTCCTTTGACTACAATGGGATAGTAGTTAAGATGCTTATGGGTTGAGCAAGAGGTCTAATGAGATTACATGGGCTACTTTTTATCTAGCAACCTCCTTCTTCCTTGCAGACAAAGCAGGGATCCATGCAGAGCGACAAGGAAAAGGCCACCACCTTTTATCTATTTGGCCTGTGTGAATGCGTGTCCTCTCAGCACTTTGCTCTCCTCTCTATCCATGGTCCAGATGATTGCTCAGTATTCCTAATTGTTGTCTTGTAGCACAGCTTCCGATATGATGCAGCATCAAAGGGATTCATGCATGTGGTTACAATTAAATCCCTGCTTAAGCACTTCCCTGAAGCCAGGCATTCACTGAACTGCAATTGTTGCTGAGGTGGGGGCCATCTCTTCCTATATGATGCCTCACACAGTTTGACCCTGATTGGCCTCCTCTATCCCACTAAAACAAAAACAAATAACTAGGAGTAATAACAATAAATGCTGTCACCCCGGGAGACATCTATTCCCTTTGTGTTTCCAAGAAGGGTACACAGGCTTCAAGGAGGGATGTTGCCATCTCCTACCACCAACAATGCCAAAAATAAATACAAATTAAGCGAAAGAGCCAAGTTTCAAGCAGCACAAAATTCAACCACAGCAAATATTTTGAGGGGATGCGGTATAGTTTAGACTCCAACATGTTTCCTTATGGTCTATCTACTTCCTCAAACCATATCAGCTACGCTCACCCTACAACAGCCAAACCTAACACAGCGTATCAGCTCAGCAAACAGCTTTATTCCGCTATTGCTTAAGGGGTGGCAGGGATCCTAGAAGGTTTGTAAACGACCTTTTTGACAGCAAAACTTTGGTTGGTCTGTTAAAAACCACTGTTTGCTTTGCACAGCACAAGCAGAATCTGTTAATAGCCCTGACAGCCTCTGCTTTTCTTTTGAGTAACTCTGCTTCCCTCTCCATGCACCTTTTTGTAAATAGAAATGCTTTAATATAGTGATCTTGGGTATTTCTTGTAAGTACATGCAGACACATGTATACATATATATGGTGCCTCTGCCTCAACAGCCTGCATGCATTAGGCAACCCCTATGGCTTTGCATGGGGAGGAATTTCCCCTTTGCCTGGTAGCCTTGTGTGTCTGGGAAAGGCTCTGACTCTCACCGCAGTCTTCCCCTTTGTAAAGCCAGTGTCACTAGAGACCTGAAGCACTTAATGCTTTAGCGCACTTTGGGATAAATAGTGTTACATTAACACAGGTGCAAATAGCTTTCTAATTCTTATTAATGTAATAATACAGTGCTGCCGGTCCGCCCTAATTAAATCCATGTTGGTCTGTAGTAGGGGAACAACACAAGGAATTTCCACAGCTGTCAGCTGCTGTCTTCTCGCAATTGCTATGGAAAGCAAACAAACCATAAAGGCAATTCATAATTATTATAAACACTCCCTAACCTAAACCACGTTGACGTTTCTAAATCAGAGTTGCATGCTTGCTCTCGGCTGTGGTGTCAGAAAGGGAACAGAGCCAGCTGAAGGAAGGACAACCAGCTATTAGATAATTTGAGGGCCAAGCAATTAGTTTGATTTTAATGAGCTGCTTTAACAAGCAGAAAGTGCTTCCCCCATTGCTCTGACCACCCCACCCCACCTCTCACTCCATCAGGTTGAGCTTAGCTTGAGACAGCATTTGGCTTTCCGGTATTTTCTGGTGTTTTCCTGCAAGGTAGGTGTTGTTCTGTTTGGAAAAGTTCTTGTTTAGAATGGCTTTGCCATTGCTATCCATGGGCATTCATTATCACCAGCTATAACAGAATAGAGATACGGTTCCCTGTGCCGAATTTTCTTCATAAACCCCTTCCAAAAACATGGCTCAAGCACTTAAGTGATATTGAAAGGCCTCAGCATGAGGTTTATGGCTTTCAATGTCTGCTGAGAATGTTTTTATAACTGACAAATTCAGAGGCAGGTATTTGGATGCTCTGCCACAAATACATCCCTATAAAACAGATCTCAACTCTGACATTGACCCAGACTTCATTAAAGTGGTTTAGTAGAAGCAGCTGACAGACAAAACCAGGTCTACACACAGAGGAAAGCCTACAGGGCTGAATCTGCCTTTCGAGCAGAACCAGGATGCTCTGACTCTCCATTGAACTGTGTATCACACACTGATTTTGCCTGGTTTAATTTAAATTGCCAGCTCTGCCTTCGAAGAGAGGAAATCCTTGTTTGCTATTTCTCTTACATATTATGGTTTCATTTAGATTTCATTTGGTTTTGATTTGTGGTACTTCCTGAATGACTTCTTTGTCTTCTGTTTAAACCCCAAGAGGATGGTCAGAGCTGACAAGCTCAGGGATCAAGAGGCTCTCCCAGGGGGACCAGCATCCCCCTGCATGTTGCATCCCTGATGGACAGACATGGCTTGTGCAGAGGGATGCTCAGAGAGGAGGCTGTCAGGGTCAGCCCATGCCAGCCTCAAAATTGGGGTGACCCCATATCTCAGCCCCATCTGGCCAACTCCAAAGGGCACTCCAGAGGACTCCTCGAATCCAGAAACATAAGAAAGCAGGAAGGGAGCAGAGCAACATATCCCAAGAGAAATCAAGTCCAGTGACAAGAAAAACTCCTCAGCCATGCAGCACAGGAGCACCCAAGCAAGGACTTAAGCTCATTCACATACTCCCAACTCTCCTGCAGACAGAAATCCCAACCTGCAAAAGAAACCCAGTCTCAAGTTTAACCTTTTTCTGAACCCTGGGAAGTTCTCTCTGACATAAAACAAGTTATTCATAAACTTCAAACCATCACTGAATTTAGGTGGCAGGAAGGGCTTTGCAGAGTCCTTTTAGATCCTGTCAGTTCTTCAGAAGTCAATTACTTTACTAAGGTGGGAAATGCCAGTAAGGAGCAGAACCCTGCTGCATTAGGAGCAGCAGAGTTTCCCAGCCTCAAATAGTCTTGATCACTAGAGTATGCCAGCATTGAACATCAATGGAAATGTTTCAGGGCAAAAGTTGTCCCTACTCATTTAGCGTGGCACCCAAAGGCTCAATCTCATCCAGGACCTGCACTGCACAGAGTAACCACAGACACTGGTTTTCAAACCTGCAGGACAGAAAGGATATCCACACTGTGCAATACAAACACATCTGGATCAGCAACAAACAGCGGACATATCCCCATGGACACTGTACTGGGAGAAACCCATCTGTGCCTTTCTCCAAAGCCTTTGTGCTGAGACAACACTTCCCCCCACTGCCCCCAGGGCACTGATATGAAATTAGGTTAAATGAAAAGTGGAACTAATCTGAAGGATTATGTTTCACCACTGTAAAACACTTGGCTGCCCTCAACCTCCAGCTCCTCCAAGCCTCACTGATGCTGAGCAGTTTGGCTGCCACAGCCTAAGGGAACACTTTCACCCTCCTGCACTGGTGTTCAAGTTGGGTTCAGATGGGATGTGCTGTAAAGCTCTCTTGCTCTAAGTAGCCAAGCAAAGAGAAGTCAACCAAGATGACTCCTTAACTGGCCTCTTCCAATCACCACATAACCCTTCCATCTACTGCACAGTCACTGAATGTGCACATTGAACACCAAAATGAACTGCCTTGTTTGGAAACTTTGATTTCTTTCATATTGCACCGTGACGTTTGAAACACCATGGTCAAGACCTCCCATGCATACAAAGCATGCTGAAAAAGACCATATTTTCCCCACAGGCTGATTCCTACTTTGAACCAAAAAGCATACACTTTACCTAGGAAATCGGATACGGTACACTCTTCTCACACTTTTACTAGGTCTCCACACAAGCATCCAAGTTTGACTTTCCAGCCAAGACCAGGTGGGAAAGTCCTCCTATTAAAACACTAACAGGAAGCCATGGGGTCATTCAGCATCCCTACCCTCCAATAAAGCTCTCCTTCCACTGGCATGTAGCTGGGGGCTCTTGCTTGTCTTTCCTCAACCACAAAACCGGACTGGATGTTAATGTGAAACAGAAAACGTATCCAAATGTGATGGTAGTGTACTAAAAACTATAGTAACCTTAATGTAGTAAACTCTTCTTAAGTACAAGAACTGCATGGTATAAACACTGCTGGTACTCATAAAGCTTCGGTTGGCTTTAACAGCTTTTCTTGTAGCCTAGCATAGCCTCAGTGAAGGACATCTTTTATTTCATTGTGATCACAAGGAAACATCTTTAACAGTGTCACCAAAAATTAAATAAAATCATGAAATAACATAAAATGGCATAAAATAACATCAACATGCATCTCTTGCTGTGTATCTTTTTCAGGCCCTTATGTCCTGTATAAGATGTCTCAAGGATGGCTTTTCTTTACCTGTTATAGAGTGGAGTTAAAAATATTCACCATTCTAGAAATGTTGTCAAGCTTTTTACACTGGCCCTGGTTTAGGAATTGGGATCAAACAAATCAAGTTCAGCCACAGTTTACTGGATCTTCTTTTTTATCTGGGGATAACACCAGCATAACTAAGCACAGAAAGGTCCATTTCCCCTGTACCTGCCCAAACCATCCTGCTTTAAAAACACCCCAGAAATATGGCACGAGTAAATTGGAGATGAATGATGCTGAGCAATATTTTCCTGCTGGGGACAGATCATTTGGGGCTGTTGGGGCACTGGCACAGGGTGTCCAGAGAAGCTGTGGCTGCCCCATCCCTGGCAGTGTTCAAGGCCAGGTTGGACACAGGGGCTTGGAGCAAGCTCCAGTGAAAGGTGTCCCTGCCCATGGCAGGGGGTTGGAACTGAATGAGCTTTAAGGTCCCTTCCAACCCAAACCAGTCTGGGATTCTATGATTCTATAATTAATCAGCCACAGTCTAAATGGCTTCTGTCTTGAAGGACTTCCTTCTTCTCCTAACTTATCCTCTGTGGGTCAGAAATGCCAGTGCAGTATTATCATTCTGTCTTTGCATTCGAAATACTAGCTACCATGCTGATGAAACAGACCTTTATTGAACTTCAAAGACCCATAATTACATATCCTTTCCTTCAGCTTTGATATTTTAATATTCAGCTGGTGAAATTATTATCTATTCTAGCCACAAAGCATTTATTTATTTTGCTTGCTTTATCTCTTGTTATTTCTGCAGTGGTAAGAGGCTGAGGAAGAAGCCCCCCTGCTTATTGGCAGCAGCAGAAAGTGGGAATTGAATGTACCAGGACTTTTATCTCCAGTAGCTGAAGAACGAAGTGTTTGAACTCCTTCTTGAACCCTAACAGGACTCAGAAACCTTTCCCTGCAGCCAGTTCCTCTTATTTATGCTTTTCAAGAGCCAGCCAATTTTCCTTATATAGGTTTCCCTGTGCCATAAGGGAACACAGGAGAGTCAAGAAGACACCAGTCAGCACTAATGGTGTATAATGCTTGTGTTTGCTCAGCTCGAGCCTCACTAAGGTGGATGCACATGAAACAGGGGCAATGATACTTTATGTATTCATGCAGTCCACAGAGCAGCAAAATAAATACACACAGGTAGAGCACAGCTCCCTTTGCCAGCTACCAAAACAAGGTGGTGTTTCATGGCTCTGTATCCTTCATGAGAGCAAGCTCCATCAACGTTTCGTGCCCTTCCTCCAGGGAGTTTCAGCAACAGAACTGAGCTGCATAATTCAGAGCCAAACCTGGATTCCCAAGCTCAACCCACAGTCCTGGCCCAAACCTTCCACAAAAAGAAGTAAAAAGTCCATTTAAATCACCAGGTGACATCAAAATAGGGTGAAAAACCCATGAGTATCTCCGCATCTCACTGAAACAGAGCTATAGCGAGGAGGTGCTGGAAATCACATCAGAATGATGTTACTGATAGCTTACAGTGCGATTTCTAACATAAATCCCCTTAGATGTGCCTGGATCTCTCTTTGGGAGAAACAGGCTGATGCTTGCTCCGGTGCAGGCATTTCTCAGGAGTCATCACAAGCCCTTGCTCTCTCTCTGTTGGGTCATTTCCAAATAATCCCCAAATCAAACCTGTGTTAGATGAGCCCAATATCAGCATATGGCTTTCATCAGATGATTTCCCAGCTCTTTAAGAACGTGACTTAATTGTACTTCACAGCAGCCCCTGATGGGTTTCAGCAGTCTTTGCTCCGCCTTGCTGAGCTGGGAACTGAGCAAAAGGCTCTATGTCACCTTTCCAAACTTGCAAAGCAGAAGTGGCAGAATTATTACTGAGAGACCCGAGCTCTTTGTCTCATGCTTCCTGGGACAGGCTTTCCAAAACCCAGTTCTATTAAGAAGGTATTTCCCCACAAAGGAAACTAAAGGAGCTAGCCATTTGGAGTAGGACATTAATGCTAACATGTTCCATAAAATCACAAGCTTTCACTTAACTGAAATGATAGATTCTCACCATGAGCTTTCCCAGCATTAAAACCAAAGAAGCTCTTGCGGCAACATAGGGGGTGGGTGTCCAGGCCAGGAACCATCTCATTCCGCCCTGGGAATCCAACCTGATATAGGACAAGGACATGATATAGTGATAGGACAAGGGGGGATGGGTTTAAACTGAAGCAGGGGAAGTTCAGGTCAGATATAAGGAAGAAGTTCTTTACTGTGAGGGTGGTGAGGCACTGGAATGGGTTGCCCAAAGGAGTGGTAAATGTTCTATCCCTGGTGGTGTTCAAGGCCAGGTTGGACAGAGCCTTGGGTGATATGGTTTAGTGTGAGGTGTCCCTGCCCATGGCAGGGGGCTGGAACCAGATGATCTTAAGGTCCTTTCCAACCCAAACCATTATATGATTCTATATGGAAGAGATATTAGAGAAGTGGGTTGTAATCTATAGCAGAGGTTCACTATTCCCACATGTGGCCTTGCATGGGCTCTGCATATGTCTGGGCTGGTCACCTCCAGACACCCCCTATTCAGACCTGTGCTCACCAGTCAACTGAGGGATGCTCAGCACAGGAGAGATATAAAAGCCTCTTAAAGCCATATTGGGTATGTATGTATTTATCAGGAAATACGAGGAGAAGGAATGGGGGAACCTCATAGGGCACACTCTTTTTGCAGATGAAAGAACTTGGGATTTAGTTTTCAGTTGTATTAGAAAATGGGGGGGGGGGGCTGCTAATTTTCATACAGAAATGACTCTGTATTCGGAAATGTTAATGCCTGACTTCCAGCCCCTGAAAAGTTGCAAAGGAAATGGAAACCTAAACGAGTAGCATATGCCATCCCCTTGGCTCCAGCAAGGAAAATATTTGGCTTCCACTTGCAGCTACCCTAATCAAAAAGAACTTTGGGTTGCAGGAATGTGAGTCGAAGTGAATGTTACATTTACATTAGCCATTTGTTAATTAGCCAGCAAATGAATCACCCCCCCTGGACTGGCATGGTCTACACAATTTAAAGCAAACACTGGTTGTGTCAAGTTAAACCGATGCCCTGGAGTTGGCTGAGCAGAAACATTCCCAAATGTAATTATTAATAAGATTTTCTTGTCTTATTAAAACCCTCAAGATTAAAACACCACGGTGGGTATTTACAGGCAGGGAAGTAGGACGGAGACTCTGTAGGTGTTTATTAAATCCATTTCCACATATATATCCACCCTTGGTGTGCTATCCGTTTCCCTGCAAGCAAAAGCCCTCTTTCACCTAGTGTCTACCCCTGTGGGTACCTCTTTGGTTATTACAGCATGATTTGTTGGCTTAATCAATATTCAGGCTAAACAATCATTTCTTTTAGCAGGAAGGAACTCTGTCACCCTTCTCGGTGTATCGTGCCAACACATCAAGGGACCAAAAGGTTTTCCTGGGGTGTTAAAGGAACATTCCTGAGACAGTGGCTCAATGGGGACTGGAATAGCTCTTAGTGCCGGAGGGGTTGTATCATGCACAAAGTCTTGGCTATTGAGCCTTCTTCTTCCTCCTGAAGTTGCTGACACCTTAGAAAAGGCTTTGGTAAATGGAGGGTTAAGGAATCGCTGCAGCTTCAGTTCCTGATCCCACATGGTTTCTCCGCTGGGTTTTCTCCCCAGTGAACAGCCAAACAACCCAAACAAACCTATTGGGGAGCCAGCTTTCCTATGGACACTGAGCCCCCAGCAAACTTTCTTGTGCACTAACATCTGAAACTCAAGTACCCCGAGACCTTCAGAAAAGGATATCATTCTTTTTTTTCTTTTTCACTTCCTTTGAGCTTAGGCCAAAAGCCAAAGTCATAAATGGAAACAGTTATTCTGGGCTCAATATCACCTTTTGTGCAATGACAAAAATAACGTGTTGTTGAACCACTTGGCATGACTGCCCAAGCATGTGACAAGAAGCTAATTGCTTTTGAAGCCAAATCCACTCGAGAAAACAAGAATCTAACTTATAGCAACTCAGCTTTTGCCATCTTTTGCTCCTCCAAATGCACAGTTTCTTTTTTCCTCTCTCTCATGACACCCTTTCCTCCTCTTTTAATCACTAACACAGTTTGTAGCTGAACTTGCAGACGGTCCCTACTGTCCTTCTCTCAGTCTTGCTCACTCCATGTGATAACCAAATCCTTCCTGCAGAGCTGGCTTCTTTTTCCACCGCCACACAGTGCATTAATTCACTCAACACATTTGTTTGCAGCTGTCTTCCATCACCAACCCCACACCCGGCTGGCTTCTCAGAGGAGAGGGAGAACTTAATTTTCCACTAATGAAGGCATAAAGCAGGTAGTTCTGAGTCCTTTGCTCCCCAGAAAGATTATGCTTAATTTTACTGGGAAAACAACAAATATGCTTGGGTTGCTGGTTTTGCTCTTAGGTTAGGTGATCAAATATGATCTTCTCCAGAGAAGGAACAGCTTTCAAATTTGTAAGTTTAGCTAAATCCAACAGTGTCTTCTTAACACAACCTGGTCATTCCTATATGTATGTATTCATATATACACAAAAATTCCTATATATGTGTATTTCTCCAAGGTTAGGGACAGCTACTGATTTGTTACGAATGATCGTATAGCAGCTTCTTCCATTGCTCCCACAAAACCAAGCCCTTGCTTATTTTCACCTATAAATGCTAAAGATAAAACCAAGCCAACAGCAAATAAAAAAACCCAACCCCAACCCCAACAAATGAACCAAACCTCAAAAAAAACCCCAAACTCCATCAAATGGACAACCAACCATCTCTCATGTACAAAGGTTAGCAAGAAGATCTGCTTTAAGTGATGTCCCTAAGACTGAGTCTGCAAACACAGCCCTGCACCTGATATTTAGGAGGCATTTTCCTCTTTTCTCCCTCACTCTTCAGTCCTCCCTTCTAATGTCAAACACAGGCAGTAGCTTTGAAGCTTTTCCAAATGCAAATGCCAGAAGAGTCCTGGTTTTCCAGTCTGCCTGCCAACTCCAGCAATCATTAATTTTATGTGCTAATTTTAAAGTTGATTGGTTTTGTGTCTTTGACTTCAAAGGCAACTCCAGTGAAAAAAGCCTCAAATCCATTTCAAAAGGTAGAAAATTATTCTGTTGAAATGCCTTTTCTTGCAAAAAACAAACCCATTCTTTTTATTTTAAGGAACATAGATTTCTTCCCTTAGCACAAGCGCTGCAGAAGATTTTCATGCCAAACATTCGGTTGATTCCAAAAAGGCCTTTAAGAAAAATGAAGAGAGTTAAAGAAATCACATTAAAAGTGTTTTCATTGGTTCCACTGGTGGCACTGTGGATTTTACGACTGAAGTGTGCACGTAACATACATGCAGAGCAATTACGTTTTTCAGTTACAAAACACTATTCATTAGATTAACTAAAATGACAGAGATTTTGGTCTCTTTCTGCCCTCAGATATTACACAGTCACTTGACTGGAGGACAATTTTGACTGTTTTCCCAGCTCATCAGCACATTAAAACCAGCTGTGGGTCTCCATAAATTGTTTCAGCAGAACCCACTGAAAAGATCTGTATTTTCCTTCCTCTCAGCCCAACAAATGAAATTTGGAGGTCATTATGGCAGTTTTAATTATGATTTGGTAGGGATGTCCTTCACTGAAATCTGTAGTTCCATAAACAACACGCTGCTTCTAATATGACATGCTTCTGTCATATTAGATTTCTTTATTTCAATTGTAAAGTCGCAAAACCATGTGCTTCCCATTTTAGCTCCTGGACCCCCTGCTAAACTTATACACATGAAGGAGTGGTAGCAAAGGGAGAGCAGCAGCCAGAAGTGTCCACAGCCTTATTCCCGCTTGTGAAAAGATGTTTACTCATTCTGCAAACAACAAAAGGGGGAAAAAAAGGGGAGAAGAAAGAAAACCAAACCAGAACTCAACAGAGTAGGAGCAAAACCAGACTGGTGTGAAGGCGGGTGCAGAGACAGAGCTCCAGCGTGACAGGGGTTTGTAACTGTACAACTGCATGAGCTGCGAGCCTCGTACATGGTTCTAAAGTGAAACCAGCTGCCAGCGCCTGGCTCCCTCGCAGCAGAAGCTCTGGGACACGTCAAGAAAAGCTCCCCAGTGCTGCAAACAATTACAGTGGGTTTTTATTTGTTCCATTTTATCAAAGCTCTTAGACTGGAAAAAGAGAAATGTGAAGGGAAATAGGAACAAAATAGTGGAGAAGGTGGAGAAGGGCTTTGCTTGGGTTTAGTTTGGTTTTGACTGGGTTAAACACAAGAAGAGGTTCATATATCCCACTCCCATTTCTCTCCAGTAGAGAAATTTGAAGTCCCTCCTCAATCTGCAGTAGCATTTAGGCTGTGTTTTAACAGAGCCCTTAAATATGTGCTTAATTTGAAGCACCTGATTTATTCTATTGACTGCAAGCCTAGACTGCCAGTGGGTGATGCACAATGTAGATAACACTGATTTAACTTTATTTGATAACTCTCAGATAATTCAGGGCCCATAATATAAAGATGTCATTACCCTCATTTATTGCTTCTACCACATGTAACATGTTTGGTGTTCTGGATACAACCAATTGGTTAAAGTGCTGCTGAGATAGGCCCTTCCAATTAGGAGAACGCTGGGAAAACATATTGACAAACAACTGTCTTGAACGGAGCCCAGGCGTTTCCTTTGACAATGTGCACTGCATTTTGGCTGGAGAAAGAATCTTTTGGCCAGGTATTAAGCATATTTGTGAAAGAGAAATGCTTGTGGAAACCTGAGAAGGTGGTTTTGCACTGAAGAGTTCACAGAGTTGGCTTGACCTCATACTGATTCCCTCCTAGCTTCATATAAACATCTTAATTATCCCATCACAGGCTGGAAACCATATAACGAGGGAGACATTTGTATCTGCCCCACCACAAAACAGCACTCATGATAATGAATTTCATGTTTATCAGATGAAGACTTTAGGAGACCAAGCTGAAGTTTGGGAAATAGCACAAAATGTCCAACTTCTCGGAGGGCAAACAAGTTCTTGGAAACCACAGTCAGGAACAAAGCAAAGTAGTAGAAATTCCAGTTGAAAATGTTAAGACTGGTTCCCTGCCTTCTGTTGGCAGTCAGATTTTGGGAAAGAACAATTAGTGTAATAAGTTCTGGGAGCTACTGAGCCAGAAACTGAGAAAAATGGAAACCAAGAGAAACAGCTGAAATATCTTCTCATTCTTATTTAGATTGCGGTTACAGCAGCTGAATGGCTATTTTTTCTGGTCCACTTATGTAATACTGAAAAGTGGGGAGGGGAGGAATTGTCCCAAGTCGACCTCGTGGAACAAAGGGAAAAAACCGTGGGACAAAAAGAAAAGAGGAAAAAAAAAAAGAGAAAGATTTTCTTTGGAGAAGGGGGAAGCGTGCAGTGTTTCCTGTTGGGAGGGATCAATGGCTTTGCTCAGCCCCAAAAGTAGATTACTCCTTTTCTTTACAGACTGTTTTTAGAGGGGAGGTAGGAGAGGTGTTTTGAGATGTATAAGCAAAATTGAAGGGCATTCCAGGAAAGAAAAGAAATAGATTTGATTGAAAAGCAGGATTTCTTCAGAGGAGTTTAAAAAGAAATGTTCCAAATAAGAAAAAGAATCAAGTTTTCTGATTCAAATTTGTTAAAATATTGCTCCTTCTTGACTTTTTTTTTTGGTAGCAATTCTATTTTAATGGGGAAAAAAATAAGGTATTTGACATAAGCTTGCAAAGCGACCAAATTAACCTTTTTTGGAGCGAAGAAAGGAGAAGGCACTGTACCTCACCTAGGGTGGATGGTGGGGCCTGAGTCCCAGCACATTATGGCAGAGTCCAGTATGGGTCCTGCTCCAGGGCAGATCTTCTCTGGAGGTGGGACCAGCACTAAGGCACAGAGACCCCTCTTGTACCTGCAAATGTGGGATCTAAGGTCTGTAAAGCCCCTGTACAATGCCACCAGGCCAGGGCAGAAGCAAGACAACATCCATGGGGTGCTGCAGGTGAATTGAAATGTAGGGTTTGCAGGGTGGGGATGAGACCTGAGTGAGATCAGTCATCACATCCCTCCAAACAGCCAGAAGAGGAAAGGCAGACATAAACCAATTCCAGCAAGCCAGGTGCTGGTGCCACAAAGCCAAGCAATGACGACACCTGCCTTTTGAAGCATGGAGATTTGTTACCTGCCAAGTTTCTGGATGCCTGCACTCCTGTTCCAGAGGCCCAAGCATGATATTTAGACTATAAAATCCTCCTAGACCATTAGGGTATAACTCAAAAGTGGTGGGCTCTATGTTTCTAGTATTGGCTTCCCATAGGATAGGATTTTCCTTTTGCCCAAAAGACATAGTAGATGGAGAGTGTTGAGCTGACCGATCTGGTCAAGAGAGATTTCCCAGGATGGAGACCTGCAGTGGGTGCCATTGATCTAGACCAGTTGCAATCAATGCCCATGAGTAGGGTCCAGTCAAGAAGGACTTGCTGCACTGCCATAGCCCTATGAAGAGGTTAGGGGAACAGCAGGGGTTCACCATCCCCATTTCACCCTAGAGGCCTTTAACAGCATCCCCCAAGATGATGCCCATGAGCCTCAGGGGCATTACTGCATGCTGACCCCTTTTTATTTATTACTTATTTCAACTGCTGGGGTTTTTAAGGATGCAAGATACAGCTTTTCCAGGCCCAGGTGATAGGACCAAGCCTTCACCACCCTCCAGCTTTACAAAACAAATTCTCAGAGATCCCAAATCTGGTGTCCATGAGCAAGCCCACGTCTCCATGCCGTTGTGCTGGTCCTGCACATAGCCATGTGGGTTTGCACTTCCAGCTGCCCCAAGGGAACCCACTCACCAGTACCTTATTGTAAGCCTAAGATTCCTTTATGTCCCAAGGGACCTTCATAGACAGACCCCACAGGAGCTGGTAAGTTGGTGTCAAACAGCTAAAGGAGTTCAAGAGCTTAATTCCAAGGAAAACTGGTGGTACCTGAACTCCCTTCAAAAACTGAACTTGCTTGAACAAGTTCAAAAAGTCCCATTGATGCATTACAGAACAAGCAGGAGTTACTTATACCACTGGTAAAACCCCTGCAGGGGTAAGCAGAGTCCTCCCCTCCTCAGATACTCCAGTTGAGGGCACTAAAAATATCATTTGTGGCACAAGGAGAGGAATCCAGATATGATCTTCCCCTAATCCTGACTAAAAGGCATTACATTATGTTTTCAAATGGTGGTTCCCCCTTGAGGTGCTAAAACAGACTTGGATAACAGGGTTAGCAAGAGTCCATAGCCGACATGAGGATCATATCAGTGGTGTCACCCTTCCCTGCAGCTGCTGCTGTCCTCTGATCCAGGCTGCCTGCTCTCTGCTCTGGGCACACCTGTAACTGAAATGGGGGATCCCCTCCAAGAGGGACTTTCACAGTGGAGAAGTGCCAAACCAAGACCTTCTCAGCACTAACAGCGAATTCAGATGCCTTCAGGTTCTCACGGTGGGGTTAGACACAGCTGCGCTCGGACCAGATCTTGGGCCAAGGGCTTTAAAGCTGTTTCAGATACTTTGGCCTTCCCACATCTTTGAAAAGGTTGTCAAGGCATTCTGTGAAACAGCTGAAAAGCTTTATTAAATTCTGCAGAAAGCTCCAGAATCTCACACAGGCCATTCGGTGTGTATTAAATGGTATTGTCACTGATTTCCCCTGCACTCGATCCCAGCTCGCACCACTAAGCTCTGACATGAGATGTGCTTACTGTGTGAACTGGAATCACGCATGGGGCCAATTCAGTTTTACATCTATTCCCACTTGTTCGTAATCCTAAAACACATACCCCAGGTGTCTTATGAGATCATCATTTAACAATAGCATCATCATGGTTTGGTGAAGCCCAAATAGAGGCAAAGTCACGCTCTAAGGACTGAGTTTCTTCTTTCATTTGGAGGAGGGAAAGGCACAGAGCTGAGAAATCGTAAGTGTCTTCCAAAAAGCAGCAGTGATGGTGGAGGAGGCAGGGAATGGGTACATGGATTGAGGAGTAAGGTCTAAGAGTTGCTCTTAATCCCTGCTTCAATGCAGTGCTGGCAACAGCTGGTGCCATACTTGGGAATTTCACCCTTGGAGCAGCTCCTCACCAGCTCTCCCCAGCTGTGCTGAGGTCCACATAAGGACCCCCAGCCAGTGCCAAACCAGGAAATGTCCCAAATGCTTGGCTGCATGCTCTCCATTATATCTGCCCTACCTCACGGCTGCGACATCTGTGCCCTCTGGCAGCAGAGAGGCAAGTTGTGCTGGGGGGCTGTGAACCACCATCCTTTTGCTGTTGTATTTCCACGGACAGGAGACATGTCTTCACTCTGGCTCTTGGAAGATGATGAGGCCAAAGCTTAAAGGTGTAAAAAGGGTGTGTAAAAACACAGAATTGCCCCTGCTCCAACGAGAATTGAAGGCAGATTCATACAACTGCAAAATATGGGAATCTAAGATGCATGGGTAGCTTGAGAGCCAGGGCTATAAAACAAACCTAAGCATTACACATTCTTAACAAAGGCACAATCTGGGCTCACTGCATTGTTTTTGTTATGTTTCCCCCCTGTTTTATGCTGCTTTAACCTTCAGTTGTTGCTGTTGGAATCCTTTTTTGCACTGTTCCACTTGTCATTCTTCTTATTTTTATTAGAGACACTTTGGCAGAAGACTTATCAAAATGCGCTGAGCTTGTCAACGAACGTCATTAGCAACGAGTTGAAGCAGACAGTGTAAGCAGGGAAAGGGCATGGGAAAATATGCAATATAAAATCTTTTTATATGTCAAAGAAATGCAGCGGAATAATGGCAAAGGCCTTGCTGTAAATGATTTCTGCTGCTATAAAAGTAAGTTCCCACTATTAAGTGATTTCTAGCCACGTTTCCAAAGGTCTGAGCAGGGGACCAGATGCTCTTCTAGAAGATAATGGTGTAGCTTCATCAAAATCACTGCACACAGAGTGTGCAGTGTAATCCAGTTGAGACACACTACTGTCAACATCAGGTAAGAGACAACTTGAACACTAGATCACCATCTCTGGAAATCAAAATCAGGCCACTGGCATAAGCACAGCTGTATTGAATTATGCCCAAATCACGCTTTCTTCTGGGCTACTACTCCTGGTTTACCCAAGTGGCCCACACATTCAGCATGGTGCTGGGGCTCCATCTCAACATGCCAAGCTGTTAGTTACAGGGCTAAAAGGCTGCCCCTCTCTCAATCCCTCCTTTGAAGTTTCCTCAAAGACATTTGCTTACTTAAGCTCATGCAAGAGAAGGTGAAGTCTGACCCCACCAACCACTGGTGGTGTCCACTTTCATAAGGGTATGAGAAGAAAAATAAATCACTGCAAAATGAACGTAAGCAAAGCCTCACGGTGTGCTTACCTAATTAGGTGTAAGGTTATATTGCAGGTTGTACTGGACTGAACAAGAAGGGCTGGAATTCAGTAGGCTTAGGTTAAACAAAATAAATCATAAGGTCAATGGTAAGGTGAAAATAGAAAGGCATCCCACCCACCACAGTACAGCAGTAGCAAGCAAGAAAGTGCACTCTTGGCATCCCAAAGGCCAAGGAAGACATATGAGCCTGTAAGGTTTAGTCCCTTTGGCTGCAATTGCTGATTACAGCTCTTTGGAGATCAGCTTCTGATAAGTAAATAGGTCAGACTGCTCCTGGCCAAGGGTAATGGTCAAGTGATGTTATTTAACCTCATGTGCTTCCACAAGGCACTGAAGCCAGATGGAGAACCACCACAGAGGGTCACTGAACATGGGTGAGCACATCAATAGGAACACAAGTGAAGCCCCAAGGAGCAGAAATGGCAATAACAACAGACCCTTACAGCTGCACCAGCACAGGAGGAGGGGAGCATGTGGTGGCTCATAACACATCATAAACACTGCTGGCTGCAGCTCACAGGGAGGGACAGGCAGGGCAAAGGTACAAAGGAGGGGAAACTTGGAAGGAAAAGCTGATTAGAATTGAAAATGCTTTAATTGATCACAACCTTCATCTCTTTGATATCCCTCCAAATGTGATGGGGTCTAGCAAGCTTGCTAGACCACACGTGGAAATTCCAGCAGAGAATCATAGAATCAGCTCGGTTGGAAAAGACCTTCAAGGTCATCAAGTCCAACTGTTACTGCAGGACTTCCAAGTCCACCATTAAACCATGTCACTGAGGGCCTCTATCATCTCACATATAGAACTGAAGACCTCCATAGGTCAGGGCACTACCCTTCCATCACTGCACAAACTTGTGCAAGCCAAGTAGATGTAAGGAAGAGGGGTGCAGAAGAGGTTTGCAAACCTGACTCAACCTTGATGGGAGCTAATGTGATTTCAGTGGGCTGAATTGAGGCTGTACGTCTTTCAGAGCCTGTTTTAGCGCAGGGAACATTTTTTAGGGCCAAAATAATAGGTGCAATATGGAAAAGCCCTGGAGAAATTAAAAGAAGTGCAACCAGTAGGACTGGAGAGAAATGAAATAATCTATGGAAATGGCTGTGTAATCTTTAAGGCTTGATAGAGAACGATTCCCTCTCACAAAGACTTTTTAAGACATTCTATAGAATTGCTATGATGTAATTCACTCTTAAAACCTATTCAAAAGCTCCAAAGCCTAAGAATAGTTATTGTTTTCTGATTAAATTCTGTAAGACTTCTGCATAAAGAAAGAGCTGGTATTCTCATATCTCTGCTATCCAAATCCGAAGGAATACAAGACCACTGGATTTAATTATATCAGGCATATAAACGTCTTCCAAACCATTACATATATCTGTGAGCATGAAAACACTCATTCATACAAATTAGGTGCCATTGGGATTGATAGAGGTGAACCCGCTCTGATGGGACCAGCTACTGAAACAACTACAGTGACTGACATGCTTTTAAAGGCCACAGAAGGGAAAGGGCTGGAAAGCTCTTACAATATGTTTTTGGAGGTGGAAAAATACCAGTGCATTGAGATGGAAACTGTTTGGAGGAGCACGGTGGGTTTGCTCTCACTCTTTTTGCAAAGAGGAATTTCTGGTTGTGCACAGAAAAGGGAGTATGTGCTCACCCTGGTCCAGGGCATCCTGTGGCCTGGGGTGGGGAGGCCAGCTGGGATGTGAAAGCCTTTAGAGCTGGGAATTGAGCCTGAAGTGCTGGCAGCCCTAATACTTCCCTCACCAGGGGATTGTAAGGTATTTGTTCTCCTCTTTTCTCTCTCCCACTCATTCATTTCAAGTGAGACCTATTGGTTCACAGTGAGATGGAGAGGGAAAAACAACTCTGCAATCACAAAGTGCAGTTGTGAGATGTAAAAACTGGGGTTTACCCAGCTCTGCTCCAAAAAACACCTATGGGAAGAGGTGAGAGTGGCTGCCTGAAGCCCACCTGTGGGTCAAGAGGGGCTTCACACTGCCGGAGCATGCCTGGGATTCCTCTATCGGGATGCCAAACAAGCAATTGGAACTGGATGATCTTAAAGTCCTTTCCAACCCTAACTATTCTATGATTCTGTGACTGCAGCCAGGGTGAGGTTGCTCAATGTTGTGAAACACAGGAGGAAAAATGATATATTAAAGTAATAAAGGCAAGCAAAAGTGCTCTCTGTAAGGGGGCTGGGAGCAGGGGAAATCTCAGTGTGTGGTAAACCGGTGCGAAACGCATCTTGGCATCATTTTCTGTACTGGAGGAAAAAGGGACATAAATAGATGCAAGAAAATCTTATGGCTGGCTGGTAGAGTATACATGGACATGTCGTTAAGGAGCTCTGATCCCTGATTTAGTGAAGTACTTTAGTGTATGTTTAATTTTCAGGACGTTAGTACTAAAACGGGTCATAGAGCACTAATGAAAATGACTGGTGTTGGTCTAAAAATGATGAAAAATAAGCAATGATGAAAGACACATATTTCTTTTTAATATTTCTTGGGAAAATTATTGCTTAAAAATAAAAAGCACTTCAATATTTTTTAAAGAAACTTTCTAATTTAAAATTCCTATTAAACTCAACTCCTCTTCCCAAAGGAACGTAGAAAAAGGTCCAGAACATTGGAGGGTTTTCCTGGAAAATGCTTGGGTTTGCCATTTTTCTTAAAGGCAAACATACAGCTGTGGATCTCCTGGCAAGGTTCAGGGTTGTACCAAGATAGCTCTTCTGAATGGTAGAAACAACTACACCATACATATGAAAAAACTCAATGTGAACCTTTCACATCTACTCCCGACACCAACAGCATGGCCACCAGGTCCAGGGAGGTGGTCCTGTCCCTCTACTCCCCTCCCATGAGACTCCCATTTAGCTCTGGGGGCCCCAACAAAAGAGGGATGTGTTTCTGCTTGAGCAAATCCAAAGGAAGAGTACAAAGATGCTGTGAGGGCTGGAGCAGCTCTGCTCTGGAGCCAGGCTGAGAGAGCTGGGCTGGGGCAGCCTGGACAAGAGAAGGCTCCTGAAGGGGAGACCTGAGAGCAGCTCCAGTGCCTAAAGGGGCTGCAGGAAACCTGGAGAGGGGCTTGGGACAAGGGCCTGTAGAGACAGGACAAGGGGAATAGCTTGAACCTGCCAGAGGGGAGACTGAGCTGAGCTCTTAGGCAGAAGCTCTTCCCTGTGAGGGTGCTGAGGTGCTGGCACAGGGTGCCCAGAGAAGCTGTGGCTGCCCCATCCCTGGCAGTGTTCAAGGCCAGGTTGGACACAGGGGCTTGAAGCAAGCTGCTCCAGTGGAAGGTGTCCCTGCCTGTGGCAGGGGTTGGAACTGGATGAGCTTTAAGGTCCCTTCCAACTCAAACCATTCTATGGTTCTATGACACAAACTGAACTTGCCTCAACTTAGCTTTTATTATTCAGTTCAAACGATGGTCCCTGAGGTGGACCAAATTTCAAACAAGTCTTGGTTGTGCTTCAAGGGAGCAAGGGCCACTGCTACAGCTGCAGGTGAAAAGACTCCGTGACTTCCTTTTTCACATATAGTTGATGAAGTTAAAATGTGTCAACTTTAGCCCCACTGTGGGAATCTTCTCAAATCTCTGCCTTGTCCAAGGCCACCTGTCAAAGGATCATACCCTGAGCCTTTAGGCTGCTGTGATTTATACTCTATTATTTTATTGTACATCAGGAAAGACCACAGTTAAAAAATTAATACTAAATTATCAGTGCAAAAGTTTTCCTTTAGTAATTGCATTCAGCTGTCTTTTCAACAAAGGCAGTACAGGGAGAGGCAGCAATTTTGCTATATCAGCCTAAATCTTCACTAAAAATGTATAACAAATGCTTCTTGTTTGGGACCAGAAAGGGCAGAAGAAAGCCAGAAGTTGTTTTTCTTTGTTCAGTAGCCATCAGAAGAAAAATCTCAGTTTATATTCTGGATTTTACCACTTGTGCAAACTCTGCATGCTGTGTAAGACCAACCTGCCCGCAGTGAGGCTGGCACACTCAGTGCTGCCAGAGAAGTGTCCTGCAGATCATCGAATCACTGAATGGTCTGGGTTGGAAGGGACCTCATCCAGTTCCAATTCCCTGCCATAGGCAGGGACACCTTCCACTAGGGCAGGTTGCTCCAAGCCCCTTCCATCCTGACCTAGCAAATAATCACCTGGGAAGGGACCAGCCTCTCTGATAACCCTCTCAAGGGACAGGAGATAACATTACATGCAAGGCAAGGGGCTGTTCAGACACTGTGAAACCTTGGAAATCAGACTGCTCTTGCTCTTTGGGAGCACATCCAATGCTTTTTGCTCCCGAACTTACAAGACCATATCATAACCAGGGCTGAACAGGCCCCCTCAGAAGTCTGTAGCCCCGAGGTAGGGTGTTGGAGCAGCCATCTGATGTGCAAAGGTCTTTGTCAGCCTGGGGAGCCTTGTACAAGCACAAAACCCATTTTGCCTTCCCTCTCCCATGAATGACCTCCTAAGAGGCAGTGGCAGCTGCCTGGGACCGCTCTTGCTGGCAGAGCGTGCCGCAGGTGGCACCATCTGCACCACCAAGGCCAACCCAAACAGCTCATTCCCAGCTGCAGGGAAGGGCTGGCAATGGGATAGTGACTCCGGGGCAGGGTGAAGGGTGGCTCACACACAGGCTCCCTTGTGGAGGAGGAACAGGCGATAATTAGCACCTGTAGGCAGCTCCCAGCCCCTGCAATAAACACAAATATGTCTCCTGGCATGGCCAGCTAGGAAAACACAAGCTGAAAAAGCCCCCTGTGCCAGACACATTCCACTGTATGTGTGCCACTGCTGCGTGCCAGCTGCTTGCTGCAGGGACGTGTGCTGGAAAGCCAGCAAACCCGAGCCTGCTCCATCAGGAAGGATGGAAGCTCTTTCCCCCTCAGCTGTTTTCACAGGCTTAACAGCACACATGGGCTTCAGACCTACTCTCCAGCTTCAGATTTTCTTTCAAGATGTGACCCCAAATGGATTTACACTATTGTTTTATGCAATGTATGTTTGATTTGTCTAGTTAATTCAATAAGAGGCTGAGTGGAGGCCCACGAGTGTCATGCACCCCTTCCTACATCTGCACACTGCTGCAATGTAGATGTTATGGCATGAGGAGCTGCAGATTGCTCCATCCCTGGCAGTGTTCAAGGCCAGGTTGGACAGGGCTTGGAGCTACCTGGTCTAGTGGAAGGTGTCCCTGCCCATGGCAGGGGACTGGAAATGGATGAGTTTTGAGGTCCCTTCCAACCCAAACCAGTCAGCAGACACAAAAAAAAACAACAGTGCCTGTCCAAGAAATGAAAAACCCCTCTCACAATGGGTATGGAATCTTCTCAGATGCCCAGAACCCATGAGGTTTACGGGACTTGGGAAAGACCTTGACCATGAGGGATGTCATCACGGTTGACAGTCCAAGCATGAAGGGCAAGTAGGCCCTCTGGTGATGGCAGTGTGGGAAAAACACATCCAGCCCTGTACCGAGGGGGACATTCCACAGTGGGTGGCCATCACCAGGCTCCAAGAGGACTCGTCAGGCGAAGAGACGCGCCCATGACCTTCTGCCACCAGCACTCCAAGAAATGAAGGCTGGATGTGGGAAGCTCCCAGTCACCACTCACCCCAGTCACTGAGGGGGTCTGTTGGAGGGGCTGATGCTGCCACCAGCACAGCTGCAGACACACCAGGCCCAAAGACAATAAACAAAAGGACTTTGCTCTCAGAGCTGGGGCTGGGCATGGGGTTATGTGATTTTTGGAAGCCTTGCAGAAACTCGTGTGTGACAGATGGAATTCAAAATCCCTTCACGTTGCACGGACGCCCTGTTGCTATGAGGCAGCTCTTGCTAAGCACTTTGCTAGGTGGCTACCTGCTGTGCAGCTCCATCTAATCAGCACCGACCATCTCCAAAGGAAACAGCTCTGAACACTTCCATTGTTTAAAGTCTTTTGCTCTGGGCTCACAAAAGCCTGGTGCTCTGCTCTCTCAAGTGTGAAAACTGACTATAAAGCAGGTTGGACTCAGCTGGGGCTTAGTGGGCAGCGTGAGCTGCACACCAGTGATGGGTTTGCATACAAACCACTTGGCAGAACTTCCAGAACAAGTCAATTCCTGGAAGGAAAAGTGGTTAATAGGTATGAAATACACTTCGCTTATGTACCAGTAAGTCCTAAGGCCAAATGTCTGACTGTCAGATTGATATAAGTCATAAAGCATTGACTATTGAAAAGCACCTGAGCAGACACACCTGAACCTTTGCTGCTCTGAAATTCATCTCCTTGATCAAAATACACTCTGGGGCTCAGCAGCTGAGATGTCCTGGGGCACAGAATGTCCATTAGTCACAGTTTAGCTGAAATTCCTGCTGGCTTCCTCGCTGTGCCTATTTGGACCCTGGGTTTACCTGCGCCTGGCCAGGGTAAGTGGCTGACTCCTGTTATGTATTTCCCCATATAAAAAGAGCATTTGTATTCCTTCAACCAGTGTGACTTTTGGTTTAGATTCAGGGAGAAAAGCAAACTTTTCCTAACAGGGGCAAAGAGCGTGTCACCTCCATAACATGCTACATAAACAGTTTCCCTTCTGGCAAGCAAGACCCACCTGAAATACAGAGGATCAGTGCTGAGCAAACACACTTAGAGGTGTGATGGAGCTACTGAGGGCTGCCCAGTCAGTATGGCCTGCCCTTTAGCAACTCCCTTGTCTGCTTTAACAACCAGAAAAGTCAGTGTGGATAGGCATGCAATGGCCCAAGCTGTGACTGTGCTCTAATTCCCAGAATCATAGAATGGTTTAGGTTGAAGGGACCTTAAAGCTCATCCAGTTCCAGCCCCTGCCATGGGCGGGGACACCTTCCACTGCAGCAGGTTGCTCCAAGCCCCTGTGTCCAACCTGGCCTTGAACACTGCCAGGGATGGGGCAGCCACAGCTTCTCTGGGTACCCTGTGCCAGCGCCTTAGCACCCTCACAGGGAAGAGCTTCTGCCTAAGAGCTCATCTCAATCTCCCTTATTGCTGGGTAGCACTTGAAACTGCTCTCAGGTCTCCCCTTCAGGAGCCTTCTCCAGGCTGCCCCAGCCCAGCTCTCTCAGTCTGGCTCCAGAGCAGAACTGCTCCAGCCCTCGCAGCATCTCCATATCTTCCTTGGGACTTGCTCGAGCAGTTCCACATCCTGGAAGTTCAGATTATGTTCACAGCTTAATTCTTCCCACTGTGACTTTTCTTCTCTCAGTGTCCCTATCACCCAGGAAGGAGTTAGTTTGATTTAGGTTCTTGTGTTCAGCAGCCTTATCAAGCTCAGAGCTAGCAAGAAAAATATCCTGCAGAATAAATACACTGCAGAAGAAAATATAGGAAACCTCATGTTGTCCTGCATCCAGGAAAACAACAGTAGCAGTGCAGTTTTGGTATGTTGGGTTTAATACAACTATTTGGCACTTGCAATCAGATAAATTTGGAGGAGAACTGACCTAAGGATTTGAGATGGCAAATACCCTAAATAAGGAATGGTGATTCTAATGGTTTATAAAACCCTCCAATGTACTTTCATGTTTTCTCTTTTTCACTTGCTGTGATTAATGTTGTGCCATTGCTACAATCCAGGTGATAGCCACATCAGAAGGAGCTCCTGTATTCATTTACAGATAGATCTGTCTTAGAATCATAGAATCACAGAATGTTTTGGGTTGGAAAGGACCTTAAGATCATCCAGTTCCAATCCCCTGCCATGGGTAGGGATGTCTCATATTAGACCATGTTGCCCAAGGCTCTGTCCATCCTGGCCTTCTCAGAGACTCCTGAGACAACTTGTCCAGTTCATGGCCCGTTTTCCTCTCTATTTTAGCACAAGCATCTTCACCCTGCCAAGGAGGGAATGCTTTAATAGGACAGGGGTGACTTCCTCAGTGACCATCATGACTCTCTGTAGATGTTTTATGCCATAGTCCATGGTCTATCCAGCCCATGTACAAAGGCACAAAAAAGGCAACCAGCCCTGCTGCTCGCAGAGAACTCGGTGTTAATTCATTATTCCACCTGGGCTGAAGACTTAAATTTCATTATACGCTTTATAAACTTAAGAGGTTTAGAAATAACATATAATATTACTGGCTCAGAATGAATTTCCATCTAAAGGCAAAGCTCTGAAAGGGATGTATTAAATCCAAGGAAATTCTGCTTCAAAAGCTCCAAACACTTCTGAACATAATATCCTAAAGTCATACTCCAACGTTAAAATTTGATAAAAACTGGAAATTACTTGGCATCTCAGACTATTTGGAGATACTGAGTAATAAAACGGATAAGATCTGTGCCAAGAATAAGATTAATTTTCCCCATTGTTTGAATATATGAGCTAGAAGAATGAGAAAGTTCTGCTCAGTATTTTAATGGGGCAGATTTTTAGTGGCACTGGTTTATACATGTACCTATTTCTCCAGTTTTTCCCTTGATGTTCAGTGTAAGTAGCTGAGATCTTATCTGCTAAAATCAAGGTTTGGGTGCACAGCCAGAAACAGTCACGTAGGAGACACTTTTAACTGATTTCATGAATCTGCCAGCCAGCAGAAGACCTTTCCATGATCAAGTATTCAGAGTAGAGTTCTTATTTATATAACATTAGATGCTGTTCACTCCTGTCATCCTCAACTCAAAAATCATAGAATAGAACCATAAAATAGTTTGGGTTGGAAAGGACTTTAAGATCATCCAGTTCCAACCCCACTGCCATGGGCAGGGACACCTCACACTAAACGATATCACCCAAAGCTCTGTCCAACCTGGTCTTGAACACTGCCAGGGATGGAGCATTCACAACTTCCCTGGGCAACCCATTCCAGTACTTCACCACCCTAACAGTAAAGAACTTCTTCCTTATATCCAATCTAAACCTCTCCTGTTTAAGTTTCAACCCCTTACCCCTTGTCCTATCACTACAGTCCCTAATGAATAGTCCCTCCCCAGCATCCCTGTAGGCCTCCTTCAGATACTGGAAGGCTGCTATGAGGTCTCCACGCAGCCTTCTCTTCTCCAGGCTGAACAGCCCCAACTTTCTCAGCCTGTCTTCATACAGGAGGTGCTCCAGTCCCTGATCATCCTCGTGGCCTCCTCTGGACTTGTTCCAACAGTTCCATGTCCTTTTTATGTTGAGGACACCAGAACTGAACACAATACTCCAAGTGAGGTCTCACAGGAGCAGAGTAGAGGGGCAGGATCACCTCCTTTGACCTGCTGGTCACGCTCCTTTTGATGCAGCCCAGAATACCATTGCTTTCTGGGCTGCAAGCGCACACTGAAGCCGGCTCATGTTCATTTTCTCATCAATCAACACCCCCAAGTCCTTCTCCGCAGGGCTGCTCTGAATCTCTTCTCTGTCCAACCTGTAGCTGTGCCTGGGATTGCTCCGACCCAGGTGTAGGACCTTGCACTTGTCATGGTTAAACCTCATGAGGTTGGCATCAGCCCACCTCAGAAGTGTATCAAGGTCCCTCTGAATGGCATTCCTTCCCTCCAGCGTATCAACTGAACCACATAGCTTGGTGTCATCAGCAAACTTGCTGAGGGCACACTCAATCCCACTGTCCATGTCAGAGACAAAGATGCAATTGCTTCATTCACCAGACCAACTAAAAGAATTTTTTATGCCATTTCACTCCCCAGAATATGATTTCTCTGAAAATCAGTATTTTTGCTTCCTTTGTGATGTTGTGTTGGTTTTTCCATGTCCTGTCTTCTCTAGGGTGATAAATACCCAAGATGCCAGGCCCAGGCTATTGAGAACAGAGCAAGATAAATACAACCAGGGGAAAAAAACGTGTTTTCTGGGGTTTGTTTTTTAGATGGAATTTTACCACTGGAAGAATGAACATTGGTTCACTTTGTTCTGAAGGCTACAAAGGAAGAAACACTATCTGAAATAAAGAGCTCTGCCTGGAACAAAATTGGGATTTCTTCGGAAATGCCTGCTGGAAATAAAATGTGAAGAAGAAGCCATTAGATGTGTTGGGCAAGGTCTTTTCCTGGGGCCGCTTCAGCAAATAAAGGCAACTGTGGATTTTAATAGCCACCCTGGGGAAGGGAAAACCAAACATATTTAGCTCATCAGCATCTAACAAGAGTAATTGGTGATTTAGAAATAGGTGTGGCAACGAAACGGGACTGTCAAAAGGATTCACACATCAAGAATATGGGAAAACTCAGAGGAAATCTGGAGATTCACCAACAATGTTGAAACAGAGTATGCAAAAATAGCTGTGTTCCTACTCTGTCAGTTAACCCAGAGGTGATTTATGTGTGCAGGCAGTAGGGCAGCCCTTTAATCCAATCTGCAGGAGCAGGTGGGATTGGATTGAAGAAATCGATGTGATTCCTTGGTCAGAGGAGCAGTCTGGGATTGTGGCCAGTGTTGGCAGAGCCCAAGCACCTCTTTATCCTTGGATCTTGGACATTATTGAGTTACTTAGTTCCTTTACAGCTCAGTTTGCTTTTACATCTAAACAAAGAGAATTGCATTTAGTTATCACCTCTGTAGCACCTCATTCATTGGTTTATAAAATACCTTTGAAAGAAAGGTGTCAAGAATGGTTAAGAAAGAGTCTAAAATCCTAGCAGCCAGAAAAAAGGGAGCAATCAGAGCCTCAATAAGGCTACCAGCAGATTCAGATGATGTTGCTCATCATGGAGGAGATTCAGTCTCTGATTCTGACATCACTATTTACAATCAACTCAGCTAATGCAGCCTCTGTTCTCTCTTGAAGAGAAACCACAAAACAAGCTACATGAAAATCCCAAGCTGCTGTGGGGCAGCATCTCCTATTGTAACTCTTTTTCTTCTTCCTTGCTATTTGCAGTGACGTTGAAGAGCCACTGACATGAAAATCCACCTCCAATTTAACGCCAAAATGGAGACAGATGCGTTATATTAGGAGTTTGCATCGCTCTGCAGAGATGGGAAAATATTTACAGATAGTTCAGCTGATCTTTTCAAGTGGCATGATTTGATTGCCTAGGAATAATTATTATGAAAACATTTGCAAGGGTTTTGTTACCTACCTCCCCTTCCCTTTAGAAGATGTCTTTCTGGAAAGGATTCTTCAGAAAAATGGGGCGTAATGTAATACATGCCTATAACATAGATTGTTAATTTTTAGTGTAGCTGAATCACAGCATGCTTTGATTGAGAGGAGCCAACACAAACATGCAAAATATGTGCCTCTTTGAACAGGATACACCACATCCTGCATTTGGTAGCCAAAGGTTCCAGTTTGCATCACAAATGTAGTCCAAGATCTCTCTCTCCTTGAGGTATGTACCTCGGGAAGTGCCAAATCTGCAAGACACGCTGCCTTTTTGTGTGTGTGTGTGTGATTTCTTTCTTTCATTCTTTCCTAGTTAGTAAAAAAACACAACAGTTGAATCATTTGCTTGTTTGGGTTTCAGCAGCGGCTCAGCAGGTGATTGAAAGAAAGGACTGCGTTGTCAGGAGGGACTTTGATTAATCAGAGACTTGATCGCTTGATTAATCGTCCCAGAAAGAGCTGACTCCAGCACAAGTGCCCCAGCCAACATGTAAACACGTCGAAAGGACATTTTCGAAACACATAGAGACAAATTGCAGTTCAAAGCTCCTCTTATTGGCCTGTTGATTTGACTGCTCGAAACAAAAGCCTCGCTGCGGCTTGATAGAAACCAGACCTTCGACGGGAGGAAACAATTGACTTCAGGTCCTTTCAAATGTTGAAGAAAAAGAGCTTGACATTTTCTTTTTTAATTACTTTTTTTTGTCTTCTCCTTCTTGTTTACAGTAATAAATTACAGCCCTTGGTCTTTTTTTATAAGGAAAGTTCAGTTTCCTCTCGTTTTCAAGCAATTTATAACACATGGTTAAGAGCTTCAGTTACGCAGGGCTCTGCAGAGCTTCTCAGCAAAGCATGTATTAGCACAGTGAGGTAGCAAGCAAAACATTGCACTGGGCATTGTCCACTCATCATCACATCTTACCTGCCATGTCATGCTACTCAGTAGGAAACCTGGAGCTGGAAAGGTTTCCAACTCAAAAAGCCTGCTTGATTGCCTAGCAATCTCATGTAAGGAGGGGAAAAAAAGTGGGATTTCAGTTGGCTCCCAAGCTAGTGGGGGTCATAAAACCTCTTTCTTGTCATGGAAATACATGGTAGCAAGCTGCATGGTGCATGTAAGCACTTGACAGTGTTTCTTCTCAAGTTCAGGAAAGCCCCTAGACACCCCATTCAGAACAGCACGAGAGGAAAGCCAGTAAAAAACAAAATTAGTGTTTTGCAGAAAATTTAGGGAGGGCAGGAAACAATTTCCTTTCCAGAGCAAAAATAAAACATTCCTGCAGATTGTGCGAAATAGAGTATATGGGGAGAAAACTGAATGTTTCCAATGCTCAAGCAAGAAGTGATGGGTTTGGTCTTCACCCCATTCTACCTGGGGAAATCCCCTATTGAGGTGCTGTACCCTCCCTGAGCTCCCTACATGGAGACTGTAGCCTGGCAGCCATGAGCCCAATCCCTTCCCTATCCAATTACTCTAAGTGGCTTAGCTGCTGTTTGGTATCAGAGGCCTCAGGCCAGGGTGAATCAGGTGCTTTTCTTGTCATCAGCAACACAAGAAAAAACCCAAAGAAAAAAAACTGGTTCAGGTCAAACCAAACCAGAAACTACCTTGTTTTTGGCAATGGACACCTGAGACCTCCCAGGTCCATCACCAGTAACCCAGCAATAAAAGATTTAATGGGAGAGAATAAGGGAGACTGAGCTGAGCTCTTAGGCAGAAGCTCTTCCCTGTGAGGGTGCTGAGGCACTGGCACAGGGTGCCCAGAGAAGCTGTGGCTGCTCCATCCCTGGCAGTGCTCAAGGCCAGGTTGGACACAGGGGCTTGAAGCAAGCTGCTCCAGTGGAAGGTGTCCCTGCCTGTGGCAGAGATTGGAACTGGATGAGCGTTATGGTTCCTTCCAACCCAAACCAGGCTGGGATTCTGTGATATGTGAGTTATGAGACTAAACAAGTCAATGAAAGTTAAAATAATTTCTAGTAATAATTTTAAAATGCTGAAAAAAAAATAAATTTGGACACTTCCAAAGTAAGTGCTTCACTTTTCAAAACTCTGAAATATTGCATCTTGACTTTTACATTCCTTCCATGGCCACCACCCATGGTTTTGACATCCAAAACTTGATTTTGAAGTGCAATTTGCCATTCCCGAGCTGTAATTTTTAATACATTCACTATTCCAGCTGCTTGTTGGTCACAGCTACTTGTTTCTCATACCAAGTGGGGTATGAGCTTGACATGTCTTGACAACACAAAAGCACAGTGCAGCACTTTTAGTGAAAGCATTAAACAAAACCAGTGCATCCAATCTGAAAAGATCGGAAAAGAGTCCACAAGCTGACAGTCTAATTGCTCATTAATATTTGCTGAAATATAAATAGACAAAGAACCCTATTCCCCAATGTTTTGCTAACAAAATGGAGACACACTAAACCATATTGGATGTTTTTGCAAGAATTAATGTGCAATATATGTATTTTTGCTTTGGTTGGCTTTCTTTTGCTGTATCTTATCTTCACCATGTTTTATTTATCATTAATTAACCCAGCTTCGTCAAAGACCTTGAATCTCAACCCCGAATTCTAGCAAAGCACCATGGAGAGCTAAAATTACCAGCCTCTCCTCCCTTCAGCTACAGAGCCAAGAGATGCAGATCCACTTCACCTCTTACAACTTCCTTACGGGCAACAGGAATCCAAAGGATATTCCTCCCCTCTTTTATACATCAATCGTAAGTCCTTTGTATTCATTCTCGTTGCTTGTACAGCCATATTGTAATTAATGAAATCAAAAGACCATCTACTAAAATAAACCAGATTTAATGAGGAAAGAAAGTCAAAACAAACAGGCTCTGTTTACTTCCTTTGCACTGATTTGCCAAGAAATGAGCTCCACATCCAACATTATTGATTCATGTCAGGAATATTGCCCTCTCGCAGCAGCATGAAGAGTAACATCTGGATCAAAAGGATGAGAGGGGACAGGTGTGCAGGGAAATGAAAGCAACACGACATTGGCTGCATGGCTTGGCAGGTATCTTCATGCCCACAAGTAGTGTTTGTGTCCTGTTGATCAATACCACAGAGGGAAATGTGACATTCAAGGTCTCACCTTTGGTTGTGGCTCTGGCTCTCAACGGAGGAGGAATGGGGACTTTCATGTGCATGGTATGTCCTCCAGAGAGCGCTGCTCTGAGCTGCAGCTGGAGTTCCTGGCTCATAACACTGAAAGATGTGGTACCATAGGAGCATAAGTAACAGATTTCAGCTGTCACCTACCACTGTGAAAGAGCTTGGATTCAGTGGCCATCACAGCAAAATGTGACAGCCATTCACAGGACTGAGTTTGTAAGGAAAGGAGGCATCCAACTGTCCCCAGAGCAGGTGAAAGCATGCAGAAAACACCCAATAGAGAAAAACACAGAAAACCTCTAATCTGAGAGTCACCTTCACCGGTTACAGCTCTGCACACAAACAAACACCTCCACGCTTTTGGAATATTTTATGTGTTTTGTTTTCTCGAAACCAAAAGATTCAGTCCAAAAGTATCATTTCAATCAGAAGACCTTTTCCTTCACAAAAAAAGGATTTTAAACCAAAATCAAACTAGGCTCTCAAGTGAGGTTTGAATTTTTAGAAAACTGAAGTGTTACAAGCTTCATCCTCCCATCTTTAACTGATGCTGTTCCTCTTTCATCCCTGCCCCACCTTCCTTTCACCACTGAACGCACTAACAGGCTTTTGCCTGGTGGCACTGGTTTTCTTCCCTTTCCTTTGCCATCTTCACGCTATGCCTCCAACTTCTGCAATACACAGGGCAGTGGCGTGAAGCCCTGCAGGACCCACCTTCAGCTGTCATACCACCCTGGGAAACAGAAACAACATGAAGGGCTGCAATTACTCTTCATAAACCCCTTGTTTTCCTCTTTTTCAACTGGCTCTGCAACTATCGCGCACGGATCTTGCAACACTGTTGGATTTCAGCAGCGCCCTTTGTTATGCCCCCATTTGCCGACAAACAAAGAGGGAACTGGATGGCTTCTGCAAGTTAGAGTGGGATGTTGGCTCTCCACTCCCTGCTTCAGATTTGAGTCTGCTAACAATGAACAATGGTAACACGCTGACTCCCCGCTGCTTTTGCGCTCCATGTGGTGTGTGAATAGGGCCAAGGGCATGGACGTGGCTCTGGGACAAGGTATTTTGGTTTCCTGCCTTTTTTGTCCAGCACAGAGCTGAGGCCAGAGCATCCACAGGGGTATTCCCTTGCTACGTTTGGTGGCATCTCCCCCTCGGGCGCTGTCGCTGAGAATAGTAAGAGCATTAAACAGAGGCCAAGGAAGACAGCAATCTGCAAATGTCTCATTAACTCCATCTGTTATATCATCTCCCTTCTAGTGGCAAACAGCAGCTCAGTGTGCTCCTGCAGCACCTTGGTCTTCACACCTCATGTTCCGAGAGCCACAACCAACCAGGGAGAGGATGGTCCTGGCCCCTGAGCATGGACTTAGTGACTGGGTGTTGCTTCTAGGAGTAAATATCCCATCAGCCAAGCCACTAGCAGCTCCTCTGCATCCAAACGTGTAGACAGACACTAGAGCAGCGGATTTAGAGGTGGCCTTTCCACTTGGGGTTAAAACCTATTGTCAGTCTGAACATTTGCAGCCCTGTGGATAAACACAGGACTGCCCAGAGCCAAGCATTAAATCCACGTTCACATGCAGAATAAATAAAGAATTAAATGTGGTGCATAAATAAATACAAATGTTAAGCAGCATGGAAACTAACACAGCCTCCTCTGTGTCCTCGCTGGAGGGGCCTTGGTGAAGGAGCCTGCCCCGTCTCAGCTCAGCGCCAGGCTGCTGCAGTCAAAGTCAAAACGCATATGTACTCTTATTTTCTTGGGCTTTTTTTTCCCCTTTTAGGCAGATCTGGTCCCTAAATTCTCACTTTACAGAGCTGACAGAGGTCAGCACAGACAGCTCAGAGCCAGGTGTGATGAGCTGATGCAGAACCAAAGCCAACTAGGACAGTCCAATGTGTTGGTAAAGTTGTAATGAGAAACGCTGACTCTCTCATCCTGATTTTTTACCCCAGATTATAAGACATGCAGTGATTTCCCTGAATTTCTTATCCCATATTCACCAACATGTTTATTTCTTCACTGTTCTTTTTCGGGTTCCTTTTCCACTTTTCCTTTCACTCCCTTGACTCCAAGCCAGGGTGTCAGCTACTGACTTTATCTATCTCTCTCTCTCTCTGTTCACAGCTATATCTATATCTTATATCTAGAGATACAGATATCTAATAGTTATCTATATATCTATTTCTATATCTACAAGGATCTCTACACGTATCTTTACAGAAATGCATTTCAAGTACCCGCCTTCCAAACAGAAATAACTGTCCTCCAAAGAACTAAAGCAAGTGAGCAACTAGACCACACCAGACCCCTCTCTGATCTCACACCCACCGTATCCATATAATGCAACCCGTTTTGGTGACATTGACATGAGAAGTTCTTTCTGCTGTGGTTGTGTATGTGTTGAAGCGAACTCAGGCTTCTCTCGCTTACAAGGGTGGCCAGATTTTTGCCTGTTGACTAAGAAACTCAAGCAATAGAATCATGGGATGGGAGAATACAGGTTGGAAGAGATGTCAAGGATCCAACTTTTCTTAGCAAAACATGACCTAGACTAGATGCCCCAACACCTTGTCCAGCTGAATCTTGTAAGTGCCCAGTGTTGGGGAATCCACTGCTTCTCCAAGGAGATGATTCCAATGGCTGATTGTTCTCATTGGGAAAAATTTTCCTCTTGTGTCCAGCTGGAATCTCCCCAGGAGTAACTTGTACCAAATAAACAGACAAGAACCAGCTGCTATACAGGTCTTCAAATGAGAGTGTCAGCACAACACCAAACACCACAGAGGAGCAGGCCTGTGCCCACTGGACATGCTGGATCTACCACCTGAACCTTAGCCCAAGGGTGCTCTCTAAATACCTCTTTAGTTCAGACCTCGTTCAATGGAGACAACCAGGGCCTTGACATGTTATTCAACAAGGAGTCGGATCAAGCTTTTCAATTTGGGCTGCCCAGACCTTCCTAGTCATTCAAGGGATACTGAGATATGGATCACACCTAAGACTAGGCTAAAAAACTGATATACAGAATGGCCTGTTCAGATGGGAAAGGGAGCTGAAGCTGAAGTTGTACCCTAGTCCCTGCCAATTATGGCCTTCACACTCTGTTCATGGCACGATTGTTTCCCAAAGGCAACAGGGCTGATAGTCCCTCAACAAACTCTGCAAATGCTCCATGGCCAGGAGAGCCAGTGGTGTCTTTGGAGATGCAGCTGAAGGTCTTTGGAGTGATGGGAAAGCCATGCAGACTCTGCTTGCCTCAGCACAGTTCCTTCCAACCCACTCTGTACTGCCCCAGCATCTCAAAACCCTCACCACACAGGCGCCATGGGGGAACCTCTTTAGTTTGCATGAAGACATTTGTGGATTTTCAGCTGAGTAATTCTGGTTTTCCACCATTTGGAGGATGAATTTTGCAGCAATTAGCTATCAGATCTGTCACCATTCCCCTAATTGCCTATGAATTTCACAGTGAGCAACACGAAAGCCGTTAGTGGTCAGATAGTTACAACAGATTCAGAACACATTTCCAAAGGGAAGAATTATTAACTAAGATTTGTCCATGGTGACATCTAAGCTCCACTAACTGCTTCCCAAGCTTTCAAGAAGGGATGGTGTCTGTTTGGAGGCATTCAAACTTCAGGGGTGCTATATCTCACAGTCAGGGTGGGGGCTTTTGGTCCACAGGCTTTTGACCACATTGTATGCACATATCTAATAAAACTGGATAATAACTGAATAAGATGAACTTCCTATTAGTTGCTAAGCAGCACTCAAGGATCACAAGTGCTGTCATGTCCCACTTCGCTACAGGAATAAAGGAGCCTTTCCATGGGTACCACATGGATGCTGCTCGATTTGCAGTGTACAAGGTTATGATGTGCACTGCATGCAACAGATCAAGGGAACTGAAAAGGCCAAACTTCCTCATTGCAGCAAGGTCTCTGGTGATTTCATAACTGCAGCTGGAGCTCTTTTGGCAACAGAGAGGATTTTTATGAGGGAAAATGCTATAAATCTGCTGTCACTGAAGGCCATCAGACACCATGTGGCATGTCATGATATCACCAGTGTGCGCTCAGAGGTTTTAGCCATAAAGCTGCCAACCAGGAAAATCACATATGAGAGCAGTGCTGAACTTTCAGCAGTGAAACATCCCTTTGAAAACCCTTCCTCTTCCTGCTCCTTCTCAACCCCAAAGCTTTAGAGAGATAGAGATGGGGAAAATGAAGGGTGTATGTTTCAATGGCCTGTGATAAACATCCCAGGATTAAAACAAAGCCAAACCGTGTGTCTCGATTCTGAGCAGAAACAGCTGTCACTCAGCAATAGTGTTTGCTTAATGATGATGAAGCCAAAAACCCCCAAACCCTTCCTTAAAGAGGGTGAGTTTATCTCTTTTGTAATGTTCATTTTGCTCTGCCCTGAGTTAAAAATCAGGAGGAATCAGTGTTACATGCCAGGTAGGAGTCAGAGATGGAAATCTAGCAGGGTAAGTGTGAGCTACCCAGCTATAAATTGCTTGCCTTAACTGTTTGTGACAATTGGTAGCAGACGAAAGTCATATATCTTCAGCGAGTGTTTCAGCAGCACACAGCTTTCCTTTCTGCTCCAGTTCCCGTGGTCTTTCTCACCACCTCCTTGTGAGAGATTTTCCCTGTGTATCAAGAAAATGCTCCAGGCTGGGAGAAGAAGCAGGCAGAGCCAAGCCGGGCCATAGAAACCCTCTGACATGGACTATAGCAAAGGAAGGCAAAACATAAGAAGCCCCAAGGGAGTCGGAGCTCCACGAGGCAGGGATTTTGTGCATTGATACCTGCAGACAAAATCCTGATTGTGGACACCAGTTCAGGGCCAGAACACTTTTCCACTAGGAGACGTCAAATTTATGCTTCTAATAGGGTTGAGAAGTTCACAGAAAGGTTGTATTCATCTGCTGCTTTGCACTGTAACGCAAGACCTCTCCCAGTGATTGTAATTAAGACCCTCACAATGCATTTGTTTCCCCATCACAGTTGAATTTTCACTTCTTATAACAAGAAGGAGAAATGCTGCTGCAGTCGCTGCCTTCCCTACCAAAGAGAAAATGAGGACTCATTACTTTTGTCACTAAATAAAGGACTACTCACCCTACCCCCACGACAAGCTGCAGTTTTGCACTCAGACTGAAGGTAATTGCTCATTTCAATTGCATGATGCTCAAGCATCTTTGATTTTGGAGGGTTTGCCTTGTTATCCCACTGCCTGCTATTGGAGTTCCAACCAGCTGGCTACGTGTGTGCAGAGCAAATGCTGCACGTGTCAAGGTGTGGATAGGTGGGTGAAAGCAGGAGGGAGAGGGGAGAGCAATGTCACAGTATTGGTATCATTTATATGGCATCACAAGTACAGAGGAAGAGCAGAAATGCGATGTTCACATTTCCCACTGAAGATGCTGCATGGTTGAGATTTACTCAACTCTTGGTTGAGTAAAACCTGGAATATTTGCTACTTGGAAGACAAAGTTACTGTGATTGGGAAACTCTCTCCTAACAATGAAGCACACAGAAGATACTTCCTGCCTATTTGGCAAGGTGCAGGATAAGAACATTCAGCTCTTAAATTGCGTTCCGGTTTCTATCTGCTCCTACACAAGGACTAAGTCTTCTAACTAGTTCACTTTTCTCAGTGCATGGGATTGTACAATGCAAGTGGATGAGAAGACTACAGAATTTGACCTTAAATTAGCAGTGAAGTTTAAAACCAGTTTTTAGGATCTACTCACTAACTGCATTTTGCACTATTGCCCTGATGCATAGGCACAGGTCAGTGGATGTCAAGGAGCTTGTAGTTTAACCCCACGCACAGGACAAACCCATGGGCTCTTGCCATGCTGCATGGACAGCTCAGCACTTTGGGGTTCAGAGACTCACCTATATATTCAGCTAGCAAACATCCAGAGGCCTCCTGGGTGTGCAGCTAGTGTGCCATGTAGTGGTGGTGACCTGTCCAAGCTCTCTGTGGGTTCCTAAGGAGAGAAGGACCTTTGAATCATTTCAAATTGAGCTGATATAACATTGTCACATTATAGTTTTTCATCACTCTGTCCTGCCCCGTAAAAGTCTTACTCAGGTTTCTTTGCTTCTCCCAGATGAGTAATGTTGAGCTATACAGAATGCTTGGAAAGCAGCTTGGATGGAGAACAAGACATGGATAAAGTTATGCGGTGCATGATCCAAATCTTGGAAACGTGGGGGTAGAACAAATAATCCCTTCTCTTACATAAGTACCAGATTCATTCATCTGTGGAGGACTCATAAAAGGCACGAGCCTTCTACAAGGCTACAAGGAATACAGCTACTTCAGCCCTTTGTGTCCAGGATGGGATTAAGCCCATGTGAAATCGTACAAAAACTCCAGAGAGTTTTCCATGAGGTCAGTTCAGAGCTGTTCTCACTGAAGTAGGAGGATGTGTGAATTTTAACACTGCCAATATGTACCTAATGCTAAATGCTGAACATCCTTAACCCTTTCTGGTAGATGGACGTTCCTACACTGGGCAATGAAGTAAGGAATGGACATACCTGACTGCTGTCATTGCAAGAAGGCTGGGTAGTTTGGTGCTTACCATAGTAATCAGGGTCCTTATTTCCTAGTTCAGGAGCAAACTGGGTCATCACCAGAAAAAAAAAGAGGCTGCAAGTACTTTGTTGGAGCTCCGTAGAGTAGGCAGCAGTAGCATTAAGCTCAAAAGTTGGGTAGACAATGCAAATGAACTGGGCACATTCTTAACACTGGCTGAAACAGCACAGTCCTAGGCTATCTCTGAAACCATCACATCCCAATGCCTGGGGAACTATCTGTTGATCTGTCAGTTTGGTCCTAAGGAGGAGAAGGGACCGCCTAAGCACATTGAGACATGCTGAATGAGGTTTGTAACAGCACATATTTCCATATTTCATGGATCTGAAGAAGGGAAAGAGCTCGAACCTAAGCAGCTTCCTATGCAACCTACACAGTTTTTTGACTCTTAAGAAGAATATCTACCGTCATGTCAACATTCAGGTGCTTGGTAGAGGAGAGGAGCAGACTGAACACCACCCAGCACAACTCCCACAGGCCAACTGACATCAGCCTTCCCAACCTGAAACTGGCATTACTCAGTCAGCAGCAGAGGCAATGAGTGCAGGCAGCCAGTTGGCCTTCAGGATGAAAGCCGGCTCCTATTCCTTTGGCCCAGTCCTTGTCCATTGCTCCACTTGTGTGCTCTACTGTGTATGTCTTCCAAGTCTTTCTCCAGGTTTGGCTCTTTTAAGGTGTCCTGCCCTTAAAAAGTATTGGCCCAGAGAGGTATTCACTGCCAGAAATACAACAAACTGGCCAACAAAAATCAAGATGTCAACCCAGAGAAGAAAAGAAAGGAAAACAAAAGAACACTGTGACCAAAAGCCAAGCCTGATCTACTTCAAAGCAGCGGATGCAAATCCAGTGCATATGCATTGGTGTTGTTAGGCATACTGCTACATATCGAAGGCCAAACACAAGTACCTACTGCTGCAGAAGGTAGTTTGAAGCACAGTCCTTCAGACACTTTCAGGATACACTCAGCCCTCCATCATCTGAGACAATGAGAATTAAGGATTATCCAGACAATATAAAAATGCAAATGATACCTATTATTTCTGGACCACTCTGGTATATTACAGAGCCAACTGACTCTGCAAACCTTCTCACCTCTTGTGGTTCCAGGAATTATAGAATCATAGAATGGCTTGTGTTGGAAGGGACATTAAAGACCATCTAGTTCCAACCTGCTGTCATGGTAGGGCCACCTTCCACTAGAGCAGGTTGCTCAAAGCCCCATCCAATCTTTTAAAGGAAGGTTTATTAACTTTGCCACAAGACTGCACACATGTAGAGGTGCTCCTGGGTGCTGCTGGACCCAGGCTACCTATGGAAGCAGTGGGCTTGCAGCTGGGCAATTCTGCTCCTGGGCTATTAAGTTCTATAGATATAAGATCACTGTCTCAGTAAGACATTTACTTTGTTGCCTGTGGCTAAATGTATTTTTAAGCAGTTACCTCAATAAGTATGCTTTAAAGAAGCCTATGTATGTGCCTGCCTGCTAATGAATATATTTGATACATTTGCTTAGGTTTGGCATCTTCAGGGGGGTTGCTCATAATGGTTGTGCCTCTCACAGCACTGCCCGCACATGACTCCCTGAGTGTCTGTGTTGCTACCAACAACCTAAGACAAGCACTTGGCCATTCTCAAACCGGGAAAGCAAAAATAACAGTGCATGTAAGCCCCACAGGGCGTCATCTTGGCCATCTTCATGACAGAAGGTCTCAACACTGTAAGCATGTACTAAGAAGTCAATGTGAAGAGCTAATCTGGACTATAACAAGAGTCTGAAGGAGAACATGACCACTGCAGAAACAAAACAAGGTGCTCTGAGACAGAGTAAAGACGACGAGATGGTGAGAATATGACGATCGAAAGGAGTTGTTGAAGATCAGCATTCCTAAAGAAAAAACCCATTTGGAGGACCTAAGGGGTCAACTGTCAATCAGCAACAAAGATAATTTTCCTTCCCAGGAAAAACTCTGAACTTGCAACCTCCAGGCTCAGCTAGTAAGCAAATGTTTGCACAAAAAGCACAATAACAATTGTTTAAAGGAAAGATGTAGCAATCTACATGAAACTTTTGAGTAGGAGATAAAATTTGCTCCTAACTATTTGCGGTTCACAACACTTCAGATCTATTGTAACCATTTTGTGACCATGAAAAATGTCATGTTGTCACTACATGAAGCCCTCCAGCCATATTCTAAAAGCATGATCCATCACTTGAGTTGAAGAAAACTATCTTCTAAGGTTTGGCACCATGAGGTTCATGACACATATCCTGTCTCAGAGAAGATGGTGACACACATACTCACCAGCCACGCTACTACAGTATAACAAACAGTCTGAGAGAGTATTTTAAGTCTTGCTTGTTTTCAAGTTTCCAAGCCTGAAAGTGCACCAACTGAATGGTTCTTCTGAAGTGTTCTCTCCCAAAGTAGCATTCAAGCAACAAAAGCAAAACGGCACTTACTTTGTCAAACTATATCCTGGTACAACAGAATCCCACTGTGGCTGAAAAGTGACACTGGGCAACAAATAGGGCATTTTGCTGTAGGCGAATGTCCAAGCAGGAATTAACTGGTCTGTTTTAGCGGCTTCACAAAGGAGTGCAATTTGAGTACAGGGAAAACAAGCAAAATTTGAAGGCAAATCAGCCTCAATCCAAATGCAAATCTGAAATTTTTGGTGTTGGCCAAACTCTCTTTCTCAAGCTCATTAATGCTGACGGTGCATATTTCTTCTTTCAGAGTGTTACAAATCACTTAGCATGGTTTTAGTAGGAGACAACATTACAATTGTGTAACATTATTGCTTTATCTTGCATTGCCAAACTTCTCCCCTCCCTCAACCTCCATTAAAAAAGCTTTCAAAGACCTGTTCCTTTGAGGTCTCTTAATAGTTCTTCCCCACTGGTATGGAAATGCCAGGTTCTGGGAGCTGTTTTAAAGGCCTTCAGGTTGGGATGGGGTTTGAGGTTCAGCATTTTGACAAAGAAGCAAACACATCAGCATCTCAGGTACTTATTGGTTGGATGGAGAGTTTGTTCCTTAGCAAACTCCTATTTGAACATACATTACTGAACAGAAACTTTAGATTTATGCCCCAAAAGTTATTTCTTTCCTTGAGTGATTGCCAACACTAATGCTCATCCAGTGACCTGGAAATTCTGCAACTCTCTGAAAGACAACAAAACTCCTCTGCCTTAAAATGGATCAAATAATAGCAATTAAGAGCCAACTGTGCACCGTGGCCCAGCACTATCTACATTCAGCACGCACTATTCAGCACACCAAGTTTGGAGAAGGTGGGAGTTGATTTTGGGACTTAGCTTTCAAGTCACAGGACAGATTCCATTGTGTGAGTCTGCTATGGTCACCTAACTGGTAATTCCATCTTCCCTGGAATGAGTATCATTAGAGGAGGGTGCAAGCTGTTGCGAGCTGCTCCCATTCTCTATGGGTTCAACACAATACAGTAAAGCAGATGAAAACTAGTAACAAATGCTATGCTTTTTCACAAAGGTCTGCTCTAGTCCGTATCCTGTACTCAACCAAGAGGAAAAGCAAAGCTTAGCAGTGAAACAAGGACTAAACACAAGTGAACAAGGTCAAAGCTCTCCAGTGAAATGCTTTTCTGTAAGCTGCATTACATGCATGATAAACTGAATGAGCTCTGAATTCCTGCTCCAAGTGGATACGAGGCTGGGGAGTAATTAGAGCAGCATAAAACAGTAGACCATGTCAAGAGTAATCAAAATTAACAAGCTCACTAGATAAAGATTGGGGTTTTCCTGGAAGTTAAAAGTAAAGCTATCAGAGCACTAGAGGACACCAACAAAAATCTCAGCATTCTCCCTTAGTTTACACAAGACAGCAGCAGAATTATTCAGACCTACCAAATATACAGCACTCTGTCCTGGCCTTGTTGGCAGATGGCCCATTCACCATGAAAAAACCCAGACAAAGATCTCAGTGTACAAAGCCCCAGACTGTGATGGTGTGAACCGGAGAAGCACCAGGGACCGAGCAGGGGTAGGAACTCCTAAGACCTTATGGGTCCTTAGGCCGTATTGAAGGAAGCAAACTGCTCGGATGGACAAATAAGAGCCCATGAGAATGAGTCTGTGTCCATTAAATATGTTTGTTCTAAGGCAGAGTTGTACAAACTGTCCCTCTGCTGCCTCCTCGGAGGTGCTGAAGCCAGCCCAGATAAACTAAAGTGAGTAAGAGGGCAAAGGAAACATTTGCTGTCTTTATTGCTGGCTTCTATTACACAAATTAAGTCTTATGAAAGACAGCATCATGCTGAGGATATAAGATATCAAATGAAGGCAGCTTAAGAAACAGGATTTTCCTAAAGCCAGATTTTGAGGTTTTCAATAGGAACAAGTTTTGTTTAGTTGCTTATTTAAAATTCCATTTTACTCAGAATTCCTTTTCTTCCGGGAAAAAAAAAAAAAGAAAAAAAGCCCAAAATATAAACCAGAAAGAAACAGCAGTGGAAAAATACAGAGCAGATCTTTGTTCTCTGTTTGGTTCCTGGTTGTACACAATTTAGGAGAACCTATTCCATATTCCAAGGCAGGTGAATTCAAAGCAGTGGGATGGAACAAGCTGGGTGAGACCCAGAGCATAAATAACCATGGAAAATGGGTGGTTTTGATGTCTTGAGGTTGAGAAAATGCTTTTCTGGAGGTGATCCTTTCACTGACACAATCAGCTGGTCTCTGTACCAGGTTAATCAGTGAAATCCAGTATCTGCTGCTTTGAGGTTGTCAGCCTGAAGACCCAAGCATTCTTTTTAGTCCTAAACTCTATGACACCTGTCTATAAATGAACCATGTGAGAGGAATACAGCAGAACTTCACTTCTTGCCTTCAGTAACATAGAATCATAGAATCATAGAATAGTTAGGGTTGGAAAGGACCTTAAGATCACACAGTTCCAACCCCCCTGCCATGGGCAGGGACACCTCACACTAAACCATATCACCCAAGGCTTCATCCAACCTGGCCTTGAACACAGCCAGGGATGGAGCATTCACAACCTCTCTGGGCAACCCATTCCAGTACCTCACCACCCTAACAGGGAAGAATTTCTTCTTTATATCCAATCTAAACCTCTGCTGTTTAAGTTTCAGACCTTTACCCCTTGTCCTATCACTACAGTCCCAGATGAAGAGTCCCTCCACCAACCAAAAGCATCATTCCCCTGTGCAGTCCTCTCCCATATTTCACCCTGAGGTGCATGCACACCACGGAGTCCATCATCCATACATTTCTCTTATGGGCTTGGGCTCAGTTCCTGGAGAGGTTGTTTTAGCCTCACCACAGTGTGTTAAACCTCTGTACCAGCACTGCACCTGTCCAAGCCTCATCATGCCAGCTCCACAGCAGCTCAGGCATGGGCATCACACTGGCAAGAAGAAGCAGGGGTGCAGAAAGACCTTTCCATGCTGAGCTTGAGGGCTGTCTTCATCTAACCATCAACTGTATTTGTGTTGCAGTAGCACCTAGTGGCCAGGGCTATGAAAACACACAGCAAAGGACGTACTCCTGCCAAAAACCTAAATACAGTTAAGTTTAACCCAGAAACAGCAGGTGGTCATGTGTGACTGATGCAGCCAGCACAGGGTAACTCAAGTTGACTCTAAAGGCCTAATTCTCATGTGAAAGTGAGAGTAGAAATAATTTCCATCCTGTGCTTGCTGGCTCAAGAGACCTCAGTATAAATGAGAATCCAGTCCCAAATCCTCAATGGGATCCTGGCTTCAAGGAGGATTTCAGCTTGAGAAGGGGTCTGGGTTCTACTTTGCAGTGTGTGAACAGCTGAATGGGCAATTCATATTAGTTTAAGAAATGTCATGATGGGTTTGGTTTGGTTTCTGCCTTTAATAACTTCACCTCACTTAGTAGGCTGTAACCAGGGGACCCGTAAAGCCTGCTGAGCTAAGATCAGCACAGATCATCCCACCAGAAACACGCAGTGGAAAACAGAATGCAGGAAGAAGAGGTGTTGCTGAAGAGCACGAATCGTGCAAGGAGAGCTAGCTCTGGGAAAAACACCCTTTGTTGCATCCTTCCTAAAAATGGGAAGGTGGAGGACTCTTCATCTGGGACTGTAGTGACAGGACAAGGGGTGATGGATTCAAACTTAAACAGGGGAAGTTTAGATTGGATATAAGGAAGAAGTTCTTTACTGTAAGGGTGGTGAGTCACTGGAATGGGTTGCCCAGAGAGGTTGTGAATGCTCCATCCCTGGTGGTGTTCAAGGCCAGGTTGGATGAAGCCTTGGGTGATATGGTTTAGTGTGAGGTGTCCCTGCCCATGGCAGGGGGGTTGGAACTGGCTGATCTTGAGGTCCTTTCCAACCCAGCCCATTCCATGATTCTATATTTAATTCAGGTATGCACAATCTAAAAGCAAACTGAGATCAGAGAGCATCATGGCAGGAATGCACCTGGGCACTAAACTTCCCTTTGCCTTTTCATTGTTTAGGCAGAGGGAAGGGAAATAAATGTCCTGTGGAAATGAACAGAAGCAGGTCCTGAAGACCCTTTTCTCTGCTCCAAAGATGCCTTTGCTGAACAGGTCTGGACTGAAAAGTGAGAACTTTTCCAAATCAGTGCATGCTTCACTTGACATTATGGGCTCAGTTTATGCTTGCTCTTATGTGAGCTCTGGGCTGGAAAGCACACTTGGGTCCAACACCGTCACATTTTGGCTTGCTGTCTGGATGTTGTCTGGATCAACCACTTGACTGTGGGGTGGGGAAACCACACAACTTGCATTCAAGCTCTGTCCCCATGGAAGAAAGGGACAGGAGCCACTGGCAAATCCCACCTCAGAAACAGTTCTCAGGAAGAGAACAGTTGCAGTCAGTGATGAGAAAAGTCATCACTCCTTGTCCTGCCATGCATCAGCCTGTAGAAAGAGGAACTCTGGATCTTTCAAGCCCAGCAAACAGATTTCCATGTAGAAATTCCCTCCCACAGACAAGATAAATGACAAGAATGGATGACAGGGACTTGGAGAATGAAAAACAGTCAATGTCACGGGCAGTGCTATCGGAAGGGGATGAGATAGGCTAAGATGCACAGACAGCATCACATTTCTGGGCCTACAAGGGAGTTAAATGTGTAAAATGGACTATCACTGAGATACCTGGAAAATGCATTTCAGGAATAACTGCAAGAATCTACTCTCTTTTCCTCTGGTTACCTTGTTCTGGTACAAAAGAAAACATGGAGAGGGACAAAACCCCACATTTCTTGTAGGAGCTCTTCCTTTTAAGCTTTTTTCATTAGGGATGAATGAGCTCATTTCTGTCATCTGCTGCCACCATCTGCAAACCCAGCAGAAATATCTTTGAAATGCTATATTAAATCCACCCACTTCTTTTGTTTCTGCCTTCCCTCCCAGTGTGATGGGCAGTACAAGCCAGTAAAAAGGGAAGCTGGCCTGGCAGAAAGGACCCAACAAGGGCTAGTACAAACCCGTGTCACTGCTATCATCTGCCTGCCCCACCAAATACATTCGGTTTTCCTCCATTTCTTCCTCTTCAAGCTGGCTAAATTAACTCTTCCTCCATGTAAGGTTGTTGTGTTACTTTAGAAAGACAGTGCTGGAAGGAACGTGGTGACCCAGGGGGAAGAGGGCACAGAATTATACAGCAACAGAGCCTGGTTTTGATAGATGATCAATGGTTTCTGATGTGTGAGCTGCTCTGTTGCTGAATGCAGAGCTTGAGAAGAAAGATCACGTAACACTGTGAATGTCCAGGCTGGGTTGAATCCTCAAGTAAAAGCTTCATAACAAATACTAGCAATCCAGCATATTCTTTCAGGCCCCACTGGTTCCAAGTAGGACTGGGACCAGATGTGCCAGTTTTCAGCAAGAAAGGCTACTCATGCTATTCTTGGCACAGCTTAAAGAAGCAAGTACCACAAATCCTATTTAATAGAGTGCCTAAATGCCACAGATCCATTTGTTCGAGTTGCCCCATTTGGTTTTTCAAGTTCAGCTGGTTCTGATAACCATCTGACCTCCAAGGCCCAGGTCAGTCACAACCACCCTTCACAACTGCACCCATCACTAATGTTTTCCTTCCGGAAATGGGTTTCTTCCTCTGCCTAAAGATTGCCTTGCAAACGAAGTTTACAGGGACAAAGTGCAGACATTCCGCAATTTAGGAGTTAAATTGCACTGCGTTTTTAGTACTCAGATACAGATTGTGAAGCTTTTTTCAGGGCTTGGAGGCATGTTGGCATTCCAGATTAGCAAGCTGGGCACGGGTGCTACTGACAGATGTTTAGTAAACTGTTCACATAGCTGGAGATAAGGGATTTACTACACTGAATGTCCATGAAAATAAAGAGAGATACAAGCGTATCCAAGTTGTGTAGATAATTCATCCTCCCATGGACATTTGTCTTAGAGGAAACAATTTTACAACATTCTTGGTGAATGTAATATACATACACAGTTGGGGAATTGTGTCTTTGAAAGAACCTTACACAGGCGCTTATGTTGTGCAAAGAGTCACATTATATGGGACTGATGTGCCGGAACTCAGATATTGAGCAGAGTAAATCCCTGTCTCATACTCAGCTCCGAATGATTACAACATGTTACCCTGCAGTCTTGTTCCTTGCAGTTTAAAAGGGAAAAGGTCATTGAAAACAATGTAATTTATAAAGAAGACAGACTCTGGACAGGCCTTCAGTTTGGGAAAGGCCAAAGTACAAAACAGCCTTTTTCCCTCTGTCTTCACCAGTAAATCTTCCTCCTAGACCTCTGTACAAATCAGATTTGCTTGGGGAAGAAAGGGACAGCCAACAGTGGAGGAGCAAATAGTCAGAGACAACTCAGGGTAGGCAGAAACATTCAAATAATAGAATCATAAAATCCCGGACTGGTTTGGGTTGGAAGGGACCTTAGAGCTCATCCAGTTCCAACTCCCTGCCATGGACTGGGATAGCTTCCACTGGACCAGGTTGCTCAAAGCCCTGTCCAACCCATGGAGATGGATGGTTTTCATCTCAGGGTACTAGAGGAGGTGGATGATGTGACTGCTAGACCACTGTTCATTACCTGCAAAAGATAACAGTGACTGGGGAAAGTCCTTAAAGGCCAGGAAAAGGCTGATGTTACACCCATTTACAGGAAAGGTAAGGAGAGAAGGATCTCTGGCAGCTGGGTTCTTTCCATCCCTTGAGGGACCATGGAACACATCTGCTAGAGTTCATTTCCACATTTCATGGGAAGAACTAGAATATAAATAGGGAACAGTCAACACAGATTTACCTAGGGCAGATCACGTTTGACCAATCTGATTGCCATATGTGATGAAATGATGAGCTATATAGACAAGGTGAAAGTAGTGCTGTCAAGATACTTTGCTTTTAGTATGGCTTTTGACACCATTTCCCATGTAAGCTGAGGAAGTATAAACTGGACAAATAGATCATTGTATGGGTCAAAATGGGCTGGACAGCTGGACTTCAAGCGCGGCAATCAATGATCCAGGCACTCATTCCCAGCTGGGGAAAAAGATGGGGTAGAGGAACGAGGCTTGTACAGTCTGGAGCAGAGGAGGTTGAGCAGAAATCTAACAGCCACCTGCAACTACATGGAGGGTGACAAAGGTAACAGAGCCAAATGCTTCCAGGTAAGGAGGGAAAGTTAATAGGTGCAACACCAATTGTAATATTAAGGAAGAAGTTCTTTACTGCGAGAGTGATGAGGCACTGGAACAGGCTGCCCAAGGAAGTTGTGAATGCCCCATCCCTGGAAGGATGGACAGAGCCTTAAGCCTGGGAGATGTCCCTGCCCATGGCAGTGGGGTTGGAACTAGATGCTCTTAAGGTCCCTTCCAACCAAACTATTCTAGGATTCTATATGGGAAGCTAAGTTTGAACATTACAAAATATTTTATTTAACAAGGTAGTGCAGTTCTGGCAAAAGTCATCTAGAGACGATGCTGCATCTGCATCTATGTTTGTTTTCAAGCCATGGCTGATGTGATCTAGTTTTGATGATAATCTTGACCAAACTGAGAGATCTTCTCCAACCCATTTTTCTATAATTATGTGATTCAAAAGGCACCTCCATTGAGGAAGGAACTGAGTTAGAAAGCAAGAAGGCAAAAGCATGGTAGGACATATCCTGGCTCATCTCCCATAGAGAAACAGGACAGGACACAGCTAGTCCCAATGCAAGGAGTGGATGGGACATTATCTAAAGGGGACATGGTCACCTGTAATACAGTGAGCTCTGAAGTCCCTTCTGCCTTACTTCTCCCCCCTTCCACTCCCCAAACCTGGACTTGACAGCTCGCTGGAAAGAAACTTCCTAACATGTGAGAGGAGCTCCATTACTACTGACAGGAGATGAATAAATCACAGAAGAGAGAAGCAAGGCCAGATCAGCTTTCACAGTAAATAAAAACAGTTCTTTGTTGTCAAAAGGAGGACTGGATCTTTGGCAGAGCCTGGTGACAAAGCTAAGCTCCATATGTAGGAAGAGAGCTTCAAGAGGCTAAAAGCATCTGTTCAGATATGCCTGAGGAATAATGTGATGTTTGCTTGCAACCAGGGATGGTTCAGGACAGAGCACCCCTCTTTCCAAAGCAGCACCTTGATTTGTTCCCGATTGTGGGGCTACTGAGATGCAAAACCTTGTACCCACGTGATTGCAATCACGTTTTGGCACATGTACTCTGTCCTCCACTGGCAGAGCCATCACTCAGCAAGGCTGCCTCTGCTTAAGGCCTCCCTTCCCACTCCCCCATCCCCTGTTGTTACTAAGCAGGGCTCTTCTGTTTCGTCTCACTTCACTTTTATTATGGTAAAGCCCTATAAAACTATCAAGTAGAGCTGGCTGAAAAGCAGTGTTTCCAGTGCCTTGAAAATGTAAGGGTTTAAATATATATATATTTATATGTATAAAACCTTGGGGTGGATCCAAATGGAACAGAACCTTTGTTCAGTTGTGTGTTTTTGAAAGGAGAACGATTTCCAGGAAGCCAGAAGCTCCCCAGGCCCTGCTGCAGCCTCCCAGCGAAATGCACGTCAAATATTGTCAGCCTCAGTGGGCAGCTGCAGAGCTCCAGCATCCCTGGCCTTGGGGCAAATCCACCAGGTGCATCTGCTCTGGAGCCAGGGACTTGTACACACTCTGTTTCTCCTGTCCTGGAAGGGATCTGCCAGGAGTACAGGTGGGTTTCCTCAAGCTCTCTTCCTCAGGCATAGGGAAAGTCAATTGTGCTTAGTGTGGTTCCCAGCACAAGAAGCCATGCTCAAGGAGCTATGTTTCATGGGAACATTCCTGACCAGCTCAATTCCCTGGGATAAAGCATCAAAGAAGAAACTTTTTGGCTGAAAGAGCATTTTCACTGTGAGGATATCTGATCCATCTGCAACGTGATTTGCCTCGCATGAGTGTCCAGTCGCAGGGATCCTTTCCATTTAAGCTGGCTGCCAACAAACACGACTCCATATGGAAATGTCAAGACAACGACCACCCCACCAGTGCTAATGGTCACAGGGGTGATGTCAGTGGATGACAATTTGGAACATCTAAACTGCTGCTCTTTAAAAGCAGAAGATCCTGGTACTGTTTTATGACCTCGTTGGGTGTATCTTCCCTTCACACACTTAGGCCCGGTGATGAGAATGGCCATAAATTGTCTGGATGACTTTTAAACGGATTCTTCTGAATCAGCCCATATGGATATGACAAGCTGGTGAAGCATACAGCATGCTACAGCTTGGCATCATGCCTGCAGCTCCTTCCCATAAAATGGGCAGCTTTTAGACCCATTTAATCACACTTAAACAAGCTTTTTATCTCATTTGTTCTGCGTCATAACTCTCCCCCCAGACACTATAAACCACTGTGGCAACACCACAAAGTAGAGGCCAGCCCCACGTTTTAGAGTCATCTGCCTGGCTCTCGCAGTTTGTTTAAATCCATATATCATGAGGAATATCTGTTCTCTGTGGATGTTTTCTGCCAACTTGAGGTGGCATATCCATGCCCTAAATTCATTTTCTCATGGTAAAATTGCTACCCTTTGCATCCACTACATCTTTGATGAGGGCTGCACGTGCAGTCCCAGTGCCACCAGATGTAAGGAAATGGTACCTAAAGGAACATGTTAGGATTTCCCCTGCCCAGGAGATCCCTAAATGTGGCACAGATGGCTTTGTATTACCTGCTCCTCTGCACAGAGGTTATGGGAAAGATAAAGATTGGTTTAACTTTCTTTCCACATTCAGCCTCCCTGTATAGCCCAAGTGTTTCAGCACTCACATGGACAGACTCCTGCTACTTGATTAGATGCATTGGGTGTTATAGAAAAGCCCCACGATGATGGGTGCAGAGGGGAAATACACTTCACATTGAGAAGCAAACTAAGCAAGCAACTCCATAAGAACATCTGTCATGGGGGCTTCAGAAAGGAACAAGGACACATCCACACAGGTACTTACAGACCACATTTCCCCTTCATTTACATGCAAGAAACCCTAACAATGGCAAAACTTCCCTTCCATTTTTGCCACACTCAGTTTCATGATAAATCCCAAGGGCAAACCAGGATCAATGGGATGCCCCACCTTGTGCCTGACCATGCCAGTTCCCTTTGTTCAGTAGGTGGTGCCTATCACAGGACCTCAAGAGTTAAAATGCCCTGATAAGCTTTAACCTCCTGAGGGAGAGGGAGAAAGACATCTGCTTTTTATTTTCACAGCCAAGCATCTCTGTGCTCCTTTCTGAAAAGCCTGCATTCCATATAAACAGAGAGAAGCCCTCGTAATTTATGCAATGATACACCAACACGTTAAAAGGGATATATTTTACTCTAATGAGAGAAATAAGACATCATTTCCTTCACACGAGGAAGGAAGAGTTGTCGTAATAAATGCCAAATGGGCACCGTTTAATTTCTTTAGGAGCAAGGATATTGTGACAGCAGAGACTTGGAGCTGTAGCTACCTATTAAACAAATCTTTCCCAAAAACAGATGTTGATGCTGCAAGGATATCCCGGGAACTAAAGGATGCAAATTTATTTGGATAAGCTTCATCAGGAGAAAAGTATGTCTGAAAATCTGTTGTGTTTCTGAAGAACTCTTTGCAAAAGGAATCCAAATAGAGCAGATGAAAAGAGCTCATCCCTCCAGACCCTTTATGGCAGAGGGAACTGGGGTTTAACTCTTTTCTGAACCTCCCAGCAACATCAAATGACAACCTCGATATGTACATTTACCCACACAACTCCTTGCTTCACCGACTGGTATGAAGTGTGTGCTTCTTGGATGGGCACATGAGAGCAGCAACATCTGCACTGCAAGAAAAGCCAGTGATGGCCATATAAAATCTACAGCTAGAGGCTGCTCTGTCTTTTGAGGGGGTTCATGCTGTTTTGAGAGAGTGGAAACATGAATCTAACTTTGTTCTTTGTCCTTATTCCTCCATCAACAGGAGGGAAATGCAATAAAGTCTGCAGTTCTACACATCTCTGCCCTGTTTAGAGCATCTCTTTCTCCATACACCAACAGGAGAGAGCAAGGTGATGCCCAGTGAAGTGGCTGCATTCACCTTGTTTGCTTGTGCTGCCTTTTCTATAGTTGTCATCTTCCCCTCCCTCTCAGTGTAAAACCTTTTTGTTGGCAGTAGAAGGACCAGGAAGAAAAGCAGAAAGGATTTTCATCCACAGACAGGTATGAAACTGCAAAAGACCTGTGTAAATATGAATGGCAGGGGAGCCTATAGATGAAGGAGGGAGATCAAACAGCAGCAGTGTAGAAGAGGGTGTTTTGCTCTTTGGATGAATTCCCATGGGGAGAATATAACTTCTAGACAGCAAAAATAAATGGGGATCTTCATGTGTGCTGCAGCATTAAACTGCTTCTAGCTACTGCCTGGGCATGCAGACAACCAAAGGAGAAAGGTGTGTTTGAGTGGAAGTAACAAGCTGAATGAAGAGGAAATCACCTCAAAACATACCCTCATCATGCTCCAGAGTCTGTACAGCTATAGATAACAGGACAGCCTTTCTGTGCAAGACAGTGTTTGTTCATTTATTTGACGATTTAAACAATTCACCTAAAGAAGGACTCCAATGGATGAATTTCAGTGTGATTTTACACAAAAGCAAAGAAGTTAAAACTAATAAGAGGCAGCACATTGAAATTCATTTTAGAAAGACTTTGAAATAGGAAATAAGGACATAAAGGCAGGATGAAATTCCAGTTCCACTCTGCGACATTGTCTTAGAGATCACTACAAAGGGCCATTCAGCCAGAGATCACACTTCTTTATGCACTGTTACTTACTTCAACCATCTATAGAATTCATGGCTAAACAAATCACATCTATAAAGATGACATTTCAGATATTATTGGCATTTAACAGAATAGTCTTTGTTATTAATTACTCGATTTATGAACTGGTTGGAACAAAACAGGACACATCCCAGAGAACCTGCTTTAATCCCACAAAAGCACCACAGACACGGATATGCATCCTTCAGTCAGCTTGATGCTGCACACCTGCACCGAGGGAGAGGCTTTCCACTGCCTTTTTCAGTTTTCCTGAATCCTGCATTTTGTGCTCCTGCACAGGAAGCAAGGGAGGATGCTCCAGCCCTGGCAGTGTTCAAGGCCAGGTTGGATGGGGCTTGGAGCAACCTGGTCCAGTGGAAGGTGTCCCTACCTTGGGTTAGGTGCTTGCCCACAGCAGGCCCCAGGGAGGTTACACAAACATTGAGGGGGAATCTGCAAACTCCATCCCACCATAGCTGCAGGCTGAGCCCTAAAACAAGCTCTCACCTTCCTCTGCAGCAGTGCTGAGTGAGTACTGCACAATATGGGATTTATGGCCCCCCTTTCATCCTTCTTCCTACTTATGTTCATGAAAGTCAGTCTGAATGCAACGTGCAATTTCACCTTTCTCCTCAGAGAGCTTTACCATGTAGTTGTGTCCAGCCAAAGCATCCATGTTGTGTTTGGGTCTGGCCTGGTTTGGGGAAGCTGCCAAATCACTTCTGAACTATATATATGCCCCAACTGCTTTTAAACTTGGTTTCCAAATGTAGCTACATGACCTTGAAATTAACATTGATCAGGCTTCCAAAGCAGTGAAATTAGCACTTGGATATTAGAAAGTTAACCCCAAATGGGCACAGATGAACTAAAATTACATGAAAAATGGGGATACCATGTATGCATGGTATATGGAGCACTGGTCACAGCATCAGCACTGCTTCCATAAACCCTGTGTCAGCAAGACGAAGAGCAGAGAGTAAAATGAGTAATGCTTTAAGGGCCTGGTCCCTGTAGCTGCATTTTGGGCCCACCACAGAAACCTCACACAGAGGCTGTTACACAGTAAATAGCACTGTGCATCTTTTTACTCCTATATGAACTGCGTTATGTTATAGGGATCTGGGTGCAATTTAACTATACGCTGTATGTGGTAGAAAACCTGGAGAATCAGTGCACAGTGCTGTGCAGAAACACTGATTGCCTTTAATACCTGTAATGAAGGATAAAGCTGGCAAGGGCTGGGAGGGGACCTAAGAGCTGCTTTCCAGGCACTCAGGAACTTTCTGCTTCACAGCCCAACCTGGGGTGGATTTGTGTTTCTGTGAGTAAATCCAGACCTGAATGTGGGTGTTCTGAGTAAAGCTTCACTGCTTTCAGCCACCAGCTCACGTCATCCCTAAGAAACGCTACTTTCCTTTCCATGTGAAGTGTTCCTAGAACACTGTCTATACTGAAATCACTACACTTCCACCTACAGAGAAGCATTTCTATATGAAGGCTGGAATTAGCTCTGTGGCTGGTGGTGCCTAAGAGATGGCCACATGCATTCCTGAGGAGCCAAGTCAGTCCAGGAGTTAGGTCCTTGAATCTGCCACCCCTAAAATCAATAGCAGGTCATAGAATCATAGAATAGTTTGGGTTGGAAAGGACCTTAAGATCATCCAGTTCCAACCCCCCTGCCATCAGCAGGGACACCTCACACTAAACCATGTCACCCAAGGCTCTCTCCAGCCTGGCCTTGAACACTGCCAGGGATGGAGCATTCACAACTTCCCTGGGCAACCCATTCCACTGCCTCACCACCCTTACAGTAAAGAACTTCTTCCTTACACCCAATCTAAACTTCCAGCATCAACACCTTTGTAAGGCTAGGAAGGCAAAGAGATCCTTGTCTGAGGAGAAAAGGAGACATCCACCCAGGTGTACTGATGTCTAGGACCTACATTACCAAAAGGACCAGTCACCCACTCCTCTTTATAGAAACTTCCAGCTAAAAGGAGTAAAGAAAGATCCTATGGGCAAGGTGAAAACAAAACACTTTACATTTAGATCCTTTTCTTAAACCAAGACAATTTCTTCCTGCTGGCCTGAAATCTTGAAAGTATTAAGAACTTCTTCTGCTATCTCTTCCCCCATCCGTGATATAGAAGTAAATCTTCCTCTTCCTTAAGTCTCCCTCCCTCTTGACTCATCTCATACATTCCTTCACTTGGAAACCCAGCTTCTCATCCGTTCCAGGCCTCTTTCCACGCCAGACTCTTTGGGAAGAATTTTCTTCTCTTAGTAAAAACCTGGATTTCTCTCTTCTCTTTGCTTTGCTTTCCCAGATCAAGCCCACACCTTCCTGTCAGATCTGTTAATTATCCTCCTGTTGCCACACTCCGTGTAGGTTCCCATTTCCCTTCTGTTGCATCCAGGTTTCTGCCTGCCAGATTCCCATTTCTGACAAGTTTATTTAGACTCTTTTTACTCTTTACCCATATTATCCTTCCTCTTCTCTTTTGGCTGGTGTTTTAGGATTTGACAAACCACCCATCTCTTTCATAGCAAACACAGGCAGGTGTTTCACATGTTTTACATAAAGCTGTGTGCATGTGCGTGTGTTTGTATGAACATAGATGTAGTAACAAGCCAAAACATGTGTTTCCAAGCCAGAGGAAAAGCATGATGACAAATTTCTCATTTTCACATCCACTCAACAATGACTCCACTTAAAGAGTAATAATTTAGGGAGAAAAATGCATAAACCAACTTATTTTTCTTCTCATATGATGGCAAAATGGAGAAATACAATTCCTCCCTTCCCCATTTGGGCACAAAATGCCATGGAGAAATGTGACCCACACAGCATCTTTGACTGAGAACCACTGAGGTGAATGACAACTTTCCTAATGCCTTCCTGTGGCCCAGGGTCTCACCCTGAATGCTTGGACCTTACTGCAGTGTCCAGGTGCCTTTGGAGACCTCTTGGTTCTCCTCACTGGGGACAGGACCCAATGGGGCAGGTAACTTGCTCTCCAACCAGCTTGCAAACCCACTCCAGAGAAGTCTTTGCTGCATCCTAAGCACCAAGATTCACTTTTGGACAGAGATTACAAACAGCTCGCTTTGAATCAGCAGGTAAAACCAGTTGTCATTCATCATTTTGAACAGCACACAAGGCTTTAAAACAGCAGTCACAGGAAAGAGTAATTAAAGACATCAGTATATATGGGAACTGGGATAGAATACAACTTTGGGATTTGCCAAAGACAGATATTCATTTCATCTGGCTTCTTTGCTAGAGATTTCCTAGAGGACACACAGTGAATCCAATTGATCTGGACTTCAGTAAAGTATGTCATACAGGGCCACATGGAAAATGGCTCTTTACAGGAAAAAAATGGGAACTTGTACAAGATCTAAAAAGTGCATAAAGTGATGATTTGCATGACAAGAAGCACATTATGTGAAAAGGAAATTCTTTGGCTAAAGGGAATTACTCATGGAGCTCTTCAGTGTTGGCTCTCAGGAATCCTGCCCTGTCTTCTCATTAATGACCATGACACATCATGTAAGAAATGCACTGATGGATCTTGCTGATGACCCTGAGATCCTCGAGACAGTGAGGACAAGGAAGTGAACACAAACTGGAGAAGAAGACACAGAGAATGCACTGAATCTGTGCTGCAAGGCATGAGGCAACATATCACTGTAACCTCACTGAAGTGGAAAGACCTGGGAGCACTGAATAACACTTCCAGTAGACAGAGGGAAGTGATAACACTGTTGCACTGGAGTGTTATGCCCACTTGTACATAAGGAAGGTAAATTCACAAGGCACCATATGAAAGACTGGAATTAGTAGAAGAGGGAAGCACTGTCAGGAGCAGAAACAGGCAGAGCCTGGCCTACTTACAAGGAGAGGGAGGATACCCCTCGACTGCACTTGTCATGCTTCTCCAGTGAGAGGAAAAGAGAGAATAAGCTAAAAACCAGCACTGGAGCACAGGGATACGAATGGGCCGAGAGGAAATCTGGGCTATAAATTAGAAGGCTCAGTGGCAGCTTCACACGATGCACACACAGGGAACAATCCTGATTTCAGGATGGAGTTTGCATGGTTAGTGAACGTGTGTGGGATTTCATTGTCTAAGATAGCAGCAGCCTGCCCTGCTGACTGCTCTGCAACAGCTCTGTACTCAATCTAACTTCTATACGAAAATTACTCCAAATAAAGTGTTTTGCTTTTGCTTTCTTAATTGTCTCTTCTTCAAGACAGACCTCTGTAAGAGAGGAACGGCCCCTCTCCATGTGTGAAACCAACTGAATATTGCACTTCTTGAGTCCCACACCCATAATGACCAAGACATTAAAACAAACAGGCAAGTCGCTGAGGCAGAGGAAACAGTAGTAAGCCACAATTGCTCTTCCTGCATAATGAGAGATGACTGATTTTTGTGCCCCCAATCAAATGTGGTTTAAATGAAACAATAGGCTTAAAGTACATTGGCCAGAAAACCTTGCTCAAGCTCTGCTTTGGAATCCCAGACTGGTTTGGGTTGGAAGGGACCTTAAAGCTCATCCAGTTCCAACTCCACCACAGGCAGGGACACCTTCCACTAGAGCAGGTTGCTCCAAGCCCCTGTGTCCAACCTGGCCTTGAGCACTGCCAGGGATGGGGCAGCCACAGCTTCTCTGGGCACCCTGTGCCAGTGCCTCAGCACTCAAATAATAAGGCAAAATGTTTAATAGGATGCTAAACTCAATGCTACTTGTTTTGGTCATCAGCCCATCAGTGAAGGAGCAGAATCTCCTCCCACTGATACCAGCTGTATGATGGTCACCTGAACCCAGGCATCATCTGTATACTCTCTGTTAGAGATGCCCCATGCTTCAAAGGTGAGAAGCAGCTCTGGGTAGGACATGCAGCATGTGGCCAGGATGAGCAGGCTGGGAAGGGGAAGGTGTTGCAGATCTGATTTCTAAAATGCCCTGCTTTCTAAATGCCCTGGTGTCTAAAATGGTTCATGAGACGTGCCACCAACAGGAACATGTTGAGGCTCCATGTCTGCAGGCAGGCAGCTGTCCAAACAGCCAGGTGAGCATCAGTAAGTGACAGCAAACATAAGGTGCCCCCAAAAGCCATAGAGCACAGTAACACTAGCAAGATGTTCAAAAGTGAGCAGCGTTGTGAAAGGAGGTGGTTAGAAGCCAAAACAGGGTGAGGTTTCTACATACGAAAGAAGTCCAAATCCCCATCTTTCCATGCTTTGACTTCTTAGAGGGAAACAGACTTTTTTTTCTGCTTGTAAAGAAGAAATATTCCCTGCAGTAAATGCAGCCTAAATATCCCAGCATCCTGTTGTTGTATTCCGTCCAGGAAGTGAAACCAAGGCCCTGGGTCCATAATTGAGGCCACATGGACATCCCCACACTCGTGCTGAAATGTTCTGGCTTCACCAGCCCAGCCAGGCTCCAGGTGAGTGCTGAGCTGAGGTACTTGAGCTGCTGCAGACTCCTTATCTAAGGTCCCAATCTGCAAAACTAGGGTAATCATCCAGCTCTCCTCATCAGTGCAGAGAATGTGTCTTCTAGATGAATGTGCAAGAGGACCCTGGTTTTGGCTAAGATAACAGAGTGCTACAGTTATACATGTAATAGAAATACAATTATATATATAAAAAAGAAAAGATGATCACATTATAGACATTATTACAATCAAGAATCAGTGGCTCTTCTGAAAAGTCCCAGCACTTCGGCTTTTCATGGTTTTGGTTTTGGAACAGACTAATCACTTTCACATCATAAACAAATAATGGTTTTAATAGATTCCACATTTATGGAACTTTTACAGCTAACATGCAGCAAAGCTCTTGTCCTCCATAGGCTTTCTTTCCTTTTCTTTTTTCTTTTTTTTTTTTGCTGAAATAGCAAAATATATTCTGTAGTAAATTAAGTGCGATTCACATGGCACGTTGTATGAACACGCTGTGGATGTGGCCTATGAAACAAGCTTTGTTAGAATTCTGTAGCCCTTATGTTCCAGTTCTGTGCTTACAATTCTCAATCTGTTTCTGCTGCAATTCCATGTAAGGGACAACAGGGGAGCCTTTCTCTGTCTCATGTAACACCTCTGAATTCCTATCAATGAAACTAACAGATGGGGAGGAGTCGGATGCTGCCCCGCCATCCACACGGGCTGTGCGCTTCCACCCTGCTCAAGGCAAAGTAAGTGAGAGCAGGAGCCAATCCCCTTGAAGCATGTGTAATCTTTCACAGGAGAGTTCAAATGTCTGCTTTTTGTGCCCATACCCATCCTGGTCTCAGGCAGCACCTGCTGAGCGTGCAGGAGGCAGTGATAATCCTCCAGTGGAATGAAGCTTGGGGATGCTGGCAGTGTTCAAGGCCAGGCTGGAGCAAACTGCTCTAGTGGAAGGTGTCCCTGCCCGTGGCAGGGGTTTGGAACTGGATGAGCTTTAAGGTCTCTTCCAGCCCAAAACATTCTATGGTTCTATGAACTCCTGGGGCTGAGGTGGCTTCACCCCGTGCAAGCTCAGTGCTCCCATTGAACAACCTTATTACTATTTTTGCTGTATTCACTATATCTGCATCTGTCTGAAAACCCTTCTCTCTGCAGAAAGGCTCAGTTTATAGTGACTCAGTCCAAAGAAAGCCTCTGGTGCATGATTTTCCTTATCAAGCCCAGAAATCCCATCTACGGAACCTCTGCTGCTGTAAGAACCCACTCCAGTCCTTTGAGTCGTAGGTGCCTAACACAAACCATACTGGCCTGAGAGGCCCAGAGAAAGGTGGTGGAGACAAGATTAATGGTTTCAACTGGGAGTGAAAGCCAGTAATTAAGTAGTGACCCATGACACTGGAGAAGTAGTAACAGTTTGTTGACCACAAGAATGATTGCTCTGAGCGCCTTCTTAATGTTGTAAATGTGAAAATGATTTACAGCACAACCAACAGGGGAAAGAAAAGCGAGCTAGCAAGCAGACACGATTGACATTAGTAATTGTTCCTGACTGCACGCATATGTGGAGGTAAGAAAGTAGAAATGCTTTCGGTGCGTAGCATGGTAGCAATATATCAAAATTGCTAACAGCGAAGGGCTCAAACTCCTTGAGCTGAGATGCTTCAAAAGCATACAAACGCCATTCAGAACACTGAAACAAACAAGAAGCATGAAAGGGATGAGGGCTTTGCTTTTCAGTAGGGCTTGTTTGCCTCGGATCTGGAGCTGTGAGAGCATCAGAGCCTTGCAGACACAGTTAAAATCAAATGATTGCTCTTCAGTATATGTCAGTGCTGCTCTGCTCCTGAAGAAGTGGGAAGGCACTAAGGGGATTTCAGCATTATCTGAAAGCATGAGTCAGGTCGGATTTAGCAACAAAGAGATCTAACTGGAAGTCAACTGAGAACTGGCAAAGAGAGAAGGACACGATGCTTGTCCTCCGGTGAACTTCGCTCACACAGGGGATGGTGAAGTCCAGCCTTGCAGTGGCACCTTTCATGGTCCTGAGAGAAGATGTGAGCATCAGCATATCCCAGCTTCCTCTTTGCTTGTAGCTTAGCAAGACAATCAAGACTTCTTCCCCTTGGCCTCAGGGGAAGTTCACCCAGGCAGGGATGGTCTCCTCCGGCACAAGCCAGGTCTGACAGTCTCAACCGAGCAGAACGGAGGCTTCTTTTTCATCCCATTGCTTTATGCTGCTACCAGGGCAAAGAAAGAGGGTTTGTGCTGCCCAGGTGTAAAGTGCCAGAGGTCTGCTCTGTGCTGGTTTGGAAAGATTCCTTTTTTGGTCAGAGAAATGGATCTGCAGCTTACAACAGACTTTGGTAAAATGGTGATGTTTCCCCCTTTGTGAACAGGAGGAGGACTGGAGAACAGCCTCATTTCCAGTTGATTTTTGCTACCTGAACCCCAGGTTTGCTTTTCCTCTTATGACTGATCCTGGATCAAGGCAAAGAGGCTTTCTGAATAGAGTGGGGCTATTCAGTGTGCCCTGGGGAAACACCACACATCACACTCAGGCACCTCCAGCCACCAGCCCTTGAAATGGCTTACCCAGATTATGTGCAGAAAGAGACCTCATCACATTTGGGTTGAAAACCAGCTGCAAAGAGCCTCAAAACTGGCTGTGTTCAGACTTGAAATTTTATGTAGCCTTTAAGCCAGGTCATCCAGACCAACATCAGCTGATGACAAATGCACAATGACTAAAAGAAACAGGGTCTCTGACCCAGCCAGCTGCCACAGAATCATGGAAGTATGGAACGGTTGCAGTGCTGGGATCCCCTTCCCCTGCTTGTCAACCTCAAGAGCAGTGGATTGCCACTCAGCAGCCCCAGCCCAAAGCTGCTCTTCTCCCTTCTGCAAAAAGAAGATGTGGAGAGTGCAGGAGCAGGGGTCATAATAAAGCTGAGCAGAATAAAGAGCAGGGCCTTCTTTCAAATGGAATTATTTTCATGCTTGGCTTTTTCAGCATCACTTAAGCCCTCAGTTCCACCATCTCCTGTTAAAAGCTGTTCGATTTTGTTGTGTTTTTTAATATGGTCATAACCCTATTTTATATAGAAGGGAAAATGCTGGCTCCCCGTGGCTTTCATGTATGTTCATATTGGTGTAATTCAAACAATATGATGACTCAACTTGATGTCGTTTCCTGGCTGCCCTGGCGCTTGTGGTAATCGAGAGTTTAAACTTTATTGGGGTGCCTGATGGAGCAGCAGCAAACACCACAGAGAGCCCTAAAGAAGGCCAGCAGTGGACAGGCTGCCCACCTCAGCCCAGCAAGGACACTTCTTACCCCAGATAGGTGCCATCTTACCAGGTGAGCACCTAAAAAGCTGTCACCTCCACCCGATGAGATGCAGACGTGCAAAGGGCCATGCACAGAGACCAAAACCAAGCCAACCCCACTCCCATTGCAATGTGTGAGAAGAAAGTAGAGGTATGAAGCATCTGTGCTACTACCCTGGAAGTTGGCCTTGTGCCACCCCAAATCCATTGTGAATTCTCCTCTTAATAGTAATTCTCAGAGCATGAGATGAGTCAGTGTTTTGTTCCAATAAGGACAAGAAGCATTTACAGCCTGGTTTGAATTACAACTAGAGGAGGAAGGACAACCCAAATGTGAAGAATTAAGATTGAGAACAAAGAGGTGAATAAAAAGCGGTGTCTTGGAAGTGCAGGACATCAGTGTGCCATTTCATATGTGCGTGTTTCCAGCTGGAAGAGTCTTAACACAAGCACATGTCTCGGTGTCGGGTACATGCACATCCCTGTACATGAACACATCTAAGAGGCAGGGCTGGTAGCATAACCTAGTATTAAGCTTGCCAAACATTTCCAATTATAAAGCGCTGTTTTCAATTGCTAATAACTTTATTAAACTTAAACCACTTGGGCTGCAATTTTCCACGCCAAGTGTCTGCCTTGGGATGCATTTTTTGTTATGCCTTCTTTTTTTGTTCAGCCACCAGCCAAAAAGAGGTTCAGCTGTTTCAGAGAAGATGGGTTGGGAAAATACTGGGGCTTGTAATGCAAAAAAACCTACCAACCTTGTCTTGCAAAGGTCTATGTTCCTCCTGCTTTAGGGAAGGGGCTGGAAATCTGCAAGTAATAACGAATTTTGTCAAATTTGCAAATTCTTACATCTCTGCGACTCCATGTTTCCTGGGCATACTTTTACCCTTTCGCTCCCACAGCATTGGAAGAACCGTTCGGGATCACTCTTATCACAGCCCATCTGCACTCAGAGAGGGGCAGAGAACATGGTTTGCTTTCAACCCAGCTCAACTATCACCATCATCCTTTCCTTCCCAAAGGTGGCTGTCTTTGCTCCAACCCAGCACCCCATCCCCATATTCCACATGCTACATTTTTCAGTCCCAACAAGGAATGCAAAACAAGGCACAGGGTATATAGTCCTTCCTTATAAATCCCATGTGATAGCAAAGATGTGTCTTCGCCCCTTCCTCCCCCCATGCAGCAGTACCTCTAGGATCCCTGGAGTTTGCCCACTTATTAATACTGCTAACATTCACATCTGTTTCGGATTGGTTTCCGTGGATGGGATTTAATAACAAATATGTTCTCCATTAATGCTAGCCTTGCTGTGCCTACATTCACTAACAGGCTTACGTACTTTCTGATCAGATCAGATGTTCTTCGTGGTTTGTTTTCTGTTGGGTGACTTTCTTCTAGCAAATCAGGTCTGAAATGTAAAACATGCAGAGAGGAGCATGGAGCCACCAGCACCAGAAGGTTCAGAGAAGAAACAAAGCCAGACAGACAGCCCACAGCCCCACTTCTGGATTGACAGACTTCTGGTCTGATACATGGAAAGGCCTTTGCTGCCTCATGGGAGGTCCACATTCCCCTTGGCATTGCACTCCCCTCGAGACGTTAGACATGTGGCAAATGACACTTCTGTATGAACTTAAGGCCCTTTCCAACCCTAAGCTTTCTATGATTCTATGGTTCTATGTCCGGGAATCAGGGACGGATCCAATGGCATTCATCCAGACAGGTGTGTGAGGATTTCAGTTCGACAGGACTATAAAGAGAGGGTGCAGAGTTCTCAGCAGTTGTGTTTCTTAAAAGGTGAAAGAATCACTGAAATAATCCAGATCTAAATCATTTACCATCTCCAGAAAAGATCTAGAACAATGCCTACAGTTCACACAGGACATTAAAAATGGAGATGCTGCAAAAACCACAGGAAAGGAGGAAAACTGATCTTGTTATGGCTTTTCAGGTGATGCTTCCCATGCACAGGTCTGGAAGGAGCTGGACAAAGAAGTGGTGAATGCTCCATCCCTGGCAGTGTTCAAGGACAGGTTGGACAGAGCCTTGGGTGCCATGGTTTAGTGTGAAGTGTCCCTGCCCATGGCAGGGGGGTTGGAACTGGATGATCTTAAGGTCCCTTCCAATCCAAACCATTCTATGATTCTATGACACAATGTGATGGTTGCTGGTATCAGACAGAGGGTTGGAACGTGAGGTTTAGTCTTGAGTCAGTATAGCTCAGGAATATTCAAGACACAAAATAAGCCAGATATGAGGAAATCAGAAGCCCTACAGTGGGGCCAGAACCTGGTAGATATGAAGTGGAAGTGCAAACACAGTGGCTTCCAGCAAGGCAGACGTGCTCTTAGCAATGAAGGATAATACATCAGTGGGCCAATGGACAGATAGAGACACAGAGGTGCTACCACACTACAGCAAGGATAAAATGCTAAAGCTCATTCTGCATTCTGGGGAAAAACATCTGTTTTTTCCCATGCTGTATTAAAATCACAAATCATGGTTGCTTTGAGAGACACCACCAACAATCCCTTTCCCACAGACAATCCCATGTAATTGCTGAGAAGATAAACTTTCAACTAGGCAGAAAAAGCCCAGAAACATGTTTTCTGGAGAAAAAAACCCACTGTCTTTTGAAACAAATCATCTACGCAATGCCTGTCATCGCAGCAAGGGACACACAACCCCCAGCACAGTAGCAGCACAATTCAGACAGAGGCAAAGCCATCAGCTCCCACCACATACATTCTAGAGGCCCAGAGGAAAACCCACAGCAGGTTAAGACACTGAAATACATAGAATCATAGAGTAGTCAGGGTTGGAAAGGACCTTAAGATCATCCAGTTCCAACCCCACTGCCATGGGCAGGGACACCTCACACTAAATCATATCACCCAAGGCTCTGTTCAGCCTGGCCTAGATCACTGCCAGGAATGGAGCATTCACAACATCCCTGAGAAACCCATTCCAGTGCCTCAGCACCCTTACAGTAAATAACCTCTTCCTTATATCCAATCTAAACCTCTCCTGTTTAAGTTTCAACCCCTTACCCCTTGTCCTATCACTACAGTCCCTAATGAATAGTCCCTCCCCAGCATCCCTGTAGGCCTCCTTCAGATACTGGAAGGCTGCTATGAGGTCTCCACGCAGCCTTCTCTTCTCCAGGCTGAACAGCCCCAACTTTCTCAGCCTGTCTTCATATGGGAGGTGCTCCAGTCCCCTGATCATCCTCGTGGCCTCCTCTGGACTTGTTCCAACAGTTCCATGTCCTTTTTATGTTGAGGACACCAGAACTGAACACAATACTCCAAGTGAGGTCTCACAGGAGCAGAGTAGAGGGGCAGGATCACCTCCTTTGACCTGCTGGTCACGCTCCTTTTGATGCAGCTCAGAATACGATTGCTTTCTGGGCTGTAAGCACACACTGAAGCCAGCTCATGTTCATTTTCTCATCAATCAACACCCCCATGTCCTTCTCCCCAGGGCTGCTCTGAATCTCTTCTCTGTCCATCCTGTAGCTGTGCCTGGGATTGCTCCCACCCAGGTGTAGGACCTTGCACTTGTCATGGTTAAACTTCATGAGGTTGGCATCAGCCCACCTCACAAGTGTATCAAGGTCCCTCTGAATGGCATTCCTTCCCTCCAGCGTATCAACAGAACCACACAGCTTGGTGTCATCAGCAAACTTGCTGAGGGCACACACAGTCTCAGTGTCTGAAAGAGATGTTTTCTGTTTCTTTCTTCAGGGAAAAAGTTGTTCTGTCCGCAGACAGGGCGTGCTCGGTGATCCGGAAGGATCATGAAAGAGCACAGCACCAGTGATCCCACAAAACATGGCCTGGGAACATGCATTTCTGCTTTGCTTTTTAAGCAGCTAATTCAGGCTGTGGGTCAGAGCTTGCACACCGGTTGGAGCTGCTCAGCTTGTGGGTAACCCAACTGATGGAACTAGAGCTTCTTGAGTAAGTTCCTTGCTTTTCTAGACTCATATCTACACAGGCAAAAGCAAACAGACACAGATTTTCCCCTTCTCACCTTCTGAGTTGACCAAACAGAAGCCAAGACTAATCCAGACCTCTTACAGCCACCACACCTTGGACACTGCCTCAGCCGACCATCACTGGCCAGACCTGGCTATGGATAGGTTCACTTTCCCTGGGCGAAGTCGTGCTGACCCTCTATTTCACTATTCCAAAGGGTATAACTGGAAATCAGGGACAGCTGCTGTTCCCCTGCAGATATTACAGCTGGAGACCTTGCATGGTGCAAGGTGGAAACCAGCAGAGACTGAAACAAGCTCTGCAATGAGGAGCCAGCACTGCGGGTCCCAGTGCTGAGCAGCATGATGTGCATGGATGCTCCCACCAAAGCCATGTGCTCTACAACCCACAGAAGAGCATCCCACCGGGGTTGCTGCAGACAGAAGAATGTGCATCACCCCCACAAGGGAGACTTTAACCCAGCTCCCTTATCCTTCAAATGCCAGGTGGGAGGTTTGACCTTGGGCAGCAGATCCAGGGCCCATCCCAGGGTGCAGACACAAATGTGCACATGCAGGAGAAGATGAAGTGCTTTTGCCCCTGACCCCAAGCAAAATGGCAAGCCCCAATCATGGAGGGTATTCCAATTGCCACTTAGTGTTTGTAAGCTGTCCTCTGGGTAGGATTTCCAGGCGCACAGTCGTATCTTTCACACCTTCTGAGCAGGGCTATAAATTAAATCGAGAGTCCCTGTCACTTGAGCCCCAGCACTCCGTACTCCTGGCGCCTGCTGGGTTGTTGTTGTTGTTGTTACAGCTACAGCTCTAAATGGGGAGCAGGTGATGTATGGCTGGGAAGGGACTTCCCCAAGTGTTCAGTGAGGCAGTCACAAATAGGAAGAAACTGCAGTTTCCTACAATATTTAGCATTATATAGGCCCTCAGCAGTGCCACGCTTTACTTCTTCATTTCTAGCATCCCCCTTTGAGAGCTCTACCCCACTTCATCATCATAAACATGTCAACAATCAGTCCCCATGGAGGACTCTGCTGTTTGTTCTTTGGCTCACATGGAGAAAGCATGTCCCTGCTCCAGCCCCCAGCACACATTTCTCTATGCTCCAAGGGGCCGGAGTTGGAACGTGGCCATCCTGGGGCTCCCGGACCTTGATATTTAAGGCAAATGAAAAAAAGAGGAAGAAAGAAAAAGCAAGGAACATGAACTTGATAAATACGATCAGCTGCCGGGAACGTGCCTGAAGCCTCCTGCTGCTGTTGTTGACATCAGAAAGCTGCGGAGCCTGGGAGATGGGAGGAAGTTTTATTGTCTTGCTCCTACCAGGAGCACGCGATTGCCGCTCCAGCTGCCTGGTGCTACCCGGCGCGTCTCTGTCACCGGATAACAGGACATCAGTTCTCACCTCCTGCGCCCGCTGCCTCTCCCAGAGCCTCGGAAGGACTTTTTCACGGAAAACAGCTCCAGTGTGACATTTTCCCAAACTAATCCTTTATTACACCTGCAGCTTTCCTATTATCCACCTGATAGCTCTGCCATCTGCAAGGGCTGCTAATGGGGCCCAATCCCAGGGTGCATCTGAGCACAGGGAGAGGTACCACTTGAGTTGTGTGTTCATGCTTTTTCTTGGGTGGCTCTAGGCAGTCAGCAGGGCAGCCCCAGTTGAAAGCTATTCCATGGTTTAGGAAGAGGATCCAAACTGCAGTCAGCTGGTTTCTTTGAGTCTGTGTTTCCCTGTCTGAGCTTAGCAAAGAAGTTCAGGCTTCCTTCAACTCCACTAACACAGCAACTTGGTCAGTCAAAGGAGCAGGAGTGAACTTCATTAAAAGTGATGGAGAAAGCAAGCCCATTCTAGTTAATAGATATATAATCTCAATGAGAATTCAAGTATTTGACTTAGATCTGAGACGAAAACTCCTTTGGGATAAAGGGAATCTGAAGCATTTTAGCAGGGACATGATGAATAATTTCACAGTGACAAGTCATGAATATATGTGATGAAGCCAAAAATACCTGAGAAGATCCTACACAAATGCCTTTTCAGACCTTTTTCATCCTTCGGTTTTCTTCCAGTGTGCAATGCTCCCTCAGTCTTTCAGGTCCATGGCATTAGGTATGGTACAGGAGGGAACTGTTTTGTTCCATATAGGGAGCTTAGGCCCCCTGAAAGGGGCCGCCTGGACAGTTATGAAGATGTAAGCACTCTGTATATACCCTGAACAAACTTCCCTAGTGCTTTGCTATAAAATATGGTGCAATGCTTGGCTGGATGAAGCATGGTGAAAGAGCTCAGGCTTCATGGCTCATTTAGCCTGGGACTTCTCTTCAGGGACAGCCAGCAAGAGCACTGATTTTGATCACTTTCTTCTGCTGTGGAAAAAGTTATTCTGGGGTTGGAGCTGAGATTGGCTCCTTTTACAGGACTTTTAAGAGGCTTCAAAGTGGTCACCTGGAGAAGACAGCTTCCAAATCTGTCCCACTCCAAGGCAGCCAAATCCTTTCTCACATGAACTTACAGCAGTAATGCATTTGGGAAAGAAAAACACCTATTCAGGCCTGGGGTTTAAGAACTGTTTGTCATTCGGCTCTGACTGCAAGGCAATATCTCCTCCTCCCAAGTTTCTAACCCTTTTGTAAGAAATGTTCAGATCTCTCTTCAAAGTAAAATGATTTTTTATTTTTTTAATAAAATAGGGTTTTTTCTTCTAAAACCCCCCTTCCACTTGGCAGAAACAGTCAGTTCCTCATAAACACCATGGGGTTTTAATGACTGGAGCCCTCTTAGACAGTGTTCACTCGCCCAAGCAGCCCTGGTGTAGGAATGTTAGGGGCACTCAGGTGTGAAGGTGCTGAGAGACCTGTAAAGCATTTGGATCAAGAAACAGAAAGAAAACACAAAATGAAACCTTCCTGAGTAACTCAAGGGTTTCTTCTCTTCCAAAATCACTGGAAAACCTTTAGTCCAAACTCCTCCTCCTCCCTCATTATCCCAGAGACAGATTTAAACAGCACTCTGCTTTGCAAAAGAGTTGTGAAGAGCCCTGAGCCGGCCAAAGGAGATAACAGGCCACAGCTGAGTGTTTGTCTAAAGACAACAGTTGCATCATGAGTGACAGATATTTTCCTATATTGGCCCACCACACCACACAGATCTGTAAATGGAACGATGATGGCTTTGTGCAACCTCTCACTGCTCTTCCCTGCATCAAGAAAGCTCTGGGAAGACCTTAGAGCAGCTTTCCAATAACTTAAGCAGGCTTACAAGAAATCTGGAGATTGGCTTTTCATAAGGGCCTGTAGGGACAGGACAAGGGGAATGGCTTTAACCTGCCAGAACAGGGGAGACTGAGATGAGCTCTTAGGCAGAAGCTCTTCCCTGGGAGGGTGCTGAGGTGCTGGCACAAGGTGCCCAGAGAAGCTGTGGCTGCCCCATCCCTGGCAGTGTGCAAGGCCAGGTTGGACATAGGGGCTTGGAGTAACCTGCTCCAGTGGAATGGGTGCCTGCCCGTGGCAGGGGGTTGGGACTGGATGAGCTTTAAGGTCCCTTCCAACATAAACCATCCTGTGATTCTGTGATCTGCAGCACACAGGGACACGCTGCTCTCTGAGATGGTCAGGAAAAAAAAAGGCACAGACATCTCTGCTTTGAGCACACAGCTTCTCCCTCCTATTGCCAGGCTCCATTTGTATCAAAGAGTGGAATATGTCCCTGTGCTGGTTCATATCACAGGTGCACAAACCCAGCCCTTCAGAAGTGCATTACTTACGACCTCTCCGTGCACAGCAGCCCCATTCAGGGAACGTGACAGCTCTCGGCACACTTTAATCCCTGTCTCACAACTCAGCAGCTGCCCTAAATCCCTGTGAGTGATCTCCTGCAGGACAGCCCCTCGCACCTGAGCACACACCTGGGGCAGAGCATAGACTCATAGGACCATAGAATCAAGAAAATACCTTTAAGATCATCAAGTGCAGCCATTATGTTAGGTTGCAGGCAGGCACCTGCAGTTTTGCATATGCCCCTGCAGGAGCCCTGTACCTAGTCCCTAAATCCTCTCCTGCAGTTCCTGAAACAGCCTTTCCTATCATTATGAGGCTGAAAAGAAAATAAAATTTCATTACCATTTTTATTACCCCGTTTAAGAACTGTTTACCACCTGTTTCATTTCGATGTTAAAACGTGACATTCATTTGGACCTAGGTTCACCTAACCCCTCCTTTTGTCATCGAATTGCTGCACTTAGATCGACTAAGACAGACTTATTATTCCTAAATAAATCTGCTTCCCTCTCCATGCTGGCCATGGCTCTTGGCAAAGAGGCTTAAGAGGGGAGCTTGGAGGAAATGAATGATATTTTTCATCCTAGAGAAACAAATGCCAAAAGTCAGTTTTGCAAAGATAATACAGCTTCAATTGACTCATGTGTTTGTGGAGATGCTGTGACCCTGCAGAGCCCCGGTGAAAGGAAGAAGCTGTGATTTCAAACTGCATAAACTGTTGATCTTTTGCATTGTTCGGACTTCTGCAATCAGATCTGTGCTCCAGTTAATAAAACGAAGGCAGTTACTCGAGAGGTTTTACATTCAGGGCAGCAAGCAGACCAGCTCTCGGAGACACCAGCCAACTGCCCCTAGTAAAGCCCAGCTGAACGCAGTCACATGCGGCAGCTCCCCTCTGTCTCCATGCAGCATTCCTGCTGAAGTGTTTCTCCCTCACTAATCCCATCATTAAACCTAAAAACCAGATCCCATTGTTTGAATTCACCTGGCAACAGCTTGCCCTGCTTTAATTGCACACCCCTACAAATTGATATGGAAAAGGGAACGCAAACTCCACCTCAAAGCTGTCAGCAGAAACACAGTGTTCAACAGCCCTGTTTGACACACAACTCTGTGTTACACCTATGAGCTTCCAGGCCTTAACTAAGCACAGTACTGTAAGGGTTTAAGGTCTCACTAGTAAAAGCTCTATTGACTCCCTGGGAAGTCACACACAGGGTATTATTTTAGTGGTCTGTCAACACAAAGCTTCAATCTGAGTGGGGTTGTACCATCCCCAGGCGTATATTAATGAATCACTACAACAGAAGCCATAGCATCTTAATGCAAGCATCCTTTAAAACAAAAAAGCAATCAGAATTCGATGTAAACCGCAAAACCAGCAAGTGAATATATTGTTAGGAGGTTTTGATTAAAGCTTTTGAAATTAAAAGGATCAGACTGAGGATCAGAGAAACATACCGCAAAATCATCAAAAGAAGATGAGGAGCAGATTTTGTAGCCCTTGCTCTTGAGGGAGATAAATCAGTGCTTTCTATTTTACGGAGGGAAGGGGTTGCAAAACTTGGCCTTTGCTGCACAGAACATGTTCTTAACTGATCTTGAGCCCCTGAAGTCAATTAGTCCTTTGGTGTTTCCCTACAAGGGGTCTCTGACAGAAGAGAGGTTTCTTTCTTGTCACTTGGCTGGATGTGTCAGGGTGACTTTAAGCACAGCACCAGCACGGTAACAAACAGGCAGATGCTGCAGCTCATCCACCTCTAATTCCTGGCAGCAGAGAAAGCCTTTTACAAAGCACCAAGAGAGAGAATTGCTTATATTGCCTGATGGGTACAGTTTAATGCTTTAATGTCATAAAACTCCTTGCACTGCATTTCTCACAGAGTACAAGCAGGGTGCCATATCCTGGTTTTTACAGGAAAATTTCTGCATCAACATCAACTTTTGTTTCCAGCCACACCAAAAATGAGGGAAGATCATCAGCCCATAGCCATTTCAACGTGGTCAAACCCTCATCCACCCCGAATCCCTGCTGAAACCCCATTCTATTTCTTTACCAAACCATGTGTTTCTAACCTAATTTTGCCTAAAATTTACCCTTTCCTTGGACGTGCAGGTCTAAAAGCTGAGCATTGGATATAGACTTTGCATCTAAGTCTGTATGTGCCCTATCAGAGCTGGATGCAGAGCAATGCAACTGCCCTGTAGCAGCAATTCCAGCACGGCTTGTGCAGCGAAGAGAGCTCTAAAGCCAGATGCTAGTTTACAGATAGGCTTTCAGTTCATTTACAGTAACCTTCTCATTTTTTAGGCTACCCAAAAACCACAGAAATGAATCCCCTTTTTGCACTGTGCCTCTGCTAAAGTGAACCCTGCTTAAACACAGGCTTGCAGAAGCCACCTGAATTTTTCTCTATGTGCTGCACATTTCCAAGTCACGTTTATAAGTGACAGAGCAACACAAAGCAAAACCGAAACAAAAAGAGGTTCTCTGTGGAGAATTTATGTGGCAAGCTCTGCCCCGCAGTGTGTTTTTATAGCCTGGTTATAAAGCCCTGGAAACAGAAGGGGATAGAATGGAAATACTGACAGATCCTTACCTAGAGTATTGCAAATGAGCACACCATAAAAATGACTAATTACAGATACTGTAAACCCCAGCTTAGCTCTCAGGCTCAGCTTCTGGGCTGGAAGGGGGGAGATGCAGACAGTGATAACTGAGGGCTCAGCCTCTGCTCCTGTTGTCTTTGTCTACATAGACGGGAGCTTCTAGTTTTGACCCTTCATTAGTGGCCATAACCACAACAGGAAACACTCCTTATAATGCTGTGACCTTAGTGGCAAGAAAGGTGTTTGAACGTTACCTGACCTGTCCTTATTCAATGTGTCCCATAAAGTCCCAAGCAAGTTTCAGCTTATTAAACCTCACCTTTCTACTTCAGATGGGCTTGAGGATATCTTAGACCATACACCAAAACCCCAGATTCCTCTAAGAGGAAGGGAGCTCCTCAAAGTCTCTGAAGAGCAAGGACAGGAGGACAAAGTGGGGAGCTGAGAGCTGCTGGATGGAGTCTGTCCACAGAAGGACAGACAGGAATTAGCGTTTATTGCACTGGGATTGGCCCTACTATAACAAAAGAGAACAAAACTCAATGGAAACTTGATGACACTGAGCACCATGCATCAGCAGGGGGAAGGTCATTTGGCTGCCCACATGGAGAAGGGTAGTTACTGCGAACAACAGTTTCTGCATGATTGCAGGGATGGTGCACACACTGTCATGTTGTGGAAGGGCTCTGCACAGCTATTGCCTGCTAAACTGGGAAACAGCCTGAAAGCTGCTGTCCCATGGGAGCTGCTCTTTTGCAAGTATTAAGGAAGACCCTTGCATCCTTTCCACCCATGCTGCAGAAGCTAATGTCAGCTGGCAAAGTGGAAGGCAGCAGGCTGGGGGAGACCTCAGAGAAAGGCAACCTTCACCATTCCCATTTCTTCATGTCCTCCTCCCTTCTGCTGGGGAACCCCCCCCCCCTTGGAAGAGATGGTATCTCCATTGCCCTCCAATGCTTCCATCACGTGTATGATGGGCACTGCCTTCAGTACTTGGCTGCACTGGCCACAGATCCCTGCACACTGCCCTCTAACGCTCCCCAGGGTCACAGTGAGCTGATCTCTCTGAGGAGCACGCAGCTGTACCCATTAGGAAACCTAAGTGGAGCCAGTCAACTTTATAAGAGATGGTTGAATTGTTCTTGCACCAGAGGGGCCCGCTATCACAATAAAGACCTCAGCAACAACAAGGGACAAACCCTGGCCATGGACACCCTGAAGGCCTAAAGATAAAGGGTTGGATTACACAAAGCAGCTTCTCATTACCCACTCCTTGATACTGGTTGGGAACTTTGTTTTGAAGGAATCCCTTAATTAGGTTTTACAGTGCATAGGTTAGGCATTTTCCAGCAAGAGCTTTATTGTAATGGGTTGCACATGTTCTCATACTGTACACCGAAATGAAACTTAGCTACAGGGCATTTCCTTCCGTTGCTCTTGCTGGGGAGCAGCTTTAACCTCTTTGCAGACACAAAGCCATATTTCACTCCTGAGAGGCCGCACCAGTTCCCCACTCCCCATCACCTGGGGTCATTTCAACCCTTTAACTGTGCCGTGAACTCACAAATGTGCTGCAGGGAGCAATGGCAGGGGAGAGGTGAGGCAAAGATGGAAAACACCCTGGAGGTTAAAACCCAGCAGTGCCCAGGAGTGTCTCAAGGAGCAGCCTACAGTCCTCAGCCATGCAGCACGTAACTGGTGGCCACATCGCTGACCATTGCTGGTAGGGGAATCATCTGGAGAACCTCCTCTGATGCCAGCAGTGCTGTATTTCTGTGTGACAGAAGTCAACTGGTTTGGGAAAAGAGAAGAAAAGAGCAGTTTTAAGGGAATGAAGACACAATTCATAGGTAAATGACAAAACATAAATTGGAATGGACAGGATTTGTCTGCAGACATCAGCTGTGGTGAGATGTTCTCCTGGCCCTGGACTTGAGACGAGTTCCTCAGAGCAACCAGAGCTATTTCTTGGGCTGTAGGGTTTTCTTCAGCTGGAAACTGCTGTGACACTAAAGAAATGGGGAGCATGAATGTTGCTAGGGCACAGAAGTGACTCAAGGATTTCTCTATTCAGCCCACAGAACTGATGGTGCAGCATGGCCACCAGAAAAAATACTCCAGATATGGCTTAAATGAGCAGAATTTACCCAGGTTTTGTGAACTAACCCAAAACTTGGAAACTTATGATCATCTACCTGTTCAAAACAGTGAAAATAGGTCAAAAACAGCTGAAAGAGGGTAGATTTAGATTAGACATTAGGCAGAAGCTCTTCCCTGTGAGGGTGCTGAGGCGCTGGCACAGGGTGCCCAGAGAAGCTGTGGCTGCCCCATCCCTGGCACTGTTCAAGGCCAGGTTGGACACAGGGGCTTGGAGCAGGCTGCTCCAATGGAAGGTGTCCCTGCCTGTGGCAGGGGTTGGAGCTGGGTGAGCTTTAAGATCCCTTCCAACCCAAACCAGTCTGGGGTTATATTGAAGGGGGCTTCCACATGGCAAAAGGAGATTTGTCTAGCTTCCAAACCAGACAAAAGGAGACACCTATACACACAGCACACAGGGAAGCAGTGGGACTTCTTGCCACAAGATGTAGTAGGAAAATAATACATTTCCATGCATTCAAAGGGCAAGTCAACAAGTTCTTGGAAGCAAAAATCCTTCTAGGTATCCTAAATACCAAACCACACTGTGCCTGGGTTTCAGTCCCACAAACAGGGATGCGACAGCTCTGTGCTGAAGTGACACCTGCAGAAGTGTTTCTAGGAATAGGAATTTGCTTTCTGTGGTACCCACTCCTGTTTGCACTTGGACCTTTGCAAATCAGGCTTTTGGTTCACCCACAGTGAGACAGGGAATTTATGTTGTCTTTATGCTTTGAGCCTGAATTTGTCCTGAGGGAACAGTAGCAGAAAAAACAACCATTTATTTTTAATAGACACCAGTGTTGTTCCTTAGGTTTGGTGAACTTAAAGGATTGAGAGGTGAATGAGATCATCAAGGAAGTCATTTCTTTCTTTACTTCCTCTTTTCCTTCACCTAAGAAGAGAAAAAGATCCCTCACAGGAATACGAGACCCATGCTATGGCTTGGGAATGCTTCCTCTCAGCACTGCAGACCTCCTTCATCATCTCTGCTGTCCTTTCCCCAAGGCACAAACTTCCCTCTTCAAGGGGACAGGCACCTTTTGTGCACCCTCTGCCTTCAGCACACTCATCACAACATGAAGCAGGTGATGGCAAAGCCGCCTGCAATCCCCACATTCCTCCCTTCCCAAAGGATGGAGAAGCCCCTCTCAGCACAGAAGTCAGGATTTATCTACAGTGACAGCCCCCTGGTCACGCAGCAGCAGGGAGCAGGGCCCCCCATCTTGGACACCTCGGGGTCACCACAGGCCAGCCCCAGCACCTCCACTTGGCTGTGACCTTGTGGGAGCCCTTGCAAATCACATCTGGAATGTGTTTCAGCTTCAAGAGCAATAAATGAAAACACTGAACACAACAGGGTCGAGGCAACGTTGTTTGAAAGGAAAGGTAATGCTCTGACCCTGCTTTGGCCCATGACCTGCCTGGTTATTCCACCAAGAACTGCAGAAGTGGGGCTGGGGATGGGTAAAGGATAATAAGCTATTTTGCCATAAAATTCTACAATTCATTTCAAGCTCCAGTGGCACCTGAGAATGGGAAATGGGAGAGGGGGTTTTTACACAGGAATGTAGTGACAGGACAAGCGGAATGGATTTAACCTGAAAGAGCTGAGATTTACATTAGACCTTAGGCAGAAGCTCTTCCCTGTGAGGGTGCTGAGGCGCTGGCACAGGGTGCCCAGAGAAGCTGTGGCTGCCCCATCCCTGGCAGTGTTCAAGGCCAGAGTGGACACAGGGGCTTGGAGCAAGCTGCTCCAGTGGAAGGTGTCACTTCCCATGGCAGGGGGTTGGAACTGGATGAGCTTTAAGGTGATTCTATGCAACTTGACAGAGGTTACAGGGAGAACGCAGCGCACCCCAAGCAAACAGCTCTGCATTTTCACAGGCAGCATCTCACTGGCTTTTCCTGCCTGATCTTTTGAGTACAAAATGCATAAAAAGGAGCCTGGTCACCCTCTCACCGAATAACTGGCTTACAGAAAGCTGTTGCTTTTTCTCCGAAAGGACTGAGAAACAGGGGCCTTCAATATCTTCTTTGTGCAATTTGATTTTGCAGCTTCCAGGCCAAGATAGCATTTCCTGACCTGTGAGGATATGCTGCCCTCTTCCAGCCTGGGACACTGCAGCTCAGCAGTACTATGGAAGCACACCTCCATGGATCTGCAGGATTAATTGAAAGAATCCGTAATCCTCCACTTCTGCAGGTCTAGTTTCTCTTAGCAGTAAGTAATGGGTTAGGCTGAATCAATTAAAAGCATTAGGGACTAGGATTGTGTTCAAGCAGGCTCTTCCTGCAGCCCTGCATCCAGCTCTGGGGTAACAACACAAGGATGTGAGGCTGTTGAAGTGAGTCCAGAGGAGGCCATGGAGATGCTGCGAGGGCTGGAGCAGCTCTGCTCTGGAGCCAGGCTGAGAGAGCTGGGCTGGGGCAGCCTGGACAAGAGAAGGCTCCTGAAGGGGAGACCTGAGAGCAGCTCCAGTGCCTAAAGGGGCTGCAGGAAACCTGGAGAGGGGCTTGGGACAAGGGCCTGTAGGGACAGGACAAGGGGAATGGCTTTAAACTGAAACAGGGGAGACTGAGATGAGCTCTTAGGAAGAAGATCTTCCCTGGGAGGGTGCTGAGGCACTGGCGCAGGGTGCCCAGAGAAGCTGTGGCTGCCCCATCCCTGGCTGTGTTCAAGGCCAGGTTGGACACAGGGGCTTGGAGCAACCTGCTCCAGTGGAAGGGGTCCCTGCCTGTGGCAGGGGTTGGAACTGGATGAGCTTTAAGATCCCTTCCAACCCAAACCAGGCTGGGATTATATGGCTCTTGACCTCACACCCCACATCTGCCCTCTCTCCTGCCCAGTTTGGAATGCTTAGCCCCTTCACCACCACACACTAGCCCCCAGCAGCTCTCTTTATCTGTCCCATCGTTTGCACCTAAAGAATCCTGGAAAGAACAATACCTGTCATCACCTCAGAGCCTCCACCGGGAATTTGAATGTTTTGGGGTGGACAATAGAGATGAGAGAGCACCAGGAGCCTGCTATACACATTTATGAGCTGCAAGCCTGTTTCTCCCCTTTGTGCAAGGGGGGATGGATGAGGACGTTCCAGCCCCAGTGTGACTCCAGGTTGTCTCACCTGCTGCTCTCACAGGTGCCTGTGTGCTGGGACATCCCCTCCAGCAATTCCTGCTCTTATCAGCTGCTGAGGATTAGAGGGACCTTGGAATAGAAACTTCAAGGAAAAAGGGAGAATTGCATTTCAAAGAAAGTGCCTTGAAAGAAACTTTTGAAGGACCCTATTCAAAGGTTCATGACTTGATATAACCATTTTAAAAGACCTAAATTCCTGTTTGGATTTGGGATTGGCTCTCACCCCAGCAGGACAGAAAAGCTGCCTTCTTTGTAGGAACACAGTCCCAGCACAACACAGGAGATGAGATCCATCTGATAACATCTTCTATTACTTTCAACCTAAAACATCCAAAGGTAATATATTAAGGTAAGACCTGCTCTCACATATGCATGAGGAACTTCTGTAAAGAGACATGAACTCACTCCCTGAAGCTTTTAGGTAGTCTAAAGAGAGCTGAATGTTTGCAGGGCTGTATATCAGATATCCCAGTGAAAAACCACAGTCAACATTTACATCACTTACTGCTGGAACGTTTCCACCCCAGGATTAAGCCATGGTAGTCACTTCCCAGCCAGCACAGCAGCTAAATCAGATGGCCACACTGAACTGAAGCCCAAACCTTGGGCACAGCTCATCTCTTTGGTGGGTCCAGTCCTTACTCATCCCCACTAAGCACCTTTCTGGCAGTAGCATCACCACATGAGAGTCACCAGGCCAGACAGAACCAAGATGCATTTGGTGCTGGTAAATTGTTATGAACGGGTCACATCAGCTCACAAGCACAGAAATACCCTGTCTGTCTAATTTCCTGATGTGCTGTTTCCTGGTGGGGTTTTTCTGATGTTTGGAATATTATTTCTCTTGGAAAAAAAAAACATTTTATTTCTAGATGTACCAAGGAAATAGCTGATCTTATCTGCTCTAGTCTAGGTGACATCTTGAGTGATGCACAGCCCTCCATTTACGCAAGCCTTGGCTCAGCACAGCCCTTAGCCCCTGTGTGGCACGAAGTGTGTTTAATGGGATTCAGCAGGATGTATTTTTAAGGATATACTCAACCCATTTGCTGACACGGGGTCAGGGCTCTTACCACTGCCCCTCTCAGCCCCTTCTTCCTCTTTTGCATCATGACTCCAGTATCTGAACCTGCATGGGGAGACCTTTCTTCACCCTTCACACTTTCCCCAGCAGCAACCCCTCATCCTGGCTGTGACCTCTGCTTGTTCCTGCAGTTCCTGTAGGCAAACACAGGAGTGCCCTAAGGATGCTGGGCACTGACCTCATGGGGAGGAGAGGTCTGCACATAGAAGAGTCTGATGTCCCTGATCCAACCTTCAGAGCCAAGATAGCTGCACAAGAATGCCCAATGCTTGAATGCTGGTGGCAAACTCCCCTTCAGGTGCTAGGCCATGCTGGCAGCACCAAGGAGGAGCAGTGAGAGGTTCAGGCTCTCCCCTGCAGCATCAGCATCTCTCGCAGGGCTGCACTAGAGAACCAGGCAGAAAGCCAGGAAATCTTGAGTTATGCTCTTGATGCTGCCATTAATTTCTTCTATGGCCTTGGGCAACTTGTATCACCTGCCAGTTTGGGATTTTCCTCAGATAAAGTAGGGAAAATAGTTAACTTTGTGGATTTATAGAGCTTAAAGCTCTACAAAGAAGAGTCTGGTCTGGCTTCTCTATATCAAAAAAGCTTTAATTTCACTCAGTTGTGCCTGAATCGAGGCCAATTGCTTATGTTTGACCAATACATATCTCTCCATCTCATACAGAAGAACAACTTTTTTCATCTAAGACATCAAGAGATGGCGAAAAGCCAGCACTTCCCTTGGTATTTTCCCCCCTGTGATTAATTCCCATCCCTACTGAGCATTCAAGTTTCATTTCCCATTCGAATTTGGGGGGATTCTTCTTTCAGCCACTACTTCTAACAGGGTTTTTTTCCTGCCAAATGAAAGCGTTTGCAGGATTCTGTATTTCTCTCCATGGTTTATCCACACTCGTTGGTGGGCTAAGGGCAATAATGGCAAAGATGATTAAAATCTGCCCAGTGCTTTGAAATATTAAGCTCATCTCTAAGGCCCATTACCCTGCTCAGTGTCAGAGGTACCACCGACAAGTACTTGACTTCAGCCTTTCAGGCAGCACACAACTGCCAGAGAAAACCAAGAGTGGAAAAGTACTATCCCTTCACAAAACCAGATGTTGCAGCTCCTATTTGTCTTCTGCCAAGACAAAGGAGATGCACTAAATTGATCTTTTGTAAAGGATTTTGTTTTGCTTCCAAGATTAATATCACAACAAACTGGGAGGCACCGTTCCTCAGGGTGCAATGTTATATTGCCTAAATACCCATGCTGAGTATAATTTAGTTAGTCTGAAACTATGTCTGCAGAGGGGGAGATAAACTTTTTCCATCCAGTAGCATGTTATCTAAATAACCTCTCTATCTCAGAACACAAAGGCTGCCCACTCGGCTTCAAAGCCAGGCTTCTATGCTTGATGCTGCTTCTAGGCTTGATGCTGCTCACCATGTAGTGCCAGTCGTGGTCCTCAGAGCCCTTGCTGGTGGCCTTCATGGAGCTGCTTGGCCACATGAAAAGAAAGAAGGACCAAAGGGATGGGAATAACTACCTGGAATGGGATGGGAATAACTACTTACATCCTGTGAGATGTTTGGAGGGCTCAGACTGGAGCCAGAAAACCACATCTCCCACTGTGCAACTGTGTAAAGGACATCCAGCCAGGGCTCCAGCTTATGGGGCAAGTGACTTCTTAGCACCTTTGTCAGTAAGGATGCTCTCTTTATCCACAGAGCAGAAACACTGCAGTTGGTATGCTGGCTTTCACCCAGAAGGCATGATGACTGCCTGTCACCATTACTGGCATCCTCCTGCAGCACCTTTTGCCCCTTACACAAAGTGACAACCCCTTTCCCAGACACACTGGTCCCAGACGTGTTCTTCCTTTGCTGATGTGGACCATTACATGTCTTCACCAATCAGAGCTGTGTTTCTCCTCAGCAGTACTTGCCCATTTCAGCAAAAGGACTCAAGATCCCTCCTGTACAACCTGCTCAGGATATGAACACAGTGGATAATTTAAACACAGTGATTCAGAGCTCCTTTGAAAACCAAACTGCTCCTGATTTTACGCAGCATATCCAATTAACGGATTGACACAAGCACAATCATCATGATGATGCTCTCTTTCCACACTTCTTCCTCCACCTCAATAACCCCAAATAAATTCCATGTACTTCTTTCACTACCCCCCAAATCTGTGTTCAGGCAACTTGTGAACAAGGTCTACACCCCCTCCCCCCCCAAGGTATAATAGATCAACAGAAATGACTGGGCAAAACAGGGCTTTTAGGATTGATTTTTTTCTCTGCACGGTGGGAAATGTTATACAAGGATGGAAATCACATGTAATGTACTACCTCAAGACAACAGCAGCTCTCACTGGTGCGTGGAAGTGCTCCTGAAGCAAGCTGACCCCTTTTCTGCTAGGGCTAGCCTGCACAAGGAAGTTTTATGTCAGCTCAGGGTGTGAAAAGACAAACACAGCATCCCTACAAGAGAGAGCTACGCTAACAAACAGCCCTGGTGTGGATGCTGCAGTATATCTGATTTCATTGGGGTAGCTCTGATAAACTGCACCAGCAAAAGAAACCTCTTGGCTTGAATAACTGTGTTTCCAGTGTAGGTTGCAGGTCCGGTGCTATCTGTGTGTCAGCACATTCCTCCTGCTGGAGAGGAGAGACTAATGCTGAATTCTCTGCAGTCTTTACCTGGGATAGAGGGAGGCTAAAGAAGGATCAGAGCATTCAATATCTAAAAGGACACCGAGACACAGTGTGGTGAGGAGCATTGGCAGAGGCTGGCCCATCACACAGCACATTCCTGACTGACACGCGTCCTCTCGGCTGCAAAGTGAGTTTCTTGCTGGAGACGATCCCCATCCTCTGTGATGACATGCAATCACTCCTGGGCTCCTGGGCACACCAGTGGCAAGCTTCTGCTGCATGTGGGGGCTTAGAATTGGACTTCAAGCGCTTTGGTCCTGCCTATTGTAGGCAAAATGGGCTGTAAGATGGCTGCCCAAGGTCATAGCTACACCACACTCTGGGAATGTGAGGGCAGAAAGTGTTTCTTTTAACCTAGATTCAGATCTGGGTTGAGGAGGAAAGGAGGATGGATCAAGGAGATGGCTGCTCTCTGCTCCCAAGGAACAAGGGATGGGACAAGAGGAAAGGGCCTCAGGCTGCACCAGGGCAGGTTTCAACTGGATGTTAGGAACAATTCCTTCCCCAGAGGGTGCCCAGGCACTGGAACAGGCTGCCCAGGGCAGGGCTGCAGTCACCATCCCTGGAAGCATTCACACACCGTGTAGGTGAGGCCCTCAGTGCCATGGGTTAGTGGTGGCCTTGGCAGTGCTGGGGAATGGTTGGACTTGATGATCTTCAAGGTCTTTTCCAACCTAGCTGATTCTATGATTCTATTTGGAGATTGCAGACAAGGCACACTGGGCATGCTGAGGATGCACAATTCATCTCTGCCTCCTGCTGCTACTGAGATTAATGTTCGCCTGATGTAAGCCTGATGTCTGCTCACAGGCTGGCTTCCACTACAGTAATCATGTGGCTGATGCAACACAGCCAGAGCCACCTTACAGGGAAGGCTGCTCTGAACGACCCCAGGCCAGGTATACACACCACTCACTGCAAATGGGCACCCGATGGGGCAAGATGAATTCCTCTCCCCTGCCTTCTTCTGCAGCCTTGTGTATATAACCTGTAAGCATCCTCAGGTAGGGCAGTTTGAGACCCTCTCCATCCTTTCTGGTCTGACCAATTAGTTCCTCTCCAACAAAATGTGTGATTCCAGTGCTCTGGTTAACAGGGTTTCAAGGCTGTGGCAGGGCCCCTTCCTTTGCATCCTCTGGAGCAGCAAGTCCCACCTTTTCCTTCTTGCAGAGCTGCATTGGCTCATTGCCCTCACTAATCCTGGAGGGGGGGGGGGTGTTGTTTGTTGGGCTTTTCTTCCTTAATCAAGCCACAGAAACTAGCTTGCATGAGGCTTTGTGTTTCAGCCCAGCGAATTCTACCAGCAAGGTGTAAAAGTCATTAAGGCGCCAGGCTTCAGCTTTCTGACACTGCAATCAATGGGCTGTCCCCAGGCAGCCACCTGCACAATGAAAGCCCAGCGAGCACGGGGAGGAGAGGGGGAAATCTAAACCCCATGGCTTTTAGAAAGCCACATCATTTCTCGCTCCGGCTCTCTAGGGGCCAACAGATAAACAGCACTGCCCCAAGGAATTTCCTTCCTCCAAAGGTGGGAACTGCCCGGGAGCAGCCTCGGCCTCCCATCCTCCGATGACATCAGCTTCCTCGGGTGGGGGGAGAGGGCACTTCAAAGGAGGATGAGGGGAAAAAGCCCTCCTGTGAGAAGGGAGAAGGTTCTGCAGGCTGTGAGGTAGAGCCCCGTTGTCAGGGCTCACCCCAGCACGCCCCATGGAGACAATGCAAACGGGAAGGGAAGCGCTAGCGCAGCAGGGGCAGCCATGCAAAGGCAGCTTTGCCTTCCAGTTACTCCAGTGAATGGTCCCAACACAGTCCCATCTCTGAGCTAACCCACGGACCTGCCTTGCCAAGAAGGACACCAGTTTCTCGGAGCCTCTGGGCTGAGCTCACTATGAGCTTTCAGATGCCAAGTCCAGGTCAACCTTCAACACATCTGTCTAATGATGCGACATGCACTTCCTTCTCCCTACAGCTTCCTCTACCTTTACATCTTGAAGAACTGTTAACATCTTCCTAGTCCCCTGTCCTATCGTAAGTTTTGTTGAAATTTGGCCAAGACCTTCCTGGGGGAAGAGGAAAGAGAAGGGCCTGGCAGGCAGACACGGTGACACTATGTTCACATAAGCTTCATTTCCTTAGGAAACCAAGCTAAAAATAATAGTCCAAAATGTTGGGCAATTGCCTTCAACTCAACATCTCTCCCTAGACAGGAAGAAAGGAAGGAATTAGCAGACTGGAGGTTATATTTCAAGGTTTGTCTACATGATTTGAAGCCTAGAAATGAGGAATGAAATGAAGAAGATATATTAGGTCGTCTTGCCCCTCCTTGGGGGAACAAACCTACAGCTGTTTCCCTTAGCATATATTTTAGTGAAGTGTGTAGCCTGGTTTCAAATGATCCAAATGATGGAGCTTCCATCAGTTTTCAACAGGGAGCCATTCCTTTCCTTACACACCTTTCCTTCTCTTTCTTGCTTTTAACCCAATTTTAGCTTTTTCATGTATTGACCATTCTCCATCTTACTATTTCTAACACATGTCTAAATTGTTTTATGTACTCACTAGAGTAGGAAGGTAAATACAAGTATCTACGCATGCCACCTACATACTTCAAATAGCGTCCCCCAGTTCATTTCATGCTTTTGGCTGACTGAGAGGCTCTTATTTGATCCAGATTAATGGGTTTAGCCATGTTTTTCCTAGGAGAAAGGAAAATTGGTTTGATTAATAAATTCCAGGGGTATTTTTCATACTGAGTTTTTCAGACTTCCCACCCTGGCCCTGTCTCGGCTTGAATTTGACAGGCCCAACCCACCCAAAATATCTTTGAGAGGGTTTTGTCACGCTCCTTGACTTTTCTACTTTAGGTTTCTGGTCTATAATTCAATATTTGAAAGGGAAAGGGGTTACTTTAATACGACATTATTCCAAGAAATAGCTCTCCTTTCTTAACACAGTTTCTTCTATCATACAATAGATGGCTGCTTTTCAGCAGTGAGCCCTATAGCTCTGGTAACATTGATCTCATGCCATAGACACAAGTCCTCAAAGGGAGAAGGTTGCTGTCTGTGTGCTGGCTCTCAGGGCTCTCTGGAATCACAGAATCCCAGCCTGGTTTGGGTTGGAAGGGACTTTAAAGCTCATCCAGCTCCAACCCTTGCCATGGGCAGGGACACCTTCCACTAGAGTAGGGTGCTCCAAGCCCCTGTGTCCAACCTGGCCTTGGACACTGCCAGGGATGGGACAGCCACAGCTTCTCTGGGCACCCTGTGCCAGCGCCTCAGCACCCTCCCAGGGAAGAGCTTCTGCCTAAGAGCTCATCTCAGTCTCCCCTCTTTCAATTTAAATCCATTTCCCCTCGTCCTGTCCCTACAGGTGCTTGTAAAAAGTCCTCTCCAGCTTCCCTGTGGGCCCCTTTAGGCACTGGAAGACTGTACTTGAAGGGCATTAACATTCAGGCAAACCATATTTCTCAGGGAACAGCACACTCCAGACCCAATTATTAACCACTGAGGTTTAGGCAGAGGATATACCACTCTGCTGCTCACAGCAGCCTCCTCCACAATAAACCACAACGCAGTGTGCCCAAGCCTTCATTTTTCCCCAACAGTGCCCATAGCTCGAAGGGTCAGAAGAAACCCAGTAAAAGTCCAAGAGCACCATCTGCTGCCCCCCACTCCTGCCAGACAGAGCAGGCAGCAGGCAGGACCCCACACAGGCCAGGTTAGGCAATGCCTAAGGCCTGGAGGATGTTAGGACCTACCTGGGGGAATAAGGATGCAGACACATCACTTGTCTAGCTGCAGGACAGGAAGTTAACCTCTTCTATCTAAGCTATGTCTGAAACTGGCAGTACAAATCCAGCCACTGACCCAGCACAAGACTGAGGAGGTACCCAAGGATGAATTAGTGCTGTTGTGTATACTGACAGAGAAACGTGTTTCATTTTGCTGCTCTGCAGCTATACAGCATGAAAAAACACTGCAAGGAGTAATCAGCTTCAGCTTCTCCACCCTAAGCACAAACACACAGAGGCTTGGACCAAACCCCTCCTCTTTAACACGCCTGTTCCACATTCAGAAGCTGAAGACGTGAAGATGTGCGAGTAAACAGAGTTTTCTTGGCACTGCACTTGTCAGGGGCCAGTTTCAGAGAATTCTATGAAAACAAGATTCCCCATCCCAAAATCATCTGACTCAGAAGCAGGGTTGGTTTCTGGTATGCTCACACCTCCCTGGTGGATAGCAGCACATCCATGGCTGCCAGCTAACACAGTGAGGAAATGTGCACGTATTTGGGATTCATCCCTGTTCGACTTCTGGATTCCTCCTGCACCTCACAGCCTCACAAGAAACACCACTGGCATTTCAGTGCCTCATCCCCTGCTTGCAAATGCCCCTTTTCACTGAGAACTGCTGGGAAGACAAAGATAGGCTGGCTCTCTAGATGGGATAGTAACCCACATGCCCTGATTTATGGATCTTGAGGCCTCTGGAACCCTGCAGTGCAGAAGTCCCATGGGTTCACAGTCTGGCCCAAGATGAACTCCACTGTTGTCCTGAGCCTCCTGCTTCACCCAGCCTAATGCCACATAGAGTTTCCATAAAACCAAGAAGTAGATTCAAGGCCATATTAGGCATAGTTAGTTAGAGGACACTAAATGGAGGCTCCAAGAAGTCTGAGCCCTTTCCTGAGCACTGACGGCTGTGTCTGAGTCAGCCTCTCTGCCATTCTCTGCTGAGTCACTTTATCCCAAAGCATGGACAGCAAGTGGAGAGCAAGGAGGTGGAGGAAGGAGTGAGGGAGCACAGCCAGGAGAGGGTGTGTGGCAGGAGCAGAGGGCACCAAGCTGGACTTCATCCCAGGTCTTCTGATGTTTGTCTTACTGGTGGGAAAAGTACTCTGAAAACAGCTTTTGTGAGGGTCAGGTTCAGGACAGACAAGGACCATGGTACCCAAAACCCAAGCACGATGCCTGAGGGGCAACAGTGTTGTACCAAACTGAGAGGAAGAACTGTCTTTTGGAGCAGGCTCATGCCAGACTACGCATGTGTTCGTGTGTGCACATGTGGATGTGCATCGTGTGTGCATGCAAATGCTTTTGTTTGGACAAGGCGTTTTGGCAAAGTCAACAAAAACTAATTGTAAACTAACTGCCTTTATATTCACCTCCCGAAACAGCTGCTTTCCAAGCGGTACCAGGAGGAACTGAAAGCATCACCAGCTGGTGCTACATGACCTGGTCATTTCAGTACTATACCTTCCACACCATCACAGCGCTTTCCATTGAACAGTGAGGTGCTGAGAGTCTGTCCACTTATCCAGGGCTCAGCACCTCTTTTCAGAAGCACTATATAAATTCAGAGGTTGCCTGAAATAACAAATAACAGTGACAGGTACAGAAAGAACAACGCTGAAGTTCTTGGGTAAGCCTTTCCTCCTCCAGAGAGGTTTTTGTTCCCTCGTGTCTGCAGGACAGAACATTCCAGTGATGTTTCAACACTGATGGGCCCTGGAGCCTCAGCCAGGAGAAAAGTCAGCTTTCTGGCAGAAACCCCTGCCTAGCTCCTGGAACAGAGAGAGGAAAAGAAGAAAAGAAGCAATACTTTGTTTACCATATCATGACATCACCATCATCACTGGAGAAAAATGCAACTTCATCTTCCTTCCCCGGGATGGTCCCTATGACCTGAATCATTAGCACTGCTGGATACCGCAGCGGTGTCCTTCCTGCTCCACACAGAGCTCTGGGACTACGGTGCAGGCATCAAGCACACGCAGATGTGTTTGACCTCGTGGCCACCAACTTCAACAGGGTGCAGATGCAACTCAGAAAGCTCCCAGAGCTGAATTCCCTGTGTAAGATACAAGTCCAACAGTGCTGTTTTTCTTCTCAGGTTGAGCCTGATTGAGCACGCAGAGGTGCTGACTGCTTTGTGCCACGTTGTACCATCCCCCAGGACAGTGCATGGGCTCTGTGGAGACAGGGGAGGATTTCTGCCCAGGAAGTCTTTGCATCAGTGTGACCAGCAGGACAAGGGAGGGGATTCTCCCACTATGCTCTGGGAAGACCCCCCCCTGCAGCCCTGATCCAGGTCTGGGGCAGCAGCACAAGAGGGACGTGGAGCTGCTGGAGGAAGGCCAGAGGAGGCCATGGAGATGCTGCGAGGGCTGGAGCAGCTCTGCTCTGGAGCCAGGCTGAGAGAGCTGGGCTGGGGCAGCCTGGACAAGAGAAGGCTCCTGAAGGGGAGACCTGAGAGCAGCTCCAGTGCCTAAAGGGGCTGCAGAAAACCTGGAGAGGGGCTTGGGACAAGGGCCTGTAGGGACAGGCCAAGGGAAATGGCTTTAAACTGCCAGAGGGGAGACTGAGATGAGCTCTTAGGCAGAGGCTCTTCCCTGTGAGGGTGCTGAGGCGCTGGCACAGGGTGCCCAGAGAAGCTGTGGCTGCCCCATCCCTGGCTGTGTTCAAGGCCAGGTTGGACACAGGGGCTTGGAGCAAGCTGCTCCAGTGGAAGGTGTCCCTGCCTGTGGCAGGGACTGGAACTGCATGAGCTTTAAGGTCCCTTCCAACCCAAACCAGGCTGGGATTCTGTGATCATCCACTGCTTTAATCATTATTAGCATATAGAGTAGGGAAGAATATAGCCAAGCCTTTACAGAAAGTAAGCCATTTCCTCCAGAGGAAGTCACTTGAACTGGCATCTGTCACTCAGGTTACACAGAGTTGTGGCTCTGGAAAAACCTGCCTCCAAGGAAACATCTGGCTTAATTCAAACATGTCTGGTTAGCAAAGTCCTTTCTGTGGATGGTTTCATCCCCCTCCTCTTTTCACTTCTTTCTAACCCCATGCCCTCAAGCTCCACTGTTACTTGTAAGTGCTCTGCTATTTTCTCTGTGCCTGTCTGTTCTCTGGTTTGTGAGCAGTTGGTTCTATGGACAGGTAAACCCAGGATACCCCAGTACATCATGATTTAGCTGTTTTATTTCTCCTGGTTTTGCTCCCATGGCCTCCTGCCAGATTAGGTCCATCAAAACCAGCTTCAGGCTTCATTTTCAAACATCCTGGTTAAAGGAAAAGGCTGATTTTTCTACCAGAAAGAGAGGCCACAGCTCTATTCCAGGGGTGAAAAGTGCCTGAAAATGTGCAGAACTGACTGACAACCAGAAAAGCAGGAAAAACACAGTGGTAAATGGCAACGGAGCCAACTGAGACCTCCCTACAGTGAAGCCCTCCTCCACCTAACTGGGACTGAGATTGAGCTGTCAGAAAGCTCCAGTAAATCTTCTTACTCACGTAAGAGCTGAGCCAGGGGAGTGCTTTACTGCCCTGACATGGAATGGAAAATCAGAGCTCCAGAATCCTTGCAAAGGGATCATCTCAGGAGGGGAAATGGCACGGATCAACTGAAATGTTCCTTCTGCATTTAATGCTACTGACAACAGCAAAGCGAGATAACACTGTAAAAAACCCCATTCAGAGCTTCTGCTTTCCATTTCTGCAACCACTTGGAAACATTTTCAGGACTGGAAGATTTACTGAACTGACCCTCATACATGCAGACCCAGACAGGTCACTGCAGGTCACCCAGTCAGAAAGCTCCCGGACCAGACATTTTACAACGGCATGAAAATGCCAAATTGGAGCCTATAGAAAAAACCCTGTCAGATTCCCACCGGAATAAAAATGACAGTTTTAAATCAATTCATTAAGACACTGCTCCTGTGGAAGCCAGTGATCGCTCACTACAAGGCACTGGTAGGAGCTGAGGCGAAACAGTGTTCAGTGGGAACAGCACCCTGTGCAAAGATGCCCCATCCCTAAGGCACATGTGTCATCTTCAGATGGAATTAAGATTATTTACTGACAGAGGGAAGATCTAGATTGGATATAAGGAAGGAGTTCTTCCCTGTGAGGGTGCTGAGGCGCTGGCACAGGGTGCCCAGAGAAGCTGTGGCTGCCCCATCCCTGGCAGTGTTCAAGGACAGGTTGGACACAGGGGCTTGGAGCAAGCTGCTCCAGTGGAAGGTGTCCCTGCCTGTGGCAGGGGTTGGAACTGGATGAGCTTTAAGGTCCCTTCCAACCCAAACTATTCTATGACTATATGAAAATAACTTGAGCCTGTACATGCAGAGAGGCAGAATAATGCAGAAACACCAGCTGAAAAGGCTGCTCCTTTGTGTGAATTTAAGGGGAATTCATTCCCTCTGAGGGCTAGTAACTCATTGGAATATTGACTCCAGAGATGACATTATGGGTCTGTCCTTCACTATTGCTTCAAGCCTTTGGCCTCAACAGCTTCTTTAATTGAATCCGACTTTGATGAGAGTCCACCAGTGCTTCATTTTGATTTAATTTTTATGATTCGATTTAGCATTAAGTTTCAGCTGTAATCCGATTTTATTATAGCTGCTGTTAGTGGAAAATGCATCCACCTATTATTAACAGTACATAAATTCCAATGCTGTCTTAAGAAACATTTTCACACGTATGAGATCTAACATTTCATATTTAATATGCCTACTTGTTGATAAGGCTTGCTGTGGGACTGGGTGCCGTGACCTTGCCAGAGGAAGTATTGTTTCAATGCATCACAAGGGCAAAGAAAGGCAACATTTCCATGTAACACATGGTATCTCTGGGGTGCATCCTTAGAGTGCTGATGGTCCCACCACACACTGTGCACTTGCTGCAGCAGGAGTGTTGATTTGAGAAGATATTCCTTCATCAAGGAGCTGGTATTCACATGTCTTCAGGGCTTTTTTTTTTGTATGAATAAAGGGGTCTGTTTCATAGATCTAATATCCTTTCCCATGTATATTATAGGAACTGAAATAGCATTGCACACTAGAAGTGGCTGCACTGCATTATATGCTAGCTACGGCAGTCAGAAGATGTGTATTTCCAAAAGACCTGAATATTCAAGCTGTGGTATCATCACATCCACTGTAGTTTCAATACAGAGTAAACTGAACCCAGAGAGACCATGAATGTACCTTAGAGGAAGCTTTCCAGGCAGTGAGGATAGTACAGGAGTGCATCCAACAGCCTGGGTAGGCTGCAGGATCTCCATCACCAGTTGAGAGGCAGGAATGATGTGGGTAGAGCTTCTCCAGCTCCACAGATGAGAACTATGAGGGTGCTGGCACAGGGTGCCCAGAGAAGCTGTGGCTGCCCCATCCCTGGCAGTGCTCAAGGCCAGGTTGAATGCAGGGGCTTGGAGCAAGCTGCTCCAGTGGAAGGTGTCCCTGCCTGTGGCAGGGGTTGGAACTGGATGAGCTTTAAGGTCCCTTCCAACCCAAACCAGTCTGGGATCCTATGATTCCATGAAAGAGGAGGTGACTTCTTAGGAGGCATTTTCTAGCCCAGTGATTTTACACTTTACACCCAGGACTTGAGTTTTGGGATCTACCTGCAGGAAGCTTGAGTTATCAGACACATCTACATGGCTGTATACCAACAGCAACTACTGCATGAGCTGCTTTACCCAAGGTACCAACTAGTTTTCCAGGCCATGTTAAGCTCTGCACTGCTGTGGTTAAACTGGCATCTACCACAGAACTGCCTGGTTTCCAATCAAATTCACAGCAATAGAAACCAAGGAGACCAGTTCATATTCAAATGCCCACAGGGCAGATCCCTTCTGAGCAGAAACTAATTTAAAAGAAATTTAGATGTAATTAATTCTTCATTTCTTCTGATCTAAGAGCTTTTGTAACATCTGAAACCTTTATCAGCATTGACAATGGTATAAATACCATCCTGCCAGCTCCTAGGGTGCTAGCAAACAAGCTTTCATCAACCAAATGAACTCTTACAGACAGAGCAAGATATAAACACCCGTATGTAAAGCACATTCTCTGGACCGGGTCCACCACTAGCAAAACCCTCCTGCTTCCCTGGAACCAGCAATACAAACTCCTTTTATATGTCTTAAGTGTCCACAGTACAAACAATAACACATTAGCATGCTCTTGGCACTGCTGTCAAAATAAACAGCTATTTATTAACATTCTGCAAGGCATTCTTTTTATAAGGAATCCATCAAGCACTAATGTCAGAAAAATAATAGATATCCCCTGCCCCGGAAAACAGCATCTCCCTTTTACTTAGACAACATCTGGTCCAGATAAGAGCTGCCAAGTGCTAGAGCTAAAAGGCACAGTGATTGCTGTTGCTTGGTGCTTGCTCTGAGTATTTCTGTGAACAACATATTTGAGCTGCTTGGTACCACTGCCAACTCTTCCCTGGGATCCCAGCAGGACAACACGTTCCCTTTCTGCTCTTACTGGGTAAACGGAATAAAGGCTGAACGCAACACTCACTCTCACCAGTCAGACCTGCACTGATATAAAAGGGTATTAAAAACTGCCTCCCCCTCTCTCTTTCTGAGGTGAAAACCTCCCCATCTTTACACAAGGAGACTTTTGCTGCCTTTTGTTCTTGTGGTTGAAGCCAATTTAAAGATATCAAGGAACCTCTTGAGAAAACCAAGAGAGGAAGCTTGAATGCAAAGTGAACTTCCAAACAAAAAGCTATTTTTAGCGTTGGGGGGAAACTCTTAGCATTGGACAAACAATACAAGGAAGTTTCAGACACTGACTGCTAGGGAGAGCTAATATCCCCTTGTCGCTGCCCCACCTAGTCTGGATACAGGAATGCTGCTGCATTCTCAGGCTTCTCACCACCCCCAAATTATCCACCTTCCCCTTTGCATAGTGCAGAAGTTCAGGGTTGAGGTCAAGTGCCACCTTGGTTGGTTCATATATCACATCACCCTGCCACTAGCACGGGTGACCTGAGCTCACAGCATGGCCCTGAATGGACCATGGGCTCCATGGTGTTGGTAGGGATGGGTGGTGGGACTTTCATTTGCAGCACCACCAGATGTGGTAGTAAAGCACAGCTGGAAGCATGCACAGGGCTGAGAATAAATAGCAAGGGAAGAGTCTTGCATGCCTGAGACCTAGAATTAGGACAGAAGCAGAAGGAATGATGTGAATGGCTTTGCGACAACCCCAGAAATACCCTCCTAAACACAGAGCAAAATATCTATCTGTGCTTCTGCCCTTCATACACTGCTGGATGCCAGAAATTCTCTCCAGTAAGACAGTGGAGTCACACTGGTGCTCAGCAGCTGGGGATCTTGCTTGATTTGGGACTTTACAAAGGAATGTAGCGACAGGACAAGGGGGAATGGCTTTAGACTGACAGAGGGAAGATTTAGATTAGACATTAGGCAGAAGCTCTTCCCTGTGAGGGTGCTGAGGTGCTGGCACAGGGTGCCCAGAGAAGCTGTGGCTGCCCCATCCCTGGCAGTGTTCAAGGCCAGGTTGGACACAGGGGCTTGGAGCAAGCTGCTCCAGTGGAAGATGTCCCTGCCTGTGGCAGGGCCTGGAACTGGATGAGCTTCAAGGTCCCTTCCAACCCAAACCACCCTAAGAGTCTATGGTTCTATGATTCTATGCCTTTAACAATACTGCTTTGGCAGTCCCCATTTACTCCCCTTTGGCACCCAGCAATTCAGCTTTCCAGCCCCTGGAAAAACAACTGGATTTTTCAAACAATTATCAATATGCAGGGTTTCAGGGTGGGAAGCTCTCACACAGAGGAGTTTTTCTCGCCTATTCACTTCTTGCTCTGGCTACATTCCTGTTCACCCATCTATAACTAGAAGGAGCAGTAGGATCAAAGTAGTCCAGAACAGTTCATCTTCTGAGATCAGTAAAATAAGACTACACATGAAGAACACTGTTTCCCTTTAAACCTCCCCCAGATCTTTGTGTTTCTCAGAGACATGAACCAGCATTCAGGGAACAGAAGATTCTGGGAAAGCAATTTCAAGGAACAGACATTTCTGCTTTTGGTGTGAACTTACAAACACTAAAGGCAAGGCTTTGACAGACAGAGTCAATCAGAAACTGGAAGCAAGGCAGAAGTGTACAGATAATAGAAGCTATACAAGACTGCTCAAGTGTTTATCTGGCCCTGTTGCCTATATAAACTCATGAGTAGCCAGCCAGGGACATTCTGTAGATCTGATTGCCAGTGGGAGAGAAGGATACTGATTACACTGCAATAAGCTGAGCCTCAGTTAGCAATGTGCCCTTCCAGGGACAAAGTCCAACTCTGTATTGGCTGCATCAGCAGTGGCATAACCAGCAGGTTGGGGAAACGGTTCTTCTCCTGTATTCAGCACTTGAGAGCCAAAGTCTGGATGCTGCATCCAATTTTGGGCTCCTTAGGACATAACACTGGCTAAGGGGAGCGAGCCAGTGAGACAGTCTGGGGGCCAAAGCACATGGTGTGAGAGGAGGGACCTGGGCTTGTCCAGGCAGTGATGGGGAACAGCAGATTCCAGTACATGGTGAGTGGTAACAGAGGAGATGAAGCCTGGCCTCTCAAAGATGCAGAGCAAAAGGACAAGTTGCAGTGAGGGGGATTCACATCAGTGACAAGGAAAAAGAATTTTGCCCTGAGAGGCCTCTACACCCAGCAAGTACCCAACTGTTTGACCTGCTTGGGGACTAAAATATGCAGGTACCTGAAGGCCTTTGTCTGGTCTGCTCCTGTTTGCAAATGGCACTCATGCCACTGAATCACTTTGTTTTCAAAGTCACCTTTAATTTTAGGTTCTGAGCCTCTCCTATAGGCTCTTTTAAATCACTTCATTCTACTGATACTTTGTCCTTATCTGGCTAAATACCCTTTGGGTGAAAGGACGGGGAGTTTGGTTGTTACTACTTTCTAAATAATTTCCACATGGTTTTTAGGTGGGGGGGCACTCACTGAAAAAGCTCCCAGACAAAGAATAGGAAGAATTTATTGGTGATGTGGCCTTTGGTTCCAATGCAGGGCTGCTCTGTATCTGCAAAGGGTTAAGGATTAGCTGATGGAAAACATTTGAGAGGCTCTGATAACAGAGCATAGGCAAACACTGGGATCAGGCTCACAACTTCTGGTTACACATTGCAAATCACCAGCTTTAGCACAGGCAGTACCAGGCTCATTCCCTGCAGAGTGTTTCTGCTTCTGGGCTGCACTGACTCCTGCAATAACTCACCTGTCACTCCCAACAGTGCTTTGGGATCGCTTTTGTCCACCCACCAGCCGACAGGTCTGTAGACATGCACCCCAACGTGCCCCAACCCTCTGCCCACTGATACCATACAATGGGGAACATGCTGTGTTAGGCTTTAATAGGATCTGCACTGACTCTGAAACACTTGGCTGCAGATTTGTTCAGCTTTTTGAGATGAGAGATTGCTTGATAGGGCAGTGAGTGAGCTCCATGGGGAGTGGTGCATGACTAGCCAAGCACAAAGATGCTGCAGCATGAATACTGAAATACACTGTGAAAGACAAGGCACTTGCTGTTTTCTGTCCAAGTCCATGGGTTTGTGATGCAGCACTAGCTTGAGACACAGCAGTGTTCCCCATGTGACACCAGAGATTTCTACTTGCACAGCCAGGACAAGCCTCAGGCCTGGGGAAGCCCAGATGCAGGCACAGCTGGCACCCACATTAAGAAAGTCTTTTGAAGTGGCTGGGGAACTGACCACAGTCTTCCACTCTGCCTTATGCTTAAATACTGAGAGTGCACCTCACTCCTCTCTGTTCCTAAAAGAAGCAACCATGATTAAATGCAGTCATTAAACAGTGCTGGGGATATGGTGAAAACTGGTGTTCCTATGTACACAGCACACTCTTTACCTCTGGGATTAAACTGCCTGGTTTCCTTCCACTAAAATCCAAAACTTACTTTCCCCATCTTCGTCCAAAGATGAGCACAGTTACTGGTAGAATGCAACCTAATGGCACTGACATCAGTGGGAAAATCCTGGTCCCAGCCTCACTGTGCTGTTTCACAGGGGTTCACTAAATTGAAGACTCAACCCAATAGCCCCTCTTAACACAGAACTGACACCTCATCTCCCATGACACTATTTGCTTCTTAACCCAGATAGTACCTCCAGAGCTCTCAACCTACAGAAGGTTGTGGCTGCCCCATCCCTGGCAGTGTTCAAGGCCAGGTTGGACACAGGGGCTTGGAGCAAGCTGCTCCAGTGGAAGGTGTAGCTGCCTGTGGCAGGGGTTGGAACTGGATGAGCTTTAAGGTCCCTTCCAACCCAAACCAATCTAGGATTCTATGATTCTGAAGTGACGCGGTGGCAGCATCCCAGGGTAAAGAAGCAGGAATTGTTAGTGTGGATCATGTCCATGGCCTGTCTAGCCCTATATCCTGTCTGAGCTGGTGGCCAGCCCCAGCTGCGTCAGAGGAAGGTGTGAGGGACCCGTGTGAGGCAGATGTCATGCCTCACTGCAGCCTGCCCGGCTTAGGAAAAGATGAAAACAAATGAGTTTATAACCTTTTGTCAGCCTGTCCCAAGGATGTAACTTCACAAATATTTAGGTCAAATGGGGCACACCCTGCGCTGCAGACAGGGAAAAGAAGAAAACCCAGTGCTTCAAGCCTTGGATGCCATATTCTGTGTGCTAGATAAGATAAACAAGTGACAGTCACTTGCTGTCGCTGTGCACGCTGCTCTGTTGGCTCAGCCCTGGTGCTGAAGGTGGCTTGGGACACAAGTGAAGCGAGTACTGCAGCCTCAGTGCAAGCCATCATTTTCTACATGAGGGTCACAAAAGACTAGAATCAAAGAAAAAGACATGTGAAGCTCATCTAAACTCTGCTGATTTTTAAAGACTCAACACAGTTTATACAAGGGATTCACCAACTGGCAGATCTTTCCTTGCCACATGGAACTGCACCCAATTTAGCCATCAGGTCACAAAAAGTCATGAAGTCCCCTCAAACATGTTGTAAATGCAAAGACCAGCTACAGGTGCCTATGGCCCCTGTCTTCTCCCGATCTGCTCCTCTTTAGTGGGAACTGGAAGTGGTGACTTCTGCCAGGTCCCCAGCCACAGACTGGTTCTTATTGAGTCACAAGAGGTTTATCAGTAAGGTTCCTTATCAGACTGGGACTGTTTCCTCATGGCCAAGCCTGCTTGAGGTGAACCTTCTCAGTTCTGTCTTGGCAGTGTCCGTGGCTCTCATCCTGCTTGTAGAAATGGGTCTCCACTGTCCATTCCAGTGCAACACGATGGAGGGTGGGTATCCCTGGCCCAGAGGGATTTTGGCAGCTGAAGGCAGGGATTCAGCCCCGTACAGCTCACCCAGTGCTGGTCCTGCTGGTGCAAAGCCCAAACACAGCAAACGCTGATCTAAGTACTGGGCAGCACAGCAACCTACCGACCCTGCAAGGTTGTCCTGTTGGCAAGTCAGGATGGGGGCACAGGCAGATGAAAACTGCTGCTCAGAGCAAGGGGAGAGAGAAATCTATTCTGTGGCTTGGCACATGTCCTTGGTACCCCAGGGTGGCATCACTGATGGCAGGGCAAAGGCCAGCTCAGAAGCACCCCTGAGAGCAGGCAGCATTGCCCACAGCTCTTTTCCTCCATCAGCTGTTAATCATTTGCCTTGGCTGTGTTAATTCACAAGTTTCTTTCTCCCAGCCCTGCTTCCCATTGTTTCCGAGCAGGGCATTGTCATGAGGCCAGTTCTATATTTACAACAGGATGTCAGCCTGCGCTTACGGTCGTCGCCTTTGAACTGGATACTCTTACCTTCCATGCTGGCAACGATGCAATTCCACAGAGAGGTAGAAAAATAAACAAGTGTTTATTTAAGACATGCTTGGTTGTATCCAAGTGCACAAGTGGCACTTCTTCCTATGGGCTCTTCCATGCTCCCGGCCAGGAGAGCACAGGTTTTTTCAAGGCATAAACAAAGGATTATTTCCTAAGAAGATTGAGGGTTTCCTTTAAAGGGAAACAAAGAAAAAGCAAGGAGGAAGGAATCTGCAGAATAGCCCTTAGGAAGTTACAACTCTGGAGGCCCTTTAGTCCCTCACCAGCAAAATGTACTTAAATATAGCATGGCCTGCCCAGAGCACAGCCTGAGAAATGCCATGCACCCAGCAAAGAAGCAGCTCTGCAGCCAAAGGCAGAGGGTGCCAGGCTTCAGACATATGCCCCTTACCAGCATCTGCAACCAGGCCTAAGAGCTGCAACTTTGACTCGATTTGGCTGCTTCAAAAGGTTTGATTCTACTTTACTGTGGTTTAGTTTCCACACACAGCCTTACTTGTTGTTTGAGCAGCAAAGCAGCCTGCGGCCTTTGTTAGAAGAGAAAGGCAAAAGCCCTTCTCCACTGAATGATGCCACCAGCCAGCTTCAAACCAGACTTGGGACTTGAAGCACCCATTCCCTCTGCTCCTCACCCAAGGGCCACCAGGTTCTCTCTGACCTCTTCACAAACAGGACACAATTCCAGAAGACCTTATTCTCCATTAAATGCTTCCTCAAGGCTGCTGTCACTAGGTTCCGTATGTATGAAATTCATGCTATTTCTTGGAGCTATTATCCTTGTGTGAATCCCTCCCATTCCTTGCTGAGTTCATAAACCTTAGCACTCAACTACAGCAGGTTACAAAGTGGGTGAGAAACTCCCTCTGCTCCTCAAAATAACAAGTTTTTGAGGCAAAGCTAACACGTTTCAAAGCCGAAGTGCTATTCACACCTCATAGGAGATGTGACTGCATCAGACCCCATTTTCCCAATGGATGAGGAGTGTGGTGGACCATATTTCCTCTGACATGCTGTGGTCTCCCCAGCCAGTGAAACAGGCGATGCACCAGTGACATGAATGACTGGGAGTTCACCCAGGGAGCTTGGCCACTGCTCCACCCCTGGCCAGGTTGGACACAGCCTTGAGCAACTTGGTCTAGGGTGTCCCTGCCCATGGCAGGGGGGCTGGAACTGCATGATCTTAAGCTCCTTTCCAACCCAAATTGTTCTATGATTCCTTGTGCAGCCAGGACTAGATGACCCATGAATGGGAATTTCAGGACACAAATGTTTCACCTTGGTCAAGATGACAGTCATAGTTTTGGCTGGGGTCATTCCACTTTCTGCATAAAATTTACTTCTTTCTCTTCATCTCCCTGGAAAGTAAATCACTTTGTGATGGAGGAATAAGCCAAAACTCAAGTCTTTTGAGCAGAATCATAGAATAGTTAGGGTTGGAAAGGACCTTAAGATCATCCAGTTCCAACCCCCCTGCCATGGGCAGGGACACCTCACACTAAACCATGTCACCCAAGACTTCATCCAACCTGGCCTTGAACACTGCCAGGGATGGAGCATTCACAACCTCCCTGGACAACCCATTCCAGTGCCTCACTACCCTCATAGTAAAGAACTTCTTTCTTTTATCTAACCTGAACTTCCCCTGTTTAGTGCAGATAAGAGAGCTTTCTGCAATGTTAGTTTGGAGCCATCCCCTGTCAACACAACCTCCACTCGATGCTGTACCTGCTCTGGAGCTGTACAGACACTTTGTGCTCCAGGACACCCTGACCTGTCTGCCGCATACTTTTTCCAAGCACAAGTGGGTAGCTATTAATTGCATTCAGCTGTAATGAGAAGTCTGACGCAGTTCAAGCTCTCTGGCAAGAGACTTCTGTTGTAACAACAAGCTTTGGCTGTGGATTTATCTGCCATGGATCCCACTTCCCATACAGCACAGGGTAACGGCAGCAGGATGAACCCTAGAATGTAATAATATAAGCAGGAAGGGCTGTAATTTGAGGCCCTTCCCACATCAAGTAAGTAAAACAATCTCCTCTTTCAGAATGCAACATAATTCCTGCATAAGGGTCCTTTAAAATAATATACAGCACTGCTGAACGGGAGCTGTGGGGGGACTCCCTCTGATCCTCGGTTTGCTCTCAGATTCAGCCGATAGTTTCTCTCTGACTGCTCTAATTCACCCTGAGGAGCTCAGAGTTTTCCTTTCAAAGGCTGCACATACCACTGCCTGTTTTCTGAGCCGTCTGCAAGAGTAAAGGTACTGACATACAACATGCAAGTTCACCCCTTGCTTCCAAATCATCGGTGTCCTGGTGCCTCAGTTTCCCCTCTATGGATGGAAGCAGGTTCTGCTCATGCTGCATTTCCTACTCAGAAGGACTCTTTGGGGGACTCTCTGCAGATAGCAAAGCTGGAATAAGCTGTAGCTGTATGAGGTGAGCTTCAAGAAATGATATAGCACATTTGGACAGAAATGATGAGTTCCTCTTTTCACTGTGCAGGATTGATATTTGGGATCCAAAGTTAACTCTGAAAAGGCAGAAAGCCAGTTCATAGTATTGTTATATCAGACTAGCTCTTACCCCTGGATTCAGGGCAAGTACACATGTTTCATGGAAGGAAAACAGTACTCTCACCCCTCACTGCTGTTTGCTCCCCATTTCCTTCTGTCTTAAGACCTGGCCATTCTTAAGGCAGGCTGCAAAACCTGGGAGGTAACAGGAGACTTGAAGGCCATGAAAAGAACTGGTGAATAATGAAACAATCTGGCTCTAAAGACACACCAGGGAGCAGCTCGATGTATTTTGCAATTACATTCCCAGTGCAAGATCTAATACCAGTGCCCTGCTTCTAATTTTAGAAGGCAGCTTTCGCAGTGCAAGAAGCCTTTGTTACCTCTGGGCCTGAGGAAATCACTGCTGGTCTTCAGAGAGATACATTACACAGAAAACCCTCTTTGGATTATATGTCACTAGAGCTGTCGAAATCTCCATTACAACCACTGGGAGACCTAGGCCAGTGACAGTGAGAAAAACCTGCCTTTGTTTGGTGCTAAATATTGTTAGTCTACTTCAATAGCCAGGGGTGTCACAGGTCGTGACAGAATAAGGAAGACCCAGGGCTTTGTGAACAGAAGCAGAATGTCTGAGCAAAACCTCACCACGTTAACCCTGTGCAGCACAGCTTGGGGAAGGGATTGCTCCATCAGGCACAGCACTAGGACAGAGGTGGTTTGACTGCCCACAGGGAAGCTACTTCACATGCCATAAGCTGGGATGTCTTCATGACATGCTCTCCAGCACCGCCAGCCCAACGTCAGCAAAAGTTTGCACCTGCCAGCATTCACCATCCTCAGCTCTAGCACCCATCACTGAAGGGGTCTCTGGAAAATGACCTGTATTGCAGAGAGCATAGAATCATGGAATCAGCAGGGTTGGAAAACCCCTTTAAGTTCTTCAAGTCCAACCATTCCCCAGCCCTGCCAAGGCCACCCCTAACCCATGGCACTGAGGCCTCATCTCCACTCTGTGTGAACACTTGCAGGGCCGGTGACTGCAGCCCTGCCCTGGGCAGCCTGTTCCAATGCCTGAGCACCCTCTGGGGAAGGAATTGTTCCTCAGCTCCATCTAAACCTGCCCTGGTGCAGCTTGAGGGCATTTCCTCTTGTCCCATCCCTTGTTCCTTGGGAGCAGAGCCCAGCCCCTCCTGGCTCCATCCTCCTGTCAGGCAGTTGTAGGGAGTGATAAGGTCCCCCCTGAGCCTTCTCTTCTCCAGACTAAACCCACCCAGGTCCCTCAGCTGTTCCTCATCACACTTGTGCCCTTCACCAATCATCAGATCAGAAGACTGCAGAAACACCTATCTCAGCCACTTCTCTTTAATAAGGACTAAAACATCCTAATTCGTGGTGGAGTCCAAGCAGCACCAGCCATGAAACTGTGTAACAGAAACAGAGTAGAAGAAAAAGCACCAGCAGTTCTACAGGGCAGTATTTCCTAGCTGCACACCAAGTATGGGCAGTGGAAACAATACAAGCTGTACAGCAGAAGTCAGTCACCATGGGCGCTGCTATTTGAGTTAGCATTATGTCTAATCAAGAACATGACATTAATAAGACACTTTGTCCCCAGCCAAGTGCAGATGTGTGCTTGCATAAACCTTTCCTTATCATTATTAAAAGTGATGTGCTGCAGTCTGTCACTGCACAATAAACAATTCCACATCCAAGATCTCAAATGCTCATCGCTCTGATGATCTGGACTTTCCGTACAGGGCGCCAGGCGCAATAACAAGTATATGACCACAGCCCCTTTGGGCTGCTGCGTTTCCAAGAAGGGGCAAATGTTGATTACTCCTGTATGTTATTTTGCCTACATAGCTAAGAGTCATCCAAGGTCTAAAGAAGCCAGTGGAAAACCTCCCATTGGATCCACTGGGCCTTCCATCTGACCATTAGCTATTCAAGAATGTTAGCCAAAGGTATGTCCTTAGCATAAGACAGCCCTAAATCATAAAACCACAGGTTGGGTTGGGTTGGTTTGGGTTGGAAGGGACCTTGAAGCTCATCCAGTTCCAACCCCTGCCACAGGCAGGGACCCCTTCCACTAGAGTAGGGTGCTCCAAGCCCCTGTGTCCAACCTGGCCTTGAACACTGCCAGGGATGGGGCAACCACAGCTTCTCTGGGCACCCTGTGCCAGCGCCTCAGCACCCTCACAGGGAAGAGCTTCTGCCTAAGAGCTCATCTCAGTCTTTCCTATGTCAGTTTAAAGCCATTCCCCCTTGCCCTGTCACTACATGCCCTTGTAAAAAGTCCCTCTCCAGCTTCCTTGCAGGACTGTTTCCTCTCCATTCTGAAAAAAAAGAGCTGCAGGGGTGCTGGTGCATTTGCTTTACAGCCGTTATTCCTGTTTAAAGTTGAATTTGTTTTGGTTTGGTTCACATTTCTTCAATCCCTTGTTTTCCCCATCCCTCATGCTTGGCTGGGCAGCAGACTGGCTTTTCTAGGATGCCGCAGTGAACACTTCCCATTCAGATGCAGGGAGGGGCCGGAGAATACATCTGGCCTAGATTGGGATGATTTTCTTCCTGCAGATGTATACACAAAGCAGGAATTGGGAAAAGAAAAGGTAGCCTTCCTCAGGGCATGTCCTCCCAGCCAGGGACCCACCTGGAGAGGGTTAGGAAATCCTCAGCATTTTGCTCACTGCCTTAAACACCCTCTGGACAACAAAGAAGAGCCAGAACACAGATAACTTCTGCTGCACCCTAAGCCTCACAGTACCAAAGGTTTGCACAGCAGAGGAGGCAGCTGCCTCGGGCAGGCAATACAAACAGACCTCCACTATCCCACTCCCAGAGCTTGAACTGACTGGAGGGTGGGCAGATGGAGCCACAATGCACTTCCACTCACTGTCAATGTGCTCAGAGCTCAAGGAGACATCTCACCCAAGACACATCCATACGTGCAAGATGACAGTGTTCAAGGCCAGGTTGGACAGAGCCTTGGGTGCCATGGTTTAGTGTAAGGTGTCTGCCCATGGCAGGGGGTTGGAACTGGATGATCTTAAGGTCCTTTCCAACCCTAACTATTCTATGGTTCTACAATCTCCAGAATGAGGGACTAAGTCAGTTGTTACAGGACTTGGATCTCCTTCTACCCTTTCCTTGGTAGACAAAGGCTCTGGAAGGCTCTTGTGGATGATTTCACAGAATCAATCTGGAGAAAGCTGGAGCTCTATTGGAAAAATACCTCTGCGGGAAGTTTATTCAGCTGTAACTCTGAAAGTTATGTAAGGAAATTAGATAAAAATAAAGCACTGGATTAAAATAGCACTAAAAGAAATCTTCATCTTACTAGAGCACTCTGAGACCACTTTGGGGTCTTTTCTCCTTCTTTACCTACTGGCACAGGAAAGCAGCCTTTGCTCTGAACTGGCCTCTGGCTGAATGCCATGGTTTTTACACTGCCATGGAAAAGAGTCACCTAGGATGGTAACAGCCTGGTTTCACATCCATTTGTGGCAACACTGATGGCCGTAGTTCCCAGGGAACAGTCCTCATGCTTTCCTACAGAGCAACACCAAGGCATAAACCCAGGTCCTGACAGTGAGTCAGCACGGAGCTGTCAAACCAAGCTGAAATCTCCAGGAAGCACAATGTTCTCTCTGCATACTTTTTGTACCACTCAGTGTGTTACATAAACTCCCAATGGGTAGAACCCTAGCAAGGGTTTGGAGGGATATATTTATTACAGCAGTAACTCTAGCATTTAAACTTTCTGACAGCTGCTGTGGACAAATATGCAATAAAAATCAAAGCCAATTCAAAGTCAATATTCAGAGGTGGGAGGTTGCGTAAGCATTTGGGTTCTGAGCCATGTCGTGTTTTGTTTAGCATTCAGGCAGTATGGGGGACTGCAGCATCCCTTTTCCATACCCAAATCAAGCTCAGATCAATTTGGCTTCATTTTCCAAGCTTGGCTGTGTAACGTTAAGAGCTCTGTCTCCCATTATCTGAGCAATTGGTTGCCACAGCCTGAAACATGACTGGCCCAGCTTGTAAGAACAAACAATCTGAGCATCATCAGCTGCTCCAGCTCACACCTTCCCTCCTGCTGCTGCGAGTGTGACATCCTCTGTCAGAGACACAGGCCAACAGCTGAGGACGGTAAGAGCTCAGATCACTGCAGGCTTGTCTGTTAGAGCCTTTGGGTCCCCACACAATGTGCCTATTCATGTTAGGTAGACATAAAAGGAGCCTGTGCTGCAGAGGTCCTGAGCTGGCCACCATTCACTCCTGGAATCACAGGAAAATGTAGGTCAGGAGAGACCCCTGGAGGTCATCTCACCCAATCCATCCCTGGAAGCAGGGACAACCTGGTGTTGTTTCAGATAAGCTCACCATGATGCACCATTCCAAACATTACACAAGGACAGGAGGGAGACCTATAACTGCTTTACGGATTCCTGTGGAGAAGCCACAGGCTCCCTCTGCACATTGCCCCTCTGATGCCTAAAGAAGAGATGGCAGCAGAACTGTATCTGGTCAAAGCTTTCAGAGGAGGTCAGGGGTATTCACCAGTAAGCAACCTGCCCACAGTGTCAAGAGGTAAAAGGAACCCCACACTACAAGGAGCTGTATTAATTTTAGAGTGCAGCATCTGCTGTAGTTACATGTGACTGACTCACTTAGCAGGGTTACATCGAACCACAGATGTGTACAGTACTCGGAAGGGAATTCAAATGCTTTCTCCCTCAAAAGAGCTAAAATCATAGTACTTCTTCTGCCAGCAGACTCATTCTCAAAGCAATCACCTGTCCACAACCGTGCACTATTGTGAGTCTATGATTCTTGCCTGCCTAACCCTAACCCTACATCTGTCCAGTTTGAGAGAATTTAGTACTCCTCTAAAGACATTCTGAGCCTCACCCTGCCACCCCTTCCAAAAGTACCATACTTGAGCCTGGGTTTCATGCCCATCTTGGCACTTCCTCTATAAAACCAAGCAATGGGCAAAGTGGGCAAATCTGAATTGAATGAGCCCCAGCCCATAGAATGGTTTGAGTTGGAAGGGACCTTAAAGCTCATCCAGTTCCAACCCCCTGTGATGGGCAGGGACACCTTCCACTAGAGCAGCTTGCTCCAAGCTCCATCCAACCTGGCCTTGAAGGTTTCACCTAAATATACCCTAAAAACAGACATAAATTCAAGCTCTGCACGTGGAATGTGGCTGAAGAACAGATGCCCAGGTCCACAGAGGAGTAGGGAATAACGATGACTCCATTGCCCACAAGATCCCAAGATTAATTATGGCTGGTAAAGCAGATATTCCTGCTGGGAAGGCATTCAGGGAAGACACCCTAAGGATTTCAAGAACTCAGCCTGTTATAGCAAATTCCCACCGAAATTTATGAGTCTTTTGAGGCCCTCTGTTGCCTGCAGGGGTAAATAAAGACCCCTACACAGAAGGTCTGGGTACTTTGTTAAATAACAGGAGGTTTGCACCATACAGCCACCAAGATGAACAATCCAACCCATTGCTTTTACTCCAGCCCTTCTTTCACTCACAGCAAGCACGTCAGGGTTATCATGCAAGCTATGCCAGAATTCAGGCTAATTGCTTCTCTGGAGACAACATGTTGGTTTCAGGACCTGCCAGGACAAATGCACTGCAGTTGGTCAGCTCTGGAAGCATTTTATTATCTTTGACAGAAAATGGCATTTTTATCTGTAACCTTCTGTTGCACCACGTCTCAACAACCTGTGCAGGCAGGAGGAATTTGTCCAAGATCTCTTACAGCTCTGAGCTGCTTTGCCAGTTTTCAGGACTTCTGCTGAGTTGCCTGAAAGAAAAATATACACAAGCAGAAAAGGATCCGTCAGTAGAACGGGGAGGAAATTGCATCCTGGAGGAGAGAAGGCTTTGAGTGATGTTGTCTTCACAGGCTGCTGTGAAGCCAGGAAATTCATGACCCCTTCCAAGCCCACACTTGCCCCACCTATGCTATCAGACCATATTACAGTTATGTTTGCTTTTCCCTTTCATCTATGCTTGCCAGCTCTCCCTGCCGTCCTTGCCTCCACTTGGATTCCCAGTGTGGAATCCAATGTTTTACCTTTACAATGCATTATTTGGCAGAATCAAATAACGATACCAAAAAAACTCTGGAACCACTAAGGCAGCTGACTCATCTCATGTGTTAGGATTTCAAAATCCTCTGCAATGTAAAGGACAAAGGTCCTTGCTGAGTTGTTCACAGTGGTGGCTCTTCTGGGACCTACTTTATTTGTGGTCGAACTGGATTCACCTGTGGTTAAGGACAAGATAAGCGCAGCAGGTGTATTCTCTTTCTCTAGCATCCTGGATCCTCTCCAAGCTGATTTCCACCCTCCCCATTCCAACAGAACATTGTTCACAAGGGTCACTGATGATGTTTTCTTGGCCAGCTCTCTCTTCTCTCCCCTTCCACTTCTTCCTCTATGTTTATGGCACCCTTACATCTTGTCTCAGCTTTCATGATGTCCTCCAACATTTCTCTCCTGAGAGCACTTTCCATACTGAGCAAACTAAGACTCTCCCGTTGGTAATCTGATTCAAATTGGGGGGAGTATTAGTTTGTAATTTTCTATTTGGTTTCTATGTTGAACCAAACTGGCCTAGGAACTCCCAGAATACTTCACGTTCTATATGTGGTTAAACTGAGGTACCGAATACAGCAGCACTGCAGGCACAGTTCAGACCTCCATACTTGCTGTCGTTTGCCCAACTCCAGGGAGCCACCAGGTTGAGCCAGACTATTGATCAGAAGGAAAGTCCTTCAGAAAGTGAGCCTACACATACATTCACATGCAAGAATGCAGGTTTAACACTCACTGCAGGTTCCAGAGCCCCATCTTTGATCAAATGAGACAGCTCAGAGAAAAGCCTAGCAGGTAGCAGCCAGGTAGATAATCTTAAGGGGATTCCCAACTATCCCCAAAACTGTAAGGTAAGATTGTAAAGAAGCTAGATAATAAAGAAATGAGATGCAAATGGCATGGATTCACCTGTGGCAAGAACTGAAGGACAGTGGTTGACACTTCTGATTAGAAAACCACACACGCAGCTAATCATCATGCTGATGGTCTTAGAAACACAGAAGAGCCCAGGTTGGGATGGACCTTGAAGGATCATCTGGTCCAGTCTGTGGTGGGAAGGGGAGCCTAGGTGAGATTATCTAGCACCCTGTCCAATCCCATTCCGAAAGCTTCCGATGATGGGACTCTACCACATCCCTGGGAAGTTTTGATTAATCATCCTAGTGATAGTTCTCACTGTAAAGAATGACTTTCTTCTATGAAGATGATGGGATCACCCTGCCAAGAAGGAAGGCTTTTCCCCCTCCCTCTGATTTATTACTGACAATCTGAACAATGTGAGGGATTGTCTCATTTTTCTGCTGCTTTTTCCTACTGTCTGTTCATGGTTGTGGAGCATGATACAGCCGGGAGGAGATTTAAAGAGCAGTATGAAGAAGGTCAGCTCTGGTCACAGTTGGATGCAGTCTTTTTCTTAGTCACAAAGCACAGCACTTGAAATATCCTGTGGGATGAAGACAATGCCTGCTGTAGCATTTCTGCCCTGATTTTTGGGAAGACGGCCAGGCAAGCACCACAATTAGTCACACGTTCCAAACGCAGTCCCCATTCTCCAGCCTCTTGCCTGTCCTTATGCTAAGAATGAGGCCACGATCTCCACCCCAGAGAGACACTTTGCCTCAGAGCCACACACTATCAATCAGTCTACTACTAGTAATGAGGAAAGATGCTTTCCTTCCTTCCACCTTCCATTTGGACCTTCACCCTCCCAGTGGAATCACTTCACTGGGTAAAGGAGAACAGAAATAGACAGAAACATGTCGATACGTGCATTGAAGAGGAATTAAAAACAAAACATAAGGAAATATCTGAAAGGACATGGGAATTTGCTGGAAACCAAAGACAAGAGGAAGAGAAGCAGCTCTCAGGCATTTACTGCTGCACATGGAGTTAGTTTTGGATAGTTCCTTCTCCTTGTCCCACTCACCCTCTCCCTTGGGGAGGGGAAGGTAGCAAAGGCATCATTACAAAATTAATCACCTTGAAAAGGGTAGAACCCCAAGACTTTGAAATCACTGCAAGAGGCAGAAGCATCTGTGGGGGAAAGTTCAAACAGCTTCTTTTGCTTGAGGACTGCTGGAAACAATATGGCAATCATTAGTTTCGCTCTCTCCAGTTCAGGGTAGTCCATTTAATTTACCCATGATGAACAACAGACACACACACAGGTCCAATAGCAATATTAAGGTTGCCTCTCTTGCCAAGAATTATGCCACTAAAAAGCACATGGGCAAACCCATGTGGGCCTGGAAAGGGTTAATGGGCTGCTGAGGATTATGCTTCTCCAAGAGAGGTAAGAGGAGGGACAGTAGCTCAGGTGGAGAGCACACTGTGGGACTGTCCATGGGTACGGTGGATGGACAGCCCTCTCCTCCACTGAGCCAACTGCACTCACTATTGGTTTGGCCAAAGCCTCCTGGAATGCGTTTGAAAGGCCAGCATCAAACCTGATTGTGGGGGTTTGATCCTGAGATGATGCTGAGGCACCTTGTTCTGGCTGAAGATGTGCTCACTGAAGAAGTTCCATGAGTCCTGCCTGGTTCTGGGGGTAAACCTGGAAGCCTCACAAGAATGCTTAGCTTAGGCCTCAGTCTTTTGTGTATTCCTTCAATCACTCCAGGAAAACTGGGTCATTTTTCACCCTGACGTGGGAATATCTTTGCTGACAACCAACGCCACCTTAGCTCATGTTGGACAGGGTAGATTTCCAAATTGACAGCTCCCTTTCTACATGGACCACCAAATACTTGGGATGCTCACCAGGGTTTTCAAGCAGAACACTCACTTCCAGAAGCCAGCTCTGTACTCTGCGTTATCATTAAAAAGAAACATGTCATCCATCCATAGAGTCTCCTGTTCTCTGCCCTCAGACAGATCACTACAGAACCAGGAGCTGCTGCCTGACCTGAATGCTTTTACATCTTCCCCATGCTATATGCTTGTTCTCTGCATAAACAGTCCATGCCACTGCATCCTTGATGTCATGCTGACCTGGAGCTCTGCACCATAAAAGCAAGCTGATTTTAACCAGAAATCACAGCATAATGTAGGAGGATATTTTCCACTCTGGCTTTGGCATTGTCTGTTTGGTGACCTTGAGCAGGTAGTGCTGTCTTTCTTCGTCTGCTTATTAAACAGAGATACTGGTACTGACCACTCTTGTAAAGTACTTTGACGTCTACCAGTGATAAAAAGCCAGGTGCTGACATTATTGTGCAGCAAGTATTTACTCTCATCTGCTTTAAATCTCTCCCTCCCTCATTTTCATTGAATAACCCCTTTGTTCCTGTGTTATGAAACACTGTAAGTCGACCCACAGCTGCTCACAGGAGTGAAAACGGATGGACACAGCCTGATGCAGAGCCCCTCCTGCAGAGCAGGACTTCCAGGGGTGAAACCCTGGCTCCACTGACCTCCATGGGAGTGCTGCCAAGGGGGTGACTACTTTATTGCTGATTCACAGTAAATGATAGCAAGAAAAGCATTTCATAACTGGTTTTCATCTGCTGCTTGATAGTTTAGTCATCCCAAAAGTCACTATGAATAAGGATTACTGTACCCATTCCACGAATGGACGCCTCATGTAAAACTCAGCCCAGTGACCAATTCCTTCACTGTATGGGGAGGGGGGGATTTGGTTGTTTTTCTGGTGAAGTGACCACCATCCGTGGCCAAACAACACACTCAAACCCTGTAACCTTTCAGAGGAATGACAGATGATGTCTGCTGCTCATTCCATGTGTTTTTGTGCCCAGTAAGGTCCCTGAGGAGAGGAAGAAGGTGCCAAAACTGAAATAAGAAAGATAACATTGGTAAATGTCAGAGCTCCCTGGTGAGTGCAGAGGTCTCAAAGACTTGAGAATGCTGAACAGATGAGTCACTGGGAAGGGTTTGCCACACGTCCTGTTTTTGACAGATGGGACACTAACTTACTGTAGTGTTAGTGTAAGAGGATCCTACAGTTTTATGGTATTATAGTAGCATCTAGAGGCCTTAATAGTGAAGGCGATGGCTTCTGGGACTCTGTGGGGTAGAAACTATCATGTAGGAAGAGGGAATTGGATTTAATATATCATTTTAAGCCCAAGTCTTTGTATAAATGATTTGTGTCTGGTTTACAGGTGCAGAAGGGCATCTTCCTCACTGAAAAGACAGATGTCACAGTTAGACATATATACCAGTTCTTCATAGAAGACCTAAGCATCAAGTTTCTCACGGATCCTGCTACATCTCCTGTTGTCTGGATCCACACTTTATAGCTGTTCTGAGCTTAACTGGACAATGCAGAGATTTTACCTTAGTCCTATGGACAGATTTCAGAATTCTTTCCAACCAGATCAGTCCAAAAGCACAATATTTGTGTGTTTCTGGCACTGGAAAAGATGCCACAGTAAAAGCTGAACATCATTTCCATGTATTCTGTATTTGAGATGTTGAAATCACAGCCTGACTTTCCCATGTTTCCCTCTGTATGTTCAGCCAAAGCCACTGGCTGAACACAAAAGTACATGAGCAGCCTTAAACCCCACACTATTTTTAGTTGAGTCCATTATTCAACAAATAAAGCAAGCTACACAGCTCTAATGTACTGGTGCTTGTGATGACATTTTCCACATCCTGCTCCAGACCTTCATGTCACTTGTCCCACCACAAGCTAGTACAACATAGCCTACAGCAGGATGAAGAGTTTAGAGTCTGCTACTGTCTGCAAACTGAAACAGACCTGGAGTGAAATCCTGACCTCAGACAATAGCAGCTTTGCCACCAGCATAAGTGGGGCCAGTTTATTAGGCCAGGATTTCTAAGTCAGGCATTAGAGGCTTGTATATTTGACAGTTTTAATCCAGAAGCCCTTAGCTCACTACCATCATGCAGGGATGTGATTACATGGGTAGACAGGGTAAAGCTGGAGCACTCACAGCATTTCTGCTCCACTTCTGCTTCCAAATGTGAAGCTGTCACTCAGTCACTCCTATCCAGCCAAGTAATTGTTCTTCTGGGGCACAAAGACCTGTGGCTACCATGCCCCCGTGGTCTCCCATTTAACATGCTGCTGAAGGAACCCAAATTTGCCCACTGCCCCCCTTCCCCTTCCGATCCAGTTGAAATAATAAATATTTGACTCATGATTTATTGGATTTCAGTTTGTTGAAAAGATCCTCCAAACAAATGAAGTTTTAATGGCAACAAACACCAGCCACAGAGCAGCAGAAAATATAAACAGCAGCAAAGACCGTTAAACAAAACCCACTTCGGATGCTGCTGACACAGTGCTCAGCAGCCTTCACCTCCTGAGGCCAGGGCATGAGACAGAGGGTCACAGCAAGTCTGGAAGTGTCATAGATCTAAGGCCTTTGAATGCTGAGGGATGCAGAAATGAGTTTTGAAGTGACTAATCCAGGCTTTGGGCTATTGAGGACCACAGGTGAGACTTTGATGGAGGGATTCCTTTCTACAGAGGCAGCCCTCACTCTGGTCAATGCTGTTAAGATCCTTCAACTCCTTTGAGTAGAATGACTTTTTCTGAGTCATTTTGACTGTATCAGAGTAGAAAGCAAGTACCTGTGCAGCTACATGTGTATGACTGAGGCTGGGGCAGGTAGAGATCACATAGACATCATCATGGAAGTGAAGTGATCAGGAGCCAGTAACCTCTTCAGTGAGCACATCTTCAGCCAGAACAAGATGCCTCAAGACCAAATGTCGCTAAAAACATGCTCTAGTTACAGACATCCCACCTTATTGTAGGGAATGCATTTACATCTACTAACAGACCATCTAGAAAAGAAGTTATTTAGTTTAATGTACTACAAGGGAATAAAGAATATTTGACATAAAAGGAATTCCTGGTTGCTGCCATTGCTCATTGAGCCCCAGATTTGACCTGAACTCCCTTATCCTTTCCCCAGATACTGATGCTGAGGAAGGAAATTATCCTACCAAGGAAGCCTTTGTCAGAACCCATTTGAGCCAACAGTGACTTTCTTCAACCTGAGCAGGTTTCTAGATCAAAGCAAAGACTGAATGTCAAATCTTCTGTGTCTATGGTTCAGCACCAGCCAGCAGCACACTGTGGCCCACCAGCCAACCCTTCTGTACTCACCAAGCTGACAGAGAGGTGAATACCCACAGCACACCCAGACAGATTGACTGTGAAGGGTCTCAGGCTGGTTCCCCTTCCAGTGGTGTGCCACACTGTAAACCTCCAGAGAAACTCCTGGAACCATGGAAGCTTAGGCAGGCCATATAAGAGACTGGAGGCTCCTGCTTGAGAGATAAAATACTCTCTTCTTTCACAGCAATCACATTAAAGTTTAAGTAGAAGGGGACTAAGAAGAGCTTTCCAACAGCACAACTCCCTTTTGTCAAGGCCAGACCAAGGACGTTTTCTGCTGCACAATTACTAGGATCTTATCTCTTCACAGTTTTCTTATCATAGAATAGAATCATAGAATAGTTAGGGTTGGAAAGGACCTTAAGATCGTCTAGTTCCAAGCCTTGATGAGTGTACAGCCAGGGATTGCCACCTTCTATTCAAACAGGGGAAGCATGGCCAAGTAATATGTTCCAGAGGCTGGAAACCAGGATGTTTTGATTTGAGATGAAGTCCAAAACATGTGTGAGTGACCAAAGACACCCTGCCTGAGCCTTTCAGGAAATAAGGGATTTAAGACTTTTTACCAGAAGAGCAGAAGTTTATTGTCAATAAATGGTTGTTTATTGTCTACACAAGAGCTGTGGCTACTACTTTATTCAAACATTCATATTTTGTCTACTTAATCCATTCCAAACCACTGCAAACAAATTCCCTTTCATCAGTTGTGGATGCTTCAGAAAGGGCCCTGCCTGTCTATACGGAATCCAAACTGTACCTTGACATTCCAGCATGTTCAGGGCTCCTGCATGCACCTCCAGCCTGGCATGTGCATTGACCTGAGCACACACCTCTTCCCTGCTCCCTTCCCACTCCAAGGGCAATCAGCAGGCATCATACAGGACTTTGGGGAAGCCAGGATATGAAGCTTACCTTCTAGAAGCATGGACAGTGCAGCTCAGACAGCCTTCACACTTGAGCTCATCTCTGGAGGACGCAAGTTAGGCCCTGAAGTACCAGCAGGTTCAGATATATGGCAAGTATCTGTCACTGTGTTTCATTTATAAAGAACAACCATAAACCCCACAACAATCCACAGCAAAAACCTCATTCTACTCCAACCTGTGGGCTCACTAGGAAGAATCCTAGAATCAGCTAGGTTGGAAAGACCTTTAAGATCACCAAGTCCAACTTGTAAACCACATACCAAATACTCACAATCAGCTTTAGAAAGCTACCAAGTCATCACTATAAGCGCCATGCTGTGCTGTGTACTGAAACACACCATAATTGAACTGCAGCAGACCATAATTGTTCCAGGAATGAGCAATGTCAGGAACACAAAGTGGTCAATGTGGATTTGCAGGAGATGGTTGCAGGGTAAAACCCATCTGTTTGGTTGAATCCTGAGCATTTTCATTTCATTTTTCACCAAAGATCAGGCCAGGATTCAAGGCAAGGAGAAGGCAGCAAGCAAGGAGGTTGAGGTTAATCTAAAGACATTCACTGAGGAAGATGCAGACATAACCAGAAACACCTCAAGGCTCTTTAGCAAGCAGTCCCACAGTGGTAGAGACTAATCGAAAGCCCATTGAAGCAGGGTCTTTCCACTGACTTTGTCCTTTGTGACTTCACGACAAGTCAAGCTTTTCCCACTGCAGACTGTCTGCCACAGAATCTTTTCTGTTTCTCTGCTCGTTTTTCCACTGTTCCTAATAAAGCCATTTTCTTACATTATGTTAATATTTAACACACAAGAAAAAAAAGAGAAAACCCTTCATAAATACACAATCAACCCTGAGGTCATTTTCCTAAAATAATTTTTTAAATAAACTGCTCTGTACAAACTTCACTCACTTCAAAATGTGCTTTGAAACTGAAGACTGTGGAAAAGTTAAAGAAGTGATTGCTGATAAATAGTTCCATATGATTTATTGAATATAATATCCTTCCCCCTACAACAGAATGCTTTTTCAGAGCTCGGGGTATGGACTTGCTGCCTGCAAAGAGATGTGTGCTATGGTTTAATAAGATATTTGTACGCTAAAGAACTTCCTTCAGTTCTCCAACACCCTAAACCTATTCAGCATCAGCAGTACTCTCTTAAATCATAGACTCATAGAATGGTTTGGGTTGGAAAGGACCTTAAGATCATCCAGTTCCAACTTCCCCATCATGGGCAGGGACACCTCATACTAAAACACAAGTATCTTTTAGGATGAAACCAGACTGAATTGGTGTATAGAAGTGACTCTAGAAGGTACTTGAGCTGCCCCTCCTTGCTGTCCCAGCAGGAAGGATGCTCACTTTTAGTTAGGCTGTAGCAAGACCCAAAGGTTTGTCAGCTGCACTGCTAAATTCCACAGACATTTTCCTGGGGCTGGAAGGAGAATGGAAGCTGTCACTGCCTCACAGCAGCATCAAATATATATGATGGCAATATAACAGCAGATGGAGAGCTTTTGATGGCAGGATTATAGAGGACTGCCTCTTGATAGCACCTCTGAGAAAGCAGACAACCTCCCCTTGTTCACAAGAGGTCATGTAAGGCATTGCACTACATTGTACCTTATTGGGCCTTAGAAATACGTTACCTGGAAAGACTCAAGTGTGTAAAACAAACCCAGAACCAGGATCTTTTCAGTGTTCCTCCACAGTTCTGTTGCACCAGTTACATTACACAGCACTCACAAGACTCCCTAGGTAAATGAAAGCAACCTCTGGTTTAACACACGCACAGACACTTCACACAAGTTGTACAGGATTAGTGCTTTCTGCCATAAATTATCCAGGTTTAAAAAGTCACAGGCACATCCATATGCAAAAGTTTCAGATGTAGCATCCTCTCTCTTCTGCTAGAGCAGGGTGACTTTGTGCATGGAAAATTGCCTTCAAGTGGAGCAGGAACCCATACTTTGAGACTGCCTTATTCCTAATAATGGGCTGATCATGCCCATATGATCCTATGAAGGCAAGCTGAGAGAGCTGGGCTTGTTCAGCCTAGGGAAGAGAAGGCTGCTTAAGGGGAGACCTGAGAGCAGCTCCAGTGACTAAAGGGGCTACAGAAAACCTGGAGAGGGGCTTTGGACAAGGGCCTGTAGGGACAGGACAAGGGGAATGGCTTTAACCTGCCAGAACAGGGGAGACTGAGATGAGCTCTTAGGCAGAAGCTCTTCCCTGTGAGGGTGCTGAGGCACTGGCACAGGGTGCCCAGAGAAGCTGTGGCTGCCCCATCCCTGGCAGTGTTCAAGGCCAGGCTGGACACAGGGGCTTGGAGCAAGCTGCTCCAGTGGAAGATGTCCCTGCCTGTGGCAGGGGTTGGAGCTGGATGAGCTTTAAGGTCCTTTCCAACACAAACCATTTCGTGATTCTATGATGTACTGGCATATAAGGACTCCAAACTGGGGACAGACTTAGGCCTGATGTCTACAGATGCAAGAAGCTTCAGGCCAGAAGCCACACTGGTAGGGTGAAATCATGTGTGCGCTAATCCACCCTTTTACAAAGCACTGGATCTGGCCAGGATCCCCAGCCCTACTCAGGCAGAAAACAGGCAGGAACAGGCAGTTCTATCTGTACCAATTTGTCAGATGTGAACTCAGATGCCTTCAGAGTGCTTGGAAGGATGTGCATGGTGCTCCTTTCCAAAACCCGTAGCAAGGAAATGGCTGGGCTGAGCTCTCTGAGCTTCCTGAGCTCTAAACAGGAAACAAGTTCTTCATTCTCAAGTGGCTCAATGAAAAATATCATCCAGAAGTGGCTGTAATGCCTCTGTTTGCAGCTGCAGTGTGCCAGGAGTTCAGGTGAGAACACACAACAGTCCTAGATGCACAGTACTGACACTGAGCAGTATGGGGGCAACTGAGCTTCAGGATCCCCTTGATCAGCAGGGCTGATACCCAACTGCTAGGATCTTACCACAGGGATGAAATACTGGCCCTTTAGGAGAGTACAGAAGGAAAAGTGAGGAAATGCAGGGGAAAATACTGTAAATGTTCACCCTAAAACCTCCAGAACTATGACCAGCATTAAAACCCCTTCTGTAAGAAGAAAAGATAACAATGTGTTTGGATAGGGAACTAAACCACTTTCACAGGATACCAGAATGGTTTGGGTTGGAAGGGATCTTAAAGCTCATCCAATTTCAACCCGATACCACGGGCAAGGACTTCTTCCACTAGAGCAGCCTCTTCTCATTGTGCCACACATCTCTGTCCCCAGTAGACTCACTATTTTCCCACCTTCAGCTGGAAATGGAGCTGAGCAGGAGGAGATGGACAGTACTCACAGAGGTGAGGGAGAAGCCAGCTGAATACAAACACATGTTTTGTGTTGTTCTGTTTGTTGTAGGAAAGAAAGGTTGCCTGTGGGTGGGCTATGAGCCCCCCCCTCACACAATGTGGAAACAATAAATCACGGGCAGCCCTGAAGAGACACCTGTATTTTTAATGTGAAAAGACCTCTGGAAACCCCTCCAGTTTTAACCTCCATCTTAATCTCAACCCAGCACAGGTTTCCTGGGAAGGCTCTCAACCCATTAACCTCTCCCTAGGTAGGGGAGCCAGTAGGTCTGAACCACTCAGGTCTGGTCTTGCTTGGATGTGGTTTTAGTCTTGACTCTGCATACCCTTTGTCTCTTGTCTATTACACCACTAGCTCTTGCTTTGGCTAGCCCAAATTCCCATCACGACTCACTACAGGCAAGGAATGTCACATCTTTCAGCACATTAGTTCTGCTTCACTGACTACAACAGCCAACTGCTGTCTCACCCCTCCTTGGCACTTTTTACCTGTCTGTCTCTGCTTTCCACATTTCTCTTTCCTCCCAGTGGGGATTCTGGAAGTCCTTGTTGCCCAGCACTCAGCACAGAGCAGGGACAAGAGGGAGACAGTGAAGTACATTGATCCCATCATGGCCAAACACATACACTTCGAACAGTGGTTTCTGTAATTCCTCAGTCATTCCTCATCCTTTGGAAAGAGGTCACCATGTTGATTTATAAACTTAGGAATCAAATGCCTCTTGCAGACCTGGTGGGTAAACAAGCCTCCCCAGTAGCCTTGTACAGCTACATATGGCAAGCAGAGCTTCACAAAGGCTTTTGTCTGCATTTCCCATCACTTAGACTCTATGAAGACAAATGACTAAATCCCAGCTATGGACAAGGTTACCTTACCAGTGACCCCCAGCCTCTGGCCGTACTTCAGTAGGCCCTAGAGATCTTGGGGTGTCCATTCCCAGCCACACACAGATACTCTCCCCTGCCAGGCTTTCTGCCCTGGTAAACATTTCAGTCCTTTTCCCTGGGAAAAGGGGGCTGTGGAGCATGGAATTAGCTGCACACATCTCAGGGGCATCCCCAGAGGGAGGATATTAACCTGAAATCAGACATTTCCCACTTCTTCTATATGCTGTAGGTTTTACTTAAGCCTACCTCCTATTCCCAAGGAGGTGAATGGCATCCTACTGCCGCCATCACCAAGTATGTTCTGCCCTATGTGCACAGACAAGTTAGGACAGGCAGCATCCATCCTATGCACTTTTACCCTGAATAACAACAGCCTTTTGCTTGTCTTTCCTTTCTGCTTGCCTTGGTAGAAGTCTGCTGTTGGTTACTGCTAGCAGGTATCAACTGTCCTCTCTGCTGTCTTCATGAATGTGAAATATGTGCTGCTATGTTTGCAATTATGACTGTTTCAATGAAATCTTAATGGCAAGAAAACAAGTATTTGTAGTCATATTTACACTACCTAGAATGAGTAATGAGAATTCATATTGTATCAGATATCAGACGGTTTGTTGTTGAGCAGCTCTTGAGCACAGTAATTGAATTTATAGAAAAGAAATACACCATAGTCTGTCTTTCATTCCATTTTAGCATCAAAAATCAACAAGCCAAGCTCTGCCTCAGCTACAAAACAGTTAATGTAAAGAATAACAGAGGGAACCACGCTCTTCTCAAAGGGATATTTATTTGGTTTTAAAGAACTCATTCTTCATGCAAAGAAAATGAAGGTTGGAAGCAGAAGAGAAACATCTGCCTCCTCCAAAGCTATGAGAAATTGGGTTGTGCATTCTTAACCTTCCTCCTGTCCTTTTGGCTAAAAATCAATTGCTTTTCTTGTAAGGTAACATATCTGGGCAAGCGGGAAACTAGCACTTCAAAATCACTCTTCAGAGCTAAACACAATAGATTAACTGCAAAGAAAGGGTGCAATATATTCGCTGATAAGTGTTTTCAGTTGCTAAAGTGATGTCTTTCTGCATGAAAGATCTGATCCCTTCTGGACTTGAAGATGTGAGGAAGGTACAGGATGGCTGCAGCAGATGCTTAACTGCTTTAGGTTTTGGAGCAGAAAAAACTTCTTTAGAACACTTTTGACATCATTTGCCCTCTCCATGAAGATGTTGGTTCCTTTGAGAGTGGTATTTATCTTAGCAAAAGAAGTAAATTCAAAGATTTCAGGTTTTCACCCATTTCTGCTAGGACTCGGAGTGGACACATCACCCACAGCACCAGAAACACAGGTTTGGGTCCTTTGGGCTGAAATGTTCAGTTAGATATGACAAGAACTATGGAGAAAACTGGGCATGAGCTCATATATGGGTTAGTAAATTCTATGGCCCTGGCAACTTTGGCAGGGGAGAAGTGCAATAAAGGACAGTGCAAAACTGCACAAGTGTCGAGAAATCCTAGCAGTGTATCACCAAAACAATTCAAACTGAAGGGATTCTTTCATTTAATCAAACTGCTTTTCCATTCTTATCAACTGCCTTCCCTATATATTTAAGGGCAGTTTTCTTGCCTGGCTGAATACAACTGTAAAAACATGAGACTAAAGCACTTATAGACACCAAATAATGCTTTGGAGAACAGGTAGCTTTACAGAGTCCAGAAGGAAATAGCTGAAAGCTAAAATGTTTGGTTTGTTCTGCAGGAGTAGGGCATAATGAAACCAGATGGAAACAATTTGGATGGCAAGCTTCTTTTCTATAGCTCAACATCTCCCTAACCTCAGCATTCACCTTGAGTACAAATTGCCCCAGTAAGTTGCAGCCCAGGATTAAGAAACTATTGCTTATTTAAATACAGATTTGCTGGGGATATCCACAGGAAATTTGAGGAGCTGCTTAGTGAATGCAGCCCATTGTTTGCATTACAGTAGCACTTAGAAGGCTCCAGCAACCCAAGCACAGTGTGTATGGTGCTGTACAAACCTTGGAGGTATCCTCCCAGGCAAAAATTGCTTTAATCTTCTACTATTACTACGTGGTTTTAGATATTCCTGTTAGATGTTCCAGCCCCATGCAGCTAATACAGAAACATAAAGGGTTCTCATCAGCTCTAGTATGTGGGCAGCTGTGGGTGCAGATGTGAACACGGCTGGTCCAAGGTGACAAGGGCAATCTCTAGCAGAGCCAAGAGTAAATCTGCATCTCAGCCACCAAAGGGTCACAACCAAACCCAGTTTTTCTCTCTGATCTTGCTTCTCTTTTGCTCACGTAAATATCTGCATGGCTAGAAGGAAACCACATTGCATTTTTTGCCCCCCTTAGAAAAACAACAAGTACTTAAAATATTTCTGGAGTTCCCCCCCCCCCCCCCCTTTTCAAGGAGTTGGTGTGGGGAATGTATTTTATTTTCCTTGGCAATGAAGAAAAGAAGGAGCAGGCTCAGGTGGAGTCAGGCTCCCTGAAAGCCTTTCATTCTTCAGCCCTAGAGTCACTGCAGGACAGCACAGACACAGCCACAGCAGCCTGAGCCCCAAGCTCAGGTGATGGGAATAGGTCAGTAGCGGTGTGAGGGATCTTGTGAGTGAGCCACTTGAGTATTTTCATGGGAGAGTTGTGTAATCCATGCTGGAATATCTGTGCCAACTGTTAACAGAGACCCACATCTGATTACAGAACAAGCACACACTGAATGTCCTGAGGAGGATCAGCACAGAGGATGAACATCATTAACCCAGGCCTCCTTGTCCATTCTAGGAGCAATGAGAACTCCCTTTGCTCCCAGAAGCAACATCCACTCCCTTTAAAACCCATCCAGGGTCATCTCTGGCTTGGCCAGCGGAATTTCACCTGCTTGTGCCAGCTTGTGCTCAGCTCCAATAAAAGTACCAGAACATGCTCCATCCACATGAAACAGCCCAAGATGGAAAGAACATCCCTACTTTGCTCCAAGCCCCTCTCTTGGGATGATGCCTGGTTGCTTGTTCAGGTGTAACTGTGCAAGAGCAGCTTCACGCCTGCCTGCCTGTGAGGGTGCAAAAGGGGGAGAGGGAAAGCAAGTTATGTATATGTCTTCAATATGTTTGCCCATTTTGAGCCTTTATTCCTAACACATGTTTCTTCTTTTATGCAAAACATGTCTCTTCTGCTTTCTGTTTCCTTGACTTCATTTTAAAATGCAGTATTTTTATGGCATGAAGAGATAAAGATATGAGGAGGGGAGGGAAAGTGGGACAAAAAGCAATTAAGTCTGGTGGCTGGTTATTGTAATGCACTAGGAAACAACCAAAACCATTCCCTTTGAAAAAGGGGCCACTTCTGCTGCTGATATGCACAGAGTTTTCAGAGCTCCCATTAACATGACTGGAAACTATCCAGGTAAAACTCTTGCCTCGGTCAAAGATTAGACTATCATGTCTGAGATGAATGGAAACCTTTCAAAGGAAGAAGGAAGAACCAGCACCACTGCTGGATCACTCCAGCCTTGTCAGCCATTTATTTAATCCATATTTGCACTCTGAAATTCTTGTACTAATACATGAAGGTTCATAACTGAGGCAATAAACTGCTTTAATGGGCTTTATGGAGTACATCTATACTGAACTCCTGAGCAGCAAGTACAGGGAGAGCCTCAAAGCTCTGTTGTGGAGTAAAGGGGTCACATGGTTTGGGCTCTATAAAACGTGCTTTGGGATTGCAGGCAGTTCACATCTGTCCATTGATTCAAACCCTGGGGTAAACACCATGGTCCAACAACACTTCCAGGATGCTCCTGTCTTCTGCTGTCCCACACTTCTGATACTGTAGAAGTCTCCACAACTTGAATTAAAGCAGTTTTGTTGGACATAGACAAACCCCACTCCACGATTTTTATGTGAACCCTGGATTATACAGAACTCAACTTGGAAACTGAGATCAGCCTTTTCAGAAGAGCACTGCAGATCGGCAGTGTGTGATACCGCATGCATCCACAGGACAAATCCTTCTTGCCAAGCAGCAGGCAGCTCCCACCAAGAACATGCACCTGCACCCACAAGCACTTTTAACTCCACTCAGGTATAGCCCAAGGCCTGCCCAGATGTTGGCAAACCTTTCAGAAGTGCTGATCCATCCTGGCTCCATCCATGCATGGCTCTTCAGCTGCTCCTGCAGACCAGCTTTGCTGTCAGTGCTTCTGAAAGCAGCTGAACCAACTCATCCTGAGCCAGAGGGTCTGCCAGACCCCTCGCTGTGGGTTGTCTCCCACAAACCTTGCCTGACCTCAGCGCTAGGGATGTGGGGTATGGCTCTCTGCACGCCTCAGGCTACGAGCACATTCCAAGCGGCTTGGTCCTGCTGATGGAAGTTAACGTGAGCTGCTCCAAGCTGGGACTACTTTTCTGTACTAATCTAGTCATAATGTTAAAACAAACTATTTCCGGACTGCAATTATTGCACCTCATCGAGAAACTGTGCAATGCTGAAATTAAGAGAATGCTCGAGTGCAGTTAATTACTAACAGATACCTTGAAACTTGTGGTTGGGAAACTGTTCGCCGTTCCTGAAGCATGTGCCCCGCCATTCAGTTCCACTCTGAAGCATTCTCAGAATCTGCTGATCCATAAAACGTTACCACTGGAGAAGGTTTGTTTTGGCAGAGGTCTCCGTTTTGTCCAGCGAACTAATGGTGTCCGTTAACACACCATTACATACATCGTTAACATAGCTGGCAACTGGGATTTCCCCTCAAGAAGAAAGAAATCAAGTGTAAATCAGAATTATCGGCCGCCTGGCAGTATCCATCATCACACACAAGGCACTTGTTCTAATGCCTTACCCACAAAAAATATTCCTTATGAATGCAATTGGGGTTGTCCTTGCACATGGCACCTTACTAAGAAATCACTGGTCAAGCCACCACACCGTGAGTTTATACACTTAGTTCCTAACAGGGATGCAGAGCCATAACGAAACACCTCGCATTAGGCTGACAACAATGGACTGACATGATGAGTAAGAGACAGGGGTCTGGACATTACCGTGGAGTGATCCTCACCCTTAACATGCAGTTCTTGCAAACAGCCACTGAAATGTATGTATTTTCCTCTGTAGATGTCTTGGGATAACAAGGAATAAAAAATAAAAGCCTCATCTATAACCTGATGGTGCTGAGTGTGCAATCCCCTTCACGCTTTTTGCACGCTCTTTCCTGTTTTATTCCAGGTCCTGTTTAGCTGTACAGGTATAGATCAGGATGTCTTTGCTTAGACCACATCATAAAATCACAGAATCCCAGAATGGGCTGTGTTGGAAGGGACCTTAAAGCTCATCCAGTTCCAGGCCCTGCCACAGGCAGGGACATCTTCCACTGGAGCAGCTTGCTCCAAGCCCCTGTGTCCAACCTGGCCTTGAACACTGCCAGGGATGGGGCAGCCACAGCTTCTCTGGGCACCCTGTGCCAGCGCCTCAGCACCCTCACAGGGAAGAGCTTCTGCCTAAGAGCTCATCTCAGTCTCCCCTGTTTCAGTTTAAAGCCATTCCCCCTTGTCCTGTTGCTATGTGCCCTTTTAAAAAGACTCATTTGTAAGCTCATTTGGGGTGCACGTGAGGAAACCTTGCAGAGAGGTTTCTTTTCATAATGGAACTCAGCACCAGATTTTTGAAGGAGCTCAGCTCCACACTATGACACCCAAGTTTCTAACTGGGCATCCAGCAGAACTCAGAGTCTGGCAATAAGAAGGTTAAGAGGTGACAGAGCAAACTACTCAAGTGTGTATGCAGGAGGGTTTTGTCCCTGCTCCTAGAACTGGGACTCATGGGTGAGATTTCACTCCTTGAGCTGACACATCTAATCAGGCAACTCAGATTTTCTCGCATCCAAAATCACTCTCAAACCTGAGGGCTGAACATTTAAAAAACACAGCCATGATAAAATAATACTACCAACAATCCTGCCAGCAGATGTGACTGCCAAGCACCATCTATCTACTTCATGGTTTATGACATACATTTGATAGAAAACACTTGCAGCAAGAGAGACTGGCATTACAGCCAAGGAAAAGAAATCATCTGTGCAGCAAACTGGGGGTGGGAATCTCAAGCGCTGTGATTTTTCAGGAATGGGACAGAGTAACAACCATCAAAGGCCTCTAAGAGCTGACATGGCTTTGGGGCAAAGATGGGCTGGCTATCCTCGATATCCTGCTTGCTAGCATGCTCTGATTTCCACTCTCTAACACAAAGCTATCCTGAAGTGCACAAGTCACTGCTCATCCTTTACTCAACAGAAGGGATGGATCAGCATTAGGTGACCACAGTTCATTCCTGACAGCCCCTGGCCTTCACAAAGCAGCCTGAATTCACCAACTCCATTGCCTCTGTATTTGCTAAGGAGAGAGAAGCTTCCAACAGAGTTCATGCTTCCTGCATCACACCTCACCTTGCAGTGTAATGGTAGGAAGTAGGAGGTAGTATTCACTTATGAAAACAAAACAGAAGGACAGGGAATTTGCACTAGAAAGATAAAACCTCTTCCACAACCACAGCTTGGGAGTCTCATGACAGTAAAGAATATGTTTATATTCTGCGTTTGCATTTACACTTCATCTCTGATTCCTTCCCAATGCTCCCACCCCGTATTGCTCATATAAAAAGAGATGTACTGGAGACTCCAGCTATACAGTCTGCAGTATTTTCAGGCCTTGATGGCAGTCTGCAGTCTATTTTCCAGGCTCGTAAATCTCAAGAGAAGTGTTTCATTATTCTGTTCAGGCAGTGTGGAATATCTGAGCCACAGATCCTCACGGATGTTTCCTTTCTGGGCCATTCCATAGACAGGCAACATTTTGCATTTCAGAAGTGCCCTTAAATTCTTTCACCAGCCCATTCCTCTTCAAACAAGTTGGAACTGAAAATTCCTCTTTCAAGTCCTGTAGGATAAATTGCAACCTCAACATTCCAGCCTGAAAGGAGCGTTTTTCCTCTTCTCTTCAAACACTTTGCCTTCTAGGTAGAAGAGGACAAAAGCCATGACCTTCCTCAGCAAATTCAAGACACCAGAAGCCAAAGTAAACAGCTTTTACAGTGTTTATAGTGCTGAGGAGCAAAGTACACAGCCTTCTTCAACAAAAAGCAGCTCTGTTTCTGGTACTTTTTACTACAAACTAATGTAGCAACAGGTCAAAGTTGTGAAGTTCACGTATGGAACCACGTTAGTGTTGTATTTGGTAGTCCTGGGCTCAGGACCACCTCACCAAGGCATCTGAATTTGTGAGATCTGTTACTACTTTCATATATGTGCAATGAATATTAAACCAGCTTTGTTATTAAGCCATCTGGGAAATGTAAGCTGCCTTTTAGGAGTGACTACACGAATTCAAGCATCTGTACCAGCACAATACATTTCCAAGCTACTCTTGCTTAGCAAACAAAGGATACAAGAGAAATACCTCCTAGGAATAAGCTGTTGTTTCTGACCTAAAACTCACAGGGAGAGTGGGTTTGGTCAAAGAAGACCAAGAAGTTGGTGCCAAAACCATACTCCGCACTGCAAGGCAATACATACTCTCAGGACCAGCTCTGCAAGATAAATGGTGTTGAGATAACAGTCCTCTTTCTTGCATCACTTTCACGGAAAAGCATTTCAGCCTGGAAGGAAAGTGTTTCCAGTCAGATCTCCTGATCTCACATTACAAAGCACTGAGGAGTCCCCAGTAAAAAGGCCCAAAACTGGGAAGCACAAGCAGCGCTTGTTTGCTCAAAGGCAAGTGAAGCAAGAGAACTCTCTTTTATGTTCTTGCTACAGAGCTTCTGTCAGCAGAAGTAGGAGAAAGCAGAGTAAAACAATTAGGAATGAAGATCTGCCTTCCTTTTCCATCTGCCTTTTTAGAGCAGGGCAGACCTATACTGAAAGATGAAGTCTTTGACCTAAAGTGATGAACGAAAACACAACTGATAATTCAAACCTGCCATGGGGCAAGTTTAAAGGGAGGGTTGCCCCAAATGGTTTCATTATGTTCCAAAGCTACTGCCAGGAACATGGGTATTTTTTTCCTGTGTTTGCTGGTTCCTCTGCATTTAAAACATCTCTGTATGTTTGTTTTTCTTCCAGTCTTTTGTGGTTGCTTTGTAAACATCTGGGCTGGTTTTCAGCCCTTTGTACAAGAAGTGTGTGTGTGTGTGTGTGTGTGTGTGTGTTAGTTTTGCCAATGGCTCTTATGTAATGTTTGTGGGGATAAAAGAATTGGTTAAAACAGCTCCTTTGAAAGGCCATCCCAGCCCAAAACTATGATGGGAATATATCTCATGAAATGTCCTCTTCCCCCTTCTGTACCAGACCATCAATTTCCCTGATGAGGTTAAAAACAGAGCCCTCTGTTTCAGTGGTAATCACTCAAGATGACATTTACTTCTTGGAATCCCAAGTCTCTGCTGAGTTTCACGGTGCTTGTATGTCACCAAAGGACACCTATGCACTTGCAGCCTGAATGAATTGCCTCATTTTAGGGCACAGAGGAGTACATTTCCCAGGAATGAGACCCATACATTTCTTCTCTCATATGCATCACCCAAAACGAGGCTAACCCCCTCCCAGTAGTGCAACTCAGCAGCTAGGAAATAAATTGTTCAACAGCATTTTCCTGCACTAGATGTGATGGGTTATTGGACAGCTAAGACCCTAATTCTTTTAAGCCCCTCTGAAAGCCTCTGCAGTTAACATTTTATATTGCTTCAAGTTAACTTTCCCCCAGTAAGTGAAGAGCTTTGGAGCTTTTAAGACCAAAGGAAACACTTTGTCTGTCAAGCTCTACTTTTCTGTACAATCCAGACCATAAATCTTTACGAGCATTTCCTGCGGTAAACGCAAGGGTTTTGGCTGGTCTCTCACAGGTTTTCAACATTGGGGTTGATTTGGACCTCTCTTGTTGGTGCTGAGCTCCAGGCCGTTGTGCCCTGCACCCAACCGCCTCTTCCAGCCTGAGGTGAGATCTTACCTCAGTCTTGTGGGAGCTCACAGGGAGATGGAGTTTTAGGAGGGTCTGTCGATCCATTTCCCTTGTGACCCAAATGGAACTAGGAGACAAGAGGAGAGGAAAGGAGAGGAGAGGAGAGGAAAGAGAGGTAAAGGGAGGAGGCTCTGTGGGAGAAGAGCGATGGACATGGAGTTAAAAAGCTCTGCAGAAGGGGAGTTGAACAGGCTGACAGAAGAAAGGTCGGTCTTATGGTGCTACGTGGCTTATGCATTAACATTTCTTAACTGGCTCTGCTCCTTCGGAAGAAATAATCTTATTTCACAGGCTTTCATGATTATAGGGTTTCCCCTTCCCCCATTCAAAAATACCCCCACAAAGCTCAATCTTCTTAATTTGCTTGGTCACAAATGGGAACAAGCTGCTCTTTCTAAATAAATACTTCGTGGTCTTTTTTTCCCTTCTCAACAACAGAGTTCATGTAGCAGATTATCTGAACCAAATGGGTTTACAGTTCCCCACTTCCCCAGGTCCTCACCAGTAAGAGGACCACAGCAGCGACAGACCACATGTCAATACCAGCAGTGTAGGTGAAGGAAAACATGGGGTTTACTCCACATTGAATTTGGGTCAGTGTACCCACATTTATTTACCACTAGACCACCAGATACAGCCCTGCTTTTCAGAAGCCACACATGCTTTCATTGTGCACCCATATCCTAAGCATTAGCCAGACAGTACAGTGTTAAGAAGAAGGATGGATTTCTGCATGGCCTGAGCTTGGAGGACAAGTGTGGACATGGGGCTCTGAGACAAATCCATGGTTATTCAAGCACAGCCACCATTCAAACAGCTCAGTGTTCTACATCTTTGCTTGCTGCCTATGGATGTGGTTGCAAGTTGTGGTTGTCTAAATACAGAGGGGAAAGAAGAAATGAAAGCCAAAAGGGAGAAAAGTATTCTGTCACCAAGAAGATGCTATTCTGACTGTTACTGTAATTAAAGGTGGCAGATACATATGCAATGATGAGGAAAGACAAAGATGGAGCACTACAGTCCTGACCTGGAACTTCCTGAGTGCATACAACATCTTGAGCTTTGTCCTAGGTCACCACACGACGCAGGTGGGATCTGTTCTGGTTCTTTCTCCCATTTTCCCCCTTCTATACCCCCAAAAAACTGAGAAAAAGAAATATCCAATCACTCACTCATGATTTGGAATGAATATTCATTAGAGTTCTAATGAAAGAAAGATGCTCTTTCTACTTAAAACATGTCTACCCATCTGCTGGAAACTCCAAACGCAGCATGCCATGGTCTTGCATGGGCTGAAGATCCTGGAGGATAGATCTGTCCCTCTGACACTGAGTTCTTAGCATGTATACTCAGTATAAACTGGATGAACCCATCTCTCTCTGCATAGGAAGGTGCCTTTCATTTCTGTCCATAGCACATGTTTGTGTGCTATGGGGTCTCTAGGAAACAGGGTCTCTAGGAAAATACGGCCGTGATCAAGATCCTAGCCAAGAAACAGGAGATGCCCATAAAAGACTATGTGCCTCTCTGTGTGTGTGTGAATTCAAGCCTCATGTCTTCTTTCCACTATGTTAGAGTTCATTAAAGACTTTCAGGGTCACTGGAGGAAAGCAAAGGGAGTGGAGTCAAAACTTTGGTTCTTTCTCGACTTTCTCTTCTCTGACTTAATACAGGTGAAAAAGCAACAGTTTTAGACTGCCAGACATAACCTTGAATGGAGAAGAAAACCACATCAGCTATCAAAAGGGAAATAAACACACATTGGCAAAGACCACACAAGACTAAGACAGCAAAAACTACAAGGAACCTCCTAACCCCTCTTCCCAATGCCCTGTCTTGTTCATACCATAGATGCCAGCAGATGTGAGTGACAAACACACCATTGTAACTCTCCGGTGACAGAGACTCTCTCAGTGCTTTGGAAAACCTTGGATGACAAACAGCCCATCAGTGACCCCTGCAGAACTCCAACCCCAGGTAGCAGAAGGTTAGAAAAACATCCTTTCACAATCACTGGATGAGACTGAGCTGATAAACAACCACTAATCCCTTCAGCAGCTGGCACAGCAGCTCCTCAGTTTCCATAGCGAAGGTACATTACAGGCCTAGAACCTGGTTTGATGTTGGCTTCTGCTGACCACAAACTGACGTATCACTGATAACAAGAAAAAGGAAGGAAGGAAGAATAAACTTGGAAGGGACTAAACCTACAGCAACCAAGAACGGCATTAAAATGACCATGGAAATACAGTACAGGTGAGTAAGGGGCTGTTACAACAAAGAACTGAATTTTGGGGAGTGACAGTCACAAACGTGAAGCAATGGTCTTGCTTACCAGTCATAGGGGGTCAAAACTCAGCAGTATGATGTGAAAGAATCATGAAGAGGCAGAACTCAGTGAGGTAACAACAGGAATAGCAGAGAACACCATGAGCTCTCTGAGCTGAAATAGGAATTCTGCTCCTGTACGTTCAAATTTCTTTACATATCATATATCATATATATAATATATAGTAACTAGGCCAGGCTCTTCCTTGAGGAGTGAAGACTTTTTAAGCAGAAAGCATGCTTGAATCATTCATGAGAGCAAGTGAACCCCTCTACTCCACACAACATCCTCAGGGAAGTCCAACCTATGAAGTCTCTGCTTCTGCTTGCCTCAGTTTTAGCTCTGTTTCCATAGACACATCAAACCCAGCCCAGCACCATCTGCAAGAGAAAAATTCCAGCTCTCCTGTCTGTACATAAATCCAAACTCAAAGCCTGGAGGAACCATAGATTTCACTTTCTTTCATGTCTGAAGATTTCCAGTGCAGAACAAACACAGGATGCTCCGAGTCTGGAGTGTGTCCACACCTCCAGAAACGAGCAGGAAACATGTCTGGGTCCAGAGCTGAGGGAATGGGATCTGAATGTTTGCCAGAACATGAGAGAAATATGAAACTCCAAAAGGTGATGTTTTTAAGGTTGCTTTTAGGCTGAAACCTGCATTTTAATCATTTACTGCAGCAACAAATCACAGAGTTTTGTTTGTTAGTTTTTTAAAAGAAGGCTTTCGTTGGTTCTTTTGCACATAGACTCTGTTCCCCCAGAAGAGACTGGTTTATTGAGAGCCAAGTGACTATTGAACCAGAAGTCTGGATTCTGACAAGAGGTCTGACCACAGCTTGCCATGATCACATTAGCACTGTTCTGTCACACAGACAGCGTAGATCCATGGTAAGACCTCAAGTGTTTGTGAAGAGACCCAGCACCTGCAGGTAACTAACACAGAGCCATGCTTATGAACACAGCTTCTGGTAGAGACACCAGGTCTCTGCTAATCCTCACACTTCCACTGTGGCTTTCTGAGTCATTCCTGATGTACATGGGTGCATCTCCGGCCAACTGTTATAAAGAACACGACCGTACTGAATCTGGCCAGAGGTAACTGAATAAAACATGACTTCAGCCAGAGTCCCTCTTGATTTTGCACTGTCAAGCAGCCAAGGCTACAGCTTGCAGTTGGATGAGGTACATAGCTGAGATAAACAACCACTGGTGACATTTTAGGCCAGCTGAGGTAACAACTGCACATTGACCTCCATTACTATCTGAGATGAGTGGAAAATATTGGCTCAATTGGCAAGAAGTTTCCATGAGCTGACTTAAGATAACAACCCGTGCCCTGCTTTTTCTGTGTTTTCATTCAGTTTTGAATAGCTTTTTGCTGCAGAAAACCTTTACACCCTGTAACACACACATTGCTCCAAGCCATCCAAGCCAGAACTTGGGTTGGGAATGCTCTGACCTTGATATAGGACAGATACAGCAGCTGTAGATTACCATGATTTTTTTTCCATGCCAAAACTCCTTCTTCATGCGTGCTCTCAAGAGAGGAAGTCACTGATAAGCAATGTTTACATGCAGTGCAAAGCCCTTTAGTGTGAGGGCACAACCAGTGATTGGCACCATTGTCTGATCCAGCAGGGACAAGCTCCAGAGATGCTGGGCGAAACCATTCCAAGATAATTTGGCAGGAAGGGTGTAATGTGCTCTTTGACACAGCAGAAAGCCCAGCAATGCAGGCTCCCTGTGGATACCTGCCCTAGCACCCAGCTGGGCAAAGTGATCAACCACAGAGAGTGTCCTCAACCCACCAGACAGAAGGGGAAGAGGCTGTGGAATGAAGTTGCAGGTGGAGAACTCAGCTTGTAAACAAGTGAGGTGCACACACAGAGGGCAAGAAAGGAAGGTCTGTTTCCCTCCCGGGTAAATAGATGTGGAGTACCTTTGGAAACTAAATGAACCCAGGGATTGCTTTGCATGCCATGGTCTGATCTTCATTGACAGACTCTTTTCCTCAAACTGGGTCAATCAGTTTTTCCTACATCTGCCTCCCCAGCAGTTAGGATGTCCCCTTGCCCTAAATACCAAGCAGGGTTGATCAGAAGCAATATGCAAACTCTACTGGTGTTCACCTGCTGCATGTATTTAGGTCTGCAAGCCAGGCCTGGCAGTGAAAGAGTAAAACTAAGGTCATTCAGATGAAGGAAGCCAGAGGGAGAAAACAGCAGCATTTATCAACAGGGCTGCAAAAAGTTACTCCAGACACTGTGAGTAGTCTGGTACAAAGAGACCCTTGAGGTGAAAGAATCAAGGCAAAGAATGACTCAAACCTGGACCAAAAGGTTGTTCAGATCCCCAGGTGGCCCTTCAGATATTAAACAGGGATGGGATTTGCCTACAGGTTTATGGATTAGATAAGAGTTTCACATGCATCATTTCACATGCACATCCATTTCATGGATATGCTCAGGGATTACCTAACCATTCGCTCATACCTGGTCTGCATAAAGCATTTCTGCTACAGTGGTAGCCCAAAGCAGATTCCGTGCTTGCCTGTTCTACATTCCTTCAAGGATGGATGGGAATATTTCCTGCAGATATGGCCTTTCTTTTCATTTTGAAATCTCAGAAACAGAAAGGTGAGTTTCTTTGGCAAAGTTTCTCTGCTTGCCCTGCTGGAGATGGAGTAACCACAGCAAATGAATCAGGAGCAAGATGAGTACATACATGTCTATCCAGTCAACAGCCATCTTACAAAGCTGTTGGAGGGCAAAGCAGTACATTCTCCTGTACTGAATCAGGACATCACAATTACAAAGTGTTCCAAGTTAAACACATCCAAAACCTGTTTGACTCATGTTTCACATTTAATTCTAGATCTCTCAAGAAGTTTACAAAAGCAAAGCTTGCCTGGACTAAACAAGTGAACTGCATAAGGCACGTGGCATTAGCTCAGGCTTCTCTGGCCAGCTCTCTAAATGAAGTGTTTGGAAATAAGAGAAACACACAGATTTGGGATTGGAATGGATAAGAAATTTGGTTTCTTGTTTTATAAGAGAGTCCTGTGTAAATCTAAAGAAGCCTGCAAAGCTTCAACAAGACATGCATTAAAAGCAGCAGCAGCTCTGTCCACATATAATAGAATTATTAAAAGCAAGGCAAAAAGAGAAAGATTCAGCACACTGCTGGAGAGCTGCCCAAAAGCCCACAGCTGTGATGTAGTGTTTGGACTTGAATTGTGTTAACAGGGCAATATAAATCTGCAGAGAGTAAGACAAAGTCTAAAGAGAGCAGACCTAAGCCAAGAAGGCCCAGAAACTGGCCACAGATTCAAGTGGTAGGTAGTTCAAAAGGGAAGTATTTGAAAACCTAATTCTATATAGTAAAAAGCTGGCTGTGCTCACAGTTTCTTTTGAAGGTCACACATCCATTATGGTACCCAGGGAGCAAAATCTGACTGATCAAGAGAATGCCATAGCAAAGTGCACTATAAAGGCTTCATTTCCCTCACAGGTTCTACAATGGGCAGTTCAGTTATTGGCAGCAATGATGTTATTTCTAATGTAAATATTTCACTTTCAGCACAGCTGAACTGGGAGGGATTATAACAAGTAATGAATGAACCTCTAAATACTTCTCCAAGCCAAAAAACCCAGTGATGGCATGCAGAGCTGAATCCTTCCAATCATCCAGCAAGAGATGGAGAAGATTTTGCATGACTCTCCGTAATTATTGCTTCCAAAACTGCCAGTGATGCCTTTTCCCACCCCTCTGTGGTCAAGGCAATTATTCTTCCAGGTTCTCACTCTTGGCCCACACCTCCATTGTCAAGTCAATGGAAGAATGACAACATCCACCAGCTGCCTGGATAACATCCAGCCTGGATTATTACAATGAGCTTGCATGAGAAACAGGATTAGAAAAGGAGAGAGAGTCTACTGATAAAGCTGCCCCATTTGTTTTGGTTCAAGATACTAAGGTTGTTCAGTAAACAGCTGGGGTACATGGGAGACTTCCCTGCGCCCTGAACAACTCCATGGCATTAGATTAGCTTCTGCTTTACTGCACAATGGGAGAGCTGGGAATGATAGCTAGGTCAGTTTAAGTGAAGGCTTTCTAGGTTTAGGTATTATAATCTCCTCGGTGTATGAAGAATTATTCCTAGAGATCACCTACAACATGGTGGGGAAGAGGAATTTTTCATGCAGGATCTTACTCTTTAATTTACAGCATATCATAAATGTTCTCATTCCTTGTAATAACATACACCAGCATCCATACTCTCTTAAAATATGATCCAACCAGATGGGTTTCCATATTTACAAGTCTAGCAATGAAATATTGCTTATATCACATCCATTCTGGTAAAAAGCTCTTTGGAACAGCCTTCCAAAGAGACCACCCTGTGCTGCAAACACAGGATATCATACTGTGCACCCTGACTGTGGCTTGATGAGTTTATGAATGGAACTGCAGAACATGACCGTTCATCCTGCAGTATGCAGAGAAGGGACACAATGACCAAGGAGGTTCCCCCGAGTGCTGTGTGACTACCTGGCTACCGGGTTAATACAGGATCACATCTAAAAGAGGAATCAGTACTGTGGTGTCTGGTTTGCATCTGTGGAAAAGGACACACTAAAATAGCTTTGAAATAGAAGGGCCTCTTCAGGCCTCTTGGGAAGGTGACAAATGACACAGTCTGTCTTATATCGCTGTCATAATATGACCATCCCTCTGGCCTATGTTTAAAACCTTGGTATGCTCATTGATATCACACCAAGGCAGATCCTGAACTCAGGAACTTCTCTTTTCTGTCCTGATTCTCTCTTCTTACTAGGCTGCAAGCCCTTAGCTAAACAAATTCTGTGAGGCAAAATTTAGGGCATCAAACGTGAAGAAGCAATGTATGAGAAGTCAGTTTTGAACAAAACCAAAGGCTGTGCTTGGATGACCAAAATCCCTGGGCTCACAGTACAGGGCATTTTGGTGAGACAGCAAAGCTATTTCCTACTGTCTTCCAAAGCAAAGTGTCATGATCAGTCCTGTGACTGATGCAGCTTTTGTTCCCACACAAAAAAAGCACTTAATCCTTGGCTTTAGCCTTGTTTTTGGACACGAAGCTGGTGAAAAACTGAAGCAGTGATTACAAACTGTTCCCTGTTCTTGGAGGAATAACGACTGCAAAAGAAAACACAACCCCAAATGCCAAGCAAAATGGCTAAGGTTAATACTATTTGTCATTACAAGTGCAGAAAGAATACTAGCTGCCAGAAGCTCTGTACAAGGATGTGAAATCCATATTTCTTGTCTTTTTTGCTGTTTTGACAACTAGAAATAATATTTCTCAATTGCTAAATCAACCTAAAAATTATGGCAATTCAGCCTTAAAAAGATTCACAGCCTGCAATGACCATCACAGAGGCTGGGATTTGTGTGCACGTCCACACACCAGCTATGACCATTCCTGTGGATCCTGAGCCAGGTCCTGACCTCATCCAGATCTATATAAATCCACAGCAGTTTCGGTGGGGCTGTGAGGATGTGAAGTCAGGATTTGGCTGGTTACATTGGCTGAGCTGTGGGCACTTGCCAAAGAACTTTGTAACGGATCATGTAAACACCAGGATTGCTCACAACAATTATGTAACCTGCACTTAATGCTGCTTTACAGAAACACTTACCAAAGGCGATGGTCTCCATGGCTCTCCCACTCCACACGTGTGCAATCACAGAGGTCCATCCCTCCTGAATGCAGGTGGTGTTGTTCCTGAAATTACAAAGGAAAACTCTTAGACCCCTTGCACAAAGGCCAGTGCAACAGTTTGCCAACAAGTCCAGAGTGAAGCAGCTCTCCTGATCACACACTCTCAGTTCTTATCCTTTACCAACTCTTCATCTCATGTCTACTTGGCCCTCCTGGTCAGCATGGAGTAGCAGCTTTTGGGAAGAGTGCTTGGCTTTAGACTCTCTAGAGTTAGCTCTACCCAGCCCATGTCAGCGAGAAAACTTTACGTATAAAGTAGAGACAAAAGGATTCCTTAGGCCACCCAGCACACAGATTGGCAGGAAGTGAATGCAATGAGAATGAGGGTACTTCTTGAGTGGTCTCAGCTCTCAACAACCACCTTTGTTCATCCACTCTAGCAGCAAACTTCTAGCTTCTAATCATTACATATCTGCTCATGTTTGTTCCCTCCCTTCTATACACATCCTTATCACTAGACCAGATCGGACTCCAGTCTTCTTCACCCCCAGTTTATATCCCATTAAGTAGTGAGTGGTGACAACTATAAGAAAGGCCCAAATTCAGAAAAACAAGTATTTTACTCTGAAAGCAAACTGCCCACAATGCTCAAAGTTTAGTCTGATCCCTCATCCATTTGCATACTTCAAGAAACACAACCATGGTGTACTAAGAGATTTATTTCTAATATGAAATCCATATTTAGTACTGGTTTGGCAGTGGTAGGAAGGAAACCACAGGAAGCTGGCATGGATTAAGTGTTAGTTGCTTGATAAACCTGGAGTTGTCAGAATGCTCAACTTCCTTATTGCATCTCCTGCTATCCAGAGCTAAATACTTGAGAAGGGTGCCTTTGGCTGAGCAGGACTTTGCTCTTCACATCTTAGCTGTGCGGATACCAGCAAGGGATATATGTTTGCACACATAAAATTGCTATGAAAAATGAGAACTGCCTGCAGCTTCTCTGACACTCTCACTGTCAGCTCCTTGGTAACAGCTTTGGATACATCAGAGGACACTTGTTAATCCCTTTAAATTCAAATGTTACAAACACAGTAGCTCACTGCTACCTAAAATAGCTTCACTATGGGAAACTTCCACTGTTTCAGTGTAGAGTTTTGAGTCTTTTTCCTCTGAAACTGTTTACTAACATGAAACCATCATCTGAGGGAAATGCAAAGAACTCAGGTTCATGATGCTGCCACTGAATGAATGCGGTACTTAGCACGGTGAAAATCCTGGATTAGATAGTCCAAATTCCCAAATTCACTTCCAATAGGTCACTGAAACCTCTGAGCTTTAAAACCCTTATTTGCTAGTAAAACACTGGCACCCGAGGTTCCACAAAGCTAACATGCAAGGCACTTGAACACAGGCCAACTAAATTCATTTTGGAATTTGAAATAATATCCATGCGGATTTTTTCCTATTTGCTCAGTTCTCACTGACATACCATCTGACTGGAAGTAGACATGAGGACTCTTTAAAATGTCTTGCAATTACTCATTTATGAAGTGTGGGGCAGAACAGGGAAAACTGAGATGATTGCCTTAAAAATGTCAGTGCAGGTGTCTTGACAATCTTCATTCTCTACCATGTATCCCAGGCACAGGCTTTTGCTAACCCCCACTCCATGAAGAATTGCTTCCTCAGTCTTGGAAACTCCAAGCACTCAAGAGTCGGGACACTTTATACTTCTACAGATCCCAAGGAAATCATTCAGTTTACAGACCAACCAAACCAAATAATCACCATATTCTTAATTCTTGCCTTTTATTTTACATGGCTCAGAGGGCTTCTATTTTTAAGCATTTTCCTGCAGCTTCAAGAACAACAAACTTTTAATTCCAAAAGCACCACAGAACTACTACATTCCAGGACAAAAAAAGCCCTCCAGAAGCAGTAAGGAGACACAACCCTTACTGAGGTGTGTCCATCACATTTCATAGCATCGTCACGACTTTATGTGCCTTTCTCCATTGAAGTGAGGAAGCAGATTTATATGGACAAAGTCACCTCCGACAGCAGATCGCTGCAGAGCAAACACGATTAAACACAATCCATCTGAAGAGATACAGGAGGTTCCTAACAGGGCACACTTGTCATGGGAGAAACATTTCAGAGAACAGGCTTATATTTAGCACGTAATCTTTGATTTTACAGTTCTAAATATAATTCTATGCCAGATTTTTGTCAGCCAACCTCCCATTAAACCTTAATAGCATCATATGCCAAATAGCTTTTCACACACCCTTGGTATCAAGTGCCACTAAACAGTTTGCTTTTCATGGCAACATTACAAGTAATTCCCATGAGAATGAAGCTGCTTTGGGTTCATCCACTGCAGCTCAAGTTCACTGAAGGCCACTGAGGAATTGTCCATACAGTACTAGTTTTGCACAGGACTCTATAGGAGGACCAGGAATACGAGGAAACTCTTCACTATGAAGGTGCTGAGGCGCTGGCACAGGGTGCTCAGAGAAGCTGTGGCTGCCCCATCCCTGGCAGTGTTCAAGGCCAGGTTGGACACAGGGGCTTGGAGCAAGCTGCTCCAGTGGAAGGTGTCCCTGCCCATGGCAGGGGTTGGATCTGGATGAGCTTTAAGGTCCCTTCCAACCCAAACAAGTCTGGGATTCTATGATGCTGTGACCATGAATTGAACATACTATCAGTTACAAAGCTCTTAACCCAGCCCTGGATAGGTGCAGGAGGAAATCATCAGCAAACCACATCAGTCAGGAATTCAGTGCCTTTAACAATGTCAGTACAGCAGGTGCTTGCACGCTTATCCTGATGTCTATGAGTGGAGAAGACTTCATTCTCCACCAGCTGCCAAGACAGATGTAGGTAGCCAAAAGAGGCTGTGGGCATCCGTTGTTCAGGTGTGTTTCCAACAATAAAGTCACTGCACCAATTCTCTTTGCAAATACTTCAGCTTCTGGCTCACTTCCCACATGCACACCCCTCAGATGCCACTAAATTAGAAGTGAAAAATACAACTTGGAGCGTACATTTAACATGAGTAAAGAGATTAAGGAGTTTATCTGTCAACGCCAGAGGCCAGATGTTTTTAAATTAAGAGAAAAAACAGGAGATTGGGAGAGATGTTAATTATAAACTCTTTCCTTCCCTTTAAAATGCTTTAAAATATTTGTTAAAATACATAGCTTTCCTGTAGGTTTTGGAGAGGGTTTAAGAAAATACCAGTTAAGATTTCAGACTAAACTTCAGCGTCTATGCAGGCCTGAGGAGGCTCAAATCTGCTTCTCATTGTACATACTGTCAGTTTCCTTGCACATGCAGCACTCAGAGAGGAGTTACTTCACAGCAATTGCTGTGTATGACTTCACCAGGACCAGAGCTCAGCATCAAAAAGATACTGAATTCCACTGCTTTTCATCCTTGACTCTCAGTTTCCAGCCCTAATACCGTTCTCTAGGAGCACTGAAATCATGGCTCTACAGGAGGATCCCATGATACCAAGCTAGCTCCTACCAGCATGAAAATAGAATTTAATGATAAAGTTTGAAACAAAATCTAGAAAGGGGATGGGACTTCCTTAAAACCAAGCATATCCTAGCAGCAGTTAAATTCAAAGTGAGGCTTAATACAGAATTACACCCATTATAAAGAAAGGGAGTCAGCCCCTTCTCTTTTACCCATCTTTCACATGGAGGACATCTATTTTAATGTTCCTAAAGCTGCACCACGAGCTTCTGGGGTTTACATGATCAGTTTGTGCTGAGTTATTGCTGCCAGTTTCTCCAAGAGAAAATCACAGAGTCACAGAATGGTTTGGGTTGGAAGGGACCTTAAGATCATCCAGTTCCAACCCCCCTGCATGGGCAGGGACACCTCACACTAAATCATGGCACCCAAGGCTTTGTCCAACCTGGCCTTGAACACTGCCAGGGATGGAGCATTCACAGCTTCCTTGGGCAACCCATTCCAGTGCCTCACCATCCTAACAGTAAAGAGCTTCCTCCTTATATCCAATCTAAACTTCTCCTGTTTAGGTTTGAACCTGTTACCCCTTGTCCTATCACTACAGTCCCTAATGAAGAGTCCATCCCCAGCATCCTTGTAGGCCCCCTTCAGATACTGGAAGGCTGTGTTTATCATATTCTATGATTCTGTGATCTGGGCATGAATCCCCAATTTTGGGATGTGTAAAGAGAAGGAAAAGCTGTCTCTCAATACCATTCTGTAGAGATAAAAACAATTACATGGAAGACAAAGACATGATCCCCAGCCCACGTTACTTATAAACCCATGTCTGGAAAAAATTATGGATTTTCTTATAGGATTCTCAAAAGCGTTCCAGATTTCTACTTACACGAGTCAAGCCTGGCACCCAGTCAAGAGGTAGCTGGACATTTTCAAACCCTGGGACATTGAAGCCTGTTGATGATGGGGTAGCTGAAAACCACATCTGTTGCAGAGTTCACTGGGCCAACACTGCAATGAGGTTTCATAAGCAGAGTGGTTCTACTGCCTGCAGCCCTCCTAATGGTTCATTTCATCCACATCAGGGATATTTATTAGTTAAGATCTCACCACATCTCTCTCTCCCAAAGGATAAAAAATGCTCACCTGAACTGGGGACATATTTCCTCATGAGTTTAATATAAATCCTGTTGGCTCTATTAGCTGCTATAGAAACACGCTCCATTTTAATGTTTTGGGGCTCAAATGGCACTTTTTTCCAGCTTTAGTGCTGCCCTGTCCTAGTTTTACTGAACTCCTGAAAGTGTTCCCTAAAAATACTCTATTATTGTATCTTTAAAAATAATAGTTTTTCAAAGCTATAAAAATTCTTGGAAAACTTAGCTTTATTTTTGAGTCCTTTCCTCTTACTTTTGGATCTCCTTCCCAGTCTTTTCCACAAACCAGGAATCTTCACCCCTCTTCTTGGCCATAGACAGTTATTGAGACTGTGTCACACCAGCAGCACATACAAATGCCTGAGGTTCTCAAACGAGTGATGGGAGCTGACTACAGAGAGCCCCAGATCAGGCAGTTCAATAGCACCTACCTCGGAAGAAGGGTCTAAAACTCTACCTACAGCTGAGGACCACTGCAGAAAGATGTGCTCTGCAATGGTGCTCACAAAGTAACAACTACTCGCCTTCTAGAGTATTCATGTGTCAACAGATGTATGGACCATGCTGCAAACTGTCACACATGAAGCCACTGACTCCCACTAGCTGATTGGGAACACTTCCCTATGAGCCTTAAGCAATTCATAGGTCTTTAGGAATTCAGGACTCATTCTCTCATAGAAAAGTTCCATTAGTAAAGATATCAATTTTTCTTCTTACTGCCAATGGTATCCTAGAGTCATTCTGCACATCCCTCATTTGTCTCTTAACAAAGTACCTTTAACTGGGCCAAAATCCATCTTCCTTTTTTCCATAAAGGCAGCTGATGTTTAGAGTTCATATGAGGCACACTGTGCTTTCTCTGCCATACACCTAAGTTTTAACTTCTCTATTTTATATTTATGTAACAGCAAAAAAAATGTGTATGCCATATGGCTGTGCTGGTTTGGGGAGCAGCAACCAAACTCTGTTGAAACCAGTGGAGTTCAGCTGGCATACTGGACTGTGAATGAAGCTGCAGAGCACCCTGGGCTTATGGACTCACAGTGAAGAGCCAGAACTGGGCCACTAAACTGCTTTATGAGGAGTTTGGATGGAGTACAAACCTCCCTTTGTGTGCTCTGAGGCCTGATAAATCTTTAGGGAGTGAAGCAGTCTTTCACACACGTACAACTGAAAGAAAACTCAGTTTTTAAATCTACAGTTGTTACAAAACACGGTGATCTTTCTTATAATCCCCAAGCATGTCCATATGCTACAACCTTTTCAAACTGAAGTGAAAGAAGATCTTTGTGCAACTGCCACATCTCAGCCTCACTTACTCTGTTTCCAAACAGAGACAACTGGAAGCCATCTCAACATGGGACACTGCTATGGTATTGCCAGAATGGAGACTGACTTTAGCTTTTACATATTGGGTCTGTTATAACTCATTTGCTCTCTAAGGATCAGCTACAGCCTGAGAAGACACCAATGACTACTTTGGATATGGAATACATCCTGACTTCTATGCACACTCCAGATGTGAAAGACAGCAGTGCAGGACCATGGCTATAATGCCTATTTGAAGGGAAAATCCCTGCTCTCCTCAAGAGCTGAAGACAGAATGGGAAATGGGAGGATCTTTGAGAATGACGCCTCAAGCTCAAGTCAAATCAGTACATTGGCTCCTGCCTTTCCTAGCCAGATGGATTAAAACACACCAAAAATAATAGAACAAAAAAAGGGGAACAATGTTCCCCGGACAAAGAACATCCTGTGAACTGGAACCATAGCACATCTGGGGGCCTCATGTTGCTGCTGAGTAATGCATGACCTGGGGACACTGTCATTTTGTGCTTAACAAGTCTCCAGAGGGAAAAGCTGACATTTGAAAGAGACAAAAAAACTTCTTCACGTGATGCCAATGCACCCTCTCCTGTGTTTTACTGGGAAGTGGGAGCACGTGAGCAACACAGACATGAGCTCATGTAGCTCCACTGATGTGAGCCACAGCCTCTCAGTCTTGCTGCCAACGTCAAAAGCCATGGGCCAAGAAATGTGGCATCTCAGAGGAACTTTCTTTTCTATCTCTGTTCAGATTTCCATCAATTCTGGATGGAAATATCAGTCAAGGTAGAGGGACAATTGCAGAAGCTTCAGAGTCATTGCTTGGGAAGGCATCTGTTTAGCTCATTTCTTAATCAATAATTTCCCTATAAGCCATTCTTTACAATCCACTCAACAAACAGGTACCATGCATGTAGATCTGGAACTGAAAAACTAGAGTGTCCGGAAGATTTGCTTGAGGTTTCACAGACCAACTGTTTGCCATTGTGTTAGATAGTGATACAGACTTACAACTGAGTTGTGGAGATTCCCAGTCTTGCGAGCAGTTCAAGGACCTTGATGCTGGGCATGGAAAAGGGCATGAGGGAATGCGACCAGCTGGTTAACCAGCTTTCTCATGAGAGTGTAGCACATGCAGTGAGATGATGGCACAGCTTCGATTGAGAAGATTCTGGGGTTTGACCCCCCCCAGTGCTGCAAAGTAACAGACAAGAATAAGTTGAGGCTTAAAGCAGAACAAAATGCACCCACAATAGAAGCGACTGTGTGGGGATGATCCATCAATGCTGGAATTCCTTCACATCTCCCTTTAAATCATCTTGAGTATCTTTGGGCATGTTCTAGGTCACCAAAATGCTTCTTTCCACCTCTGCATGGGGGAAAACTTCCAACCATATGTTTAGACCTGGACTTCATCAGACTTGCAATCTGTGGCATCCACATACAGTGGGTTACTATACTGAGCCCTTCGTGAAGGCTGCCTTTGCAGGCTACAAGGGGAACTAAGCTTTCTGGAGCACAGCAAAGTCCTTAAGACCAGCTGAAGTCATTTTCTGTCCCTTTCAGTTCCAAATGAAGTACTGGTAAGAAGAGGTTTCACTTTTTAAAAGGAAACATGTTCTCAACATGGTTCTTATAAATTAAACCACATCACTCTTTCATGACAAAGGAGCTTCATGCATGATTGATGAAATATCCTAAACACTCTTACAGAGGGAAATGTAATCATGGGAAGATCATAAGCAACATGCACCAGAACAAGGCCTGACAAACAGCGTGGTGCAATGAAAATAGTCATTCAGAGCTTGATGAAACTTGATGAATATTTGCTTACGGTATATTTATTTTAATTGGAAATAGAGAAACTCAGTGATGAGTCTTTAGGACCTGGTACAGACATTTTTAAGTGTTATGAGACATGACAAGCTAATTATTACTTGGTGTAAAGCATTACACCAAGATTGGGTTCAACTTAAAGAGGGGAGATGTAGGTTGCATACAAGGAAGAAGTCCTTCCCTGTGAGAGTGCTGAGGCGCTGGCACAGGGTGCCCAGAGAAGCTGTGGCTGCCCCATCCCTGGCAGTGTTCAAGACCAGGTTGGACACAGGGGCTTGGAGCAAGCAGCTCCAGTGGAAGGTGTCCCTGCCTGTGGCAGGGGTGGAACTGGATGAGCTTTAAGGTCCCTTCCAACCCAAACCATTCCATTATTCTGTGATGCTATTAGAGCCTTCCAGGTCTGAGTGTAGACACTGGCTGAGGAAACAAGCCATGCTTTGGTTACAAACTCCACTCTGAGGAGACGCTCATGTTTCAGCAGTGCTATGCAGACTCCCCCCGGCTCACTGGGAAGCCGGCTGCCAGCCCGTGTGTCACAGTCGAAGCTGTGAGGTGGTTTGTTCCATGTGAGGGTGGGAGCCTGCCAATCTTAAAAAGATCATTTTTGTTATTTGCAAACACAAAAATGGCTTTAGGCTCACTGGACAAGCCAAAGCCTTGATCAAAATCACGTCCCATTCATGGGGATAAAACATATGTTCACTTTATCCCAAAAAGAAACAAGAGGGCATGGGGGAGAAAGGGGAGGGAATCTTTTTATCTTGGTTTAGCATGAAATACCATGCATGGCTGCCAGTTGTTTATCAGCTTTTCCAGATCAACAATATGTTCTTTCTTAAGGCCTTTCATTAAAGAGCTTGCTGTCAATCTAACTTCCATTAAATAACCAAAACCAAATGGGGAACAGTCTTAGGCTCTGGGCCTGTCACATTACATTGCTGTTTAAAGAGCTTTTTTGGTCATCACCCTACAGCAAGAGTGTTCTGGAGAGCCTAATTCATAAATATTCACTGCTTTTTGCTTTGGGATACTTCCCACATTCATCCCTTTTTTTGGCTTTGCCTGTGACAGAGGAAGGAGCAGGCTTGCTACTTGGGTCACCTTCACTCCTGCATTCTGCTGCCAGTCCCCTCTTTGCATGGTTGGTCCCTTCTTTGCATTGAATGCCCAAAGTGAAATAAAAATTCAAAGAAGTATAGCAGGAGGGAACTTCAAGTCAGGTAAAGAAAACCTGATACTGGCAGAAGAAGGATCAGGGAGAGAGATCAGGGATCCCTCTTCCAGCACTGGAGCTGAGGGAAACAGCTAAGCAAAGCAAAACAAGGTGTCCTTATCTTCTACAAAACACATCCATCCTTCAGCTTCAAAAGTTCTTCTGTGAACAAATACCATAAAGGAGAAGACACTTGTTTGCCTAGGAAGAAGGGTGAATCAAAAGAGGGTTTTAACAACTCTGTTCCCGTGAGGGGGAAACCTGCAAATGCAAACACACAGGATGTATCCCAGTTGGGGGTAGGAGAGAAAAGCACACAGGGTATCAGCTTGTGTAACTATAATTACAGGGACTCTGTCAATCATTAAGGCAAAGTAACTGGCATTCCTTCCTGCCGAGATGAATTCTCACACGCACTGTGGCAGGCCTTTCCAGATGGATGAGCCCTAAATTGCCACAGGCAAAGGAAACCATCCATGCAGTTAAACTAATGCTAAGATGGGGCAGGATAAGGCTGGGAAGGGTTGGTATTTGGAATGACAACAGCAGCGAGAACAAAAAGAAGGAGACAGTCATCCATCATCTCTGTTCCTCTCCTAACAGCATCTTCCAGGTGGTCCCAAGCTTCAGGCATTTTATAATTTAAGGGTCACTGGTATGTATTCTTTTATACTACCCATCCTTCTGGCTGTGGCCTCACCTGATAACACCTACAGATAACAAGGGCAAAGAACCTTTAGATCCTGACAACACCTGCTTTGCACAGGATGGAGTTAGAGCTCCAATGGGGTTGCCTTTGGGCATTGTCAGGAGGTTTTCTTCTTATGCCCACTCCCACTGTCTTGAGCTATGCTGGATGGGGACATCAGAGGCCATTGCACTGTGCCAGGCACATCTCTTCACCAAACCTGCCCCAGTGCATCCTGACTGGCCAGCATTCCAGCAACATTTCATATATTTAAACCATCATGTATCTTTTATATGAGGTTTGAATTTCTCCATAGCTCCCTCAGGTCCATAGCTTTTAGATGGCACAATGTCTGCAATACCTCCAACAGAAACAACTAGAAGTTGCCAACGCTCAACTGATCTTGAGAGAAATAACCCCACTGAACTTATAGTAAGTGAGGAAGTTAGTCCATGTTTTGAGTTCCTTCTGTCTTTAATACCAGAGCTATGGCTTTTTTGCCCTTACAGCTATTTGTCAGAAGTACTGAGGGCCATGCCATGATTTTTAATGCTTCTCGAGAGACCTTCAAACATATTATTTAAAAACAAGTAATAAAAATAAATAAAAATAAAAAATACTACAAATTTAGAGTCAGTGCAATTTAAATGCACTCACATAAAGTAAAGATAATGGACTCAGGTTTTAAAAAGGAAGATACACCTTTTAAAAAGGAAGATATGCCTTAGAAAAGCAAATGGAAGGCAAAAGACCTGCGGTTCTTACTGTGCACTACCCACTTTCCGCAATGCACCCCGGTGTTTCCTTGCCCAAGGATTTGCTAGGAGAGAGAACAGTCTTCTTTTGGCCTTCTCCAACTCTGAACTTGGCTCTCAGTCTACTGGTGAATATGTGAGCATCACAACTTCTGCTTAGGATGGAGGTTGTAGCCAAGTAAAACCACAGGACAGCTCAGTACACTTAAAGTCATCACATTCAACTACTTCTCTAGCAAGCGGTCAGACACAAATTAGCAGACACCAACATGGAGGAGAAGTGTGAGCAATGCCCATGAGGTTCAGGGTGAATGGGCACTTCATAACTCTAATTTCAAATCTAATGTACAATCAATACACTGGAGTTAGTAACATAAGATGTTTGCAACCATAGCAATAATTGTAGAATCATAGACTCATAGAATAGTTTGGGTTGGAAAGGACCTTAAGAACATCCAGTTCCAACCCCCTGTCATGGGCAGGGACACCTCACACTAAACCATATCACCCAAGGCTTGTCCAACCTGGCCTTGAACACTGCAGAGATGGAGCATTCACAACCTCCCTGGGCAACCCATTCCAATACCTCACCACCCTCACAGTAAAGAACTTCTTCCTTATATCCAATCTAAACCTCTGCTGTTTAAGTTTCAACCCATTACCCCTTGTCCTATCACTACAGTCCCTAATGAATAGCCCCTCTCCCAGCATCCCTGTAGGCCCCCTTCAGATGCTTCAAGTCCATTACCATGAAGTGCAAACACAATCTTTAGTTTTCATCAAGGAACATAAGGGAAAGATAGAATAAACTGATGTTTTGAAGCTCTCCCTCTCTCCCTGTACAAGGCTTTAAAAGTATGTGAAAAGGATTAGCAATAAAACTGTGGAGCAAGGTCAGCAAAAGATGCCTGGGTTAGCAACGTTTCTTACCCTGGAAACAGTCTGAAATCCACAACAGACATTATTTCATTCATTCATGAATGAGAAACACTGTGAGGACAGTCCTTTAGAGGGCTTTTTAAGACTCATTACTATGGTTCCTGCACCTTTGCTATCCTCACCGCATTAAGGTATTTGGGTCTCAGCCTGCAGAGAGTGATGGTGCTAAGCACAATGGAAGACTACTTGTCCCCTTCCTCCCTGCCCAGTTGATTGATGCTACTTTCTGACTTACTCCAGACAATCACTACTCTGATAGACAAGTGATTAAACCCCACAGAAATGTTATATCATAGCTAACATTCTGGCCTTCATTCCTGCAACAGTGCCCCTCCATGCTGAGGTTCTGGATAGATCATCAGCCTTATCTTTGAGCTTCCTGCCTTATGTCACAACCCTACTGTTATTTAAACACCGTTTTGTATTTAATTTAATTTCCTTGGTTTTGTTTAGCTTTGATAAAGAAAAGGAAATATTTTCTAATCGGTTCAAAACAAGCCCATTGACTCAAGACCAAGTTCAATGAGCTATCAGGGCCAACAGGATACTAATGGCTAATGCAAAAGTCTGAGAAAGAGTCATGGGAACAAAAGGCATTGGAGGAAGAACAGCTTGTCCTTTAAATGTGTAAAGAGGAAGTGGGATGCAGAGAAAAGCTCTGAGCTGAAAAGCCATTGCGAGAGGGATTGTGACAGAGAATAAAGGGACAGGGTGTGCTGAGAGTAAGAGAGCAACATAATGAACTGACCCTTATGCGCCTATATGTATGCACATGTACATATATGTGCATATACATCCAGGGGGGTTGGAATTGGGTGATCTTAAGGTCCTTTCCAACCCTAACTATTCTATGATTCTATAATTATATACATACATACAAATGATAATAACTTTTTCTGCCAAGCCAGGATACTAGGAAGGAAGAGTGATCTATAAACACAAAACATCAAGGAATTGAAACCCAAAATATTTCTGGAGTTGGGAAATGTCTACATAGCAGCTCCCAAAAGATGTCATCACATATGTTTTCAGAACATCAACTCATCACTTAATGTTGACTTAGCTACGTGTCAGTGTGGAATAAAAAGTGTTCAGACACTGAAAACGTAAAGGGGTCGGATCTACTGAACTAGGTCAGCATCTAGAGCCTGAACCTGGCAGAGAATCGTGAAAACCTTTGGTCCTGAGAACCGCTGTGTGACAGAGCCCCATCCACAAGTCTTTCCACAAGCTTCAAAGGACTTTGGCCCCTATCCCGGAACAGCTATGCAGGCTAGCTAAGGACAGCAGTACTCCTACAAGTGAATAGCATAAAGAGTAAGTCCAAGTCATAAAAACATTGTGCTAGCAGTTGAGAAGGGCAGAATACAAAAGTAAGTGAAGAAACAGATTAAGGACAAACAGATCAGAATTATCCAAGTCTCATGTATGTGCAGGGACACTTTATCTAAGAATTCACATGAAAACCAAAACTGCAGCCATCAGAACCCTTCCAGCAATCACTGTTCAGACCTTCAGCCAAACTGCTTTCTCTCACAGCTGTGAGTCCAACAGCTCTAACCCTTTAAAATCCTCCCAAGTATCCAAGTATATTGGCCCCGATTTGCAAATCTCCACTGATGCATATTAATCGGGTCAGATCTTCTCTCCAACTTACTCCATGCAAAATCCTCAGTGCACTTTTACTGCATCATATCTGCTAGTAGAGAAAACACTGTTAAGACATCCAGCTTTTAATGTAGTGCTAGCTTCTTATTTACTAGCTCTACAGACCCAAAAAGTCCCTGGCTCTTTTCATCATTTGCTAAGAAGTGTCAAGGGCATTTTTTCTCCATTGCTACTAATTCACATGAAGGGCCCTTGGTCATGCTCATAATAGCTGTGTCTTTGATCAGCACCCAGGTCAAATACCATGAGAACAGCCTTCCAAGAAATGCTTGGCTGTTCTGTCTTCCATCATCCTAAAGGTAGGCTCTGCCAACAAAATGGCTAGGGATTTCATTACCTTTACTATATGAGGTTCTTTATAGACTTCAAGCTCATCTTTATTAACTCTTCTCCACACATTTTCCCTTACATTCTCCAAAAAATATCTATTTCAGGGCTTTGGTCAAGCTATTTAGTGGTCATTCTTCCAGCTAAGGAGAGATCCAACAACTTGAGTCTCTGCAGCTTGGTTTCTCTCACTATTTTGGACCTAAGAGTTACCTGCAAGAGAAAGTAACGTCATTCTTGCTTTTAACAAGCCTTAGTTTCCTCTGAGGTGTTCAAAGCATTTAACATCAACAGAATCCAGTGTATTTATTAACTCCCACAAAAGCTTTCCCCAGATGATCTTAAGCTAACAACTGGGGTTTATTTCCTTCAAATTTAAGCACTGTTTGGAGTTTGTTTTCTTTATTTGAAGCACCTTCTGCTCTCTAACTCTCTTTTGAGTCATATTTCTTCTCTCTCATGATAGTTAACTCAGCGGCGTGGTCAGAAAGGAAATGTAAACCACTTAAATTCACACCATTCTGAGAATTTCACAGTCAGTGTATTAATCTCTACATAGTCGCATTAGAAGCATCAGGAATGGTACTTAAGCATCTCTCTAGCTTAATCCTTCACTGAGGTCAAGCTGAGCAGAATGTGTAACCTTTGCCATTTCAACCAGTTCACATTTACACCTTTCAAATACATTTTTTTCAAGCTATACAGATGCTTTTTCTGCTGAAAGTTAGTTTGTGACAAATACAGAAGCTTTTTTAAACTTCCCTAGAAGCTACAGAGCAAGCAGACAGACCTACACACACAGACACATATATCCTGGTCACAAATTACACATCAGGAGAAGTTCTTCCCTGTGAGGATGCTGATGCACTGGCACAGGGTGCCCAGAGAAGCTGTGGCTGCCCCATCCCTGGCACTGTTCAAGGCCAGGTTGGACACAGGGGCTTGGAGCAAGCTGCTCTAGTGGAAGGTGTCCTTGCCTGTGGCAGGGGTTGGAGCTGGATGAGTTTTAAGGTCCTTTCAAACCCAAACCATCCTACGATTCTCTGATTCCTGCCCTCCCTTGAGCACCCAATGGATCAAGTCTCTCCCCTCTGTGAAAAATATTCATTTCTTTATAAAGCAGATTGGACATAGGCTGTTCAGAGAAGGGAAAATGCTGCAACATTTCTTCCATTCTGGTTTCTCCCTTCTTCAGAACTGGGCATATTCACTTGGAATTCATTCCAGCTTCCAATCCCCATCAGTTTATAAAGTGTTTGACTTCGTGTAGGCCCTTCTGTTTTCAATAATGCTGCAGGAACACTATCAGCCCCTGGTGCTTTATTGCTCCTGAGCATTGTAATTGTCTCTCAAAGCTCCTCAAAATGTGGTATTTCTCCAGAACAGCTGAACTGTCTGGATTATAGCCAGGATCTCTTTTTTCTCCACATCAACTATTAAAGAGATCACACTATTTTTCTCTGTCTTTTTATAGTTACATTATCATTTCCACTTTTGTCCTTCATCATGCTCACTCACTCCTCCACACATGGATATTCTTGTAAAATGGATTCACATTATTAATACTTCTCTTCTGTCATCTCTACCATGTTTTACTATCTGGTGCATCACTTAATTGGTCCATCAGCTTTATTGCAACGCTCAGTTCAGAGCTCAGAGAGCTCAGCCCAGCCATTTCCTTGCTACAGGTTATAGAAGGAGCACCATCTACATCCTCACAAGCTCATCACTGTGATCAAAACAACCTCTGTTATCCTTCTATTCTGAAAAAAAAGGAGCTAGTCACTGACAGCTTCAAAAAGAGAACTTCAGAACACTGTCACTCACTACAGAGACTTCACCTGCTTCATGCTCTTTAGTATTCACAACTGAGTGTGTTTCTGGAGAGAACTCTGCACTGTGGGTTTGTGCAATGCCAGGATACTATGATTCTATCATACTATGGGGGTCCAGTCCTTTGACCTAATGTTCCTTTCCTGTATTATACAAACAAATAGTAGATAGTCATTTTTCAGACAATCAAGGCTATGTGTGAAACTTACTTATTTCATAGCATTTGGAGGCTTTCTGGCCACATCAACTCAGAAGTTCCACACTTCCAAATTCCAGTCCTCTCTCCATAGAACCAGCTGTCTGGGGGATGGTTTGTTTGAGGGGGGAAGGGGGGGTGTTCAGGATTTAACTAAGCTTTATTTGTCCTTTATCCTTCAGAATATATGACTTATGAAACATTCCTGCCCCATCTCTCCTACCACACTTGTTCTTGCAGTCATAGGAGCATCAGGAAAGTACCCGGGTATGAGATCTGTAATGCATCTTGAAGGATTTTGATGCTGAGTGTTTATGAAAGCCAACATAGATACAGTCTGAAATGCAACATGTTTGATCCAAGATTCACAACACTTTGGAATACAAAACAGTCTGAAGCAAGTAAGTGACGAGCTTGATATGATAGTATTTGCACATCATTCTCCTTAGATGTCAGAGATACACTAAGATTCCATTGTTCTGCCCAAGTGAAAAAGGCACAGCTTTGTGTCAGTATCCCAGAAGGAAAGGAGGGGGATGTTTCAGATCACTTTACACATGAATCCGGGTTTAGAAACAACATTACAATGAACAACTAGTGCTTGCCTATACCATTGTGCTCAGCTGAATGGAAGCAGACCAGTTCATTTCAGTATCATAATAGATCCTTTAATGCTCATTGCTGAAGTAGTTGTTTCTGTTTCAAAGGATAAATTCCTACAGAATCACAGAAGTTCTATCTTGGCATTGAGAAGTTCAAAACATCAGTTTCTTAGTATGATCATGTTTTGACCAATGAAGACCATATAAAATCCTACAGTTTAATTCATTTTCTTTATAGGATTATTGGCCTTTTTGCTGTTCTGGTGCTTCAAATGAGAGAGCTTCTGTCAACCTTGTTTGGAAAGAGACCCCATGAGTTTACACATTTAGGGAGTCCAGATACTCATGCTGTGCTTAAGATTCTTCAATAAAAACACAAATAGAAGGTATTAATATCTTTGTTCCCTAGGGCTGTAACTAGAAGATCTTAAGGTCCTTTCCAACCCTAACCATTCTATGATTCTATGATTAGATCAACAGCTACGCACAGATGCGATTATTTAAGTAGGGAAAAGGCAGTCTAAGATGTTCAAAATGCTTTTAGCACTAAATGCATCTACACAGAGAGAGACTCACAAACTGGTTTGAATCCCTTCTGTTTAGAGCTGGTGGCACTCCTAGTTCACAAGGTTTAAGGCAGTACTCACTGCAAGAGGAAAGTGCATTCAGAATCTCCAGACTCCTTTAAACCTGAAGCTCTCTGAGATTTGTTGAGTTGTGGAAAAGCTCAAGATGAAGGATTTTCAGTTATGTATTTTACCTAAAGGAGACTTGGCAAAGTCCCTTGAATACTTCCTCTCTTTTCATCAAGATATCAATACAGCATTATCCCACCTCCTCATATAAGAACATCAGGAATGGCAGTGGGTGCTCCCTCTCACCAAAAGGCAGCATGGGATACCACCAAAGCCAAGGGTTACTTTGCAGTGATCTCATCGGCATGAACTCTGCTGACACTTTCCCTGCCAAAAGCAATTCTCTGCAAAGGGACTTCCTGGATAGATAACAGTAAAGAAGCCCACTGCGTTTGTTGTTATTCCAAAGCCTAACAGATGAAATACATGGATGTTGAGCAACTCCTGGAGACCAGCTCTGTGCATGAGTGCATTGCTTCAAAATCAGCACCTCAAGCTTTGTAAGCAAGAAATTCAGGTTCTTTTTCCTTTAAAATCTATTTCTTTGGAATCTGAGGAGAGCTTTTATGAAGAGGCTTGAGCAAGACAGGCCATGATGACCTAATGATTAAGTTTATAGTGTTGGTACAATCTTTCCTATATATTTTTAAGAGTGCCTGAGAAATTGTGTTATGAAACATCGACTTATAAAAGTGTCATTCAGCTGCTCTGTATCTGCAGTAGTGATCAGTGTCAAGTCCTTGACAAAGACAGAACACAAGTGCTGTGATACTTTGTGCGCACAGCCAATAGTTTAGTAATGGTTTTTATTTAGGAGAGAAGAATGAGGAACAAAAGGGAGGCTCTCAGAAACGTTGCAGTAATTCCTTGAAAATAGGAGTTTTTTTCTTCTAGAAAGCTCCAAAGCATCTTTTTCATAAGAATTGCAGGGTCTGTTAAAGGTTTAACAGGGCTTTAGACAGCAATTACAAATGCCTATAAAGTTTCACTGTCTGCCTAGATTTGAGGGATCCCAGGACACTGCTTGCTCTCTTCAAGGTTTCATCCACAAACTTGCTGAGGATGGCTTCGTCCTTCCCAAAGCCCCCTCTCTGTTAAGCCAGCCAGTCTCCATTTGCTTCTGCAAGCATCATTTTCCTATTAGAAATGATGTTTTTATTACTCTCCTATCATGCTGAGTAGTGGGGGGATATTACTTCTCCAACAGCTGGAGTGCAAGGCCTCTTACCCTATGGGGATTTGGCAGTTACCAGTTGCAAACTAAGTGGAGCAGCGAGCAAGCTCTGCAAAGAGGATGTCTTTACTGTCAGCTAATAGCACACAGATCACTCCATTGCTGCACAACTAAAACTAGGCCACTATTTTGCTTTCTAAGAGACAATAGGTCTCTTTCTCCCCCTCCTCCAACACAGGCCAGGCACAATAGCTCCAAAATGAAAACCTTTTGTGTGCACATATGATTGGATTTCGAGCTGCCCGGAGTACAAGGCTGAGGTTTTCAGCTCCTCGCAGCAGCTGCCAGTGTTTCTGACAGCCTGTGCATGGATGGGAGGACTGAACATCCTCCTGCGTGTTATCTGCTATGGGGTTTATTTGTAAAGCAAAACTGTCAAAAGACTGTTTCAGGAATTGCTGCCAGCCCTCCTGGTAACCCCAATGAATTTTCCCTATGGAAGGAAGTTCAGAAAGCAGAGCCACCACTTGGCTTTAGAGAACCTATTCTGGGCTTAAGCAGAAACTTGGAAAGCCTAAGGAAAACTGTGGAGATAGAATAAGGAAAAGAAAAATCCAAAACAAAGCCTCTCAGAAACAATAGAAAGACTCTTCTCAGACTCATATAAGAAACACTGGTACTCAGAAAAGAATGAAACTCATACAACCTTTTTCTCTTCCTCTCATCTTCTTCCCTTCCTCAGTCCTTTTGTAAGAGAGAAGCTCCTGAAATCCACCTTCTATACATTCCCTGGGTGTGGTTACAGCCAAGCACAAGTGATCACTAATGCACCCTCAGGTATATGGCTATAGAAGTGGCTCTGCAGGGCTTAATTTATGTTATTTGAGGCAAGGCCAGTCCTCTTTTGATGTTTTTGGTAAGTACTAGTTAAGAAAGAAGTAAAATATAGTGATTTTATTTTGCTGCTGTTCATTTCTGATTAAGTTTTTCAGTTGTACCACATCTCTATAAAGACTTTTCAAACTGAAGCTCTGCTGTAGATTGTTCTGGGAAGAGTGTCCTGAATGCTACCTGATGTCTACATTCAGATAGGCCACCCTGTGAACAAACAAGTTTCTGTCTCATAGGAAAGAGAAATCCAGCCCACAGGAGATACTGTAACTGCAGAGAGTTTTTTCTTCCTAGAGGACTGCTAGCTCTCTGTATGTTGTACCATTGGAGAGGTGTGTGGATTCCTCACTTGTCTCACTTTATCAAACTCCTTGGATGCATGAAGGCAGACTGCTTCCTTCATTAAACAGCTGTACTAAATCTTACTGCATTCCTGCAGGCACAGCTAACGTGGTGATTGTTGCCTTACCCTGAAGAAGCTCCATTAACCTAGAGAAGCTCTAAGGTGGCTCTTTAGCCACCTCTCAGGCTTGACCAGAGCAGTCCCCTTCTCTGCAGATGATGCAACTAAACCCAGGAAGCTGGAGACAAGATTGCAGGAGATGATAGTATACTTTGAAGTACAAGGCCCAAACTTTCAGGTGGCTGCACAAATGGCTCTGAAAATCCATGCTTTTGTTGGAAGAAATGTTGAATGCCTTGGAGGAGAGATCTCAGAGCTGTGACATCTTTTAGTCGTCAGTAATTGTCATGTTCTCAATGGTAGAAGATTTTAGAGGCCTGCAATGTCATCTCTCAGCCTCTTATAGAAAGATGTGACATTTCACCTTTAAACTTCTATGTGCTGTCACTTGTTCCTAGGAATGCCACTAGTCCTGACACTTCACTCCCAGACAGAACAGAGCAGGGATTCCACTGGTTCACTTCTCTGCCATGCCACGGGATAAGCATGGGACAGGCATGATTTTGGTTTCTGGCACTTGAATCCTTTATCAAAGACTAGATATTTGCCTTACAGGTTGCTGATCACTGAATCTCAGGGCTGTGACACAGCTATATTGACAAAGGCTGAACTGGTGTCTGGCAGGTTTCAATACTTTCTTGGCCAAAAAAATCCTTTCCAGAAAAACTAAGGCCATACTTACACCATGGAATGGGGCTCTGCATTCTGCTCTGAGATAAGGCTGACCCAGGCTGATCACGGAGTGCACTTCTAGAAAGCAGGCAGCTATATTTTTTTGGCACCGAGCTTAAGGTTTGCTCTTTCTAAGGCTTATAAACCTATTACCTCAAGTGTAAGAAAGTGAAACAGAACTGATTGATTCCGGGGAAAGGAAGAAGATGCTTGCAATGGGTTCTGGTTCTGGGTTTGTCCTGCTTGGAGAGGAGGAAGAGAGAATCCAAACCCAGGGTGTAGCTCTACCTCATTTTTCACAGTGAGAACAGAATCTGAATGTCTTCTGGATCACAGCACTGGAGTTAAGCACTCTCCTTGTCAAGTCCCAGGGCTGCAGCAGCTTTTAGCTCAGGTCTATCTCTAGCAATCACTCCCAGTGTTTGCAAGCAAGGGAACAGAGCTGCTGCTATTCACAGTGTGCTGTCACAGTCTAAGCCAGGGGCCTCCTGCCTTGTGATTGCTGATTTCAGTCCATTTCTCTGATTTACAGTTTCCTGATTTACAGGTTGTTAAAATACTTGTAAAAAACATTGGTCTGGAAAATGTTCCTAAATAATTATGTTGATGACTAAAAATCAGTCTGAAAGGGCTTTAATTCATAGCAGCTTATACAATAATGGAGATTTAGGGAGAGCTCTTATTCTCAACTCATATTTTTAATGTTTCATTCATGTTCATATCCTGTACTACAGACCCCAAAGTGAGTTTATATGGCTAAACTCTAATTCTACAGTCAGGAACTAGTTCATTCTCTGGAAAAGCTTTCTTAGGCAAATAAATTCTTCTATCTGAAGTTCAGTGTTGTGTTTATGTTCTGGAGGGCTTGTGAGGAATTAGAGTCCTTTCCTCTCTGGATGGGGATTGTAGGAATTGAAGAGTTAGTGTTAAAATAAGGAATCTAAGCATCAGTGAGACACAGGTCAAGAGGTGCCCTGTTTACTTGCTGCAAGTAAAGATCACAACTAAGTCTGTGCTATGGAATTTGTGGTACAGCCTGAAACAACTGGGATCTGCAAATGAGCCAGACATATCTAAGACTATTTTGGTTGTTATCTTTGGTGTTGAGAGGAGAGAGATCTGTTGTCATTAGCCCAGGCTAATGTTTAAGCCTGCAATAGTGTCATCTCAAGTTTCTTATTTAACCAGTCCCAGCTGTGTCAAATCCTGCCTGCAACAGAACTAGAAGCTGGAATTAACCATTGAACCTCCCAAAGCATAGATGACTGATTGACTCTATTATAAGGTCTGGTTAGGACCATTTTGACATCTTCTGCTGGAAAATGTCTTAGTTAAAACACTTCAGAAATGCTTCTGTTACTTAATGCCAAGACATCTCAGAATGTCCCAGCCTGGCTGGGATGGAAGATGGACTTTACCACTGCCCAGGGGAGTAAGTTTAGTCTGTTGTGAGCTGTTTCTGGCTTTGTAATGACTCTCAGCAGGGGAAAAGCTTGAGATTCAGTGTTTTAAAGAATAAGAGAAACGTTCTCTGCTCAGCTCGCTTTGTAAGTCTTATGTTATTTAAAGGCCTCAGCTTGCAGTAAAAGAAGTTAACACAAGTATCTGACTGCATTTAACAAGCCGGGTGGAGCAGCTTCTGCGTTAATGTAATGTGGAAGTACAGCAGTTTTCCTGTCATATGCAGGCCTGCTGTTACTGACACGTCTCCACGCAGCACTGCACGCCAAGGCCTGGGTGTTTGTATGCTCCCATCAATGCAACCCCACACTGCCCCGACATGCCAGAGGCTCAGGTGAGAATTTACACATCTACAGAAAAACAGAACTTCTGGAGGTCTTGGTAATATGGAATTCCTAAAGCTTTGGATCTTGCTTAGCAGCACAATGTATTAACAGAAGCCCTGGTTAGTTAGTGCAGGTGTCTGCTTGGTCTGCCAAGAGGCAGGCATGAGGGAGTGGAGCTGTTTTCAGCTGGAAGTAATTACCTTGATGAGTGAAGTAACCAGAGCTTTAAAAACACTGTCTCCTGGTGCATTGGAAAGTTAGATATGCCAACATCTGTATTTGTCAGGATAGATCTAAAGGAGATGACCTACCAGCTGCTCTGATGTGGTAGAGTCTTCTTTGAGGAATAGCACATCCTCCTCATCCTGCTGTCAGGAAACATTTGCTTTATTTCATTCTTCTATTCTCATCACACCCCCTTGTGCACAGCAAGGATGAGCTGAGATACTGTGCTAGCTTCTTAAAGACCGCTGGGATAAGATGATGCTGTAAAGTGATCTTCAGCAGGAAGGTAATCTGCATGTAATGTACCCCTGAGCTATGACTGCCCTGGCCCTTCTGAAAGCTGTTTTGAACCTGCAAATCCATCATATGCTCTTGGGAGAGTTTATGGGGTCTACTACTGAAGTTATCTGCAAGTAAAAGCAGGGTCTGGGTTAACTGCAAAAGACTGCACAACCTTTAAGCATGCTGTATGGGCAGAACCACATGCTAGCCTTCCTTGAGGGGAGAACAGTTGAATGATCCAATGCATTACACTAGATCTAAACAGAGGCAGAATTCAGGGGTTACAGACTTCTTATGCTTATAAGTGCTCTGGGGCAAGTATAGCAGTAAGTAAACCCAGTTGCAAGCAATCAGCTTGGAAGATGGTACAGTGAAGGAATGTCCTGCAGTACTGTATTAAATTACTGAGGGAAAAAAGAGAATTTATCTACTAGAGGAACTGATGAAGCAAAGAAGAAACAATGTCTTGATGTAAAGCTTTCATCCAACTTTGGGCATATAAAACAGTAGAATGGTGGAAAGCGATCTGGTTCCATAAAGGGAGAAAGTAGGATCTTAAGAATTGCCACATTAGGACTACAAAGGTTGTGATGGGCAGAAAAGAAGAGCAACAGCTTAAAAGTAACCCAAGGTGAATTTGAAAAGTAAATGTGCATATTTCTGAGGAACAGACATGTAACGTGATGCTGTAGTAGTTGCAGTGCCAAAGAAGCTGATGTGCTTGAACACCCTGAGATCAGCAAGTTTTACTCTCTAATTTAGCAACTTCCACAGCTGCAAGTAGTTTCACTTTTAGTTATCTCCTTGTGTGCGAGGGAGAATATGGAACTAGCCAGTTTTAGCACAAATGTGTGGGTATTTCCACTGAGGTAAAGAAGTCTACTCTGCTCTACCAGAACTTTTGCTACTTCTATCCCTTAAGAGATTCCTTAAGGAACTACCAAGGATGCAGCATAGACTTGAGGTTGAGAGTTTCTTAAAAGCCATTTCCACTTTGTTATTAACATGTGTGAATATTGGATTTTATTATTTCCTCTGATTTTATGACTATTGCAGATTATTCGAAAGCAAACTGAAAAAGTAATTTATTGCCTGGGTTTGTTTTGGTTTTTAAACCTGCAACACTTTAAAGCATCATGAGGAGTTCTGGATCACACTCAAACCGAGGAGAATGATTAATGAATCAGAAGAATTAGCATGCAAGTCTGAACACAGCCATAAATGGAGGGGTAGGAGTCTCTGTGGAGCTGTAAGGTCAGTTATAGTTCTGAGAACCCAGTGAAATTGTGCTGCAACTACCGACACACACCTCAAAGGTCTGCCAGCTTTGCTAAGGCTTCCTGCCCTCTCCAGATGACCAACTAGACTGATGATCTCCTGATAGCAGGTTTTCTTGGTGTACTTCCACATCTTCCTGATACTTTGGGTCTTACTAGAAAACAGATGTTCCTGGAGCACTTGATAATCTCACTTTGAACACTGACAGGAACCAGAAACTGGAGAACACAGAAATAAGAAACACTTCTTTTTTTCCCCCTTATTATTATTGCACCTGATCATTCTTGAGCCTTGATACTGGGGACTGAGATTTGGGCAATGATCCAGATTGGCTCTTCCCCATGAAATCCATTCTCCTGTCCCTACATGCACATAAAGGTGAGCATTAAGTCTAGTGTTTCAGTCTTAAATCTCAGTTCCCTTGCTTAGGTTTCTGAGCCAAACGTTTGCTAGGGGAGAGATGTGAAGAGCAGATGAGTTGCCTTCTTCCAGGACACCTGTTTCTACTGAATGTGTGGTGAAATTAGAGATTATACTGAGTGGGTCTAGATGGTTTGTCCAAGACTCCAGCTAACTAAGCAACAATGCAACCCCAATTTGACCAAGTAGATGGTTTTTGTTTAGCACTCTTAACCTGAAATCATTGCCCATACCACCTGCATTTCAGATATCTATTTCTTCAGCACACAAACTAAGTCTAGTTAAGTGTTTTGGAGGAGTTTCGTCAAAGGATGTCTGAAATGGGAGAGGGATCCTGAAGACAGTTCAGAAGTCTGTACTGAAATGATGCACTGCAGGCTATAGGTCTAGGCTGTATCTATAGAGATCTAAACACACTTTTTTCCTGTCATGCCTTCCTCTCTAAACAAACCTCTTCAGCTTTTCCACCCAGAGACAACATTTGACTGCTTACAGGATGCTTTACAACATTAAATGCATCTTTTGTGTTGTAAAGGTTTTCCACTATAGCAGGCTGCTGTGCAAGCATTTAATGGCTTCAAGAATCATTTCACCAATAAAAAAGGGTGTTTTGTACATAAATCAGCATAAGTAAGACAATTGTCACTTGAGTAACTGGGAACCTCTCGTTCAGTCAACCAGCACCTGATAAGGTTAGTATATACTGTTAAAATACACTTCTATCAGCTGTACATGTATTAGACATAATCATATTCTGGATCTCTGGACTCCCTGAAAGAACTCTTGTATCCTGGCTACTGACCAGTTCAATATGAACTGAATATGGGCTCCTAGGCTGGCCACCAATAATACAGGTTGAACTTGGGGCCTCTGGAAGGTATTGAGGTAAGCCTTGAGGTAAACAGCCAAGACCCATGGCAGGGGGTTGGAACTAGATGATCATTAAGGTCCCTTCCAACCCAAACCATTCTATTCCATGATTCTACTGCCCTGCTGAACAACAGATTGGATGCAGGTTCCACTTACTGCTGCTTCTGGGGTGGCTGCGCTGGAGTTTCTCACTTTCCCACCTCCCAGATTTAGGCCAGAACTGCTGCTGGGGGTGGTGGGGTGACAAATCATCCCAGGAACCTGATCCACATGAGAAACATTCTGTTTTGCCAGCAGATAAAACACCTGCTTGTATTGGCACACCTAAGGGGCAGCCTATGCTGCTGCCATGGACAGTGCTCTTTGCCTAAGGGTCTTAGATTCATCAGTCAGGGGATGGCAGTAAAATCCTGAGGTAAAAAGTGCTTCCATTGTGTCAGGCTGCTCCTGCAATGGGAATTCTGCACAGACCATGGCAGTGCTCTGTGCCAAACGTTCTGTAGGAATAAAAGGCAAAATAAGTGACTTAAGTGATACTACTGGCTTGCTTCAAATTATTCCAAATTAAGTCATTTTTGAACTTAAAACCTTTGGTTTAAAATAAACCAGAGAGTCATCAGGGAAGAAAAACCTGAGTGCCATGAAAACTGAGCTGTGAGTTCATGGATATGATTCATTTTCCCCTTTCCTTTCCATCCATTCTGGGGCCAGCCAAATCCATCTCTTACCTGGCCTTTCTTTACCCTGAAACTCAGCGTAATGGGAGGAACAGAGTTGTTGATGTGATGGGATGTTTGTAGAAGGCTCTGCTGTGGGTATCCTGTGAATTGCTCCTGACATTCCTCAGCTGGTATGCTGTTTCTTTGGGTACATACAGGTATATTATACTGATACAGGACCTGGGCCTAAACAACACGTCTGGATGGTACTAACAGGAGGTTTGGACAAAATCATGTCTCTCCATTTCTTCTAAGCCAGGGATGGAGAGATCTCTCACGTGCATACCCCCCATATACACATAACCCCTCCAGAGTATTGCATGAACATCTGAAAGCCCTGTGATTCCGATTTTGATTGTTGATGCTCACTTTCACCACGTTCGGATTTGCTCCAAACTGTCTACTCCTAAGAACGTCACTCTTCACAATGTGTGCATGGATATTAATCTTCCCAAATGGAATTTAAATGGCAGGGTGGACCCTTCAAGCTAATGTAAGGGAGGTGATGCCCCGTCTGGTTTTAATTAGAGCTAGCTTTCTTAATGAGGTAATGTTCTGTTGTGCTGGGTTATCTCCTAGAAGACGGGGCAGCAGGCGAGCTGCTGGGGAGGGACACTTGAACAACATCACAGGCAGGCTGTTTAATGTTAGCACTGTCATTCATCACCCGGGCTCTTTGGAGAGCCTGACAGCCGGAGCACGTCCTGTGGGGACTCCATCAGCCTCTGGCGTGCTGCTTAATGCAATTTAGCCAGATGTATCAAAGAGGCAGGCAAGACCCTGCTATTTGGACAGCATTTATAGCATCCTGGGCAAATAGTCAGGAAATGTTCAATAATGTGCCTTGCACAAGTGTGGCAAGAAGCAGATTCTTAGGACGATGGGTTGCCAAGAGAAATCCTGGCAGTGCCTCTTTCCAGCTTTTAGTCACATGCTGGTTTTGTTGTTATTGTTTGAGGGCTTATATTTTTGTCTCAGTTTGAGGTTTCCAAAGACCAGATTGAAGGTGACTTGAATACACCCATCTGGTTCCTGATCTAGTGGATGAATGTGCACAGCAGAATCCCTAGTCTGCTCATGCAGAGCATGGATCCGGGCATGGGGCCTGCTGGCTGCTGCATTACCTTCCCAGTACCCAGAGCAGTGCAGAGCTGACTGCTGCTGAAGCCACAAATGCTCTGCTCCTGATGCAAAAGTGATCTGTGGTGTTTGGGCAATCAGAAAGCAAACACCACTTCAGAGAGGCAATTTACTGGGAATTCCGGCTACAGAATGGGAACCAGACTGGTATGCTGACAGCTCTGTTATGGAATTCAAGAGGGACTCTGCAGAGTGTCATTCAAGTATACCTGTTTGATACTTAAATAGTATTAATTCCCAAGTTTTGCAATCTAGACCTTTTCCTGATAACTTCAGGATACCACAGACCTGGCTCTGGCTCTCCCCTTAGGGTACTGGCTGTGTGAAATCTCTCCATCAGTTACACAGTAGGAGAATTTCTCACTCTGAAAACCAGAGCCTCCATCAGGGAAGGCAGATACCCTGGGGAAAATGGGGTTCTGCTCTTTCTACTCAGCATCCTGCTCCCCAGCCTGGTTGCCACAAGCTGCCACAGAAATCCTAGCCAGAAGCCATGTGGGTGCTGAAAGCAGATGTGTTTTGTGGCACTGGTGTTTTGCTGTTTAAGTCTAAAACTTCCCTGCCAGCAATGGGAGAAAAGCACAGGGTTAAAGCACTGCCCTGTGGGTTGCTGGCAAATGGATGTGTAGTCTCTAGAGGGGGAAAAGCTCCAATAGGCCTGGAAAGGGAATAGCTGTGATGTGTATTTTCAGCCTGAAGACCAAAGCAGCCTGTGTGGGGGACAGATACCCAGCCCGGGCACCTCCCCATGTCCTGGGGTGTCAACTTCACCTGTGAATTCAGCTTTGGCTCAGGGCTGGTGCATAAAGATGGTAAATCCATCTGGGCCTTGCAGCCTTGGAAAGCTCTTTGATGATGTTTCCAGCAACAGCAATGTAGCATGTGCAGGACCTCGCATCCTGTTGCTAATAAGTCTGCTTTTACACCACTCTGCTACACTTATTAACTTTCATTTACATATTTTTCCAATAATCTTTTTTACATGTGACTAGGTGACCATAAATCCTGGAGACAGTGAGCAGTGCAGGGTACGTTGGAAGAACGAGTGCTTAGGGCTCAATTTAACCCTTCAGTTACCACTAGAACTGCCAGGTCCTGAGCAGCCGTGTCCTGCCCTTAGCCCAACAGAGACAGGTTGGTAAGGAAGGGTAAACGAATCATAGAATCATTGAATTACTTGGGTTGGAAAGGACCTTAAAGCTCATCAAGTTCCAACCCCTGCCATGGGCAGGGACACCTTTCCCTAGAGCAGCTTGCTCCAAGCCCCATCCAACCTGGCCTTGAACACTGCCAGGAATGGGGCAGCCACATGCTTTGAAGGGAACAGATTTTCTTCTTGTGGTATCCCAAAACAAATACAAATTTTGGAGCTGCTGCCAAGTCCCAGAATGCAAATTAATGCAGATTGGGGCATATTAAATGTTTTGCTAACAAGTATATGCCATGGTTCTGCATTGATATTACAAAACCCCATCTTTGGATTTAGCGACCAGGATTTAGCAAGTAAACCAAATAGCTTTCCCTGTTTCAGGACATGATGAAGCAAAGGAAATCTGGTATGGTTTGTGAAGGCAGGAATGAATGGGGACAGCTGGTTAGTGGATGTGTAGCAGCATCTCCTGCTGCACACAAGTGCTCAGCAATATTCAGAGCCATATATTCCTATAAGAAAACAGAGAATTGCTGGGGGCCAAGCGGTGGGAGGGTACTGACACTGAATGTCTTGGTTTGAGTTCTCCCCCTGCTACCATGGGGCTTCAGACTTCTCACTGAGAGAAACAGTGACAACTAGAAAGATTGTCCAATGTTTTTTTTATGTATATATACACATAGTTGCTTCCAATTACCAGGAATAGCTGTTTCCTCTATTGAGCCAGCTGTGTAGATGGCTGAACAATCTGTCTGTTCAAACATATTTTAGTCAACTTTCTCTAGCTGATTTGGCATGAATTTTTCTCTCTACAACTGGATCTCCTCCAGTAACAACTTAGACATCCTTTTGACTTTAGGTCATGGCTGTATGACACTGAAGAATGCCTTTCATTTGTCTCTTTCCAAGTAATGATGGCAAAACCAAAGGACTGTCGTGCCTCCAGTTTGAGAAGGTACAGTTTAATTGTTTGTGTCACACATCCATGTGTCAGCTGGTTTTACCCCATAAATCAGGATGGATTATCTCAAGAGCAGGGGTTTGAACGGGCACTCAAGGGTTAAAATCCTGATACATGTCCTGGTAATCACCTATCTTTGCATCTGATTGTATGGAAGTAACTTCTCGCCTCAATACTATATCCTGTTAGGACTGTAGAGCTCAGAGTAGGGACGAGTATTATGGGAAAGAAACCTCAATCCCAGGCAACCCAGCATAATAAGAAATAAGATCTTCCAGCAGCAGCAGGGATGAGCGGAAGGGAATAGAGCTGCCATCAGGAAGCTGAGGTCCACTCTGCTTTTCCCAGTGGAAACCAGACTGCAGCCACAAGCACTATGAAATGCTCTCGGCAGGTTACAGCATATGCATTTTCCATGTGTAAATGTATCCTGCTCTCACTAAAGCTTCATCTTGGAATGACAACCATTTGCAAATGTTTCACATGCCCCAGCTGAGAGGCTAGAAGAAAATGTGGGCTTGATTAGCCACTGTTAATCAATTTCCCTCTCAATTAAATCTTCTTGTTTCAAATACAGTGTGAGACCACTCAGTTTGTAATGTACCAAACCTTATGTTGCTGCTCTGCATGAGGAAACCAGACCCTGGGCTCCAAGGCTGTCATCCTAAGGCCTTTCACAGCAGCAAAACGCTGTTTTCCCAAGATCAGCACTTTTCTGCAGCCGTTTCCATGATGACTTAGGGCAGATGACTTAGGACAGCCTGTTGGGACTGAGTTATACAGCTAAAGCTGAATTTCAGCACTATCTAATCACACTGGGCTCCTTTGTCAGTCCATTATACTTCCAAGACTTTGGTGGCATAATGACATCTTCAGATCTATCTTTACTGTATTTCCAAATTTCCAATGCAATTCCATGTCTCAGAGCCTCTCATACTATTTTAATTGCCAGTTCACTGCTTGAGGGGCACCTTCCTTCATAACTCCTGCTTTGCTTGTGATGATGAGATCTCTTGCAGATGAAGTTCATCAGAAAGATCACAATCACTCCAGAAACACCTTGCATTGTCTGGCTTCTATTACTAGGAATTCCTACTGCTGACAAGCTTGGGGAGGAGAGGATGGGGAAAACTCAAGATCCCTTTGCACAGCTGGAATATAAATGAGAAATTTTCTTCCCATTTACTTTAGTTCTGTTAATGATTTAGCTGCTATTGATCAAGATGACCACCAAATAAAATTCTGGATCTACCAGCTTGTGGTGTTTGGTGTAACACACTCGTAAAACAAATCTGTGCCTCCACCACTGGAACAGGCCATGCTTTTTGCTATGATATGGACAGAACTGGAAGTAGTGTTCATTGCCAGGTCTCAGCATCCAAGAGCAGCAAGGATCCTGTATTTGGACTCCATACTGCATAAGGAAGACAAAATAATATAGTTGTTCTAATGCCCTGCATGCTCTTCCCGCTTATGACTTAAGGACAATCCCATCCCTGGCAGTGTTCAAGGCCAGGTTGGACACAGGGGCTTGGAGCAAGCTGCTCTAGTGGAAGGTGTCCCTGCCCGTGGCAGGGGTTGGAACTGGATGAGCTTTAAGGTCCCTTCCAACCCAAACCATTCTATGAATGTATGATTGTAAAAGACTGAGCCCATTAGATGTAATACAGGTACCATAGAAAGCAGAGAACTCTGAAGTATGAAGGGAGCAGAACAAAGATGTATTATTGACTGGAGGGTAAAAAGATTTTCTTAGGCCTGAGGCAAGTTCTTTGAGTCATATTCCTATTACTACCTCTGCTCTCTGGTGCCATCACATTCCCCTGCTCTCTGTTTGGTAAGTACGGTCACATTGTGTCCAAGAAACACTGTTTTCAATAAAGCCCGACAGTGTAAAGGTGACACACTGTTTCACAACCCCAAGGTTCAGATAATAAAAGAGCCTGAACACTGGCAAAACAAGAAATAAAGTTACATCCCTTACAGGACACTGAAGGACATGTTTATCCTTTTTTCACGTTCACATTTTTTGTTACTTTTAAGAAGCTGGCAAGTGCTGCTTCTGCTGTGATCTACTAGCACAGGAAAAACATGGAAAGTCTCACTATGGCCAGGCCTAAATCCTCAGTCCACACAGAGTCAGTATGAAATGCTTCCAATCCACAACATCCTGTCTTTCTGTCACTGGATAACAACCCAAACCCAATATATGCTCAAAGAAATGATACAGTGGGGGGTAGTCTGTCCCACTGCTTCTGCAGGAGTTACAGGAAAGAACCTCTGAATGCAAAAGCAGAGAATGTGGCCCCTTAACTGACTCCTAACAATGTTTTCTTTTACCTTCTCAAGGTTCTTAGCTTACCCACCTTCCCAGACCCAGAAGCCATCAGAGACTGGGCTAAATGAAGGTATTTGTCATGCATATCCATGTAACTTCCACTCATTTAAGTAGCCTGGAATTGGTAACATACAACTGAGGAAATTAATGGCCTTACCAGAGAAGATGCTCCATTAATAGGAGGATGATACTTTATATTTTGAGTAGAAGAAATACTTAGGGCCAGATCCAGCAAACCACTTAGGTACCTCCAGTGCAAGCTGGAGGGATTTCAGGTTTCAGAATCAAAGAAGACACAAACCCCATGTGTAAATAGCTTCTGAATTTTGCATTAAAGTGCCACCCAGTGAAATATGTGCAGAGATTTAAGAACTGGAACCACTGGAAAACAAGAAAACCTATTCGGTAGCTAGAGTAATGCTCCCTCTGGCTCCATCAGCTGGAGAATCCACCTTCTCTTGCTGCAAGTTATCTTCCAGTACGAAATGGAAAGAGGTGGAATGGAAGCCCTCTGGGCTAAATAAGCTCTCAAGTGTTCCTTAGCTTTTCCACTTCACCAAGTGTTGTAACTCAAGGTCTGTTATCAAGAAGGCTGTCACTGCTGTGACCACACCTGGCTGGATGGAAACACAAACATACTTCCCTTGCAGCCCCTCACAGCCCTCTCAGCAACATATCTGATGGCAGTGCTGGGGTTGGGTGCCTAATTCCATTCACCGCACAAGTCAGGACCTAACACACCTCAGAAACAGTGACAGTGCTGCTTACTACATTGGTAAGCATTCAGTTGCCACCAATAACCACTCATCCACTCACAGCCAAGCTCCATTTCTCCTTCCCAGAGCACTGTCACAGCTGTATTACTACAGAGTGTCTAAACATGGGCTGCAGGAACAGAAGGACTTTGCCTAGTGGGAGACAGGAGGTCACTGAGGTAACAGCCATTGCTGACTTCAGTGTACTTAAGTCAAACTTAACCTGTGGTTAAATATACAAGTCCTTTGCCCTTTAAGGCTTAAAATAAATTTGTCTTAAACTACTGCATTGGCTTACATTACAAGATAAATCATGAAAAGTAAGTTAGCCTCAAAGCATAGTTGTGCTGCTCCGGGCATGAACCATTTCACTTGGACTCTGTTTTCCAGACCACCTATCTCCCTCACCAGGAGGATGAAGAGAAAATAATCATGGGGTCTTGAGCCTATTTAGACAACTGGCCAGCTCCTTGCAAAGGGCTCCTTCTCAGTTAGAAGAGAGAAGATCCACCACAGAAACAAAACAAAGCCTGCAGAAGGCTGAACGTGGCAATGATGCAATGCTGTGATGTTATGGACACAAAGGACTGGGTTCACTGGTTTAAGCAGGGACACAGCGTGTGGTCAGGATCGGCACCAGTCATTTTCCTGTCTCATCCTCTTTTTCTCACACTTTGCCTTCTTTTTCATCATTACTACATTTATCTAAGTGTAATTTATGTAATATTTTCCCTGTGAGGGTGCTGAGGCGCTGGCACAGGGTGCCCAGAGAAGCTGTGGCTGCCCCATCCCTGGCAGTGTTCAAGGCCAGGTTGGACACAGGGGCTTAGAGCAACCTGCTCTAGTGGAAGGTGTCCCTGCCTGTGGCAGGGGGTTGGAGCTGAATGAGCTTTAAGGTCCCTTCCAGCACAAACCATTGCAGGGTTCTATGAAGTGCTGAACATGCACACAGCATTGCCTACTACAACTCCCACCATACCAATCACTTGGCAGTGATAATCCCAGTGCCCTTTATGAGATCTGTAAACCATTATAGTTGAAATCAATATAAATCCATCAATATAAGCTCTTCAAATTTACAACCAAGCAACAGTGACATGCACATCCTGAATCTTATCTAATAGCAAGATCTAGCTGACCCAAAAGGGGACCTATATTAAAAGACTGCTGCTGCAGTATGTTGTATGTAAACCCTAAAAAGAGGGAACTAGTAAACTACAAAGACATCTCTGTAAAGGCATTATTGCACTGTTATTGAATAGTGCCTTTCAACAGCAAGTCCATCATCAGTTCCCTACCATTTACTTGAATGAAGAAACACAATGTTCCTAATTCCTATGCCCAAATAGCTCTGCAGAGGTGACCCACTCCTCCTGATCTCATAAGCAAACGTTCATTGCTGCAGCCTCTGTTGTTCAATACAGGCAACTCTCTCTGAATAGGGACGGACTGCGCCTCACTTCCATATAATATGTACCCTCCTTTGGGCTTGTGCCTGGAGTTGAACTGCGAAAAAAGGAAAATTAACAAAGAATTTATGATCTCATGAACCTTGAGAGCAGAGGCCCTTGAGCATCCTGTGAATGACAGCAGTACTCTTAAGCCTGGATCCCAGCCTGCGTTTTCAATCCAAGAGGATGGAGCGATGTTTGGAATTACATAGTAAGGAATCTAAACTAAACCAGGTGTCTTCCCCCTTTTGCCAAAAAGAGAGTTTGACACATACTAGCTTATAAATAGATGGTTCTGCCAGATCAAACAATGATATATTACACTGACCACTCAAAGAGCCCAACAATGAAGCAATTTTCGCAAGGATGCAATCTTTTTTTTCCTTACTTTTTAAAATTGGAAATAATAAACAGATTGGTTTGTATTATCCTGAAAAATGTACTAAAGGGGAAGGTCTGGGAAGAAAAATCTGACAAGTCAGAGGTCACAAAAGTTTCAGTTCAAACTTGTTCATATTAGAGTGAAGTAAATTATTGCTGAAAACTTCTTTCAAAGAGTTCTTTTTTGATTGGGTCTTCAGTTTAAGATGAGCAAACACTTTAAATGTGAGCTCTCTCCATTGTTTGGGAGCACTAAACAGCGGGCTGAAGAGAAAAGCAGAGACCACGGGTCATTCCCACTGGTGGAGAAGAAATGCTATACAGTGTTTTCTTCCAACCATAGAATACCCTTTAGCTGACTGTGACTGCATACATCATCTGTCTGCACAGGCATCTAAACAGGGAGTTCTCAGGACCATGCAAGGTTTTTCTTTCTTGTCAAGGTATAACCCAGCTGGTACTTGGGAAAATCAGACTGGCCAACGCAATGCTGCCATGACTGACTACAGCACAACCTGACAGCTGTGAAATACTCCGGGAGCATAAGTATTTTCTGGGTTTTAACTCCCTTTACTGGAACTATTTGCCATTGAATTCTCATTTTGTGCTTTCAAAACTAAGACTGTTCTGATCATGATGAGCAGTGCCTCAGGACAAAGAAGATTTTGAGCAGAGATGTGATGCAGGTCAGTGTAGCTGCATCTAAGCACAGGACCAAAGGGTACCTTGCATCTGTGTGTCTGCAGCACAACTACTCAGTGCAAATAATTCATAAAGAAACCTCCTTTTCCCTACAGGCCCTGGAGAGATTCCTGAATGTGGTGATAAGGAGGTGATCAGGGAACCAGCCATGCTCAAATATCTCCAGTTCATCTAAATCTCCTCCCCACATTTAATGTCTTTGGGACCCTTCCAGTCATGTCTTTTCCTTCTGACAGTCTTCAAGCTCCCTGGGACTTTCTGGCCCTTGTCAGGATCTTCCTCTTTCTCCTCCTCCTCCAAAGACACTTTTCCCATCCTGCTTCCAGTGTGAGGATCCTGATGGAGGCCACTGGTGACGGTGAGTGGGCTCAGCCTGTCAGTAGGACATGCTGCTGTCAGCTGCACCTCTGCTTGGCTCAGGGACCTACTGCATCCTTTCAGACAAGGATTTATCCAACACAGCAGCCTCAGCTCTCCCCCAGTGGCTGTTTCAAGCAGAGAGGTCTGTGCTCTAACACACAGCACACACTTTTCCAGGCTCCACCACAGCATCAGGCTTAATGAAACACTTAATTATCAGACCTCAAACCTCAGGATTTCCAAGCAAGACAAATGGATGTCCTGCATCAGGGCCTGGCTGTGCAATCCTTCCTCTGCCGAACACTTGCTCCTGGAGACAGGTAGAGCTAACAGGCTGAGAAACAAGGAGGCTACATGAAGCATGCCTACTGATAGGAACAGGGCCATGCTGATAACTTGTTCTGCCAGAGTAAGAAAAGCCTGGTTAAAGGATCCAAATAGCTGCTTGGCATCTGAGAAGCAAGAAACTAAGTCAGAGGCTGGAGACCTAAACATTAGTCCAAGAGTTAAGAACAGGAAATACTGAAATCATTGCACTCATTGACTTAAGTAGTCTCACCGAGAACAGAGATATTGCTGGAAGAGTTTGGCATGACTGGAAACAAGCAAAGGATGCAGATGAGGAGATACCACTGAAACCATGGCTCTTGTCCCTATTTCCACTTGCAGAACAGTGCACCAGCATCTCTCTCCCAGTGCTGAGGCATGGGACCCAACAGGCAGCACTTAAATTCTTAGTTACTAGAAAAAGTTGCGTATTCTTGACTGCAGAACAAGCACTTCAAACCATGGTGACAGTATGCAGGTTCACAGTATCCATGTCACACAGAAGCCCAGTGGGGTGTGCAGTGCTGACCATTGGCTTTATACTGAGTGTGATTCACCCCTATGCACATGGCTTCTCTCTCCCAGCCTGCCAGCCACAAACATCCTCAGCTTTCTTTTCCATGACAAACATGCAGAACAAGAGCAAGAGAGCTTAGGATTGTCACCACTGTCTGTATAAAGCTCTCTGGGAGCTGGGAATTTGTGAGATGGAAGGTTTTCAGCCCTGAGCTGCTGTTATCTGAAATGGATCGGATGGTGCTCTGAGGTTTTTTATCAGATCTGTAAAACCAGTAACACACAACAGTTCTGGTTAGTGAAACTGTTTCAGGGTGGAGTGAACAACAAGAAACCATTGCTGGAGAGTATCTGGTGTTGATCACAAGGAGAATAAGTACTGTTTGCCCAGAGAAAATAAGATTTTTCCACTAACCTCTTCTTCTGCTTTCTCAGCAAATTTTTCTGTTTTCTCTAGTCTGCAGCCCTTCTCTAGCCAGTGAATTCAATATCTTGTGAGATCGAGAGAGAACAAAGTGCGCATTAGACAGACAAACAAGGAAGGGGTCAATTATTGTATTAAAATCCCCAAGTGCATTGTTTTAGCACAAATTTCACATTTGCTTGAGCATGCTTTTAAGTGATTCCTTATTTTATACCTTATAAATAGGCACCAGATGCCAGAGAGAATGATCGAAATTGCAGTGAAACTCGAGATCAAGTAAGTTTTGCCCTGACCTAAACCAACTTAAGAAATCTCATACATGCTTTTCCCCCCAAAGATTTAGCAACAACAACAACAACAAAGCCTTTCTAATCTGTCACTTTAAGAAGCTGATAAGGAGAAGTGTGTGCAGAAGTTGCCAAATCTCAAAGACCTTGTCACTCCCGGTTACTCCCCTCATTGAGGCACTAAAGGACTGGAATAATTCTTGTCTTAAAATCAGGATTTGGCTTTCCTTTCCCAAATTCAAACATCCAACAGCTGTAAAAATGGCATCCAAATCAAGTGCTGACTCTGCCAGTTTTGCAGTGTTCCTGCTCACGTCCATCTGCCTCCTCCTGCCACGCTGCAGCACATCAGCAGCACGGTGAGGAGGTAGGGCAGATATTGGCTTGCAATCCATGTGTGCGGGCCAGTAGCCAAGTGATTCCACTTGACAAGCTGGCCACAGACCCGCCTTTCATGTCAAATCATGGGGAGAATTAGGAAACTCTGTGAATTAAGTAATTCTACAACTGATGTTCTTGAAACCTTTTTTCAGTTTTAATTAGAAACACTTTTATTTCTCTCCTTTTCAAGCCCTCCTGGAACAAGTTAGTTGGGTCAAAGAACAGCAAGTTCTATACACGTAAGATCACGTTCAGTTACTGAACCTATTTATGAACGATCTGGCTGCCTGCAGTGTGGCTGAAGTATTCTTTTACCACCATGTGAACTGAAGAGAGACTGTAAGTCTTTCATCAGACATTGCTTTCTAAGAAACAGTGCTTTTAGATATGACCTGGTACCTCACATTAACTTCAGGCCAGAGAGTATTCCTAACTATATTTTTAACAATTTGGGATAGTGGAGCTAATGTACTCTGCCAGAGCACTGTCATTAGGTTCAGGGAGCTGAGCCCAGCCCAAGCGAGGCCTATACAGCCTTCTAGAAGGTTTAATCACCTCTGTCATGCTGTAAAGCAAAGAGCCACTGGTTTCTCCTCTCTAGAATGTCATATGAGTTTCTTTATCCCACACCTTGGACTGATAAAATATTCTTTTCTGAGTTTTCCACTTGTGTGATGGGAACTGTGCACTTCTTCATAGCCAGCTACTTATAAACTTTGAACTGAATCCGCCAGCCCCTGCTGCCTTTTCATCCCAGAGCTAGTTACTGCCAGCACAGAGAGCTAATGCCCATAGGGACCAGTGCCTTCAGCTACCCTGAATACACCTCCATTCAGGACACTCTGCTGGGTGAGCTTGCCATGGATCTTACCAGTATCTCATCTAACTCGGCTTTGTGTGAGACAAAGACATATGCAGGTCCCATTACACCTACTGGAAGATTCAGTAGGCACTCCAATGTCCAGCACTGGAGGCAGGAAACCCAGTCCTTTCTCTGCATAGGAATTCCAGACACCTCTGATCACGGGCTTCTGGAAACACTTGGGCTTGCTCAGAAGCCACCAGAGCTTCTGCAACATCATAAATATGATTTTATTTGCTCAGGTGTCACTTTACCTTAGTACCTTCCTTATATGAATAAATGATACAAACAGATATGAAAGACCAGGTTGGATAGGGCTTGGAGCAACCTCGTCTGGACAAAGCGGGGTTGGAACTAGATGAGCTTTAAGGTCCATTCCAACACAAACCATTCTGTGATTCTAGGAAAGAAATTGATGTTTCCATCATTCGTGTATGAATGGTTTCCACAGGCTGAACCAGAGGGTGCCTGCCAGGTTTTCGGAAGTTGGACCAGTCTGGCTGATCATAAAGACATCTTCCAGCTACAACCCACCTTAAAGGACCGGAGCCACCAGTGGTTGAGTAAGCATCCACCTAACCCTTACAGACGTAAAGAAAAGCTGAAGCTTGCATTTGGTTACTCTAAGCTGAGTGAACCAGCAGCGAACAACCATGAGTCTTGTTCCCTTAGGACAATGGGATACAGATAATCTCCATCTGTCAGGAAAACAGAAAGAAGAAATGGTATATGGGCATTAAACTTACTTAGGATTTCAGTATTGGCCTATGAATGCCATGACAGGAATCTCTCCTCTCTGTTAGGGAAAATGGCAATTGAAAACAAGCAGCAAAGAGATGTTAGAAAAAAAATGGGAATTGCTGTATCACAAAGCTCTGACACACCAATGTGTGATTGCAGTGTAACAATCTATCACACACCAGCTTCTCTCAGTCCACATGCACACTCAGGTCCCTGGGGTTTTTAGTTTTATCTAATATGGAGAAGCCTTCTCACAAATCATAACACTAAATCTAATTTATTTATTGTGGATTGTGACAGGGTCAGGATATACCAACAGCAAGTTATTACTGGGCAGCTGACAGATGCCTGCTTGTGTGTCAAACCCTTTAGATCAGAAGCTGCGCTGAGGCCTGCTCCTTTTTAAGTCAACAGAGCTTCTCTGAGATCTTTCACTATGTCCCAAAACTAATACTGCTCCTTATGGCAACCTTTAACTATGAAACACCAGCACTTGTCTAAGTCACACTCCTGGCTTTATACTGATTTCAAGTTAACACAGGTCTTTGAGAAGCCTGTTCCACACCTTGCTATACACTTGGGTAGTGCAGAAGCATAGGGAGTAAGTTTGGAAAGTCACTTGTGTGATCTCTCAAGAAGATTCCAAGGCACTATACAATAATCCAGCCTTTTGGAAATGTTTGCATGCTGCCTACAGGACACACTTTATCCTTTTGCTATAAATAGGAAAAGTTGTTTGCATCAAAGCTGGATAGGTTGGAAACTTTCCTCTTTCTACACATAATACATAACAGAACAACTTCCGGAGCTGAAGTTGCTGAAAGCCAAACCCTGTCAGCGGGAGCTTTGCCATTTGTTTCAGTAAAAACCCAGTGTGGCCTTACAAGAACAGAATACACTTTATAACTGCAAGTTAAATTCAGTGTTGTTGCATACAAGATTCTCTCTCCAACTGTCAGCACAGGCAAATCATGCCCTCTGTTGCACCTCTCTATTTGTATTCTATATGGAAGTCCTTCAGGCCATGCTGCCTTTCTGGCTGGGTGGTGGGATGTTTGTCAGCAAGTACAAGTGATGAATTTACCACTTGATCTCAACAGGCATTTGAATTCCTCCCTTTCTTAAAAAGATCTCTTTATTCTCCTGCTTAGACTCTGGAGAGGACCTCACAGGATCATACAGTCATAGAATGGTTTGAGTTGGAAAGGACCTCAAGATCATCCAGTTCCAACCCCCCTGACATGGGCAGAAATGTCCCACACTAGACCATGTCACCCAAGGCTCTGTCCAACCTGACCTGATCAAATTCTTCCACCACCACTTTGATGTCTATTAATGATTTGCACCATCAGAACCTGAGTTTAACACACAAAATGTCCTTGGATGACCCACCAGGAAGAGCTCATCACTACATATACAGCTCTTAACCCAACACTATATCGCTGCTACGTAGAATTTGGCATTTTGCTCTATTGTGTACAAACATTTGGACTCTCTGGAACTGACCATTTAACTTCAAAGTTCAGGCTCACTTGCTGGTGATGCAAGTCTTACTGAGCCACCCATGTGTTTACTTATAGAAAGTACATCCCATATCCTGTTTTATGGGATGTTTATAAACACTCTTGGGATGCTCATTGCATCTCCATGACTAAGACAAAACATCTTAAGTTGAAGTCTTACCTGGGGTGACATACTGGGATTTGGAAGCTGGAGGCCACGTCATAACAGATCTGCAGATGCACTTTAAACTACCTGATGGCCAAAATATTGCAGACTAATTGCCATTTACCCAGTTCTGGTAAGGATTTTGCTACCTTCTTAACCATACCACAACTGGAAATCTTCCTTTTTCTACATGTAATACATAACACAATAACCAAGTTGGTCCACCTGAAGTCACTTCCAATCTATCTGCAGCCACAGCACAACCATCACTGCTGCCACATCTTGCTATGATTGGATTACCCAGGACTGTAACCCTGATGCAAATCAGCTACTGCAAATACAATTCATTCTCTGGTTAGCCACAGCACCCCACTGGTATTTATAACTAAGGCCACTGTAGATATTAGCAAGTAGGCAGGTTCCTATGGCAGCTGCCTGATGAAGGGCAGCAATAGTCTTTGCTCCCTGTGGCTTAATTTGCCTGTGTGGAGCCCTGGAAAGCCAGGCTGGCTGGGAAAAGCTAGGATAAAGGCATATTGTCATGGCTTTTTGAAAGAGGAGGGGGAATAGGGGTCTGAACAGCCAGAGGCAAGGAAGCTGCAGCACTCAGACGAGTGAATGAATCCTGGACAAAAGTAACCACCCAGAACAGTTGTTAATACTCCAACACACATCAGAGACAAACATTCCAACATGAAATGCTGCTCACAAAAATACGCAAATGAGCTGACTAATGAAAACAAGGGGTTTGAAACCTGATGGTGGTGGAAGGGAAGGAGAGGTTGTATATCTTGTTCTTCCTGCCCAGACCTGCCGATGCAGCTGGATTCTGACTCGCAACATCATCAGTTTTCCAGTCTTAGCCTCCTGAACCTGCCAGCAGCCCCTTGCAGTGACCTGCCAAGCCTTTGCTATCCAAACTTTTCTTCCTTTGAACAGCCTGATAAGCGGCCAATCTGTTCAGTAGCTTCTCCCTCTGCCCTGAGGGGAGAATACAATGAGGCCTACAAAGTCAATTGCACTTGTTACCTGAGGCAGCATTTGAACTCTTCCTGAGAGGCTGGAATGCCCCCTTCCACTTAACAGAACAAAGGGCAGCCAACCTGCAGGGGTTTAAACCTGAAAGTTAAACATGAGTGTGATTAATGTGTGGCTTTGAATTTCATGTATTATTGAACTGTATACATTACTCCAGGCTTGGGGGTTTTTCCCTTTTTATACAGCAACACAAATGTATGTTCTGTTTGGGAGGGGTGCAGAGTAGAGAACACCAGGCAAAAGTATTTCCATATGTATTCCCCAAATTCTCCGCCTGAAGGACTTGAGCAAGCCGGGATTTATACTGTATTCCACTGACCCTGAAAAGACCAACTTGAAACAGATTTAGGGAAGATGCACTGGAGCTCATTGCAGTTGAAATGCTAGATACTTATTTGACAGCCTCCAGGAATCCTTCCAGATCCACCCTTTCCTGTGAATCTGCTAAAGCTCCAGAAGATTATCAGAGTTAAGCTAATGTGCAGGACGCTGGGTTTGACGAGATGGGTTGCTCCTGGTAAGAGTCATAAAAATTATCATCTCTTGTAACCAGCACTCTGACTCAAAAGACTGAGTCCTTGATCCCATTTAAGTCCTAATCATCTGATAGGAGCCAGAAAGCTGGACCACACCACTCCTGTAGGATCCAGCTGGCTTCAGTGAATTCTGCATGACCAGACGAGTATCCTGGCTTTTACTACTGAGCAAACCTTCAACAGTTAATTAACCCCATTCATTACATACAAGAGGCAACAGCAAAGTGCACCTGCACACCTCCAGTCAGGACTTCTTCATTCTCTCTATGGCTTTGGGTACATCTTCTAACTTTACCTCAACATAACAAAAGACTAACAAAGGTGAAGAGAAACACTTGTGAAATTTATTTTAGGGAATATGGGGGGGGAGGGGTAATAAGAGGGCTTCCCTGGAGAAAACTTAGAGTGTAAAATACATATATAACACGTGTGTATATAAGGAAGAAGCTTTTCCCTGTGAAGGTGCTGAGGCGCTGGCACAAGGGGCCCAGAAAAACTGTGGCTGCCCCATCCCTGGCAGTGTTCAAGGCCAGGTTGGACACAGGGGCTTGGAGCAAGCTGCTCCAGTGGAAGGGGTCCCTGCCTGTGGCAGGGGACTGGAACTGGATGAGCTTTAAGGTCCCTTCCAACCCAAGCCATTCTATGGTTCTATGATTCTATGGAATGGCTGGTATCTGATATTCACTACCTGCTTTCTGTAGCAATGGATCTCCTCCTGCAAGTGCTGTGTATTTTCACTTATTCATCAGCCTTCTGCTGTGCAAGGTGGAGTTCTCATTCCATTAGTGATTCTGTATAAAGTGAACATGTCTGCATAAATGATGAAACTACACAGCTCAGTGCCCTGACACTGAACTCTATGTTACAATATCGATCTCCTGAGAAGCACCTTCAGCTTTGCCTCCAAGACAAGATGCTGATTTCCCTCCCACTATCTAACTCAGTCAGCTAGCACTGAATACATACAGTGTAATCACAGGCCCCAGGGTGATGAGTTTATTGAGAATATCCTTCAATATCCAGCCAGACCTGCAGAGAGCTGTTTGCATTTTCATAAGTCCACTGGGAGGAAAGATTTGCATTTATATCGTATACCAGCACTCAGCCTTGCTTCAGTGAATTCTACAAGGACCACTATTAAAAGTCCACTGAGCTGGCCTGTTGTGGCTGGCCAGGCATGAACTGGAAGAAATGAGAGATGATATAAAGAGTTCCCCTTTTCCAAAGCTCAAATCTAGATGGCTGCTCATAATTTTCCATGTTAATTTGCATCTGGAACTTCATTTGCTTGTGGAATGGAGCATGGCTACCACAAAAAGAGAGCTCTGTCTCCAGAAATAATTTCTGGCTCAGAAGGATGACTGACCTTTGTTCCGGACAGGAAGATGAACTCTGTTGTCTTTGGACACCTTTGAATCCTTGTCTCCTATGATTTAGTCATTACTAGCCCTATGAATAGGGATATGAATATAGGTTTATCCTAAAAGCACTAATAATTTCCCTGTCTTGCCAAGCTTCCTACAGAGTAATGCTTCTTTAAATCTGTACTTTCAATCAAAAGGTCCAGACAGTGGATATGGGAATTGTAGTAGTGACTCTGAGACCTGATATATATGTCCAGTACTAATTTTGCTGGAGTCTTCCTGAAATATATGACCACTTAGGACCTTTCAGGAGCAGGGAAGCCCAGATTATCATCTCATTGATCCATGGCCTAAAATCAGCCCTGCAACTTCCTCCTCCACCTGAGATCTGGCAGATGCTGAGCACTTGCATGGAGCTTACAGAATCCAACTGAAGCTCCAATCTCTTAACCGCAATGCCTAAGCCTGCTGTACCTCCAGCTCACCCAGGGGCAGTACAGATGCAAACCAGACAATTTCTGTCAAGTGGGTTAAACATGGTGCTTATCCTACTATACAATTTATGCTTGGTCCAGAAGGACAAGCTTTGGGCAAGGAACTGATCAAAAATGCTCTTAGAGATGTGTGATCCTCACTCTGTCCCTAAAGCACGTATCAATGTACAAAACTGTAAAATACAGTTTTGTTCAGCCCCCAGAAGCCAAAAATTCTCTCCAGCTCCTCTGTAAAATGATGCTTGCAACCCTCACATACTGCTCCCGAGCACAGTTTGATGGAGACCTCTGTATCACTTTGGCTGTTGTCTGTCAGCAAGAAGGCCTGACCTGCATCTGAACTCATTCCAGGGATGTTTCAGTACATCTGCAGTTTCCCTGTGAGCCCAAGTCCTTGGTTAGGCCATCCCTGTCCTGTGCAAGCTGAACCAACTCTCCCATTTTTAATTTGGCATGGCTGGTCTCCTAATTAAACACAAGAGGAAAAACTAGGAAGTCTGACAAGCCCCACGGTGTGGCCTCTCTTTCTGCATGCCCATGTGGCTCCATTCTTGAAGACTGACCCAGGGCACAGCTCTGCTCTTCTGCATATAATTTCCAATGGAAGTGGGTTGTTTTTTTTTTTGTCTTTCTGTAGATTTATTCAGATTCCAAACTTCAAATTCATCAGAAGTGTCATGGACCATTTGCAGGATGGGAAGATCTGGTGAGTCCAATCAGTGTGGGTGTCACAAACAATTACCCACTGCAGAATGATCCCAATTAGTGAACACGCTGCTAAGAGGCCACCTCCCCAAGGAGGATGATTGCCTGTGACAGGGGGGGTTCAGGACGTCTGCTGGCAAACTGCAGCTCAAGCCTTTGTGGGCTGGCTTCTGGCAAATTCCTTGTTAACCCTACAAAAGAATCTACACATGAATAATTAGGGATGGATTGGAAGAGAAATTCAAAGTACATTTAGCTTTGTCACCCAAAGCCTTTCTAATGAGACCTACTTCTCATCTGGAACAGAATGGAAACTCTATTCCCTGTCTTGGCTTGGATGAGGCACTCTGGGGTTTGATGCTTCGCTCTAGGCTTTTAGAACTAAATAAAGATTTCAGTATAAACACTCCCTTTCACCTTCTCCTTTTTCTCTCCTTTTCTGCTCGTGCAAAACTCTTCAAGAATTGCCTGAAGGACCAAGCTCAGTGAGTGTTTACTCACTGCTTACTCCGTGCTTACCACATGCTGCCCTTCCTGCTGCATGCCCCTGTCTAAAAGAACAACCTTGAACAATCCCAGAGCTATTTTTAGGATATGAAATAACAAAGACAGGAGGAAATGAAGATATAAAACTAAGCAATTTGTCTTTAAAGGAAGCTTTTGACCACCCAGTTCTCTCCTGAAATGGATGAGGGAGTAAATAGTCACTCTTCTTCACCCTGATTTATTAGGTCAAAAGAGAGCAAGCACAGATTTGATGTAACCCAGGAATAATGCCACCACAAGTAACGGAGTTGCAGAAAGACTGAAGAGAGGAAGAACAGAACTCTGCTTGCCACCCCATGAACTCAGCCCCTGCAATTAACACAGGACAGAGGACAACTGGCTGTAGCTAAAATTCAATGCCAACAGTACAGACATTTGAAGCTGCACTACAAGATCATGCTATGAACTACCAACTGCTTGGATCAGAAGATTTCAGCTGAATGGCTTTCACGCTGATAGTATTTCATATTAGCATTACTATATGCAAAGGTTATAGCTTGACCAGCTTTGTACAACCTTTGACTAGCCATCATTTTAAATGCTGCAATGCCCAAGTCACTGTTTGACACTGCTATTGGCAGATGCTCCAAAAGACTAAACTGCCCAAATGTCACAGAAAGCAATATAAAAAGCCATACCTCAAGCAAAATGTACCGAAGAGTAGCAGTTAAGTTGTAATTTCCTCACTGGTGGCTATTGAAAGGGCCCAAGCAGCATTTGATACAAACTGTGGCAATCAGATGAGGAAATCCTGCATCCTTCTCCAGTCCTAGAAACAGCCAAGCACACTGACACAGGATTGTTTCAAATTTAGCCCTTCCATTCTCACAACACTCACTGGGTTCTGCAGCACTGCAGATGATGCAGGAGGGAGAACAACCAAGTACTCCTATTCTCCAACCAAGTAGTCAGAGCTTGTAAATTGGATGAAGAAATACACTGTTGAGGCACACAGGTTCCTTCCTGAACTGGCCACAGTACATAAATGACCTGCATGCACGCACCTCTCCAAGGATAGGATGTGAGTATGGACATGCATTAATGGTGAAGGCAGCAGAACTGGACTCTCTGGATTGCAAATGAGCAGTTTCTGAAAGAAAATCTCATACTGAGCCACAACTGATTGCCTTAGATAGTATTTACCTCTACTCCACAGCGGAGCAATTCCTTCTGTGGGACTGTTGAGTGAAATCTCATGACCTGCCTGTAGTGAAATCTCAGCCACAATCCAGAGTCCAGCTATACAGAGGTAGAAACTGATCTGGTCCTTAAAGCTGCCTCCCAGCCAGCAGCCTTGCTCCCACAGAACAGGCTTTAGTGCCATATTCCGTTTCCTTTCCAGTGTGTCAAGTCCTCCCATACTGCTCAGTGACGCTCCCACACCTCTGTAATCTTGGCAGGCTCCTGTACAACCTTTCTCCTCCTCTGACCTGGGGTAAGCAGACCCTCTTCTCTAATATGTTGAGGGAAGTAGATTCTTCTAACTTATCCCCCTTACCATGGAGCTATGCTGCTCTCCCCAGCTTGCAGCCTGGCCCAGTAACCTGACTTCAGTTACCTTGTCTATCACACAAGCATGCTGCTCACTTTGCTGTCTCTCACATAAAAGCTTTCAGGGTTCCTCTTTCCTAAAGAATTTTGCTTCAGATGTTTTTCTCAGATAGAAAAGCTTCTTTTCCTCCTCTTAAGTTTCACTGCTTTCATTACTTTTATCTCACCAAAATTAACAAACTTCATGGTTTCTGCTTCATGGAGAAAGTACTCAGCAGTATCTGCAAAACATCACACCTAAAACCATCATGAAAACGTTCTTTACTGCTCTGCTGCTGCACAGGAGGAGCCCTCCGTAAGAAGGATGAATCCATAGCTTTCATCAGTCCCATCAGCTGAAAATCTGCATGGTGAGAGCCACGGCTCATTTGTCATTTCTACTGATCCACATGACTGAGTTCCTATCCAAAACAAGCCAAACAACTTTGGAGGGAGGGCAGGATCTTGTAAGACCCTGTATCAAATGCTCTACTAGGCTCCAACTGCAATATATCTAACACAATCCCTTTGTCCAATAATTTGCCTTTGCATGATTGAGGATGAAATTGCCCAACTCTTCCCTCCCTGCCTTTCCCTCAAGCACAATACCCTGTGGTTTGAAGCAATTTAAAACTTAGCTCAAGAATTTGTCTCACTTTTCTCCCATCTTGGTGGTCCGCACTAAATTCCAACTCTTTCTCCTTTGGTTTCTTATTCCTTCCTTCCTGGCATCCTGCATCCAGAGTTTCACCATTCTTTTGGTTCACCTTCAAACTGCAAAACCAAAATGCGAAAGAAGATCTCCAGTATGACCAACTCTGTTTATACAAATCTTAATGGTGACACTATTCCTTTCCTATCCACCTCCCTCTTCCCAAAGGAGGTTAAGAAAGACTCCAAATTCCTGTCTCAGTTGAAAAGACTGCTCAGCCCTCTGGGAAACTGCAAGGGGTATGGTCACTTGTGAGTTTGGGAGAAAAATCAGGCTGGCTTTCTCCCAGAGGAAAGGCTTTGCACATCAAGCTGAAGACAAAGAATCCGGCCCTGCTTTAAAGAGGAGGAACATAGTTCTATTTCTAGCACGGACATTGTGTGAGTAACTACTGAAGCCAAAGGATTTTGCCCTCAGATAGGCAAGGGCAGAAACTGGGAGCCTGTATGCCAGCTGATGGAACAAGCACCCTCCAGCTGTAAGAAAACAGCTCTGAACACTAGGATAAAGCTGAAGCTACTGGAAGTGTCCTTGCAGCCATCAAATAGACTTATGACCCAAAATTCAACCAGGAATTATCATTGCAACCACTTCTGATGCCAGAGACATTCATTCCCTGCCTACCCATCCTGTTTGGCTGCCAGATCCCAGTGGCCCTCCTCAGGACAGCCACACATCTATGTGAAAGCACTTGGCTTCTGTGGATGCCATGAATTTTCTGCGTTCCCTACGAGACACACTGGCCAGTAAGTCTTGATTTAGCTACAGTAATCTCTGCTGCCCGTTCCCACAGACAGAACTGTTTATTTTATAGACTCTGATCTCAAATGGGTGGTAATAAACTGCGTCAGAACACAGGCACTGACCAATCTGCTGCCCAGAGAAGGCGTATAAATTCAGCCAACTCCAGAACTGCAGTAAAAGCCAAGCCTGCCCCAGTCACTCCAGGCTGCCAAGCTAGCTGCCATGGGCTGGTGTATCACAGGCAGAGAAAGCCTGGCTTGTCAATGTGATGATGATCAGGTAATTACACCCTTGGAAGGACAGCAGGCCCTAGGTGCTTTCACTGCAGATCCAATATAAGCTACACAACCAAAGAGGAGACACTTCACAGTGGGATGTTCCTGAGCTATGAAGGAGCAACAGCTCTTTGGCCTAAGAGGAAAGTAGCCCGTAGACATAGCTGGAGCTGCTCAAGGCACTTCTTCACAGGGAAATTGCACCGACAAGCTGACATACTGCATAGATCAGCTTGAGAAATGGGAATGTTCTGGCAGAGCCTGCTTTCTGGCCAGAGGACTCAGATGAATGTCTCAGTTGGGCTTGAAGTGTTTTACTCTCAATGACTACCACATACATGTATGTGGTCAGGTTTTACAGCAGGGCTCATGGCATTTCTAGAGCTGACAGACTCACAAAGCCTCACATGAAGAGAGCCAGCAATTCAGCATGTGGTCACTGTGCCTCCTGCAGCAGCAGTTCCTGAGACCTTTGGGACTCTGCTGTGGGACCATGGTCTCATTTCTGTCCACTCAGCCAGGACACAGTTTTCTCTGGTTTCATGAGCCTACATCAGGAGGACATGGACAAGCATAAAGCCTGCCACAACCAAGGAAAGCTGCCAGCATGGTTTGAATCAGCAGAGAGAGCTTGTACTGGACCATCATGCTCTCTTGTATGACTGCAGGGTTTTGGATCCACTGCTAACAGCCTTCAAGACAGTTTTACGGTATCATTGGGGTGAGGACTTTGCTTGAACTCCTTTAGTTGAAGCCTTGATTTAAGTTAATACATAATTCATAATGGGAATGATAACAGATGGCAACTTGTTAAGCCACAGGAACTCAATCAGTTGTGATCACATGACAACACCCTAAATAATCTAAGTCATATACTGCAAGAGCTCTTTTTCCCCATGTTACAGAGAGGCACCAATGCCACACTGTGGGAGTCATCTCGCAACGCAGTTGTAATTGAGTCCCCTTGTTTGCAAAGGGAGAAACTGAGGCAGAAGAGCCAGTGACTGCCATGTGCTTGCTCCATGAAAGCAGGTCACTGGTGTCCTACTGCGCCTCTGCACCAGATCCTGGCTGTGAAGCCCTGGTCTCTCCTTCTGCACATGCAAACATATAGTGCTTGTTGACAAAGAGATTTCCAAGACATAAATTCAGACAAAAAGCATTATTTATAAAAGGGGTGAGGGCTGCCTGTCCTCCACACCATAGTTGCTAACTCCAAGCAGAGCTTCCAGAGAAGTTTGTCACCAGACCAGACCTATTAGCAGCTATATGATTCAACCAGGATAGAAAAGTGCTTCAATCCATAAGGAAATCCACTGAAATCAGTGGACTTGAAAGATAGAATCAGATCCCAGCCTTCCAGTGGCAAAAGCCCACCCTTGCTACTGGTTTACCCTGCTATATCTGATATGTTGCAGGGGCAGAGTAGGGAGAGTATATTCAGACCAATTCTGACTCCCAATTTTCATACACAGTAATGCAGCCAAATTGCCAATAGGAAATAAGAATCTTCCTAAAAATTGGAGCAGTCCAAGTCATTTTACCCTGAAACATTAAACACAACTCAAGAATTCCTAACACTGAGTCAAAAAAGTCAGAACTATATGTTATGCAAAAGTGATGACCCAACACAAATCCACTTGTTTATCTGTTGCTGCTGCAGGCTGTATGTTAGATCAGGACTTTGCTGTCTCCCTGAAGCAAAAGTCAGAGGATAAAGCCATCTCATCTGCTCTGGGTAACTCAGCACAAGTGCAAGCACATCCACTTCTGCCACAAATCCCATTTGTTCTTGGGTATGACATGGCAATGAAATGCCAACCTCCATCTTCATGTCAGGGTATCTCTTTCTTCTTCAGCTGCTTGAAGAAACTACCTTTCCAACACATCACCTAAACCTCGGTGACATAAAGACCCTTCAGTGTCTCTATGAGAACAAGGAGGCCCTGGAAAACTCCTCAGCCACTTCAGGAAGCAATGTGGGACGGAGGGGAGCAGGGAGTTTTCCCTTAGGTTTCAGCACCTTCCTTTTCTTTCTATCAATTCCCAGGCTGCCACATGCACATGAAGTCTGGGGCTCTGCAGGAAAGTTTAAACCCCAGTGAGCCAAATTCATTCTTGCAACCATGAGTGAACAGTTCCAAGAAAAGCTCAGAGTTGCTCCTCTATTCCCCTATCCCATGACTGTCTACATGAGAGCCAGCCCAGCCAAGCTGCTCTCCTTGGGATGAGGTGCTAAAAGGAACTTCTCCCCACAGCGATGGGCACTGTGGCTCTGCCTTACCTCTAGCCCAGGCACAGTAATCAGCCCTGAGGAGAGGCCCTTTCCACACACAGGTTACTCAGCTTGCTGTCCTCAGGAGCAAACCTGCAGGAACCCACATCACTCACATGCCCACCTGCTCAGGCTCCTTACGTAATGCCTCTTTCCATCTGAAAAAGCAATCTGACAACTTCTCTTTATTTCAAGCAAGTAATGACATGTCTTTCTTATTGCACAAACCATCAAGGCACCAGCTTCAAAAGCAATGAATCTTACACTTCATGCTTATTACAAGGAATCAAATTATAGGACCTTTTTTAACACAGGGAACTGGAGTGGTCTGAACTCAGACTGAACTTAATCTTCTAAACAGGCCCAAACCCAAATCTCTATTCCAAGTGCTTCCAAGCTTCAGGACAGGTTGTGTCTGGCTTATATCTCTTGGTCCTGAGTATGCCAAGCCCTGCAGCTCCATGGAGGTCCTTGACACGCTCCCAGAAAACTGATGTACTGGCTACCTGCCTCTGGGGAGGAGACACAGCACAAAACTCAACATTCCCCAATATGGTGACCTTGGGTGCTAAAACTACTCGAGAAAAATGAGGAGCTGGGATTGTAGGGAGCAGCTCTAAAGAAAATCAGTGACAGAGCAAGGAGTGCCAAGGACAACGAGCTCAGCAGAGGGAGGCTGAGCCTGGGAATGCGGGATGGTCAAGCTGAGACACACCAGGCCGGGAGTGGGTCTATAGGCTATCCAACAGTGTCCCCTGGTGGCAGCAGCTAAAGACCTGCCAGCCGAGTAACAGCCACGTCTACCCTCTAATTATATGACTAATGTAAGTGGATAAATAACAGTTGCTAAATCATTTTGATCTTGCCTGTAGCTATACGGTCAGGGTATGGTTTTGGTCAAGCTGAATCGTGAGAACTGCAGAACAAATTGTGTACATGAAGGCACACGCTCCAGCTCTGGACTTGCCCCTGGCTACCTAAGGGCTTGCCCAAGCTGGTCACCAACACCTCAACCTGCACACGCTGATCACTGAGCAAGGAGGCTGACACATGTGCAGCTGGCCAGCAGGAATCCGGGGCTGTCTTCAAAACCTGGCCTCCTGCATTGGAAAAAAAAAAAAAAAATCCTTTGGCTGTTTTTCCAGCTTTCCCTTTTCGTTTTGGTTTGAAAGGAAATTCTGATTCAAAGGCCCGACCTCAGAAAGGTGTAAATCACTATGAAAACACCAAGTGGAGATTTGGAGTGAACTGGGGGTTGGTGAATGCCTTTCCCTGTGCTAGCCCAGCCAGACAGTACCATCACTGAGCAGGTTCCAGGAGCCCTGAGCCACAGAAAGAAGATGGGGGCGTGGGAAATGAGGCAGGATTGTTCTACTTTCAGATGGCTGGTTTCTCACCAGGAGTAAGGAAATCACAACCCAGGCAGCAAGACCACTAATACACATGAGCATCCACTGCAGGGCAGACTCCCAAAACAATATGTCACAAAACTCAGAAGTCACAGAAGTGTCATATACACCTCCCTGAAAGCAGGGATGCAGGAGCAGAGGCAGGGAAGATGTAGTGAGAAAGAAGCCATTTCTTTCCATGAGGACAAATCCATGCTGAATTTATTTCATGGCAAGGTTCCCCTTCCTGGCACCCGAGCTCCTCCCTCTGTCATCTGACTTCTGGTGGTCCCCAGGCTTGAGGAAACCCATGGGCTGCCAAAGGAAAAGGCAAGCTCAAGAATGGGCATGGGGTTTCTCTCCTACTCACCAAACCCATGCCAGATGTGTTGTCAGTCTGAGCAGCACAGAGAAACTCTCTTTGGGATATAACTGATCATCTCCCCGGCACTGGGGGGGGGCAAATGTCAGCCAAGCTCAGATAGCCAACACATGCTTTCCCACATAGTGCTGTGGTTTAGCTATCACAGGAGAAGAAAAGCTGCTCAGATAACCAGCTCCATGTCAACCCAATGTCTTCTGCACTTACTGGCCCCCAGGATTCTGAAACCCAATTCAGACACTTCAGCCCTGCCTGGTAAGTACTAGGAATAAAAAGATATTTTTCTTGGTGTGGAAACTGGCAAAGGCAAGACAGAGCAGAGACATCATTTGGATGCTACTTCCTCTGAACACTAAGTGCTGTCAGGCTTTACATCTGGAACTATGAACACTCTTCTAGGGCAAGCATCTCCCTCTGTGGGGTACTATGGATCAGAAGGGACTTTTTCCCTTTTAAAAGCACAGGTTTCCCTTTTAAAAGAGCAGGTATCCTGTGCTCCAGGCCAGTGGGTTTCTAAAACAGAAATGTCTCCTCAGGATCCTAGCAAAAGCAACCTGAGAGCAGAGCCCAGAGCCTGAGGCTTTCTCCTGTAGCTCTACCCCACTCTCCCCACCTGCTTCCCAGTGAGAGTGCTCCAAGCCCTCCATCAGCCTGCCCAGGCCTTCCCTGGCAGCTTGTGGTTTCAGGGAGTCTCTGGGAGGTGTGTACCAACTCTCCTGCAATGCAGAAACCAAACTCTCCCACTCCCTGTGTAGGTGTCTAAACTTTGACTTTGCCTTGGGCTTGACTCACAATGTGGGCACAGCCTCCAGGGTCTTCCCAGCTGCGGGGAGCCAGAGAGTGACTGTGCAGAGCAGACAGTACTGATATAGGACCAAAGCTATAGGTACATAGAGCAATTTGCAACCCACACAGGAGGTGCACAGTGAGAGGAGGTGACTCCTCAAGTAAGAATCACAGAATTCCAAACTGGTTTGGGTTGGAAGGGACCTTAAATCTCACCCAGCTCCAGCCCCCTGCCATGAGCAGGGATACCTTCCACTAGAGCAGCTTGCACCAAGCCCCTCTGTCCAGCCTGGCCTTGAACACTGCCACAGATGGGGCAGCCACAGCTTCTCTGGGTACCCTGTGCCAGCACCTCAGCACCCTCACAGGGAAGAACTTCTTCCTTATAAGCAATCTAAATCTCCTCTTTCAGTTTAAAGCCATTACCCCTTGTCCTGTCCCTACAGGCCCTTGTCCTAAGTCCCTCTCCAGATTTCTTGTCAGCCTCCTTAGGCACTGGAAGCTGCTGGAAGGTCTCCCAGAGCCTTCTCTTTCTCCAGACTTAACAAACCCAGCTCTCAGCCTGTCTCCATAGGTAAGAGAGGTGAGACATTTGGGATGATAGTATCTGCTAGTTTGTTGGGGTTTTTTAGAACTAGCTCTGTGGCTCCAAGTGCAATTAGATGAAAGGGGAGATACCTATCAACTCATGCAGCCCTGGGACACTCACTGTTCTGGGACGCTTTGACACAAGCACTGCCTATTTCCATGTGCTGCTCCTTCAACAGTAGGTGCAGTGAGTACATACACTTCCAAGTCACATCAGGTTTTCTTGCTGACAAGAAGTATTTTGATAAAAGACAAAACAAAAGAACAAAATCACTTGGAGCACTGTGTGCAGTTCTGGTGTCCTCAACATAAAAAGGACATGGAACTGTTGGAACAAGTCCAGAGGAGGCCACGAGGATGATCAGGGGACTGGAGCACCTCCTGTATGGAGACAGGCTGAGAAAGTTGGGGCTGTTCAGCCTGGAGAAAAGAAGGCTGCATGGAGACCTCATAGCAGCCTCCCAGTATCTGAAGGGGGCCTATATGAATGCTGGGGAGGGACTATTCATTAGGGACTGTAGTGATAGGACAAGAGGTAATGGGTTCAAACTTAAACAGGGGAAGTTTAGATTGGATATAAGGAAGAAATTCTTTACTGTTAGGGTGGTGAGGTACTGGAATGGGTTGCCCAGGGAGGTTGTGAATGCTCCATCCCTGTCAGTGTTTAAAGCCAGGCTGGATGAAACCTTGGGTGACATGGTTTAGTGTGAGGTGTCCCTGTGCATGGCAGGGGGGTTGGAACTGGATGTTCTTAAGGTCCTTTCCAGCCCTAACTATTCTATGATTCTATGATCCTATGAAAATCACCCTGAAAACCAGTTAACTTTTCCTAACCCCCCTCCTCCCCCATCTTGCTGTAACTCAAAATTTCAGTAATCCAAAAAGGAAATAGAGCAAATTAATGAAACTCTCCAGGCCATATAAAAGGTTGAACACAATGTCAGATGTTGACAGAACAAAATAGCCCAACACAAGGACTGGAGGACAAGCACAGCATGTAGTAGAAATGTGCCCATGTGGAACAATTATATCCCACTTGTTAAAATTCCTGTGTTGAGCAGTCCAGTGCTCAGCTCCATCCTAAATCCCTCCAGCAGCAGCCAGGGACAGGCTCTGAGCCTCAGTAACACTGCTGGGATCAAGTCAGAGATGCCTCTTTCAAACAAGTGTGTTTCCAGACTGTTCCCGCAACTCTGTTATATCTGAAAGTATAAATTCTCTAAAACGTTTGTCATAATTATGATTTTCCAGCACTTACCTAAACCACTCATTCATAAGAAAAAGCAGACTAAAGTCTTCCACTGTGTGTTCAAGAATCACTCAAGCAGATTTCTGCAGTTTGCACATCACTTTCTTGCATGCAATGATAAAATCACTCAGAAGTTCTTTTTCCCATAATTGATTTCAGGCAGTGCTGCAGCCCAACCTCAACCCTCTCACAAGGTCCACAGCACACATCAAATTCCCCTCAAGGCACCAGCAATTCCCCCTTGGCCACCCAGACCCCCAGGAAGGGCAGATTCCTCAATCCGGATGCCGAATTCAACTTGCAGGACCATGAGAGGGCAGTGTGTCCTGCAGATAACAGCCAGCACTCCAGGAACAGAGGGAAAGAAGCAAGTCTAATTGCAACCACACTACAGTAGCTTCATTACTTACAGCAGTTACTTGAGTCCTTTGATCAGCCTTAACCAAGCTGGAAACTGAGGTACAGGCCTCAAAGGCAAGTAATTTCTCTCAGCTTCACAAAAACTGGGAGTCTGGCAGAAGAATCATGCTCCCACTGAGGACAGAGCGAGAAGGTTTCCTGTTCATCAGCAAATCCACATGTGGAAAGGTAAAAGACAATCAGATACGCTAGAAATCCAGCTGTATTAATCTTGCTGTTCAAGAAACTGCATGCTTTAAAAAGTGAGGTAATTTGCACCTTACAGGAGAGGGATAATAAAAGCAAGTTGCTGTAGCTACTTTAGAAGAGTATTTGAGAAGCACAGAGACTAACTCCTGCATACCTGGGACTGAACTGCTCCGGGAAGAGAGCCATTCCTTCCCTGCACATGAGGCTGAATCTGCTTCAGACAGGAAGAGTAGAAGCAAGTGAACACTGAGGCTGAATGCAGCCCAGTGCATATGCTGTGTACCCGGAGGTAAAGACAGGAGAGGGGGCTGTGTAGCAGGAAAAGTGTCTCTGCATCCTAAAGATGGGAGATCACACTTTAAGAGGCAGAGCTAATGGGGAAACTGATGTTTCTCAGCTCATCAACACATTTCACAGAGAGGCAAATGCCGGAAAGCAGTTTTAATGGCAGCCCCTGACATGACAATGGCAGCAGCCTCAACACTACAGTTTTCTCCAGTGTGTCTTTATTTCCAGCATTCATCATACTAATAGGGATAATTAAAACATGGAAGAAGCCCCAGGACACTGACAATTAGTGACCATAGGCCAGGCCTGAAATAGAACCGAGGCTCAGTAGTTACAAGTCTGAGAAACAAGCTGAGCAAGTAGTAAGAACTGAGCACACAACTGGCACCTGTGGTTCCTCATTCTTCCCACAAGCCTGGACCACATCTCAAAGGTTTTCCACACGAGGCTGTGGCCTTCTCCTGCCCACACAGCAGCCTGTGCTTTTAACTCACCAGTTTTGCACACATCACAGTGTGAGAGAGGTTTTAAGGCATAAATAAAACAAGTCCAACCTGGCCACTGGAAGGAATGTGATTCCTCACTATTAAACCACGTTAGGATCAGCATCCTGTGGTCAAGACTCCCAGTGATAGGGAGATATGGGCTGGACACCATTAGGAGACCAACACCCAGGTAGGCACAGCCTTCCCTGTACTGCATGACCTACTGCAGCAAACATGTCCTCCACCCCTCTACGCCAGCCAAGGCCCACCCTAGAGTCTACAGAGGAAGCAAGTTGGATCACCACAGCAGGAGCTGACTGCTCTGCAGGCTGCAAGATGGTATGCGTTTGTTACACTGGAATTTCTGCCCCAATCCTACAAGCCGAGAAGGTTTTGCTGGGTCATCTGATAAGCACCGTTTCCAGCAGAACCTGCTCAGATACTGATACTGGTCTTGCCTCCAACACTACTAGAACTTTATCACAGAATCCTAGAATGTTTGGGATTGAAGGGACCTTAAAGCTCATCCACTTCCAACCCCCGGCCATGGGCAAGGACACCTTCCACTAGAGCAGCTTGCTCCAAGCCCCATCCAACCTGGCCTTGAACACTGCCCAAGGATGGGGCAGCCACAGCTTCTCTGGGCACCCTGTGTCAGTGCCTCAGCATCCTCACAGGGAAGAATTTCTTCCTAAAATCTTATCTCAATCTATCCTCTTTCAGTTTAAAACCATTCCCCCTTGTCCCACCACTACATGCCCTTGCAAGAAAGTCCCTCTTCAGATAAGGTCCCCTTTAGATATTAGAAGACTGTCACTTAGACTGCTATTTAGCTGATGTTAAGCAAATAGGTTTTAAATTACTGTGTTGTCTCTGCTTTTGACCACATCACTGTAAAAAAAAAAAAAAAAGAAAAAAAAGAAAAAACAACGTTGTAAAACACAAGGTTTTCATTCGTGCTACACACAGAGCACCTTTCTTTCCACTGAGCTCTTTCTGACTTTGACAGAATCAACCTGAAATAAAACAAAATCCAGCCTGGCCAGCAAAAGGGGACTTCCTGGGACACTTTGACACAAGTGCTGCCTATTTCCATGCACTGCATGGAAATGCAGAGGCTGCTGCATTTGTGGAGTGGTGATGGCTTTGCACAATGTAATGCAGCATTAAGAAACAAGGGAAATTGTTGCTGCAGTATGGTAACAGATCAAAGGCTGGGAGCACCCGAGGAGTGAAAGGAGTAGCTGATAACAGTGTAACCGAGCTGCTACATGGGTGCGACTCAGCCCTGAAGCACCTTGCTGGTGAAGATAGAAAGCCTTCAAATGAGTCACTGAGAGATCAAATGCACTGTAAAAGGGACAACAGGGCTGTGTGTGCCAGCAGGCAGATGAGGCAGGAAAAATCTGAGGCTTTAGGCTTTCACAGCCTTGAAGGACCTCTTGGTATTTCTGGAAATCTGAGATTTGTGTTTGAACCAAATATAATCCTGTGCCTCCTCCCCTGCAGTCCCACCTGTAGATCCCTAGGCACAGTACCAAGACTTTCCTCAGGCCCATCAAAGCTGCTGTCTCCCTCCCATCCAGCACTGGCTTTCAGTTTCAGCCTGCACTTAACAATTTGCATGAAACAACAGAATCTGCCTGACTGAGAAATCATGAAATCATGTGCAAATACACCTGAAGCAATAATAGTAGTAAAAAAAAAAAAAAAAAAACCCTACTTTTTTAGTCAGGATAGAGGTTTTCAACTCTCCCACCTCCAAACTTCTGTATGGGGCTGCTGGTGCAAACCACCTACTGTGCTCTAGTACAAAACCCTGGCACCAGGATCACGACCTTGGCTTTCCACATCACTGAGGACAAACAAGGTGGTGCTTTGATCAGGAGGTAGAGGTGCCTCTTAAGCCCAGGGCAGTTGTAGACTAGTCTTTGATAGAAACCATGGGTTTGTGCTGATCTAAGCCCAGCACCACACAGGCTGGGCTTCCACTGCATTGCTGTGGAACAGTGAAATAAAAGGTACCAGATCTGTAAAATGTTTTCCATTTGGTTCTCTCCCTCAGCAGTCTCTTTCCTATTTGTTCGTTTTTTGTTTTCTTTTCTCCAATTAGAGCTTAAAAATCCTCCAGCTTCACAGACTTGTTTCTCAAGCTTTAACACAGAATTCAGACAATGAGAAACTGAAGAAGCAGATCTTGCTTTAAAGGTCAAAACCTAATTCAAAAGGAATCTGCGCAGGGCAAAAAGCCAGCCAGGAGTTCCTTGTTGCTCTATCACACTGCACCACATTTCATCCCACACCAGAGAAACGCCAACTGCTTTTGTTCCTGGATATCAGATACACACACACACACACTCTACAGAAAACAGCCTTCACCCTCAGAGTACTGCCTGTTACTAGAAGTACTGCCATCACACTGCACTGTGCTTAGACTGGTGTAGTCTGTAAATTGAGCATATCCCGAGAGCACTGGATTCACTGTACTGTTTCCCACCTGCCAAAACAGTCTCCATGCTGTTCCCTCCCCCCATGGTCTCTTGCTTGTTTGCACTGTTTGCACTGAATTCATACACCTATTGACAGCTCTACTGATAAGACTGCAGTCTATAAATGTTGGATTGGTATGCCCACAGCTGTGACACTCAAACACCATGTCACACAACATCTCCCCTCCTTACTGCAGTGTGTTAATATCAGTGGCTCTGTATCATAGCATCAGAGAATTCCCTGAGAAGGGATCAGCAAGTGAGGCTGGGACAATTTCAGGACAAAATAAAAGCAACCAAAGACTACCCTTTGTGGTGCCTGACAGACTTGTTAAGTGCAACAGGAACACCAGAAGTTTCCATTTCAGATTGTTTCCCTTCTAAAAATGTCACTGCAAGAGCGTGTCCCTGCACAAACTGAGCTTTGCAGTAAAGTTTCCTAAGCTAACTTGGCTGAAGGAAGCATTCACGTGCTTGCCCCTGGGTGGATCTCAGGGTGCTGAATATCCTGTTTGTATTGTTTCTCCCCTTCACCAGCAGCTCAGCCACTCCAGCACCAGAAATAATTCTGTCAGTGCAGTTCATCTGATAGTGAACTCACATGTCAACACATCGTTCATCCAAAATGACAGTAAAGAACTGTAATCAACATAGGAAGAGAAATGATCTTTAAAAGAAGTGATTTTACCTACAACCACACACATTTAAAATGGATTAGTCATAACTGCAGGTTTTTTAAGGGCTCTGTTCCAAAACTGATTCAATTGAATGGCTTCACTCTGCATTTCTGCATCTTAGTGCTTTCAGCTTGTTCTGAAGTTCAGCCCTAGCTTTCATTTTCCACAGCTTGTTTCAGGAAGAATGAACAACCTCCTTACAATTGTTTCATTTCCCAGGCCAGAGCTGAGGAGATGTGTTGTGAGACCCATGAAACGGTCTGAGTTGAAGAGCTGAAAACAAACCCATACAGTGAAGCAGAGGGGGCAGATCTGCTCAGCCCCTGGAGTCAGCTGCTCTCTCCTTTCAATCCTGTTTCCCTTAACATACTGTTCCACTCTTTTCACACTCACATCATGCTGTTCCATTCAAGGGAAACAGCATGAAACTTCATTTTTGTATTCAGGAGACTAGCGGGTACTCAGCTCCTGCCACAGAAAAAACGGTTGTGGATCAGCTCCTGTTCCCTTTGGGCACAAGAATAACAACAGGGACAGACTTTCTGGAGGAGGCACGTCAACACGATGAGATCTGTTCACCTTTCTTCTTTCCCTTTCAGCCCAACTACAGTTTGAAGCAGTTGTAAAAATCAGTGTTGAGGAGCTAATGATACTCCTCCATCCTCCTAGAAGGCTTGTTAGATATTCATCTCGTAAGCACTGAATTAGAGCTAAATATTATAATTATGATTATAGTGTACATGAATCCCAGCTTGAAACTAAGGTAAACTGCCTCTTTGCAAATCACTGCTGACAGCAGGCTTTGCCTTGGCAGTTACCCCAGCACAAATCTCCTTTCTAGCAAGCCAAAAGGTGTGAAGGCAGGAAAAAGCTCATAGCATAGACAGTATAAAGGTCTATTGCATAAATCTGCTTAGCTGCTGCTTGTGAATACACTCACACACTTCTTGTGCCTGCTAAAAATCTTTGTTGGGTGTGAAGCTGCTCAGCTACCTGAGGAGTTGAATGCATCAGTGCATCTACTTAGTTATCAGTCCATTGCAGCTATGCTTTTCAGGTGGGTTACATAGTTCTTTATACACAAATACTTTCAACCTCTCCGCTAAAGGCAACCAAACACCATCCATCAATATGCACAGGTAAGAAACATGATTTTCAGTAATTCAGGAGGATATGCACTTTCTTAAAACCCACCTATTATACTGAGCTATAAATAAATCAGAAGCAGGAAACTGGAAGAGACTGGGTGGGACAAGGAATAAAAGGAAGGAAGGAAGGAAAGATAAAGTCATTTCACAAAACCTAAATTAATTCTTCCCAATACCATACAAAAGCTGTATTCTGTGACATCTCAGATACTCTGTCCTCAGGTAGTAAAGAATTCCTTTGTCCTGGCAGCCTGTTATACCAAAAGAAGTGCCTTGCCCATCCAAACCATAAGATTAGGGAAACTTTCATAAACTTGTTCCTCTGTGCTTGGCATGTTTAGGTGGGCAGGGACCTGAGATCCAACTATATCAGGTGCCTAATCCCAAACCATTGACATCAGTGAGAGTGCTCTTGCTTCCAAATGAAGGAGCAGGGTTTCTCACAGACTCACACCCACTCCTCTTTCATTCAGCAACTGCAAAGGAGTTTATTCTAGCTACTGCAACACTGCTTTTCACACAAGTATTTCTGTGTTTATGTACCATATAGTGGTGGAGCCCTGTCATTAAATTTTGTCCTGATTTCCCTTCCTTAGTTATAATTTATAAAGGATTTATGAACAGTAACTTCTAGCTCCTACTGACCTTTCCTTGATAATATATAGCTATGGCACTTCTAACAAAAAAGGGAAGGATATGATAAAGATATTCCTTGAGTAAAATATACAAATTAAATATTTGGTGGCAACATACTAAACTTTACATTCTCTTCTATCAGAGTCTCAGAGTATATATATAACAATCATGGCTGTGAAGTTACAACCAAGGAGGAAATAAAATCAGGGTGGCAAAGGATATTTTCTCAATTATATCTGAGATTATGGCTAGAATTCCCCAACAGCTGTAAACAACAAGGGAAGCCTCCAAGTTCAACAAGCCACAGAGTCACCTCTTAGTTTGCCTGCATCTGTATGTTCCACAATAATAATACGGCTGTTTCTCTTTGAGAGAAAATGCTGTTATTTGCTGTTTAAATAGTGAGAGCACTATAAACACAGGTCTGGCTTTAAAACAGGCTTAGGAAGAGAAGCAGGAAAGCATTTTCAGCTAAAAAGACAAATTAACTGAATAATCCTACTGTAACATCCCTGCAAAAACATCACTGCAATCCTCCATCAAACCCTATTTTTAGGCTGACAATACCACAGTCAACCCAAAGAGCCAGCTTTGATATCCCAGCATGATCACTTACCAAAACAGTTGTTTATGTTCCAAAATATCTCTTTTCTGTAACACAGGGGTTTCTCATGTCCAGACATGCATCAGGATACACATATGATGCGTTCTGTACAAAGTCACTACTTTCCATGAAGTGACACCATCAAGTAACTAGTGAACCCAGGACTATGTGTCATATCAAACTGGCAACCACACAACACAAACTCTAACAGCAGATCTTGAGGATTTTTGCTCTCCACTTTCTGTCCTTCCCTTATGCCTCCTGTTGCCCTGTAAGACTCACTCACTGCTTTTCTTGTTCTCTGTTAGACAAGTTTGCTGTGCTCCTCCCTGCAACTTTTCTTGAAGTGACAATGCAGGAAAAATATTTGCAAACTGGGACTTCCAGGCTGAATAACTTGTGGAAAAGGTGCACCTGCATTCCTCCACTAAGCTCGAACATACTGTGTTGTCCTTTAAGCAGTGTCAAGAGAGATGCTGTCAGTGAAGTTGGCAGACTGATTTTAGGACCAGTACCCCTCACTGTCAGTTATGCTGAGCTGTTGTGTCCAAGTGCTACCCTTTAAATATTGGCAAATTCAAATTCCCTTCAAACTTCCTTCAGAACAGCTGGACTATAAAGCACAGGTAACTCAATGTTACAGCACTCTCTTCTTTCTTAGCCACCTGGGATTACAATCAGTTTCTCCATTACTTTTGGTATGTTTTCTTTAGTTAGCTCAGCTCAAATTTACAGGAGCACTTCCTTGAAATAAAGCTGAAAGCAATAATGACATCTAATAAAATACCTTACTTTTTCCTACAAAATTTTCTTCCATTAGCAAGGAAAAACGATGCCAGCTGACTTCATCAGGCTGTGAGGATTAAACCATTATTTATGATATGCTACAAAAATGAGAAAGTGTAATTTAAATGTGGGTCACATGGGTAAGCAGTGCGTCGATACTCAGCATGTTAACTGAATGCATTTGAAGGGCTGGAATTTTGCTAAAGCCTGCCAAGCTTGAGCCATAACAGATTCTTGTTTCTTTTATAACTGGAGATCAGCATGAATGAAAGATCTTCCATAGATCCGGAAGCTGAAGTTCAGAGTCAGATGTACATTACATCCATTCCACTGAATGCCGGCCTATAAAAACCAAAACAGGAAAAGAGAGATGAATGAGCAAGATGAAGGAACTGTGATTATTTTGGGGGTCATTATATAAGCAATATGAGACCACCGGTGGTATACTACAATCTAAAAATTAACCCAAAATCCTGCCAGCCCAAAACGATCCATCAGTCTTCTGTCTTTCCACAGAAAAATTCAGGAGCAGAATAGACACTGAGCTCTGACAGTTAATGTAGGTTAGACACCTAAATACTATTGGGGTCGCCTACGCTTGAGTGTTTCCTTTATGCTGAATGTGATTTGTATCTAAGACTTCAGACAGCTCTTTCTAGACTCCTAACCCCAGTGCTTTTAGTGTTGTCAGCCACTGTTAACACAAAATAATTTACCAGAAAACACGAGCCTCTGAAGACAAATGCACCCATGCAAATACCAGCCCTGACCTTACCAAATCTGACATGTCTCCTCCTTCCTCCTCTTCTGTGGACATAGAAAACACACTGTTAAAATGAGGTGCTAAATTCTGCCAGGGAGTTTGACAGAGATCCAGATCTACGAACTTTCGTGCAGTACCAGAGTTCACTGAGTGTATTTAAGAAATACACAACTTATGCTCTGCATTGGGCATTACCAAATTTCTTTTTTTGTCTTATAATGTCTGGTTGCAGTCCATTTTGCATGGATTTACAATCATAGAGTCACAGACTGGTTTAGGTTGGAAGGGACCTTAAAGCTCATCCAGTTCCAACCCCTGCCACAGGCAGGGACATCTTCCACTGGAGCAGCTTGCTCCAAGCCTCTGTGTCCAGCCTGGTCTTGAACACTGCTAGGGATGGGGCAGCCACAGCTTCTCTGGGCACCCTGTGCCAGCGCCTCAGCACCCTCATAATGAAAAATTTCTTCCCAATATCTCTATCTCCCCTCTGGCAGGTTAAAGCCATTCCCCTTGGCCTGTCCCTACAGGCCCTTGTCCCAAGCTCCTCTCCAGGTTTCCTGCAGCCCCTTCAGGCACTGGAGCTGCTCTCAGGTCTCCCCTTCAGGAGACTTCTCTTGTCCAGGCTGCCCCAGCCCAGCTCTCTCAGCCTGGCTCCAGAACAGAGCTGCTCCAGCCCTTGCAGCATCTCCATGGTCCCCTTCTGGAGATCTGCATCTCAACTGTATTATACATTTAAAAGTCACATTTATACAAAGAAACACCTGGAAGCAGCCAGTGATAGCAGCGCTCGGACTACATCCAGACCCCAACTTCTCATTGTACCCCTGTGAGCCGCATCCTCTCCTCGGGCCAGCCCCATAGACTACCCCTCACCTCCTCCTCAGCCCAGGCGGCAGGAGCCTCAAGCAGCAGCCAGCCCTTGGCTCCTCACTAAAACCCACCCTCACCACCTCAGGAGACACCTCCAGCTGCGCCAGCCCCTGCCTTCCCGCCTTGCCCGGCCTCCCCTCACCAACCCCTCCTCCCGCCCCTCAAGGGCCTGCCGTGATTCGCCGTGAAAGCCAGGCACCGCCCCGCCGGCCGTGCCCCTGCGGGGATTATTCACGACTAAAGACCGCAATTAAAGGAGGAACTACCGGCAGCGGGCAGGAGGCCGGCGGGGCTGCCCGCTCACCGTTCCCTCTGGGCGGGCTCCGCCGCACAGGCCCGGGCAGGCCCCACCACAGCCCACAGCGAGGGTCCGGTTCCCCTGGCAACACCGCCCCCCTTCACGTGACCCTGGTTGCTATGGCGACGGCCGCTCTTCCCCCCCCCCCCCGCATCCACACACCCCCCCACCTCCCTTGCCAGTCCATTCATGCCCTCGCTGCGCCTCCCGCCCCGCCCTGTCACGTGACGCGGGCCCGGCGTGCGCTCCCCCAGCCGGGCTTCTCCGCCGCTTCCGGGGCTGAGGGCGGGGCGGAGGGGGCGCGCGCTCGGGGGGGGGGGGGGGGGCGGCCGCGGCGGCGGCGGCTGAGGGGAGAGGCGCGGCGCTCCCGTCAACATGGCGGCGCGCGGGGCGGGCAGCGCCTGAGCCCGGCCACCCTCGGTTCGCGGCCCCGGCCCGCTCCCCCGGCCCGGCGCGGCCATGGAGAGCGAGGAGGAGCAGCACATGACCACGCTGCTCTGCATGGGCTTCTCGGACGCGGCCGCCATCCGCAAGGCCCTGCGCTTGGCCAAGAACGACATCAACGAGGCCGTGGCTCTGCTCACCAACGAGCGGCCCGGCCTTCACTACGGCGGCTATGAGCCCATGGAGAGCGGGCAGGGACCGCCGGGCGGCCACGGCTCCCCCGCCGGCGGGCAGGGCCCCCGGGGCGGCGACGGGGACAGCGGCGGCGGCGGTGGAGGCGGCTTCGACCCGCCGCCCGCTTACCACGAAGTGGTGGAGACCGAGGTGAGCTGCGGCCTGCCCCGGGGCAGCCCTCCTGTCAGCCCGGGGGGAGTCCCCCCGGGAGCCTGCCTGCCTTAGGGGGGGGCTGCGGACACGTGTGGGTCGCTGGGGTGGCTGCGGCCGCTCCTTGCGAGCGCTGCAAGGTGAAGAGCACCCGGGCTTTTCCTTGGCATCCCAGGAATGTGTGGCTACCGTAAGGATCACGGTTCCCCCCCCCCCCCCGCCTTGTCTTGTGCTGTCTTGCATAATCCGAGTGACTAATGACTGTCTAATTTTTTGGGGACTGTTTGCACAGTCTGGGTGTTACTTTATGTACCGTTTTATTTGGGTAAGCTGAGTATAAGTTCTGCAGTACGGGTGCAGCCAGTTCAGATACTGCCAAAATACAGGCTTTAACTCATAAATTGTAGCTCTGTTCTAAATGCAGTAGAAAGATGTGAAGTAGATAGAAATGCTGCAGAACACCAGCATTTCCTAGTCTCTCTCCGCTTGTGTGCCTTTCTCTATTCTCTCTTCCATCCTCTCGCAGAACTCTGACCTGCTCAGCCAGCAGATAGACTCTCAGTGCTTTCCCTGCTGCCTGCAACAGTGTTGGAGTGCTTAGCTGTAAAGCCTTTTCCTCCTCCAGGCCTTTTCCAAAACTTGCCAGAGTGCTCATATGGAAAGAGTTAATTAATAGTGTGCAGTCTATGGAGCTCATGGGGATGAGAACACAGGAGTGGCCCTGCTGTGCTGTACCAAAGGGCCACCTTGCACAGGCTCTGTCTCAAGAGGTCAGTAATAGCGAGTGCCTAAGCATGTGTCTTATAACCAGGGAGACTCATGTACCCTTCCAGGCTTCAGTGAACAGTATCCTGATGATTTCCTCTGCTAGAAATGTAATCTTTCTGTGTACATCTGTGCATGTGTCTACAAACATGGGTATGAAGAATACATGTGCGCATCTTCTCTGTAGCTACACGTGTACAGATCATCCATAGCCTTATTGTATTGAAATCCGGTCTTGCAGAATAAAGATCCATGATCCTGTTTACTGAATTAAGTGGGTTAGTCTCTTAGCTCATAGAAGCTGGTGTGTGCTTGTGGAGTAAGGTGATCTGCAGGATGGCATGTGTGCTGTGTAGAAGGGGAATCACTTCACTGATAGAAGCAATGAGGACCTGGTTTTCTAACCTTTCCTGGGAAGGCTTGGAAGTGAGTGAGACTTCTGCTTGTTTGCATTCAGATCTCTGTACCCACCAAGAGGGTGGATTTTCCTATCAGATCTAGTTATGATTGGGACAATCTGGGTTGTCAGTGTGATATTTCAAGAGAAGCTGTCAGTGTAAACTTCAGAGAAGCACTTTCTTCTCCCCTCTTCTTCCTATTACAAATGACACTTTGACAGCTCTGACTAAGAGGAATTTTTTTTCCCCTATTATTTCAGCTTGTATGTCTAATCAAACTTAGGCTGTATAGTTTCCTTTGCCACTCATGTTCTTTTTTGCTTTGACTCATGTTCTTGTTAACCCATGGGAAGGAAACCGAAACATCTCAGTAGAGACAAATGACTGCATAAAGTTGGCATTTCAGAAGGATTGAGTGTTGAAAGCCAGGTTGGACGGGGCTTGGAGCAAGCTGCTCTAGTGAAAGGTGTCCCTGCCTGTGCCAGGGGTGGGAACTGGATGAGGTTTAAGGTCCCTTCCAACCCAAACTGTTCCAGGATTCTGTGATTCTGTCTTGCTACATGAAGGTATATAAATTCAGGCCTCAGTTTAGTGATTGGATTCATTGCATATGAGCATCTGTCAACTCCTGCACATGTATGCAGAACAGTATTTTTGTAAGAGTTATAGCGGTCAAAATCTTAAGACCTGGGGTTCCTGCCTGGCCTGTTTTTTTTTTGCTTAATATTGGAGTACAAGACAGCAGCTTTTGATGTCTAAAAGGGAGAAAAATTGTATATTCTTGGGGGGGGGGGGAGTTATTCTGCAAATAAATCTAGAACTAATTTAATAAACTACAGCTATTATTGAGGTGGTTAAACAGTAAGTAGTTTTCCATTCCACAGAAGCTTATGGCAGATGAAGTGGTACAGAAAGCACAAATAGCTGTATTATTCATTGTAGTCACACACATTATGTTGAAACATATTGTACCCGGTACTAGCCTGTGAGAATTCAGATGTTATTTCTGGTTTTCTCCCTCTCAGAATCATCTCTCTTTTTTCCTAACAGCTCTTAAGAGTATCTATTCCTTCTTCTCAACATAGTACCAGTTTTAATTTTTAGTCTGTAGGGAGATGTGTTAGATTTTTGGTTTTGGGGTTTGGATTTTATATATGAGCAACCCACATGAATGTGAGAGCCCTGACTGTGGCAGGGGCTTGGAACTGGATGAGCTGTAAGGTCCCTTCCAACCCAAACCAGTCTGGGATTCTGTGATATTAATCAAAATAACACATTTATTAGAAATTAATAGAAATTATTAGATTGTTTTTCCCTAAATAAATTTTTCCAGTCTATTAATTTTCTTCATGAACAGAAGTTAGGATCACATTTAAGTTAAAAATAACAAGAAAGCTTTAGTCATTCTCCAGACATGTGTAAGAGGTATGAACATTGTATTTACATTCTTTTTTTGGCCGAGTACAGTTTACCATACATATAAGAATAGATTGATAAATGATTAAACACTTTACATTTAATCAGTAATGAATCCATTCTGTTTGCTTATGTTTATTTGGTTTCTATTATGTAATGCTAGAATCTGTCCTGTTCCATAAGCATGTCGACCAAAGAAAGGCTTGTCTATTGGTTTCCTTAGAGAACAGCACAGCGACTAGATGCATATCATACTAGTAAAATCATGTTTTCTTTATATAGCGCAGTAAGATCACTGTGAATCCTCTTTCAATGATTCAGGTCTTCAGGGGTGTCTGGAAGTGTTGAAGAAGCCTGAATTTGGAGTAACTGGCCCAGAAGCAAGATAGCTTCTATGAGCTGGCCCAACACACACTGTGCTTTCTCTGTGAGACTTGAGATGAGCACATACAGAAATTGATTTTCATGAGGGCTAAAACTTCAGTTTCAGCAAACTGATGTCTTCAAAAGAGCGTGTAATTGATGCAGTTATAAGTTAATAGCTGTGGTGTGCCTCTGGTGTTGATGCTGGCATGACCATGCTTAACTCACTCAAAGGAAATGGCCAGGCAAACTTGGAAACATAACGGGGGCTTCACGTCTGTGTGAAATATCAGCAAATTCAGCTTTAGGTTTACAGTAGGTTGGAAGTTTTACCCTCCATAGTGCTGAATGGCTTTGACAGGCTGAGATCACCTGCTCTGACAAGAGGCACCTTTGCTTGTTCCACATAACTTCCGTGCTTATGTCTGTCAGCTGAGGTGAATCCGGTACATGCATTTTGGCAAGAATCTGGGAGTTTTGTGTTTTCCTTGGGCAACATAGAGACTTCTGTGGTGTGATTCTTTGACAAGTGGGGGCTGTGGAAGGGTGGTGTGTGCTCATCTTCTCTTGTGGCTGACAGATAAGCTGGTTTATGAACTGCTGCTAATTCCTTATAATTTAAGACTATAAACGAAAGTGATGACAGTGTCTGTCAGTATGTCCGTGAATTGCCATGAGTGCCACAGGTGCTGGTTTTCACCAGCTGGGGAGGAATGGGATGGAGAAGAGCAGGCTAAATGAATGTGGGGATTGTGACCAGAGAACCTAGAATTGGAGTAAGGGGTAGGAACCCACTTATGCTAAGATATTGAACATATAACAGTGGTTTATATACCCTTTACTGAAATAATCTTGATTGGTTTTTAAACAGCTTCTGAGAGTCATTACTGTGACCTTTTGGGTAAATTGTGATGTATGGATTGTATTACCTTCCAGCTATTCCTGTCTCACATATGCTGGTTTGATTTGTTTTTTTAAGATGAACTGGCTCAAAAGGCTCTTATACACCAGATTTTACAAGATAAAGCTTATAATAAAACCTGTCCAAGATTGCTTTTGAGGTGCTGTTTTGATTTGAAGGGAAGGGGGGTGTGTAAAAGAAACAGTCCAGCAGCTGTAGTTAGTAACGGTGCCAGGAACATTCTCACTAGTCATGCTGCAGAACTACTGTGCTCAAAACCCTTTTGCTCCTCATTATTAGAGCTCAGTACTGAAAGTGGTTCTGCCACAGATGTGCTGCATCATGGTGGGTGTGCAACAACCTCTGGTTTACCTTTTAGTGTGTAAAACTGGGATAATGGTGTGGGCTTTATTACAAATACCACGGACTTGTGAAGTTCTTTGATCCTTGAATGAAAGGAGCAGGATTTATTTAAAGACAAAAATGGTATTTAGCCTTAAAGCAAATGAGATGGATTTCACACTACAATGTTAAAAATCGAAAGCCAGACTCCTGTTTTGTAAGTAGTGTTGAGCTTTGCAAAAGTGAATATTCCTGGCATTCTCATGTGGAAGTTTTACAGTGTGGCTTGTTTAGGAACTGGCCTTGTGAAACAATTAAGCAATCAAATAAAGCTCTGTGGTGGATTCTGGCATTGAATCCCTGGCTGGATGCCATCAGAATGTCAAGTGGAATGAGTATTTTAACACTGCTGGTTTTCAAGCATCACTGTTTGTAAAAATCAGTGGTCCTGGTGTGGAACCTCTTTTTAGAGTCTGCTTATCTTAATGCTTTCTTGGATTTTGAAAGAAAATATCCCGGGTTTCATTATTGGTGTAACACAGGCTAATAAAGATGCTACGGGAAGTTAGGGAAAATAGGGGTAATCTTGAGAGGTGCAGTGGGTTAAGTTTAACTGTAAGCTTTGTTTCAAATAACTTATCAGATAATGTGATAGAGTGTTCTTCAGGTTGAGACAAGCACCCTGTCTTTACTCTGTAATTACAGGTTCATCAGTGAAGGTGATGCCTTTGGGGTCAGTGGAGGTAGACAACTCTGTATAGCCAGCATTCATCTGGGCAGGAAGTGTCTTTGGTACAATGTTCTCTGGAGGCATTTTCTGGTCATCTTCCCAGTTTACAGTGCTATTCTGTGGCAGCTGTTTAATAAGGAAGTGAAATACTGAGGAAGAATGAGAATAAAAACAAATTAGCCAGTGTTAGAAGTTAATTCCAGCAAATCATTTGGATTGCTTTTGGATTAAGGAACAGTAGCTCTTTGTATGAGGAGGGCAAAGATGCAAAGGAAGTGCCTGATTTTTTTGTAAGCTCTTATTTGGAAAAACCCATGTATTTGTTCAGCCATAGGAATGCTCTTTGGTGTGTAGGTTTCAGTTTTGCTTCATGGGCCAATTTAATATTAATTAAAATAAAGCTAATATGTTCAGTGTTTCTCGCCACTTGATCTTCTTGCTCACCGCTTCACAGCACCTCTGGCTTCTCTTGTTCTGCTGCCCAGCAGAGCAGTCTGGAGAGGCATGTAAAGGTTTTTCATATTAGTTAATCACAGTTTTGTAATTACACATTGCAGAAGATGATTTCAAACTCATTGTCAGCTGCTTTGTCAGTTCTGGTTTCTGTTTCTCTGTAAATCAGTATTCATAGAACAGAAGTATAGATGATTGCACAGCAGTGTTATTGAATTAATCATCTCTTCCAGAGCCTGACCTTTGGTCACTAAAATGTTATAATAACTACTTTATTGTTTCTGCAGCACTTCTCTATTAATGCCTGTACTTTGGCAGAGGGAGCTGGAAGTATTGACTTAATTTGAAGTACTAAATGCTAAGCATTTGTGATTCATTGTTTTATTGTATTAAAGCACAGTGTTTATCTGATACCACACAAGATTATTTTGAGTTACTTGGAAATAAGCACAGGGATTTGTGCTTAGAAAAACCCAAGGGTTGGAAGGAGTTGTAGTATCAGAGTCTGGCTGTTTGTAGTTAATGCTGATGGATTAGGGTTTTTAAATATATCCACAGACAATACTGAAAACACATGGAGATAAGTGTGTTTTCGTTGGTTCCTTATGAATGGCTTTCTTAATAGTGCTTTCCGTGACCTCTCCGTCACCTACAACTCATTATCAACCTTTAAAATACGTTACCAAAAGTGGTTGTAACAAATCTGTCTCAGATTTTACTGGGTGCAATGGTAATAGGACTATAAACAGGCAAAGATACTCCTTTTTGAAGTCAAATGGATCTTTTAATTCAAATCTGATTTTCACAGAGCCTCAGTTACTTCGTGCTGCTGTAATGTTTAGTACTGTATTTGTCTCGGAGCAACTAGGCAAGTGCATAGGGGAATATTGCTTAGTAACATCACACCATCACCCTGGAAGCCTGGGACACCAGTGCACACAATGGCTGTAGAAAATCCCTAGTTAATTTCTAGCTTTGCTGAGTTAGTTTTTGGTTCTCAAATTCATACTGTGTTCTTTGTCCCAGTCTTACACAGGTCTCAGTTGTGAGAGGTGAGGGAAGGGGACAGGAAAGGGGAGCCATGGGGTTTTTGTGGTTGATAATATAATCCCTCACAGCTACTGAGAAGGGTTTAGTCAGCCATGCATTCTCCATAGGGCACTTGCGCTACTCTCAGTTAAGGTCAGTGTCCAAAACTCTCTGTTGAGAACATTTGCTGAATAAATCAATTTTCTTAGGACATCTTTATGGTCAGGTGAGTGTCCAAATCAGCTTCAGTTAGGTAGAATCTGTGCCATAGGATTTATTTTCCTGTAGTGATAGACTGGTACCATTCCTTTATATTAACATGATGAAACACTAGTATTTCTCTTATGACTAGACTGCATTTGCTTGTGTGAAGTAGTGCCTAGTAAAACTTTGAACTAAATAGTTTAATTTCTGTGCAAAAAGAATAAACCATTCATATATTTCCCCAACAAGCTTACTTTTTCTTAGCAGACCAGAAATAACAAAAAAACATTCCTATTTATCACTGTACTTGGAAATGCTGCATACAGATCTTTTCCTGTAGGTGAAAATGCAAGGGCAAGGTGCTGTATCTGTTTAGCGCTTAAAACACTTAAACTGTTACTGTACTTTACAAATAAATGTCTCTTTGACTGTGAAATGTTTAGGAAGTCACAATGTGTTTCTGATTGCTAAATAAGAAACATAATATAGAAATTCCATGTATGACACCATTTTCTGAGGCTTACTGATGCTGTCATGCTCATAATGGAATATCAAGCTTGCGCTTTGCAATGTGGGTTGAGTGAGTTTGATCTGATGGCAAGAACAGGCAACTGGGAAATACTCTTCAATTTCATTCCCACACCTGCCACTTAACATGAGTGTAGAGAAGTTCTTTAAGCTCCTGGAGGACCAGTTTAAAAAAAACACATATGTTACAGGTATGAAAATGTACCAGTTTTTCCTCACCCTTCTTCGTATCTTGAAGTATAACTGCAAGGTGGTAGCTTTGATTTATTTGAAAGCCTTTTAATTCTTACCCTGTCATTTAGTTGTAGGTAAGAGAGTATCCTTCTCCTAGGAGTTAAAAGACTTGATATCAAGGTGTGAAAGTAGAAGCTGCTTCAATCAGCAGTCTGCAGATGGAGGGGCTGTCAAGTCATGACTTCAGGATGGACATAATAGATCAGAGAGCAGAGAAATGCTCTGCCAGTTTTTATGGGTATTTGATGTATTTCTCTTACCTTGCCTCCACCTGAGCATCTTGCGGTCCTTTGCAGACACCAGTGAATGGTTCGTCAGTATGCTGTGACAGAGGGAAGCAACACTACTGACACTTTACAGCTGGGGAAGCTGAAGCATTAAGAAGTTCGTTTTCTCCTTATTGCTGAGTATGTCTGGGCTAAAACCTGAAAGGTGCCCCTAGAATTTTTGGCTTCTATTTCTGTTTTAAGCATTTTTTTTTATTACTGCTTTTCAGAGCACTTAAATTTGGTCCTGATACAGGTATGGGGTAACAAAATACAGGTTGTTTTTTTTTCCTGACAATACAGTGAAGCATCAGAAATCTGTTTTCTTGCCTAAAAAATGGTAGTCAGTTTGTGAAAATCACTTATGAGAGACATGAGGGAGAAGGTAACTGTTTGGTCTGTCTCTTAGAAAGTCTGATTCCATTGCCTGTTGAAACACGACACTGAGGTTTTGTTTCATAAGTTATACTGGATTCAAGAGCAGGCAATCATAGAATCATAGAATAGTTAGGGTTGGAAAGAACCTTAAGATCATCCAGTTCCAACCCCCCTGCCATGGACAGCGACACCTCCCACTAAACCATGTCATCCAAGGGGCTCTGTCCAACCTGGTCTTGAGCACCACCAGGGATGGATCATTCACAACCTCCCGGGGCAACCCATTCCAGTGCCTCACCACCCTTACAGTAAAGAATTTCTTCCTTAGATCCAGTCTAAACTTCCCCTGTTTAAGCTTTTAACCCATTACCCCTTGTCCTATCACTACAGTCCTAATGAACAGTCCCTCCCCAGCATCCCTGTAGGTCCCCTTCAGATACTGGAAGGCTGCTATGAGGTCTCCATGCAGCCTTCTCTTTTCCAGGCTGAACAGCCCCAACTTTCTCAGCCTGTCTCCATACAGGAGGTGCTCCAGTCCCTGATCATCCTCGTGGCCTCCTCTGGACTTGTTCCAACAGTTCCATGTCCTTTTTATGTTGAGGACACCAGAACTGCACACAATACTCCAAGTGAGGTCTCACAAGAGCAGAGTAGAGGGGCAGGATCACCTCCTTTGACCTGCTGGTCACGCTTCTTTTGATGCAGCCCAGGATACGGTTGCTTTCTGGCCTGCGAGCACACTGCAGCTGGCTCATGTTCATTTTCTCATTGACCAACACCCCCAAGTACTTCTCTACAGGGCTGCTCTGAATCTCTTCTCTGCCCAACCTGTAGCTGTGCCTGGGATTGCCCAATGGGAATTAGCTCTGGTGTTAATAAAGCCTGCTGGTAGCCTTCTCTCAAAATCAAATTCACAAATTTAAATGATAATTTGAATGTAATTTCATTACTAAGACTGCCAGTTAGCATCAAAACACGCTCTTGAACTCCTTGTTATTTAATGTCAGGTGCCTGCTATGGTAAAAGTCAATGGCTTTAGTTAAACAGTGTTTGACAGATTTGTTAGTGAATACTGCAGGAATACATTCGGAAGCTTTGAATTGTGACCTTTTTGGCAGTTAATGTTAATTTATATTTCCCTTTTTATGTAAGGGCTAATCTTTTTTCTGTGTTAGTCCTCTGTGGAAGGTATTGTACTACAGATTTAAGCAATGCTTTATTGGTCAGGTATCTAACCATTTTTGTTTATTTGGCCTTGCACAAAACTATTGGAGGTGCCTGATCCCCAGCATAAGAATCTTGACTCAGTGCTTGAGACTTCATGGGAGGACAGGACACTGAGTGCCTGTGTGTGTATGTTTAGACATAACAGTGTTTTCACACCTTGAAAACAAGCCAGAAAAGTCAAGACTGCAAGAGTGGCAGGATCTTCAGGGCTTTTGTATAATAGGAAATACATCAGAAGGCATGGGAAATGATGTTAAAGGTTTGCCAGCAACTGTTTTTTGGTCTCAAGATTTCAGCTGCAGAAAGGAGAGTAGTCACAGGATGTATGATGTGATTCCCTATTTCAGAACACAGTGGATTCATACAGACTTCTAGGCAGTTAATCTTTGGATGACCCACTGGCTGCCAGGAATAGGTTGGGTTTTTTGCTTTTCACTATTCTCTTGTTGAAGAGTATCCCTACAAGTCCTTAACATGTCAATCCAGTGTTGAGTCTGTTCAGCCAGAATTGCATAGTCAGTGATTTAGGTCATCATCCACTGGCAGACACCATTCTGAGGTCATCTATTTGAGGAGAGGGAGGTAATTTCTAAATATATATTAAAAAAACAACCAGACCAAACATGTAATTCCCCAAATAAGAGACACAGAAAACCACTTTTTTGAGAGGCTGTTGAGATTTATTTTCATGCACAGCATACTCTCTGCATACAATGACACCAAGCTGTGTGGTTCTGTTGATACGCTGGAGGGAAGGAATGCCATCCAGAGGGACCTTGACACACTTGTGAGGTGGGCTGATGCCAACCTCATGAAGTTTAACCATGACAAGTGCAAGGTCCTACACCTGGGTCAGAGCAATCCCAGGCACAGCTACAGGTTGGGCAAAAAGGAAATTCAGAGCAGCCCTGCGGAGAAGGACTTGGGGGTGTTGGTTGATAGAAAAAGAGCATGAGCCGGCTTCAGTGTGCACTCACAGCCCAGAAAGCCAACCGTATCCTGGGCTGTATCATGAGGAATGAGAGCAGCAGGTCGAAGGAGGTGATCCTGCCCCTCTACTCTGCTCTTGTGAGACCTCACTTGGAGCACTGTGTGCAGTTCTGGTGTCCTCAACATAAAAAGGACATGGAACTGTTGGAACAAGTCCAGAGGAGGCCACAAGGATGATCAGGGGACTGGAGCACCTCCCGTATGAAGACAGGCTGAGAAAGTTGGGGCTGTTCAGCCTGGAAAAGAGAAGGCTGCATGGAGACCTCATAGCAGCCTTCCAGTATCGGAAGGGGACCTACAGGGATGCTGGTGAGGGACTATTCGTTAGGGACTGTAGTGATAGGACAAGGGGTAACGGGTTCAAACTTAAACAGCAGAGGTTTAGACTGGATCTAGGGAAGAAATTCTTTACTGTAAGGGTGGTGAGGCACTGGAATGGGTTGCCCAGGAAGGTTGTGAATGCTCCATCCCTGGCAGTGTTCAAGGCCAGGTTGGACAGAGCCTTGGGTGATATGGTTTTGTGGGAGGTGTCCCTCCCCATGGCAGGGGGGTTGGAACTGGATGATCCTAAGGTCCTTTCCAACCCTAACTATTCTATGATTCATTGAAAGCTTTTATTTCACCTGTGTCAGTAGAGTCTGTAGTGACAATTCTTGTCTCCTCAGTTACAAAGTGTGAATCGTGGCTATCTATTCAGAGCTGTGCTGCAGTTGTGAATGTCAACAGAGCAAGCAGGATCATCAGCCTGTGTTGGTTACTGAACCAACATGAAATTATGCAAGAGCTGAGCTGACATTGCACCTTGCTACAGCAAGTGCTTGAAAGAGCACTACACAAATCGATTTCAGAGTTGGATGGTGAACAGTTTGGGGTTTATCTTGTACAGGATGAAAGAGCAGCTCTTCAAAGAGGCTCATACTAGGTATGTTGTAAGAAACAAAACTCAGTCTGCAATAATGTAATCTGAACACCGCAGTGGTCTAAGACAATCAGGGTATTAAATGTATTAATGGTTTGCAGGGGAAGTTGAATTTTAAACTATTCGGCTGTTTGAGACTGCTTTAGGCTTCGCAGAAGTTGTGAAGCTACTTGTATGTGATACCTTCTAAAATGGAGAAATAATTAAACTTGATAGTTGCTGGGGAGGGTTTTTAGTAGCTGAACACGGACAAGCAAGAAGACTTACTGCCTCTAAGTAGCAGAATGTGCCAAAATGTGCTCCTTCAATGCTAATAGCTCCTATTGTTGTTAGGGCAGTATTCGGCTATCTCTTGTGTTATAAAACATCTTTTCATTACATTGTTTGTACACTCAATCCAGCAGTAGGTCAGATGTATCCTTAGCACAGTTCATGATGATGCCCCTATTTCTGGAAGAGCATGCCTCATTTCATGCTTTCCTGATGTGTTTCCCTATTACAGCCACTGGCAATCACTTGTGTGGCAAGAGATAGATAAAGAGCAGCAATGATTAGATGCAGCTGGGGAAGCAGAGCAACAGGTTAAGTTTTTCAGCAGCAGTTGAAGGTCTGCACTGATACTAGACTGCACCTCTTAAACTATCCATTGCTCTTACTGGTTAGTAATATTATTACTTAACGGGGATGCTTTCCTCCAGGAAAGTAGCTCAGCTACTGTAATCATTTGTTGAAATGTTGTTGTCCTTTACTGCAGGTCAAAGCAGAACCAAAATTGCTGAACACCTTGTAATTGGGGCTTGATATTGTACTCAGTCTACCTTCATTAGTCTAATCATTGTACCCTACACTGTCATTGTAAGGGCTTTCTTTATAACTGCACATCTAATTTGTGCAGGAAATGGTTTTGTGTTCCGGATGGGTGTTCTTTACAAAAGTTGTAAACGTAGCTATTGTTTAGTTAATCAAAACAACAGGATAGTTCCTAGAAAACTTTTGCTTTTAAGCACTTTCAGTGCTTTTTCATTTAAACCATCAAATATTTCTGCTCCAGAACTTCGAAGTATTTAAACAGGGCATGATTTGCTAAGCGTGATTGACATCAGGCTTCTGTGCACTGTGCTGGATCAGGTGACTGCAGTTTCAGAAGCTGATACTCAGGTCTGTTAAAGTACAACTTCCCATAATGACAGACTTAGGACTAAATGTTTAGCAGAGGACTGGGAAAGGTGGCACGTTACTTCCCAAGCACTGCCCTGTTGTTTATTTTCCTGAGCACTATTTTGTGTTCCATTGCTATGAATTTTACTGCTACCCTGCAGAAGCTGTTAGTAAGTCCAGCCACTGTGTGGTATCGTCACTTGCACCACTGAACTTTTAATGTGTAAGCTCTATACAATTGTTGCTTCCTTGTTTTAATATTTTTGAACCATTATGAAAGTGAATGTGAGACATTTACTTTTCCCTAAAGAGGTCTAATCCTACAAAGAGCAAGTGCAGTGAGAGGAAGCATACTTGTCTGCATACACCAATTTCATTCTTTGTATAGCGTGTTCTCATGAGTTCAGTCCTTTCTTTTGCTTTACTCCTTTCTATTTGTTCACTTTCTTGACACTGCCTGTTTGGGGTTTTTTTCACTCTTCAGCATATTTCCTGCTTGTCCTTCCTCCCTACGCAGAATCACAGAATGGTTTGGGTCAGAAAGGACCTTAAGATCATTCAGTTCCAACCTCCTGCCGTGGGCAGAGACACCTCACACTAAACCATGTCACCTAAGGCTTCGTCCAACCTGGCCTTGAGCACCATCAGGGATGGAGCATTTACTGCTTCTCTGGGTAACCCAGTGCCTCACCACCCTTACAGTAAAGAACTTCCTCTTTATATCCAATCTAAACTTCCCCTGTTTAAGTTTGAACCCGTTACCCCTTGTCCTATCACTACAGTCTCTAATGAAGAGTCCCTCCCCAGCATCCTTATAGGCCCCCTTCAGATACTGGAAGGCTGCTATGAGGTCCCCACGCAGCCTTCTCTTCTCCAGGCTGAACAGCCCCAACTTTCTCAGCCTGTCTCCATACAAGGAGGTGCTCCAGCCCCTGATCACCCTCGTGGCCTCCTCTGGACTTGCTCCAGCACGTCCCTGGCTTCTCTCTCAGGGCGGTCTTGTTACCATCACTGTGCTTCTGGTTTTTAACTGTGTCTCTGACAGTTGCTCCTGGTTGCTGCCAGGGTGGATCCAGCCGCTCTGTCCTTTCTCCTGCTTCAGTTGTCAGCTCTTGTGAAGGCAGGGAAAACGAGGCCATGTGAACTGTTTGACACCTTGAGTAACTAGTGTCTGTGTGAGGTTAGAAAGTAATCAAAAGGAAATAAATGAATAACTTGTCTGCTCTTTTCAGCTGAGGCAGTTACCTCATGTGGCACTGAGCAAAGAACATGGGGCTAATTCTGGGTTCTGCCTGTACGCAGAAATAGCTGCTGTTCAGTGGCGCTAGCAAAAGAAACCAGTAAAGTTTCACTGCAGGCATCTGCTTGCTTTTACCCCTCTGCCTTCCAAAACATTTTCCAGTACCGTAGTTTGACTTAGGAGAAGGACAATTGGAGTTTCCTTGTTGGAAAATTGTATTTGAGATGTAAATTATTCCTTCAGTAACCAGTTAGTAAAAAGAATCTTGATGTACTGGATTCTGACTTGTGTTTCTTAATGTGATAGGGTGAGAGGGTGATGAAATTGTCTTCCTTTAGAACAAACTATTCCATATTCTGCAGCAGTTGTTGAACAGAGGATTAATATGCAGATCTCTGAAGATCAAGGCTTGTACCTCTAGAGTCTCACAGGGACTGGAAGTACTTATCACTGGGCTCTAGGATCTGATATGCTGAGGAGCAAGATTTGCCACCTAAATAGAAATTGGTTAGCAGTTAGTTATGTAAACACAGTAGTTATCACCTACATTAAATACACAAAGGTATGAAATCCCTTTAATTAACACTGAAATCTTAAGTTCTACTTTGAAAAACACAGGCAGCCTCAGGGCTGTTGCGAATGTGACACTTGTTAAAAGCACAGTTGCTTTTGCTGAAGCTACTAAATCCTTTAAAGCTTCTAGGATAGACAGAGAGATTAAATTGTTTCACTTGAACTTCCTTTTTATTCACAGAAAAATGATGAAAATGGGAATTGCTCTGGTGAAGGTATTGAGTTTCCAACAACAAACTTGTATGAACTGGAGAGCAGAGTTCTAACAGATCACTGGTCCATACCCTATAAGAGGGAGGAGTCCCTAGGCAAGTGTCTGATCGCATCCACCTACCTGGCAAGACTAGGTAAGTCCTCTTCCTACACATATAGACTATCTGTTCAAAGGATTTCACAGGCGGTATGGGGGGCAGTTATGTCTTTTGTATTAATCTCACTGTTGTTTACTTGGCAGCCTGCACAATGATCACATCTTTGTGGTTAACAGTGAACTGTTCTACCCAATGAACATTGGTTTCCTTTTCTCTAAAGTGATTTGTTTGCTTAGGCTTTTGAAAGAAGTTGAGCACATGTTTCTTTATGTTCTAATGATTGTAGGAATTACTGTTTTTCAGCGCTGAATTACTGGCTCTTTTCCCCTTTGTGCTGGTTATTTTCCAGTTGTAAAAACAAGCTGTCATCTAAATCCGTGCTGTACCACGCTTGTGTAACTGGTTGTTTTTCCCTAGTGAAATGCTTATACTGCATTAGACCTGAATGTGGCTTCTCTGTATTCAATACTTTGGCTGGAGCTGTGAGTGTTATGGAGGCATCATGTCCAACAACTGGTATATAATAACTGCAAGATAGTTTTTCCATCATGCCTGATAGCAGACTAAGGGGATGTTATAATCTGTTGGAAGAATGGAAGTTGTTAGGTAGTTCTGGTTTGCTTCTTTGGTTCTCATATGTGTCAAAAGGCTGTGCTTAAATTTGGGTTTGGCTGGAGACTGAAGCATCAGCAGTGATCTGAAATTAGTACAAATTTTAAACTTGGGAGAAATACATTTGGTACTAATGCTTGAAGACATTAAAAAGGTGTAACATTGCAAAACTTGTTTCTAAAAGGCAAATTCTTTTAAGTCACGCTTTTTTGTGGCTGATAAAGCTAATTATGAATGAACAATAGCATATTTATTACTGCTGGGTTTGGTTGGTGTTCCTAAAAACTTGCAATGAACTCCTTAAGGTAATCTTTGATATATGTGTGTGTGTATATATACATATATATTATACTTTAAAAAAGCATTCTCCTTTCTGTAAAGGTCTTTCTGATTCTGATGAGAATTGCAAGAGATTTATGGACAGATGCATGCCTGAAGCATTTAAAAAGGTAAGCAGATACAGTAGACCAATTCAATGTTTCTTTGCATTGTTCATGGCTGAAATAGTGGCTTGTAATCAAGACAGCAAAAACTATGGTAAGTAGTGAGTATGTTCTTAGATTAAAATCATGCTCAAATTACTTTCCTAGACAGCAATCACAGAGAGTTCCAGTTCTGCAGTTCTGGCTAATTCTGCACATAGCTTGTGTTGGGTTTTTGTTTTGTCCTTTTTAAAATTAAGAGCTCTATAGTAATTTGCAGAGCCTAAAGACAGATTTAAAAACCCTTAGATACATTAGAGGCAAGTCAGAATCAGATTTCCTTGAACTTTGTTCTTTCTGCTCCTTCTTTGGAGGGTTGCCAGATTCTTTCTTAGCTCTTTTCACCTTCTGTTTAGAATTTGTCTTTCCCCTCAGTGCTTAATGCCTGATGTGCCCCTGTGGCTTTTCTTCTCTGCCTTGCTGTGAATTTTCTCTGCAGAGCTCCCCAAACTAATTTACTTCCCACTATTCCATTTGCTTTGGATACTGACATAATTTCTTGCCCAGTTTTTAGGCCATATGTATAAAAATGTATGTACACCTTTATAAACTTAGTCATAATCTTTAAATGCTGAGAATATAAGTATATTTAAAGAAGATAGGAATTTAAGGGAAAAATTCTTTTCCTATTTGGCTGTTAGAGGAATCTAACATACATTGCTTTTAATGTTATTGCATATTAACTAAACTAAAACTAAACTACACTAAAGTGTAGATTGCTACTCCAGAAGGATTATTTGTGGAAATCCAAGTTCAGAATGTGCTGAATTACAGTTTGCTGAAATACTTGCAAGAAACTCTACTAATGGTACAAAAAGTAATTGTATTTGAAGTATTAGCTTTTTAACTGCTTATATTCTGACACAGCTAGCAGGAATTAAATTAACTTTGCAGCTGGAAGCTTAATGTCCTTTATAAACAGCCACATTAGAGCAGACATAACGAACATGTTGCAGTAAGTGTGAAGGCAGCATTAAATACCTCTCTCTTCATGGTACATGTTCTTTGTTTTCCAATAGAAACTGCTCAGAAAGTGTGACTTGGTAAATGGTTATTACAGCTGAATCAGTGCAGCTTTGTGGCACGTCTCCTTGAAGATTTAATAGTAGCATGTTCAATCTGCAAACAAATTGCTTCCATATTAGTTGTTCTTTGCAAAGGTTACAGTCTTTACTAGTGCGTGGAAATGGAAAACAGTTTGACACATTTTATTTTCTGTCATAAACTGTGATTTAAGATGCTCTTCAAGGAAATTACAAATATTATTAACTCTTAAGCGATTAGAGCATCTGAAAACCACACCAGACTGTGAGTAGTACACGCTAAGAAAACATTTGCTCTGAAAACAGTCTCTAGGGTTGGGGGCTGATATATTTCTTCTGTTTTGTGATTGTGCTCAAACTTCAAAAAAATTAATTCTCTTTTGTTTTCTTCTTAGTTATTGACATCCAGTGCTGTTCACAAATGGGGAACAGAAATCCATGAAGGAATATACAACATGCTTATGCTGCTAGTGGACCTGGTTGCAGAAAGAGTAAAACAAGATCCTATTCCTGTGGGCCTGCTCGGTGTACTTACAATGGTATTTGACTCTCTGATGCAATTTCAAATATTTGGCTATTTATCATTTCATATTTATGCTGCTGATGCTTTTTGTAACTATTTAAGTTTTAGTGTATTGTCTTACGGCCTGCAGCCTTTGCTTGCTGCAGATTTTTAATGTCCAGTATGCAATTCATAAAGGGGTGAGTGCTGTTCAAAACTCCTTAAACCAACACTCTTAAAAATAACATCTGCTGTCATAGAATGGTTTGGGTTGGAAAGGAGCTTAAGATGTCTAGTTCCAACCTCCTCTGCCATGGGCAGGGACACCTCACACTAAACCATGTCACCCAAGGCTCTGTCCAACCAAGCCTTGAACACCGCCAAGGATGGAGCATTTACAGCTTATTTGGGCAGCCCATTAGAGTGCCTCACCACACTCACAGTAAAGAATTTCCTCCTTAGATCCAATCTAAACTTCCCCTGTTTTAAGTTTAAACCCATTTCCACTTGTCCTGTCACTACAGTCCTTGATGAAGAGTGACTCCCCAGCATCTTTGTAGGCCCCCTTCAGATATTGAAAGTGCTGTCACTCTGTCACTTCACTGTTTGTTTTTAAAACTGGTACTTTGAGTTCATCTCCCCCTTTTACAGATCTTTGGCTCATGTGTATTATTGAATGTTTTCTATAGAGAGGAAGCTTCAGAATCAGAGATCTGTTAAACTTGATTGTTTTGCTAGATCTTTAACTGTCAGCCAGGAGAAATCTACTGCAGAAGTCAGATAGTATCAAGATAGGTTTTGAGACTGGCATAAACCATGCTGTTCATTGCCATGGGCTTTTTCTTTCAAGGCATTTAACCCCGACAATGAATATCATTTCAAGAACCGAATGAAGGTGTGCCAGAGAAACTGGGCAGAAGTCTTTGGGGAGGGGAACATGCATGCTGTCTCGCCCATATCCACTTTTCAGAAGGTGAGTATGGCCATGACCTGTTTTTAAGTTAGATGTGTTTGTTTCAGCGAAGATTGTTTGATTAGTTGGTATTTATAACACAAGAAAGCTTAAATGTGTCACCAAGAATTACAGCAAGTAGATCTTCAGATTATGTTGGTCTGTAGCAATGTATTTGTCCTCTTAAATTGTCCCAGTTCTCTCTTAGAGGCTGGATTTAGAAATTGGTGTACTTTCATGTCTAAAGTAGCACAACAATCGGATGGGTAGATCTGTTGTATCAAAGGACTGACATCTGGTTGTTGAGTGCGAAATGACCAGCATAACTCAAAGTGTACAGTTCTAGCAGAGAATTTGTGCTTTTCTGACAGGCAAGGATAGGGTATGTTTAAGTCAGGCACACTATCAAGGAGGCAGTTCTTGAGGTTTGCACTGTCTTGTCACAGTTGTTCCAGATGGGTGGTTGTGAAAAAAGCATCAGTGGAGTTGATCTCTCCTTCAGGAAACAAGTTTGTGGCCATAGAAAGAAAATTCTACCTCTGCTGCTCTGGGAAATGTCCTTTAGTAATGCTCCACACTGCTAATGTGCTATAAATATAGTTGATGTGAGTCAGCAGCCACAGTGTGTACTGTTGCCACAGCACGTGGTCAGTGATGTCAAGCAGAGTCCAAAAACAGATGATGCTTATGAGAACTAGCCAGAGCTGCAGCTACACACTTGGTGAAGGAGCTGTTGCAAACACATTGCTGGTTTCTTTGAAATCATAGTGCATGTATTTGAGGTGTTGTGGGCTGAATACATCTGTCCAAATCTCTGTTTCAGAAGACAAATGTATAGCGTTGATGTTTCAGCTACTAATTTGTTAATGTTTTAATTGTTCAAGGAACCTCATGGCTGGCTGGTGGATCTGGTAAACAGGGTAGGTAAATGTAAACTGAGACCTGTAATTTGTCGCTTGAATTCAGTGCTCTTTCAGAGGTAATTTCTTCTCCCCCCAGCTTGTTTTTTCACTCTTCACTTTTCTGACAACCACCAAAAAAAACCAAGTTTTTTATCCTGCCTACATGTAGAGAAGGAGCCTTGCTAAATAAATCTTGTTGAGTTGCTGCCTTCTCCTTTGAGCACCTCACCTAACACAATAGCTGTGACTAGAGGAAGTTGAAAGCTCAGCTTAGGCTGCAGTGCTGTTTCCCAGTCAGACGTGCCAGGCCAGTTGCTGTATGTGGTCTGGCTTTCTTCCCTGTATCCATTTTTAACCAAAACAGTTTCTAGCTTGTTGTTTGAGCTGGTACTGGGTATAACTGCATTGCATTCCCCAGCATGCTTCTAATTCCCATGGGAACATAAAGCTTGTGTTGAATGTGATGCTTCACAGTAAAGAATACTTGCTGGCATCCCAGGAACTGTCAATCCCATATTTCCTATAATAGCTGATTTTAAAGATAAGATACTGTAGTTCACTAACATAATACTGATGATTTTATTTCAGTTTGCAGAGTTGGGTGGATTTTCAGCAATTCAGTCCAAACTGAATTCAGAAGATATTGAACTTGGGGTAAGTTAATCTTCTGTCACAAGACTTCTTCTTTTCCATTACACGTTCATGAAGAATTAGAAGTGTCCCTTTTGGCAGTGCTCTTACCTTTGATTTGGTACCAGAGCAGCACTGCCACAGAGCCCCGGAGAACTGCTGTCAGACTGGAAGTTAAATGAGGTTGTGCACAAGAATCCTGACACAAGAGCTTTTGAGATACCGTGGAAAAGAGGAGGGGTTAGTGTACCTCTGGCTAACAGTCAGCCTTCCAGTTAGACATCAGTCAATCTAGTTTCATTGTACATTCACCAGCTTGTCCCTGGTTTTCTGTTTAATTCAGCTGTAGCTGCATTTAGCTTCAAGTGAATTGACTTCTATCATGTATTATAGAAATCATTGTACAGACACTGTCTAATCCTGAGCAACTGTTCAAGAGCTATGTCTAAAAACTGACTGGTTCAGCAGAGCTAAACTATTTTTGGTGACAAAGCATAACTGGTTCATTTTTTAGCTTTCTAACCTATATTCAGAAGACTTCAAAATCTTTCAAGCTTTGAAGAGCAAGGAGGTTAAGGGAAAAGATGTCATTTAGAATCTTGTCCCACAGTATAAAATCAGTCTGCTTTCAGTCAAGTACCATTTGGTGAAAATTCAGCTTCTTTTCTTGGGATATTGATATTTGCTGCTCTATAAAGAGATAGGCTTATATGTGAGCCTGACAGCAGAATAAGGCAACTCTATTTAAGTCCCGATCCTGCAATAGGAACTTTGATTTTGTTGACCCATTAATAAGTGCTTGCTTAGGGAGGAAGTCTTGGGTCAGCATCACTCAATTCAGGCCTTTAATTGCAGTGGTGCACACTCAGTTTCACAACTCTTGATCCACTATGAGAAAAAGCAAATTTTGATGTTATTTATTGGCAAACAAATGCCTTTATATGTTTAATTTCTTGATGATGATAAATATAACTTGAAAATGATGCATGGAAGAGACCTTGACATGTATCTGACACATTTACAAAAGCTTTCTCCCACTTAATGCTTTGGGAAAGAAATCTGCTGTATGGCTTTAACCTTAAGGCTTGGATTCACACTTCTTATTGCTGTAGAGAGCAATCAAAATGTGATGTGTCCTTTTCAATCTGTGACTAAACAGGATCAGACAGAGAAGACTGAACAGAATGATGAGAGGACCAAGATTAGTGAAAACTGGGAAAGCATTTTTTATTTCAGGCAAAGATATATGATACATACTGCATACCATAGAGTAAATCTGTTTCCTGAGCCATGTGTTGTTGTAAAGGACTTGCCCACCGAAACGAACTTGTAGCAAATGACTGGAAACTATTGTCTGAAATAAATGATACTTATTGACCTTAATTTGCCTTTTGTTATAGATCACTAGCTCTGAAAAGGTCTCTTGTATGTGCACCTAAATACTTGCTGTGTTTTTTTTTCAGGCAATCTCTGCATTAGTTCAGCCATTTGGAGTTTGTGCAGAATATCTCAACTCTTCTGTAGTACAGGTAAAATGTCTTTGTTAAGAGTTATCAGGGGACTGAAAATCAGTTTACAACTGTTTTGGTGTGAAACTGGTGACTAATTCAAAAAACCTTCAACTCACATTGCGTGAAGTGCAAGAACCATTTTGAGCATCCTGAGGGTGATGGATAGGGGACACCTATAGTGTTCATATTCATTTTCAAAGCACAGTGATCTGTAGTCATGTATCTACATCTGCAACAGTGAGAAGCTTTGCCTTTGCCATTAGTAAACTTCATCAGTGTAAAGCACGTGGGAAAAGAATTTAGCCTGATGGGTGAATTTTGGGTTCAGTTTTAATTTTCTGGCTGAGATCAAGCACATGGATAGGAGAGTTTAAGCTGAGAAACTGGTAATACGGGGGGGAAAAATCACCGCGATATATTTGTACATGTAAATGTACTCCAGGCTTCACACCTGCACTCACTAACAAAAAATTTTGATTTCTTAAGTGATTTAAAGGCTTTATTTGAAGGGGAGGTAGTTTAGAAGCCACTGAGAGTCAGAGAGGCACGTGCATCTAATAACTGATACCTTTAGAAAGGTTGATCTGTCCACCTTTTTTTGCAAACCTGTATTACAGTGGTCTGAAATGGCTTCTTACTCTAATTGCTTCTTTTTCTGGACATAGCTAGCAGGACTGGTTTATGTATGTTGTAGGTGTTGCTTTCTGTCTAAGATAATTGTCAGCTTTCAGCTAAGTATTTCATTTTGCTGAAGCCAGATCTTGCGAGTATTGTGATTGATTTCAGGAAACACAAAATGATTGTCATGCCTTTTCTCACATTCTTTAGCCCATGCTGGATCCAGTCATTCATAAAATGATTAAGTATGTGCAGAATGTAGAAGAGAAGGACTTGAAGGACAAGGTAATGTTTTATACATTAAATATTTAAGAAGAACTTACTGTGTGTCTTGTCAATGTAGACTAGAACAATAGCTTTATTTTCATAAGCAAAAATACAGCCTGTTCTGAATTCTGAATGACACAGAACAAAATACATCTATCCAATTCCATTCAGTCCCCTTTTCAATAAATACCTCATGTTATGACCCTTAAAGTATTTTACCTCTGTTACTATCAAATATGTTTTGTTGGTCCACTTCTGCAGCAAGCTGAATGCTCACTTCTCTAACGGATTTGAAGGTGCTAAGTGTCTTGCAGTCTGTTGTATGCACACAAGTTATAAGACTTTGAGTGTTACATCAGCTGTTTGCTTCTGAGAATTCAGTAACTGCTGATATTTTATGTCCATATAGCTTGTGACTACCTCCTGTGTTGCTCTGAATTTGGCATTCAGGTCTATTAAGTTTTTAAGTGCTGACTTTTTACTTAGGCTGAAATTGTTAACTGTAAATTGTAAAGTCTGCATATTGGTTTAACTACATAGGAGCAATTTAGTGTACCAAGTCTGTAGCAGGAAAGTCCAATTTAACCAAAGCTTTTGTTGTCTTAAGGTTTCTAGTGTACAAGTTACACTTTCAGATGTACATGGTACCGCATTTCATAGATTAAACAGTCTGTGTTGGGTCACTAACCCTCCTCTTTGTGAATCATTAAAGTCTGAAACAGAATAGCAAAAATAGCAGTGCCTCTATTTGTCCTTTTTGTGTTTTGTTTTAAATAGAGACTAGTCAGTATCCCTGAGCTCTTGTCTGGTATCAAACTGCTGTGTATGCGCTTCCAACCCGATTTGGTAACGGCGGTAGATGACTTACGGCTGGACATTCTGTTGCGCATGCTAAAATCTCCTCACTTCAGTGCAAAAATGAATTCCCTCAAAGAAGTAGGTTTGCTTTTGGGGGGGAGTGTATGTCTGTGCATGTGTGAGGTGGGGTGGGTTGTTTAGAGGCCATTGAAACCGCAACCCTAAAAGATGAAATGGTACATGGACACTGTAGAAACACCTAGGAGCTGGGGTTTATGGACCAGAGCTCCCTGTGCTAAAATCTTATATCAAAGTAGAAGAAAACAGTTTCTTTTTGATTGAGGTTGTGGTTTAAATATAGTGTTGTTCATTCATCTCTTCCTTCAAGAATTTGTATAATTTAATTGTCCCCCCAAAAACTGCATTGGTTTAGTGTGCAGCCATTGTAAGGTGTTTTGGAGTCCCTCTTTTGTGCTTTTATTTATGGGAAAACTGAGATGTTAAACCTCATTGCTGTTTGATTCTTAGTCATAAACGCTGTGTATCCTTGGTGAAGTTCTAAAAGTGCAGCTTTTGAAGTCTTCAGCAGAAATGTACTCTTTCTCCCTGGAGTGAGGAGCCGGTATTGGATAAAAAAATAGGACACTGATTTGAGTGTAAGAAGCAGAAGCCTGAAATAACCTACTTCTGGTATATCTGTGGAACTATACCTTGCAGAAATATACCTTTTCTGTGTCAGAATGTGAGTAAGAATCTGCTGCATCAGAGGCTGATGACAAGGAGGTGTTTCTGAGTAGGAGTTTGTCTTTAACCAGCTTATTGGAAAACAAAACCAAACACACACAAGGTAAAAAGCCCAAACCACACAATAAGACACCAACCAACCAAAAAAGCTCAAACACCTCATGTGCTCAAAATATGTCAGGATTCACACTTAAGCTTCACAGTGAGCCTTTTGAATAGATTTCCTTGTGTGCATATGGAACACCTGTGGGAATCATTGTTAGAATCTCCCATTTTGCAATTTCTAGGTAACAAAATTAATAGAAGACAGCACTGTATCCAAGTCAGTGAAGAATGCAATAGATACAGACCGGTTACTAAACTGGCTGGTAGAAAACTCTGTCCTGTCCATTGCTCTAGAAGGTAAGCACTTTCACAAAGACTTTCAGCATGAGCTTTGAGTGTATTTAACAATTTCATCTGTCCCTTTCAGTGCATCTTAATTAACAAAGGAGTTGAAGGTTTTTGTCATCTTCAAATTCGAGTAAGGAAAACCCTGCAAATTCTGCTGCTATCATCTAGTCCTCTATTTGACATCTGCAGATGTCTTATGCTGTACCTGGGGTTTTGTTCTCAGTTTCTTTGTATATTGGTAGGTTCTAGGAAATAGAAAAAGAGGGTTTTTTTTCCCAAGTAGTAATGTCCTATAGGTGTGAAGTGCTATAGATATATGAAGTGTGACAAAATAAAAATAGAAGGAGCCTTGTTCTTTTTCTTTGGACTGATAAATTTCTTTGTAACAATAGAGAGAGAATTTTCCACTGAAGGCAGAGTTTTGTTCTTCTCCCTTTTAAAAGAACTTGTTTATTTTTAGGTTTTTAATTACTCTAATACTGTTTTAAATCTATTAACTTAGTTACCTTTCTTTGTTTCATAGGTAATATAGACCAAGCACAATACTGTGATCGTATAAAGGGAATTATTGAACTGCTGGGCAGTAAATTGTCTCTAGATGAGCTCACTAAAATCTGGAGAATTCAGGTGAGCAACCAAGACTAGGCAGGTGTTTTTAGACTGTCTTACAGAAGGAAATGTTCTAATGGTGGGATTTTTTTAGCTGATAATATATGCATCTACTGCAAAGTGGAGGTGTTGAGATGTTAACAGTATAATTAATGCAAAGGCTTTCTTCTGCTTCTTCCTTTACCATTTAAATCAAGTGTTGACAATTTCTTGTAATAACAGCTGTTAAATCTTACAATGAAGTTCGGTTCTTTGCCACAAGTGTTAAAGGGCTGTGAAAATATTTGATTTGGAGTAAGATGTTTTCAGCCTGAAACAGGTGATAGAGTGTTTGTCTAGACCAGAGACCAGGCCTAAGGATGTTAATTTTTATGACTGGAGGTATGCTTTTGAATGCAATTCACAGTGTGACTTTAAAGAGTAGGCTCACGAATTCCTGTTTAACTCCCTGTACATACATAGAATTGACTGACAAGTCATCTTTTCATATTCACTTTACGTGTATTCAACTTCCTGCTGTGTAGGAAAGGTGGTTTGACTGCTTAATGCAAACACCACATGGAAATTTTGACCAGAGACATAATGTGCTGCAGGAAACAGTTTTCTTCTCTGTGCCAATGTTGAAGTTTTAGACTAAACTCCCTTGACTCTGTCAGATCTGTGGTATATGCAGGCATGGCAGCAAGTTTTGTAAGCTTGGTAGATATGAAGTATGATTCTAGCTCACTTTTGTTCTTCTGTCTGTTGTTACCATGGTGCTCCCATCAGTGTGGGAGGAGATTTTGTATTGCTTGCTTTTGAGCAAAGCCTTAAAGAGTGTCAGAGATGGAGCACCCCGTACATGAACTTAACCAAGAAATAAAAATGGTCATGTCTGTTTCCTATCACCACACCTTTCAGTGGTGTGTGCCACTGCAGCATCTTCAGTCTGGTGTAATAATGGCTGATTAACTCGGTCTTTCCACTTTAGAATTACTTCCAAAGACCTCTTTTGTCAGTGAAATGGGGAGCAGAGACAGTTACTCTTGCCTTGTGTTTCTTAAGATGTCATAACCTGTTACTCTTTGTCACTAGAGTGAATAGCAGGGTAATGCTTACATGAAGGTTTTTCTTGATCTTGTTTGGGATAAAGACCACCTTTCTTATGTTTTCCTTCCTCTTTTCAGTCAGGACAATCCTCCACTGTGATAGAAAACATACATACCATTATTGCTGCAGCTGCTGTGAAGTTTAGCTCTGATCAGCTCAACCATTTATTTGTTCTAATCCAAAAGGTAAGTTTTCACATGATTTTTTTTCAATTCTCTCCTTAGGGAATTCAATTCCCTTAGGAAAGGAATTGATAAGATGTACTTTTGCATCCAGCCTACCAGGAGGCAAATACCTTCAATACATTTATATTTTCTATATAAATATAAAATTTGCTATAAAAAAATAACACTTAATACTGAGGTTTTTTTGTGTGTTAACCTCAAGTCTGATCTGCTTCTGTATTGCTGATTGACTTAGATTTTAAGTACATTGTTGTCAGGGTTTAATCCCAGCTGGCAACTAAGTACCATGCAGCTGCTTGCTCCCCACCCTGTCGAGGGGTGGGAAGGAGAACTGGAAAAAGGTAAAGCCCGTGGGTTGAGAGAAGAACAGTTTAATAGGTAAAATATAACCATTTAATAATAGTAATGAAAAGAGAGACAACAGAGAGGGAAATAAAACCCAAGACAGACAAGTGATGCACAACACAATTACTCACCTCCCACTGACCTATGTCCAGCCAGCCCCTGAGCAGTGATCAGCTCCTCCCAGCCAACTCCCCCTGGTTTATATATTGAGCATAATGTTCTATGGGGTAGAATATCCCTTTGGCTCATTCAGGTCAGCTGTCCTGGCTGTGCTCCCTCCTGGCCTCTTGTGCTCCTCCTCGCTGGCAGAACATGAGAGACTGAAAAGGTCTTGACTTAGAGTAAGCACTACTGAGCAACAACAAAAACATTGGTTTGTTATCAGCTTTGTTCTCAAACTAAGCCAAAACACAGCTACTAGGAAGAAAATTAACTCTATCCCAGCTGAAACCAAGACACTTCATGTAGGCAGTGCTAAGGTACTTAAAGTGAAGTTTTATTATTATATTTAATCTCATATAGTTTATATTGGAAAAAAAAATCATTGGGCAAATCAATACTGTAGCTCCCAGCAACAAAACCAAGGAAATACGTCTGGTGGAGACATTCTTGGTTGTATTTTGATTTTTCTGCAGTAAAACAGTTGTAAATGATCTTTTTGTGAGACAGCAGACAAACAGTCCTTGCTGCTTTAACAGTGAGTATTATTTCTTTGCTATACAGAGCTGGGAAACAGAGAGTGATAGAGTGCGGCAGAAGCTGTTGAGCCTGATAGGACGCATTGGTCGAGAAGCACGGGTGGAAACAACCACTGGAAAGGCATGTGAATGTTCTTTGTTTGGGGTTTTCCTTTATTAAACATCAGGATGCTGGACTCTGTACTTCCTAGCTCCTGACTAGTCTTGCACTTCTTCCTCTAGGTGCTGGAGGTGCTTTGGGAGCTGGCTCATCTTCCAACATTACCATGTAGTCTTATTCAGCAAGCTTTGGAGGAACATCTGACAATCCTCAGTGATGCCTATGCAGTGAAAGAGGCAATCAAAAGAAGCTACATCATCAAATGCATAGAGGATATTAAGAGGGTTGGTTTATTATTTATCTTTTCCAAAATGAAATGTTATCTAGTCTTGATGTTGCCCTTCCTTTCAAGATGCTCAAATTGCGTGTCCCATCTGTAAGTTCTTACCTTGGGGAGTCCACAAGAGGGGTAGGCTTTGTGTGAGCCCGTTTGTTGACCATGAGACTCAAAGTAAGTCTCTTGCCTTTGTTTTAAGCAAATTTTCAGCACAAGGAGTGATCAGTTTATGGGAAACTACCAGGATGGGCCCAAGGTTAGAATTTGCAAATGGAACCACTATAAAGGTATGTCAGTATTTTAACTGTCCCTTTCATGTGAAAATCTAGATTAGTTCTCTTTGAGCATGTGTTCTGGCATGACCATTAAGTCTCAAAATACAAATTGATACTTAAATCCTAAGAGTTTTGTATTTTAATAAAATACTTAAACTCTTTTCAGCTAACATAAAGAAGCCATTCCCGCAGCTGCCTGTGCTAAGATGTTTCCTGGCAGCAGCAGCAGAGATGTGCATGGCTTAAAAGACTGCATATATTCTCTCCTGCACTGCAGGCAATTTTTCTTGAGGTCTGCAGGAATGCCTCTGTCTTTTTTTCAGTCTGAAGAATGCTGTAAATAAAGAAAAAGGCTTGTTCTTTTTTCATCCTTTTTTTCTTTCCATGGTAAATCAGGTTTTGTCTGTGTTGTAGCGTATGTAGAGGATTTTAGTTGTTCCGGAAGCAAAGTTTGTTGCTTCTTGATATTGATCACAGTTTTTTGTGTGTTGGTGTCTATGAATATGGATTTCAAACTTTGGGTTCTCAATGTCTGTGAAACTTGCAGTTTTTTGTTTTGGATCTTCTCTTGTGCTTTTCTGTTCTTGCATTCTTTTTAATTACATTCTGGCAAGGGCCTTTATAGAGGTGCTGCATTGGGAAACACTAAGGGAAAGCTGTAACTGTAAACTAAAAGGGGTTGGGGTAACCATACAGCAGACTTTTAAAAATACATCCTTTTTTTTAATCACACTTTAGTAGGGGAAATGAAGGCATAAACTGGGAGGGAATGTAATATTAAGTCAGCATTCTCAAATACATGAGGGAGTCTTCAGTAGAGACCTCTGCTAAGGGCAGGCTGCTTTACTCTCCCTGAGTGTGTAGGTGGTAGTGGTTGTTGTCAGTATTTAAACCAGACATCACTTCTCTGAATAAGCAAGCTCAGTACTGGTTTGTGTGGTCAAACTTTACAGAAAATGAAGCCTCCCAGAAAAGTGATGAGCAGTTCTAACAATGAGGTAGGAGGGTAATTCTTTGCAGGATCTCTTTCAAAATGCAGCTTAAGTTTCCTTTGCTTCCTATCAGAGGCTCCTTGCAGCGCCAATCAGAAGTTTCTTCTTATCTCTCAACCCTCAGTAGTATTCCAGATTATTTGTTCTATTGTTCTTGTTTTAGCAATAAGTAATCCATTTGACTGGATTTGCCCTTTTATGCCCTAACAGGCCTGCTTCATCTCTTGTAATTAAGGAAGGTGGTGGTTCTCTCTCCCTGGTGCAACTTTTTGTCTGCTTAATTTGCATGTTCACCTAGCAAGGAGGTGGTACTTTGGGCTTAATAATAAATACAGCAAAATGGCATATATGTGTCAAAGGATTTCCTATAGAGAGTGAAGAAGGGCACCTTGAGTGTGTTCAGAAGGGGACCAGGAACAAGTAACTGAAGCCTTCAGAGCTAGTAGATGTTGGTTTGAAACAGTAGTATTAACAGACATCATTAGGCTTCTAGGAGTCTTAAGAGGAAAGTTAGACTGTTGTTGAGCATGTACACATGTGTAATTGTTTTTACCTTTCCTACTACTAGTCTTCCCAGCACAATAATCCTCAGTTTGTGTGGGTGGTGCCAGCATTACGTCAGCTCCATGAAATCACACGTTCATTTATTAAGCAAACTTACCAAAAGCAAGACAAGGTAAGAATATGATGCTGAGATGATTTTTGAAGCCCTTGTTCTGTCTGTGTGGCTTTGCTTCTGTAGAATGTGGAAACTGAATTCAGAAGTGAGAGAGGGGGGAGAAAAATAACAAACTGAAACATACTTTGCTAAGTAGTGTTTAGTGATGTAGCATAAACTGTTCAAGTAGAGATGCCGTATGGTGTGCCATCCATTTGTGTGTGCATGTATACATATATATATATGTATAAATCTGTTTGCTGTGTCAGGACTAATTCATTGTCTTCTCAGCTTCCTGTAGAATAATTAACATGCTGTTAAGAAATGAGCAGTGGCTAATGTTTAGACCAGCTGCTTTGTAATTGAATTGACTATTAGAAAAGGGACTAAAATACCAGCAAGTCACATGTGCTGCACAGTGGCTGAGCAGAGGGGTGGGACTTTGTTTGCAATCTGCAGCATGTGTGTTTCAGCACATCCTGAGAACACTAATGTAAGGGGGCTTTGGATGCTTGGATGGGATACAGCTGACTGGAAAGGGGGGGAATATTATTCCTTCCAATAAGACATGTGCCTGTTGACCTGTTTTCTTTAAAACCTCTTAATGCTTTGGTTTGATTTATTTGTTGTTTTTTTTTTTTTTTGCCAAGAGCATTATTCAAGATTTAAAGAAAAACTTTGAAATAGTGAAGCTGGTGACAGGAAGCTTAATATCATGCCACCGTTTGGCTGCATCTGTGGCAGGTCCGGGAGGGCTTGTTGGAGCAACATTAGTGGATGGCCGATACACTTACCGGGAGGTACGGAACCCTGGATTTCTTACTACCTGAAGTTTTGAAACCATGATGTAGTCTGTCACTGACCAAGTTGTGTAAGATTAGGTGATGTTTCATTTTGGAATTCATTGGTATCTATGTTATCTCTGAGTAATTACACTGGGTTTTAGTTAACAGTTCTGATGCTTACCTATAGGAGCTCAATGTAGCCTTGTTACATTATAGAACAAGGGTGGGCAAACATAACAATCCAGATTTCTTAGCAAAGTCTTTAACTGGTCAAGAGCTGGATCTCCTCACCCCTGGACTTTCTGTCTCCAAGCTTGTGCAGCTTCCACCTTCCAGTTCAACTACCCTTCTAGTGACTATACCCTTGAATTTGATGTGAAGCTCTTGAAACAGATGTGCTAGTTAGGAAATGGAAGCCACATGATACTAGCTTATTGCTAGGTGAGATTTAGTAACTAGTATCAAATAATGTCAATATCAGGAAATTAATAACAAATCCAAAGGGATTTATGCTCCTTTTTAGAAAGGTAATAAAAAAGAAGTAATGCTTAAAATGATATAAAATAGAAATAAAACTGCAGTAGCAATTTCAGTTTTCCAGGCTTTACAAAGTGTACTGGTGTTTGACAGCTAAGTTTGCTAAAAAAGAATGCTCAGAGTTCTTGTTTCAGGGGGAAAAAAAAAAAGTCTTGAGCTTGAGTTTTTGTTTCTTCTTCCTCAGTATTTGGAAGCACATCTAAAATTTCTGGCATTTTTTCTGCAAGAAGCCACCCTTTACTTGGGCTGGAATCGTGCCAGGGAGATCTGGGAGTGCCTTGTAACTGGCCAGGATGTTTGTGAGTTAGATCGAGAGGTAAGAAATACTTGAGAAGTTGGTATCTGTGGTTGCAGAGCGGATCTTAATGGGTCAGGAATAACACATGTGCTTGTTGAGACATGCCAGACGTAAGTAGTAAGCACTAATAATGCATTTTATATTCTCCATGAAAGCTAATGGAGCCACTGTTACATGTTCACTTATGACTAGGATGCTTTTTTAACATTAAATTTGACTGAGGGATGAACGTTGGCCTGGAGACTAGTTGCAGGTTTATGGATACTGGTTTGAAAAGGAGTATGTGTAATTTTGCAGTCATAGGAGACATTCAGCATTGTTTGGGTGAAAGATGACTAGGATTGTAGTGATAGCACAAAGGTAATGGGTTCAACAGGGGAAGTTCAGGTTAGATACAAGGAAGAAGTTCTTTACAATAAGGGTGGTGAGGCACTGGAACAGGTTGCTCAGAGAAGTGGTGAATGCTCCATCCCTGGCAGTGTTCAAGTCCAGGTTGAACAGAGCCTTGGGTGACATGGTTTAGTGTGAGGTGTCCCTGCCCGTGGCAGGGGGTTGGAACTGGGTGATCTTAAGGTCCTTTCCAACCCTAACCATTCTATGATTCTCTGAAGTACCCTAACTGCAATACAGCAGTAACAGGTGAGGTTACCTCAATATTGAGGTTACCTGCGATAACAGGTAAGGTTACTGAGAGATTAGATTTTGAACCTCTTGCTGTGGATAAAATTTCTGTAGGATAAGTTACTGTAATAGCTGATACGGTTTGCCAGTGCTGTACAGAACTAAAGTACTAGCCATGACAATGGGGTAAAAATACATGACCTTTCTTTCACAGATGTGTTTTGAGTGGTTTACAAAAGGACAGCATGATCTAGAGAGTGATGTACAGCAACAGCTCTTCAAAGAGAAAATTCTTAAACTGGAGTCATATGAAATTACTATGAATGGTAAGAAAATGGCTTCTGTCAACAGATTTGGTTTTGAAATACATACCAGAAATTTGCTTCCTGAGCCTTTAAGTTAAATACATAACCAGTTCTGTAATTCAGGATAAGAAAGGGGCCTATTTCTATCATTTTGAGTTCTAATAGCTGTAGAGGAAAAGGTCATCTCCTGTAGTTGATAGCTTTGTTTTTTCAGGAAAGCATAGGAACTTAACCTGACCTGAATAAAAACCTTTCACCTTTTTTCACTTTCAGGTTTTAGTTTATTTAAGACTTTCTTTGAAAATGTGAACCTGTGTGACCATCGACTGAAGAGGCAAGGAACTCAGCTGGTGAGTGTTCTGACAAGTTCATTCTTGTATACCACCTGTGGTATCTTGGAGATGGGAGGAAGTGAGGCAAGGATTCTGTAGCAGCTGTTTGACATGGTCATGTTTGTATTAGTATCCAGGTCATCATTTTAGTGTTGACACTGAAATTCTGAAGCTTTAAACTCCACAATTATGGCAATTAAAATTCAGCAATTGATGGCTGGAAGCTGGTGTGTAGCTTCTAAAACTTTGCAGGAGGAATGGGTGGATATTAATACCTTTATATTAATAATCAGGATTTCTAATACGCATTTTTTACCTGTCCCTTGTAGGGAAATATTCCTTTCCCTCATTTAGTCTTTTTAATTATTATTTTTCTTCTTTACAAGAGATTTAGGCTTAGAATCACAGAATGGTTTGAGTTGGAAAGGACTTTATCTAGTTCCAACCCCCTGCCATGGGCAGGGGCATCTCACCCTAGACCATGTTGCCCAAGACTCTGTCCAGCCTGGCTTTGAACACTGCCAGGGATGGAACATATAACCACTTCTCTGGGCAACCCATTCCAATGCCTGACCACCCTCAACAGTAAAGAACTTCTTCCTTATATCCAACTATATATCATATTCAAATTCCAACCTGCAGTGATTTTTAACTCTACAACCTTTAAATGTCTCCATAAAATTAATGGCTGTATGTTAAGTAGTTTTCCATAGGCATTTTAGATCTTTATCACAGAAACCTAACTTGAAATGCACAGTTTTTTGCCAAGTATCGTAGTAGGCTTTGTGATGGTTTATTATGTGGTTAGTTACCATGTTGACCTTTGTGAAACAAATTCCATTCCCAGTTAAGTTTCTCCATGCGTTTGAGGTCTTTTATTTTTTAGTTGGCTTGACAGAGTAGTCTTTGCAACTTGTTTATCCACCTGAAAATGATTTTTTTCTAGTGTAAGTATACAAATATGCAGCTATTGATTTCCCTTCACACTGTGCCAAAGCTTAGCAGCATGTTGGAAAAGAAGATTCTACAAATTCATTCAAAAGATGCTTTTCTAACAGATAGAATCATAGCATCATAGAATAGTTAGGGTTGGAAAGGACCTTAACGTCATCCAGTTCCAACCCCCCTGCCATGGGCAGCCTCACACCTCACACTAAACCATGGCACCCAAGGCTTCATCCAGCCTGGCCTTGAACACTGCCAGGGATGGAGTATTCACAACCTCCTTGGGCAACCCATTCCAGTACATCACCAAGATGGAAGACTTGTTTTGTTCCTGCAGTTCAACTCACCATTGTGTGAGAAATCCACTTGTGTTTTATTGTTATTCTTCCTTGCACAGAGTGTGGAAAAACTGGAATTAATAGGAATGGATTTCATTTGGAAAATTGCAATGGAATCACCTGATGAAGAAATTGCCAATGAAGCTATTCAACTGATAATAAATTACAGCTATATCAATCTAACTCCTAGACTGAAAAAGGTAGGCATGTATTTGTACGTAAAGTGCTTGGACGTTCATAGAGTCTTGATGTTCTGCATGCTAAAATGTGTGATTTGTTGGATTCTGTCTGTTTAAGTAATTCCCATCATCTTGGTTTTAACTTCTAATTCATTTGTATGTTTTATCTTTAGGATTCAGTATCACTGCACAAGAAATTCATTGCTGATTGCTACACACGATTAGAGGTAAAGGACACATTTTAATTGCTCTTGTACGTGCATCCTTTTTCAGTTTTGTATCTTAGAATAATTGACTGTGATAACTCTACTTAAACAAAAACATTATTTCTGCAGATACTTCTTGTCCTCTTAGCTCTGCAGGACATGCTAATCATCCATGTAAACCAGCACTTACACTCTGCTTTGTATTCTAGGCAGCCAGCTCTGCACTTGGAGGTCCAACGTTAACACATGCTGTTACAAGAGCTACAAAAATGCTTACAGCAACTGCTATGCCTACGGTAGCAACATCAGTTCAGTCTCCTTACAGGTACGTGTGCCTTTAAAAGAATAAATACAGCAGTAGACATTTGCTTCCAGCTGCTTCCCACATGATTTTGAGCGCTAATTAAAAGTCTCAGTATTGGTGGTTGTATATTCTGGTGGTTTCTCAGCTGAATATTCCAATTATAGTGCAGTTTAAGTTCCAAAGAGACTTTGAAAAACCAGTTTTTAACAGAAATAATAAAAAAAGCCAACACTTCCCCTTTCAATCTGCCAAAACCGAAGTAAAGAAACCCAAACCACAAAACCCCTCATAAACTATTACCAACCAGCCTATTAGTCATATAATATTTCTGGGGCAGAAGGGTTTGGTTTGTTTGGGTTGTTTAAACTGGAAAGAAAAGAATGGGTTTTGCTCCTCTAGCTCTAATGAATACCTAAATGTGTGTAGCTTAAGTAGATGAGCACAGAGTGGGACCTTGATAAACATGAAGCTTCTTCTGAAGCTGGCTACATTTCAAGTAGTATAACACAAGCTTTTTGGCCTGTTTTCCTAGTTAGTTTCAACTGAATTAACTCAAATTTTAAGGAGCTATATTTAGAAAGAGCTAATTCATGGTAGTTATCTGTGGGTGCTGAAAATGAATTTCTGAAACAGGTTATGCTTGTTTTCAATGTTTGTCTCTAGGTCAACTAAACTTGTAATAATTGAGAGGCTGCTGCTGTTGGCAGAGCGTTATGTGATAACAATAGAGGTAAGATACAGCATTTCTTACTAGGCAAGCCTAAAACCATAATTTCTAGTATTAAAAACAATAAAAGTTACTTAAACCTATGCATGTCTGGTAACTTTGCTACATACCATCATAGAAATGTCTTTGTTTTCAAGGGTGATATTTATTGTCAACCTTTTCTTCCTGTAGGACCTTTACTCTGTTCCCCGAACTATTCTACCTCATGGTGCTTCTTTCCATGGACATCTTTTAACACTTAATGTTACATATGAGTCTACCAAAGATACCTTCACCGTAGAGGTATGTGTACACAGGTTACGTGTGTTATGTGTGTAGCGTGGATCATGTAGTTACTCTTGGGGTTTTAGGTGCTTGGATTGAACAGAGTAAGCTGGTTTGAGGGACTTGGTCAACTTGAAAACTCTTTGAAAATGTTAAAAGTCTGTATAATGGTACTGTAACAGAAGTGTCTGTAGACTGAATGTATTTTGATCATCATGCTGCGTTGGGAAAAAGAATTTGTTTGCTTGCTGTCAGTGATGAGCATTTCTCCTGCTGCCCTACCCTGTCAGCCTCTCTTGTGGACAGTACCTTTACCACCCTATGCAGAGGAGCAGGAAGACTTTAATGGAAGATTTTTATTCTCTTGGAATTTAGTGCTTGAGCAGACTTCCTGAACTAGTGCTGTTTCATTTTCCAGGCACACAGCAATGAAACTGTAGGAAGCGTCAGATGGAAGATAGCAAAGATGTTGAATTCGCCTGTGGATAATATACAGATATTTGCCAATGACAGCCTGGTATGTGAACTACAAATAATTCTCATTCTTTATGAAATTGAGTTTCTTTCCCAGAACTAAATGATAAATGTTTTCTTGCAGCTAACTGTAAACAAAGATCAGAAACTACTCCACCAGCTGGGCTTCTCTGATGAACAAGTCCTTACAGTAAAAACATCAGGAAGTGGGACCCCGTCGGGGAGCTCTGCAGATTCCTCAGCCAGTTCTAGCAACACCAGCAGTGTGTTTAGTTCATCCTATGCAATGGAACAGGTACAGTGTAATAGCCTGAAACCTTCCCTCAGATTTTTCCTGGAGGGAAGGTAGTTGGGAAGACACAGTTGGGGTGGAAGACTTAAGAGACCTAGCTGTTCGTATCAGCTTCAGTATCCAATATTCAGTAGTCTTGTTTTGCTTTCAAACTACAATTGAAACAAAGCATTTAAATACACATTTGCCTTATGCATGCAGATTAGATTTTGTAACGTATTCTCTCACCTTTTGTAGCCTGTTTGGTATTTATTATTTTCTGCAGGGTCTTTTAAACAATCAGGACCCATATGGTTGAACTTTGAGATTGTATATTTGTCTAGAGGAGAGATTTCCACTATTAACAAAGCTGCAGTATGAAAATAAACCAAGAAGGATCAACTAGCATGTTTGGACCATTCCTGGTCTGCTTTGTATGTCAACACTAATAGTTGACTTAGAAATTGATTGTTAAAAGGGAAATGGGGTAATGTAAAAATGAAATGTTTCTCAGTCTAGAAAGCAACTGGGATTTCTAAAGGCCAGGTTGGCCTCTGGGTTAATTCCTTGAGTGAAGAGCTCTCTTAAAACTACTTGCAAGAGAGTGGAGAGAAAAAAACCTTTGTATTTCTTCTTAATTCTCAGGAGAAATCCCTCCCTGGAGTAGTCATGGCTCTTGTGTGTAATGTGTTTGATATGCTTTACCAGCTTGCCAATCTAGAGGAGCCAAGGTAAGCAAACTAAATGCTTATTAAATATTGAAGCAATGCTCACACTGCAAAGTTGTAATAGCTACTTACTTTGCAGTGTGTAGGCATCCACCTGGCCACAGTGTGGCTGAGCCCTGTTTTGCAGAAGTAACTTCTGATAACTTTTCAGGATAACCTTACGAGTGAGGAAACTTCTGCTCTTGATTCCCACTGACCCAGCTATTCAGGAGGCTCTTGATCAGCTTGATTCCCTGGGAAGGAAGGTATGGATTATACAATAATTGATCTTGGTGATTTAAAAAGGATTTTACTACCAGGTCTCTTAAATTCCCTGTCAGATTATAATCTGTGAAGGGTTTGAAACTCTGCTGTAAAATAATGCTCATGTTAAGGATTATTGACTTACAAGGGACAGTTCAATAGGGACTGTAGTGATAGGACAAGGGGTAACAGGTTCAAACTTAAACAGCAGAGGTTTAGATTGGATATAAGGAAGAAATTTTTTACTGTGAGGGTGGTGAGGTATTGGAATGGGTTGCCCAGGGAGGTTGTGAATGCTCCATCCCTGGCAGTGTTCAAGGCCAGGCTGGACAGAGCCTTGGGTGATATGGTTTAGTGTGAGGTGTCCCTGCCCATGGCAGGGGGGTTGGAACGAGATGATCTTAAGGTTCTTTCCAACCCTAACTATTTTATGATTCTATGATTCCCAAGCAGCTGGAGGCAACAGTGTTTATTACAGAGATCATAGAAGTTATATTGCCAGTTACAACAAAATGTAGTATCTCAAAATACCTCTTCTGTGGCTCTTTCCTCCTAGAAAACACTCCTATCAGAATCAAGTTCTCAGTCGTCAAAATCACCATCCTTGTCTTCAAAACACCAACATCAGCCCAGTGCTAGTTCAATACTCGAAAGTCTTTTCAGATCTTTTGCTCCAGGCATGTCCACCTTCAGAGTGCTCTATAACTTAGAGGTAAGAAAACAAATCTGTTTCTTTCTACTTGTGTTTCTGAGCACTAAAATTGAAGCAGTTTTAAGTTTCTTGGGCAGAAGTCCACCAGACAAGGTCATTGTGCAGAATGCAAATGTCATGTTATAGTCTGCTTCTGTGTATGTAACAAATCCTGCACAGAAGAAAGAGGCAAAGGGTTTCCCTTCAGAGACTTTACTGTGAAGCCAGGCCCCTCTTCTTGTGGAAGGAGTGTTCTAAAGTAAGTGGAGGGGAGCAAAGAAGCATCGAAGTCTTTACTGTTTAGGTAAAATCCCTCATTGAATCTCCAGAAACTCTGGATATGGGATTTTTGGTATATATTAAAAACAAACAAAACTGGGTGTTTTAAGAATTAATGGGAGCTGTTTCATTTAATTGGTTTTGCTTGATTTAATTTGAACAAAAAAGAGCACTAACTTGCTTTCTATACAAGTCTATCATAATCTGTAGAGACTCAGGAGGAGTATTTTTGAGAAGCATGTAACTCTGAAGAATTTTCAATATCCAAATGTGCAGGGCTTTTATCCAGAAGCTTCTGGCCTGTTCTAGCTGTGCATGTGAAGTGAATGGATTACATGCTGGTTTTTAACACTAAGTATTCTCCTGAGTAAGTTCGTCAGCCAAAACACTGGATTGGACCCTGTTAAAAGGCTCTTTCCAGCTGTTCAGTTTTTAAAGTGTATGAGAGTTCAGGTGGTGGTCTTAGAGTACCGTAGCGTTCACACTCTGGGAAGCTGAACAGTTTGTAGTTCTCGAAAGTCCCATTGTTTATAAGGACCCATAACAAATATGGTTTGAACAACTTGAAGTTGGAGGGCCAGTTGCCAGCAGCTTCAAGAACAATGGACAAAGCCACTCTCTTTCATTCCTGGCGTGTGCCAAGATTGTTGTAGGAATTCTCTTGTAGTTGCTTTCTTTTGGTTTTCTGCAAGCTAATGTTAGCTCTTCATCTTCCTACTCTGTCATCACACTGCAGTATTAGGATTCCCCTTTTGCTGTACAGCTGGAAAGGAAGATACTTGATGATGCCTTTGAAATATGTTGACAAGTGCTGCAACTGAAAGCAAATGGTTTAGCATATCACAGCAAGGGTATCTTGTTGAACTGGCAGGTTATATTACGTGTGACGAGGCAGTTATCTGCTGCTGCTATGCCAGTGCAAATAATAAAAGCAAGTAATAAATTGCTTTTCTGGCAAAGGATGAGAAGTAGAAAATTGGATTAGGTGTGTAGATCATAGGAGTGGACTTACTCATCAAGTCCATTTAAGCCAGTTGGAAGATGATTTCTGTAAGGAAAAGGAGGATGTGCTTTTCTTATACCCTCTACTGGTGATCTATTGGAAACATGGGAACCAGTCTGAACTGCTCTCTGAAAAAGTGTGCACAGGAAAATTGCAGAGCACATGAAAGAGATGGGAATTGAATGGTGCAGATGTTTGGGGTTGCATTATACAGTGCTGTGATAAGATTTCGTGTGTGGAACTCTGTAAGCCATTTTTCTGACCTGGGAACCTGAAAAAGACGTGCTTTGTTTTCCTGTATGCAGCACTGTTGGCTGTACATTTCAAAGAGTTCTCAAGAAAGTAAATAAGTTCTGGGCATCTTCTGGGGGTTTGGGAGGGGCTGGGGATCTTTGGGGGGCTGTGGAGTTGTTTGGGTAATGTTTTGACGGGTTTTGATGTAAAATGAAGTTAAAATTATAACAATTATATGTGAAATCTGGCCCACAGAGACCACAGACTTCTTTATGGCCATGTATCTGCATGTAATTGCATTGTGTGAAGTTTAGTGCTAACTTAAAACAGGAGGGATGATACAGTGGTGATAAGGTCCATAGAATTACCTGGACCATGTTTCACCAAAGGAAAAAAAAGCCAGTGAAAGCAGTTTTCAGAGCAATGAGTAAGCCATCTGTGGGATGTTCTATGGGATACTGTCAAGTGAAAGCCGAGGAAGCATTTGGGCTCCTAAGGAGCTTCAGGCCTGACTGAGACTGAAGTTGTTTCATGTACTAGAATATGCACTTCATGCTTTCCCTTAATGAGTAAACTGCAATGAGAAAAACATGCCATTTGATATAGAGTAAATATCTGTAATAGCCGTAGTTCTCCTGAATATTTTAATGTGATTTCTCTTTACTGACTACAGCTTCACATAAGTGCATTGTTAATTGCTTCATTTGTAGTGGATTTTTTCCTGTTACACTTTCAACCTTCAGCAGATTAAGAATACTGCATTTATTCTAGGTACTGAGCTCCAAGCTGATGCCAACTGCAGATGATGAAATGGCAAGAAACTGTGCCAAGTCTTTCTGTGAAAACTTCCTCAGAGCAGGAGGGTTGAGGTTAGATGGCAAAATCTTGACTCAATTTCTGGCACTTCATTTAGTTACCAGTTCTGTGTGGTTTCTCATTCCCACATTGCAGCACACGATGTAGGCTTCTTCAGAGAAAAAGAAATTCACCCAAAGCTGTTATTTTTCACTGTCCAATGTCTGTAAAGCTACTGCTATAGTACATGTTGTTAAACCCCACAATAAAGTTAGGCTTCACGGATGAGCTTGGGAAGTTTAGCTTTTAGTAAGGCAGTTGGTGTCTGGACAGTTAGCATTTAAGTGCTTCGGTTCAACTTTGCAGGTGTGTACATTATACTATGACCTGCAGAGATCCTAGTGGACATTTTCAGTGGTCAAAGCATAGACACTGCAGTAGGAACCAGATTAAATTTTACAGTCTTCAAAATTGAGACTCTTCAGATAACAGTTGAAGCACATTGTGAGTGGTTTGGAATACTTACAGTACTGCTTGTGCTTGTGTCAGGTTTATCAGGTGTTTGTTGCTCTTAGTAATTCTATCTGTCCCCCTTCCTGGAGTCCCATAGATGCTGAAGCATTTTCCAGCAGGTACAGAAAACTATTTGTAGATAGAAACTTGCAGCCCAGAAAGCCAATGGTATCCTGGGCTGCATCAAGAGGAGCATGACCAGCAGGTTGAAGGAGGTGATCCTGCCCCTCTACTCTGCTCTTGTGAGACCTCACTTGGAGTATTGTGTTCAGTTCTGGTGTCCTCAACATAAAAAGGACATGGAACTGTTGGAACAAGTCCAGAGGAGGCCACGAGGATGATCAGGGGACTGGAGCACCTCCCATATGAAGACAGGCTGAGAAAGTTGGGGCTGTTCAGCCTGGAGAAGAGAAGGCTGTGTGGAGACCTCATAGCAGCCTTCCAGTATCTGAAGGGGGCCTACAGGGATGCTGGTGAGGGACTCTTCATTAGGGACTGTAGTGATAGGACAAGGGGTAACGGGTTCAAACTTAAACAGGGGAAGTTTAGATTGGATCTAAGGAAGAAGTTCTTTACTGTGAGGGTGGTGAGGCACTGGAATGGGTTGCCCGAGGAAGTTGTGAATGCTCCATCCCTGTCAGTGTTCAAGGCCAGGTTGGACAGAGCCTTGAGTGATACGGTTTAGTGTGAGGTGTCCCTGCCCACGGCAGGAGGTTGGAACTGGATGATCTTAAGGTCCTTTCCAACCCTAACTATTCTGCGATTCCATATAAGAGGGGAAAATGGGGATGTTAGCCTCCAAACATGCCAGATTGGAAGTTTTAACTGGCACTCAGCTGACTGAGCAGGAGGAGGGAAGGATAGAGATAAATTAATTGCATCTTTCTCCTAATGTAAAACACTTTTAAATGGAGTCTGTTATATTGATTTGTTTTTAAGTTTGGTGGTGAATGTGATGCAGAGAGATTCCATCCCATCAGAAGTAGACTATGAAACAAGACAGGGAGTCTATTCCATCTGCCTGCAACTTGCAAGGTATGTAATTGCCTTTCATTAACGAAAAGTGCTGCTTTCTTGGCTTTTAGAGTGCAGCTTGTAATATTTAAGATTAATTGATCCTTTGAGTCCTGTTTCATTCACTTGCTGTGCACATTCCAAAACAAGCCTGATGTTTTTTGCTCTGTGAATGTAGGTTCTTGCTTGTTGGCCAGACAATGCCTACCTTACTGGATGAGGATTTCATTAAAGATGGGGTAGAAGCATTGTCCTCACGTCCCTTCCGTAATGTCAGCCGACAAGCAAGTAGGCAGATGTCCATTTGTGGAACACCTGAGAAGTCATCCTACCGCCAGCTCTCTGTGTCTGATAGATCCTCCATTAGGGTAGAAGAGATCATACCAGCAGCAAGAGTTGCCATACAAGTAAGGAAGCATTTGATGATTTCTGGTCATGTAGCAGTGTCATCTCCAGTGACAGCTCTATAACTCTCGGATTTTTAATCAAAACTCCACCTTTTACACAGGTTCTTTCCCAGCCTCTGAAAATCCTGACCCATCAGTCTCTTACCGTGATCTTGATCCAGATTTTAATGTAGCCTCAGGAATTATTTTGGCAGTACAAAGGGAAGCAGTACCCCAGAAGTGGATCTACACAGAAATCTTACTTGTGATTTATTTGTAGTCATGCTTAACTCTAAGATCTTAGTAATTTTCTCTGAATAGAAAGAAAGTTCCTGTTTAAACTTGTGGTTTATAGTCCATGTTTCTTTGAGTTCCAAATTTCGGGCAAGTTTTTTGTTTCAAATAACAAAAGTTAATTTTTAATGAGCTTGATGGTACCCTGGGGGAAAAATTAAATTCTTATTTTCAATACCTTAGGAAAATGCTATTGTCTCCTTTATAGGCATATATAGAAACTTCATAATTCATGTAAAGAGCATGCTCTGTTAGGTTCTTGGGCAGTGCTTCCCAGATGAATCTATGTGATTGTTCCCAGATGTGACTGAAATCAGCATGCCTAACTCCAGATAGGTGAAAAGGATACCTACCCTAGTGAAGAACTTTAACTACTTCCTATTAAGACAGCAATACTAATCTCTCCTTGCAAACAAAAAGACTCTTGTATCCTTGGGCCTGCTTAGAAAAGAGGGAGGAAAACGAATCCAAATGTCAATTGGACATGATTCAGAAGATACATTTCTCTTATCCTTGTGATTAATAAAGGCTATTGAATATTGATTGTAGAAATAACTGCTGTTTCTTGTTCCTTCAGACTATGGAGGTGAATGATTTCACTTCCACAGTGGCTTGCTTCATGAGGCTCTCTTGGGCTGCTGCTGCAGGACGACTGGATCTTGTGGGAAGTAGTCAGCCAATAAAAGAGAGCAACAGTTTATTTCCTGCTGGGATTCGAAATAGACTTAGCAGCTCAGGTAAGTTAACTGTGTTTCTAAACCAACCTAAAGAAGGCATTTGGCTTATGTTTAATTGAAGCTGAATTTGTTGGAGTTGGACTCAGTGATTCTCTTGGGTCCCTTCCAATTCAAGGTATGATATGATTGAATGACACAAATCTGAACAAAATGCTGTACATTCGTATTGCATTTGGAGAAGTTTTTGAAATGGCAGAGAACTGACCAGAAGCTGAAAGCATCTGAAGAATGTAATGGAATACAGCACTTGTTCCTCTCTTCATGCAGGAAGTAATTGCAGTTCAGGAAGTGAAGGAGAACCGACTGCACTGCACGCTGGTATCTGTGTACGACAGCAGTCTGTATCCACCAAAGATGCTCTGATTGCTGGAGAAGCCTTGTCCCTCTTAGTAACCTGCCTTCAGCTACGCAGTCAGCAGCTAGGTATGAAATAGAATGGGATTGCTCACTGTTTGGAATATAAGTAAAGGGGGGAGGCTTTCGAAGACAGACAAGTACAAAAAAATCACGAGAAACTTATGGCTTTGTAAGCTGAGACAGCTCAGGTTAAAAACACAAAACCTCATAAAAAAACACAGAGATTTCTTTACAGGACTGAAGAATAGGTGACATAGAGCAAAGCATGTTTTGGGAAAGCTGACTTACTGCCAGTATGTAAATATTTGCACTGGCTTTGAAGTATGTAATTGCTGCTGTTTGCATAGCTAGTGCTTAGTACTTGAACCTTAGTGTACAGGAGTTGTAGATACTGGTGGTGGTGAAAGGTGGAGGAAAATGCTGTTCTAATATGGTGCCAGAGGGAAAAGATGGGGAAATACCCAAATAGCCATTACTGCTTTTCAGTGTTGATGGGGGTGATGTCCTCTGGGTGCTGTAGTGTATTAATAGAAGACTGTATCTGGCTTATTTTAATTATTTAAATATTATAAGTTATTTAAATTATTTCTGTTCCAGGATCTTTTTACAATTTGCCTTGTGTTGCTGATTTCATCATTGACATACTGCTGGGATCACCAAGTGCTGAGGTGAGGCTCTGAAAGCTTCTTGTTATACTTCTGAAATGTTTAAACTTTGATCATTTATTATGGCCTGAAGATGAAATTATTCATAACAGGCACTGTCAAAGGTTTTTGTATTTGAATGAGTAAACTCTGTATAACTGTTAGTAATTCCAGTATCTAGTGATGTGTTGATAGAAAATGCTGAAGTATTGCATTCCTTAGGCTTATTTAATCCATGGGGTACCCAGAGCTGTGCTGTCTTAAAACTACTCTCCATTTAGTTAGGCAAATTCTGTAAAACTTTAGGAAAAGTTCCAAGTAACTTTTCATCCCAAAAGATTTGGGTAAGTTTTAATGGACTTTTCTAAATTTCTGAAAAGTTCTTCCAAATGCTGGAACCCTCTTAAAATTCATTCTTTCTGATCTAAGGTTGTTCTGAGTATTTTAAAATCTAGAGATTTCAAGTCGTGCTCACTTTATTTCATTGCATCTCATATATTTTACATGCAGTCTTTGCATCTTTTTGTCCTTATCTAGATTTATAATCTGTGTTTAATAAAGCATCAGAGCTTTTAGCTCAGGGATGAAAGCGGATTCCTAAATCCCTATAGAGAAGCCCTGGCTGTAGGGCTCATAGTCTGGTTTACACAAGCTTTTCAATGTCTCTACCAAAAAATAAGTGTATTGTTTGCAACCTTTGAGCAGCTGCTAATGTTTGACACTGCTTCAGATTCGTCGTGTTGCCTGTGACCAGTTGTACACCCTTAGTCAGACAGATACATCAGCTCACCCAGATGTACAAAAGCCAAACCAGTTTCTCCTGAGTGTTGTTCTTGGTGCCCAGCTGCCTCTTTGGTCACCAACCAGCATCATGAGAGGAATCAACCAGAGGTAAGTCAAATACGTGTTTATTGAGGAAGCAAATCTGTCACCTTTTTAAGTAAGGAATGCTTTGGGAGCTCTGAGGCACAAGGGATTAAGGTTTTGCAAGTCTGTTGAAAGTAGACATCCCTTCACACCCCACATGGTTTTGGAAGAATGTAAATTGAAGGGAAATAAACCTGAATTCTCAAGGTACAACTCTTCCTCAGTGAATTGTTATAGTTCAGCTTGAGTTACCAAATTAAACTGGCCTGCTCTTTCTCAGGTGTGGTCGTGGCAGTCAGAACCTGGCTGGAATAGAATCATATCATCATAGAATAGTTAGGGTTGGAAAGGACCTTAAGATCATCCAGTTCCAACTCCCCTGCTATGCACAGGGACACCTCACACTAAACCATGCCACCCAAGGCTCTGTCCAACCTGGCCTTCAACACTGCCAGGGATGGAGCATTCACAACCTCCCTGGGCAGCCCATTCCAGTACCTCACCACCCTCACAGTAAAGAATTTCTTCCTTATATCCAACCTAAACTTCCCCTGTTTAAGTTTGAATCCGTTATCCCTTGTCCTGTCACTACAGTCCCTAATGAAGAGTCCCTCCCCAGCATCCTTAAATCCTTCATGAGGAACAGTGGCAATGGGATGTATGACAGTAGCATTGAATTTATTTGATAGTATTGCATAGGTCCGGATCAGAAACCAGTCCTAAAGGATCTGGTCTTTTCAGTGGTGTCTGGACTCATTCTTCATCTGTTTTCTTCTTCATGTTACCCATTACACCTTTAAAACCTGTAGGTGTCAGTCCTGTTAACGTGTCCCTGACCAGCCAAAGCTTGTGGAATTTAACAGTAATTTTAAACAGCAGTTTCTGAAGGAATCTGAATGGAGGAGTAACTGAGAAGTTAAAACCTGTGTTATTGTCATATGATAATTAACTAAAATTGTTAAGAGGTAAAGGAAGAAATCAGGATTAAATGTTATTCTTAACATTCAGAAGTAGCTGTTGGGGAAGGAATTTGTTTTAAAGCTGCAGCATAAAGCTTATGCAGAAGCATACCTAGATAGCTGTGCTAGTCTGGATTAGGTGGACAGAGCACACAGGCCTTAAAGGCAACTGCTTAGGAAGAAGTTTCTGCTTTTAAATTGAGCATTTCTTCTGTTTGTACCCATTTCAGACTTCTGTCCCAATGTACAGAATATTTTGACCTGAGATGTCAGTTACTGGATGACCTCACATGTAAGTATGTACAGGCACACGTGTCATTCTAATGGCAGCTTCCAAACTTGTCTTCCTTCTATAGACAAGATGTAGGATTGCCTTTGCAGAGGGATAACTACACCATGAGCTTAGTGTGACCTGCCAGTGTGCTGGCTGTCCTGTGTTAATGTCTGTCATGGACTGTTCTTGCATTGAGTTACAGCAAGGCAGCTCACTCCTTTTGGAAAATGAACTGAGTTTCTTTGTGGAAGTTACACTTTGTACACGTTGTGGGGCAAATTAGACCATTACCAAACTGCTTGAAATTCTTTGTAGTCTGCATTTAAAGAGCTGTTGATTTTTGTTTTCTTCTTGCAGCATCAGAAATGGAACAGCTAAAGATAAGCCCAGCTGCCATGTTAGAAGATGAGATCACCTGGCTAGACAACTTCGAACCCAACCGCACAGCGGAGTGTGAGACCAGTGAGGCTGATAACATCCTGTTAGCAGGACACTTGAGGCTCATCAAGACTCTTCTTTCACTCTGTGGGGCAGAAAAGGAAATGGTTGGTAAGTATTCCTTTTTAATCTAAAGTGACTAGTGTGAATTCTGCATCAGCACTAACTGATTACTGTAGTAGACAGTGTGTGTGAAGACATAGCACATCAGTAGAAGTGCTGCAGAGCTTTGAGGAGTAGTTTTGGCAGTACCTTTGTTGTACCTTTGACATCTGATGAAATATTTGGATCTTTTTGTTGTTGATACGGTGCTATTAAGTGATTTTGCTGTTACAGAACACCCTTGACATTTGCAGTGATAATACAAGTATCTAACAGTATGTGTGGGTTACTGTGTTACAGGTTCATCTTTGATTAAGCCATTGTTGGATGATTTCCTCTTCCGAGCATCCAGGATCATTCTGAATAGCCATTCTCCAGCAGGCAGTGCTGCAATCAGCCAGCAAGACTTTCATCCGAAGTAAAAACTGGTTTTTCTTTATGTTGGGTTTTGTCCTCACGAATACAAATGTTGCACAGATGCTAGGACTTAATACCAGTGTTGGAGTGTTTCTTTACATTTCCTACATAAGTGTCCAAATAGCATTTTAATAAGTTTTATGTCACACAAAATCTTTGCTTTTCTGTACTACCAAAGTCTGTGTACTGTTAAGGCATCAGTGATGAACTGCAAGCATAATGGAGCACTAACTTCAAAGAGTACTCCTTTAGCTTATCCTCACTTGGGAAGTTGGCTAAATTGGAGCGTGAGCAGGAAATTAACTGTCCAAGCCCCTTGTAAATGAGAATCTCGGAAGTTCCACTGTTTTCTTTTTCCCTTCAAAAGAAATGTGTTCTGCAAAAAGCTAATGCCAAGCAAGTCTCCTTGCACCTGACATAGCTGATAATAGTCCAGAATACATCAAATGGGGGTGGGAAGAAGAGTGGGCTTTCTCTTTCCTGTCACACTTGCCTTCTGTTATTGCCATACAGTATGTGAAGGGGTGGCTAAATTAGTTCATGTGCAGTTTTGTGCTGCTGCAGCTGGATTGCTTGCATTACGCTGACTAGCTGGTGTTCAAGTTGGATCAGGCATATTCACACTGCCATTCCACATACCCTAAAGAAGGTTCCAGTGGAGCATTTAGCAGCCCCTGAACTGAATGGGACTTGCCTACACCTTAGTGTTTTGCTCCAGCTTTGCTCCGTTGCAATTAATGTCAAGCATGCTCTTTTGTTTGCTTAAAGTAAATAAAGCCTTTTCTTTGGCTCTAAGAAGAAAGGGCTGGAATGTTTGATGCACAGAAGAGAGCTAAGTAGAAGTGTTTTGTACTGGTCTAAGTGCCTCTTAGGTCTAAGGACATCTCTTATAGCAAGTTGTCTGCTCTAGCTCTTTCAAAGCTTGTATCCCTGTAAATAAGTCATTATGTCTGTATCAGTGTTACAGTGATAGAGACTATCTGTCTGTCTCCTTCAGTGTACAACCAGTTCTGTTTCTTTAGGGCATCTACTCTTGCTACTGAATGTTAACAAGTGCCTCCATGTCAGTAAGAGAGGCTTATTTAAAGGAATGTTCCTTGTGCTGCTCTTGTGATTTGATTCTTCCCCATTCCCCTTCCCCAGGAAAGAAAAAACAGCACTCTGCAGTCTCTCAGGAGTGTTCTATCATTTGAAGTGTTCCTTCTGAACATTAATTGTCACTTGTTCTGAGTAATGTGGCTTTCTGGAATTAGAAATAATTGAGTCATCTACAAAATAGATCTCAAATGTGGTTTTCTTTTTAGGTGCAGCACAGCAGATAGCCGATTAGCTGCTTATGAAGTGTTAGTAATGCTGGCTGATAGCTCACCTTCCAATCTGCAGCTTATTACAAAAGAGCTGCTTTCTATGCATCACCAGTGTGACCCTGCACTTACCAAGGAGTTTGATGTAAGCAAGAAGCCTTTTTTGATGTGTGTTAGCATGGGTTGGAGTACTGTGTATGTTCTGCTTAACTAGTGCATTCATGACATTTCAATGGTCTTCAGTTTAAGATGACATAACACAGATTAAATTAAATGCAGACCCATCTGATCTTCCTCTGAAGCAAATGCTCCAGTGAGTCTGTTTTAAGCTATTTTTAAGAGTTTTGTGCTAAGTGTTAGATAATTAAAACACCAGATATAGTGCTCTTTCAGTCTTTCAGAGTTTATATTCCTGGCTTTCCATTAAACTGCTCTTAACAGCTTATATGATGGTGATTATAAAAACTATAGTGTGTTGTTAAGAGTCTCATGCTTTTTATAACTTACTGGAGCAAAAACTGTTTGTCGTTCTAGTATCTTCCACCTGTGGATAGTCGTTCCATTTCAGGATTTGTGGGCCTGAAGAATGGTGGTGCTACTTGTTACATGAATGCCGTCTTCCAGCAGCTGTATATGCAGCCAGGTCTTCCAGAGGTAATTGGTTCGACATCCATTAAAGTCCTTGTTTTGGAACGAATGTCACCCGAACTGCAAGTTCAATTTAGCACCATTTATAAATGAATTGTTTAAATGAACCCAAAACTGTATATGTATGTGTGCATAAATATATACACATGATAAATACATAAATTATATGTTGTTGTGATGTGTGCCATAACTTAAAGTAATAATTTTGCCAAGAACCAACTTCATAAGGTTATTTATTTCCTTCCAGGCTTTCCTTTCCATAGATGATGATACAGACAATCCAGATGACAATGTGTTCTATCAAGTTCAGTCTCTTTTTGGTCATCTGATGGAAAGCAAGCTACAGTATTATGTACCTGAGAACTTCTGGAAGGTATTATGTCTTCTTGTTTAGGTTATATAGCATTCCACGTGAGTTATTTATTCAGCCTTCTCTCATTGTAGAATATCTAGGTATAAGGTCAGTTCTACTTCAGAAAGTCAAAACATGTAAAAATAACTTCAAAAAAATCACTTTTTTCAGTGATATGTATATGGAGGAACCACCTTTTCATATATATATTTATACTTTATATAGATATTCAAGATGTGGAATAAGGAGCTATATGTTAGAGAGCAACAGGATGCATATGAGTTCTTCACCAGTCTTATAGATCAAATGGATGAGTACCTCAAGGTAAAATCCTCAGGGATTTCTTTACTTGTTTATATGCATCTCCTTAGTACTTTTCCTCTCTTTCTCCATTGTTCTTCAGAAAAGAAGGCAGAGAGCCATTCAACTAGTATCCATAGTATTCAGAAGTTTAAAATTCCTATTGCTTTCTTGGTCTTTCCCTGCAATACATCCAACTGATGTCTGCCTTTACATCTCCAACAGAAAATAGGAAGAGACCAGATATTTAAGAATACTTTTCAAGGGATCTTCTCTGATCAGAAGATATGCAAGGACTGCCCTCACAGGTAACATTAAGTTCAGTGCGTTAGTTCCAAAGTAATGTGCTCCTATAACTATTAAAGTAGGTAGGCCAAAATAGCAGCACAGCTGTTGATAGCTATGTGGCAAATGCAGTATTCTTTCCCCAGCATAAGTCGTGTTAATTCAAGTTCTACTCTGTCAATGCCTTGACTGTTTTTCTTCTTGAATTTAGGTATGAGCGCGAGGAAGCCTTCATGGCTCTCAACCTAGGTGTGACTTCATGTCAAAGTCTGGAAATATCACTGGATCAGTTTGTTAGAGGAGAGGTTCTGGAAGGAAGCAATGCATACTACTGTGAAAAGTGCAAAGAAAAGGTATTAGTTCTTTGTGTATGTAAAAGAAGATTCAGCTGTAGCATGGTATTTTCTTCAGCACAGAAGCCATGCTTAAGCCCTGCTTACTCTTTCATGTTGAAGACATAAACAGGACATTAACTCCATTGATGCATGCAGACAGCATTCCTTGTTCCCTGTAACTCATACCGTGGACTGAACATTGAGGGGGATGCCATGGTGGTAAAATGTTCTGTAACATACCAGCCCACTGCACAAACTGTGTAATACCTGTACTCATACTTTGTCTGTACATATTAGTCATCTTATGGTCACCCTGCCTCCAGTGGCTGTACTGTACATTCATTCCAGATGGCTGGAATTGTGTATCTATAAAAGAGCACTTCAGAATGTTTGAAGGATATAGAGGTGATATCTTGTTTTCTTTTTAAGAGAACTACAGTGAAGCGCACATGCATTAAGGTCTTACCTAGCCTGTTGGTGATTCACCTGATGAGATTTGGCTTTGACTGGGAGAGTGGACGTTCTATTAAATATGATGAGCAAATAAGGGTAAGAAGACATTTCTTATGACACACCCCTGCTGCTTTGTGGAGTAGACTCTCACTCTTCCTATTCATTCGTTCTTTTGCCCACATTTTGATACAGGAATTTTGAGTACACTTAACACATGAACATGCTGCAAAAAACAGACTGTTTTCCTTAGAGATTTCCTTGTCTGCAACATTCTTGAGGTCCTTTCAGAAAGCAAGATCAAAAACTTCCATAAACCATAAATACATTTAATGTCTGTGTCATAAGGATGAAAAGTTGAAGTATGGTGTTTTTCTTTGGCATTCCTAGTGTGGGAAGTATTGTTACAATTCTCTTGAGGTTACACTAAGCATGTACATGATACGATCTCTGAGTTAATCTGAAATAATCTCTTTCAACAGTTTCCCTGGATGCTGAACATGGAACCTTACACTGTGTCAGGGATGGCTCGCCAGGACTCGTCCTCGGAAGTGGGAGACAATGGTAGAAACACAGATCAAGGAGGTGGAGGCTCCCCTAGGAAGAAAGTTGCCCCTACAGAAAACTATGAGCTTGTTGGTGTGATTGTTCACAGTGGCCAGGCACATGCAGGGCACTACTACTCCTTTATAAAGGACAGGAGGTAATGAACAAGACTTGCTTGAGAGTGTTGAAAGTGGTCTAAAGACTGCTTGTTTTCGGAAGGTATAGAGAGCCATTCAGAGCTCTGTGGGAATCACTCTTCCCTTTCTTAATACTCAGTATCGTGTTAATAGCACAATGATGTGGGACACCGTATTATAAAAGTCTCAGCAATACTCATGTATGTTGTATTGCAGTTTGAGGGCTTCCTGTGACACATAGTTGCAGGTGATGTGCTTCTGTTTTTAATCACTTATTTGTTTAATGCAACTTTGATGTTGATTGAACTAAGCTTTCTGTTAACTGTTAAAGGAAATGTGGGTTCAGGTTTGTCATCTGTAGGGTATCCACGGTGGTTTGGTTTTCTTACTAGACAATCAAGTGACTTTGTTTCTGTGTTTCTGTTCTGTTTGGATCACAGGGGCTGTGGAAAAGGAAAGTGGTACAAATTTAATGACACCGTTGTTGAAGAATTTGATTTAACTGATGAAACCCTGGAGTATGAATGTTTTGGTGGAGAATATAGACCTAAGGTCTATGATCAATGTAAGCAGTACTACAGATTGATTTACAGTAGCTTTATGTTTCATATATTCTCATTATGTTTTCATTATGTTCTCAATAGAGGTAGAGCTCAGTTCGTTGTATCTGCTTTGAGCTGCTTGCTCTAATAATCTTTATGCAGCAGGATTTTTTTCCCCTCAGTCTTCTCTTTACTGAAGGACATAACAGCTTGTATACAACTTAATATTGATTGAACCATATTCACTGTTGTTCAGCACTTTGTAGACTTGGTAGCAGAGGAGATTCGGAAGCAAAATGGCACCTTGTTAAAATTGTCTAAAAAAAACCAAAAAGGCCTTCTTTTAGATTAGTGAAAATGATGGTGCATAGAACATGGTGTGGCATCCATAGTTAAACTTCTTAGCACTTTAAGGAATTAATTCCGAATGCTTCTCCACCAGTATTCATTTGTTTCATAATTCTGACTATTATCGTTTAAAAATACATCTGCTTCTTGCAAAAAAAATACTTTTTAATTCAGGTTCTTGTTATTTGCTAACATAGACTGATGTTTTGCTCGGACAAACAGCCTTATAGTGCCACAGTATACACTACTTGCACAGCCGGGTTCACTTCCCCATAGGAATTAAAAAGGTACTAAGCCTTGAAAGGCCTTCCTCAAATGCCTTTTCTCTCACCAGCTAACCCATACCCTGATGTGCGTCGGCGCTACTGGAATGCCTATATGCTGTTTTACCAGAGAGTGTCTGACCAGAACTCTCCAGTCTTACCAAAGAAAAGTCGAGTGAGTGTTGTGCGTCAGGAAGCTGAGGACCTCTCATTGTAAGTTCTTCTTGTGTCTGTCATGGTTTCTCTTATATCTAGTCTAAGAAATTGAGAGTTCCTGTTCAACAAAGGAGTATACTGACCCTTCTGTTGTTTTGGTTTTTAAGCTGCTTAAGAATAGCCTTTTTTTGCCTGTAGAATTTCCTTTTCCATGTTGCTGTCGCTATTGCAGTTAAGACATTCAAGCTGACAGCCTCAAGTAGTGTTTAGACTCATCTATATTTGCCCTAAGGTTACACTGGCTATACTGGCACTTTAAACTTGAACTGTGGATTTGTCATAGGATTTTGTTATTCACTCTGAGCTTGTATATGTTTCAGATCTGCTCCATCTTCACCAGAAATCTCACCCCAGTCATCACCTCGACCCCATAGGCCCAACAGTGACCGCCTCTCCATCTTGACCAAGCTGGTTCGAAAAGGAGAGAAAAAGGGGCTTTTTGTAGAGAAAATGCCTGTGCGGATATATCAGGTAGATATATCAGTTGCAAGTGGCAACTGAATCCTGCTGATAGGAAATTTAAGCACATAGTAAGAAGAGCACAGGAACTTTGAAGGTGGCCTTGAAGTAATTCCATTGCAAGCAAAGCAAGGAAAGAATTCAGGTTTTCACATAGTTATTAAGCTGCTCAGTGGTACTTTATTGTTAAGTTTTGCAGTCCCTTCTCATAAAGCTGAGCCATCATTCTTTGCTTTGAAGAAACTGCAGGCAAATTATTCAAACATGAGATATGGCAGCAGTCAGCGTGCAAGCAGGGAGAGATAAGAGCAGAGGAGATGCTTCATTTGAAGTACACTTGAGCAGTAATGGAGTTGATGGCAAATTACAGTCATCCTTAAGTTCTTGAGTTAACGAGAATGTAGAAAGTGGAGGAGAAGTAAGAGAAACAAAAACCAGCTTCAATTCTGTTCATGTCTGTTAGTTTATATAATACTGAATATGATCTCAAAGGGGAAAACTTTGCAAGTCAGGACTGAAAATAGAGGTGTGATGGCATCGGCAGAGCAGTTAGAGAATGGTAGAGCTTGAGTATCCTCTGTCATAAGAGGAACATCTCCATCAGCAGTCCTGCAGCTCTGGTCCATACAGGAGAGGGGACAGTCTTGCATATACTTAGCTTTCTGAACCACACACAATCCTGCTGATCTGCACATACACAAGAGAGCCTACATCACGTACACAATAAACTGCTGGCTATGTATGGCCCTCCAGTAGGGCTGTATCAGGCATTAATAACTACTCTAGGTATTCTTTTATCCAGCATTATATTATTACAGTAAACAGAACTTGGCTCAGATTTATTGAGAGTCTTTCATCAAAGTCTCTTTTGAAAAATGGCAAATATTAATATAATTTAAATATATTATTGTGGATGCAGCTTATAATTACACCGTGGCTCCTTGCTCTGCACATGTAAATTTGCTAAGCAAGCCTTTCAGGTTTGAAGGATGTTCTCAGCTCTTTCACTAAAAGCCAGCAAAAAATGGAACTTATCAGCAACTTCTTGCTTTTTCTTTTCCCTTAATGGCCAAATGCTTATTAAGGCACTCATCTGTTCTCTTACGTTTTGTAATATCCGTAGATGTACAAAACTTGTATATGTATTTACCCCTCCACCGAAAAAGTGACTCAGAACATGAACAGGATAGGTCTGACACTGGTTTTTAAACATCACACATATTTACATAAAATAAGCAATTTTAGTTAGAGAAATGTACTTTGACATCATTTTAGGCTTTTTTGTCTTCTTTTACAGATGGTGAGAGATGAAAACTTGAAATTTATGAAAAATAGAGATGTATACAGTAGTGACTACTTCAGTTTTGTGCTGTCATTAGCTTCACTGAATGCTGTAAGTACCTAGATTTTCATCTTGAGAGTATTCAGAATATGTTGGTTAGAAAGGGGCACAGCAGCTATCTGGGTCACAACCAGAAAAACTGGAAGAGAAGGATTGACATGGTTTTGCTTTTCCAGCTGAGCAAAATTCATTATCTCCGGTAATTCTTCATGCTGGTAAGAACATCTGTCTCAAAGCAGACTCTGGCCTCCTGTTCTAGTAGTGGGAGAAACCTTGTGCCATAGTAAAACTTATCAAATAACATGCACCTTTTTTGGTGATGCAAACTGAGCTCTAGAGACAGAAATTCCTCTCTGCATGGAAAATCCCAAAGTTGGTGTTCGTCACCTCGAAGTTGATAGGCTTACATAGGAAATACTGTTTGCTAATTAAGTTCTTCTAAATGGAGTAATAAAATAAACCTGCATTTTTTAAATCTATTAACTCCACAGATCTAGTGGGTTTTAGAGCAAGTTTGTTCCTGTTTTAGCATATTTGTTAACTAGCATAGTCAGCACTAGAGACTGTTTTTAGCACAGAAAAATGCTTTGGTTTGGTTTTCCAAATGAAGTCAATTACTTAAATAGAACACGTTGATGTGTTTAAGAGACAGTGTTTGTGCTGCAGGCATAGTTCTGCTAAAGTAAACTTGACGTTTCTTTCAGACTAAGGTAAAGCATCCTTATTATCCGTGCATGGCAAAGGTGAGCTTACAGCTGGCAGTCCAATTCCTCTTCCAAACCTATCTCCGAACCAAAAAGAAACTCAGGTAAGCTCTTGTTCTTGTACTGTAATAACAAACTATGAGGTTTTCATGCTTGTCTTACCTGCACCATCTTGAAATACTGAGGGTAGCATAGGCATTTACAGAAATAGCAATACATTTGCTCAGGGAAGTTGTGAGCACTACATCCCTGGCAGTGTTCAAGATCAGGCTGGACAGAGCCTTGAGCAGCCTGGTCTAGTGGGAGGTGTCCCTATCCATGGCAGGGGGTTGGAACTGGATGTGCTTTAAGGTCCTTTCCAACCCAAACCATTCTAGGATTCTATAATTCTGTGATTTATGCTTTGCATTGGAATCCCATCACAAAGAGCCCTGAGGGAGGAAAGAGGGTCATGTATAACCTGACAGTTTGCTCACTCTCCCAGCTGTCTGTTATTTTGGTGGTAGTGGATTGGGCATGGGAAGGCTTTAACGGATTTAAAGGCAGCAAGTTGTTCCCAAATACTTCTCTACGTGTTTTTGTCTTAAGCCATCAAATGTACATTCAAGTAACGTAAAAATTCTTTCTATCTGGCAATCAAGAAACATAGCTTCAGTTTTGGAGGGTTTTTTATCTCTCATTTCATAGAATCATAGAATCAATTTCTGACAGTTATCCCTCTTTTGTTCAAGGGCTGATACAGAAGAATGGATTGCCACCATAGATGCGCTGCTTTCCAAAAGCATTGATGCTTGTCAGTGGTTAGTTGAATATTTCGTTGGGCCAGAGGGCCGGGAGCTTGTAAAGTAAGTACTGTTAATTCTGTCTTAGGTGGTTTGTGTCTCATGTATGGATAAAGCTTCCTTATAACATGATCTGGCCTATACTGACGTATTCCCACAGAACTGTGTGCATTCTTTAAGCATCACTCTAGATAATCACTTAGGGGTTTATTTCTGCTATTTTCTCTGCTTGTGCAGCTTTCTGAATAACTGAAAACCTAATAAAATAGTGCAGCATCACGTGGAGGAGGATGCAGATGTTGTATTGAGTAGAGTGTCTTGGAGTGTGTTTATGTCTAGTCACTCCTGGAAGTGATAGGAAAGGAGAACATGGTAAAAGTGTTTGGGGTAAGTTAAATACTTACCTGACAATGATAGATAAAACTGGGAATAGTTTTGTCTCACCAAGCCCAAAATCAGCTAATAGGTCTTGAAAACACTGAAGACAAATTGCTGAAGATCTGATATACTTAGAAGTGTGTCAGTGTAAAGAAAATTCTATCTTAGAAGTTGCACTGAAAGACAGGGTCCTGTGAGAGCCTTTTTGTTACTTGAATAAATAAATATAAAGGAATATTATAGACAAGCAGGAGGGCAGGAAAATAACTTCAGGCTTACCTACAGAAGTACAATACAAGACATGTGGGCTGTTACCCTTTTTAAAATGACAAACAGGGCATTTAATCATAGTAACCCTATGTACACGTTGATTCCAGTTCTCTTTGCAGCTTTGCCTTTTATCTTCCAGAACCTTCCTCCTGGAATGCAGTGTGAGAGAGGTGCGAGTTGCTGTAGCCACTATCCTTGAAAAAACCCTCGACAGTGCCTTGCTTTATCAGGAGAAGGTCAGTGACACCTCATCACCAGTGATCCTGTTGGTTGTCTCCACCTCATGGCTCTTGCTGTGTTTGCAGACAGTGCTGCGTGATTTGTAAATGCCATGGGGAAAGGCTCTTGTCTTGACCATGTTTTCTTGATCTTCATTTCTTGAATAGCTTAATGCTTGTCTGTTCCTGTCCTAGGTGGTATCATGCTGCTGTCATTCTCAGAATTTAAGTTCAAAGTATTACTTAAACAATTCTGCCTGTGTTATAAACTGGTATCACATATTCTCCTAATAGTTTGGAAACGGTGTTTGCTCAAGATTTATTATTTTTCTGATTCCAGAAATCAGCTTGATTTTTAACCAGTTCTCCTTCCTCACTTAGCCTACAGCAGTAGAAACTTGAGTTATCTCATTAAGTAGGATTGGTTTTAAAGGTTTAATTTTCTATTAGAAAATCTTGGCAAGGAAGTTTGGGAAGTGCGGTTTTGTTCCGTTTTGCTGATCTTAATATTTTAGGGAAGCCGTCATTTGTAGAATGCTAGAGATTTACCTATTTCCCTTGGGATTCCTGAACCATACTTTGTATGAAGAGAACTCACAAGTGTTACCTGTGTTCTCGTGTGTGCCTGTAGGTTGTCAGTGAGGGCTTGGACAACTCTTTACATTTGAATTAATCATTTCTTTTCCACAGTTAAAAACTCTACATCAATTACTGGAGGTGCTACTTGCTCTGCTGGATAAAGATGTACCTGAAAACTGTAAAAACTGTGCTCAGTACTTTTTGCTATTCAATAACTTTGTACAGAAGGTAAGAAACCATTGCTTTTTCATGCTGTTTTAATTTTAAAGGATAATAGCAAAGCAGTCATCCATATTCGTAGAAGGTTTAAGCAGCACAGTGAAACTCTTACAGAGCTTTAGCAGAGTATTCTTTTTATTCCTTTTTTGAAAGGGGAATGCTTTAAGCACTAGATTAGAATAAAATCACACAAAAATATACCAGCAGAGTGTACTAATTCAAGATGTCATTTCCAGAGTCTGAATAGGAAATAAAATCTAGTGTTCATGGGTTTGCCCTATAGGAGGCAGAACAACTGCATAGACATGACCGTTTATGCCAGTATGGCTTCTCTCTGTTCTCCTGTTCTTTTTCCTTTTTAATGTAACATTTAGCTTGCATATACTGATTCTTATGCAATCTATGCAATGTGCTCTATGCATTTTATGCAACGTGCTCTGTATAATGAGAGGGCTTTTCAAAGGTGTGACTTACTGATCTGTATGATCATCTATTTCATTTTTTAGAGTGGAAAATGCAGTGTTTAGCCTATGCAATTTACTCTTGTTCCCTCGAGCTACACAGGAATGTAACTTCTTCTTATTGTCCATATAGCAGGGTATAAGGGCTAGCAGTCTTCTTCTCAGACACTCTGCTTTGAGGCACATGATCAACTTCCTCCTTGGCCCCAACCGACAGAGTAATCAGGTAAAGTTTACGTAGCATGTGTTGTGCTGTGGTTTGTCATTTCGATGGGTTTATGTTGCTTAAATTAGGGATAAATGCTTTTCAGGTGGTAGCATAGACTAATCCTTGGATTATTCTGTAAACTTCATGCCAGTGTTAGTCTACCTGTGCATAGTTAGCATGGAAACAGCAATTTTGGCAGAAGTGAGCATCATGTTTCTGATAACGACAAAATTTTCATCATCTTCCAAGTATTAGAACATGGTGATGGACTGTTAAGGACATTGCTTTGCTTTAAGTTAGCAGAAGATGACTAAACCAGCCGATAAACAGTTAATGAAACATCTCTTTCATCTTAAACAGAATCGCAGGTGGAGTTCAGCCCAAGCACGTGAGTTTGGATATCTTCACAATACTGTAGCACTTCTTGTTTTGCACTCTGATGTCTCCTCGCAAAGAAATGTTGGTAAGAACTAGGATTTTGCCTTCTGGTGGCTTTGTATTTCAGTTCCTTTAACTGGGAATAACTTAGTGAAGAAAATACAATAACCTTGAATGTAAGGCAGTAATGGTTAGCATGTGTTTAATTACTTTTCATTTTGCTGTAAAAGTACCAAGGGGCTGTGGCAAACAGATAGTATTACAGGAACTCGGGGAGAGAAGCTTGTGGAAATCCTGATAGTGACATTATTGTGCCTTCTCCCCTCTCCTATATGCCTAAAAGGTCTTTCCTGAGACTAAGCTGATGAATAGCAAGACATGAAATACTCTCCTAGGTGTTTCTCCAGAGGCAGAAATTTCTAGATAAAGATAATAAAGGAATAAGTTGAGATCATCAGTTTCCTGAAGGAGAAATTTCAAGTTGACTTTTTAAAAGAGTAACTTAATTTCTTTTTAGAGTTAAAAGTTTCTGTAGTTGGAGGCAGTCAAAAATCATAAAGTAAAAGAAGAATGATAAAACATTCTGAATCTTGATTGTGCAACAGTGATAGGGAGTAAAACTAAAGCTCAAAGTACTGATAGTAAATAGGAGCATTTTGCTTTGACCTTCTTGCAGTTCATTTGCTGATGTTGTCACTGAAGTAAATGACACTTCAGGTGTGTTAGAGATTACTTGGAACAGTATCATACAAGCTGTCAGGGGGTTGAGGTGAATGTTATTAGAGACCCTAATGATGCCAAATGAGCAGCAGTGTCTTTTTAAGGTGTGTAGAACAAACTAATTTATTAGTGGATTGTTTTTGTATTTGCTGTTATAGCTCCTGGTCTCTTTAAGCAGCGTCCACCTCTAAGCATCACTGCTTCAGGTCCGCTTTTGACTCTGCATGAAGAAGTGGAAGCCTTGTTATTCCTGTCTGAGGGAAAACCATACTTAATGGAGGTATCTGTTCTAAATTCTGCCCAGCTTGAACCTACAAGTTGGTCTGATCTGATTTGTTTGACGTATCCTTACATGAAAACACTGATATTAATATTAAAAAGCAGCCAGCTGGAGAGTGTGTGGTTATTATTTTGAGCCTAAACAAGAAGGCACTTCTGGTTTCTTCTTGACCCCTTCTTATTCTAATATATCCCTAAGCTTAGGGGTCTGGTTTGGGAGATTACAAAGACAGCAAAGGCAGCTGAACATATTTTGCAAGTGCCCATGCCTTCAGTTACCATCTCAGCCTCAGGAACTAACCTGAATTGCTCTGAGTTACTGGGTCATGCTTGACCCAGGCCTTTAGAGATGAGCAGCAGGAGCTGAATAGAGTGTTCTGAGGGCAGAGCTTCAGCTCACTGCACCATGTGGCGCTAGGAGAAGAAGCTGCATCCTTCTTGGAAAAGACTAACATTCTATTACAAACTTACTTTAAAATAATTATATGGCTGTGTCTGAAGTTGTTTGCACTTTTCCCTTAGGTGATGTATGCATTACGAGAGCTAACTGGTTCTCTGTCAGTTCTCATTGAGATGGTGGTGTATTGCTGCTTCTGCAATGAGCACTTTTCCTTTACCGTGCTACACTTCATCAAGGTAGGGAAATAATCAAGATAAGCTTTTTGCTTATCCGTTTTTACTCAGCACATTCCAAGTATTTCTTTTAGGCTTTAATCATACTGTGTCTTGTAGGTTATAATGACACTGGAATCAGTACAGTTTGTTGGATTTGGGAGGGAGGGTGTTGGTGGATTTGGGGGGTTTTAGGTTTTTATTGCTTAAAACTGTAAAGCTGTCTTGTAATTCTTTGTGTCATCAACATACTTTGCAATCTAAGTAACTACATTTTTTACATGCAGACTCAGCTAGAAACTGCTCCACCTCATGAACTGAAAAACATATTCCAGTTACTCCATGAGATACTGGTAGGTGAAGGGGAAAGACTTGTACAGAATAGATACTGTATCAGTGCATAATGAGAAGAGTCAGGACTGCACTGGTCATTTCAGCATCCACATATCTCTTAATTCTTCCGTTTGGAATTTTTAGTACTTTTAAGTTAATGTCTTGATAATTCAGTGATAAATGAAACGTCAAAAGTCTTTCTTGTTTTTTTTCATATTGAGGTGGTTTAAACCATTCCATAGAATAAATACAGGGATCACATACAGCTTACTTTGATCTTTTCTTTCCTAACAGGTTATTGAAGACCCATTACAAGTAGAGCGCATCAAATTTGCCTTTGAAACTGAAAATGGATTAATAGGCAAGTAAGCCAGTGGGTGAACACTCCTGTCTCCTACTGACCTTGTGGTGATGATGGTTCATACCATCTCCTAGTTTCTAATCCTTCTGAACTGTTCTACTTTTCAGAGAAAACAACACGTTTGAGTTAGCCACCACTGCTCTAAGAAAACCCAAAATAAGCATTAGAATATTGTAATAATGGCAAAGTGGAAAGGAATTTAACTAGGAAAAATGAATTCTCTGCAGCAGCAGCAGTCAGTGAACCCAGAGAGAAATGGTACTTACGTACTTAAAAGACGTTAGCAACAGAACTAACTCATCTGAGTAAGAAGCAGGTCAGGGTGTATACATAAGGGCTGGAGGGAAGTACCTTGGATTAACGTAACAGAGTAGCTTTATGAATCCTGTAACCCTTAAAATTTAGGTTTTATTTTCTATGTATCTCAAGAAATTACCAATCTTTTTTGTTTTGTCAGCATCCTCATTACTATAAAAAGAAACTAGTTCAGCATGGAAGGATGAAAATATTACTAAATGCAGGATAGACTCATAATCTAACAAGTGGCTCCCATTGGTTGCTGTTCATACAAAGTACTGTCTCTCTATTTGATACAGCAACTTTACTGGAGTTACTAAAGCATTCAAAAGCAACAGAAAAGTCCCAGAAGTGATGAGATCTTAGTTCATGTGAATCTGGAGAAAAGGCTTTTGTGTGCAAGAGAAAGGTGGGGTGGCCACATGGTGCTCAAAAAGCACCTCTGATAAAGTAATTCAGTTTGGATACCTTTTTCAGAGCTGTTTGGATGAGGAACTGCTTCAGATTGTGGCTTTCACCTGATTTTGGATTCTGTTTCCCTGAGAAGGAGTATTTAGCTTTGTTCTTTATTTCTTTCTTATACTTCTATAGTCTTCTGTTTAGTAATTTCCCTGTATGACTGATAGAAGAGAATATGTAGCAATAAAAGAGAATAGCTAAGTGGGTATTTTATTTCTGGGTAAATTGGTCCCACTTGGACCAATTCTATTCTGTAACTTGGGCAATGCGTGACCATTTTTTCCTCTGCACAGGAAAGGTGCAATTATTCAATTGGGGTTTTATGGTGAAGGCTTCAAGAACTAACCTGAATTCTGGGTGTGGAAGTTGCACATTTACCTTGCAGTTTCCTTGCAACAGCAAGGAACAGCATCCAGTCTCCCTGCACTCACAATGGACTGTAACCAATCCATCACATTGGCTAGTTTTACTTCCAGAAAGGAAATCAGTAAATAATAGTTTTCTGTGGTCCTCAACAGGGTATTTGTGCATAATTTGCAGTACACCATTGCTGTAATTTTAACTGTCTGCTGTGCTTCAGCACCAATAAAACTGACAATTGGCAGTTCCCTAGTAATTATTTGCCCACTTTAGAGGTTTCACTACAATGTTCTTCCCTGAGTGCTATGGACAGAGCAACTTCTGCATGGCAAATCTGATTGTGACAACTCTGTGGAAACCTTTGTGCTTCTCCTCACTCAATTCTGTTAAAAGATGTGGGAATTCATGGTATAGAAAACTTCCTGGAAGGAATGGCCTGGGGTTTTGCCAGAGTCTCCGTAGAAGAGTTTCATGGCTTTTGAATGCTGCTATCCTTGTTTGTGTGAGGCAGCTGTAAACATTCTTCTAGCTATGCAAATTCTGATCCAGGTGGAAGCTGGTGATCTGGTCTGTTTATGTGGGTTTCAGGCAGTATTTTTTTCCCTTCAGATAGATGTAACCATAGTGATTATCTAATATAGAATGGATTATAGGGGAAGAACTGCATTAGGAGAGAACTGTTTAAAATTCAGGTACTGCATTTGAAAGAATTACTGCATTTTCACTTTGATCTATTTTTAATCCAATAGAGTTGTGGAAGTACTCGAAACTGGCAGCAATACAGCAGTGTTTAACACAGATACTCATGCTAACATCTGTAAAGTAATTTCTGCCACCCAAGTTAAAATTTTGGGTTCATCTTTGTTATGCTTTCAGCCTGGCTGGTACACAGGAATCTGAATTGTGGTTTCTAATCTGTGTGTTTCTTCTCCCCTCCCAGCCTTGATGCACCACAGCAACCACATAGACAGCAGCCGTTGTTACCAGTGTGTAAAGTTTCTTGTTACTTTGGCTCAGAAGTGAGTAATATGAGTTTTGGAGTTTAACTTTATCCCTACCTTAGCCCCCTCTGGAACTATTTAGGCTGCTACTCTTTCTGCTTTTTATCAGCTTTATCTTGTGTTACTGTGATAGAAGTGGTGCTCAAAGGTCTTGATAGTACACGTGTCAGTATGAAGTGGAATCTGTAATGATTAGTACCTGAGATGGATTTCTCATATAACAAATGTTAATTGCTGTTCATAAAGGCAAAGGTCAGCTACATTCTGTAGAGTAGGAGCCTAGCATTAAGGCCAAGATAAATATAAGGTGACTGTCCCATACTTTGAAATATCAAGATTCCTAAATTCTCTGTTTAGAACTTGGCTTATGCCCCAGTAATGCATAGTTCTGAAATATGTGAATCTTTGTAGCATACTACTCAGTGTAAACTTTACTGGGTATTATTGCTCTTGCTAACTCAGTAACAGGGCTGTGCGGTTCAAGACAGAATTTGCAGTGATAACAGTGCATGCAGAGGGCAGCAGCACAAAGACAAAGAAGTCTTTGCATTTCGTTTTTAGGTTTGCCAGAATGCCTTGTTCATGACTAATGAATATCATTCCCGTTTCCAAGGTGCCCTACAGCAAAAGATTACTTCAAGGAGAATTCCCACCATTGGAGTTGGGCTGTGCAGTGGCTACAGAAGAAGGTAATTTGGCTGTAACTTTACAGAGAAACTGTCACTTGTTTGAAATGAGAATTAGGAAATCTCCATCCTCTATATGATTCTGAGATGACTCTAAAGACAAAGTACAAGCCCCTTCATTATTTACAAGGACAGTTTGGATGCAATTAAATCTGATGGCGTGTAAGAACATCAGTAAGGCCCCATGTGTTTCAGGCATAAATGCGTGTATCATGAATAAAACCAAGTGTGAATGGTTGTAATGATTATTCGTTACCATGTGGGGAAGCTTTCAGTGCCACTGTATTCATGCTGAAAGATTTCACTTCAAAAAGCAGTCTTCCTTTGCCTGTGTGTTGATGCAAGAGAATGCGTAAATGAGTGGATTCCTTACGGAGTCATTGCAGCTTTGCACAAAACAGCTGTTGACACATACAGCTTTTTCCTCCCACATGTGTAGTTTTTGTTCCTGGTAACTCTAATAAGTGCCCAAGGACACTTTGGAAACATAAAGCTCAGATGTGTCTGCAGTCAAGCAGGGCCATGCTTAGTCTCGCGGCACTGCATGTACAGCACAATAACATCCCAGCTCCAGGCTGATTCCTGTCCTGACAGCTGCCAGCAGGCAGATGTTGGATACATGAACACCTACTGTACTGAACACGGGAAGCAGAATTAGTGGGATGCTTGCAGTGCAGCTGGCACAACCTGTTGCCACTCTTGAAACACAGTGCACTGTGATGGCTGGATAGTCCTGCTGTACCCATTTTTACTTCCTACTAGCTCATATAAACCCTGAATCCACCAGTTCTCAGCTGACACCCAGTAACTTGCACACGTGTACAGTTGCCACATAAAGGGAGTTGGTTGCTAGTTTTCAGCTGAGGGGCAGTAGCCTCTCTGACCATTCTGGCATGCATTAAAAGTGCATGCTTGTTCTTGCCCCAGATCTCCAGCTCATTGCTAATGGATTCAGAAAGCTTGCTCCACACTCGTTAGTTCTCTCACAAGTGGATGAGGCTTTACACATGTAGAGCTCATATAGCAATTTTGTGGTTATCTTGCCTTTTTATGCAGATGTCTGAACATTATTGGGCTCCACAGAGTAACGTATCCAATGAAACATCAACTGCAAAAACCTTCCAGCGCACTATTTCAGCACAGGTATGTGTCACTGTGAGGAGATGATGTTAAACTTGGGTTATTTCCTTTTTTGCTTTTCAGTCAGCATCTTTGGTTTTGGCAACTTTAGCATATTCCAGTGCACTTAAGACCATTCTTCCTTTAGAAGGCCAGACCCTGGGCTTATTCCTGGAAAAACTCAACTGCTGAGTGATGTTAGTCAATACCTCCCAATTACCTGTGGTGACTCAGCCGTCTCATACAGCAGCTGTATTGTTTCAGAATCAACTTTAAGAACAAAATATATTATGAAATGAAGGTGTGACCATGGCTCATTACACTGTTTTGGACTTTTCCCAACCCAGGACACCCTGGCCTATGCCACAGCCCTGCTAAACGAGAAAGATCAGTCTGGAAGCAGTAATGGGTCAGAAAGTAGTCCAGCCAACGAGAATGGGGAGAGGCATTTGCAGCAGGTAACAATCAAATGAAGGCATGTTTATCTTCTGTTGCATTGCTTTGTTAGACAGCTTGATCCTGGGGATTGGGTCAGAACCATCACTGAATGTGGACACAGTAGCCATGTACCTTACAAAAGTAATGTGCCATATCTTTCTCTCCCCATCCCTTGTGTGTATTGAAAGGGCTCAGAGTCTCCTATGATGATTGGTGAGCCTAAAAGTGACCTTGACGATGTTGACCCATAGAGGATACCTATGAACACAAGAACAGCTCCACTCAAAACATTTAATGCCCGGTACCTACTGAAACTGGAGTCCCGTTGCTTATGCCATTAGAACAGTCTGGAAGAGATGTGGCTTTGTAGGATCGGAGGCGATGCTGGAGGAGGTGGTTTCCCTGAAAGCTAAAACCATTCTTTAGCCATGAAGGCTTCAGGTCAATAAATGCTCTAGAAAACTGCATCTTCGCCTGCAGTAGCTTTATGACAGTCCAGACACCGAAAACAGTTTGTCAAGAAGATTTTCTCAAGTACACAAACAATAGTGGTTGAATTTTTATGTGAACATTAAATGAGTGAATGTAAAACTGTTGCTTTTCTGTGATGCTGCAAAACAAAATCCTTCTTTTGGTTTTTATACAGGAAAACAAGAAAAAGAACAAAAGCAAACAGGTTGCCCTTACGTATGGAGGGCAAATTTTTAATCTTTCTGATGATATTGAATAGGAATATTCCAATTTCTGTAAAGATGTGTGATGACTTACATTTCATTGTAAAATATTAGCTGAAGAATGGGTTTACATAAGGACTTCTCTATTTAATATGTCTCCCTGCTAATTTGTAAAGCTCATGTTGAGAAGGCTCAGCAAGATTGCTCTGTAAAGAGTGATCCAAACACAATGGCTTGGTCAAGGAGCTCTGGAACGGGTCATGTTTTCTGTTACCCTTCCAAAACCACAGGCAATTGGGAAGGGCCATAAAAGTGAAGCTTTGTGCTGTAGGTATACAAGTCTTTATTATTAAAGGTCGATTTAAAGAAGAAGAAAAAAGTTAATGAGTACTTCAAAAGAAAAAAAAAAGCACTTTAAGATGGAATTCTGTTACAGTTTTACTCATTAAATTTTTTTACCCTTTGGAGACATATTGAATAAAACACAGTCTGGGTCATGGATCTGCAATCACTTGCTTGTGCTTTGAAATTACTGAGAAAGTTGGTATTGGTTGTATATGATGAATAATTCCTTGAGTGAGTTGGAGACACTGTCGTGCAGGTTTTATAGCAATTTTAACACGGGGAAAGAATGATTTGGCTTTGTTTGTATATTTTTCACTTGACCAGGCAACGTTTAAAACACCACAGCTCTTTTCGTTTGTTCAGCAACAACTGGAAACCAGTTGGGACGATTCGAGCACAGTTTTGTTTTCCATGTCAAGTGCAGTTCAGTGATTTCTGGCTCTGGATATAAGCTTCTTTTTGTGCCATATAGCTCTTCATCTGTTGTACATTTTGCGTTTGTCGCATTTTCTGCACTGCTTTTTGCCTTTATTTATGGATTCTGCCTTACTTTAAAAGAAAAATTCTAGGAACAAACATGCACAGAAATGGGGGACATCTTAAGGAGTGCCTGGGTACCTCCAGAATAGAGAAATTTGCCAAGTTAAAGGCACAACCAGCCAAAAAGTGCCTTTTTCTTTTCCTTTTTACATACCGCTGCTGAAACCAGCAGCAGCAGACAGCTTTTCACTCCTGTGCACTAATATTGAAATTAACCAGTCATTTCACTGTTGGAAGTAACCATTGGATCTGATTCCAGCTGTACAGCTTTATAACTTATTGCGGGTCAAGGGAGCCATTGTCATCAATTGTACGTGCAAAAGAAGGAAGGGTGGCATTGTAGTGAACCTCTCACTTTCTTTTCCCAAACCATGTCTTCATAGACACGTGGCAGAGTTAGCGTTTTATAGATGTTTCTGATCATGTGCTGGAACATTTGAAATGTGATGTTTGCAGTTCATTTTGGATAACTCATTTCTCAGCAGAGAACCCCTCTTCCTTCCCTCCCTACCCCTAATACTGTGTTAATGGGTCATCACGAGAAGTGAGTACACAGCGGTGATGGAAGAAGCTGGTCATGTTCCTAAGGGTTGGCACCACTTGTCCCTTCAGGTTCCTGTTATTTCCTATGGAAACAACGTCCTCGATTCACCACGGGCCCCAGGGGAGCACTGCTAAGAGAATTGCATCAGGATGGCTCATCACCACTGTATACTTGAAACCAATACAAACTTTTTCATGGTTCTGCTCACGCTTGTACAAAGTCAATGGTTATAATTTGCAATAAGATGATACTTGGTCCATTATTTTTTGTTTCCAGCTGCTGTCATTTGAACCTGCTGAAGATTATTTTTTGGAAAATAGAGTTCAACAAAACTAGTTTTTGTGTAAATTGTGATGCATTTCTATGTTGTAATTTTTACTGCCAATCTTTTTGGATGAAAATGTTTTTATACAGCTTACACAATGTTCAGTGAAGAGCAGCCACAGCCTGCCTGTGAGCGTTTGGGAGATACTGTCCAATTCATACATACAGACATTTGGCACTGGAAAAAATAGGCAGTCTTGATGAACAGTCTTGGGATTCCTGGTCAATGGAATAAAGTTATTCTTTTCACAGAAAACTAGTGTAATCTTTAGACTACGCACACACTTCTATGCTGTTGTCTTGGTGATCCTCTTATCTTGAGACCTCTTAAGCCAGTCCTGCAGATGATAAGCTCTGAGAGGTGGTTGTGATTCCCATTTTGGTTCCTGCCCAGAGTAAATCAAAGCAGCTGAGTGGCCCCCAGAGCTGTATAACCTTATGCCATGGCATGTTCAGGTGCCCTGTAAGATTTGTATCTGTGTGCAGTTGCTTCTCCTGACCTTCTTAGCAGAGTGCTTTACCACACTTGTTGTCATGGATTAGACTGCCTGTTATGTGTCAGATACTAAGATTTGCAGGTGAGCTGGGCTTTAATTAATGCTGCCTCCTGGTGTGAGGTGCTGAACGCTGAACGTGCAGCAGTGCCACAGTGCCCTGCTCACTTATGCTGCCTTCATAAGCAAAACTAGGAGCTCAGAAAAGGCTGTCATCAAGGCTCTGCCTTTGTCTTCCACCCTAAGGACAAAGACTTCTGTTTCAAGCAGAGCCCAGCCTGTGCTCTTCAGTCATGGGAGCATGGACTGTTATTGCAAACTGTGTTGACAGGACTATCTGCAGCATCCCTGAGCTTCGGGCTGCCTTTTCCTGCCTGGAGAGGCTTTTCTGCCTACCCACATACACAATACTAAGCAAGAGTTGTTGATCTTCTGACAGTGTTTTCTTCCATCAGGCTTATGCATGCTTATGCTAAGCTGCAAAAGCTCTGCCTGGCTTATTGTGTGTGGAATGTGCTCACGGCTTGTGCTGGGAGCAGGCAGCAGCATCCTCCCCTCTCGCAGGGACGTCAGCAGAGGTGAGATACCTGATGTGTGTTTTGAGAGGTTTAAGCACTAGTAAGTCTGTTGAGAAATTACCAGCTGTGTCAGTGCCCCTCAGGAGCTCTTGTAACATCCCTTATTCTTTTCCACCTCTTTGTGCAGAATTCAGATTATAGCTGGTGAAATTATGGGCTGTAATTATATGCATATTATATAATTACATGATTGGAGTAAGGCTGGGCTCTTGCCATCTTGAGGTAACAAGTTAGAAATCATTGCGACCTCTCAAAGAGCAGGGCTTCCTACTGGGTCTCTGTCTCCTCTTGCCAGATGAAGCTGGAGTAATGATCCGTAAGGGTGGTTTTGATGGGGGAAAAATGCCCACCCCCGAATAGCCATAGTTTGACAGGTTAACCTGGTGCTTTAGTTTTACATCTCTCCTCAGGTAACACCACACTAATTATATATTGCAGTACCAGGAGGCTGCTAATCACTGAAAACAAAGTGAGCCCAGCTTTGGTGGCTTCTGCTACTGCTGAGCCTATCTCTGCTGCTGTGCATCTTGGAGCTTCTGTGCGTTATCTTCTTCATGGGGCTTAGATGCTTGTCGAGTGAAGCCCAATGTTAAGCAACAGCAACAAGAAGCACAAGGGCATGTTCACAAAAGCTGGGTCATGGTTTGTTTCCGTAACTGGAAGCTCTTCCCACTGTTCTCTTCTTGCATGTGCATGGGGCAGCACGGCTCAGCCCCTGGGCTCTGCACCAGTCCTAGAGCCAACAGGAGGTTGCCCATGCTGTCTGCACTGACCTCTGAGGGGGCCACTGGTCACCCAGGGGCACTTAATAGCCCAGGCGGGGATCAGGGCTCGTTCTGGGGTAGCAGCATCCCTGCCTGGTAGTGTCACCCCCCCTTGCACACTGCTTCCCCATGGGGTGTACATGGAGCCACACAACGGATCGGATCTACTGAGCACTGGTCTGTGGATTTTATTTTAAAAAGACGTTTATAAAATGTTTATTTATAAAATTCCAAATAAATATTGAAGATACAAACATAAAAACCACGCTGTTCTGAGAGCTTTCTGTTCTTGCTTGTCTTTTAAAGGAATTACAGCCACTTCAGGCTGTCTCGGGAAGACCTGAAAGGGAAACTGTTAAAGCAAAGCAGAACACCAACAGATCATTGCCTTAAGAACAAAATACCCCACTACCAAAGCAGTAGCTGACTGTAGCAATGCAGATTCAAATCTAATCAAACAAGCAGACTGGTTAAACTAGAGCCCTTCCACTTGACGAAAAAGCAATCAATTCTCCTAGGTAGGTGGGTAAGCAATTACAAAACTGTCCCAAAATAGCTAAACTATGATTGTCGAGGGGCAGAGTGGCATTGACTTATGTGCAATGAGCAACTAAGGAGAAAGAAAGGAGCAATCCTCACCACGGGATTGTTGTTTTCAAGCTAGAGGGGTTTGTCATGCTGGGTGATAATGCAGACAGCTTTGAGATGGCTCATACAGTTGGGGTGACGTGGGAAGGATGCTGGGATCACTCCTGGGATGCAGCAGGGCCACAAAGGGGCTGCTCGGAGACCTCTTACAAAGGCATCCCGGGGCTCAGCCCTGCTCTGCAAGAGGGTGATGAGCTTGTACCCCACCATGACAGCAGCCCAAGCATGGAGGTTGCCAGCAGCTCAGAGCTGGGAAGGCTCTGACCTGGGTGCTGATGGTCCAGCCCTGCCCTGCTGGGCACGTGTCTCCAGCTCAGCCCATCCCTGCTGCCGGCTGCGGCAGCAAATGGCAATGACCACAGCGGTACTGCTGCCAGGGACACTGGCTGCCACGCAGGCATCATCCACGGCGTAGGCTCCCATGGTACCCAGGCTCTGGGAATGGGCATTGCAGCCCGTCAGCGTCCAGCCGGCGTCACAGGACACAGTCACCTAACGGGGGAGAAGAGGTCATCTCCATGGTCAGGAAAGGGGCAGGGTCTGCCTGTCCCTCATGGTCCTCAGGATGATGTAGCCAGTGTCACACTGAGCAATCCCTGCTGGGGTTGTCCCAGTACAGGTCAGCAACTGGGGACACTGATTGGGGTGGCTGCAATAAGATGCTAAAGCCAACCCAAACCCCCATCAGGGCAGCAGCAGGACAAGCAGAGATGAGGACACCATTAGAGAGGAGCATGCACCATCCTTAAACAGGCGAGAACCAGGTTAGATATAAGGAAGTTCTTTACTATGAAGGTGCTGAGGCGCTGGCACAGGGTGCCCAGAGAAGCTGTGGCTGCCCCATCCCTGGCAGTGTTCAAGGCCAGGTTGGACACAGGGGCTTGGAGCAAGCTGCTCCAGTGGAAGGTGTCCCTGCCTGTGGCAGGGGTTGGAACTGGGTGAGCTTTAAGGTCCCTTCCAACCCAAACCATTCCAAGGTTCCATGATTCTATCCCTACCTTCTCCACAGCATCCAGGGATGTGTGCTCCTTCACCCGGCACTCCAGGCTGGCAGCAGGGCAGCACAAGGCATGCGCCATCACCTCCATCCTGCTGGTGCAATGTGTGGGCTCACTCTCCAGCCCTGCAACAGGTCTGCCACTGTCACCCAGTGCTGCGAGGGGCGAGTGGAAACTGCACCCTGTGAGAGGGGAGCAGCTGTCAGCAAGGGGTGGCAGTGCCAGCATCCCAGTGCTGCATCACCAAAGGATGTTCCCACTGAACAGCCTTCCACACCTCCATGCATGCGGTACACATCCCCCTTCCGCATCATCCCAGCTCCCAGACCCACCCTTTACCCCCAGCTCCCAAAGCTATTCAGGAAGAACCCCCGTGGCCATCAGGCTGTAAGCTCGAGGGTCTGTTACCGGTCAGCACGTGGTCCCTCGGGGAGCAGCCGGCCCCTTCAGCCACCATGGAGCTGGCGTTGATGTGGCACTTGTCCCTAGGCCATGTGCAGCACCGGGCGATGGCATAGACACCCTGGCCCCAGAAAGCATTGTGTGCCACGCACTGCTTCTGCCCGTCCTTCTCCTATGGCAGTGGCAGCACAGCATCACCGGGGTGCCGGGGGAGCTGGGGACACCCCTCTGAGGCCAGCAGGCACCCCAGGGCCAAGTCCCCACACGCTGTGCTCACCTCCATGTGCTCGCCCAGCCTCCTGCCGCTGCGGGAGAAGCTGGAGCAGCTGAGCATCTCCTCGGAGCCGGTGCAGTGAGCCACGGCCTTGGCATGCCGGGTGAGCCCCGAGCGCGCTGACCACACTGAGCGGCAGTACAGCTGCTCCTCTGCAATGGGAACACAGGGGCAGTGCACCTGCAGCAGCACCCTGCACCCAGCCGGGCTGCCAGGTCTACCCCTGCCCTCTGCATGGAGCTGTGCTTGGGTTCAGCCATGCCTGGCACAGCTCAGTGAGGAATGTGCCCTGCCATAGAATCATAGAATGGTTTGAGTTGGAAAGGACCTTAAGGTCACCCAGTTCCAGCACCCTGCCATGGGCAGGGACACCTTGCATTAAACCATATTACCCTGCTTTCACCCACGTGTTTCTTTTCCTGCACACAGCAGGAGTGAGGTCTTTACCTGCACCCAGACGGGTGGGCAGCCCAGCCACACTGTTGGGAGTCTGGAGCTGCTGCTCCTCAGGGAACCAGGCCACATCCATGACATTCTTGGTGGCGAAGTGCAGGAGGCGCTGCCGGAGCTCAGCAAGGCTCAGCTGGGGCTCGGCGCTGAGCAGCATGGCAGCAATGCCTGCAGAGATCCCGGGGGTCACAGTGAGCACCAGGGGCCACAATAGCCCTGAGCAGCACAACTGAAGAGGGACAGGAGAAGGAATCACTGCAACTCATTACCAGCACACATGGGATGTGGGAGCTCCTGCCCAACCCAAGGCACTATAACACTCAAAGGTGTCCCCAGCACAGGCAGGGACACGTGCCCAGGACCAGCAAGTGGAGGGCCAGCCCTGCTGCCACCCTGCAGCCCAGCTCACCCGCCACATGCGCAGCTGCCTGTGACGTCCCACTCTGTGCCATGAAGCACGTGCTGCAGTCACTGGAAGCACCGATGATGTCGTCCCCCGGTGCAAACAGGTCCACGCAGCGGCCAAAGTTGGTGCCCAGGGTGCCGATGGAGGCGGGTTGGTCCTCACTGTTGGTGGCACCGACTGTGATGACCTGCCAGGGCAGAGACAGAGGGAGATGTGGGTAGGATGGGGGTTGGAACAACCTGCTCTAGTGGAAGCTGTCCCTGCCTATGGCAGGGGGTTGGAGCTGGATGAGCTTTAAGGTCCCTTCCAACCTCAGCTGACTTGGACAAGCCCGGGGACCCCCACAGCCTGTACCTCTGGCTCGGATGCTGGGGAGTACAGGCAGGCATCATCCTTGTAGTTACCGGCAGCCGCAATCAGCACCACCCCGATCCGTGCCATCCGCTGGCAGCCGGCATTGAGCACACGGCTGTAGGCACCGGCGAAGGGCAGCACCACCACCAGCGGTGCGTAGGGCTGAGCCTCCATCGCTGCCTTGATGAACTCCAGGCCTGGGAGGGACAAGAGGAGGGATGGGAACCATCACAGGATGGGGATGAGGCGGGGGGAGAGCACCCATGACTCACCGATGAGGGTCCCGCTGACCGTGCCCTTCCCCTGGCAGTTCAGCACACGGAGGCTGCGGATGTTGGCTCCTGTGGCCACGCCGGCATCGCGCCCGCCCAGCACCCCGGCCATGTGTGTCCCGTGGCTGTCACACTTGCCGGCCTGGGGCAGGAAACACGGGTTTAACACCTCTGCTCATCCCATCAAAGCAGGTTTGCAACCGCACAGAGTCCTCCCCAACCCCAACCCATCCCTTGCACTTTGCACCAGCTAAATCCTGCTGTAGAATAAATCCTTATGGATGGGGATACAGGGAGCCTTCCCCAGGGCTGTGCTCCCACTGGGCTCCTTAATGCAAGCAGTGATAAAGCCATGCAATGCAGCACTAGTATCCACTACAGGGCACAGGCCCTGGCCCCAGGTGTGGGGTGGACCTCAATTCCCTCTTACAACGACACCCTGACATGCAGCCATGCACCCCAAAACTGCTTTCCCCAGACTCAGCCACAGCTCCAAACTGAGGTCTCAACATCCCCCAGGACCACAGCTCCTGCTCCTGCATGTCCTGCCCGGCATTTTGCCACAAGCCAAGTGTCTCTCTTGTCCTGGGAAGCCCCACAGACCCCATCAGGATTTAGTGGGTGCAGGGCAATGCACTTGCCAGGCTGTGGCACCTCGGTGCTCACCTGCCTATGGAAGCGGGTGCCATCCTCCTCTGGGACGTTCTCGAAGTCAGTCACCAGCACCCTGCCCTCGATCTCCCGGTGGCTGCTCTGCACACTGGTGTCCAGCAGGTAAATCTCCACCAGGTCACCTTTATCTACCAGGGACACAGCCCGGGGTGGGGAGAGGGAGGAAACCACCACCACAGTCAGCTCAGTTCAGCTGGGATGCTCCCAAAACACAGCTCCAGACCCGCAGGGGGATATCCCTGTGGTTCTCTTCCCCATGCCCCAGCGCTTACTGGGAGGGCTGTAGACACTCGAGCCGGGCTGCGGCGGCACGATCCTGCCCAGGTTCCAGGGGATGCTCTGTGCAAAGACGTACGCATCCTCCTCGACGTACTCCACATGCGGCAGCTTCAGCGCCTGCGGGAGGAGCCCCAGCGCCCTGCGTGGTGACCACAACTCCTACACCCCCTTACCCTGGACCTTCCACCCTCCCCGCCGCCGCACGCACCATGTCCAGCACATCGCTGCTCATCTTCACCAGGAAGGCGGGCAGGAGGTGGAAGATGTGCAGCAGCTCGCTCAGGTACCCTCGCCGAGCCGCCCGCGCCTGCAGCCTCCGAGCCGTGCCCCGCACCTCGGCCCCGCCGCTGCCGGCCCGCAGCACCACCACGTACCGCCCGGGCAGCCGCCACGCCGCCTGCGGGGACACAGCGCTTAGGTCCGGGCTCACACACACACACACCCGCAGCCGCTCCCCCCACCTCCCTCTCGCTTCACCTTAGCGGCGCGGTGGAAAGCGGCGGGTCCCGGCGGGGCGGCCCCGACGGCCGCTGCCTCCTCCTCGGCCTCCCCCAGCGCCCGCACCAGCTCCTCCGCCAGCTCCGCGGCCGCCCGCGCCAGCAGCAGCGCCAGCAGCAGCGCCAGCGCCCGCGGGGCCATGCCCGCAGCCCGGCCCGACGCCCGCAGAGCGGCGGAGCCCCCGCGCTCCCAGCGCGGCCGCCGCTTTGCCCGGCTCGGCTCGGCTCGGCGGGGCGGGGATCACGCCACCGCCGCCGGCCCCATCGGCCCACCCGGGCGGGTTAACCATTAACGGGAAGGGGGGGCTCTTTCCCCGGGGTGAGGGGTCCCCCGGGGCCGCAGTGCCCCGAAGGGAGCTCAGCGCAGGCACCCAGGGACTATTTTCAGAAGGCTTTTATGTGCCTCTCGCTGGGTTACTTCAGAGGTAAATTTCCATGGAAGCCTCTAATCCCGTTTGGGCATTTTTTTACACACTCGTCACGCAGAGCAAGCATTGGGGGTGAGGTTGGTGCTTTCCCAGGGCTCTTCACCACTGCTTCCACCTCTCTGTCTCCCAGTGCCAGGCTCCCATGGGGCCCCGCTATCCCTGGTGACCTTCAGCAAAGCCCTTCCCACTCCCTGCTTTCGAGGGAAATGGGGATTTAGGGGGATTTATTAGCCGTTTATAAGCTCCTCGAAGGTTATGTGTTTTATATGGATGTATATGCTTTATATGGATGTGTACATGTTTTATATGGACGCATATAAATGTAAATGTTTTATATGGATGTAAATGCTTTACATGGATGTATATGTTTTACAATTATGTGCATGGTTTATATGCATTTATATGTTTTATATGGGTGTGTATGGCTTTAAACTGATGATGGAGGACAGATTTAGGTTAGATATAAGGAACAAGCTCTTCCCTGTGAGGGTGCCGAGTCGCTGGCACAGGGTGCCCAGAGAAGCTGTGGCTGCCCCATCCCTGGCAGTGTTCAAGGCCAGGTTGGACACAGGGGCTTGGAGCAAGCTGCTCTAGTGGAAGGTGTCCCTGCCTGTGGCAGGGGTTGGAACTGGATGAGCTTTAAGGTCCCTTCCAACCCAAACCATTCAATGATTCTATGACACCCTCAGGGCAGCTGCACACTGGGGAGCCCCATTTCGAGGGGGACAGTCTCCTGCTCCATACAGAGTTGCTCACTTTCTTTTTGCACAGGGAACAAGCCATTCCCAAGGGATAGATAGAGAGAGCCCAGAAGGTGGATGAAGGTTGCAAAGCCTCCCCCAGCCCTGCACATACCCTCACATGATGAGCCACCTGGGGAGGTCTTGGCATGAATACCCAGCCCCAATGCCTGTGCAGGGGGTGTGAGGGATGTCCAGCCCCGCAGCCCACTGGAAGGAGGGGATATCTGCAGAAATACTGTATTTTTAACAAAAATATACTCAGAAATTGTCCCTTGTAGAAAAGAGAGCTGATTGATTGCCGTCCTGGCACACAGGGTCGCTACTCGAAGCGATTCCTGCTGCTGCAGAGAGCAGTGATACCCTCCAGCTGTGCCTGTGTCCTCTGGAAGGGGAAGGAAGAAGAGAGCAGAAAAGGCAACAGAGGAGATCCCAACAAGGGCAAAAAGGCCCTAAATCCCCTGGTGCTCTCCAGCACGGGGGGGGGCGGGGGTGGAGGGGTCCTTCACAGAGGGTAGGGTGATGCTGGGATGGGAAGCTCCCGAGGCAAAATATACAACACTTGCATTCCTGAGGTTTAGGGCAATTTAGTGCAATCCCGTACTTTCAGATAACGTTCAGAGCCGTAACTCAGAGGTAGCTTTGCACCAGCCGGGAATCGAACCCGGGTCGCAAGAATGGGAATCTTGCATGATACCACTACACCACTGGTGCGCTGCGATGCTGACACCCTGGTCTCGGCTGAGCAGCACCGACAGCGACAGCAGCGGAACCTCTTTCCTTTCCTGTTCCTATCCTGTCCCCATCCCGTTCCTGTTCCGTCCCCCAGTGAGGTCCCGGCCACAGCTGCGGTCCTGGGGGTTGCATGGCCCGTCCCTGCCCGTGTCCCTGCAGCGGGCGGGCGGGCGGCGGGGCCCTGCGCCTCTCGGAGCTCTAATGCCATGCAGGAATGTCCCGCTTCTCACAATGTTTAACCTCCATCCCAGCTGAACACTTCGGCTCCGGCAACCTCTGCTCTGGGGTCATCCCAGCCGTAGGCCAGGCAGGGATGCTTCACGGGGGATGCGGGGACCCAAATCCCGGGGACTCCAGGGGGTTGGGGATGCTCCTGTCCCCATCCCAGCCCTCTCCCCTGCTCCTCCCCAATTAAAAGCTTTGGCAAATGAAGTTTCCTTGGCCATAAGCAGTAGAATCCCAGGAGAGGAGATGGGCAGAAGCTCTATACACGGCTCCCACCCTCAACACGAGCAGAGCAGCATCCTGCCCCAGGCACCCTCCAGACATCCATGAGCATCCCTGCAGCCGTCATGTTCCTCCCCATGCCGGGAAGGACAGGCAGGAGTCGAGCAAGGTTAAACAGTTGGGTAACGCTTCCTCTCGGGCAGCTGCTCCCAATCCAGCCGGCAATGTTTAGCAAACACCTTCGCTCCCCACCCTCCTGTTGCCCATAAACACCTGAGAGCATGGGGTGCTGCCTGCCCTTTTCCCCTTGGCACTGCAGTGATGTGGAGGGAAGCTGCAGGAGCACCAGGAAGGAGCGAGGATCCAAGCAAAGCAGTTTCTTCCAGAGCCCTGGGTGGTATCCCGGGTGCAGGAAAGGATGGGAAGCGTTGCTTCCACAGCTCCCATCCTCCATTCCCATAAGGTGCCAGGGGACAGCTCTGTCCCTGCCTTTGGGCTCATTAATCCACATAAATTTGCTGAATCATAGATTCAAATAGGTTGGAAAAGCCCTTTAAGCTCATCCAGTCCAACCATTCCCCTGCACTGAGGCCTCGTCTCCATGGTGTGTGAACACTTGCAGGGATGGTGACTGCAGCTCTGCCCTGGGCAGCCTGTTCCAGTGCCTGAGCAACCTCTGGGGAAAGAACTGTTCCTAACATTCAGTCTAAACCTGCCCTGGTGCAGCTTGAGGCCCTTTCCTCTTGTCTCATCCCTTGTTCCTTGGGAGCAGAGAGCAGCCACTCCTGGATCCATCCTCCTGCCAGGCAGCTGTAGGGACCAATAAGGTCCCCCCTGAGCCTTATCCTCTCCACACTGAACCCCCCAGGTCCCTCAGCCATTCCCCATCACACTGTGCTCCAGGCCCTGCACCAGCTCCATTGCCCTTCCCTGGCCCCGCTCAATGTCTCTCTTGCAGTGAGAGGCCCAGAACTGCACACAGGATTCGAGGCACTGAAGCCCTGCTCCACCAGCAGATGAGTGCGCTCCCAAACCCCCTGGGGCTGCAGCATCCACCCCAGCGATCCCAGAACAGGGCGAGGGACTCAGCATCCCGGCACTGTTGGATCCACTGATGCTTTGATCCGAGCGCAGCCGCTCTGCAGAGGCTCAGCCAAGCAGATCCCCACGGCCCCAGCAGCAGAAGGGAAGGGCAGGCAGAGGTCACAGCTCTCACTGCTGGCTGTGTGCTGCCAACAGGCTGGCCCACATCACCCTCTCCCAGCATGAAGGCTGCTGCTGCAGGGCTCTCAGGATCTGATTTTAATTCCAAGAGGCTTTAATGGGTGGGAAAAAGTCTTTTTGGCCATCTCTGCCTCACAAAGCCTGCCTGGGGTGAGCACACCTTTACCCACCTGCACACCAATCCCGTTTCAAACAGCAAGGCTGATGCTTTCCCTTCCCAAGCACATTATTTGGCCCAGATCCTGCCCAGCCCAGTGTTCACCTGTCCACCCAATGGGTTCCAGAAGGATGTGGCCACGCTCTCCTTGGGCTCTGACCAGTGGCATCCTCCCAAGCATCTGGGTGGGCACAAGAGATGCAGCACGACACAGGAGTCTGTGGGCTCCTCCACACTGCAGGTACTGCTCTTTTGGGGGGGGCAACCCAAGCCCCTTTCTTCCAGACTGTGACATCTGTGTCCCCTCCATGAGCTGAGTCCATGTCAAGCATCCGTTCCCTCCAAGAAATCAGTTTTCAGGCTCAAAAAGGCAATCGTTATCCTTGAGCAGAGCATCCGGCTCCTCCGGGAGCCCATAATAGAGGTCATCCTCCTCTGCTGTGCCTTTATGGGGGTGCTGTGCCCCCACCGGGGTGCAGCCAGAGCGGGTGGATGGTGGGGTCCTGCCCCGTGGCACGGGGCTGCTGGGCACGGAGCCCTCCAGTGATGGCGTGTCCATGTCCTCCAGGAGGGATGCCAGCGGTGCGGGCCCCAGCGCCGGCCGGGATGGGCTGCAGGAGCAGGGAGATGAGGGGTTGCACTAAACACAGCTGGAGACAGGGGCTGCTGGACCAGCAGCATGGTCCCAGCATCACCAGTCCCCTTAACGGGTGGCTGGGGCCCTATCTCAGCCCCCAGTGCCTGCCTTTATGGGGATAACCTGCCTGCAGGTTCCTCCTTCTCCCCATGGGATGAAGCAGTGATTCCCTTCACATGCTGTGCCAGGGAGAAAGCAGAGCTTCCCATCCCAGCTGTAGCTGTGCTTTGGTAGAGGAGGTGTTCAAGTCTTCAATCCCAGTGCTGAATGTGGCTCCCATTGCCTGCAAAGCACTTTTGGGACTTCCCAACCCAATGTAGGAGCATGATAAGTGGCATCTGATCTGAAGGACATGTACTGAGCATCTCATTTCTGTCTATGTCTGACCAGGAACTTGGGATTTATTCCAGTGAGGGGCATTGTTTGTATTTATATTTATAAATTGAAATAAAAGCAAAATGCAATCTGCAACCAAAGGCAATCCAGATCTCCTCCCAGTAAATAACCTGGTGCTGAGGCTCCCCATGGGCTGAGGCACCATCAAGGCAGGGCTGGTACTCCAAGGGGGTCAATGATGTGCAAGCAGCAAAGACCCCTCTTCCTCCTCTCTCTCCCTCCACACCAGAGGTCCCACCCCCCCCACTTTCACCCCCCAGTCCCACCTCTGCATGCCGATCCCATGAGCATCACGTACCAGCTGCTGGATGCTGCTTCCAGCCGAGGGGACAGCTCTTTGGGGGGCTCACCGGTGCCCCCCAGCTCCTGGTGCACCTCTGCTCTGGCCTGCAGGGCCAGCTGGGAGCAGGAGCGGGCTCTGTGTGGGGCAGGGGGGAGCAGGGCCGAGCCCACCCCCTGGCTCTGGACCTGCTCATAGGAGGGCAGGCTTCTCTCATAGGCACTGCTGGCCTCTTGCTTGGTGCAGGATGCGAGCAAGCTGCGGGTGAAGGAGGGACAGGGGGTGATGAGCAGGACATGGACCCCTATGGAGATGCTCAGGGACATGAACACAAAACACCAGCAAGTGCTTTAGGGGCCAGCAAGGCCACATCACAGCAGCAGAGCCAGCGAGTCCTTGCAGGTGGTACCCACAAGAGCACATCCGGATGCTTTGAACCCCTCAGCATCACTCCGGCTCCAGCCCTGGGGGTTCATCCATCCCTTGCCCCCCCCCCCGGGGCCCCTGCCTGCCATCCTTTGCTGCAATAGGTGCAGCTGTCCCCAGTGCCAGTGAGCTCGGACAATGCCCTTGGCCCCGAGGGCACACAGATAGCGTGTGTACCGATGGAAACCCCTGCCAAAAGGAAACCCGGGGCAGGGTGCTGGGACCTACCGGGTGTCCTTGTCCAGCAGCACGATGGGTTTGTGCTCCAGGAACCGCTCAGCCTCGAGGTCCACAGGGATGAAGGTTATCTGGGGGGGAAAGAAATGCATTGCCCAGGGGGCTGTGATGGGCATCACAGGGACCCTTGGCCCTTGTTAGCACTAAAAGGGACCGTGTCCCTTCAGGACAGTGTCCCTTCCGCTCGAATTTGTCCTTTTCCCAACACACTTGCTTGGAAATGGTTTTTTTTTTCAGGAAATCAATGAGGATTGAATGAACCCAGCACAGCCCTGCTCCCAGCACCCTGTCCCCAGCAGGGTCATATGTGTCCCTGAGCCATGGGGGGTCCCAGGGCCCATAGGGGACAGCACCAAGGGTGCCCTGTCCTTGAGCCCTGAGCATGGTGACAAAGCCACTTCTCCCTCCTCACTGGGGCTGAGCTTGGCTTTGGGGAGAGCTGGGGTCAGCTTCACCCTGGTCAATGGGGACCCAGCCGGTCTCAGGGGTCCCATTTGGTCCTGGGCTCCCCTGTGCCACCCCACAATTTGGGGTGCAGCCATGGGCCACCCGGCAGCTCCCAGGTGAGTGCACAGCCTCTCCTTGGGAAAGCCTTTCCTGCCAGCCCCATGTCCTAGGGCAGGGATGCTTGGCTGCTCTGCTGTGCCCTCTGCCAAGGAGACCCACAGGTGAGGGCTGTGCTCGGGGGCCAGGACCCTCTGGCATCCATGGCCACCACAGCCCCTTCTTTGGGAGCCCACCAAGGCCCTGATCCCCATGGGGGGAGCAGCATTCGGGGGGTTGCATGGGAGAGATGAACATGAGATGATTTCCTTGGGCTTCTTCCCCACTGCCTGCTTGGGATTGAAGCCCCAGGCTTGGGGAGATGCAGGGGTACAGGGGCTGAGGGAGCGGGGCTGCATCCTGCAGACATCAGCAGGGAGGTGCACGAGCCTCCAACACCAACACTTTCCCTTCTGGATCACTCACATTTCCCCTGGGATTTGCCTCTATCCCAGCCAATGGATGGAAAAACCAAAGCACAACCCAAGGCTACAAACCCAAACCCCAAACCCAGCTGAGCCCTCCAGCCCCCCCGATGCGCACGGAGACAGGATGGACCCTACCTTCGGGTAGCACTGGCACATGCTCCAGGTGATGCCCACAGCCACCAGCAGCACACCCAGGGCACAGAAGGTGATGTAGATCTGGGGCTTCTCCACACTCATGATGAACATCCCTGTCATCACCAGGAAGAATCCCAGGATGATGAACCCGTAGCGAAAGGTCTTCTCCTCGGCCATGGGTGGCAGAAGCAGGCGAGGATTGATGCCGGGAAGCCTGTTGGGCTGCAGGTGCTGAGCACACCTCCGGGATGGGAAGGCAAGGAGAGGTTTCCTGCTCCGGAGGCTGCGGATCAGCTGCAGGCTGAGCCGGGTCCTGCCCAGGGCTGAGCCAGCCAGTTCCTAACGGGTTTGTAATGAATGCAAACACGGAGCCGCCGTTCACACTCCAGTGGAGCCGCCCGGCACGTGTCCAGGTAACCTTCCCTGCGGACACACGTGGATGGACCCCGCGCCTTGGGAAGGGATGGGGAGGGAGAGGGGGGCATGGAGGGTGGCTGGGCCCAAGGGGACTTTCCCAGCTCTGGGGGCTGGAGCTGGGCTGGGGCATAAATCAGAGCTGGCAGAGCCCCAAGTAATGAGAGCTGGCAGGGCCCCAAATAAAGGGATGCAGGATGTATTCCAGGGCTGCGGGGCTGCAGCAGGGAAGGAAGGAGTGCTCCGGGGTCTGTATGGAGGCTGGTGGGTTGGGACCAGGTGCTGGGGAGCCAGGTGCTGTGAAGGGGAGGCTAAAGCCAGGGAAGGGTGGAATGGGGTTGGTCCCCCTGTTCTGTGAGAACAGAGGGTCCATGTGCCCTGTGTTTGCTTAGGATGGAGCTGGAGCATTAAAAGGTGTCCCCTTCACACCACACATCCAACAGCCGACAGTGGTGGTGGATTTAATTCCCCTTCATTTTGAACCCTTGCTTGCTGCCCACATGGGAGCACATGGACCTGGCTTGGGAAAAGCAATCTATTGTATCCTAAGGAATGTTTTATGTTGGCTGTGGCAGCTCATTACTCTGGTGGGATGGAGCAACCATCAGCAGCCCCCGGGGCAGTTGTCCATTCATATAATCCCAGACTGGTTTGGGTTGGAAGGGACCTTAAAACTCACCCAGTTCCAACCCCTGCCACAGGCAGGGACACCTTCCACTGGAGCAGCTTGCTCCAAGCCCTGTGTCCAACCTGGCCTTGAGCACTGCCAGGGATGGGGCAGCCACAGCTCCTCTGGGCACCCTGTGCCAGTGCATCAGCATCCTCACAGGGAAGAGCTTGTGCCTAAGAGCTCAGCTCAGTCTCCCAGTTCACTTTGAGCCCATTGCCCCTGTCCTATCCCTGTTATTTGTATTTTAATCACCAAAATAAGGAGAAATAACCTTTCCTCTGGGCAATGCTGCACACCCGCCCGTGATGGGCAGGGAGGGGGCTGCGCCCTGCACTCAGGTGTCTTCATGGGATGCTGCCTGAAATACCAAGTGCACTCGGATGCTCTGAACACGCACACGAGCCACTGCACATCTCCAAACCAAATGAAGCGATGCGTGGGAAGTCAGCGTGCAGGGAAAGCAAGGTGGAAGGGATGGACGGCTGGAAGGGGCACTGCAAAGGTGCAGGAGCAAACGGGGCAGCACGGAGCCGGTTTTCCTCTGCCAGATTCCTTGTGTGTTGCTGCAGGTCTTGCTCTTGCTCTGGGCAGGCAGCCCCAGGGAGGCTCGGAGCAGGGGGTGCAAAGCATGTGCAACCAGCAGTGGTTTTATTACAAACACCAAGGCTTTCAAACATGCCCGTTCCCCCCCCCCCCCCCCGCCCCCCCCACCCCCCGCTCCGAACGCATCCCCTCGGGACCCGCAATCCCTTTCCCCTCCTCACCCACAAGCAAGGGAAGGGGCTGGGTTTAAAGCCGGCAGCTCAGACCCCCCGGACGCTGATGTTCTCATAGCTGGGGGGAGGCGTTGCCTGAGGCTCCGCCGGCTCCTGGCTCTCCAGCCAGGACGGGCTGGGGCGGAATAAGACGCTGTCGGAGGAGCTGCGGCGGCGGCCGCACTGCCAGCCCTCGTCCTCCTCCAGGTAGCGGTAGAGGGGCGGAGTGAGCTCCTCCGGCTTCATCCCCGGCGGGTGGATGTAGGCTGCGGTGTCGGGGGCAGGTCTGCAGGTCAGAGCCTCCTCGTAGGTGGGGATGGCGCTGGCGTCCCAGGAGCTGCAAGGGCAGACAAACACAGCGTCAATTGGAGCGTCCCAGTGCTTGTCAACCGGAGCATCCTTGAGCCCCATCAAGCAGACAGCCGCCTCAGCTGGAGTACCTTGGCACTCATCAACTGGAGTATCCCAGCACCCATAAACTGGAGTAATTCAGAGCCCTGTCAACAAGAACATCCCCATGTCCCGTCAACTGGAGCATCCTGGTGCCCATTAACTGGAGTATCCCTGAGCACTATCAGTCAGAGCATCCCTGTATCTCATAAACTGAAGCCTCTCTGCCATCATCCCCCCCACCATCTGCTGGAGCATCCCTGAGCATGATAGGCACATGTGTTTTGGGGACAGGTTTTGCATGCCCAGGGTCAAGGCAAGCCCATGGCAGCCACCTCCCAGCACCAGAGGGTAGGGAACCATGCAGGAGGAAGGGACCATGCATCAGACCTTGTGACAAGGCAGTGTCACCCAGTTCCCACTGTGTTTGTAACCCCTGACCCAACAAGAGGAAGGGCAGCCTGCAAGGCAGCCTTGACAAGCTGCCTCCTCCAGCATTAGGGCTACAGCTGCAGGTGTGATGGCCACAAAGCAGCAGAGGTGAAGGCTTTGGGGACATCTGCCCCTTCACTGTGCGCTGCACAGGGCAGGAGAGCATCCTCATCACCTGCCTAACCCCAGAGCCACCCCCAGAGTACAGAGGCTGCCAAAGGAGCACTTTAGCACCAGCATCCCACTTCAATGGGGTCCCACTCATCAGTGCCCTCCATGCACTGCCAGGAGCCACTTCAGCAGCACTTTGCTGAGCAAACACAGCTTGTGTACAGGGAAAACCTCCACCAACCTTTGCCCTGTGCCAGGTCCTGCTCAGCACCCTGGGTGCAGCCCCAAAGACGGGGAGGCTCTGAAAGCAACCCAACATCCTCTTGTTTTCACACATAGAAAGCCAGTGCTGTGTGCTCAGGAAGGCTGTGGCTATTGGAGAGAGGCACAGCTGGTCCAAAGGGAAAGCTGTGATGCTCCACTGGGATGCCTCCATCCCAAACTGGCAGTCCCATATCCCACACCTACCTCTCCAAGCCTTTGCCAAACAGGCTCAGCTCCCAGAGGAATGCTGCCTTGGCCATGCGGAGAGGAGGGTTTCTCCCAGCACAGGATGCTTTGCTGAGTGAATGCCAGCACAGCTGGGGCTGGAGGAGCTGCCACAGAGCCAGCAGTGCCAGGAAGCTGCCTTCCCATTGGCATGGGAGCTGGGAGCTCTGGGAAGGGGACATTCCTCATGGGAGGCAGAGCAAAGCCCACCATGAGAGGAAGAAACCTCCCCAGACTATCAGGCTGGCTCAGGCTCTCACCCCCGGATGCTCTGATGGGCACTGAAAGCCCTGGAGAACCAGGAACGTGCTTCCCACTCCCAATGAATTCTTATGGATTTATGTTCTTAAGAGTTTCTTGTCGTGCTGCTTTTCCCCAGAGCCCGATTCATGCCGGAGCCAAGATCTCTGCTGTGACCCCATAGGGCAGCACTGGGAAGGGCCGGAGGGCTCCACTTCCACAGCAGCCTCTGGAAAAGAAACCCTTCTGATCAGAAAGCTTTTACATGGAGAAGTGGGAATAAAGCTCAGGCTCATGTAGTGGGAGTCAGGGGACACGACAAGCAGTGAGGGGTCTTTCCACATCCCAAAAGAGGCTTTGTAGAAGGACTCTTTGCCTGTGCTCCCAGTTTAATGCCAATTCAAGGATTATTGTCCTGCTCTTTTGCTTTTTAACTCCCTTTAACATGGGCTTTTCTTCCATTAAAGGTGCCATAAACCCCCCCATCCTCACAGAGCACTGCAGAACTGTGGCACTGGGGAAGGTTTCAAAGCTGGAGATCTGGATAACGCCCCCCCACCCCCAAATCCAGACCTTCCTCTGGAAAACCAATGTAGTTTTCTGCTTGGTGGCTCTGCTAAGGAGATGCTGCCTTGGCTGGTGAAGGCCCTGCAGGGCAAGGAGAGGCATCTGCAGCTGAGCTGGATGTGGGAGCAGCCAGCCTGGGCATGGAGAGTGCTGGCAGGGAGGGGAGGGCCAGAGAATCATCGAATCGTTGGGGTTGGAAGGGACCTTCAAAGCTCATCTGTTCCAGCCCTGCAATGAGCAGGGATATCTTCAACTGCATCCAGCCTGGCCTTGAACACTACCAGGGATGGTGCATCCGGTGTCAATCCTTCACCACCCTCATTATAAAGAACATGCAGCCTAAATCTCCCCTCTTTCAGTTTAAAAGCATCACCCCAAGAGCATCTGCTCATGGAGCAGGAGCAGAGCCCAGAATGGGGTCTGAGCATCAGCCAACAGCACAGTGGCTTTACTGTTCACCTGAGCTCGTGAGCAGGTTTGGTACATGGCAGTGCTGGGTCAAACCCACCCTCACCTTCTTCCCACCACCACCACTGTGCAGGGACCCACCTGCAGTTCCACTTCTCCGGAGGCTCCGCAGTGAAGTACTGCAGATCCCTGGGAAAATGGTACTGGTAGCGCCGGGACACGACCCTGGCGTTGGCTTTCACGGACCAGAGGAGCCCGAAGAGGAGCAGGATGCCACCGATGCCGCAGCAGAAGAAGCTGATGGAGCGGAGCAGGGCACTGGAGGAGGAGCTGGGAACGGCCTCGGCCTCCCGGGGAGGCAGGAGGTGAGCACCGGTGCTGGCTGATGATCCCACCTCCCCATCGCTCCACCAGGCAAAGCACAGCGTCCCCGTCACCAGCAGCACGGCCCCGGTGATGGTCAGGCCATAGCGGAATGAGGCGGCTGCCATCCTTGGGAAGAGGTTTTAGAGGGGAGGAGGATGGAGGCAGCGCATGGGAGAGCCCAAGTCCTGCAAGACAAGAAAGGGATTGAGTGGGTAAGGTCATGGAAGAGCTGCTAGAGGAGAAAACGACGGAGTCAGGACCTGTCTGCAGGTTGCAGACACTTTGGCTGTTATTGGCCGTCAGAAAAGGTATTTCCATGTCGCAATGGGAAGCCCTTGTGCGGACTGAAGTTGGATGCCCATCTGGATGCATAAACTTCCCAACATCCTCATTTTCAATAACAAGGCAGTGCTCCACAGAGGCAGGATGGAAGCTCCAGCCAGGAGAGCTATGGAGGCAGCTCCGGGGACTTGCATAGCTCTTGCCTTTGGGTTGTATTCCAGACTTCCTCTGGAGCTTGGAGGAGCGCCAGCAGGGTTTCTGATCAAAGCAAGGCTTATGGAAGAGGTTAAGGAGAGGGACATAAATTTAAGATGTGATCGCTCCCGCATTATCCATGCACATGGCTTCTCCTCTGAAACTGGAGGTAAATCAGTGCTGCGGTGACAGGAGGTGCCTGGCATCCCTGCTCCAAAGCACACAGCCCAGGGGACTTGGGGCTTTCACAGGGAAAAGGGCCAAGCACATCACTGAAAGCCACAGAGCTGCTATTTCAGGAGGGAACCCCCCCCCCCCCCCCCCCCCCCCGTGCTGACAAGACAGAGGGACCTCCCTTAGGGATGGCTCCTGAGACACCCAGCGAGCAGGGATCCCAGTGAGCATTCCCATCACTGATGGGGCCTGCTATAGCTGTACTCCCTGCCACAGCCAAGCTCAGGGCAAGGATGGGAGCAGGAATCCATGGGTATCTCCGTTAAAAGTCAGGAATGTTCTGGATGCAAGCTAAACCCTTGGAGAGGGTATGACTACCATTGAAGTAGGTGTTTGTGCTGTGCTGGTGGCTGAGGCAGCAGAGCACTGAGATCTATGAGGCTCCTAGTAACCTACTTTGAGACACCCCAGAAGCAGGAAGGCTTATTCTGAAGGTGGGATAAACACCCTGATGCTGTCAAAGCTGCTCAGTCTTCATCCAAATTTGCCTTTGTACACAAAGTCTTGCTCCTGCGGGTCAGCTCCAGCACACACCTCAGCATCCCAGCACGATCGATCCCATAGGTGTCATCACTCCTTCGTTATCCCTATCAGGGTGGTTTGGGGTTGGTTTGACCAGCAAAGAGACGAGGCAGTGCCATGTGTTCCTGCTGCCTGGCACTCCTTGGTCCAGTGTCACAACCACACTTCCCTGGCACAGGGAAATGTGGGGAAGGGGAGCTGATCTCTGTGGGGCTCTCACTCCCCTTTGCCTTCTCCAGCAAATAACAAGCATCTGGGCTTGGGGATCCCCAGCTCCCAGCTAAGCAGACAGAAAACAGCACCCACCACGTCCCCTCTGGCCCTGCTCACTGCCCAGCAAGAAGGTGCAGGTTCAGCTCCCACTTTTTGATGGACAAAAGGCTTTGGATCATGTGGGAATCAAGCACCAGCATCCCCTTAGAGATCCAGTCCTGGATGACTCCTCTGTAAGGACTTATCACAGTGGAAGTGCCAGTGCCACTGGAGAGCCTGCACACCAGGGCACAGCCAGGATGGAGATGGGGCTCAAGCACAAAGGTGGATGGAAAGCTGGAGGATCCATGCTCCATCCCCTCCTCTGCCTTCATCACTCTACCGGTATGTCAGTGAAATGAGGATAACCTGGTGGCTTTGGTTTCCATTCCTCCAGGCAGGGCTCTCCTCCTGCAGCAGGGATTTAAACTGCACCCTGAGATCTGGAAGCATGCAGCTGGAGCAGGCAGGAAGCAGAGCCCAGCACACACACACTGTGATCAAGGGCATGTGGAATTACAGTATTCCAAGCCAGTATTTATCAGATGGGTCCATGAAATGGAAAGGACAAATTACTTTGTAGTGAAAGACACACCAGCTGATCTAATCTACCTTTAATGAAGGAAACCCATGAGAAGTGGGATTTAGGAGACCTGCAGGACGGCTGCAGGACTGGGAGCCCTGTGTCCTCCCAGTCCTCTGGAATGCTCTCGTCCCATGGTCATGATCCCAAATGGGTTGCCAGCCAGTGGTCCCCAGCAACATCCGCAGTGTCCCACAGGGAAGGAGGTGATGTTCCTGGGCTGGGAGGAGGCAGAGCTTCCCCTCATGAGGAGAAGGCATGTTTAGATGCTCCCTCCTGAATGGCTGGGGCTTGGCTGAGCTGAGACAGAGAAGAGACTATCAGAGATGCTGTGAGGTGCTGTCAGGGACCAGCATCCTCCAACTCACCTCCTGATGTGCTCAGGACACGGCAGACAAGCTGGGCTTACACTGCCTTGCAGCAGTAGATGCTCAGCAGAGCGCAAGGACTCCACTGACCCATGAATCCCACTCCTTTTGAGAGCATCTCATCTTCCTGGCAGGTTTTCAGCCAATGTTCATAGAATCACAGACTGGTTTGGGTTAGAAGGGACCTTAAAGCTCATCCACTTCCAACCCCCTGCTATGGGCAGGGACACCTTCCACTTCAGCAGCTTGCTCAAGGCCCTGTAAGCCACAATCCGAAATACCCCTTTGCACATCTCTCGCTCCAGCTGCATGGAAATGACAGGTCAATCCAAACTGAAAGCCAGGACTGGAGCAGCACCAAGAGTTGGAATGTTTTGGGGTCAGCCTGGCGAGCTTTGGGAGCTGCTGCGATTCTCCTTGTGAGCTTTGGGAGCTGCTGCCTGAGCACAGGGAATTCTGCATCCCCGGCACTGCGCACATCTGGGAGCGGTGGCAGTGAGGGGGAGGCGGATGTGGAGGGAAGGCGGGGAGCTCTGGGAGTGACGGATTGACAGCTCCAGAGAATAAACTCCTCTCTCTTGACAAGCCCAGCGCCGCGGGGAGCAGCGCTGTGCGCTCCCCCAGCCTACTCGTGCTCCCACCATGCGTGTGCAGAGGTGGCTCCTCCGTGCAGGGTGCCATTGCCCCTTGCCAGGGCTGGCACAGCTCTCTGAGCCTCTTCCCAAGAGCCACCACGTTTTCCTTAGCACAACAACCTTTGGGAGAACAGGGCAAAGCGAGCAGGAAGAGAGATGTGAGACCAAGACAGGACCTGAGTTTCTGCTCCCTTGATCCTGCCCCTGGCTCCACTCCGGGACGCTCAGCATCCCAGTGAGGTTTCCAAGGAGTGGCTGCCCCTCCAAAGACAGCTCCCAAACAGCCGTCTTTACCAGCTGAGCCACTCCAACGTTTTGTTCTCTCCTGTCTCCTCCTTTGACCTGCTTTGGAATAGCCTTTCCAAGGAAATAGATTTGTGTGTTGCATGTACAAACAACTACGAATGTTAATAGTTTACATAGTTCTAAGATGCTGAGAATAGCATCCCCCATATAAAGTTATGCAGATGGTGATTCATAAGGTCTACTAAGCATTACTCAGAAAAACACTCTTCTCCAGCTACAAGAGAAAACGAAAAGAGTTTTGCATATTCCCCAGTGCCACCAAGATCAAACCCACTTCCATAGCCCGTGTCCCTCCACGGCCCTGACAGCCTGTCCTGCCGCACGCCATGTGGATGAAGACATTAAATGTGCCGAAAGGAACACCAGGGAGAGACAGAGAAGCATGAGAGTGACATTAGGGGGATTCCTTCCTGCCTCTGCCTGAATTTGGTGGTATTATTATTGTTGTTATTATTATTACTATTGTTATTATTACTATTATTACTATTACTACTACTACTATATTACTATTATCAGTTAGGGGATTGGTACCCATCCAGACCACAGTACTACCGATGCTTCCAGAGGAGCATCCGAGACGCGCCGTGCCACCACCTCCCAGAGGCAGGCTCTGATGGAGGGGACCCCTCGCAGGCTCAAAGCACACGTACCCCCGCCGTGCTCCATCCCCGCCTCCGCCGCCCCGACGGCTGCGATGTGAACCCCGCGTCCCCTCTCGAGCCGTGCCCATCCCCCGGTATCACCCCCTGGCCGGGGCTGCGCTGCCCCCGCCGCCTCCCTCCCCCGGGGCAAGGCCATGCCGGGTGCCGGTGTCCGTGTCCCTCCCCCCGCGGACCCGCACCGTACTCACCCGCCGCCGCCAGCCCCGCTCCGGCCGAGCGGCGGCTCCCGTGGAGCCCGGCCCGCGGGGCGGGCGGGGCCGGGGGCGGTGCGGGGAGGGAGGGGGGATGCGCCCATCGGTCCCGTCGGGGCGGCGGCCCGCGATGCTCCCGGCTCCTCGGAGCGGGGTCCCGGTCCCGTCCCGGTCCTGGGGGAATGCAAAGGCAGTGAATAGAGAGAAGGAAGAAGTCAAAGGCAGCTTCAACACTACCACCACCACCCCCAGGCAGCGTGCGGCTGCCGGCGGCTTGTCCCGGTGCGAGTGCCGGGAACGGGTCTGTGAGCACGGACGTACCCCGGCTGGGTGGACTCAGGTGGAGGCTCCGCAGGGTCGGGCAGCCCAGAGGCAGGTCACTCGGGGCCCAGCGGACAAGGGACCTGGAGAGACCATCCGGTTCAGAGCCCATGAGAGGTACCCCGTGCATGGGACACTTGTACCCGGTGGATGCCACCGGGTGGTCATCGCTACCCCATGGTGGGATACCGCTGCTCTGTGCCCATGCTGCAGCACAGGGGGGAAGAATTCTTTACTGTGAAACTCTTCCCTGTGAAAGCACTGTGAGGCACTGGCACAGTGTGCCCAGAGAAGCTGTGGCTGCCCCATCCCTGGCAGTGCTCAAGGCCAGGTTGGACACAGGGGCTTGGAGCAAGCTGCTCCAGTGGAAGGTGTCCCTGGTTGGGATTGGATGAGCTTTAAGGTCCCTTCTGACACAAACCAGTCTGTGATTCTGTGATCTCTGCCACAAGCTTGCTTTGTGACCACTTCAGTTCTCCTCACCTCTCTGTCAAACACCAATATTGCTCCTTTCCCTGTTCCAGCTGGATCTTTCCACCCTGTGGCACTCATGAGTGTACCTGGATATCAAACAGCCTGAGAACGCTCTGATCTGCAGTTCAGGGTGGTTTGTGTGACCGGCATCTGGATTCAGGCACACTTCCTCATCACAGACCTGTTGGATCAACAGTCACGCCACACTGTGCTACTGCTGTGCACACTCACGGCTCTGTTTGCAGTGCTCTCAAGCTACAGCTGAGCATCACAGACAGAGCAGCTGGAATGCTGGGCTGTTCCTCCTGCGCTGCCTGCAGCTCCTCACCTTCCTGGCTCCAAAACAGCTCAGGGTTTGTCTGCACAGGCTTGTAGGGACTGATGCAAAGCCCCATCATGGAATTGATGTTTCATGCGTGCTCAGCAGCCACCCGGCAGAGCTGAGGGGCAGCCCCTTTTACCTGCAGACACTGTGGAGGTTTACAAGTGGTAAACTGAGGCATGAGGAGGGCTGGTTCACATGCAGCAAGTTTGAGTCTCCATCGCAGACAGCACAGGGTAGGAGTCCTCAGGGCCAGCCTCAGCTCACTCAGCCTCAGCATAGCTTCACCCCACTGGGCTGGGATGCAGCAATCCCTGGCAATATATCCAAACACTATGGTCCTTACTCCTTGGCAGGATGGAATTTGTCCCCATAGATCCCAGGGGTGAACATCTGCATTCCTCTGTCGCAGATACGCCATTGCAGGGCACTCACATTACCATCCAGGAGTGATGCAGTGATGTGAATCACCAGTTCCCCTATTAAGGGACAATGAGACATCTTCTTTTGCTCATTACCTGTTCTGATATTATACTTCACTGAAATTTGCTTGTCAAATGGCTCCTGAAGCACTTGTAGGTGATGTTAGCCTGTGTGTGCTCATCCTAGCACAGGGCTGCAGAGAGTGAGGGGGCTCCATGCCAACGCATTGGGTCCTCCAGCCCCATAAGCATGTGCAATCTTCTGTCCTCCCCACAGAGGTGGCCTTCAGGTGGCCACAAACCCATGGCAGATTTCTCACATCAAGGCAAAGGCTGTAAGTGCTGAGTAGTGCCAGCACCTCTGCTTAGCAACACCTTGGCCAAAGGGCATTATCCCCCTCTGGGGACTTTCCTGCTGGTGCACAAGGAGCAACAACACACAGGGCACAGGGAAATGAAGTCAGAGGATCTGTGCAATGTATGTTAAACATCCCATGCACGGTGAAACTGCAGCAGGGAAAACCAGAAGATATCAAAGACAGCTACAGCCCCTGCAAGAACAGGAACAAAGGAGGAACGTGCAACGAGATTGTTCCAGTAATTGCCTCCCCCAGGTAAGGATGCTGCTGGCACGGAGAAGTGCTGCTTTTTGATTCACTGTTCTCCCCATTTTGCTGCTGCAGCAAATCGCATGTAAAATAATGTACTTCTCTGTATAATCAGGCTGAATAAGTCAGCTTTCCCCATACCTCTGTGTGTGTGTGTGTGCACACGCACTTTCTGCCCCATCACAATGAGGTGGTTGATAGCAGAGCACCAAGAGTGAATCTGGGTGCATCAGGGCACCGTGGAGAGCCCAGGCTCCCTTCCAGGGCCATCATACCTGTGATGGGAGTGCCAGCACACTGAGACAGCTCACAGCTCTCCATTGGTGATGTGGTATCCAGGCCACCCTCCTATGCCCCAGTGCTGCCAGCAAGCACTCAGCAGTGCTGCCATCACGATGGAGCCACTGAAGAGCCACTGATGAGGCTCTAGGGGACACATCTCTGCAGGCAGAAGGTGCCCACGTGGTTTAGATCCATAGAGAAGCCATTCCCAAGGGGTCAGCACAGTTTGGATTTCCCCTCAGCACAGGCCATTGGGCAGAGCAGAGGTGTGTGCAGCCTGCTAAGGGGCTGCTGCACATCTGGGATGTGCAGATGGGAAGGAGTTCCTGCACCCAGCACTGTAAAGCAAGGGGAAAACCTCCTGCTGTATATCTGTGCCTTCATTTGCATCTCCTTAAAATGCCTAATTAGTTGTGCTAGTTGACATACTGGCTCAGGCACTCCTGCCTAATCCAGGCAGTAAATCCAGGCTTTGGAAACATTTGTCCTACATCTTCAAGTGATGCAATGTTCACCAGAGGGCTTATTTGGGGTTGAACCTGCAGCTGGCCATAGATCCCTATTGGTGGCTCTGCTGTATGGGGTTTGAGACTCCTCATTCTTGCTCTCCAGCAGGAAATGCCTTATGTTTGGATGTGAGAAGGGATTATCCCCATGACCACAAGTGGTGTTAGCTTGGTTTGGCCAGACTCACCACAAAGTACTCTTCCTGTACTATGGTTTTGCCCTGAGCTTTTCCTAACTCCAGAGGGACATTCTATACATAACATACCTTTTTATTTAGTTCCAGTGGCTTTTAGTGGATTTGAATGGTAACAAAAGAGCAAGAGGTGTGTAAACTACATTCAGCTCAGTCACCTGTTTAATACCAGTTTCTGAAGTGGTTTCTGCACTGGCTATGGCCACCATCTAACAAACCTCTGGAACCAAAACCTCTGAGTGTTTTAAAGCCTAAATAAGTGTCCTAACCAGCAGTCTGTAAAGCTGCACCATGCTGAGGAGCATGACTATGGTGGAAAGTCCTGGAAATAGAGAAGTCCACAGAGAGTGGACTCATCCACAGAGAGCTTTATGGAGGAGCAGTGATTTCAAACCCCTTCTGCTCATCGTTCAGGAACCTGAGTTAGTACAGGAGTTTCAGACTGATGTGACACCTCCCATTGAGGCTGTCATGGGCATGATAAAGCTGTGAGCTTCCTGTAAGAGGAGTTTTTGTGTTGCAAATGGGGGTAGGAAGAGCTCCTCAGAGCTTTGCACCAGAATCTGCAAAGGATTTGGAGCTGGCCTATGAAGGAATGGAATAAAGGAGTTAAATGGAATTAAGGAGTTAAAACCTGATCCTCCACTTGGTCTTTATTCAGGCACAACTCCTCTTGCTCTCCTGGAGGTTTTAGGCTCAGGGAGGCCCCATGTGCTGTGTGTGTCTCAGATGATGCTGGTGAGGGACTATTCATTAGGGACTGTAGTGATAGGACAAGGGGTAACGGGTTGAAACTTAAACAGGGGAGGTTTAGATTGGATATAAGGAAGAAATTCTTTACTGTAAAGGTGGTGAGGTACTGGAATGGGTTGCCCAGGGAGGTTGTGAATGCTTCATCCCTGGCAGTGTTCAAGGCCAGGTTGGATGAAGCCTTGGGTGACATGGTTTAGTGTGAGGTGCCCCTGCCCATGGCAGGGGGGTTGGAACTAGATGATCTTAAGGTCCTTTCCAACCCTAACTATTCTATGATTCTATGTGAGCTCCTCTCTCAGAGAAGAGGCCCGGGCGCTGTGCTAACATGCTCACACCCCACCACCCGGTGTGTTTTACATGCTGCAGATGTTGCTGCTCTGCTGGAGCAGGAGCTGCCGCTTGGCTCACGGTAAAGGAACATTGATTTTCAGCACTGCAGGCTCCGCAGTCAAGCTTGATGCTGGCCATGAGTGCATCCATCACACTTGAGCAGAGCGAGCGAGCGAGGATGTGCAGTGGCTGCTGAAACACAGCTTCACTCCATGCGTTGAATATCTAAGGCTGAAGTGTATCCGTGATTCCAAATGCTGGTGTTCAAGAAGCTTATAATCAAAGACAAAACTGGCTAAATTTGCTTTCCAGTGAACTCAGCGTTACAAATAGGATGAACTACCCCGACATCCCTGAGCCCCTGTGCAGTCTTCATGTCTCTGCAGCACTCAGTTACTACAGTGGTCCCCAGGGAGTAGATAGATAATGGGTTGGTTTGGGGCTTTTCTGCAGCACAGAAATGCAAAAGAGAAGCTTAAAAGCATCATTCCTGATGATTTCTAGGAAAAGGATGGAGCAGCCATCGAGCTCACATCCGGAGCACGTGTGGAGCCACAAGGAAGCCCAAGTGTCCAACACACCCCTGCCCAGATGTTCCAGCTGGTTTCCTCTCCCAGTGCCCCTGTATTATCTCACTGCCTGGCTTGGCATCGGGCTGCCCACAAGCACTTGGTTACATCAGTGTGCTGTGCTGCCGGGTATTATGCTGCCAGCAAACCTTCTGTTGGAACCATGAGGAGATAGGCAAGGTGTGGCTGAAAGGAAAGGGAGCACCTTTTGTTATCCTAAGGGATATATAGCTGGGGAAAACCAAACACACTTTCAGGCACAAAACCCCTTTGCAGGTCAGAATATCTGGGGCAGCATCTGGTCTCTGAGGGTTACAGGTGGTGGGAAAGGTGCTGTGTTACTTGACCAGCTTAGGAGTAGATGTTGTTTAGCTTGGTTCTCTTTAGTTCATGCCATGGGGTCTCTATTTCAAGCAGTAAACGTCCTTCTCTTCCTTCCAGCAGCAGCAATGTTGCTCTGGCTGTACAGCTGTGCCCAAAGGCTTGTGTGCTCTCTGCAAAGATCACCTGCAATGCTCTCTGTTGACCAAGTAAAGCTGCTATTTCTGCCTGCACATCTTGCCTCGCTTTTAACCTGGAACATTTGCATCTTCCTACCCGAGTTTCTAGGTAGCTGGAGACAAAGTCCTGGAACAATGACAGAGGTGAGTTTGGGAAGTAAAGGGTTGTGACTTCTCCTTAATGGCATGAAAAGTGTCAGGCTGAGGATATCACTCATCCCCAGTGAAGCCAAGGGCAATGCCACAGCTCTCAGTGGTTAATTCAGCTCACACTCAGGTTAGCTCTGCAGTTCCAGGCACTCTGGAGACTCCAATCCTGACATGTTCTCCTCATTTACTCCTGAAAGAAACAACAGTAGTAGATGGTTTCTGCTATGGAGGTGTCAGAATGGGTTGCTCCTATCTGTTCCCTCAGTGAGTCAGAGAAACAGACCTCATACTGGTCTGTGAGCAGGGGAAGGATGTGAAAGTGAGTAACAGACATTTAACAAGATGCATGTGAAGGAACAGATGGAAGACACCACCTAAATTACTTACCTTCAGACTGAAAACCAGGTCTCCATCTCCCACATCCAGTCACAGTCAGCGTCTCACCCCTGAAACAGAGACCTGACACCCCTGATGGAGAGCACATTGCTCGCCCTCCCACTGAAATCACCCAGGACCCAAAGAGTTAATCTTTCTCCCCAAAATAGACCCTGTCCTTCCCTTAGCTAGGAGCTAGTCTGGCTACTCATCTGAAGGAATGTAGTTTCACTTCTCTGGAGGTGTGAAGACTCCTGTGCTAGAAAACTGACAACTCTCACTGGTGGCTGACTCTTTCCATGCAGAGAGATGGAACTCTCCTCCCTCCGTGACTCACTGTGCACTTCCAGCGTGAGGGAGAGCTCATCCCACCCCTCTAATCTGCATTAGTCTGGATGAGAACGGACACCTCAGTGAAATGGAAGTTCAGAGCTTATTACAGGCTCTTGGCTGATACTGGAGATAATGGTAATTAACCACCCTGGGATGACAATGGGTTATTGCTGGCTGATCTCCAGATGCTCTCCTTAAGCGCTGAGGATGGGGAGGGCAGAAGGAGACAGAAAGTGTTGGGAAGCATGCCTAGGTTTTAACATGAGACAGGATCTGTGTGTTTACCCTTTCTCCAATCTATTCTGGAAGTCACAGGAATTCTGTGTGTGGGTACAGCAAGGCCACTGCTCCCTGTCAGCACAGTTTTGCAGCCATCACATTTCTGTGCTAGAGGTACGAAGAAGTTTGGGGTTGCTGTGCCAGGAGGTACTGAAATTGCTGCCTTGTTTTACCAGGTATTGCTACAACCAAGGCTGCCAAAAGGAATTTGTCAGGAATCTCTTGTATCAAAGGAGACTGAGCAATCACACCCTCATCACCTTCCCTCACAGATACCTTTGCCAATCGGTTCTTTGCAGGGGTGAGGACGAATCTATTTATTCAGTCCTCAGCCTGAGATTGTTCTGTATCTCTATGAGATGATCCATAGGCAGGAGCACGTCTCATCACTCCCCATAGAAAGGGGCAGGAACCTCTTCTCAAAGCCTCCGGCTTCCTTCTGCTCAGCTCCGTATATGTGGGAGTTGCTTCCCAACATGGATTGTCACCAAGGCACATCTGCCATCAGAAGGAGGCGAGAAGCTCAGAGGGAAGTAAATTGGCTCAACAGATACCAGCAGTCAGCTTTTGACCTGATTTTATACTGAGTTTCTAGTGAAAAAGCCTATCAGCACAGCACTGAACCATATTAAATACGCCTCCATTTATCTTCAATAAGACCAATGTGATTCCTTATGATTGGAACAATGGTGTATTTTTGTCGCCCTTAATTATTAACTTATCTAGCTGCGATCGCTTCGCTTATGAAAAGGATTTGCTGGGTGTAAGAGCTGTACAATTCTTACATAACCAACATTTAACTTTGGGGGTTTCAGTCGTTCTTTCCCTTTTTCACTGTGCTTACAGCGTTTCTGTTTCTCTTTGGCATAGGTAAGGGCTAGATCCTACAGTTACACTGCTGGGTTTGGAGCACAGCCTGGAGTTTTATCAGTTTACATCATCTGGGACTGGGCCAGTGAAATGCTCTAGATGTTGAACTAAATGAAAGCAGACAGGTGACAGAGTGACAGCACCAGGGGAGAGAATGGCAACGGCCAAGGCAGTGAAAGTCTTGGCTTTATTTGGAGGAAAAGGGCTTGTGAGTACATCTGGTACCAGGAGGCCAAACACACACACATGGATTTGCTGGGAGCTGAGAACAGGGGGAAAATTTGGCCTGTACAGAAAAACAGCTTCCAGTGTTCCCCTCCTGTGACATTGGCAAGCCTTCATCATCACATCAGCCCTGAATGCTCTTTGCATGTTCCCACAGCATCTGCCACTCCAGGCGAGAGGAGGCCAGAGGCAAGTGATGGGAGAGGGTACCCTGGAGTCACTTCACAGCTGTCTTCATAGCCGAGTTCACCCTGAGCACCTTGAGGCCCCTGGTACATGTGTCCATTACACCACTAGTCCAAAATAACGTGTTTATTGCCTGCCAGTGATTGCAGCTCTTTTCTGATGCCCACCACGGTTGGTGTCCCCAGGATCTCACTGATGGAAGGAGACAGGACCACTGCTGCTCCTCTAACTGCATCTTCAGGCAGCCTCATGCCCTGCAGAGCCATGAAGCCAACTGATGGTTGCCCATGAAGAGTGCAGCCTTCTTCAGGTTGTAATTTCACTGCTGGAAGCCTGGGTTCCTCAGTAACCAGCTCATTGTGTCCACTACCTTGCCACAGCCGGTTCATTTTGGCTGCTGAGGACACTGGCCCCAGTGACAATGAGGGGAGGGCTGAATTCCTTTCCCAGCCTGGCTCTCTGTTTTGACAAGTGATTCTTTTTATAAACCCCAGACAGCATGTCCTTTCACAGGCAGTTGTGAAGCTGGATTTAATACACGGCACAGGGAATACATGAAAGCTCTGGCACGTTCTGCAGCATGGGGGGGGTTTGGTGGCTCTGTGAACGTGCTGACCAGAATCTGACCTTGCCTCCTAACGCAGTGCATGGCCACCAAAGGATGGGCCCCATTCTGCCATCACTAATATTCTACATTTCACTTCACACCCTACATCTGCTTCCTCCCAAGCTGTTGTACTGGGGTCCTACCAGCCACCTGCAGTAACTCATTGCAGGAGGAGAGGGGCCACACAACATGGTCAGGGTAGAGCCCAAGCATCCTTGGTTCTTTGTCCCACCCTGCAGCACCAGAGTTACTCCTTCTTTGGTGAAGCCCTTTGCAGTGCAAAAGGAGTGACTGCAGACGTGATAGGAGGAGGGGAAGGGAAGGAAGAAAAAGCAAAGCCACCCTGAGGATTAGATGTGGAGACCCTGACTCATCACTGAAGTTGAACAAGTCCTTCCACTTTAGATTAGATCCACCTAAAATAGCCTAATCATCCTAAAATCCTTGTGTAAGCCTTCAGACAGTGGTTCACTTTCCCTGAGAGCTACCTGGCAGTTTCTAAAGTAACTATAACCCTGTTGTTCCTTTCGGATGCACTTTTCCAACAGCCAACATAGCTCCTGCTGTTGTACTAAACCCTCTGCCTTCCTCCTCCTCAAGCCATCACGTGTTTCTGCTCCCTCACATGAAATATTTGTGAAACTCAAAAAGTGGAGTCTAGATAATAGATATTTTATTGATAAAATACCTTTCAGAAAACACCATCTGGAAGCCAGGCAACTGAGCAACAGAAGATGAACCACATTCATCCCATACACCCTCCAAAGAGAATGCTTTATAAGGTGCAGAAAGCAGGCTTGACGAATCAAACATCAGTAGAAATGTCTCTGCTGTCTTTTGAAACCTCCTGGGCCTTGCAAATGTGCATCCAGGTGGAGAAAGGCCACACAGAACCACTCCATTGCCAAAGTCCCTGCTCTTCAGACAAGTAGGATCATCACAACAGCTGCTTTCCTTCTAAGTTCACAGTATCTAAAGGATTTAGCAGTGTTCTGCTGCCTTCAAATCCCCTATCCCTGCATGTGGTTATCTGGTGTTAGGTGGGGTTTGGGCTTCTGGTGCAGCCCTGCTTTGGAGGGCACAGAGCACTCCCCAGACCAGGCTGGCTTTGAATCTTGCTGTGCCACAAAGCAACATTTTCCTTTCAGAGGAAACAGATAAGCGTGTATCATCCCTCTGGAATATTCTGTCAATGGTTCTGATATCGTCAGTCTATGACACAGCTGATAACATCCCCCTGTATTTTTCCCTTGAAGCCCTTAAGCTGAAGTCTGACATTTGTCTCCAATCACTAGCTGCACAAAAGCTCTCCAGACTCATTCTGTCCATGTCCAGAACAACACGCCTCACTCCGCCCGTGTCCCACTGAAGCCCCACTCCATCCTACATCCCTCAACAGGCTTTTCCTTCAAGGCGACCGATTGTACTTCGGTTTCCTCAGTAGAGGGAGCTTCTCACCCATCAGTTTGTTCACCACCTTCCTCCAACCCTCTGAAACCACGTCCCTTTTCCGACAGCACCACCTCTGTGCCAAACAAACACGCAGGTAGGTGATTAGGGAAATGTAGTCCTAACCCTCAGGAACCATGTCTTGGTTTCCTTATGGAATTAAGGCGGCTTGCAGCCTTCCCAAGTTCCTTATTAGTTTTCGTGACTACTACTATTAAAAGACCCGTGCTTGTGAGAGCCTGGTACCACTTAGCAGCTCTGTGGCACCCAGTGCCCAGCCTGAGAGAGCCTGAGTAAATAAAAGGGCTTTCTAATGCTTTTTAACGCCTGCCTTTGCTTCCACTGTCTCTTACGGAGACAGAAGTCTATAGCCAACTTTTGTCTGCATCTCAAATGCTCTGTATGCTATTACCATCACCCTTTTAGCTGCCTCCTTAGGCAAACAGCTGCATCTTTTAATTCTTTCCTTGTCTAAAAGCCTTTATTACAAAGTCCTGAGTGGTAATGAATGGAGTCCTGCACAGTACTGGCATCTCATGAGGAGATGGGCAGCTCTGGCAGTCAGTGAGAGACCCCTGCTCTGCTCTATGCACCTACATCAATCCCACCAGAGAGCTGATCCAGGCAGGAACAAGCATTGCTCTAAACCCCAGTTCAGTTCTTCAGTCAGATCAGCTCCCAACCTGTTCCACTGAGTGACAGCAGCAGCACTTGTACCGCACAGCATGCCCAGAACAGCACAAGTGGGTGGGTGGGATGGCAGGAGAGGGAGAAGAGGAAGGAGATGCTTTTTTAAGAAGCACCAACAGCTTAAACACTTAAAATGATAATTTCACTGAAGAGAGTGGGGGTTTTAGCCTTGCAAAGGTACTGAGGGAATCTGAGCTTTTCCAACCAGAATTTCACATGATGTTTTCTAAGCCCACGTAGATTGTTGGAGGATGTTTTGCTCACACCTAAAATAACTAAAACTGAGAGCATTTAAAACATGTGTCTCCCCTTCCCTCATCCCTTTCTGACTCCTGTTTCCTGTGACTGGCATTGCTAGGTACACAGGCAATTTCACCATCATCTTAATGGTGATTCACTCGCTCCTCTCTTTCAAAGCACAGTTTCACATCGTGGTTTCTGAGCTCACCTACTTGCTGCCTAGGGCTTTACAAAAAGAAGAGCAGGACACGGAAAACGTTGTAAAGACTTTTAACAGGTCTTCATAAAAACGAATTCAAAATGCTGTTTACTCTGCAGGTATAAACATCCCCTTATGAATAAATGATGCTCTTAACCAGTAAGCCCTGCAATTGATCACATTCAGACCGAGAAGAATTATTTAGCTCCTTCAGAGAGGTTAAAATAACCTCTCTTGGGGCATGGGAAACTTCTTTCCCATGCATAATTTCAGTCAGCAGATGAATTGGTAAATGAAAGCAGGTAACATCAGCTTGCATGTAGTAAGGAAAAGAGCTAGTGGGCAGAGCAGGCACAAGCGCAATGAATGTAATTTGGCTGGGAATAAATTAAAGCTGGAATTGGGAGTCCATTTCCAAATATCAGAGCTGTGAAGGAGCAGAGCAGTCTTCCAATAAGAGCAGTGGGACAAAACGAAGCCTCTGAGCTGTCTGAAGGAGGCTGCAAGGTGTGGCTGCCTGCCATAGCACAGCTCTGAGCCTCAATGCTGCCGTCCCTCCCGGTTCAGTGCTCCCAAGTATCTCCTGTGGCAGCAGAACAGTGACTGTCTGTCCTGCTGGCAAAGAGGAAGGGACACCGGCTGTGTTGGTGTGCTGTGTCACCATGGTGGTGTCCTCACCAAACACCTCCATGCCACGTCTCTCTCTGAACCCAGCAGTGCTGTGGCAAGGTCCCTCTGGCTCTCTTGGGTCTGTGCTGCGTCTCCTGGGGTGGTCACTGGTGTCGGGGCGCATCTGCCACTGGCCTCTCAAACAGCACACCTATTGAGGGATGTGATGGGGTTTAGTTTATAAACAGGTTGTACCTCCCTTATACATCCTCCCTGTTCCATTGCGGAGAGGACTTTTCTGCCAGGGTTTAGGACAGCAAGCGGTGCTTTGGAGGGGGGCACCTCCTTCTTCCTTGCAGGAAGTGGATGGCACAGCACGTCTTGCCAGGTGCGCTCACACCTAAACGCCCACAAAGGAGCGTGAGAGCCGTGCAGGAAGCCCTTCACTCCCGTCCCCCAACCCAAAGGCAGCAGGGTGAGCCCCTTGCCCGAGGCACACTGACCACGGCAGCACCTCCACCACCGACCTGCCCCGGAACCCCGCAGCCCTGACCGGGGGGAGGTCCCCTCTGCCTCAGCCCCCATCCCGAGCCCTGTCCCCCTCCTCACGACCCATCCCCAGCTCTGGCCCTGCCTCAGGCCTGGCACCGAGGCCACGACCCCGCTCCCATGGCAGGGGGGATCCGGCGCAGCGGGGCCGGGGGTCGGTACAATCCGATGGGGGCAGAGCGGGGCCCGCCGCTCTCAGCCAATCGGCGCCCTCAGCGCCTGGTCCGATCTCGCCGGCGCCCTCTCATTGGCCGCTCCCCTCCCCTCTCCTCACGGAGGAGGCCGGCGGCGGCCAATGGGACGCGGGCGCGCGGGGGAGAGGGGCGTGTCCGGGCGGCGAGGGCGCGAGCGGCGGGCGCGGTATGGCGGGGTCCCGGCGGCCGTGAGGGAGCTGGTGCAGAGCGGCGGCCGCCATGTCGCCGGTGTGGTCGCTGGGAGCCGGGCTGCTGCTGCTGCTGCTGTGGGTGAGGCACCGCGGGCTGGAGGCCGTGCTGGTGCACCACCGCTGGGTCTTCGTCTGCCTCTTCCTCATGCCGCTCTCTATCCTCTTCGACGTCTACTACCAGCTGCGCGCATGGGCCGTCTGGCGCCTGCACAGCGCCCCGAGGCTGCACGCACAGCGGGTCCGCCACATCCAGGCGCAGGTGAGCACCCCCCGGCTCTGACAGAGGGGAGCTTCCCCCCCCCCCCCATCCCCGGCCCGCTGCTCGCCGGCGCTGGCCGGGGCCCCAGGGCGATCAGCCCTCCCCTTCCCGTTTCCTCTCGTAAACGCGGCCGTGAATCCGGTTGAGGCAGCCGGAGGGGGAAAAGCAGACGAATAAAAGCCATCCGGGGGTGTTTGTGCCCCTGTGTTGTGGGGTTTTCCCCTGTCTGAAACTCCTCGGGAAGTTGCGGCATCAACATCTGGCAAGTCCAGATGTGTCCGTCCGGCTGCTGTCGCTGGCGTCCTCAGAGAAGGGCTGTAGTGTCCCTGTGTGCTCACACGGGTTAGGCACGTACCTGTGTGCGTGTGTAACATGGAAATGACAGCCTCTGGATGCTGGCTTAATGCTGTGTTTTAATACCATTTCATCCTGCTTCTCGCTGTGGTTGGTTCCAAGAGGTGAATGAAGGGGAACTACAACTTCTTCCACCCATAAATGCAGATGTCTTGGATGCTTCCGTGCTCTCTAGTATTGCTGTCACGTCTGCTGCTGTTTTCTCCCTTGGCTCTCATGTTCATTGCAGATACAGATCGATATTAACATGCACGGAGTTACTCTTGAAGAGTTTGGGGCTGGGTTTTCTGTCACCAGCTGTAGTAGCAGTTGGGCTTTGAAGAGAATGCTACACTTGATGGTTGTTCTCCAGATGTTAACCACTGTGGCTTTGCAGAATTCATGGACCAAATGTGTGGTTTACATGTTTCCCTTCTCAACTTTTCTCCCCTTGCCTGTTCCGCTGCAGGCTCAGACCATTTTTGGGTGAGTTTAGGAGGAGGAATTGCTCCATTAAGCTTCACAGAACTAAGATTAGATTATTTATGGCAGTGATAATACCTCCCTCAGAGGACAGGGTTTCCAGTTTTAAAACTCATTCTTAGTTCTTTGCTAAGTTTTCTGAAGCCCCTCTCCAAACCCCAAAAGTTATGGAGTATGTGTATGGGTATATATATAGAGAGAAATACTTTCTCTCCATAACTTAACTCCTCTGGTGGTATTGTATTTAGAGGTTCAGAGGTCTGCAGAGAGACTTCCAAAGCATCCCTTCTCAACACAGAGACATCCAGGCTTTGTTACTTGCAGGTAACATGCATGTAGAGGGGTAACAGTATTCCACAGAGAGGGAAAATGTTTCTGGTACACGTTATTGATGGCACATGTATGCCTTAGAGCATCACCTCAGTTGTTACCTCTTGCAGGTTCGTGAATGGAAAGATGAAGGCAGCAAAAGATACATGTGCACTGGCCGGCCTGGCTGGTTGACTGTATCACTGCGTGTTGGGAAGTATAAGAAGACTCATAAGAACATCATGATCAACTTAATGGATGTTCTGGAAGTGGACAGTGAAAGACAGGTAACAACTTCATCACCAAGCTTTTGTAATAATGAAGTTTACATATTTTTTTAACTACATTTGTAGCTGAAGAGATTGGATTCATAGAATCATAGAATAGTTAGGATTGGAAAGGACCTTAAGATCATCCAGTTCCAACCCCCCTGCCATGGGCAGGGACACTATGAAGAACAAAGGATTTTAATAGCAGTAGACCCACCAGGCTTTACAGGCTGTGCTCAGATCATTCTATCCAAAAAAAAACAGCATATGGAATTGCTTAGCTTTTATGTGCTGAAGTCTAAAAGACCAGATTGATTTGTGGTTTGGGGGACTGAGCAACAAGATGTTGAGGCAGAGGAGGAATCACTAAACAGTTTCAACTATTTTTAGTAGTGCTTTTAGGAAAGTAAGTCTCTGAATTCTGATAACAGATGGAAGCACAATCTTAGTTGGCTGTGTTTTGTCATCCTTAATGCTGAACACTTAATTCATGTTTGGTGGGGGCAATTGGGTTGGGATTTGTTTGCTTTTTAGGTTGTTCGTGTGGAACCTTTGGTGACCATGGGCCAGTTGACCGCATACCTGAATCCCATGGGCTGGACTATTCCTGTAGTACCAGAGCTTGATGATCTTACAGTAGGTAAGGGTTGTTCTGATGACGGGAGACTCACTGATTTTGCTGATAATGCAACATGTCACTGCTTGTAACATGATGGGTTATTTTAAAGGTTCCAGAAGTACTCTGTTGAACCTGATGTTGTTGTGGTATTTATGTTGTAAGCGCTCCCTTTATATTTATTTAGTTTTTAAACAGTCCTCAAAGCATGCTCAGAGCTTAAAAGTGGGGTTTTGTTCTCATAAATCACCTTCATATCTCAATGTGTTTCATTTGATTTGTTATGTGCTTTCTTGATAAGGTGGCCTGATCATGGGAACTGGCATTGAGTCTTCATCCCACATCTATGGACTTTTTCAACACACCTGTGTGGCCTATGAACTTGTTCTTGCTGATGGAAGCCTTGTGAGATGTTCACCAGTAAGACAAACTGTTCTTTTGCTATCATTTACAATGTCGTTGACAGTTTTCAGTGTGGATATATGATTGAGTATGACATACTTTTTGCAGACTGAAAATTCAGACCTATTTTATGCAGTGCCTTGGTCTTGTGGTACTCTGGGTTTCCTGGTTGCAGCAGAAATAAAAATGATTCCTGCCAAGAAATATGTCAAAATCCATTACAAGCCTGTGAGAGGGCTGCAGAACATCTGTGAGAAGTTTACTGAAGAGTCGCAGAAAAAGGAGAATAGTTTTGTGGAAGGACTTGTGTATTCTTTGGAAGAAGCAGTCATCATGACAGGAGTCCTGACTGATGAAGCTGAGCCAAGCAAGGTAAGTAAGGGGAAGTTACAGAGAAAAAGTACCCCCAAAGTTTAACTGCAGCTGTACTATATGCCAGTATAAAACCAGAATCATTATAAGATTGGAACCATCTCTTAGCATGGGACTAAAAGTTAGATCCATCCATCATAATATTTTAAACTACAGCTCTGTGCTGCTACAGCAGTCTTTACTCTAAATCTCTTCATCTGAGAACAAATGATCCACTCATTTCATTATTCCAGCTAATAATTTAATCTACAGCCTTTTCATTGCAGTACCTAAGGAGGAAGACAAGTGTCTTCTCTCATATGCAGAACAAGGCTGTTTTAAACTGCAGCTATTCAGGGTAATTCTTTCCTCAGCAAGCTTTTTATACAGCTCATGTTGGTAAAACACATCAGGGACATTTACAGGAGGGACATGCCAGCTGCTCACTGCAGTCTTCCACCTGGATCTTTCTCCTTTGCCATATGAGACTTTCAGTTAACAATGGGTTGAGAGACTGGTATTTTAGGAATCCAGTTCTGTCACATTCATGGTCTCTTAATTAACTGGTAACAGCCAAGCCTTAGCAACCCTTATCTGAATTAAACCTTAGTGGCAAGAAAGGAAAGCAGCAGCCATGCATGCGGAGAACTGAAGGCTGCCTGGATCTTTGGTGACAGTCTCGTTCACACTATCACAGGGGGTGTAGCATTGATTCTTCACAGTAAAGGAACTTGGGGACATACTTAATGTTGTCTAGTAAGGTGTTACTGTTTTCTCTGTTGGTGTTTGCTAAGGAATGCGTATTTTCTTGCAGATAAACAGAATTGGCAACTACTACAAGCCGTGGTTCTTTAAGCATGTGGAGAAGTATTTGAAAGATGATAGGACTGGAACAGAATACATTCCTGCAAGACATTATTACCATAGACATACACGCAGTATCTTCTGGGAGCTGCAGGTAAGACCAGTTCCAGACTTAAAGTAACATCTGCAAGAGGGTACTATGCTCTTTCCCAGTATGGGTACAATGTACCTTCCCCTTGGTAACACTTCTGCCTTTCATGGCATTAAAAGCAATGAAGTTTATGGCAAATTTAAAAGTCCTGTATTTGGGCAAAACAAATATGGTGTTAGATCATAACCTCCTAATTTCTGTTTAGTGCTTTTCTGAATTTAGACTTAAAGTACATAGGTCAGCATTAAGCTTTTATACCTACAAAGTGATTTTCAAAGACACATGGTGGGAAAAACATGACTGTGAAATGAGGGCTGAAAATTTTCCCTGTCTAAACTACAAATAGTAATTATACAGTAAGGTCATTACTTTGACTGGCCATTACTTTGTTGACATGTGCCTTTACACAAAACTTTGTGTGGCATCCTGAAAGACTTCCACTGCTGCCTTTTGAATCTCTGGAGTTAGATACTGGATCTTTCCAGCTCCTGAAGAAGTTAAAGCAGCAATTGCCTGTGCAGGAAGTGCTTAACATTTTATAGCTTTAAAATTCTTTTAAAGAACTTACCTTGTGTGTGTTTATTTTTGCAAGAGTTCTGTAAGTTTAGCTTCTTGTGCAGTCCTTCCTTAGATATTTGAAGATAATCACTTACTGTTCTCTGAACTTCATTCTCTGACGAGACTTGGGGCTGAGTAAGTTGTGATTCATGTGCCTGAAAATCAGTCATTGTAACTAGAGAGGGCTTCAGGCAGGGCTGTGTAGCTAAGCTCAGTGCAGGCCTCTCTTATTCATATTTGTATTACAGTAGTTTAGCAAAAGTATCATCAGTTAGATTTGTTGAAAATCTGATTTAATATTGCTGTGAGGATTCTGAAGCATTGTCTTTTGGTTCACTTACACATTCTTAAGTAAAACTTCTTTCCTCTTTCAAGGATATCATCCCCTTTGGCAATAACCCTGTTTTCCGTTACGTGTTTGGCTGGATGGTTCCTCCCAAAATCTCCTTGTTGAAACTCACCCAAGGAGAAGCTATCAGAAAGCTGTACGAGCAGCACCACGTTGTACAGGACATGCTGGTGCCAATGAAGAGCCTTGAAAAATCTATCCAGACCTTCCACGATGACCTTAATGTAAGAACACATGAGTTTAAAATGCAGCAAATCCCGGACTGTTTGTGATAAGAGCTGTGACTGTTGATCATAAGGCACAATAGGGGGCTTGTGTAGAAGGTCATGGTTGTATCCCAGGGAGTGCTGTGCTTTGCCTTTGTGCAAGGCTGCAGAGGAAATGAACACAGTGAACAAATGAGGTTCAAACTTTAGCAGGAGGCCAGCACTTCTGAAGGATTTTATCACTTAGTGAAACTTGAACTTTGAGCCTTGGGTGACATGGCCTAGTGTGAGGCAGGGGATTGGCACTAGATGATCTTAAGTTCCTTTCCAACCCAAACCATTCTGTGATTCTAAAATGACTGGTGGTCTCACTAAACCTCACCTGCAGGAACTGATTTCCCTTTCTTGCTTTTATTGCTGAATTCAGTTAGTGTAAGAAGTACAAACCTGGCAATTTCAATTTCAGACTGGCCTGGCGAAGAAAACTCTTCATTCTCTTTGCTCAGAGTGTGTATTCAAGTCATTGCTTTGGGATGAGGGGTGGTTTGGTTTTGTTTAATTTCAAATATCTGAGTGGGAGGAGATGTAATTCTAGGAGGACACAGCACATATTCTAAGCATCTCAATCTATTTCTGTTATGATCATTAGCAAGTGCAGTTAAGAAGCACAGCAAGACAATAGGAAAGGAAGTGCATGCTTAAATCCCAAATTGGGAAGAATTCCTCAACTCTTCATTTGTCACCTTTATTAAGAGATATCTTAAAGGGTTGGTTGTTAAAGATAAGTGAAAAAATGTTTTCTTGCCTCTGCAGGTGTACCCTCTTTGGCTATGTCCTTTCATACTGCCCAATAATCCTGGTATGGTCCATCCAAAAGGCGATGAAGCGGAACTCTACGTGGATATAGGAGCTTATGGAGAGCCCAAAAGGAAACAATTTGAAGCCAGGGCTTCGATGAGGCAAATGGAAAAGTTTGTAAGAAGTGTGCATGGGTAAGGATCCCACTCCTTAGAGCAGTAATAATGCCATAGAATTTACACCCTTGTGGTTTAAATAGTTATTTAATCCCACAGCACTTAAATATTGCAATGATTTAACCACCAGAGAACTGATTTTAATTAGTAATTTTGATGGTATGATTTGGAAATATGATTCACTTTTATGACTTTATTGCAAAACCAAACCACTGGCTGAAGTTCTTGAGGTGTATTCGGGAGCTGGGTGGCTTCAGGTGACCTCTCAGCCCCAGGCTGCTCTGGGAGTGGAGTCTCTGCTGCAACAAAACTCATGCAAGCACCCACCCAGGTGCAGAAAGGCCTTGGCAGATTTGTGCTGACTGTACACAAAGCAGTTGCTGCCCATAAGCAGCTCTCAGCATGGCTCTTAGCCCTTCCCTCAGGAAGGCAGCCACTGAGCTGCATGTATGGAGGCTGATGTCTTTCAGGTGGTTCAGAGCAGGGGCAGAGCAAGTGATGTTTTGGCTGCAGTCCCTTCAGGAATGCCAGAGGCTGCCAAGGTTTGGAGAGCTTCCCTGCCTCCCTGCCCTTGGGACTGTTGTGCTCCCTTCAGCGTCATGCTGCAGCTCTGCCCCGTCCTTGTGCTGGCGTGTCCTTGCAGAGGGAGGCCAGCCTTGACTCATCCTTGTGCAGTGGTGGGAGCCTTTCCTCCCTCATGACTTGTACTTCCATTGCTTCCTTTTCCTTGCCCTGATTGCTATTACACAAGGCCACAGTAGGCGTAAGATACGTGCCCACCATCTGTCACAGACTCCTGCCAGCCTCATTTGCTTGTAGTAGTGTCAGTGGAGAAGCAGTTCCAGGCTTGTTTCTCAGGAACAAAAAAACAACTACATGGTATTTTTACACCATCAGTACGATTTATCCCCATTTCTATTTTGACCTACTTCTCAGTCTAACAGTGATTGTATCCCATGTGGCTCAGTACCAGTGGTGAGTCTGCTTCGAGATGAAGAGTGTAAATGACTTCTAGCTGCTCTAAGTGATCTGCCAGAGAACAAAGCAACCGAAAGCTAATTTTAAGCTTTGTTTTTATTAATTGGAAATCAAGCTTTTCATTTAAAGCTCTTTACTAACAAAGTTTTGTCTCTTCTCTACCTGTCCCTGGGAAGCGAACAAGGGATAAATGTTTTATCTCACAGTTTCATAATCACACACAACAAGAGAGCTTTCATGTAACAGTTTGTGTTTTACTGCTGTATTTTGGAGAGCATAGGATGAAAGTGAGGAGTTGTCCACAGCTAAATAAGGGTTTCATTTAGTTCTGCAAATGGGCCTTTGTTACACTCTGCTTCATTTACCCTAGAACTTTATCTCCTCAGCCTGGTATATTCTCAATGTGCACTTCAGAGAAGCTAAAAAGTCAAAGAATGCGTTGCTACATCTGCCTTGAATGCATTTTGTAGCACAGACTGATACAAGATGCCATGATTGCACCTTGATGGATCATAAGCAAGCATGCAGAAAAAGCAATTCCTTTTTCTGAAGCTGGAATTGAAAGAGTTTGAATGGAAGAAAAGGCAAACAGGCTTTCAAAAGCAGTTAGAAAAGTATTTGCCAGGGATACTTTAGGTTATGTGAGCGTTTCAAACTCTTGGTTTGAGGGAACTTCTGGTTCTCTCCAGACTTGTGGTTCTGTGAACACAAGCTGTTAGCATACAAGTTGTCAGAAGATTTGGCTGCACGTGGTCGGAATCTCTAACATGAACCACTGTTTTATACACATTTATTAGTCCTTCTTTTTGCAGTAACAGAACTAATGAAAGCATCAGTACATTGATGGCTAAAGAACGGTTCTGAACCATATTTTAAAAGCAACAATTATTTTAACTGCTTTCTTTTCCCATCTTGCCCTTCACTAAAATGACTCTAGAAGTATTCTGCTGTTTTCACGATTACATGTTATTTCCTTAAGGAAAAGAGATCATGGTAATGTTAAATCCACAAATACAATTGGCTGAGTGTTGCAGCATAATCCATGTGAGCAATTATATTTGCCTGCCTTTTACAAGTACTTTTTAATTGGGTTATTTGGCTGAGTATTTGCTGCCCTGACATTTTTCTTTATACTTGATGTATCTTATGGCACAATTAATATTGTCCCTGGTTTATTTTCTCCTCCTCTGCAGTTTCCAGATGCTGTATGCAGATTGCTACATGACCCGTGAGGAGTTCTGGGATATGTTTGATGGTTCCTTATACCACAAGCTGCGGGAGCAGATGAATTGCAAGGATGCCTTTCCAGAAGTGTATGACAAAATCTGCAAGGCTGCAAGGCACTGAGCCTGGATGGTCTAACCAAGCAATCAGGGAAAGATGAATTTACCTATAGCTAGTCAGTATATCCTTTAAGAACAAAAAAAAAAAGCTTTATTGCTCTCCAAATAAGCTCCTTCTTGTTGATGTTTAAAGGTATGAATTCCTGCTTTATGAATTTATGTTTAGTATTTCTTTGTATGTTTTCAAATGGATTTTTCCAAACTCAAAGTGATTGTTTTGAAGAGCTCTTCCAAGTGCTAGCCTTTGTATCTAATGTGACATGGGTGGATTCACCTGTTTCCGAGCATAAGAAGAACAGTTGGAAAAGATGAAGATGCTGGAGTCACACCAGCTGTGTGCTATAGCTCGATTTAACATGACTTCTGAAAACAGCAGGGAGGGTGCAGAAAGAGGTGCCAAAGCTGAACACGTTGTCACATTGATCATGATGTTTAAAACCGTTTGCCCCCGGTTGGTAACTGGTAGAACACCTCAGCAGTGGTACCATAACCTTCCAGCTGCTGCGTGGTGCTGTGCCATGTGAGTTGTACTGTGCTGTCCTGTCAGCAGAGCAGTGAAAACTCTCTGGCAGGGGCTTCAGTTTCAAAACGAAGCGTTGAGGTGTGAATAAAACGCTTTTTACTTGTGCCTATCAGATCAGTTTTGATTGTAAAGCGTAAGTGGATGTAGGGTTTAGGTACTTTGTAGTTGGCTAACAGTGCATTGGGGGGTTGCCCCACGAGTATCTGTGTTCTGGCTTTGCAGACTACTAAAGAAATTGCTGCTATTTCATATAGCCAGGTTTTGATTTCAGGTTTTATTCATTGTGGGTCACTTTATGTGGATTTTTGACGGTTGTTTTGGGTTTTTTTTGGGGGGGTTTGGTCATTGCTTTATTTTAGTGCCTTATGAATACTTGGTTGGAGGAAGATATGGGTTATTTCAGACCATTCTGGCCTGGCCGGTAGGAAGTCCAGGCTTTCTTTACACGAGTTTTGTTAGAGCAGGTGGCTGTGGTTGTGTATCTTGACACACACACATGCCTTGGTTCTGACTCGAGCCCCATTTTTGCTTTTTGTTTAGCTGGATTAGGTTGATAGGCTTTGTAAAAGGACTGTTTCAGTCACCTGGAGAGGAAATCAGCAGCAAGTACTGCTCAGTCCCCCCTTCTGCTGCTTTTGGGTTCCAAACTAAGCCCATGTCTTGTCCAAGCAGTACTTAAACTTATTACTTGAAACCTTACTGAGCTTGAGGGAGAAGAAAGTCATTTTGTTGTGTAGAGGGTAACATGAGGAACTTCTTAAACAGTTACCAGTGGGAGGCTTAATTTCTATGTGTGCTAAACCAATGATTTTATTTATTGATAGATGGATGTTTACTGTCCAGATGAAACCAATGATAAAGCAGTAACAAGAATCAGGTTGGCCTGGTACTCACACTGCACGCTGGGCAGCTTGTGTGCAGATAAGGTACCCCTTATGATCAAAACCCAGTGCAGGGGACTGGTAGCAGGGGCAGCCTTCCATGGGGAGACACAGCCCATGCAGAGCAGGGCAGAAGCTGTGTCAGTGATCCAGGAGCATCTGCTACACGGTCCCCGGGGTGCAGGGGAAGGCAAAGGCTGATGCTCAGGGTGTAACCAGCCTTCCTGCCCCTTGCCCCTGGGGCAAAGCTACCATTTAGCCCATTGCTTGTAAGATAAACCTGCAGGAAGCAGGAGTGGGTTTGGTTAGCTTTTAAAGGGCCACGTTAAAACAGCTAGAGGATATGCAAATACTTTTCTTTAGGCTGTGTTTCACCTATGTGCTGATGATCTTTAGGTATGCACTGTATTTGGGTTTTCACTCCTTAATTTATTGGCAAACTTCGGATGATACTGGGTACTGTAAGTGTATCAGTCCCACACATGCACATACATTAATTGCTCTTACTTTTTGGTTGTATGGGCTGTTTAAAATAAAGATCTAGCCAGCATACTGCTCATAGGGGTGTCCTTTCCTGATTGCTTACTTTTCAACAGCTGCCAAGGTCGTTTCTCCTGCTTGCTGGCCTGTTTCAAATGGTCAGCCATCACTGAGGAATGCTGCTGGTGAGGAAGCATTGCTATGTGCTTGGGAGGGTGCTGCAGACAGAGAAGGAATGGCTTTGAAGTCTGTGAGTCAACAGTTATCTCTGCCCCAAGACACACCGTACAAAACAAACACCATACAGCTGAGCCTTAACCCTTCAGTGACACCCCACTAACACCACGTAGCCTCATGATTCCAGTTATCCTGATCTCCCCACTTTCACCTCATTCTTTCCCTGTTGGATTTAGGTGCTACAGCTGTTGATAGCTACTTTATTCTTCTCCCTTCGCACTGATAAATCTAATCCCTTGTTTGAATGAGCAGCCACAGAAGGGAGGATGAAGATTCGGGGCACTCTTTAGCCTGAGGAGTTTCACATCCACATCTCTTGCCTTGGAAAATGCCCTCACAGCAGCTACATGGGCTGTCAGAGGTGTTCCTGCCCCTCCCGTGGTCACAGCTTTGCATTTCCTTCGCAGAAGGAAGCTCCAGGCTTCTTTCTGAAATCCAGGCTGCCAAATGCCTCAGGCCCACTGAAACCACCCTTCTTTAATCACATTCCATGTGGCCTTGACCTGCTGTGTGGCACAAGCCTCTTCTGCTGCCCCAGCAGTATCTCTGGAGCCAGCACTCACCCACATCCCTGCTCAGACATTGCCTATCAGGGAACTGCTTCCTCTGCCTCTCTGCAGCAATCATCAGGATTTCCTTAGCTCACTGCAGTTCTACCTGTGCTAAGTTATCTTCCCCCACCAAAGGATAATTGCAAGTTAATTAGCATATTTAATTAGCCACAACTAATGTCTAATTCCACCTCAATTTAATTATTCCAGTCTGGTCTAAACACTAGTGTGAGACTTCATAAAGCTTAACTCTGAGTGAACCAGTATACTCCCAGTGCATTTTTATGGCCATCCTCCTTTGCCACTGACACAACTCTGTTCCTTTTACTTTCTCCATCACCTCTAGGATTTAATATCCAAAAAAATACGGAATGATGACATTAAATTCCCCCCAATTCGCTCCCTGGCAGTGTTCAAAGCCGGATTGGAAGGGTTTTGGGGCAAGCTGCTCTAGTGGAAGGTGTCCCTGCCTGTGGCAGGGAGTTGGAACTGGATGAGGTTTAAGGTCCCATCCAACCTAAACTACCCCCTGACTCCATAAAACCTTTGCATTGTTAATTCAAGTGAAGCTGTACATTGCATCTTGGGATGAAGATCCCTGCATGCAGCCACACTAAAGGCAGCACAGGACATACACATAGGCAGTTACTAAGGGCCAGTGTTACTCTACAGCAGTGCATTTTCAGCCACAGCTCTCCCTTGAGCTGTGTTGGTGGTCCAGCTGTGGTATCACAGGTACCTGCAGCTTCTTTCAGTGGCATCGTTTGGGCACAAGTGTTCAACACAATGATGAATGAGTGCCAGCAGACCATACTTCAGAGGACAGGCAGTGTCTGTCAGCCTCTTCTGAAGCCTGTCACTTTGACAAAGCCCAAGGTGGACATAATCACTGACAGGAAAGACTGTTCATTGAGTGTTTCATTAGCATAGGGCAAAACTGGAGCTGTTTCCAACCTCTTGACTTGCATGCCAACAGGCTGGAAGCATTTTCATCTACCTTGTCCCCTCTGCTGCCGTGTTCGGTGTTTACTCACTGATCTGGGCTTTCCAGCACCACCTTATTTCGGGAAAATGATTTCTTCAGAGGTATCTGGACGACGTGGAGCAGATACCAAATCACACCAGTTGATTTTAGCAACAGGCTTGAGCCGCTCGCTGTGGAAAGAAGATGTGATTCAGTGGGCTCAAATTACTGGCTGGGTTGATCTTTACCTTGAGTCCAGAGGAGGCCATGGAGATGCTGTGAAGGCTGGAGGAGCTCTGCTCTGGAGCCAGGCTGAGAGAGCTGGGCTGGGGCAGCCTGGACAAGAGAAGGCTCCTGAAGGGGAGACCTGAGAGCAGCTCCAGTGCCTAAAGGGGCTGCAGGAAAGCTGGAGAGGGGCTTGGGACAAGGGCCTGCAGGGACAGGCCAAGGGGAATGGCTTTAACCTGCCAGAACAGGGGAGACTGAGCTGAGCTCTTAGGCAGAAGCTCTTCCCTGTGAGGGTGCTGAGGCGCTGGCACAGGATGCCCAGAGAAGCTGTGGCTGCCCCATCCCTGGCAGTGTTCAAGGCCAGGTTGGACACAGGGGCTTGGAGCAACCTGCTCTAGTGGAAGGGGTCCCTGCCCATGGTAGGGGTTGGAGCTGGATGAGCTTTAAGGTCTCTTCCAACCCAAAGCAGTCTATGGGTCATTAGTCTTAACGAGCACAGAAATGAACAGAGCTCTCAAAGCCTGACTACCCCCTTAAAAGCAGCGCTGTAACTTGATGTAACTTGAGTGGTTCTGGAGCTGGTGCTGTTTGATCAGAGATGCACTTGAATTCCAAGTCCTGCTCACTGTTCACATATTCTTTTATTCCTATTGCAAGGTGAACAAAGCTGGGCAATATTGAAAGCAATCTACCCTTCTGCCCCCCCCATCACAGAACAGCTGATTTCTGGCTGCTCCACTGAAAGCTGTCATTTGTATTCAGCCAAGACTGATTTCAACCTACTCCCTGGAGGTGAAGAAAGACCTTTGCAGAGCTGCCAGTGCCACCACAGCAACTTGCTGATCTTGGCCACAAGCAAAGGTGAGAGCAGAGGGCTACCCTGAGGCCTCTCATTAGTATCCTTCCTACCTGCTTCACAGGGCTTTCACACTAGCAATTTCAAAGCCCTTTGTGGTGCAAGTGAGGTGTGTTACCCTCCCTCCTCACATGGGTAAACTGAGGCACAGCCTGAGAAGGTGATTTCTGTTTCGGGCTGCTCAGCAGTCCGGTGCCTGCACTGGGAATGAGTCCAGACAGCCTAATTATCCATCCACCTCCCAGTCCTTTCCAGGCTGCCTCCTCTAACTCCATGAAAACTACTAGCGTACACCTCTGCTGCAGGCAAACTGCATTTCACATGATACAACAGCCACCTCAGCATCTCTCCAGTGCCTTGAGACCCAGTTCTTTAACCCTCCCCAAATCCCTGTGCAGTGAGGAAGCACAAAGGGAGGGGAGAGGTGCAGCAATACCAACCTCCCTGTCCACACATGGACCCTGTGGTGGGGCTGGTGAGTGTTTCCCAGTCCCAATCCATGATTTAACTACACGATCATCCCACCTCACATCAGCTGTAGTGTCTGAGAGTCTCCCCAGAGCTGCTCAAGATGATTTACCTATAAGCCAGTGTGAAACCACTTACAGCCCCTTGTCTATCAGACTTACAGCAAGTAGGCATCCCGCTTCGGGTTGCTCAGGTACCGCTGGGCATCGCACTGGTACAGGGACTGGTATCTTATCTTCTGAGGGTACCTTTCATGCTTGGAGATGTCATAGCGACCAACACCTACAGGGTTCTGAAAGGCAAAGTTCTCATGTGCTTTCCCATCCATAGGCAGCACAGGGGATGTGAGTGGGGCAAAACCAGGTAGTGTCTGTGCACAGCCAGGCTTTCAGTTGCAAAACATCATAGAATCACAGGATCATCTGGGTTGGAAAAGACCTTTAACATCATTGAGTCTCACCATCAAACCAGCACTGCCAAAACCATCACTAACCCATGTCACTGAGGGTCTCATCTACACGCCTTTCAAATCCCTCCAGGGATGATGAATCCACCCCATCCCAGTGCAGCCTGCTCCAATGCTTGACAGCCCCTTCAGGGAAAAGGCTCCAGCTCTTCCCGTTTGTTGCCCATGCATTGATGTAGATGCACTTCAGCCGGGCTATTGATCCCACCACCTCTTTCAAGGAGAGAAGCCCCAATTCCTTTGGGACCACCCCAGGTGCTTCCATGGTTTCTAACACACCAGTAACCCTTGAGGCTTTGCTGCCACACGGATCTCCATCCCCTACCTCCACTGAGACAGCAGACTAAAGGACTTCACTAGCACGCTGTCCCTCAAGCACTGGTGTGCTGCCCCTGGGTTTATCCATAGGGATCCTGGGTCTATCCCTTTTCCCCTTCAAACCTAGTTTAAAGCTCTTCCAATGAACCCTGCTAACTGCTGTGAAAGATCCTTCTTCCCCTTCCAAACAGGGATACCCCATTCAGCAACAGCACACCCGGTGTTGTGGAGACTAACCCATGATCAAACATCCCCCAAAATTCTGCCAGTGACACCATGCTCAGAGCCAGGTATTGATCTGTTGGCTCTTCCTGCTCCTTCCCTCATCATTCCCTGCAACTGGAAAGATAGATGAGAATACTACTGGAGCTTCTGATCCCTTAACAGTTATCCCAAGGCCCTGAAGTGTCTCTGGATTGCCTTTGGACTTCGTGTTGCAGCAGCTGCCTATCTCAGAGATCAATAATGGATAATAATCCAAGGCACATACGAGGGTGGGAAGCCTTCTCCTCACATCCTTAACCCAGGTTCCAGGGAGGCAGCAGACTTCCCTGAGCAGGTCCAGTCTGCATACTGGGCCTTCTATTCCTTTCAGACGAGCAGCCTCCTATGACAACGACCTATCTTTTGTTTCCCTATGGAAGCAGTTTTGCACCTCCAAATTAGATGAGCCATTGTCCTTGTTCAGTTCCAGTTGCAGAGCCTCACAGCTGCTATGTGAGGGCATGTGGGGTGGTCACAGAGGAGACATCACCATTGCCAGTGATGTTTATCTCTCTCTTGCACTCCCTTGATACACCTCAGCCTTCCTTTTCCCAGAGCTCTCTCCCAGAGCAGAGGAGCCCCTCTCCTGGGTGTACCTGCCATAGGAACACTCACTGCTGCCCCTCTGGTCCTGCACAGGAGCCAGGCACACCCTGGCACTGGGATGTGAACACGTTTCAACTGGACCACTGCCAGGGCAGCTGCATCAGCCGCGGTGGGTGCAGAGCTTGGTGCTGGCTGCGCACCACGTCTGCCGGTCGAGCCGGTGCCAACGGCAGCACCACACCCTGCTTGCCTGCCCTATTGGTGGGGTTCCTGCTCCCTGCTGTGCCCTGGGGGCTTCTTTTATAGGTGCGGGGGTGCTGCTGCCCTGCCCAGCTGCCATCAGATGCTGTGGCGCAAGATGCCAGCTCCTGGCAGCTCTCCCGGCTCCCCGAGGGTGCTCAGGTTTGGGAACTGCTCCTGTGCACCAGTTCTGTCGCTGCTTGGTGACTGGTAGAACAATGTGATGTATCATACCCAAACTGAGCCTGTATTGAAGGGGAGGGAGGAGATGCACAGCAGGGGTTAGAACTGGATGATCTGCAGGCCCTTTCCAACCCAAACCATCTGTGATTCTGTGATGCTATAATCAGTGTTAGCCTGACCAGTGCCCTTCATAAACAGTCCCTCTCATCACAGCTGTCCACAAAGTCTGCACACTCACCAGTCAGCTGTAGTGAAGGGCTGCCCTGCCACAACCTCCCCACTGGAATGTGATCTGTGAGCTCCCTAACAATTACAAAGGTGTGATCTTAAAGCCCTTTCCAACCCGAACCATTCTGTGATCCTGTCTTCATCCTTGACCTCTTTCAAGTTGTCTGTTCCCTGCTCAGCTGGATAAAGGAGAGAAGCCACATGGAAGTCTGCTCCCCATCCCTAGCCAAGGTGGGCTATTTCAGACTAAAGCTTTCCCCTGTCTGCTTTGAGGCCTTTAGATTTTGTTCTGGTTCTCTGTAGGGAAGCTGCCAAGATGAATGCAGCCCCAGGAATGGGTATGAAGGGAATGGCTCCTACCTGCACTGTCCCTGCAACGTGCTGCTGATGCTGCTAGAGGTAAAACTGGCGTTCAAGCAGCAGAATGTGACTTTCTGGGAGGATATAAGCTGCTCCTGGCACCTAAAAGAACTCAAACTCAGCTGCCCTCATCCATGAAGTGCATCTGCTTGCTTGCAGCTGATGCAGAGCAAATCTAATGTGAAGGGTTGTCTGAGCATCCCTTGAAAAGGGCAAAGGCCTGAGGGTGAAGGCAGAAATAATGTGGTCACTGCTGAGCTCCTGCCCCTCTGCTCACCTGCCTGTGGACAGCACATGCTTGATGCTCAGCATGATGTTGTACATGGGGGCATCTTTCCCTTGACCTGGCAGGACACCTTTATTCACCATTTATGCTACAACAGCCTGTCCTGGGCAAGAACAACAGCAGCCAGAGAGGGGCTCATCTCCTTGCTAAAGGATGGGCATCTGGACACATCACCCAGGCTTCCTTGACAATCAGTGGGGGGAGAAAAGCCCCTCCTGAGGTCAGTCTGCCCTTTGTCACAGACACCATCTGATGTGGCCCTTCTGCTGGGTCTGTTCAGAGGACAGAGGAGGGGAGAGATCCCTTACTCTGGCTCAGAGGAGTTTCATCCTCTCCCAGGGTGCTGGCAATGGGCTGGGGATGGTCACAGAGGAAGCTCAGAGCCCAGCTGCTGACTGTTCCTGCATCCCTCCCTCACTGCTGCATCCGTTCACTCACCTCATTCCCAGTAAAGAGACGGTAGAAATTTCTGTCAAATCTCTTGGCAGTTGACCAGGATGAGGCTTGGCTGTTGCATGCTGATTTCTCAATGGGCTTCGGGTTGTAGGAGCCTGGGCCCACCACATTCTGTGCAGAAGAAAACCTGTTACACTTCAGTTTGCTCATGAAAAGAGCTGCAAAATGTTGGAGAGTCATCCATCCATCCATCCATCCAAGCATCCATCCATCCTTCCAAGCATCCATCCATTCATACATACATCCATTCAAGCATCCATCCAAGCATCCATCCAAGCATCCATCCATCCATCCATCCATACATCCAAGCATCCATCCATCCATCCATCCATCCAAGCATCCATCCATCCATCCATCTATCCATTCCCTCAGGCCCTAAAGCATCCCCACCCCAGGTACCCGCTGCACCACCAGGGATGCTGGTGACACCATGGTGTGATGTCCCTGCTCCTCCTGACTACCTTCCTCGGGCACTGGCTCAGTGTGAACCAGTAGATCCTCTCGGTGGGGCAGGCCGGGTCCCTTGGCAGGGTGCTGAAGCAGCCTTTCTTCTTGTTCTCATTCGACATCAGCTCATCCAGGAAACTCTTGACAGGGGAAGTGACCACATCAGAGCCTTTCTTCTGCTTCTGCTGGGGCAAGGGAGCAGCACAAGAAGCTCAGCTGCTGATGGTCTCTTGGTCCACATCATCCATCCTGTGTGATGACAGCTCAGCCCTGCCACTGCTCAAAGGAAGCTGTGGCTGCCCCATTCCTGGCAGTGCTCAAGGCCAGGTTAGACACAGGGGCTTGGAACAAGCTGCTCCAGTGGAAGGTGTCCCTGCCCATGGCAGGGGTTGGAGCTGGATGAGCTTTAAGGTTCCTTCCAACCCAAACCAGTCTGGGATTCTATGCATGAGCACATTTCTCCAAGGGAAGTCAAGGAGCAAACCCCAACAGGACAGATGCTGGCAGATGCCTCACTCCATCCTTATGTGCCTGCAGTGCCACAGCTCACTGAGAAACCCCATCCACATGCTGGACCCTGCGGCAACACACCTCCAAGGACTGACAGCCACCACCGGTGGGCTCCAGCCTCCCTCCTGAGACACGCAGGCAGGGTCTGGGGCTGCCCACCCGCTGATGCTGCCCCGCAGGCTGCAGGTGCTGGCTCCCAGGCCGCTGCCCTGTAGGCACAAGGGAAAGGCTGTGCTCAGCGGTGGGACAGAGCCATCCCTCTGGCGTGTGCCCATGGGTGCTGCTTGATGAGAAAATTAACATGAGCCAGCTTCAATGTGTGCTTACAGCCCAGGAAGAAACCGTACCCTGGGCTGGATCAAAAGGAGCATGACCAGCAGGTCGAAGGAGGTGATCTTACCCCTCTACTCTGCTCTTGTGAGACCTCACTTGGAGCACTGTGTGCAGTTCTGGTGTCCTCAACATAAAAAGGACATGGAACTGTTAGAGCAAGTCCAGAGGAGGCCACGAGGATGATCAAGAACTGGAGCACCTCCTGTATGAAGACAGGCTGAGAAAGTTGGGGCTGTTCAGCCTGGAGAAGAGAAGGCTGTGTGGAGACCTCATAGCAGCCTTCCAGTATCTGAAGGGGGCCTATAGGGATGCTGGGGAGGGACTATTCATTAGGGATTGTAGTGATAGGACAAGGGGTAACGGGTTCAAACTTAAACAGGGGAAGTTTAGATTGGATCTAAGGAAGAAATTCTTTACTGTTAGGGTGTTGAGGCACTGGAATGAGTTGCCCAAGGAAGCTGTGAATGCTCCATCCCTGGTGGTGTTCAAGGCCAGGTTGGATGAAGCCTTTGGTGATATGGTTTAGTGTGAGGTGTTCCTGCCTGTGGCAGGGGGTTGGAACTAGATATCCTTAAGGTCCTTTCCAACCCTAACTATTCTATGATCCTATGCTCTGTGTTTACTTGCACCAGCCAGCCCCAGGATGAGCACCCCATGTCCCACACTTCCACCCTGGAGTGTCACGTGCAAAAGGTCCCAATGCAAGAAGCTGCTTCCCAGCAGCACAGGCAGTGTGGGAGGTGAGAACAGCTACACCACAAGTCCAGCTCTCCCCATGCATCCATGCAAGCCCGGCCGGTGGCCTCACCTGGCTGCCCATGCTTCCAAGCAGTGTCTGCGGTCCCACGCAGGCAGTTCTGGTCCCCCAGTGTGGCAGGGATGCTGCCAGCACTTGCCATGGCAGCCATCACCGTGGCACTGGAATCACAGTAACACAGAATGGCTCCTCCCGGGCTGGCAGAGAGCAGGGCCAAGGCAGGAGCCTGGTTGTGACCTTTTGCCAAGCTAAAGGGCTGGACCCAACCATTTACCAGGCTTTTATAGGGACAAATTATCTCTAAGCTGCTAAAAAATACATTCCTAAAGCCAGTTGCACTTTGAGCAATGAAACGATGCTCTTGGTGCAGATGTCCTCTATGGAACTGTATTTGCTGTGTCTGTGAGCACTGGCAGGTCTGGATCCGCATCCATGATCTTTGTAGGAGGGCTCAGCAGCCCCCTTAATGCCCGTGGTGCTTCCAACAGGATCATGCCATGCCTGGGGAAGCAGTTCCCTGGCGCTGGGCTGCAGTTTGGTGCAGAAAGCAAGGTTTGCTGCTCAATCCTAGCCATGTTTGCAGGCTCTTTGGGATCCCACTGAGGGTCAGAAGAGGCTGCCCACCTCCAACAGGACCCTGGCAGTGCTCTGACAAGTCACCAAGTCCGCCAGTGCCTCACTGCAGTGCTTTCCCTGAGAGTGAACCCCTCGGTTGCTTTGGCACCACTGACCACTTTGAAGCAGTTGCCTTCTCTTCTTGGTCCTTCATTCATTTTCCCCCATCCTCAGTGTTTTTACCCCTAGAAAGCCCCAGGGGAATGAGGGGCAGCCCCATAGGGCAGCCAAGTCCCTCAGTCCCACCATGTGCAGCACATACCCCTCTCAGACCATGCATTTGACCCTGGTGGCATAAATCACTCCCCACCAAAGCAGCGGGCAAGCAGCGTGTTGAAAGCCTGCAGGAACAGCAGTGCCTTCATTGGATTCCTCCGGCACAGCTGGAAGAAATAAGGAGCACAGGCAGGCACCGAAGCCCCGAGCATCCAGCCCTGCCCCTGACCTAACAGCAGGCATCAGCTTTCCCTGCAGACCACAGCTCCTGCAAACCCTGCCAGTTAAAACATGGTACCAGCGGATCAATCCGAGGGGGTTTGTGCCTTCGATCAGTGCAGCAGGCAGTGAGCCACTGCTGGAAACGTGTTCTGCTTCTCTGGCTCTGGCAGGTGACTGAAGCACAACTCATAGAGGCAGCTGGGATGGGTAAGGTGCCCCCTGAGCCTTCTCTTCTCCACACTGAACCCCCGAGGTCCCTCAGCTGTTCTCCATCACCCTTGTGCTCCAGGCCCTGCTCCAGCCCCAGTGCCCTTCTCTGGCCCTGCTCCACACCTCAAGGTCTCTCTTGCAGTGAGGGGCCCAGAACTGAACACAGGATTCCAGGTGCAGCCTCACCAGTGCCCAGCCCAGGGGCACAATCCCTACCCTGGTCCTGCTGCCGCACTGGTGCTGATCCAGGCCAGGATGCTGGGGGCTGCCTGGGCACCATTGGCTCATGTTCAGCCGGCTGCTGACCAACACTCCCAGGTCCTCATAGGCAATAGAAATGGTGACAGACAACCCTCCTGCCATGAACCACCTGGCAAACAGATGCCCAAAGGGATATGGAATGTGGCACTGGAGGTCCTGTGGGACCCACAGCTCAGCTGGCAGGCATCCTGCACCCAGGAAGTCCTTGTCAGGGCCAGCTCAGTGTGCTGTGTGTCCAAGGTATGGGCTGGTCCCTCCTCACAGGGACCTGTCCTGCTCCTCCAGCCTCCAAGGCAGCCATGGTGCTTCTCCAGCCAGACTGGCATTGCTTTTGGACTGGGAGAAACACACAGGGAGTGGAGACTGCCTGACAAAACCAGGGCAAGCAGGGCTGGGAGGGAAGTTGCTACCTGGCAGCCAGGAAATCTGGGTCAGATCCTGGCTCTGGCACTGGGGGACTTCCCCCTGGATCACACAGAGTCACCTCACAGAGCTGGGTGAGCTGGTTAAGAACGTTCATGCTCAAAAATCACCCAGGAACATCAAAATGTGCTCTTTAATCCCTTAGTTTTGCCCATTTCCAGTCCCCTGTAAACATGGGCACAAGTTACAGTTCACATCTGTGTTTCCCATCATAGAAGAATCACAAAGATCTCTTCAAACCCCATTTTAAAATGAGGACTCACTTCTTTGTGTTCAAACAGGATTATTTAACTCCTCATAAACTGAGGCTCAGTGAGGTGGTACCTCCTCTCCATCAGTACACGCTTACAACCACTCTTCCTGGTTGCATTAACATCCATGTTTAGCATCCTTTAAGGTTTAACATCCCTTGGGGTCGAGGCAGGAGGCTGAAAAGGGCAGTGTGGAGGTGGTCACTGGGTGCCAGCTGATGTCTGCCTGCCAGATTGGACCAGAGAGAGCTGCAGTGATGTAAGGAAAAGGCTTTTGGTTTCTCAGCCTGGCCCCAGGCACGCTCCTATGGCCAAGGGGTTCAACCCCTGAACACGTTAGGGAATACTGGCCCTGTGTCTTGAGACCGAGCCTAGAACGGGAGCAGATGGATTGGCTGCTTCCAAGGACCCCATGCTCACCAGGAATCAAACCAGGGTAAGCATTCACTGCCCTTCCCAGTACTGTCAATCATGAGCCAGCCTGGGGTCACGCTTTGGAGACCGGGGTGCTGGGTAAGCCAACCTGGCGCTCTGGTGTAGCTTGGCATGGCCGAAGAGCTGACTGATGTGTGCCAGTGGTTGGGACTCAGTCCATTCCATCACCTGGGCCCAGTCTGATGAGTTTCCTCTGCTCTCCAAACCACATGAAGATGTATCTGCGAGATCTGGAACACAGGAAGATGGGGCAGGCTGTTACTCCTCTCCCCAGAGCCCAATGGGGAATGTCATCCTCAGAGGCAGCCGCTGGTCTCCGTTTTCTCCTGACAGTCCCATTTTGTCCTGGCCCTCTTCTATTTACTATTTATTGCTATTCCATGAGGGACACCGCACAAGAACTATTCCTGGTGGATGAAACTCCTGGACAAAGCCGTGGAGTCTGATACCATACCTGAACTGTAGCTTTTCTGGGCAAATGCCTGTGTGGTTGAAAAGCTGCTTCACACAGGCTCCACCGAGAGCCTGCAGTGCCTCCTGGAGACACTGCTCATGCTCCTTGGTTAGGTGAGGCTGAAGACAGAAACGCTGATGCAGGAGGTGGAGCAGTGTGTTAAGAAAGATGAGGAGAAATTCCCACTGCAGAGCCTGGAGCAGGAGCTGGGGGTGGTCTGCTGCAGCCACACACTGCAGGTGGTCCAGCTCTCCAAAGCCATGATTGATTGGGAAGGATGGAGCCGATGAAGCTGCTGTTGGAGGTAAAGAATGTCTGGAGATGATGAAGGTTGCCTCTTCCAACGGCAGGATGGAGGAGAGGTCACAGTGCTTCCGAGTCATTGGGTTGGCAGCAAAACCTCTCCTATGAGCTCTCAGCACCTTCTCAGTTTTCTAAAACTTTGTTAATCAATACACGCAATAGACAACCCCCTGTGAGAGCCCTGCTGCTGCCCCTGCTGCCCATGCCCATCCACCTCCATCCCCTGCCCATGGCTGCCTGCCTGCTGAGGCCCCTCTGAACCTCCACCTCCCATCCCAGCTGGGCAGCAGGGAGCCTGGGGTGTCCCCTGCCTCCACCACATCCCAGCCCCAGGACACCAGAGCTGTGATGCTCAGGAGCCACCAAACCCCAACAGCGTTCTCCGAGGAGCGGCAGCATCACCTGGGGCCGGTCCGCACCACAACCACCCCCTTCCCGTTCCCTGTGCATCCACAGGGATGCTGCTGACCCTGGGGGGGTCAGGCACCTCCTGCCGCCCGCCGGCCCGGCAGGTGGCGCCCGCCGCCACGCCGTCAGCACCATAGAGCTCCACCCGCTCACTTCCGCCTTCCGGGGGGGACGGACGGCATCCCCCCCCACGTGAGAGGGCGCCCCCCGCCGCCCGCCCGCCATGGGCTCCCGGCGGCTGCTGCTGTCGCGGCTCTTCCAGCCCCGCAACCTGCAGGCGGGCGGCGGGGCCCTGGCGGACGGGGAGCCCTCCTGCCGCAGCCTGCGGCTGATGCTGCAGGCGGGGCTCATCCACCCGGCCGGCCCCGGCTGCTTCCATTACCTGCCGGCCGCCGTGCGCGCACTGGAGAAGCTGGTGAAGGCGGTGGACGAGGAGATGCGGGAGGTGGCGGGGCAGAAGCTGAGCATGCCCAGCCTGAGCCCCGCGGAGCTGTGGCACAAGAGCGGGCGCTGGGAGCGGATGGGCCCGGAGCTGTTCCGGCTCTGGGACCGGCACCGCAAGAGCTACTGCCTGGGCCCCACACACGAGGAGGTGGTGACGGAGCTGGTGGCCGCTCAGAGCAACCTGACCCACAAGCAGCTCCCGCTGCGGCTCTACCAGGTGAGCAGGAAGTTCCGGGACGAGCCCAAGCCGAGGTTCGGCTTGCTGCGGAGCCGGGAGTTCTACATGAAGGACATGTACACCTTCGACGCCTCCGAGGAGGCGGCTCGGAGCACCTACAGCGAGGTCTGCGGTGCCTACGGCCGCCTCCTCGACCGCCTGCGCCTGCCCTTCGTCAAAGTGCAGGCGGCCACGGGCAACATCGGCGGCTCCATGTCCCACGAGTTCCAGCTGCCGGCGGACATCGGCGAGGACAGGCTGGTGCTGTGCCCCGAAGGACACTTTGCGGCCAACGTGGAGACGTTAAACGGGGAGCAGACGTCTTGCCCCACGTGCGGGGGGAAGCTCACCCAGACCAGAGGGATCGAAGTGGGGCACACGTTTTACCTGGGCACCAAGTACTCGTCGGTCTCCAATGCTGTCTTCTACTCGGCAGAGAACAAGCCCCTGCTGGCAGAAATGGGTTGCTACGGTCTGGGCATCACTCGCATCCTGGCGGCCTCCATCGAGGTGCTGTCCACGGAGGACAGCATCCGATGGCCGAGCCTCATTGCTCCCTACCAGCTCTGCTTCATCCCCCCCAAGAGGGGCAGCAGGGAGGAGGAGGAGGAGGGCACCGCGCTGCTGGAGCGGGTGTACGACGACGTGGCCGAAGCGCTGCCGCACCTTGCTGGGGACTCGGTGCTGGATGACAGGACACATCTGACCATCGGCAAGAGGCTGAAGGATGCCAACAAGCTGGGTTATCCCTTCGTGGTCGTAGCAGGGAAGAGGGTTTGCGAGGACCCACCGGTCCTTGAGGTCTGGGATCAGAACTCCGGGGAGGTGTTGTTCCTCAGCAGGGAAGGTGTCATTGAGCTGCTGAGTAAAGTGCAAGTCCCTTAAATCGCCATCTCTCAATGTCTCAGCGTTGCTGCATGAGGTCTCTCTGAATGGCTCTGGTTCCCTTGCAAGGACATGCAGGTCGTCTGGCTCTGGGTGCATGGAGCTGAATCCAGCTCCCATTGGAGCCAGCCACAGTGTCCTGCAACCAGGTTGAGCTGGGGTGAGCCCATGTTCACCAATGGGGCTGGGGACATTTCCCTCTCTTGTCTACAGGCTCTTGAGCTGCTTTAACCAGCACGTGTGGCTGACGGGAGCACAGACAGGAGGGCTTCCTCCCTCTTTAGGCACCAAGTTCTCAGCACGAGGGGTTTTAAGAAGGAGAGGAAGGAAGGCACCTTTCCTCTGTGTCTTTGGAGACACACAGGTTCTATGGAGGTGGACGTTAACCTTAATTAAAGCAAAACAGTGAACTCCAGAGCCTTGTTTGGTTTGAGACCGCCATAGTGCTGCCGATGTGCAGGAATTGAGGGGAAGAGTGGTGTCAGGGACTGCATCCCACTTCTGGCTGGCTGGTGAGACAACCTGGGTCTGCTGGGCTTGTGTGGGGATGGTGTGGGTTTGGGGATGCAGCCTCAGAGTGGTAGAGTCTTTGACAGAGGAAAAACAACCAACTAAATAATAATGATAATAATAATAATACCACCACAACAAAACACCAAGGAAACATGAAGTTTGGGGACCGGCAGAGCCTGGGGGTAAAAACATCCAGGCCACGTTGTTCCCTATGAGCTGTAAGTCACCCTGCCCGCAGAGTGGTGATGTCCTGGCTGTATGTGCCCGCTGCAATGTGCCACTGCTGAAATCAGAGTTAACCACGTTGGAAAACACCTTCAAGCCCATCCAGTCCAACCCTTACCCCAGCACTGCCAGGGCCACCACTAACCCATGGCACTGAGGCCTCGTGTACACGGTGTGTGAACACTTGCAGGGACGGTGACTGCAGCCCTGCCCTGGGCACCCTTTGGGGCAGGAATTGTTCCTCATCTCCATCTAAACCTCCCCTGGTGCAGCTTGAGGCCGTTTCCCCTTGTCCTGTCCCTTGTCACTTGAAGAGACCAACCCCTGCCTCCTCACAGCATCCTCCCGTCAGGCGTTGTACCAGATCCCCCTTGGGCTTCCTTGTTTCCCCACCCGGAGGGATCGGGTCTGAGGATGCTGGAGGCCGGGTTTGACGGGTTGGGGCTGGGTCTGAGGATGCTGGGGGCCGGGTTTGAGGGCGCTGGGGGCCGGGTTTGAGGGCGCTGGGGGCCGGGTTTGACGGACTGGGGGCCGGGTGTGAGGGCGCTGGGGGCCGGGCCAGAGGCGGGTCTGTGGGCAGGCGCGGGGCGGGCCGTAGCGGCAGCAGCATGGCGCAGGACGGTGGGGACGGCGGCGTGGGCCCGCGGTACCGGGGCGGTTTGCACCCCGACACCTGGGAGCAGGTGAGGCGGCGGGGCCGGGGCAGCGGGCGGTGCTGAGGCCGGTGTGTGTATGTATGTATGTATGTATGTATGTATGTGTATGTGTGTGTGTGCCCCGCAGGAGCTGGAGGCCATCCCCATGTTCATGAAGCAGTGCCCGGCCGAGATCGACGCGGCGCGGCAGCCGGACCTGGCGTGTCTGCAGTCCCTCCTGTTCGACGAGGAGCAGGGCCCCGCAGGTGGGCAGAGGGATGTGCGGGGCTCCGGGTGCCCTGCGGCGCTGCGGGCTCCATTCGGGCCCTGTCCCCGCTCTTTGCTCCCTGCAGAGCTGGCCAGGATGTACAGGAACGAGGGGAACGAGTACTTCAGGGAGAAGGAGTACCAGAAAGCTGTCGTTGCCTACACAGAGGGGCTGAAGAAGAAGTGCGAGGACCCGGAGATGAACGCGGTGCTGCACACGAACAGAGGGGCTGCACAGTTCTACCTGGGTAACGGGGCACATGCTGTGCTGCCTCAGGCCAGGCTGCTTCCCCATGTCCCTAAGCACTGCAAACCCCATCAGGACATGGTCAATGCAGTCCTGGCTGCTTCCAGTGTTGATGGCAGTGATTAGCCCACTTGTGTTGGTGACCAATAGGGCTGGTATTGCATCCCTTCTGGTAGGGCTGATGCTGAACACATTCACAGGGTGATCGGAGCTGCAGGAGGGTGCTCTGACCCCAAAAATCTGTCAAAGTAACACATTCTGTTCCTCTTTCCTGGTTGTGTCTTCCTCGAGTTACCACCCAACCTACCAACAGCATCTGTGCAGAAGGGAAGGTGTTCTTGGCCTTTCAGTGCTGTTGCGTGTTTGCTCACAGTCATGTTACCTCTTCCCTGAATGATTGATTCCTGTCCTTTCCCTTCTTGCTCTTTGCTCTTCCTTTCTTCACTCTCCTCACAGTGACTGTAGAAATGGTGAATTACAGGGTCCCCCCATGAGCTATTTTATCATTTTGGGATCTGGGTAGGTTTTACATGTCAGCGAAAGGTTCTGAGCAGTTCCCTTTGCTTTGTAGGTAACTACCGTTCTGCTCTCAATGATGCCATCCAAGCAACAAAACTAAAGCCCACCCACCTCAAAGCAATCATAAGAGGTAAGAGTTAAATATGGAGGGCAAGGAACATAGTTTCCACACAGGTTTGCACGTGTTAGCTTTAAGCACGATGCTCTTACTCTTTGAAGCCCATCTTTGAAGATGTTTCTTTGTTTCAATGCATGTTTCTGTGTTAAATAGCCTTAAATTACATCCTGTTTCAGGACAGTATTCATTCCAGAAAAGTGAAGCAGTTACTGTAAGAGATCTCTTGTGTTATTGTTGCCGTGTCTCCCCAAATCAGAGCTTTGCATTTTGCTTTGGGTTTTCAGCCAAAACACTGTCCTTTTGCTCTTTACACTTCAGCTTCTATATCTGTCAGAGGCATTGGACCTGTTTCTGCAGAGTACAGCATAACTTTTGCTGCTTTCCACAACTCTGGTTTTTGGGCTTTGGTTATTCCTCCCCCCCCTCCCCCCCGAGCATTTCTCATTCTGTGGAAATTGCCACTTTATTGTTCCTTATGAGACAAATACTGAAATATTAATTCTGATTATACAATTTTGCTTGTGCCACTTCTGGCATCGTTTTTGCTGATTTCTGTATGTAAATAAGCAAATGATACAAGAACTACTGAAATACGTTAGATGTTATTCTCAGCTGACCTGCTGGAAGCCTACAGTCGAACATGACATGCACATGTGCTGCTGTGTGTGCCTCTTGAAAGCACCAGGGCTGATGCTGTCTTTATAGCCCCCACTTTGTATAGTAGCTGTGTACTGACTCCTAGACTAGAAACATAAAGTCTTCATCATTCCAGGAGCCCTCTGTCACATGGAACTGAAGAATTTCTCTGAAGCTATAGCATGGTGTGAGAAGGGCTTGCAAATAGATTCAAAAGAGAAAAAGCTTCTGGAAGTGAGAGCTAAAGCTGACAAATTAAAGGTAACTATGAAGGCAGACTGGTGCCTACAATGTTTGTCACCTGCTTTGTGTCAAACAGCACTTTGGGATCCTTGGTTGAAGAGCGCTCCAAAGCAGTTTCTTGTGTAGTTTAATATACCCAGATAAAACTAAGTGGTGGTTCCGTATTGTGTGTGTTGAGATGTGTAGGGGAAAGAGCCAGAGGGGACCATTCCGGAGTTCTGAACTGATTTCTCCACTGCAGGGTAGGTCAGTGATGGGCATTGTCTTGCTGTGTGTGACCATGGTGCAACCTTTTCTTCCATGTAGCGAACTCAGGAGCGGGATGCAAGGAAAGCGAAGGTGATGGAGAAGAAAGAACAGCGTGAAAAGGAAATTTTGCTTGCAGCCATAAAGGTGGGTCTGTGAGGGGGAGTGGTTTTGTGTGGTTTGGTTTGAGTGTTTTAAGAGCTCTCACCTCTAAGATGTTACTCTTGTACACAGGCTTTTGACATCTAGAGCCAAAAACTGAGTTAAAAATATGATCCTCCTTATCTGTCTGGCTCAAGCCCCAGCTCCCAGGTTGCCATATTTTAGGTAACAACTAATGCAAAATACAAACCCAGTGTTAGGAGATGAACCGAGCACCCAAGAGAGTGTTCTGGCTGCTGGGCTGTAGCATCACACTGGCTCAATGCACCTTGCTTTCTTTGCTGTTGATGGACATTACTTCAATGGAAGGATAGAAGATGAGCATCTGGTAGAGTAGAGAAAGGAATCAGTCCTGGGCCCTCTCCCTCAGCAAAAGTTTGGGCTATGTTTAAATGTTTTGGGTTATTATGTAAAGTCAGAACTCCTCTTCTGCAGTTGTCTTTCCAAAGAAAAGAGGGAGCTTTCTTCAGTTCTCTGGAAGAATGGATGTTCCTGGGAGCTGGTGCATGTAGTTACGCCATGAAGTTATACCTGAGAGATCCCAAAGAACAGGATTTAGATGCATCCCTTTCCCCATGTTATCTCAGGCTGTTCTCTCAGCATGCAGGCTCTCTGGATCCCCACCTCTCATCCATTTTATGAGGAGCCTAGGTGTCTGGCTGAGGTTCTGGATTCTACTGGGAAGACCAGTCACTTGAGTCTGATACTGTAGGAAAGCTTTTGATAGCACGTTTAAGAGCTGTCTTGTTAACTAGAACGACACAATTTGTCCTTTTCCTGACTGCTAATGTTTTCCTCTTATTCTCCCCACCATACCTCTTTGGTGCTTGGTTGTTTGAGGAGTTTTCTCTTGTCTTTCCTCCCCTCCAGGAAAGAAATATCAAGCTGGCTCTTGAGCCTTCAAATGAAGAAGAGGAAATATCAGATGGCCTGGCTGAGATATCCTTAGACGGGTTCCAATCTGGCAACACCACAGGGGCAAAGGTGCACTTAGATGCTGATGGCAACTTGAACTGGCCTGTCCTCTTTCTGTACCCTGAGCACGAGCAAACAGACTTCACTGTGGCTTTCCATGAGAACTCCAGGTAAATGCACTGTCAGCAGCACTCATGCATGGAGATGTTTGAATAGATGAGAACAGACAGCAAGTGAAACACTGTCATGCTAATGAAGTAGTTCCAGATTTCCAGTCTCATAGCTGACCCTGCATTGGAGCAGGAAGTGGCAGTAGATGAGCTCCTGAGGTCCTTTCCAGCCTGAATATTCTGTGATTTACAAATGTGCTTTAAAATATGATGGGCAAAAGATCAAAAGCTCAAGGAAATACAGCCTGTTAAGCCAGTGTGATAAAGCGGTTTGCAGTGCAAGCTGAGAGCAGTGCAATAACACTTGTAACCCTGCACATGCCTGAGGTTTGTTAAGGTGCTGTTTTGAAGCCCTCTAATATAATGCTGGGTCTCAGAAAAAATTAAATCTTACAAAGAGCTTCCAAAAGGGATCTCTCATAACCATCAGTGATGCCATAGTTGTCCGCAGGGCTTTCAGCAGGCCTGGCTTTGAAGTGCTGTAGCCCTTTCAGACTATAAACAAGTGACTGGTAAGGTGGGAATTGCACTTGTGATGTTAACTTCAGTTCCTGGGCTTGCAGTGGAAGTTGTAGTTTGGGGGTTTTATTCTCTGTGGGGAGATTCGTATTCCTCACATCTACTAAGTCTAGGACTTAAAATTCCAGTGCAAGCAGGTTAGTAAGTGTGGTTCTTATATGGTAGTGTTCATATATGGTAGTGTTCACTACACCTTTGTGTGACCAAAGGAAGTGAAAATAGGCACAAACTGGCCACCAGCACTCCTGAAGTACCACACTAAACAAGCCTCTGACATGTAGGTGTCTTCTCAGCACTCTCCCCTATGAAGTGTGGTGCTGATGGGACCACGTAGAAGCAGAATCGATTTTGGACAACATTCAGGGTATTTGACATCCTTTTCAGTGTGAAAATGAAGAGTTAGAAATAATTTGTTGTTGCACTGCTCCAGTGTGAATCCAATAGCACAGCCTTGGTCTCACTGGGAAAGCAGTGAGTTTGAAGGGAAGAAGCTGACAGTGATCTAAACTTGCTTTCAAGCTATTGTCTAATCTGCTAATGTATTCCTACCATCCTTCAAATGCAACTGTACACATTACTGAAGCTAAACACTTTGTCTAAGCTAGCCAAGTGTGTTTTGGCTTTTAGGTTTATTGATCATTTAATGGTGATGTTTGCCGAGTTACCTCCTTGGGATGTAGAAAGAAAATACCTTCCCAGCAATCTCCAGGTGAGGAGTTCAACTTTCCTTCTGTTTCAAGGTTGTTCTATTGTGTTTTGTATTGCACCCAAACACACAACTTTGAGTGTGTGAGAGCAATGGCATTGTTACCTGTTTACCATACACGGATGTCAAATAAGGATCTGCAGAGCTACGTTTGCTTTATAAACTCAGATGTTTTCCAGGTGTGCTGACATGGACACAGAATTCATTAATGACAATGAAAGTTCTTTTGTCTTTCACTTACCTTGTATTCAACAGGAGGTATTTATGGATACTGCTTAGATTCCCATGTTTACACTGATAATGAAGATTCAGACCATCAAGCTGATGGGCTGCCTGTTTTGTAAACTGTGTTGTGAAGTTGCTCAATACAAATGAGAAAATACTGTTAAAAACCCAGGTTGTTTTCAGAACTGGAGGTGCTTAAGCACTTAATCCCATCAAGATGATGCAGTGTTCAAGGCCAGGTTGGGCAGAGCAACATGGTCTAGTGCGAGGTGTCCCTGCCCATGGCAGAGGGGTTGGAACTGGATGATCTTAAGGTCCTTTCCAACCCCGACTCTTCCACTTTGGTATCATATGTACAATCTAAGGCACACTTGTTAGATTGGGATCTCTTAAATCTACTTTGTTTTGTTCAAATAACTTTAAACCCACACAGTTTAGCTCATACCATTGCTGCATTTCACCTGATAAAGAGCAATCTGTAGCTTTGCATTGCTTCTCTGTGGAGCACAGGAAGAGCCGGTGTATTTTGCCCTCCTGCTGCCACTGTTGTAAGGAGCTAAGCTGATTTATACAGGGAAGACTTGGAATTTACACAAACCAGTTTCTATGTTGAAGTTTGCATCTGACACACATGGTCCAAGCTACAGAAGTTTGATAAACCTCTAGTTGATACGTGCTGTGTTGTTACTAGACTTCCGATAGCTTAATAGTTTGATTTCATGTGCCTTAGGTTTTCATAACCCTCCAAAATGTTTTTCAGCTCTATTTTGAAGATGAAGAAAGAGAGGAAATGTACGAGCTGAACCCAGAGCACACATTGCTACAAGTACTGCAGCACAAGAGGTGAGGCTGTGCCTGTTCATGTCCAGAGAGAGCAAAACATATGAGCTTTGGGCTCCGAGTGCAGCTTGTCCTCTCTTTTAACAGTCCTAAATCTTGGACTCCTCATAGTCCTAATCTTCTCTGATTTATTAGTCCTAACTCTTGAAGGCATAAAGCAATGGGACTGCATGGATTTTGTGCCTGGCTTTAGCATCCTATATATTTTGTTCCCCCAAAACAAGAATAACTCATTCGAGGACTGGATGGAGATGGGAAGGGAAGTTGGGCTACACGCAAGCAGCAGCACAAAAGGGCTGTTTCATATCCCATCTACACAGTACTACTTCAGGGGAAAAAATAGCAGCATATAAAGAGAGTGTATTGAAGGTTAACAAAGCTCTCACTGTTAATAATGCTGTGTGAGCAGCCCCCAACACGGCATGCAGCACAGCTTCACTGGCTTTTAAAGGGTTGTGCACTTACTTAGAGAGAAGAATTTGCTGTTTGTGCAGCCACAAAGTTGCTGTAAAGGCTGTGCTGTTACCTTGCACCCCCTTGTAGCTAGCTGGAGGAAGCCTGCTGCGCAACTGGCTTGGTCTGTTCCAGTGGGAGCAGAGCTCTAGGTCCTCTGCTGCAGGCTGTGTCTGAGCTCTCACTCCATAAAGCTCCACAGCATGCATAAACCCTTAGATTTCAGGCTGTAAGGGTAGTTGCAAAAGCAACCTCCTTCCAGAGGGAGAATAACATCTGGTTTAATTAGAAGTAGCTGTTGGGAGAAGAATTGATGCATAAACCACTCCTCCTTGCATGTGGGTAGCCCTGGCTCCATCAGGCTCTGCTAATCAGCACAAAAGCTTGTCACTGGCCTTTGGGAGATCAGGCTCTATTGAGCTGGGTGGAAGTCACTCACTTTGCATTACCCTTGGCCAGCTACAAGGAAGCCAAAGGATTCCTTTTAATCTTTGCAGGTACTTTGTAAAAGCTGGAACTCCGACAGTCTTGGTGTTTGTAAAGGGTTCTCCTTACTCCAACAAGTACTTCTCTGGCAAGAAGGTGCATCGACTATAGTGAGCAAGAGTGAAACAAGAAATCCTGTGCAGGAGGCTGCTCTTTGTTATCCCAGACTGCAAACTCCTGCTTGAACCAAACTGCCTTGCACAACTGAGGGGAGAAATAATCTTGGCACACGGGGGGAGCTTCCAGGAAAGCAGCCCAGGAGAGTGAAGGGTTTACAAGAGGGGATGAGTTGTTTAAACCAGCATCCAGCTGGCTTGCAGAAGGGCTCCTCTGTGATGGGCTGCGTGTGGCTTTGAAACAAACCCGAAGCAGTGCCAAACACCGGCTCCAACTGAAACAGCAGCTGGGAATGCACTTCCTTACCTGTGGAAAGTCATGGATTGCCTTGGAGGTGGGCTGTAGTTGCTGGGGTTTAACAGCAGTGAGCTATGGAGATTCCTGCCTCTTGCAGCAGGGTGGATGTACTCATTCCTGCCTGGGATTAAGCAGCTGCTGTTTCACTGCCTGGCTCTGCTGCTGGCCAGGGTGAAGCAGAGCTCTTTGTTCCGAGCAGTGTGTGTTTTCCTGATCCTTCTGCTACCTTACCCCTTGTCCTGCACAACCTGGAAATAAACATGTCTATTTTCAAGTAGACTGGCTTCTGCTTAGTAAATGAGACAAGAAATTCTTCTCACCTCCCATAAACTACAAGAGAATGGCAAACAGTGAAGTCTAAACACAAATGCAGCAACCTTCTCCATTATACTTACAGGTACAGCCAACATACAGGGTTTCCTGTGCTTCTGCATTAGCATTTAGGATTACTTTGAATTAAATGCTGACTCTCTCATATCTTCTGCAGCCAATCTGGGCCTGCAGAAATAAGCTGCAGTTTGAGGCACAGGTAGTGCCCAGGCATTAGAAAGCTGTTCAGCTGTGAACGCTCCTGCTTAGGTGATGGAGGCTGGCTTGAGACAACTCCAAAGAAAGCATTTCCATTTTGTTCTTCCTCAGTTTCTGCACCATGCACAAGCACAGTAAAATCATCTGCACCTGAGGATGCTGAAATTTAATCTTCCAAAGCTCAAGTTTCTCCCCCAGCCCCTTCTTACAGAGCTCGCTGCTCATTTCTTTTAACCAGAGCCATATGTGAGCCTTGTCATCCTTTGTGAGGCTGCCGCAGTGGAGCAGAGCAGGGCCCTGCAGAGGAAGGGGTCTGGGCTGCAGCCAGCTCGTGGTTTAAAGCAAGAGGCTACCTGGGTTTTCTGTTCATCACCGAGCAGCTTGCTGGGGTGGTACATGGCAAATAGAGTCAGGTTGAGTGACCATTCACCATCAGCGCTAGTGCGGCTGATGGGGAACTACCAGAGGAAGAGCTTGCACTCCTAAGGAGCCTTCTCTTGTCCAGGCTGCCCCAGCCCAGCTCTCTCAGCCTGGCTCCAGAGCAGAGCTGCTCCAGCCCTTGCAGCATCTCCATGGCCTCCCCTGGACTTGCTCCAGATGAAGCCATAGGTGAGGTGAGGAAGGGATAGGTCCTAGGGCAAAGCCCCCTCCCCTGGACCTCCCATTGGAGCAGAGAGCCACAGCAGTGTGCACAATCCACTCTTAGATCTGCATTCCTAGGAGCTGGAGAGGAAAACCAGGTGCCAGGTTCTTGGCCAGGGCGAAATCCCCTGTTTAAAACCAACCAGGTTCTGCACTCTTTAACCAAAAGGCCTCAGGGCCTGGACAGTTCCCAGGCTCACCTCAGTGCCCCAGACCCCTGAAGGCACAAGCATGGGAGCAGGGGCAGCAGCAGGTGGAAGGAGGCTTTGAAGGAGCTCCTTGGAAATGAATTAAAAGCTCTGCTGCAGCCCATCAGTTGTGCTGCTGGTTTCATCCCTCCTCCTCCCCTTGGCCAGCCGCCTCAGGGCATGGGTTATAGTGGGAATAGCCTGGAGAGAGATGCAGCCATGTAATTACATCCCACTCCCCCTGCAAAACAGACACATACACACTGATTTCATATATCAATTTAATGTGTTTATTTAGGGACCTATAAAATCAGGTCCTTGAAACCATCTCTAATAGCATCATGTACTGCAAAAGGTGCTTGGATCCCACTGGCAGTGCTTACCTGTAAATCTTCTGCTGTCTTCACAGCTTTTTCTATGCTGAAAGCTTCTTGGCATTTCTGGGATGCTTCCCTGATCCATAGAATCATAGGATCCCAGACTGGTTTGCGTGGGAAGGGACCTTAAATCTCCTCCAGTTCCAACCCCTGTCACAGGCCACCTTCCACTAGAGCAGCTTGCTCCAAGCCCCATCCCGCATGGCTGCCCTGCCCCAACCATCCTCCTGTCCATGGCACATTGGCAGGGGCCCTAGGAAAACAGCCATGGTCCTTTGTTCCCTGGATCATCCTGTGCAGGAAGGCAGTGATGGGTGCTGTGGGCAGCCAGCATGGAGACCTGATGCTCCCAGGGTCCCAGATCTGCCTCTCCAAGCCGTTTGCCTCCCTGCAGGCATTAGCAGCCAAGAGCACAAGGCAGCTGGGTGGTTCTGTGCAAAGCCACAGCCGGGAGGGCTGTTCAGAGCAGGGATAACACCCTGCAGGGATTTGTCTTTCCAAGGGACACAGAAACAGCCATTGATTGCTAAACTGGCCCTAGAGCCATGCGGTTGGTGGGGAGGGCAAACAGGGGGCTCTGGGAAAGGCTGGTAAGGGCAGGCTGCTCCCAACAGGCTCCAGTGCTCCCATCAGCAGATCCCTCCTCCCCTGGGAGCTGGGATGCTCCAGACCACCCAACCCTGCTGAGCACCCTCCCCTGTGCCCGTGGTCCTTCACACCACTGCTGCTCCCTGTTGTAACCCCAAATCACTGCTGCTCCATCACCCTGTGCCCCCCCCCGTACCCAGCCAGGCCGAGGTGAGGGCTGCCCATATTGAAAGCACAGTACTTAAGGAGAGGTCAGTTAAAGTTTAATGGTCATGGGAATACATCATTCCCTCCACTTAATCAAGCAGCAGCCCTTCCTAACGATAAGCGGGAAGGATGGCTCTCATCCCGGTGATAAAAAGGCAGGATTGCTCCGAGTTCGGGAGATAAGAGAGCTCTATAAAAATTGGATATTTTGTACCATGTTCAGCTTGAGACAACTTTTATCTCGTGGTGATAGCATAGGGGGGAATCAGGGCAGTGCCACACCAGACCTTGCACTGAGATGTTTGTGATGGGAGGTACAGCAGAGATGAGGAGTTATGGCCAGTGGAGAGGGGCAGGAAGCTCCTTCTGCTTATAAACCCAGTGGGGAATTTGGGTGGCAAAGCGCCTGTCTAGGGACTGGGTGTTGCAGAGAGGGAAAGAAAACTGGAGGTTACCTGGGAAAGACCTTGTGCGCATTTCTGGTACCCCATGGCCTCATCTTAGCCCAAGCACGGCATCACCATCACTCGCTCATGGTTAAGCTCTGCAAAAAAAACCCTGGCTCAGCACACAGGGCTCTGCTAGCAAAGATCACAGGATCCCAGGCTGGTTTGGGTTGGAAGGGACCTTAAAGCTCATCCAGCTCCAACCCCTGCCATGGGCAGGGACACCTTCCACTGGAGCAGCTTGCTCCAAGCCCCTGTGTCCAACCTGGCCTTGAACACTGCCAGGGATGGGGCAGCCACAGCTTCTCTGGGCACCCTGTGCCAGCCCCTCAGCACCCTCACAGGGAAGAGCTTCTGCCTTGTATCCAGCCTAAGCCTCCCCTGATTAAGTATTAACCCAGGTTTAAGTTTGGCCAAATGAGGGCACAGAGAAGAGCTGCTGCCTCAGGGCCACGCTAGACCTGCTGTGCCCAATGCTCTGTGTGCCCAAGGGCTTCCAGGGCTCACTCCCTCCCAGCATTCCTCAGTGCCATCAGAACCCCCCTGTCTGTGCGAGCCAGGGAAGCCTGGGAGGGGGCTCTCAGCAGTCTATAGCTGAGGGCAGCCTGACCCGGGCTGTGTGTGGTGAGCAGCACTCCCACCATCACCCCTGCTGCACTGCAGCTGCTTTCCCAGAGCATCTCAAGGAGAAGCAGGCAGACAGCCAGATCCTTGCAATGGTCTCAACCCCATCCTCTACCACTGTGGCCTTCAGTGCTGCCAGCAAAGCAGCTGGGGAAGAAACACCCCTGAAAGCACTCAGGTCATTGGTGCTTGGGGCAATTAGGGATGGGTGTCGAAGCCTTAAAGGCTCTGGGTTTCAGCATCCACCTGCACTTGTTCCTCATGTCCTCGGCAGCCTTGCTCAGCCCCAGGGAAACCAGGCTTGGTTTTCTCTTCCTTTTGCCTTCTCAGTGCCCCTGCGGCAGTTTGGGGTTTGCATCTCAAGGTGCTGATGCAACCAGTGGATGGGGATGAGGATGAGGAGCAGCCCGAAGGTCTGCACCAGCCTCTGCTGCCCCTGCCATGGTTGCAATGCCTCTGGGCAGCCCCAAAATCCATTTGCATGGAGCACTGGGTGAATCCCCTGTTCCCACTTCAAATGGTGCTCTGAGTCCTGGGCAGCAGCTCCTGGGGCAGGCAACCCTGGGCAGCCCCCTCCTCTTCCTCACCCAGGGAGATGACACCTCCCTTGGGCACGCTGTGGGTGCAGGACCCCCATCCCTGCTCAGAGTGAACCCCTGGAGCAGGCACTCACCCACAGCACATACACTGAGGTTTTTCCTTTCATTGCACTTTCATTGCCACTCCTTCCACAGCCTCCTAGGGTAGGATTTCATCCCGGTGGGAGCAGCGGCTCCCAGTCCTGCCTGGGATGTGGAGCAGCACCGGGCGGTGTGGGAGGAGTGGGATGCTCCTGCACCAGGGACGGATATCACTGCTGCCTCTCCCTTTCCTACTTCAAAGGGAACTGGTTTCCTCCCATAAAGAATTAGTCAGAAAACCCCTGTTTTAGGAAGACTTTGGATCATGTAAAGATTCAAGCAGCGTTGAGTGAACTAGAAAACCAAGTCCTGTACATCAGCTTATAAAACTTCTACGTACAAAAAAGAAGGAGAGAAAAAAGAGATGACATGTCAGTGCAATGGACCAGGCGGTGCAGGGATGCTCCTCCACCCCATAACCTGGGACCTCGCTTGGGGAGGGCAGGGTCCCGGCACCACCATCCCACATCTCCATGCACCACAGAGGTGCCCCCTTGTCTGTCCATCCATCCACCCATCCATCCATCCATCCACCATCCATGCCCTGGCTCTAGAGGCTCTGCAGCCGCACGATCAGGTCATCCTCCTTGTTCTTCAGCAGGAACTTCTCACAGGCTTCAAACGTGGCACAGAAGGCAGAGGAGAGCCCCGCTATGTTGGTGGTCACATAGTTGAGGTACCCTGGTGTCGCTTGGTTGTAGTAAGCCACCTGTAAGGCACAGCAGAGCGTTACAGGGGCACACAGAGGGCAGGGAGCATCCCCGACGGGGTGCAGGCAGCAGCATCACACCTTGCTCATCTCCTCTGACTCCGGCCATATGCAGAACCCCGAGCAGATCGTCTCCCCCCGCGTGAAGCTGGCAGTGGCAGGGTGGGTGGGCAGCGTCACCGACCGAAAGGCCACCACATAGGGATCCCTGGGGAGGGAAGGGCCCGGTGAGCCGGTGCATCCCAGCCGGACGGGAGCAGGGAGCAGGGCTGGGAGCAGTTACCCCTTGCTGCAGGGTTTCCGTCGGGATGCCAGGATGACAAAGTCCTGCAGCTTGTTCTCGGAGCTGAGTGTCTGGCTCACCACATGGTAGATCATGTCGTCGTCGTCTACTTGCTGGACCAGCTCGGCGCTCCTGCGAGGCAAGAGGGACCCGTCAGAGAATGGAAAACCAGGGAAACCCTGAGGTCTCACCCACTGACAGCTCATCACAACACCCAAAATAGGTGTTTTCTGCAGCAAAGTGCAGCCGTCAAACCAGGTGGAGCTGGGATGGGGATACAGTAAAAGGACATCATGGCTCTGGGGCAACACACATAGAATCATGGAATGGATTGGGTTGGAAAGGACCTTAAGATCATTCAGTTCCATGGGCAGGGACACCTCACACTAAACCATGTCACCCAAGGCTCTGTCCAACCTGGCCTTGAACACTGACAGGGATGGAGCATTCACAGCTTCCTTGGGCAACCCATTCCAGTGCCTCACCATCCTAACAGTAAAGAATTTCTTCCTTAGATCCAATCTAAACCTCTGCTGTTTAAGTTTGAACCCGTTACCCCTTGTCCTATCACTACAGTCCCTAATGAAGAGTCCCTCACCAGCATCCCTGTAGGCCCCCTTCAGATACTGGAAGGCTGCTATGAGGTCTCCACACAGCCTTCTCTTCTCCAGGCTGAACAGCCCCAACTGTCTCAGCCTGTCTTGTATGGGAGGTGCTCCAGCCCATGCTCCCAGGGAAGCCCAAAGGGACATTCATCAACAAGCCTTAAATCCATGGATACAGTTGCTGGCAAGGGCATGGAAAACCCGGCAGCACTCACAGGTAGTGGCTGTCCCACTCGTGCCGGCGCCGCAGGTCGGAGAGCAGGGAGAAGGCTTGGGAAGCAGCGATGCGGACGGACATCTCGATGCGGAAGGAGAGGAACTTGTCCTCCTCCAGTGTGTACATCTGCACCTTGAGGAGCACACAGACCATGGGCTGGCACACATCCATCACCACCAAGCGCCCGGGTTAACCATGACTGGGGGTGAGAAGCAGCTCGGGGGGAAGGGGCAGGGTTTGGTACCTTTTCCTTTTCTCTGGCCAGTGCCCAGTTCACGTTGGCTACGAGCATCTTCAGTGCAGAGACGTTGTTGTAGCTCAGATAAACCTGGGGCAGGGGCAGCGCGTCAGGGGCAGGGAAAGGGGGAGCAGGGAAAGGGGGAGCAGAGAAAGGCGGAGCAGGGAAAGGGGGAGCAGGAGGAGGCAGTGACCCTGCAGGGCATCACTTACCTTGTTGCTTTGGTCCCAGGGCACAGATAGTGGCACTTCGGTCTGTTTGCAGGAGACAACATATTTTCTGTGGGAAAGGAAGAGTTTTCCTTACGATGGGACACAAACCACCCATAGACTACTCCTGAAACCCATTACTGAGACCATCCTCCTCCATCCTCACATCCCATTTGCTTCTCCTGCTCACCGGTCCAGCCGAATCTTTTTCCTAGCACTGGCTTCTCTGTACCTCCTCTCTCCATCCTGATAAATAGGAGAAGACCATTAGGTTAGTAGGAAAAGGAGGGAAAGACCCTAAAACATATGTCTTTTTGGGAGTGGGCAAAACATTCCACAGGGAAGGTCTGGAAGGTGAAGCTCACTGGGTTACACTGGCAGTGATGGTTAGTGATGAACCATGAGCTATTTCAGCATTGCTGCTGTGCTGTGATTAAGCAATAGGCATTGGCACATTAGGAAAAACCCCTTGCTGTGGCTGCAGAGCTGCAAACAGGCACTGAAACCCCAATCACATCCCCGGGCACGTACAAATGGCCCCTCCTGGGGAAATAAAACCACCCTAAAAGCAGCTTATCCCAAAGAAAGCGCTGGGGCAGTGTTCTAAAGCAAGTGGGCTCTCCTGGCTGCGAGATGCTCTCCTGCAGGGTGGGAGAAGAGCCTGAGTTTTAAGGCATCAAAACCACCCAGGAGGTGGGCACGGAGCAGCCAAAGGGAAGGCAATGGCATCATTCGCTCATGCTGTGATGCACCCTGAGACACGCAGGCGTTTGCTTCACTGCTGTGCTCGTGTGACAGGTTTTCTTCATCACTGATCCAAAGGGCAGTTATTGATTAGGATGCTTTGGGAGGTAAAAGCGACCTGAGAGGTCTGCATTCTTTCCCCTGAATGACAGAAAAGAGCTGGTACTTGCAGGCAGTATTCTGCTCAGCCCTGCATGGCAAATACATCTCCATCTCTGCATGGGCAAGTGGTTCATTTTACTATCAGTCATACCGAGCAACCTATGAACCCACTTGCTCCCAAGCAGCTTCCTTCCCATCATCGTAAAACTGTGCTTGTTTCACTGGGAATCTCAGGGCTAAGCGGGGGTCCCATGCCCCTGTGGTTGGCAGAAACCAGCCCTGCCCATCCTTACCCCCTGCTCGGGTGCCAGCATAGGCAGGGTGCAGGGCCGCCCCTCCTGGTCCAGCACTACGAAGGTCATGAAGGCGCTGTTGATGTGCCTGCGGCTGACGGACATCTCCTGGCCGTACGCCTCGGCGCAGACCCCCACCTCCATGCTAGGGGGGACAGAGAGAAGGGGTGAGGGTGTGGAAGGCACCAGGAGGGAGGTTTGGGAGCCCTCCATCACCAGCACCGACCTGTTTTTGAAGGCGTTGTTGACGATGGCTTTGAGCACCAGGCGGTCCCCGACTTGCGATGGTCCCCGAAAGTGGAACATCTCGATGGCCCGCAGCGTGGGGTGGGCATGGCACAGACGGCTGCAGGGGACAAGTGTTACCTACCAGGCATGGATCCATGCTCCAGCAGCCCTGTGCAGCCCTCCCAACCCAGACAGCGGCAAGGAGACCCCAAAAATATCACCCTTTGATTTCAACCACCAAAACCAGCCATGAGAAGGGGCAATGAGGAGACTGGTGAGTGTGAATCCTTCCCTGGGGTCCTCCAGCACCAGGAACCCATGGAATTCCCTGTACAGCATCCCCCCAAGGGTGATGTGCCAGCACCATCCCTTTCGAGTGTCCATACAACCCTGCCTGTGTGTCCCCTCCATGCACACCACCCATCCATCCCAAATCCCTGTCGGATCACCTGGCTGCGATGGTGGCCACGTTCTCCATCCAGGCCATGATCTGCCCTCCAAAGGTGTTGCCCTGATGGTTGGCATGTGGAGGCAGCACCAGCTCCACGCTCTCCACCCGTGTCTTCTCCGCCGGCACCGCCACGCTGCCATCCCGTGTCTCCAGCTCTGCCATGGGGGGAGAACGGGGCTCAGTGTGATGGCCAGGCAGCGGGATCCTTTCCTCCTCTCCCCACTGCATCAACATCCCACACCTCCTGCTTGGGGGTTCGGCATGACGGGACGATTCCTACCCCTCCATAGGCAGGGCATTCCCAAACCTGTCACCATCCTTCCCAGCAGCATCCTGCTGAGGAAGCAGCAGCACTGGGGCTATTTCGGGTATGGAAGCCTGGGCTGCAGCACACGGTACCGGTTTCCTGGCGGCTGCGGGTGAGGAGGTCCTTGAGGGTGTCCTTGTGGACCAGGCGCATGCGGCGGCGCTCAGCAGCGATGCTGTGCTCTATCTTCTCCTCCTCTGTCTGTGGGATCAGCGGCTTCAGCGTCACCTGCACAGGGGACATGGGCAGGATGGAGTCCCATTGCGGGAGAAGGGAGGGCTCCTTTGCATGCTACACATCCCACTGTACATGTGCCAGAGCTGCGCTCCTCCTGGGTTATATTATAGCTGCTTATGGAACGGGAAAGGGCTCCTATAGACACATAGGGATCTGCAGGGAGGTGCCTGCAAGCATGGGACAAGGGATAGCCATGAACCAACAATGCCATGATAGGAAGCTGAACCCAGCCCAGCTCTTCCCAGAGGGACCATTTCCTCCATTCAGGAACCATTCAAGCCCTCCCCCCAGCCACCATCCACCCCTCACCTTGTTGCCGGAGGAGCTGTGTGCCACGAAGGTGGCATACGCCTTGCAGATGCTGTAGTGCTTCCCACTGCACAGGTCCTCGTAGCTCACCTGGATGCCCACCTGGGAGAGGGCACAGCATCCCTGAGAGCTGGCTCTGCTCCCCGCATCCAACAAGATCCCACACCAGACCCAGGCGATCAGAGCTGGGAACAGGCACACAGCAAAGGGGATAGGGGCAGGGATGGAGGGGAGGCAGGGGCTGCACACCAACCTCCATGCTGGAGTTAAAGGCTCGGTTCACTTTGGCTTTGATGTTGACAACTTGCCCAACGCTGGAAAACAGAAAGAGGAGAGAGAACATGGGGGTTATTGTGGGATGAAACCCATGGTCCTCCAGCATGTAAGCCAGCACTCAGCAGCTCCTCACTGAGGTGCCACCGTGTTAACAGTGCTGGGTACAGGCTGCTTGGATGGTGGGGACATGCCAGGATGGCCAGCAGGACATGGGCACAGCCACCTCCAAGATGTGAGAGCCCATATGGGTCCAGCGCAGCAGTGAGATGTCACCCCACGTGCAAATGGGTCCCAGGTCTGGGGTGCTGCTGGGACACCGGAGGGGTGCAGAGGTGCCCAAGGCTTGTTTGGTGCCCCCACCATGTGCTCCTGCCAGGGCAAACGGCTCCTCCAGCCTCACCTGTGCTGCTCTGCTCAACAGGGGCACCTATAGGGTCTCCCCACAGGCCCTCAGCTGGTGGCAGCAGCAGCCCCAAAGCTTGACTGCTCCCATCCCTTCTCCTCTCCAGGGCCTCCCAGCAACAGGCACCTTGGGATGCTGGGAGCTGGCAGGAGGCAGGATCATTTTGCACCATCTCTTACATGAAACATCTGCTGGCAGCGAACTGCTGCTGGCAGGGTCCAGGAGCTCTGCTCTGTGCCTTCAGTAGGCTTCAGAGTAAACACCCAGACAGCTTCAGCTCTGCAGCCTGACCTGCTCCGCACTGGAGCAAACACAGCTCATTGGTGACACTGACAGCAAGCAGTCTTTATCAGATCAGGAATAGTCCTTATATCCTAAGAGAGACCAATGCTGGAAAACCCAGTGGAAAAATAAACCCTATAAGTGCTACTGCAAGATTGAAATGTAGGGGACTCAAACCCAGAGGCGAGGAAGAGTCCATGTGTGTCTCAGCACCATGACAACCCCCTTGTCCCCATGCACAATGTCTGGCTTGAGACAACCATCACCACCTCAGCTACTCCACACTGGCTCTGGCAGGAGCAGGGGTGGCACAAGGCTGGGATGATGTCTTTAACCAGCCCCTGGCATGGACCCCGTGCCCATCCGCGGCGCTGTGCCACACCAAGCCATTAGTGAGGTTACATGAGCAGCCTGTGTCCACCTCCCGGGCCCTGCGTGTCAGTGGGGTTACTGCTCCGGACTCACGCAGAGCCGCATTAGGCTCTAGGGCTGCCCAGGTCCGTACCCGACACCGCTCCTCCCGTCCCGCCGCCCGGGAGCGTTTAGATACGGCTGGCTGGTGCAAAAAGAGAGAGCAAGAGGGGGGGAGAGGGTTAGAGGCAATGGAAGCGGCCGCAGGGATGCTCCAGATGGGTGTGCAGCAATGGGCATGCAGGGTGTCCATAGCGCAGCCTCCCAATGCTTCATCTTCTCTCTCCTTCTCAAGCCAGTGCCATAACAGCCACACAAACCTCAGCTCAGGGCTATGTGAAATCCTCCTGGGAGGCTGAGCTTCCATGCAGAGGGGAGGAAGGATGAGGAACATCGGGGAGTTTTCGTGTCGGTGATGTTCTGGGGTGTCCAATGAGCCCCCAGGCACCTCCAGCTCCTCCCTGCCTGTCCCTCACAGTGGGAGGGTGGCAGAAAGCACAAACAGCAGAGAAGGAGGATTGCTGACAGCAAACACTGCCCAAAGCTGCTCTGCCTTCAAAGAGCTCTGTCAGACATCCCTGCCAGGCCCCGTACTTGGAGCATTCAGCTGGACACCAGTGGGATCTGAGCCAGGAGCAGCACAAATTCCTGAGCCCTTGGAGCAGTGCCTGACTCACCCCCGAGGAGGGACAAATGCCTTCCAGGGGTTGATTTAATGCCCTGAAGCAGGGATTGGGTCTGTTCTCCCAGTCCCAAAACCTATAGGGAAAAGCTTCCCAAGTAAAGCTGCCCCAGGTGCTGGGGCACTCACTGAGCCTCCCTGGCACAGGACAATGATCCCAGTGGTGCCACCTCCATCAGTGTCACAGGAGGTGCACAATGTCCTCATGCCATGGCTTTGGTATGCAGCAGAGCCACAGGGTGATGGGCAGCTCACCCAGCACCACGATGTGAGATGGCGAAAGTGGGAGTTTAGTGTTTCCTGGGGATGAGAGTGAAACCCAAGAGCTGGAATTCCTGGCACCAAACAAACCAGCTGACAGCCTGGGACCCCAGGACCAGCCCTGCGTGCCCGCACTGGCCTCTCACTCAGTGGGCAGATGTGCATGGTGGGGAGCTACAGGGCAGCATGGACCCTATAGAATCATGGAATCATGGTTTGGGTTGGAAGGGACCTTAAAGCTCATCCAGTCCCAACCCCTACCATGGGCAGGGACATCTTCCACTGGAGCAGCTTGCTCCAAGCCCCTGTGTCCAACCTGGCCTTGAACACTGCCAGGGATGGGGCAGCCACAGCTTCTCTGGGCACCCTGTGCCAGCACCTCAGCACCCTCACAGGGAAGAACTTCTGCCTTATATCCAACCTGAATCTCCCCTGTTTAAGTTAACCCTACACTGCATGTCTCGCTCATGGCCAGCAGATCTCCAGGGGATGCCACCAGTGCACTAAAACCCTGCAGAGAACACCCAGAGAGCCCCCTGAGACGGTACCCAGGGAGTAAGCAGACGGGCATCCCCCTGCACAGTGGGAAACAGGGGCTCGGAGAGATGCCTGAAGGTGGGTGACAGCACCTGGGCTTACCGGGGGTGGTAAGGAAGGAGAAAACCTTGGACATGTAAGGTCTAGGCCTGATGGGAACGGTCTCAGCGCTGGGATGAGGGCAGGTCCCTGGCAGGGTTCACATCCCCTCTGCACTGCAACATCCCCATGTCAGGAGAGACGTCCCCTGCAACGCAGCAGCATGCACTGGGGAGGGCAACTGTGCAGGGGCAGCACCAGGGGCTGCCAGGACAAGCTTGGGGGGGATTGTGGCCAGGCAAAGCTCATCTCACCAAGCAACATGCAGGGAGGTCCCATTCCCCAGCACGCAGCCACCCACACGGCTGCTGCAGAGGCACAACGTGCCACAGTCAAGTTTTCCAGAGCTGTGGGTTGAACAAAGCCAGGGAGGAGCTGGGATGGGGCCGGGGTGGAGGGGGGAATACCGGGAAGCCAACCCAGTAGGAGCTCCCCAGGCGAGCAGACAGCAGATAAATCAGAGCAGACAGTCAGTCCACAGCCCTGTGGCGGAGCCGGAGCCTCAATCCCTGCCTGCCCTCTGAGCATCTCCTCCCTTCCCAAGCACGCTGCTCCCTGCCCCTCTCTGTTTCACATTGCACCCAGCAGATGGGGTGAAAACCTCTGCTTTCCCCGCACATGCATTAGTATTTACCTAATGGTATGCTCAAAATAGATGTCATCCATGGAAGCTGTGACGCACGGGCAGCCAGCGTGTCTCTCGGCTGGAAAGGAAAAGCAAACTGCATCAGCAACGTGCAGCAACACGCATCGAGGGTCCTGTGCCCCTCACCGCTGCCTCAGGGCTGGTGACATCAATGAAACCCTGCCTGATGTCCCTTTCCCTGCTCCTGCTGCATTTGCAGGGGGCAAGAGATGGGTTTGGGGCTTCTACAGTGTGGGTTTGCAGATGATTTTAGGGTTTGGAGGGTGTGTTGCAACTAGGAGACACCTTGCCTTGCTGTTTGCCTTCCCTCCATGCCTTCAGCCACTGTGGGGATCCACAGGCAGCCGATAACATCACCCCATCCACAGCAAATGCGTACACAGTCCTGCTGGTCCGGCTTTCTCTTGGGACTCCAGAAACCCCAAGCTGACAAAATGCCCTGGGAGCCTCATCCCTTTTCCTGCCATAACCTCCCTGTGTTTGATGTTCTGCAATGTGCTTGGTAGGGCAGTTGATCTGGTGAGCTCCATCACTTCCATCACCGAGCAGAGGAGCTCAGCCCTGTCCATCAGAGCCCTCCATCTGCTGCCGGGATGCCAGGGATGTCACCAGGCTGGTCCTTGCCATGCCCTGCACACCAGGCAAGGAGAAGGACAGTGTTTGGGAAGGAGCAGACGTCGATGCTGATGTGTCCCCAAGCAAGTGTGCGTGCTGCAGCACACGTCTCCTCCCCCTCTCTAATTACTCAGCAAAACAGCATGACGTGGATCCCCAGCTCCCAGGGACGGCACTGGACAACTGGGCACGATGTGGATGAGCACCGGGCCCCTTCCATCCCATCCCGGCAGGATGACTGCTCCGGTGGGAGCAGAGGATGCCTTACCGGAGAGGCAGGCGGTTGTGTCGATCCACTTGAGCAGCTGGCCGATGCTGAGCTCGCCACGGTGGTTGGTGTGGCACGGCAGCACCAGTTGGCTCATCTGCACCTCGGTGGGGTTGCGGGGATGTGAAGGGCTCGCCATGGCCCCCGCTGCCTCCTCCCGCTCCCCTGGATCCTGGGAACACGGCGGAGAGGTGGAGCCCTGCGGGGAATGGGAGCTCTGGTTTACCCAAACGGGAGGGAAATCATTGGGAAAACAGTGACCCACGCGGCCCATCGGAATCCCAGCAATGCACAGCCCCAAGCACCACCAAAACCCACCCAGCCCTCACCAAAGCCATGATGCCCATAGCCTAAGGGAACAAAACTCCCTACAAAAAGAGCCCCAGGAGGGATTCCTGCAGCTTTGCAGCCCATTTCTCTGCTCTTTCCTCCTGAAAACCCTTCCCAAAGTCCATCAACTCTCTGGGAAAGCATTTTGCCCCCCCAACATCTCATCTCTAGGCTGTTGCAGCAAAGGGTGGGTTTGCACCCCAGAGCAGGCATGCAGCGATGCCGCACACCTTCCACCATCACCCCCCTTTGCCAAAGGGAACCCCAAAAGGTTTCCCTGTCTGGTACAAGCAGGGTTGAAGGAAGCAGCCCTGGTTTGGGGTTGTTTGCTGTGCTCTGTGTTGGCTTTGCAGCTTGCTGGGCACAGAAGCAGGCTGGGAGGGAGAGGCTGGTATTGCGGCTGTGCGGGCAGGGAGAAGAGCTGATTTGATGTCAAATGAGGCGTGTTACACAAGGGGTGAACTCAGTTACCCCCGTGAGTAATGGAGGAGACACGAGGAGCTGCGGGGGCCTTCGTTACAGCCCTTCCTTCCTCTTTCAGCTCCCACCGCGGCTCCCGTTTAGAGCACTTGTTGCGCTGCAGCCGCTCCTTTGCCCTTTGCTTTGCCCAGTGTCTGTTAAAGACGGGTTTATGCTGCAAATGAAGCTTTCCCGAACACCCTGAGCTCTCTGCCTCTCAGAATAGCATTTTTCTCTCGCGGGTCTAACCTCTGTTTCCATAGCTACTGGTACACGACATCCCAGGAACGGCACAGACCTTGGCTTGGCAGCGATGCTGGTGAATGCAGCAAGCCAAGCCTGCGTCAAAGAGCCCCCCATCCCGCAGTGGGATGGACACTTGACTTCAGTGGGTCCTGAACCCCTTTAGGAACCTCCTGGGCTACTTCCCGTTGTGCTGAGGTGCCTCCATGAGTACCATGGAGCTATTTCGGGAAGCAGGGAGGCTCTGGGGGACGAGCCAGCAATGCAAAGCGCTCCAAAGCTGTCTGCTGCAAAGCGAGCAGCCGCCTGGCCAGAGATCCCACCGGTGCTTTTCCCAGCGCTTGCCATTTCTAAGTGGTAGGGAAAAAGCCAGCATCACATGGGAAAAGCCCTGATCACACAGTAGCCAGCAAGAGGCTGGGGATGCTGATGCGGAATGTGTGGGGAGCAGATGCAACCACAACCAGTGCAGCAGCTGGTGGCACGGTCTTGGTTAGTAGCCACTGGCACAACAGGGAGCCCCAGGGTTAGTTGCATGGCACAGGGGGTACCTGGAAGCCATTGCAACAGAAGCTCAAGATCTCTTCAGGAATTACAATATTCTCCTTGACCATTTTTAAGAGACACCTGGAAAGGAGAAGAGTGGCTGCAGTTATAGAAGGACCGGCCGAGGTGGGGATGGAGGATGCTGGTGGTGGTCCCCTGGTGGGGACAATGCAGTGTGTGGGGTGGGTGGTCACACCTCCTCATAGAACCACGGAATGGGTTGGGTTGGAAGGGATCTTAAAGCTCATCCAGCTCCAACCCCTTGCCGTGGGCAGGGCAGTGTCCCCCTGTCCCACACTGATGTCCTTCCCTGTGTCACCTGTTCTCAGCAGCACCCATCAAGGGTGCTGCTAGATCCGAAATGGAGAAGAGCAGCCCCAGGGCTGGTGCCTGCCATTCCTCAGGGGTCAGGTCCAGCTCTCACCAGCTGCAATGGAAAGAGTCCCAGCTATTCTGGGATGCTGGACCAGACCCAGTACACGGTGCTGTGTGCGATCTCTCCATCGCTGATGCCGTGTCGATACTTTCCATGTTGCTTCAAGTGACAGAGGGCTGTGTCCTGAAGCTGCCCTGGCCGGTGTGGTGACAACACTGTGGTCACAAGACATCCAGGAGCACATTTTTGGCAGGAGCAGGCCTCACACTGCGTACAGGTGGTACCAGGGGCAGCAAATGGGAAGGACCCATCACTGGCAGCACCCCCTGCACCAACCCCTCTGCCTATGGAGCTCTGAAATCTCCAAGGGCATCATGTGCCCCTGGGTGCCCATGGGCTCCTTGGCCACATGCACTGTGAATGGGTGCTGGCTGGGCACACTGCAAGGAAGGCAGCATGGGAGCTGCAGCAGGAAAGGGTTTATGTTTAGAGTTTGATTCCAAACACAACACTGATCGACCCTTGGTGTATCCCAGCAGAAGTCTCTCTATTATGCGTGTATATTGTATCTATATTGTGTGTATATTCCACAGGCAGCAGCTCCTTCCCCAGTGTGTAGGACTGACTGATTTTGGTCAAAATAAGTGGAAGCTGCAGATTTGCCTCCTGCACAGTCAGCCCTTGACGGAGCTGGTGCCAGGCATCACACGTGTTGTGGCTGGTGTGAAATGAGGGTGCTCAGAGCACCGATGGATGCAAGCAGCACCAGGCTTCGCTTTCCCCAGCCCATGACTTCTCCACTCTTGCTGTTGAGGCTTGGAGCTTGCTCACAGCTCATCCCCCCTTGCAAGAGCCTGGTGCAAGAGTCACCCTCCTGTTTAGCAAGATGGGTTCGCTCCTTGGGTTTGCTTTATTGCAGGCACAAGGTCACAGTGGTGCATTGGCCTTGTCACACCCCACAGCCACCAGCACCAGAGAACATGCGGAAACCCAAACCTGCTCCTGGCTCTGCGATTGTGTCACCTTGGCCCATGGGTTGGCTTAGGGCGAGGGATGAAAAGGGCTGTCTGCTTTGGATCCATCCATGCTGCTATTTCTGAGGCGGCCCCAGCCCATGCTTCCCACCCTTGGAGCACAGGGAAGGGGAGCACCCCAGCCACGTGTTGCCAATACGCTCCAGAGACCTGGAAGCATTGAGCTGGTGGGTATTTATAGAGTATTCTGTTATCAAAACTAAGCGAGCAAGTGTCTGTCCTCATTAAAATCCTCAGCTTCACTCAACTGTCACATTTTTAAAGCTGTTGACTGATGCAGCCCGCAGGTCACCATGGCAACGGGATGCGGTACCCAGGCGATGATGCTCTTACTCTGTCACCCCTCGAGTGACCCACTTCTACCCAAAAAAAGTTTGCATTAGAGAAAATAAAACAATCTTCCAGCAGATATGTCCCTTCCCTCCTGCCATGCTCGCTTCCAGTGCTGCTAAAGGCATAAGGAGCCCACAGGGCAAATGGGGGCAATAGGGAGAGACACCTCAAATGGGTCCACAAATACCAGGGGAGAGGGACCCTGCTGCACCCCACTCCTCTCCTATACCCTGCAGCACCAACATATCCACAAGCTCTGGGGATGGTTTCTGCTGCCAAATTGGGTGCTGGCCTCTTGGGAAATCACCAGGGGACCACAAGTTTGGAGGAGCCTCCAGTGCAAAACCCCCTTGGGTCCTGCAGCCCCGAGATGATGCTGGGCTGGGATGCAGAGAGAGGTTGTTCCATCAAACCCCTGATCCCACTGGAAGGGGGATGTTTGCTTTAATCACCCTGAAGCAGTGAATGGGAGGGAGGGATGAGGATGAAGGTTGGATAGGGATCCTGGGTGCTGGGCTATGAGGAGCTATTGGCAGAATGGGGCAGCCCGACACCTCGAGCAGCCCCTGCCTGTCCTTCAGAGCTCTCCCACTGCTGCATCCCAAATCTCCAACCCCCATTTTCCCTCTCCTGGCTTTGGTTTCCTACCCCAACCCCAGCCCCTTGGTGCATCCTTACCCCTCTCTGGGAATATTTAAAGTCTGAACAGGGGAGGAAAGCACTGCCAATGAATTTCTCCTGGGGGATTATTGGTGTATAATTGAGCAATATCCATGGTAACAAGCAAATCTGCACGCCTTAACAAACTAACCTGACCTACTTTGGGTAATTCTGCCATCTCGATGGGGCAGTGGGGGCTCTCCTTCCCCAGAGACATGGCCCACCAGTCCCACTGCCTGCAGCAGCAAAGCCCCAGTGCTCCCAGGGATGGGATGGGCAGGTCTGTGCAAGAGGAGATGTCCTCTCCAGCAATGGAGATGGGCAGCACAGCTCAGCTCCATCACTCCATGCCTGCCAGGATGGAGCTAGATTCTCAGGACAAGAGCCACAGCACTTGCTTGGCTTGGGGTACAGGGTGGTGCCATTGGGATGGTGTCCCTGCTGGGATGAGAAGGACCAAATCACAGGATCAGGGCATGGTGAGGAAGCACAGCAGCTCCCTGTGGTGGGTCTCGGCGGGACCCCAGCAGGGCAGCCAGCCCAAAAGAGAGTCCAGGACACCGTGTGAGGGGTATTTTGGGACCACATTCTTTCCATAGGGTTTCACAGAGTGAAGCAAGGCATTGGGCCAGGAGAATGCAAACAAAGGACCAAAGGCACCAGGAGGATTCAAGAATTCCCCTTATGGTGGTTTTACATCCACCACCCACAGGAAACCTTCCTCAGGGTGAGCACAGAAGGAACCCCTCCAGGCTCCTCTCATGCCTCTGCACTGCTCAGCTCGGTGCTGGGTTATGCATCCACAGCCCCATCCATATCCTACCCAGCTGCTATTGCTGCTCCTGGGAGGCTCCTTGAAGGGCTGGTTCTAGTTTACCAGCGTGAGGGCAAAGTCCCCCCAGGGGACAGAGGTCCCTGACACTGCTGCCTCCAGGGAAGCCGCATGTCACCTCCTTGCACTGCAAACACCACCAGGGCCAACCCACAGCACACATTCACACCCAACAGCATCGCCCAGGCCCGGCACCTGTGCCCCGCTGACCGCAGCCTTCCGGGCAGGAGATGGCCATAGCACTGGGACCACCGCCAAGCTGGAGACCTCCATCGTGGAGATCACTGCGGTCAAGGCCACCACGGTGGAGGCCACCACAGCGAAGAGAGATCATGATGGGGCATTGGTATCCACCGCAGTGGTCTTGACTGTGCTTGTCTCAGCCATGGTGACCATGGAGATGGTGCAGGGGTCCCAACCATGGTGATCACCACAGCACTGTGCTATGTACCCCATCCAGCCACCCACGCTGTCCCAGACAGCCCCAGCACATCCCACTGCCCTCCCCAGCACTCCACCATTCCCAGCGGCCTTGTATCCACACTTCCTGAATAACTATCCCCAGTTTTAAGCGAAAACAGGCTGCACAAACCAAACCCCCAGCACACCCAGGCAGACCTGGAGGGGTGGGAAAGGATGGCACCAGCTCCCTCCACATCCCCCTCATTGCGCCCCCAGCAATGACCACAACGGAGCACAGCATCGAGAGGGCATCACCCGGGTGAGCACAAGGAGCTTCCACCCCACATCCTCCTCCCCAGCACCGGGACAAGCTGGGACAAGCCAGGGGCGGGCGTGGAAGCCTCTGCAGCAGCCGCAGCCACCGGCTCCTGCTCGCCCAGCCCCGGGGGTGTCCCCGCACTGTCCCCATTGCCCCCAATGCCCCCGGCCCTCACCTCAGCCAGAAGAAGCTGAGCATTTGCAGGCGGCAGCGAGGCGATGGCTGGCGTGGAGCAGAAGCGCGCAGACACCTGCGTCCGCGGCCGGCACCGGCGTCGAGGCCAAGGGCTGGCGCGGAGCCCCGGGCCGGAGGCCAGCGCACACCCCTCCGCTTCCTTAAATATAGACACGCAGGGACTGCTCTTAAGGTAGCGCCCGGCAGATCCGCTCCCGCCTGGAAAATGGCCGGCGCTGCGGGAAGTTGGCTCCGGACACTCCGGCTGCAGGAGGGATGCGCCCCGGAGCGCAGCGGGAGGCACCGGCGTGGTACCCACTGCTCCGTGCTGCCAGAGCGGGCAGAGCCGGGGATGGGGTCCTGGGTTCCCTCTCCATCCCCATGCATCACCTCTGCTTCTGCCCCCATCATTGCAGGGACTGTTCCCGGCTGCTCCCCACAACCAATGGCACTACATTAGCACCAGGCTCTTTCTTCCCCCCCCCCCCCCTCCCCCCTTAAACCTGCCTGGAAACACTCCTTTTATTCCCCACAGTCACCAATGCAGGGCTCTCTGGCTAGGAAATCCTCCACAAACTTCTCCAGAGCCGCTCCAGTCTGCGCCACTTGGATCCATGCAGCCGCTCCCTGGCCCTGCTGCCTTTGAAGTACCTTTATCAGGGCTCACAATAAATCCCTTCCCTTTTTTTAATGACAAGGGAATAGAATGCAAATTGCTGTGTCATTAATGGTGCAGCCTATTGGATTTGGGGGAGATGTTGTTCTGTTTGTATTTGATTTGCGTGCTTTTCATAAGTGAATCTGGGTAATCGACGTACAGGAGCTTGATCAAAGCTGCCTCAAAGCTGCACAAAGCGTTGCCAGTGGAAAGCCAGCAGTGAAGTAATTAAACTCAACAGGAGATAAGCCCTCACTTCTTTGGGTTAATAAGGATAACAAAGCTCTGGAACAGAGCAAACGCTCATGGTGGGCACTAAGCATCAGTACCTGGGGTCCCAGAGACGCACATTTTAGGCTGGATATGGGAAATGCTCCTCAAAAGCTCAGATGAGGGTGCAGGTGAGGTGAGACCCTCAGTCCCTCTGTGAAGGCTGGGCCGGGCAGGGATGGAGATGGTGGTCCAGCCTGGGGTGATGCTTGCCCATCGAAGGTTGGGAGCCTTTGGGTGATGGAGGACACAGCTCCGCACCGGGTGATTGATCCCAGCATGGTGCCAGATTTTCCCTTTGGAATAGGACTGCTGCCCTGCTCTGACCAAAGAACTCTAACCCACTGAGCATCCACCCCTCAGCTCTTAGTATAAAACCTCCAGTTCTTCACTGGCTTCTGAGAGCAAGGGAGGGTCCTCTGCTCTGCACGCACAACGTCTTCCATGTCTTACAGGTAACTTTGCACACCAATATGCCATTAACTCCAGTCATTCCAGAACAGAACATTGCCTTTAAAACATTTTTCCTTCCTTGGGATAATAAATAAGGTTGTTTTTCTCCAGGATGATTCCTTGCAGCAGCCCAGGTGCCCTGCGAGCCAGATTACAGCAAGTATACCAGTGGATCTCCCCACCTTTAGCACAGAGGCCCCATGCTGGGAAGCTACTCAGGCATCCCTCCCTCCTGAGGACTGTTTGTGTCTGCAGCCAGCCATTGGGATCAAGGCAGGAAGAGTGGCTCTTCCCCTCCTCCGAGCCAGAGGGAACAGCATGATCAGACACACTTTAGATGCCTGACCCGCTCTCCAGCCTCCAAACAGAAGTCCCAAGGAGAGGGTTGATGTTTTCCAGGCCCAATTAGCACAATGCTGTCATTATGGGCTTGCAGTGGGTGTATTCCCCCAGCTCCCTGCCTGCATCTCTTCTCCGTGACACCCAGCAAGCCCGGCCCGGGCCGCCCATTGAGCTCACGCAGGCTCCAGCTTCTTCCTTCTGATCCACCACCATATGCCTGTCTTTTACAGTTCTTTGGTGCATGATGCTCAGCGAGTGGATAATTAGCTAAATGAATTAATTGACAATCATACTTGTAATTAGCAAATGGTTACAAGCAGCTATTCTCCTTGGGATGACCAGGATTTCTCAGGGACCGGCGTTAAGATACTGGAAAATCGTTTGGAGTAACTAACAAGGGTGCCTGCATTCTGCCATGAACAAGCCCGTGCAAAAGCAAAGCAGGCTATGGAACGTGTTGGGAACACTGCTCAGGAGGAGGAGGAGGAGGAGGAGGAGAAGTTTCCAGCTTGGGAAGCACTGGTGTCCAGATGGGCGGCCTCCAGCCAGCAGCTCCCACTGGCTAACCCTTTCCACCCCCAGTTACAGCAGAGTGAGGCCCCAGCAGCGGAGCCTGCTCATGCAAAGCAATGGGAATTGGATGTCAGGAGTGTTAATTAAACCATTAATTACTGCTGAGAGAGAGAGAGGGGGGAAAGAAGTGGCCTATTGGTTTCATTGCTTCTTGGAGTAGTTGGAAGGATAAATTGTGCAGGAGCTGCGGAGGATGTGAGAGCTGGGATGAAATGTGGGTTTTCTCGGCTCTTAAGGGGATGTTGGTTCCCCTGCAGCCCCACAGAGCCTGAAGTGAGACCCACACCAGCAATGGGGATGGTGGAGACTAAGCCAAGCTGCTGAGGGCAGCATCACCAGGCCTACACTGGCTGCTGCAGGGGGAGAACCACAACACCAGGGGCTGTGAGATGCTTTCAGGGTGCCCCACGCTGCTCTGCATGATTCTAGCAGGGATCCTGCTCCCTGCCATGGGATGCACCCATCACACATGAGCCCTCAGCCACCCAGAATCAGCACCCAGGACGGTCAGTGCAGGGGATCCCATCCTGAACAAGCAGCAGGGCTGGGAGGATGGTGCTTGCAGCATCCCTGGTTCCAGGGGGACAAAGCACATCTCCCCCTATGCAGGATGATGGTGCGGTACCCAAAGTTGGGCTGCAGGTCTCTTCTCCCTGGGAAACACCCTCCATATCCTGGTGCTAATGGGAAGAAGGGAGGGCAGCACGGCAGGCAACACTATGGAAATGGCTCCTTATGGAAAAGGACAGGGGGAATGATACTAATGCACCAGCTTCATAAATCAAACACTCGTGTTATCCTGCTGCATCAGGAGCTGCTGTGATGCTGGGGAGATCCACACTGTGGCTGCACTGCCTGCATGGGCCGGGGGTCCTGTGTACCCCCAAGCACTTGGGATGCTCTGCCCTGGACCATCCTCCTGCCTTGATGCCCTTTGCTACCCCACTGCAGGGTGACGGGACAAGGGTGATGGGGTGAGAGCAATGGGGGCCACCCTCAGAGAGGGGCTCACCCCCAGCTCCCAGCATGGGGCTGGGACCACATCACTGTGCCAGGAGTCCTGCTCCTGGCTCCTCCGAGCTGTCAAAGCGCTCCATTTCCCCGGCAGCACTCGAAGTTTAGAGGCAGGGGCAGGTGGTGGGGGGAAAGCAAGCAGTGCTCAGAAGGGAGGCAGTTGAAAAGGCTGGGCCAAGGAGCTGTCACGCCACCCTTTCAGCTGTTATGTACCCCGGTAAGCTCTCAAACACACAGGCTGCATGAGATAGCAGGGAGGCTAATTCTTTTCTTTAGCTGCAGGCAAAAGAATTCAATTACAAGGTAACCTATTTTTCAACTCCTCCACTGGTATTTACTTAATTTCCTAAGGCCGGCTCGCCCGCCCCGCAACAGGGGGAAGGAGGAACCAGGAGCTGTTAGGCTCTGCTGTGGGGTTTGGGTTGGGTTTAAGTCAAATGGTAAAGCCCACAGCAACAGTGGTTGTTTGAACACGGGTTGGTGAAGGGGTGATATGGGGCATCAGTCAGCGTCCAGATGTGATGGGGATGGGGAGCATCAGGAACAAGCTGATGGAGCTCAAGTGTGATGGGGAATGGCTGAGGGACCTGGGTGGGTTTAGTCTGGAGAAGGCTCAGGGGGGACCTTACCGCTCCCTACAACTGCCTGACAGGAAGATGGAGCCAGGAGGGGCTGGGCTCTGCTCCCAAGGAACAAGGATGGGACAAGAGGAAATGGCCTCAAACTGCACCATGGGAGCTTTAGATGGAACTGAGGAACAATTGCTTCCCCAGAGGGTGCTCAGGCACTGGAACAAGCTGCCCAGGGCAGGGCTGGAGGCACCGTCCCTCCAAGTGTTCACACACCATGGAGACGAGGCCTCAGTGCCATCATTTGATGGTAACCAACATTACCTTGGGAGACCTGCAGTAATGGTTGGACTTGATGATCCTAAAGGTTTTTTCCAACCTGGCTGATTCTATGAGGAAAGGCTGGTGGGAAGCAAGGACCTCTGGGGAAGGTGTGGGCAGTGCCAGGAACAGGCCTGCAGCTGGTGGACAGTGCAGGCTGGGATTTCAGGAGACGGGAACAGGGACAGCCCCAGGGCAGCCGTGAGGACAGGACAGACCTGGGGATCCAAGAGAACAGGGCCAGCCCTAGGGTCCAGGAGCAGCGGGACACCCTGAGGGGGGAGGGTACAGGACACCTGGGGTGCACGGGGACAGGGACACCCCGGGGGCTGGGGGAGCCACACGGGCACAGCACGTGGATGGGCGGCAGAAGGACACAGGACACGGGAATACCAGGACATCCGGGGGGGGGGGGGTACAGGGGCACAACGCGCCGGGACCTCCGCGCGGTACCAGCCCCGCCGCGCACCGCCAGGGGGCGCCGTTGCTCCGAGCAACCGCGCTGCTTCCCCCACCGTTTCCCCCCCTCCCAACCCCACTCCCCCCGATGCTCGAGGCCGCTTCGCCTCCGTTGGCTCGGCCCGGCCCCGCTCGGCTCGGCCCTGCTCGGCTCGGCCCTGCTCGGCTCGGCTCGGCCCGGCCCCACCCGGGCGCGGCCTTCCGGTGGCTGCGGCCCATCCCGAGGCCGAGGCCCGGGCCAGGGGCGGGCGCGGTGATTCGGAGCCCTCCGGCACCCCCGGGCCCCTATCGGGGGGGGGGGGGGCGGAGGAGAGAAGGGGGAGAGGGGGCGTGGTCAGCGCTCCGCCAATCAGAGCGCGGCGGTTTCAAGAGGCCCCTTCCGCGCCCCGCCCCGCGCGGCGCCGCGCTGCTCGGCGGGGGGGCGGCCCCTGGCGGGGGGGGCTCACACACACACGGTGCGGAGGCCGCGTGGTCCCTGTGCCCGCCCCGCTGCCTGCCCGCACCCGCGGCCTCGGGGCAGGGGAGGGGGGGGATGGATATGCTGCCCATGGACCGGGAGTACAGCACTCCACGGCCGGTCTCATGGAGGCACCCCCGAGCCCTGTGTAAATAACGCGGGGTTATTAATTAGGCGGTTTAATTAATTATGCGCATAGAGCAGCTACCAGCGGATTGCTGCTGCTCCGTTCCCACGCAAAACGCGTTTTCCTAGCTGGGTTTTTAGCCAGGCTCATGAAGGCATCGAACTCCACGCGTGTCGGCAGCGGTGATGTTACAGCATCAACCGCAGGCACATCTGCGCCGGTAAACAGGAAACCCCGACCCCGCAGCGCGCAAAGGAGCCCTTCCCAAAGATATCCATGGGGATGGGGTGGGAGACGGGTGGCAGCACCCACCGGCGCTGCCTGCTCCTGCGCCAAGTTCATTGGAATGCGAGCCATGCAGAGCGCTCGCCACCGCCGCTGAGGTGTGGGAATCGCGGCCAGCAGAGGAGGGGGCTCTTCCTGCCAGCCGGTTTGGGGAAGGGAAAAAGGCGCATTAGGAGATAGGGAGCTTTTCGACACCGAATCCAGCCCCTCTCGCCGCTGCTTTGTGCTCTGGGAAGGGTGTGGAATGAAGGAGTTATTTTGGGGGGGGTATAGGGGGTGTGAGGTGCCCCTGTCTGATGGGAGCCACTCTCCCTGTCAGCATCTCCAGCATCACTGGCAGTCATCATGCCCCGGGGTCTGGTTTTCCCATGGGAAAAGGGAATTCCAGTCTGGCAGCAAGCTGAAAATAAGAAGAAAATCTATAGTTTGGTCAAAATTAGAATTCACAATCCAAATTGCCAGCAGCAAGGACCACATCACTTCAGCAGCTCACAGGGCTGATACAGCTTAACATTGACTATTGAATAGATCCCTGCACCTTTTGCAGGGCAAAATGAAGGGTGGTTTTCTTCTTACAGGTAGTGTTCCAGCAGAATAGTCCCTGTGCATGGATAAGCACAGGGATCCTCCCTTCAACAGCCCAGGGTGGGAGTGCTGGAGCGACAGTTTGGGGAAGGGGCTGGGAGAAGGGAAGCTGCTCTAGGAGGTCAGGAAAGGCCAACTACCTAACCTTGGGATCATTGTGGTATCCCCATAAGCCTCAGTGTCAGGCTGAGGGCTCCTCTGCTCCCGGGCAGATGGAGCTGGGAGCAGGGATGCCACCAGCCCAGGCCGGAGGCAATAAAGTGCCTGGAGTGATGCAGCAAAACAGGCTGGAGTCGCGTGTGGAAATAAATCATCCATGGAGGCAAGGCAGAGAGGAGGAGGAGGAGGTTTCCTGCTCCCGCGCCTCCCTGCATCTAACAAAGCCTCACAAACCCCAGGCAGACAGCAGGAGCCAGGCAGGATACGGCCATCCCATGACCCAGCGCTCCAATGCTCCGGCTCTCCCGGGACCCGGTTCTCCATCCCCTGCCAGCTCCCTTGGCTTCACCTTGTGGCAGGCAAAGCATGGAGCTGCCAGGAGTGATAAAATGGCTGTCCCCCAAATTTATGGAGTTTATCTGTGAGTAACCCTGGGAGGTGAAGCTGCTGTTGAGCCGGGGAGGAGGAATGCTTTATTCCAGAATAAACACCCCCAGGAGCAATGGAGAGCAGGCAGGAGCCCAGCCCCAACCCCAGGGACCCGCAGGGATGTGCCCTGTGCCCCCCCAGGTCCCCTCAGCTCATAGGGTTGGAGCATGGCTGGAATGAGCTCCCTGCTCACTTGCACTAGGAAAAGCCAAGGGCTCGCTTCCCATCCGCAGCGTGTTTATTAGGAGCTAAGCCATGAAGAGGCTTTGGCACATCCCCGTCACTCCCGTGGAGCGTGTTTAGCACACAGAGACCACTGCTTTCCCCAGCCACATGTGCGTGCCCAGGATTTCCACACTGGCCAGGTGCTGATCCCCATTCCCACAGCGATCCCATCTTCCCCCCCACCCCCAATCCAGGTTGTATCAATGGGCTATGGAGCAGCATCCTGATTTCAGAGGAGGCACAGCAGCTTTGAGCCTCCCCTTCTCTCCCCCTCCCCACTGTGCTGCAGGAACATCCATCCTAAGTTTCGGAGCCTCTTCTAATTTTGGAGGCCGCTCGCAAGGCAGGCGCTGCTGCAAGCCAAGCCAGGCTGCCAATGTTTCCTTTAAAAGCTGCTTTCGCTCCGAAGGACTCTTCTAGATGGTTTGCTTTTAATAGCAGGCTGCAGGGTGCAACGCCCAGCGCGCGGCCGGGGCTGTCCCTGGGCCTGGGTGGCACTGGGTGCAGGACTGGAGCCGTGCACGCATCCATCATGTTTAATCACAGCCGTGCGCTATGTGCTCCCCGTACCCAGTATGGACCAGCAAAGCTCCTCACAGCCTTGCAGAGCTGACCCGCATGTAGCACATCCCTCCTTTGCTTTGCTTGCTCCCAAGGATAACTCTAAGGCAAAGGAGGCTGGATTGAGCCCCAAACTGTGCTCATAGCTCAGGGGAGAGGAAAAGGCCAGAGGAGCCAGTGAGGTCAGGGCGCTGGTAGGTGTGAGAGCTTTGAAAACACCCGATTGCTGCTTCAGTGCAACCAGATTTGGGAAAATGAAGCTGAAGTGTGAAAAATGGAAGTGAAAAGATAGGAGCCAACCCACGGCTATTTAGTCTAAAAATACTGACCTAAATACTTAAGCGCACACATAAAAGTAGTTGTCTTTGCTGATTTCCTTTATGAGAACCTCCTGGTTTGGTGGTTACTGTGCTCAGAAACCAGGAGATGAAGATTTTTGGAGATGCCAAGCCCATGTCCTAACCTGGCACTCCCAAGAGTTTGCTCTATGTCCAAAGCTCATCCAAAGCCCAGCTTTGAAATTCATTCATTAAGCTAATGAGGTCTTGCAGTTACAGCCCACACCTTCATCTAGGTCTGATGCGATGGCTCTTGTGTTGCTCAATGCGTTGATGATGCTGGTGGCACCATGTGAGGGTGCTGGCACCTGGGCTGTGGGCATGGCAAAGCCCCAGAGGCTGTGCTAGCAGCAGGATAAGAGATTTGGGAGTAGAGGGAGGCAGTGGGGCAGCAGCAATGGCACAAAGAATCCTTTGGCTTGTGGCATGGTCAGAGCTGGGATACAGTTCCCATCTGGGCTGTGGTCACATCTGGGCTATTCACATCTGTGCTGTTGTTCACACCTGGGCTGTTGTCCACATCTGGGCTGTTGTCCATTCCCCGGCTGTTGTTCACATCTGGGCTGTTGTTCCTCCCCAGGCTGTTGCAAGTGGTCACAAGTCCCTGCCTCCTTCCTACTTGGCAGCAGCCAGAGCAGGGATGTGAGGAGGCTCTCAACAGCCTGAGCACAGAGGTGCCGAGGGCCAGCGAGCCAGCCAGCACAGCAGGAGCATCACAAAAGAGCATCACTGTCCTGCAAGCAGCTCCCTAATTACAAGTTTAGGGGGTTCTCACATCCCTGAAGGTATCAGCACCAAGAAGTGGGGTGGACAGTGAGGAAAACCCGGGAGCAGGGCCCCATGGGCTGGTGCATGGGGACCCTGTGTGATCACAGCTCCTGATGCAGCACTGTGACCCTGCTCTGCACATCCTTCCTCAGGAGATTATGGAGGTGCATTATGTGTGGAGGCAAAACGGATGGAGGAGCAGGCAGGAGTGCTGGGTCAGCACATTGCACAGGCTAGAAACGAATGATGAGCACTCAGAGGGAGAAAGAGACCGTGCTTAAAACAGTAAGGGTGAAAGCAGGATGGGGAAGTGCTCCCTGCCTGAAGGTCGGAGTGGGAGCGCCAGTCACAGCATTTCCATATAACAAAGTGAAGGAGCAAGCCAGGAAAGCATGGTCCCAGTGAAATGGGTTTGGTTTTGAGTTAGGAAAAGGGTGCTCAGTGCAGCGTGAGAGCAGGGTCCATGGCCTGGGGGTGAGCCCACTGGTGCAGCATCCTGCATCCAAAGGGATGGGAGCACCCATGGGGCCGCTGGCAGCAGGGGGAACATCTGCTCCGGAACCCAAGGTCACCCTCCATGGGGCATCCCAGGAAAGCAGAGCCAAAGGGATGCTCCTGCCCATTGCAGGGGCTGGCGTGGGGCACTGCCAGCAGTGCCTATCAGGCAGGGACAGAGGGAAGAGGTGACAGATAAGGGACTGGGCCTGGAGGAGAAACGGGAGTGATAAGACCCAAAGGCGCTGCCTGGGCAGGGTGAGGAGGCTTGGGACCAGACCCAGCTGAGCTGCGTTGAGCTCCCATAACACCAGTTACGGGAACTCAACACCGTAACATCCATAAACCCAGCCTCAGCAAGGGCAGGGGGATAAGGACAGCACTGATGTTAAACGCAGATAGGTGGTTGATAAAAGGGGTTTCTGCCTGGCTGCAGAGGCAGTTGACAACCACTGGTACCCCTGCAGGGCTGCGGCCCTTCGCTTGAGAATGGGTGACACCAGGCAGTGGGTAGTGCAGCTCAAAGCCCATCCCCATGGGATGATCAAGGAAACCCAAAGACAGGCACCATCCCATTGTGTGTAGGATCTGCAGACACACAGGAACCCCCTGGGGAGGTGTCTCTGCTCTACTATCTCCATAAGAGACCTACAGGCACCACTTATCAGTAACCCCTTGCAGCACCCTCACCCCATGCCAGTGCTCTGCTTGTCCCCATGTAGCTGCTGCTGGAATGTGCAGGATCAGATGCACACAGCAAAGACACCAGCACTGGTAGGAGCAAGGCTGGGGCAGCACCACAGCTCCTGCCTGCTGGTTTGCTTGGGGTGGGATGTTTAATCCCAACATGTCCCTTGCAGGGAGATGGATGCTAGCAGCACGGGAGGTGAAGACACAGCCAGAGTGGTTGGCACTGGTTGGAGACGGGCAGAGGTGACCCTGTTGGAACAATGAGGTGACGGGGTCGCACACTTTGGGGTTTGCCCTTGCACAGCTCACCCTGTGCCTCAGGAGTCCAACCCATAGCCAGGAGTGCAAGTTCAGGGCACACAAGTTGTCTGTGCTCCCTGGCTCTTATCTTTGGTGCCTTCTCCCTTGGAGCCTTCTACCTTTGTCTGTGGAAATCCCAGCAGTGCCGGCTCTGGGAATGCAGCACCGTGTCCCAGCCTTCCCCATAGCCTGGGAGCTGTATCCCACATGGGTGCTCCTGCTCTGCTCTTTGCAATGCCTGCCTGCAGCCGAGGTTCCTGCAGGATTGCGGTGAGGAATCCAAGCTGGGGAATAGCTGCCGTGCTTTACATTCACAGCCCATCTATTTTGCAACAACTTCCCCGTGATGTTCCCACGTAGACAAGCCTAAGCTAGCATAGATAATGAAATGGGTTAAAGGAGACAGGCGGAGGGAGAGGAGAGGAGCCAGCAACTGGTAGCAAATCAGGGAGAGAGCAGGGTTACTTTACATTCAAGGACTCGCTGGTGGCAGGGCGAGTTTGGCTTGTGCCAGGAGGCACGGGGTTTGGAGGGTGAGATGCAGCTTGGGAAGACAGAAGCACCCCTTTGGCAGGGCCACCAACCTGCCTGTATCCCCATCACCCATCCTCCTGCCGTGCCTGCCCCAGGGCTGCCACTGGGATTAAGCACAGCCAAAAGGGTGGCAGAGGATGGTCAGGGGATGCCGAAGGAGCTGGTGGGACAGCAGTGGGCTCTGCTCCATAGGGGACGGACCTGCAGGCCCCCATTGCTCGTGGTCGGTGGGATGAGCCACTGAGACTCCCCACCTTTGGCACGGGTTTCGAGGCAGTCCAAACAAGCTAATTAAATCCTGCTCTGCTTAATCAGAGCCATTGAGCACCAGTCAGGAGACATTAATCCCGTGTTTTATTAGATGCTGTTTGAAGCTGCGCTTGGCACCTCGTCCCCGGCTCTCATCTCCTTCTGGGGAAGGAAGAGGGACATCTGCGGGGAAGAGCGAGGGTGCAGCAGATGGCAGCGGGGATGAATCAGGGGCTCGAGGAAGGAGCTGCAGCTCCAGCGGCGTCCCTGGGGAGGGGACGAGTTACACCTCTCCCTGCATCCCACAGCTCCCCCCTCCCTTTCTGTGTGGCTGAGAGCCCGCGAGCCAGGCAGGCATCCCAAAAAATACGTGTTCCTCCGCATTGCATGCTAATGGCCCCGCACGATAGGCCCTGCCGCAATTAAAGCACGCGGAGCATTAATATGCAACGTGCACAGGCCACTCTTCCCACAGCTACTCCTTCCCAAACCTGTCCTTCCTGCTGCGCATCCCTGCCCACTGGGAGCCTGCCCACGGGGATCCCACAGCAGCCCCACATGAGCTGCTGGCAGAGCCTGGTGTCTCCATGCCTTCCCCTTGGCTGTGCACAGGGGATGCTGCTTGCTCCCTGTGGGTACCCAACACCTTCTGCTGCCTTTGGGCATGCAGCAGGGTCTCCTGGGTCATCCTGCTGGATGGGTGCTCTGCAATACACCCTAATGGCTGGGAGAAATCCCCAGGCGGGTGGTTAAAGCAGCTCTTGGAGTTTTTAATGACTTCTGGTGCCTTAAATTGCTTCAACCCAAGACAAACTCCTGACAAAGAGAAAGCTTGGCCAAGCAAAGAAGCCCTCCAAGCCTTGGGAGTGCTCGGTAGCTGTAGCGTGTCCTCCTGCGACTCGGCTAGACAGAGCGGCTGCCTCTGGGTGTGGGGATTTATTTCTCTCCCCGAGTTTCCTGCCATGACTTGCGTTAGAACTTTGCAGAGCCATTTAATTGCGTTCTGCGGTGGTGATGATGTGAAATTAGCCTCCCTTCTGAACCCGGGCTGAGCTGGTCCCAAGCACCAGCTTGTAATTTGCCCTAATCATCAGGTCGCCGGTGGATTCACACGGGCCAGCAGTTCCCACCCTCACTGTGCTGACACTTGGCATGTGGCAGGTCGGGCTGTGCCACCCTGGCATGGCAGTATTGCTACTTGCCTTTGGTTCACTTACGGGAAGCTCTCCGTCAAACTGCTCTTCTCCATCTCCCCTAGCAACAGCCAAGAACTGGAGCTGGTCTGGAGGAGAGGAGGGAGGATGAAGCAGCTTCCCAGCTCCCCCAGGCTGTTTCTACTCAGAGCATCTCAGAGATGTCCTCCTTTCCTGGCTGGTGACCTGCAAGCAGACTGATGAAGGCACCTATAGATGGGAGATCCCGGCCCCCAGTGTGTTTCCCTGGGCTACCTTTGTGGCTCAGGGGTGGGAGAGAAGGTGGCTGCATTTTGTCCACTTGCCTATCCCAGAAAATCAATGACTTCAAAGCACACAAGCTCCCAGTGAGAAGCAGGGCAGGGAATACCTGGCTGCAGAGGGCATGGCATCAACCATGGCACCAGCACTAATGCTTCCCACCTCTGTGCATACGGTATAGAATGTGAGGGTACTGTTTTGAACCAGAGACATTCAGCGCTGCTGGAGGGTCTGATTCATCCCATAGCCTCAATCCCACGGGAGGCTCCCGGTTATTTTTGAGCCCATCAGCACAGCAGCGGGATGCAAAGGCTCAGGAGACACGAAGTCTGGGATTTGTCTGGCCTGGCCCTCCGGTCTCTGCTGCAGAGGCATGCACAGAGCAGAGCTCTTAACGCCTGTCTTGTCACCTCCACCATCACCCTGCAAACCAAACCTGCTGTGAAACACCGGTTTTCCTCTTTTCAAAGCAAAGATCTAGGATGCCTCAAGTCTTGATCCTTCCCAACCTACCGCACTGCCAGGAGAACTCTTTTCCAGCCCCGGCTCACTGTAAGCTGTGCTTTAAAGCGAGTTTGGCCCTGCTCAGGCAGGTCCCTATGGCCGGGAACATTCCCACGGGGTGCAGCAGCACTACCCACAGCCCCAGGAGGCACTCCTCCACCCCATGGCTCCCCACACTGCCTTCAGGACCCTCTCTGCCCTTACAGCAGGGATGCCGGGCCCATAAAGCCCTGTTCAGACTCCTCAGTGTTGGCAGGATGAGGCTCAATGTGTTTCACCTCTCAATTTTACCTGATCACACAACCTTACCCAGCATGCAGCCTCCATCCCTGCTGCTCTCTGTTCGTTCTTTTGGACGCGGAGGCAAAGCAGGGGCAAGGGGAATTGCTCTCTGAATCCCTTATTTTTGTGCTGCTCCAACATCTGGTTCTGTGTAACCTGCCACTAAAAGCGGGGAGCGCCGGTTAGTTTGCCCTCACATTCCCATGACGAATTCCCACCCTCGGTGGGCCGAGGGGTGCAGAGCCCAACCCCCTAACACCGGCCCGAGAGGCAAAGGGGCCGCGCACAGCCCCAACGGGCCGCGTTCCGCCCTTGTTTGTAAGGGCCTCGAAGCCAAGCGGGCGGCGAGGCCCCGCCGCGAGCCTCGCCCGGTTCCCAGCGGCGCCCAAGCTGGCAGCGGGGGGAGCGTGGCCCCAGGCCCTCCTCAGGGCTCCCCGCAGCCAGGCCGCCGGTGGGAGGGAGGTGGGGGCCGGGCCTGGCCCCGCTTCCCCCCGCCTCCCGCCCGGCCCCACGGCCGCGCTCCCCCCCTCCTCCCGGCGGGCGGTTTCAAGGCCCCCCCTTGCGAGGTCTCCGTGGCGCCGACCAATCAGCGTGCGCTGCGCGCCGCGGCCCGGCGCCTTAAAGGGCCCCGGCGCGGCACGGCGCCAGGGCAGCCGCGCCGCCAGCGGCCGAGCAGGGGAGGGGCGCTAGGACCGCGCGCAGCCGCTCTCCCTCCCTCCGTCCCCGCTGCGGGAGGCAGCCCACCGCCTCCGGAGGGGGGCGTGGCTCGGGTCGGCCCCTCCCTCTGCCGGCGCTGATTGGCGGAGGCGAGCGCCCGTCGGCGTTGGGGGGCGTGGCCTCGCTGGGGTGCGCGGCCAGCGGCGCGGCGGGCGCAGCGAGCGGCGGCGGGCGCGGGGCGATGGGGGCGCGGCGGCGGCCCGAGCTCTGACAGCCCCCGGCGCTCCCTCCGCGGCGGGCACTGCGGCTCCCGGCAGCGGCGGCGGCCGCACCCCCTGCGGCGCGGACCATGTTCGCCAAAGGGAAGGGCTCGGCCGTGCCCTCGGACGGGCAGGCACGGGAGAAGTAAGAGCGGCGGCGGCGGCGGCGGGAGGAGCGGGGAGGGGGGGGTGCGAGGTGGAAGCGGGTGGAGGGCGGCTTTGTGCGGGGCGGGCGGGGGGGCTCCTCCTTCCCCGTGCCGCTGCTGCCCCCGTGACGGCCGCCGCTCGGCTGTTGCAGGCTGGCGCTGTACGTCTACGAGTACCTGCTGCACGTCGGCGCCCAGAAGTCTGCGCAGACCTTCCTGTCCGAGGTGAGCCCCGCCGCCCCCCGCGCCCTTTGTGCGCCGCCGCACGCACGCCCGCCCTCCATCTTGCGCGGGGCGGCGGCGGCGCCGGGGGGTCGCCGAGCGTGGGGGCCCACGCCCACCCGTGACCACCCCTAAACCCCCCCACCCCTCCATTCCCTCCTTTCCATCCCCCGCCTTCCTCTCGCCCGCAGATCCGGTGGGAGAAGAACATCACGCTGGGCGAGCCCCCCGGCTTCCTGCACTCCTGGTGGTGGTAAGTACCGGGGGGGGGACGGCGACGGGACCGTCTAAGCTGGGGGCACCGTCCGGGGTGCGCAGCCCCCGCGGTGGGGGGTGAAGTCACGGTGATGGGCGTGAGTCAGCAACAAGCCGAGCCCCGAAGCGCCCCGGACACCCCCGGGAGCGTTGGGCTGGGAGGCGGCAGGCTGGAACTAAAGCTTCCTACTCGGTGGCTGGAGCGGCGCTGGACGCGCCTGGAGAGCCCAAGTTGTGTTGGGGCCATTGGGGTGCCCGTGGAGGGTAGAGAAGTCCTGAAGGTGTTGTGGTTGTTACTGCTCAAAGTGGCCACTTTTGCCTCTTAAAACACCCATCCTGGTGGCCGCAGCACTTCCAGGGATCCAAGTGGTGCCGAGCTCGGATGCACAGCCTGAAGTCCCCTCCCATGGGCCCAGTGGGGTGGGAAGCAGCTCACCTCCAATGACCCCCGGTGTCGGTGCATGAGCCCCGATGAGTAACTGACTCCCTGTGTTTGCCTCTCTCCACCACGCAGCGTGTTTTGGGACCTTTACTGCGCAGCTCCCGAAAGGCGAGACACTTGTGAGCATTCGAGTGAAGCGAAAGCCTTTCATGACTACGTGAGTAACAAGTTTCTAATCCTCGTGGTAATGACGGCGTTGGGGAGCTCCGGCTCCTCCGCTCACCCGGAGCCGGTGGAACCCACCGAGGGTGGGTTTTTATGACCCAGCAGCGTTCTCATTTGCCTGAACAGTATTTCATAACGTTGCAATTATGTAAATTAGCTCAGATACTTATCTTAAGCACTTAAAGGCATTCGGGCTACTGGTAGAATGAAGTGCTTTTGCATAGCAATGGACAACAAAGCGTTTACTAGAGGGTCGATGGTGAGAGATTTCATGCTGAGGATGCCTCAGTTGGGGTGGGGAGGAGGGTGGAGATTCCCTAAAACACTGTTGAATGCCCCAGTTGATATCTCCTTGCCTTTGGAATGGCTGGAGGCTTCCTTGGTTGTCTGAGTCCTCCCTTGAGACCAGCATGGTAGAGGTGTTTGCTTGTTGAAGAGGATGTTGCAGCCCCCCTTTGGTTGATGGTGGGCATCTCCTGTGTCAGTGTTTTGGGTTGTTCTCTGTGAGGTGTTAGCCTGACCCAGGGGTGGGGATCCTGGGGTTGAGGTGCCTCCCAAAAGCACACCTTTGGTGAGGGTGCATGGCATGTTGGCTCCGGTGGGCAATGGGTTGTCTGCCCGCTCCCATCCCGCACGCGTCGGGAGGAATTTGCATCAAAGGATTAGTCACCTGGCTGCTTGCTTGGACCCCAGTCAAGTGCGTTTAAACCCTGTAGCAGGAGCTGGTTTTGTCTGCTCCGGGGAGCCTATGGTATGGAAACCATTTTTCCCTCCCTTCCCAAGTTTCTCGTTGCCTCGACATGCCTGGGTTGGGATGTGTGAGGCTTTGCCGGCAAGTAGCGCTGGGTGAGTGCCTTGGGGACCTCCATGGTGCTCCTGTGTGCTGGCACTGGACATGGTTGTCGCCCTGGGGCATGGGCAATGCCAGGCTGCTGGAGAGCCTTGTAGCTGAGCCTTGTAGGTGGGGAGATGTCCATCCCATTGGAGCATGTGGGAAGTGGGTCTGGCTAATTGTTAGGTGGGGATTGTCCATCTGTCCATCCCTTCCCATGGCTGCTCTCTGCATCATTTGTTTTTACTGGGCTGGATTAAGATGGTGAACTCCTGAACTGAGGGTCAGGGCTGACAACCAGGGCTGACAACCAGTGTGATCAGCTGCGTGCTTCTGGGTGTTTTGGGCCACATTCTGGTCTGTTTGGGGTTTTCTTTGGAGCTTGGTTGGGACAGGAGGCTCATCAGGAGCAGCAAGGCAGAGGTAGATCTTTGGGTGGCAAAGCCGCAGGTGAAGATGGCATTAACAACCAAGACGTGGTAATGTTCTGTTCACAGCAGTCTCCTCATCGTGTCTGAGGATTTAGTGTATTTAGAGAAATTAATCTTTTTTTTAGCTTGGTAATAATTCTAACAATGGGCCTGAGTGCATTAGATGATTCACATAAACTTCTTTAATACACGTTGCTTTAAGCTTACTGTAAATAGACACAATCCCGGTTGGTTTTAATTCTCGGTGTAACGCAGTTTTGTAACAGCCCCAAGTGCTTTTACCTTTCGGGTTTTACCACAAAGACTTGAGAGAAGATTCTCACTCCCCTGTGCCTTGGCTTGTGGCACTGGTTTGGTTTCCTGGGGCATGTTTCGCCCTCAGAGCAGGGGTTGTACTTCTCCCTGGCGTGGCCGGTGGCGGATGCTCATGGCACAATCCTGCTGTGAGGAGTGGTGTTTTCCCAGCGCAGCGTGTGCTTTATAGGGCGAGGGACCTGCCCAGCCAAAACTTAAATATTGACCAAAGAACGCAATGATAACCAGGGCAGTGTGAATAGCTCCTTGTTTCTCACCAGTCTCCATGCTGGGGCAGGATCCTGGTATCTAAGCACAGTGGTCAGCCTTGCAGGTGGGTGCTGGAGTTGGGATGCAACCCATCAACGATGTGTGGCATCTAAAGCAGGGTCCAAGCCCCAGGTGGGGCTGGACCAGTAAGTCATGAATTGCTTTATATGGTGCTTGTGGTTCAAAATATCCCGATACAAGTCTTGCCTCAGATTGGTAGGACATTCTATTTACGCTTGGCCAACGGTGGGCAAGCTCTGCATAGCCAGCTTGGTGTTTGCCCAAAATATGGTTTTATTTATCCAAAGATGATGTATTTACAATGCTCCTTGAAAGACAAAACAGGAGGATGCTCCAGGAGCAGTGTGGTAGCACCAGAGCTTGTCATAGGGGTGACAGCACTCACCCAGAGGGGTGCTGGCTTGGGAGACACATCTTTGGGAAGGTGATGGTGCGCCTTGTTAGTGGGGTGCTAACAGTGGGATTTGCATGCTGCATCACTTCCACTTCATCTCCCAGTGCAACCGTATGAAAACTATTAGGAACAGCAGGACAAATTGGTAATTTCCCCTCCAGTTTTTAATATTTAACTGCTTGGCAAGAATAAAAGCAAAAAGAGAAATCCCACTCTTCTTTTTTGGGAGACCCTTGAAAGCCGTGGGCTCTTGCCGCGGCTCAGGGATATTGAGTTTTACCTTTGTCCTGAGGTTTTTCTCTTAAGCTGGGACAAAAGGCTGCTGGGACTTGGTGGAAAGGGGTGATGGGAGCAGGGATCCATCTGGAGCAGACGTGAGGAACAACCGTGCTATTTCCTTGCATCTCCAGCATGGCTGCGAGTCTTAACACAACCAACAAGTTGAGCTGGCTGGAGGGTTATTAATCAGCTTCTCCCACCGGTGTCCAAAGAGTTTATCCAAGTTAAAAGCACCATCAACTCCTAAAACTCAACCCATAGCCGTTGACTTGTGCTCCTACACTGGGCAAAGCCCCATGGTGAGAGTGCCGGCGTTCCGGCACGCTCCTGGAGCCGGCGAGCTTGCAACGGGATCGCTCGGCATGACAGGGGATTTCAGCTGCGGCGTTATCTGGGAATTGGCCGATGGCTGGTCGCAGTTGAGCATTTCAACGCCATGAAAGCCAATACAATTTGAGTTAGCGGTGATGACTGCCAGTTTAAATACCGCAGTGAATTTCTGTCAAAGAGCTAATACACAGAAAGGGGAATTGCAGAAAACTTGATCACCAGAACCACTTCAGTCGATTTTGGCCTCGAGCTATAGAAAATGAACTTAAATCTAGTTGACTGTTGCTACATACTTTTGTGGTATTGCTCTGCCTGCATGGCCAGCTCAGAGTGTCAATGTGCAGGGGAGAAAAATCAGGGTAGCCTTTGGCTTCTGGAGACTTTGACTTCATCTTTCCCCTCCTCTGCGTTTTCCCCCTGAGAAGGACCCACACTTGGGAGCGCTTGAGATGCTGTTTTTGCAGTGTAAGATCTATGGAGTGGTGGCTTCAGCTTGCCATTAATGTAAAGTATTGATTTTATTGTTTTAACTTTGGAAAGCTGCTGCAGTTCTTTCTAACTTGGGTCTGGAAGAATGCTCTGCTGCAGTGGCGGTACTTGCTGCTGGTCTGGGAGAAGATGGTGTGCCTGGGGCTTGTGTCCTTCCATCCTGGTTGGGGACAAGCAGGGTTCTTGCTATCCCCCATATCTGAAACGGTTCCTCTTGGATTGAGGTCTTATTGAGGTTTCTGAAGCCTCTGGAGATGGATGGATATAATGTATGGGCTTGTTTGTGTTAGCATGCTTGGTGGGGGATGAGATGAAACCCAAGGATCGGGAAGGGTTTTGGCCTGTTGGAGGTACTGGCTGAGGTTGTCACCCAGGCACTGGAGTTTGAACCCCAGATCCAGTCATTGCACTACTGTAAGTGTTCTCCTAGCATGCTTTGGAGGTGAGGTGTGGAAAATGGTCCTGTTCTGATGGATGTGTCCATCGTGCCCTGGATGGATGCAGGACAGGCACCCCATCCTGGCATTGATGTCTGAATGTCCACAGACTTGTGTCATCTCCTTGTTGTCAGAGCATCTTCTGCTCCTTGGTGTCTGTGTGGCCACCTCATGATGTTGGTGGCACCTGGCAGATAAGGTGACTGTCACCTCTCTTGTACCAGGCTGTCTTCCCTCTTCAGGACCAGCAATGGCTGTGAGACTCTTGCTGTAGGCACCCATGGCTGCACAGGGTGTGAGTGGGACCAGCAGGCATGGTGGTGGTGGTGGTCCATGGGTGCTTCTGCCGTATGCCGTTTGCAGCACATGCATTATAAACACATTGCATAGAAGAGCAGGTGGTTTTGGGGTAGGTTTGGCACAGCACAAGGACAGGGGATGGGAACAGCTTTGTGTGGTCCATGTGAGCCCCTGTGGATATTGCCTGAGTCCTGGGCATGGCGGAATGTGCAGCTCCATCCCATCTCCATGCGGGATTGCGCTCCATCTGGGCTCCATCCAGCCCCGCTCTGCAAGGACAGGGTTCCCTGGTAGGTAACTGGAGAGAGGAGTTCTCCTTTGGGAGTGGCAGGCTGCCAGGAGCAGCAGCAAGGCTCCACATCGCTATAAAGAAATACATAAAACACATACACAAATTCCCTCTCCCAGCAGTGCACTGGGCTCAGCTTCCCTCCCAGTTCCAGGTACTGGTGTGCGCATCCTGCCCGCGAGCGTGAGCATCCCTTAAACCCCACTTTTACCATGGTGCTTTGCAAAGCTGGGTTAGTTTAATGCTCTATTTTAAACAATATTGGCTATTGGGACAAGGCAACCTCTGCTGCCGTGCTTCCCACTGCACGCTGGTGGGATCGGGGTGGTTCAGAGCAGCACCTTTCCATGGGTGATGCCGATGGAGAAGGCGCCGGCGTGAAACTGGAGGTCAGAGCCCAGAGCTTATGTCTTAGTCTTTGACTGGGGAGCCTAAATATTTATCCTGTTCTGTCCCTAATGAAAACAAATTGTCAACAGTTGTTCAGTAACTGACTAAATTAAAATCTGTAATTAGTCAATTAGATTAAAGAGTTGGCACAACCTGATTGTATCATGCTGGTTAGGTTATTAAGAGAAAGGGTGTGATTTTTAATTACTGAATGCTAATTTTGACAGATTCAAATGGAAACAGACGTTCCCCCCTTCTACCCCACCCCGAGTGCCTCTGCAAAAGTAAGGCAGGGGATGGATTTTGTGTCAACAAATGGTGTGAAGATGCAAAGTTTCTCTGGATCCGATCCGGGAGGGGTTTCTCCGGAAAAGCCAGGGGTTGGGACAGGAGGAGAAGGAGGATTTCTTCCGTCCTGGCTGACAATGGGATGGCTTGCAACACCATTGGGGGTCCCCTGTTCGCATGGGTGTTGGGGTGCTGTGCCATCCCCATCACCTCTCTTGGCGTTCACAGATCAGCGTGCCCTCACCCATGCGCACCAGCAAGGCAGATCTGAGCCTTATTATCTCTAGGTTTTCTGTGTTGTGTTTGTAACCCCCCCTCGATGGCAGGCCAAGCCTGCAGCAGGGAGGAGGAGGATGGTGATGGGGAGGAAGGCCTTGCATGGCGAGCAGCCCGCGCCATCCCATTGTTTGCCCCGGCAGCGCCGCGGCCACGTGGGCCAGCGCGGTGAGGCCGGCGAGGGGACCGCGGTGGGAGCAAACGCCCCTGGCAGATGCTCGGCTGTGGGCGAGCACAAAGCTCCCAGCCCTGCCCTCCCCTGCTTTCTGGGGTCCCTTCCCGGGAACAAAGGGGCTGTGCTGGGCTGGGCTGTACCGGGGGGGGCTCCCCGTGCCGCTGCAGCGGGCAGTGGGGAGGTTCGTTAGGTCAGGACGCCGTGTATTGGGTACGAGTGAGGCTTTCCTGTTCTCCTGATCATTTCCTTCCTTACCTTGGAAACTTGGATTTTCTCCTACCTTTTGTTCCCGGTTTTTCTCTTGTAAAGCTGTCCCTGGATCTATTGGAAACAGCTGCCCGAGCGGGGCTCAGGAGCGGGTGGGGGGCTCCGGCTCTGGCTCCTCCTTCACCGTGCCTGGCCCCATGGCTGAGCTGGCACCACCTAAATGGCACCCAGCTGTGCGAAAGCCTTGGTGAAGGGGGGTGTTTGCTAGAGAGGAGGTGGGGGACCCGCTGCAGCGGTGTTTGGTCCTTATGAGAGGAGGGGATGGCAGAGGGAGAGTGGTGCAGCACCCACAGCAGCTCATGCACATCCCAACCAGTGCTGGGGGTCTGCTCACGGGGACCACAGAGCGGGCTGTATCCCAGTGAGCATCACACAGCCGCTTCACCAGCATCCCCCTCGTGGGTCAGGTTTGAAACTCCCATTGAGGCTTCTGCTCAACCCACATGTTCCCTTATTTCCCAGCAGCTTTTCCCTCAGAGTCCTGACCCTGCAGATTCCCATGGGCAGGCCCACCAGGGGCTGTGGGGTGGAAGCAGTGCTCTCCTCCATGCTGGCAGGGAGCAAACCCAGCTCTTTGCAAGTAAACAAATACCTCGCCTCTGCCTTGCTTTGGGTTCTGTTGTTTTCTTTCCTTCTCTCACAACTCCTGCTTGTGGCCACAAGTGCCAGGAGCCGAGTTCAAAGCTGCAGCTGAGCAGTCAAGGGGGGGATTTCCAAAACACAGCAATGCTGTTTTTGAGTGCTGCTTCCCACACGTGTGCCAGGACACAGCCACCCCACCACCCCCTCCCTGCTCCCATCCCTGCATCCCATAGCAGTGATACCCATTCCCTGTGCCTGGCTGGGGCAAGAAGGCTGCCTGGGGGTATTTGGGTGAGGTTTGTGCAGCTCCCTCTGATAAAAGCAGCTTTTCTTTTGTCTCAGGTTTGTGCATTTACATAGTGTAGTTTTTGGAGGAGAAATGCCCAGCCTCCTGCCTCAGTTTAATGCTGCATGTATGGAGATTGTTAATATCGGTGTTAAGCAATATATATGTATATATATGTGATTATATATGCAATTATATCTATGCAATATGGAGAACTAAGGTTTACATATGGACGCAGATAGATATAGGTGCATGTGCCTTTTTGGTGTGTGTGTTTGGGGCAGCATGGCAGAGCAGCGCTTCACACCCAGCCATCAAGTACCCTCCAGCCTGCTTTACTCTTCCTCCTCCATTGCCATCACCACCACAACCAGTGGTTTTTACCAAGGTGACTTCCACCTCTGTGTCCTCCAGGCTGGGCAGGAGGCTGTGGGGTTTGTCCGTCTGTCTGTCTGTCTGTGTGTGAGCAGTGCTGCTGCAGCCTGCCGCCTCGAGATAAAGTCCAAAGGAAGACCTCTGGCTGTGTCTTAAGCTAACATTTTCTTTCCCATTTTTTTCCCCCCTCCTTAATGTTTCTGCATCAACCCTTGAACATTTGATCTGGTGCCTCTCCTCCTGGGGTGCGGTGGCTTTCTGTAGTGAAAATGAGCTCTCGCCGCCCCTTCTGCTCGCCTCAGACGTGGCTTGGGGTGGGGTTTATTCCCTGGATTTGGGCTGGTTTCTCACAATCTCGCAGGGCTGAGCCTGCACCTATAATTGGGATTGTTTAGCTACAAGGATGCCCTGCAGCACCTCTGACTCCTAGCACGGTGTAGGTGCTAGCATCCCACGCCATCCACAGTGGGCACAGAAAGCCAGTCCCTCTGTCCTGATGTGGGTTTTCTTCTGTGCCCCTTTCCTGCCCCAGCTCCCACCCCATGCATCACCCATCACATCTGGTCCAGCACTGAGTGCCCACCACGTGGTTGGCTGGCATTCCCTTAGTTCCAGGCTTGCACTGAGGGTTTCCCAACCCTTTGGCTTCACTTACCTATTAACTTTTGGCAACCCTAAGGAGGGAAATGCCCCTGCATCACCCCCATGTGAGCCAGCAGTGCCTGCCTCTCCCTCCAGAGCAGACACAGCTGCTGCCTGCCCCAAGCAGTGCTTCTGTGGCTCAGCATCGGGGCAGGGGAGGAGTTGGGAGCCTGGTTTGTTGGGTTGGTGTGTTTTGCTTTTTATTTAAGTGCAAAAGGTGGGGCATGCTGGGGAAGGGGGCAGGGCGCTTCCTTGAGCCTGGTTTGGGGTGGACAGATAAGGCTGCAGCGTCTCCTTTGGCTCCGCTCCCCTGCCAAAGCCCAACAGAGCATCCTCCTGCTCTGCCTGGCCCTCACTGGGTGCTTGTCCCCATTTCTGGAGGGAGCCCCACTGGGATAAGGGCAGCCTGTGGGGCACAAAGGCTGCCTGAGCCTCTACATCCCCCTGCTTGGGACTGATGCTTGCAGTGAGGATGAGGAGGAAGACGTGCTTCCCTCCTCCTTTCTGCATCATAGCTGGCCTCCCCCTGCACTGCCATCCATCTGCCTGTGGGATGGGGAGCTGAAGAGGGAAGGTTATGGCTGAAGGCAGCAACCTCATCCCCTTCTTGTCCCACTCCTGTGTCCCCAGTGGCTCAGGGCAGGGTGCCTGTTCTTTCCAAGGAGCAGAACATGGGTCTGCCTATTGGTGATGGACAGCCTTTGGCTGGGGCTTTCCCTTACACAGGAGGTAGGTCTGGTTTTGTAAGACCCTCTTGGGGTCTGGTTTGAGGCAGGGGCAGCCATGCTTTGGAATGCTTGATCTCATGAGGGGTGCTTTCAGCATGCTGCGTGTACTTGGTGGGGTATGGCTGGGGATGGAGGTGGGAGCTCACAAGGAAGCAGTCCCTGGTCCATATTATACATGGGCATCTCCAGCCCAGCCCAAGTGCAGTTTTCCATGGAAAAAACCCCAAACCATCTCATTTTGCTTTATCCTGGGCATCCCAACACCAGTAACACCTAGGAGCTTCACGCCTTTGCCAGTCTTCCTTGGAGAGAAGGTCCAGGCTGGAGCATCCAGTGTGTGTTTCATTGTTAACAGCACATTTACTTGCTTGTCCCGGAGCCCTTCAGGGTGTCATGGCACGTCCTGACAGCTTGTCCGTCCTTACCTGCAGTCATCAAGGAGTTTTCAACATGACTTATATAAAGCCTTTGTACTTGGATGGCTCCACCGTGCTGCACAATGGCTTCTTTGTCATCTTGCCAGCTAATTAGTTTTAACTTTTACCGCTGCTCCAGCACTGTGCACCGTCCACATGGTCCATTTGGAGCTTCCTCCCCCACCATAAGTGTTTTCCAAGCAGTCGGACTTGTTGCTGTTGAATATGGGAGAAACGCACTGGTGCTCATCTCCTAGAGAAGGAGCTGCCCTGGCGCAGGGGCCAGTGAAGAAACAGCCATTAGGAGGCTCAAGTAGTCTCCAGTGGCTTGTTTCTGCTGGCTGGCAGCTGAAGGTCCCCACAGAGAACATCCTCTGATGACAATAACAGGCTCTTGCTCCTCAACTGGTGATTGGTACCGAATGCATCTTGCAGCTGGAGGTGAAAGCTTTGGCTGCATCTTCAAGACACAACCCCTCCCGCTTGGGAACATCCATGCACTGGGACATAGCGATGGTTGTTTCTGGAGGGTCAGGCTCTGGTTGGTTGTGTGCTGAAGATGGGTGTTTTTTCCCTTGCATCCTGTACCCTTGCTCTGGGTACCACCACAGCATCCCTGGTGCTGTGGGGAGTTCACAGTTGGTACCCTGGGATGCTCGCAAGGGAGCCGAGCATCTCCTTGGAGAAGGACCAGGAGGGTTGTGACCCCAGCTGGGTGTCCCCAGCCCGGTGGGGTGGGATGAGCCATGGTATTGTCTTCCCTGGTAGGAGGGGTGGAGATGCCACATGCATAAACATCAGCTGAATTAGCAGTGATGGGGTTTGTGTGAGCGGTGCTGCGGCAGAGGGGAGGTCCCCTCCGCTTGGGATGGGGACGGTGGCAGGTCAGGGAATATGGAATTGCTGCCTTTGTGTTTAATCTGGTTATAAGGACGGCTATTAGAGATAATGAATTTTGCCTGTCCCTACCGTTGTAATACAAGAACCCAACTGTCTTTCAGCGCCGCGAAGGTCACTCCTCTTTATTTCTGGTTGTAAATTTTGCTGGTTACAGATGTTTGGGGTTGATGGACATGGCTAATTAAGTTTCTCCCACCAGACACTTGGCAACATGCAGGGGTGCTGGCATGGGGATGAGGTCGGGAGGGCAGGACCGGAGCCTGGCAGCAATGCCAGCAGCCCATCTCACTGCAGCCCCAGAGCAGGGCTGGGATTGCATGGGCCCTCACACCTCTCTTCACGAGGATTTTGGAGCATGCTGGTGGGAATAAGGCAGTGTTTGGGAGCAAGTTTCCATCTTTGAGGGGGAATTCAGCAGGAATTGTCATGTGCAGCCCCCACCCTGACCTTAAGAAGGGTGGGGAAAGGGGGGATCCCTTCAACATTTGCCATCGAACATCATTTACAGGGGTGCCAGGAGAGGCTTTTTCTCTCCCAAGGAGATCTTCACAAGGGAATGACGGTGTGCTGGGTGGCAGAGCCGATACCCCACACCGAAATACCACCCCAAGGAGGTGGGAGCCCCTTTCCCTGGGGCCAGTTTGCTCCCCAGTGTGATGCTAACCCCGTTGGGCAGGAGCCCTCCGCGTGCACTGCCCGTGCTCAGGAGGCAGCACGTGCTGCCATGCCTCCCCCCGCGCGCCTCATTTATGCCGCTCCACATTTTCTCCTCGTTTCCATGCCTTTTTCCCTCCCCTCCCTCCTTGTTTTCTTTTTGTTTTTCCTCATTCCTTCCCCTGGTGCTGCCTGTGCATCGCCTCGCTCCTTTATTTTCACGATTCCTTATTGCTCGCAGGCCTCTGTTATCCCAGCTATTTGGAGCTCCCAGCTTGTGTGCGTTCAAAACAGGGTTTTATCTTCCTGGAGGAGGTGACCACGGTCCCCATCACTCCCCTGGGATGTGATCACTGTATGGTGAGGGGTACCGGTGCAAGGTATAAGCCATGTATGTATGCTGTGGATGCTCCAGGCCCTTGCTTGCAGCAGACCTGGCAGGGTGGCCGCAGGCGCCCATCACCTCCATCCCGACGTGGCTGCCGGGCACAGCGCCGGCCATCTGTCCCCTTCCGTGCGGCGCCGGGCTGCCGGCTGCTCGCCACAGCAGCGGGGCTTGCCCTGCGTCTGCGAGGGGCTTGTGTTCAAAAGGGGGAGTAAACAGAAAAGTTCCATTTTTGCTTGGTTTGCCCCCATTTCGTATGCATAAACCTCACTTTTTGTTGCCTTTTCCTTCCCCCCCTCGTCCCCGCTGCCATGCCAGGCGCATCCCAAAGTTTGCTGCGTCTCTCTCATCCGTGTGCGTGCACGGATGCTGGATAATTTTATTAGCCTCCTGGAATGGAGCCAGCTCGGGAGGTGGCTGCTGGGGCGCCTCTTCTTTTATTTCCCTTACCCAGCCACCCCCCTTTGCCTCCGCCAGCCTCCCATGGGCTGCACCATCGGCGTCACCCTTTTATTTTATATGTATTTTTCATGCATTTCTTCTCCTTTTCCCCCTCTTTATTTCCCCCCCCTTTTTTTTTGCTCCCGAAAGGGTTAAAAACGATGGGGAAGTTCAGCTAGCACTTGCAAGATATGGTTGCCTTAGCAACAGGCCTCCTAATCTGGTAGGTGACCTGAGAGACTGTGGAAGATGCAGGGGTTGGTTTGGCATTTCATTATTTCATGAGGCTGCGGCTCTCCAGCTGGTTCCCTTCCCAGCACCGCCGCCACCGCGGCTGCTTCCCCCCCCCCCGACACTGCCCCCAGCATTCCTTGGCTAAGCCCCGGGGGGGCCGGTGCCACCGTCCCTTCACTGGTCCCCTCCCTGGGTGCTGGTGGGCTCTGGGAGATGGTGCTTGGGAATGGGGAGCAGGCTTCCCCGCAGCCTGAGTGGTGGTTGTTCAACTTTGGGGTGGCAAAGATGGTTTCCTGCCTTGTTTTCCCTCTTCCCAAGGGATTTGCCATGATGAAACAATCCATGTGGCACCCAGGAGCTAGAGGTGCTCTTGTTGGCACTTCCAAACCCCTAATTTTGTGGTCTGTGCAGCTCTTCCGAGGTGAAGCCCAGCAGTAGGGCTTTCAAGCAACAAACTGATGTGGCACAAATCAGGGCAGCAGTGATAGGAAAGCTGGTGGAGATGAGGTACAGGGGTCCAACCAGTGTTTTGGGGGAGGAGGGCAGTGTTATTCCGGCTGCTTTAGGCTGTTCAGAGCTCATGAAGCCAAATGAGCACTACCAACGTGTACCCACTTACAGATGGACCAAGACTTGGGTGTTTCAGTGCCGCAGCCACGGCCTTCAACTCTTGTTTTCTTCTTATAAACATCCTCAAGTTGGTGTTTCCCAGCACATTTCCCTTTTCCCTTGCTGTCATGACCAAGCATTGGTGAACACCCACTGGTCCTTGCCAGTGGTGAGGCCATCTGAACTAAGAAACCACCTCAGAAAACCTTCCTGCCAGTTATTTGACCTCACAATATCTCTGGGTACCATCAGACAGATGCTGAGACTCTTGCCTGTGCAGTCCCATATGGGATTCTTATGGGCATCTGTCGCACCCAACAGCACCCAGTGCAGCCTGGTCCAAACCATCACTGAGCTCTCAGCTGGGATGGCTGATCCACTCTGTGCCCAAAACTGGGATGGTTTCCTCCTCCCTGTTCAATGATGAATGGCTTGGGCATGTGGCAAGGAGACCCTGAGGGATGGGAGGTGACCAAGGAGCCATGGCCCATCTCCCTGTGGGTACCAACAGCATAAAAGGGCTGGGATCATGCCGGGCACATCCCATTCCCACAGATCCCGGTGGTGCAGACCTCTTTTGTTCCCCCCCCCTCCCTCTATTGCACGGTGGCAGCTGCCTGTGGACGCTGGGAAGAGCTGCCTTTGTTTATCCGCCTCTCCGGCAGAGCCAGCGCGGGGATGCTCTTGGATCGAGGTGCCGATCTGTCATCTCCCAGGTTTTATGCATCCCCAGACAAGAAATCAGCGGTGCAAAGCGCAGACTTTTTGTTACTTATCGCCGAGCTCTGTGCAGAGCGTGGCTGCTGAAAGCAATCTGGTGTCTGCGATGCCCAGATTTATGGTTTCCCAGCCTCACTCTAGGTGTTGGCTTCCACCGGGAAGCAAAAAACCTGGATTGAGCCATCAGTGTAGGATGAGAGCGCTGTGGCATTGGACCCAGGCAGGTCTGGTACCCAAGTGGGTGGGTACCCTGGGTGGGACAGCATACCCCTTGCTCCATCTTAGCAGGTGGGGACAGGAGGACTGATGTCCTAGGAGAGCTGGAACATGGCTTAGCTTTCCCTCTGGATCTCCTCTGCTCAGGGCATGCTTCTGCAAACCTCCTGCCTGCCCTTCTGGGGTGGCAGAGGCAGAAGCTGCCCCTCAGTAAGCAGTGGATGAGCCATGAAAAGAGAGCAAATCCATGCGAGCCAGCAGAATCCCTAGAAAGCCTTTTTTTGATCACTTCATCCTTTTTTCTTCCCCCATCTCTGCTTTGTGAGGCTTTCCAGGATTTGCCCCTGTTGACGGGGATTTCAGGCGGTCAGCCTGTTCCCTAGGCACAGCCACACTGCCCACCAGCCGGCACGCACCGTCCTTCCGCAGAACACAGGGCTCCTGGATGGCAGGATTATACACGCTGGGTTTTTTTCCTGAAGAAAATCAAAATTCCAAGGGAAAATAGGGGAAAAAAAAAGCCGTCTCCCCCCCGCCTCCGCCCTGCTGAGAAGCTGCTCTGCGATGGCGGCTGGAAAGCGGAGCCGAAAGTGTTGCGCGTGCCATCTGCTCCGCTTGGATCGCGGGAGCGGATGGAGCCGGCGCAGCCTCGCAGGGAAGGAGGGGGGATACAAGGCTTGATGGGGTCCGTCCCCCCCATTTTCCTCCCAGCTGCGGGCTTGGTGGTCCTCATATAGCATCCGGTCCTTGAGCCCCAGTCGGAGGTGTCCTATAGACACCTGGGAGGAAGAGGTCTGCAGGTCATTCCTGGGATGAAGGTGGACATGGGGTGGGATGAGTCATGTGGAAGGGAATGGGCATGTTTTGGGGTGGTTGTTTAGGTGTTTGCAGCTTCGCTGGCTGCCTCAGTTGTAAGCATGTGCTGGCAGATGGGTGATCTGCAGTATAGGGTGCATCTCATGGGGACCCCAGATGATCGCTGACATGAAAGCGGCTCAGAATGGCACATCTGCACCTTCCAAAGGACATATCAAAGGAAAACTTTCTCCCCGGGAAGGAAAAAACTGAGGCTATATCCAAATAGAAAGGAAAGTGTTTACTTGGAATTGTAGTGGGATCACCTCTGGGTTTCTCCACATCTGTGCTTCTGCTGACTCTTTGGCTGAGGCAATCAGAGCAGCTGGGTTTCATGGAATAGTTTGGATTGGAAAAGGCTTTCAAAGGTCCTTCTGCTTTACCTGCTTATCACAGGACTGGAGGTTTCTGAGACCTCCCAATGGGTCAAGCCAGCAGATGTGGATGTGATGAGCAGAGAGGGCCTGGGCTTGCTCCCTCTGAAGGCAGCAGTGGTTGGTGCCTGTCCTCGCAGCCGTGCAGGGGGCTGTGGATGGTTGGGTTGTTCTTTATGGGCTTGTCAAGAGACAAACATTCCTTGTTCTTCCCTGTGAGGGTGCTGAGGTGCTGGCACAGGGTGCCCAGAGAAGCTGTGGCTGCCCCATCCCTGGCAGTGTTCAAGGCCAGGTTGGACACAGGGGCTTGGAGCAAGCTGCTCCAGTGGAAGGGGTTCCTGCCTGTAGCAGGGGTTTGGAACTGGGTGAGCTTTAAGGTCCCTTCCAACCCAAACCAGTCTGGGATTCTATGAAAATATGGGAACCCAACCTGGGAGATCAGCTTTGACTGGGAGCACAGCCGCTGTGCAGCCTTGAATTCCCTTTTGGCTTCTCCCCACCACCAGTGTGTTTGCTGTGTGTGTGTGATATGTTCTTTTATGTTAGGGAAGGAGTGCAGAGGTAGGAGACTCGGAGTGGGAGCCTGGTGCTTCCCCCTCTTCCCATGCAAAACGCAGTTGCTCCTCCTCGGCTGTGGGAGAGGAGGAAGGTGTGGGAGTGTTGAGCCAAGGGAGAAGGAAATGCTCTCTGCAAACAAAACCAGAGGGGAATGGAAGCTGAGGGAGGGCTGAACTGGTTGGGAAGGTGTCTGAGCAGGAGGCTGCAGAAGGCTTTAGGTCTTGCTGGGCTTCAGGACAATGGAAGGAACCCAACTCAGTGTTTTCCCATGCGTGTTCCCAGCTGGTGTGCATGGTGGGGTTCCTGGGGTTAGCACAGGCTGCAGTGAAACCTCCTCAGAGCCCAGCACCTCACTGGGGAGCCTTTTGGAGCCCCAGCTCAACCCCATGGAGGTTAGATTCATAAGACACAGCCTCCTTACCAAAGCCTGGCTTGCTGTCTCTCTCGAGGTGCCCGCTGCCATTGGCCATCCCATCTCCCTGGGTGCCAGTTGCGTGTGGTGGGCTCATCCTGCCTGGGCGCCAAAGCTGCTCTATCCATCCATCCTCAGCTGGACAGGGGAGAGAAGATAGGACAGGCTCTTGGGTTGAGATAAGGACGAGGGGATCACTCACAATTACCATCGTGGGCAAACCAGACCCGACTGGGGGAGAGATTAATTTAATTTATTAGCACTCAAATCAGAGCAGGATAATGAGAAATAAACCCCAATCTTCAAACCACCCCTCCCGTCTTCCCAGGCTTTACTCCTGCATTCCCTGCCTCTGTCCCGCAGCAGCACAGGGGGATGAGGAGCACAGGCTGTGGTCAGCTCATCCCACGTTGCCTCTGCTGCTCCTTGCTCCTCAGGGGAGGAGGATTCCTCACACTCTTCCCTGCTCCAGCATGAGCCCTTCCCACAGGCTGCAGCTCTTCACGAACTGCTCCAGCGTGGGTCCAGCCTTCGGGAACAGACTGCTCCACCATGGGCTTCCCGTGGGATCACAGCCTCCTTTAGCATCCCCCTGCTGACAGTGTCCTCCCCGTGCTGCACCGTGGACCTCCATGGGCTGCAGGGGAATCTCTGCTCCAGCGCCTGGAGCACCTCCTCCTCTCCTTCTCCCCTGACCTTGGTGCCTGCAGGGATGTTTCTCTCCCATGTTCTCACTCCTCTCTCCACCTGGAATTGCTGTTGTGCAGCAACTTTCCCCCTCCTTAAATACCTCATCCCAGCGGTGCTGCCAGCATCGCTGATGGGCTCAGCATTGGCAGATCCACCTCGGAGCTGGCTGGCATTGGCTCTATCAGGCACAGGAGAATCTTCCAGCAGCATCTCACCCCTGTACCCCCCCCCTTACCAAAACCTCACCACACAAACCCATTGCAGGCAGCTCAAGGCGCTTCAGTGGCTACCCCTGAGCCGAGCGCTCCAAAATCCAGTAATTGGGCTGGAACAATTATTTTTGGCTTTTGCAGAGGGAAAGGCTATAAATAATCACCCCGCGCGCTTGTGCGGTGACTTTGCAGCCTCCGGGGGGGGGGGGGGTTGCATTGGGTTTTTCTTTCCCTTTCCCTGCCATCCGGCTGCCTTTTGCTTGGCATCCCTGTGAGTTGGTTAAAGGCACTCCTGCAACTGGCCCCAGCAATTGGGCTACCTTTGTGCAGGAGCAGTTATGCTGCCTGAGAAGCTGCCCTGGGGACCTGCAGGACTGCAGCCTGGCCCTGGGGCTGCCATGGTGGGGATGGGGAGGAGGAGGAGGAGGAGAAGGAGGAAGGCTGCCCAGGCTTAAGGAAGGAAAACAAAGCTGAAAACAAAGGGTGCCAGTCTCGGTGGAATAGGACCAAGGACTTGCTGGGAAGAGGTGTGGAAGAGGCAGCGGTGGTGGGCATGCTCCTGTGCTTGCAGTGCTCCCATGGCAGCAGCTCACACAGCTTTCAAGCTAAGGGCTTTGGGTCTTAACTGAGCCAGGTTTCAGGCAGGGACTGGTCCAGAGGTGAAAGCCACTGCATCCCAGCACACATCCCTCAAGCTCACCCATTCAGCACCCTTAGGAGCCACGGCAGCCTTAGCAGAAGCAAGCAGCATCAAGTGCACCTTCTTTTGTAAGCCCTCTATTGCATCTTCACTAAATTTGCATCTAAATTGATGGGCTGGGTTTAGTGTCTTCTGGCTATAAAGCTCTTGAAGGCCCAAGCTTCCCTCACAGGGCATTGCCCCTGCTCATGTAGGGTGCTGGGATGGTGGCATAGAGTGGTCCCAGAGTGGAGGTGGGAGAGGCATGGGGTGACTGCTCACACAGCTGGAGAAACTTGGTTTTTTCCTCTTATTTTGTAACATATTATTGAGAGGATTGGGACTTCCTGACAGTCTGGTGGATAAGGATGGCTGGTGCTTGAGGACAGTGAGGCAGGCTTCCCTTTGGGAATGCTGCTCTTTGCTGGGCTGCTTGTGCCCCAGGGGCCATGCAGTGCTCTGGGTTTGCAAGAGTGCATCCCACATCTCTCTCCTTGCTCAGCAGCAACTAAAGCACATCCCCATCGTATGTGTGGGCTGCCAAAGACAAGGGCCATAAGGCTCTGATGTCCTGGAACGTGTCACTTTGGCTGGTGCACCCTTGGTACCTGGGTTTGGGGCTCATTGTTGGGGTTGGAGCTGGTGCTGGCATGAGGAGCTGTAAGAATAGGGATATCGGGAGAGGCTGCCTTGAGTAGAGCATCTCTTGAGCAGTCTCGCTGTGGCAGCTTTCCTTCATCATCCATTATTTATTTGATCCTCTGCAAAACAAACTCGCTCCTCGGCACTGATTCTGATGACGGTGCTCATTTTACAAAAGAGGTAAAAGGAACTAGTTTTGTTTCCAGTCTAAAAGACTTCAACACAAAGGTGTGTTTCCCTGCTACCTTCTGCAGCTGTTTCAGCATCAGTGAAATGAAGCTGCAGGGATTTAGGGTGGTGATGGAAATTTAGGAGTCTCAAATACTGAACTGTTGAGGGATGCTCTTCCTCGCTGAGCCCCATCTTCCCAGGACCCACAAGGCTGTTTGCTGTGGCTGGACCACGATGCTCCACTCGCCTTACAGCTCACAGCTGAAGGTTTCTCGAGGGGATAGCTGTTTGTGCAAGGAAAAGGGATGCTGTTGGGTGCGTTTCCTCCCCATGCATGCTGTTGGAGGATACTTCTGCTTTATGGGTGTATGAACAACTGCATGCTTGGGGTTTGGGCACCGTGGGGTGGTTTCCACAGGGTTATTGAGGATGCCCTCCATGGTGGCTTAGCCAGCTCCGCTTTGCTTGCCCCGCATAAACTGGATCTGGAGTGATGGGCTGAACACCAGGCTGGGAAGTTTGGAGGGAAGGAGGGAGGAGACGACGCGTCGGAGCCGCGTTGTCAGGATGGAAATAACTGTCAGCCCCATTCAATCTGTCGCCTTGTTCCCGGGGGACAGTTGCAAAACAGGATTACTGGTACTTAAAAATTCATAGAAAAACGTTTCTTATCACAACGTCATAATTGTTATGACTCAGAAGAGTAGAATTGCCATTTTCCTGTGCCTCTCTCCCCCCCTCCCCTCACTTTTGTTGCATCCCAAGTCCCTTGCTGCAGCTGCGGGATTGTCGGGGGGAAAAACAACCCCAACCAACCCAACCCAAACCAGGGCGATGCTTTATTTTATGCTAACTGCTGCATTTGACTTGAAAATGATGTCCCACTGGGTCTCGTGGTCAGCGTATTACAGCGTGATGGATGGCTGTCAGAGCCGCGGTGCCTGGCAGATTGCGATGGGTGGAGGAGAACAGATGCCCGGTGACTTCAGGGGCTTTAGTGGAGCCCGGGACTGAAGACTGGAAAACAAAAGCAGATGGGAGAGCTCTGCTTGGGATAACTATTCTTCTCCGGCCACGTGTCGGGGAGGGAAGCTCGTCAGGCAGCCGTGTGCCTTCTGTGCTGCTCCTCAGCAGTGAGCAGGGCTGTGTGATGAAGCCATGGGTGAGCTCCACTTGACCCGAGGCCCGAGCCTACGTGCAGCCCATCACTGCAGGTCTCTGAAGGGCAACCTTTTACCCCCCTGAAAGAGCAGCTTGCCTTTATGGCGCTTGCGCTTCATTTGACGGTTCCTGTTAACCCTTGGCCCTACTGATGGATCCCAGGCAAGACCCAGGCAGGCTCCCTTCTGGAGGGCAGTGTGCGCTGTGCTCTGCATCATGTTTGGCTTTGGAGTTGTGTGGGACCATGTGGATTCGAGCCAAGGATGTGGAAGGAGAGTGAGCCTTTTCCCCAAGAGCCTGCTTTGAATAAAGCCCTTTGCAGGCACCATTTGCTCCCTGTCCCATGTCTCCTCCAAACTTTCCTACACTTTCTACCCCTGCAAAGGGCTTAAGAAGGATCCTGCTTTACCCTGTTTGTCCACTCACGTCCATATTTCCTCATCTTTCATTCCTTCGCTCTCCTTCAACCCCTCTGGTCCACCCAAACCTGGGCAAGGTAACTGCTGTCTCCCCAGCCGACGGTTCCTGGGCATTGCAGGGTTAATGGTGAAATTACATTTCACTGCTGTTTTTAAATTAATTGACTCATCAGTGTGGGTAACGGGAAGCAGTGGTATCATAATGTATTTGATATGGGTCTTTAAGTCAGCGTTTGCTGCGAAATCTAGAGCTCTAGATCTTGGTGGAAGCGATGGCTAACTGATATATTGCAGTTATGGCCACAGTACAAAGGCTCCTGCTACGTCTTAAAATGTTCAGGTCATAAAGTTGAGTTGGTTTATGATATGGCCATTTTCCCTGCGTGCTTCCCACGGTGCTCCTAGATCATGCTTGGAAAAGCCCTGCAGTTGGCAGGAGCCAGTGGTGCTCCCGGCTTGTCCCCCTGGGGAGGCACCAAACATGTATGAAGATGCCCTTTCTGGTGGCAGAGCAGCATTGGGGTTTTGCTCCTGCCACTTCCTGAGGTTATTTCTGCTGGAAGGAGCAGCCACGAGGCAAAACATCCCTTTTCCTCAGAGAAAACAGCAGAAACACTGATTTTCAGCATCGCCTGTGCTTTCCATACTCTGTGGTCCTGGGGTGGCTGCAGGACTTGCATTGGAGAGGAGAAGCCACCCAGGCCAAGGCCCAGCATCCCCATATGATGTTGTTACCATGCTAGGACAGAGCTCCTATGTAGGTGATCGAATGGGCTCCTCTTCTTTTGTCCTTCACCTGGTCCAGCATGGTGGGACAGCATCACAGCATGGTGCCTTGTGATGGACAGCAGCACACTGATGGGTTCATTTTCTCCAGCAGTAACAGAGGGCTGGTGTTAACTAAAAGGTAAACTTTCAGTGCATGTATTGTGGAGCTGCCTGCAGGTTTGCAGCCATGCATGGTTCCTGCATCCTTCCCTAGCAGCCTGGGACCCCCTCTTGTCAGCTCCTTGCTCCGGAGATCACAGTTGTGTAGATGACCCCGAGTGCACCAGGGCAGCATACGGCCACGTTGTCAGCGTTGCCTTTGATGGCCAGAATCTCAAGGCTGCTTAACCAAGTGAGACCTTTTAGGAGCTGCCTTGACATGGATATTGATCTTCACCTCTAGCTCTGCCTGCTTGATGTCACCCAGGCTGGGGGTGTCAAGCAGGAGCACGCTGCAGGACCATGGCTGGCTTTGGGAGCAGGGTTTTGGGGGTACACCAGAACACCTCGGTGCTGAAGAGCTTGTTCTAGTGCATTAGTTTAGATACTGTGTTAAGACTTGCTTATTATTTCTGCTAGTTATGTCTCTAATGAGGTGAGACGTGCCATATGTTGTCCATAGGGAGGGAGCGCTGCAGGTGGGACAGGGGCTGGCACAGTGGGTAGATGCTACATGGAAAAGCTTCAAACTGCGCCTCCATCCCCATGAGCTTATCCTTCCATGCCACAGGCGTTGGTGCCCACGTCAGGCCATGGAGCTACCTGCCAGCAGCACCTTCTTGCTCTTCATCCACACTCCTCCAGTTCCTAGCTGTCTTTTCCTACTGTTCTTTCTTCTTACCTCAAGAGAGTTTTGCTCCCAAAGGGAATGATTTTGGGATCAGAGCCATGCAGCTCCTATGTCTCCTCATGGGAGAAGCATCTCCAACCCCAACATGAGCAGCCCAGGCAGGAGCTTGAAACTAAACTGTATCCCAGTGAAGAAATATTTATTGGCGAGTCCTGAACTTCATTTGAGCAGGGCTCTGCTGTTTAAACAATTGCTGGAGCCAGAAGCCCTTAATTATGGCTAATTATTTTCTGCGGTGAATCTATATGCAAGCTCATCAGCATGAGGGCTCCTCCGAACGGCACCAGTTGCGTGTTCAGGCATCATCCAGCCTGAATGTCCCTAATAAAATCAGAGGCAGAAGTGTTGCCTGACCAGGCAGGAGCCTGCCTGCCTGACTCCAGTGTCTTTAGAATGAGGGGGTCAGGAGCATGGAGACTCCCTGGGCAGACGACTGGGGACCTGAGGACAAGCAGGAGCAAAAGACAGGAGCTGTTTGGGACTTGGACTTTAAACCCTGCGGCGTTCGGGGTTTGTTTAAAAAGCAGCTAGGTAAATATTTGTGCAGCGGTTGGGATCCGGCTGTGGGGTCAGGCGGCGCGGGCCGGCCGTGCAGGCTGCTCTCTGGCCTCCCCTGCTCCCCATCCTTCCCATGGTGAGTGGCACAACCATCCTCAGCCCTGTCCAGGAGAGGGCAGGGGCAATGCAGGGTGCTTGGCATCGTCGCACAGGGCTCTTTACCCTAGGGTTTGGGGTCAAAACGGGTACAAAGAGGTCTGTGTGTTGGGAGCTACCAGTGTGGTGCTCTGGTGGCATGGATTTAGGACAATTCTCCTGGTGAGGCTGCACTGTGCATCCCAGGGATGTCTCTTCCATTCGTCCTGAGGCACTTTTTGGGGTTGGCGATGGCTTTGTGTGCTGAATCTTCCTGTTTGTGCATCCCTGCAGGAGGGCGGCTGTTTTGGGGTCCCGCTGGGGATGTGTAGGATCTTATAGAATCATAGAATAGTTAGGGTTGGAAAGGATCTGAAGATCATCAAGTTCCAACACCCCTGCCATGGGCAGGGACGCCATACGCTAAACCCTAAAGCAGCACTGTGGGGTGTTGACACCACTGGCTTGGGATGATGGCACGACAAGGACGGCAGGATGGGAGCATGGCACCGCAAGGAAGGCACGGCACGGCAAAGCACAGCACGGAGGGATGGGTCCAGGCTGCCTGTACACAGCATCTGTCAGCGCTGCTGCCTTCGCCCGCCCGGCCCCAGCCTCTTCCTCGTGGCACAGATGGTTTTAACACTTTCCTGGGCCTTTTCTCTTCTATAATTAACTCTTGTTTGCAAGTGGGAAGACACTTCTTTCCTCTTGGCAGAGCCATCACACTCTCCTCAGCGGTGTGCTTTTTTAAAGCCATCGCGGCTCTATCCCCCAACCGCAGTCTGTTGTTTTTACTAGGCTCTTTTATGGCTCTGGGCTGCTCCCCCTTCTCCTTTCCCCCCTTGCTCTTGCCCGGAGGTAAAATCCGCAGGGATTGCAGGCGGAGGAGGCCCCAGCTCCGGGAGGGGAGTTAACGAATCCGGCCAAGACCATACAAAAGCCAAAGCTGGTGCCCGGGGAGGGGGGAAGATGGAAGGGGGCCCTTCCCTGCACCAGGAGCCTTTGAAAACAGCCCCCTCCCAGCTTTGTGCAGCTTAGCAGGGTGCTGCCTACACAAAGGCCCCTCGTCCCTAATGTCGCTTCCATGCCATGATCAGGAAGAGGTTTCCCAGGAGAAGCTGGGTCTGCCTGTGGCTCCCTGTGGGGTTTGGGGGTGTTTTGCTCCCAGGGAGCAGCAGGCATCAGAGCCAGGAGGCTGTGGGCTGCTCAGCTTTGGGGATTGGGGAGGGTTTGCTGTGGGGATGGGTCCCCATGGGCATGTCCCCATGGAGAGGAGGGTGCTGTCAGGTCCATGCCACTGGTACAGCCCCACCAGTGATGTGCCTGGGCTTGCATCAGGGTGTTGTGAGAGGGGAATGGAGGAGCCGCTTACGTATGTCAAATGTTGGATGCAAAAGGAGAAAAAGCCCACCTCAAGTTTCCATCAGCAGCTCACAGCCATGACCCCCATGCTCATCCCCTCATTCTGCTCATCATCCCCATGCATCCTTCCCATTCTGCTCACCCGCTCCATCACCAGCGCTGCCAGTCCAAACAAGACCTTGCAGCGATGCTCAGTGCTCTCACATCGCTCCCTCCCCCTCTGCTCTCTGAAAGCCTGGGGCTAATTCTCCTTTTTCCCTCCTTGCTCTCAAGACTTGAAGTTTCCCTGCCTCCCGTTTATTGCAGGGTCAGGGGGAGGGGTTTGCCTGCTGGTTTTATAGGGTCCCTCCAGAGCCGGCTTCAAAAAGCTCCCAGTTCATAAATGGAGGGGTTTGCATTAACCGCCTGATTTTGACAGGGAGCGGTGCTCTTAGGAGTGTAATAGTTCATGTGTTTAACTCGGCTTTAAGGGGAGCACAGCTCGGAGTGTTACCCAACCGAACCGCAATGTGAACGTGCAGCAAAAAAGAGTGACTGAATTAATCAAACCCTACGTTTTCCATCCGAAATCCACTCCTGACATGTGCTTTGTCAGTTACACAACTCCAGAGGGACTTTTCCACAGGGAAGCCCCACAGCTCAGCTGTGGCCGGACTGATGAAGCAATGTGGAGAGCTGCTGTTAAGGTAAATAGAACGTGGAGCCACTTTGGAGTGGTGTTTCCTAACCCAGACAGGGGTAGGTGAGGAAGAGCAGGGCTGGAGGTGATGTGATGCTGTGAATTCCCTCCCATCCCACAGACCCACACCTCTTCTCCTCCACGCCATGCTGAAATGGTTAACATGCTCTGGAAATGGAGCTCTTCCCATTCACCCTCCTCCCCAAAAATTCCAGCCTACCAGCGAGGATCTGCTCCCCCTCCAAGCTAGCTTAGCCCCTGCCTTTTTTTTGTCTGTGGAGCAAGCCACCGGTTCTTGGGAATAGCACTGAATTACAGGCTGGCTTACGTCAGATTTACTCCTCCTGTCCTTTGCTCTAGCTGCTCTATTAATTTCCAAATGCCTCGAGCAATTACCAGGGCTGGGAAACAGTATTTTTGGGGGGCAGCACCCACAAATAACTGCAATAAACCCTGATGTTTAAAAGGGGAGGAAGGAGCACACATGGGGGCTGCGCTTACCTGGGTTTAAAGAATGCGTTAGTGTGGGTTTTCATGATAAACAGGGTGCATGCAGCAGTTGGGAGCATCTCCTGGGGGCTGAGCAGGGACTTGTGCTCTTTTCCCACCCATACACCGCTTTTGAGGTCTAAAGTGCTGCTCCCAAAGGGATACAGGGTGCAGAGGGGTGGAAACGGGTGCTTCCCCGGGGCAGGTTTGGGATATGAGGGCTCCATATGGCTGGAAGGGATTAGCCTGGAGGATTATATGAGCGGAGAGGAGGGGAAAGTTGATGCAATCTCCACCTCCCCAAAACCCCTCATCTGTGACCCCTGGCAGATGCACAGGGATGATTTCTGGGGACAGCCAGCACCGCTTTGGTGCCACTGGAGCCGTGTCCCGGTCTCCATGCTGCCGGGTCAGAGCGATGGTGGGATCCTGTGCCAGCTGGTGATGAGGAAAGCTGGGATTTTCCTCCTGCCGCTGCCTCGCACCCACGTGTTGCATCCTCCATGGGCTTGACGCGTGTCCAACCTGAGCTGTTTGCTCAAGCTTTAAGCTTGCCCAGGGAGAGCATCAGTGTTCTCGGTGCTGTGCCATGCTCTGCGGTCAAACTTGCTCCCCAGGGTTGTGGCACTTGGGATATTGCACATGTGATGACCTTATCCATGGGTGTCCAGGGCTCCGGGAGGGCTGGCACTGCTGCTGTGGGATGCAGGGGTGCAGGATGCTCTGCAGCTTCATACGCAGGCAGTAAAACATTATGGATGCAGGATGCAGCTCCATCACCCCACAGGACAACACTGCGTGGATGCTGGGGTGCAGGATGCTTTGCAGCTCCTTTCTTAGGCAGCATTTCCATGTACATGCATGGAGGGCAGAATATTTTTACCAGTTTCAAAACGTCACCCTGGAAATTGTAGGAATGATGCTGAGGCGCGATGGCTTTTCTCCATACACAGCACGGAGGCATCACTGTGTTGCAGAACCCATCTTGCTTGGGAATGGGGTTTGCCAAAGGCTTTCCTCATGGCACACCAGTGTTGCTGTCCCAGCAAAGGCTCATCAAAGGCTGGGTTAGCTCTTGGAGCACAACTGCAGCCTCACAAAAGACTTCCAAGCCCATATTTGCTTCCTGGGAAGCATCAAGGGTGCAGAAACCTGGTGGGCTTATCATGGCAATGCTCCCAGGATGGTGGGTGCTGTAGGCTGGGTGGTATAGGATGTGTCCTATAGGAGGGGTGCTGTCTGGGGGATGGGGAGGACAAAAGCCATCATTGCTACTGAATACAGCAGTCCTTAAAATAGCAGTTCCATCCATCCCGGTCAATGTAGGGCTCTGACAGCGTGGCCTGGCTCTGGCCACAGCGGTGCTGGCTGCTCCTGAGCAAAGTCCACTGCCTGCCTCCCCATCTGCCTCACCAGGGTTTGTACGAGGTGCTGGACTTTGTACTCACGCAGCAAGTCACAGCTCTTGTTTAAGTCAGCTGCCACCTCCGCCTCAATTTAAGGCATTTCCATCCCTCCACCGGCATAGTTAATAGAAGATACTGCATGGAGAAGATGCTGTGAAGCACCTTCAAACATCAGCACAGCCACTTGGTCAAAACCAGTGATTTTTTGTTGTGGTTGTTAACCCGCTGCTTTGTTAGAGACGGGGATTTGGTTATTTATTTGGTTTCTAAAGGCTCGGTGTGGGAAAACTTCACAGATCAGCAGGCAAATCCATCAGGGGCCTCTGCGAGCGGGGATGGGTGCTCGGCTGACTCTTCAAAACCCATCTGAACGCCTGCAGAAGGTTACAGCAGTGCTTCAGACGGGCTTTGTGTTATTACACGAAGATGGTGGCCATCAGCATCTTGTCAGGGACAGGCAGATGGCGTTCACCTGCTCCGGACCAACTTCTTTTGCCCTTTGCCTTTGGTGTTGGGGAATAATACTGGGGCAGCTGCTAGCAGTAAAATAGGCTTAAGCAAATGGGATATTTTGGCATTCAAGTGCATGACAAGAATGGGAGTATTTGCATTAATTCCCTCCTCTCTTTTCCCTGCGGCGGGAGAGGATGGAGAAAACTGGGATGTTTTCCCGTGGGGCAGAGCCAGGTCCTGCTCTTCTCCGCCTGGACTGGGGGTGGGAAGTGCCGGGTGTCTGTGCTCCATCCCACAGCATCCCGCTGCCCAAACAATGGAAATGGATGTTTTTCCAGGGAGATCACAGTGTTTCCCGCTGTATTGGAAAGGCAAGCACTGGGAGGGGGGGATCTCACCCCTTTCCCTGGATCTGGATGAGGGTTCTGGGCATCACTGGCTCTCATCACTCACAGTTTATTTTGTATTCTTTTTGATATCAAGCAGCAACCAATGAGACGAGGGAGCTGAAATGCGAGGTGGCAAAAATAAATGGAACTCCATAATAATTCCAATCTGTGCCCATCTTCAGTGTGGAAATCACTGCTGGGCACTGGATGCCTTTGGGGTGTTTTGTGGTGTGCTGGCTAGCGGCTGGGATGGGCAGTATCCTCGTTAGTTGTTAGTAAATCCTTTGGACACATTAAAACTATGGCTTTCCAAATGCACATGGTGCAGTAGCACAGCGTTTGTCCAGAGCTGTGGATTATATACTTTTTTCCCTTAAATTCGATTACCCATTTAAATCTAGTTTTTCTTCTAACCCGTTCCAAAATTCACTTGGCAGTTTCAACCTGGAAAAAGGCAGAAGGCAGGGGAGCGGTGATGTGCACAGGCACTGGGGAGCAGGAATCCGGCTGCCTTGCTCCTCATCACCAAATTATTCCTTTAGTTTTTTGAGAGGGAAGCAGTGTTTTTCCTTAATCTGAGTTTTTCACGGGCCGGTAAAGGAGAGGATTTGATTTCAGCTGTGATGGTTAAGGCGAGAATGGAGGATGCACCAATGCATGTGCCGATGAGCATCCCGCCATGCAACCCCACTTAATTATACCTCAGCAGCAGCAGCACGAAGCGAGGGCTATCATGGGGAGTAAATTCCCATCTGCTTTAACTATCACAACTTTTGTAGGAGAAAACTCCAACAAATTACCTCTCCTGCAGCTTTGCTTGCTGGGGCTATTTCCCTTTTGGTTGAGGAAATCATAATAGTTTAAAAACCTCTGAATTTCATTTGTAAGCTAATTCTGTGGGTACATCAGGAGCAGATCCAGGGGGAAGTACCAAGTGTGCAGGGCAGGAGCAAACGCAGGTTGCTGGTGTGAGGAGGTGCATTGCAGCGGTGGCCCTTGGTGGGGCAGAGCATCCTGCACTGGTAGATGAGCAGTAGATTAATAGTCCTAAGCAATTGCATTATCTAATGAAACTTTTATCCAATTATTTTATATAACTTTTTTGGCAGGTGGGCCCTGAAATGGGTGGTATTGATTGCTGGAAAAGAGCCTGGCCTCTCTGTTACAGGACTTATTAGAGGAGACTTGATAGTAATTAATACCTGTGTATTTACAGCATTCTCCAGGCTGCTAATTGCACAAGATCCATTTGAGCTGCTAGGAAATGAGGAGGGTTTGTACACTGGTCTCAAGGTGTAGGCTGCACGTGGGTCTTGTGCTGGGGAATGTGCCAGCACTGGGAGAGCCGGGACCTTTGGCTTCACCATCACTCCAAGCTGGGGATGGGGGGGGCACTGAGGGATGCCCATCACAAAGCATCCCTAAATACCAGCGATGGGGTGCATCTGTGTACCCAAAGCACTGGAGCTCCTCTGCAAAGCCCTTCCTAAGTAAGGGGAAGCACTACCACCAAGCCTGGCTTGACGTCCCAGAAGTTTCCCTTTGTAAACCCTCTCCATCCACACGCGTGTGCAAAACCGAGCCTAATTGCATTTAGTCTGGTTTACACCTCCCATGCTTTATACCCCCACCCCCTTTTTCTCCCCCCACCCCCCCCCTTTAATTCGGTTGCTGTGAAATGTTTGCAGCTCTGCCAAGTTATTTCCTTGGGATATATTTAGAGAACGCCAGCTCAGCAGAGCGCTGGGTGTTTGTGGAAGGATGTTTGTAAATGTGAGCAGGAACGCTGGCGGGCTGGCGGAGCAGATGTCCGTGAGATGCTACCAAGAGCCTTATTTACAAACTTGTAAATGACTGAAGGGGGTTTCCTTCCCGGGGATAAGGGGGACGCCGACTTAAGAGATTAAAATCCTATTGTTCCGTGGAGGACGGAGCTGCTGTCTCAGATTATCCTTTACAAGGAGGGGGGGGAAAGCCCCGTATTAGCTTGAAACGCCATTCAACTGTTGTGCCTTTCTGGTTTGGAGCTCAGGGAAGATGCAGGGCTGGGTCTTGTTTCTCTTTAAAGGAGGGGGGAAGAAGCGTGGCTGTTCATGGCCGGGGTGTACGCTGGTGCTTTGTGTGCTGGGCGGCTTGCAGGTGATGTATTTAAAAGGAGCACAAGCAGCTTGTGCTGGCATAGAAGTATAATTAAGCTGAACTTGTACGCACAGCTTGGTGTCCCAGGGGAGCACGGTGATGGTGTTTGGGTGCTGTGGTGATACTGCTACAATAATCTGTTTTCTTCTTTATATCTTCCTCTTGCCAATAAGCAAAGCTTCAGCCCGGTCTCCTCTTACCATAAAATACACCAGAACGTGTTTGTTTTGTCTCCTGGAGCATCCATCACAGCCACAGTGGGTTCACCACTGGATGGTCTCCCGTGTGCCCCCCAAAACACTCCGAGAGGCTCTGCAACCACTGTGGTTCTGGAGTGCCTGACGCTGGCACACGGGCTGGAAATCACCCTCATCAGCTGCAGTGGGCTGGTGTTTTACTTCTTATCATGCACACTGATGCAACACAGATGCTGTCACCGACCCGGGGACTGATGCAGGAGAGCATCTGAGGGCTCGGTCCAGAGGAAGTGGTTGGCGTGCCGTCCTCCCCAGCGTTAATCGGGTTACGGCGAGGTGTGGGAGGGTTCTGTTATTAAATTGAAAACCTGGCTCTATAAGATGAAGGCAGCTTTAACGAGATGAAAAGGCTTAACCAGAGTCCAATTAAATTCCGCATTACCTGTTTACGCAGCCTGCTTAAGTCCTGACCCCGCACGCTGATTTCTTCCTTAGGCTCCAAAGCCTGTGCTGAAGGCAAAAGAAATGAAATCAAAGGAAGGCAGATAGAGAGCAGATCACCTATGTGTCCTGAGCATCCCAAAGGCAGCTGCCCTCGAGTGCCTTGTGCTGCTCCTGTTGTGGCTGCGAGGTGTGAGCCAGCAAATCGAATACCCAGCGCTCCTTAGTTTGGTTTTAGGTCTGTGCTGTGAAGATATTTCTGCTCTCTTCATCTCGCTGCTGGGTTGATGGAAGCTGGGTCACGAAGGGAGCATCCTCTCTGCTGCCTGTTGGTGCCTTGCACCACTGTTTGGAGGTTATCTTTATTAAGACAAAGTGTTTGGTGATGCTGAGGTGAGCTGCACCACTGCCTGTGCCACCCAAAGCTGCTTGCCCACAGCGTGCAGTGGGGGCACCGGCTTGTGCTTAACAACAGCAGATATCAGTGATGGGATCCTGTTTTTCACAGTCAATAGAAACCATCCCTGGTGTTGGTGCAGCGTGGTGCGTTGGGGTGGGTGGCAGGCTGGCTTGGGCCACCACGCAGAATGTTGTCTTGCTGTGACACTGGGAGCCTTGCAGGATGGGGTGCAGTGCCGCAGCACACTTATGAGGTTCTCTTAGAGGTGGCTCAGGCATGTCCAGCTGTGGGGATCATAGAATGGTTGGGGTTGGAAAGGACCTTAAGATCCTCCAGTTCCAACCTCCTGCCATGGGCAGGGACACCTCACACTAAACCATGTCACCCAAGGCTCTGTCTGACCTAGCCTTGAGCACTGCCAGGGATGGAGCATTCACAGCTTCCCTGGGCAACCCATTCCAGTGCCTCACCACCCTAACAGTAAAGAACTCCTTCCTTATATCCAGTCTAAACTTCCCCTGTTTACATTTGAACCTGCTACCCTTTGTCCTATCGCTGCACTCCCTGGACAAGAAGGAAGAATCCTGCCATGCAAACAGTGCGTCCGAGAAGCTCCCCAAACCTTCCCTTCTTGGGTGCTGCCTTTTATTCCCGGTGCTGCCCTGGCACTGGGGGCAGTGACACAGTGACTGGTGATGGCTTCAACCCAGCATCTCTGTGCTGCCTGCTGCGGCTTTTCCGTTCAGCCCCCGAAACCCTGTGCACCTCGGTGGTGCCTCACCGCTCCTCTCGGGTCGAGTGTGCCACAGGGCGGGGGGCAGGAAGCTGCTCACCGCACCCTGCTCTGAGCAAACCCTCACACAGACCTAAATCCTGCACTAAAGAAGGTAAATAAACAGCAGCTCCAGCCCGCGGCTCCTCCCAGGGCTGTGGGATGAGCCGAGGGGTGCTCCGGCACAGCCAGCCTTGGGAAAGCACATCTGGGTCACACCGAGATGCTGTTGGAGCACTCGGGATGCTCCAGGGACTGGGGAGCTGCTCAGTGCAGCCGCACCAGCGCTGCTTCCCTGCCACTCTTAAACACAATTAATACAGGGGAATAACCTGCTCTCTTCCTAAGGATTAGGTTAAGAAAACAAGATGGTTTTAATAGCCCTTTTACATCCTACATAGATCTTTGCTGAAAAAGCTAACTGGTTTTGCAGTGCAGCCAAACAGCACATATTTCCTTTTTATTTTGTCCCTGTTTTCCCCCCCCCTCCCATAACCTGGTGCCAGAGGTCCTGCGTGAGCAAATCTGCTCCTGATAATTCAAGTGCCCAGCTCCTGGCTGTGCTGTTTTGTCCGCTTCCCATTGCCTCCTGACCTCCATCCTTCTTTATTTGCAAAGCTATACGCACAGGCAGCGGTAATAAATCAATTAATGACTCTGATGAATCGTTTAATGGCTGACAAAATAACACTACAGTCAACAGCTTGGATCTCTACGGCAGTACCAGAAGATGCTGGTTGACTCAGGGTAGGGAGACGAAACAGAGACTGTTAGCTCAATTAGTGCAATTAGGGCGCGATTTAAAGGCTTAGACGGCATCTGCTGGCGTACCGAGCCGGTGTGTTAACTGAGAGCTTAGGTTTGGAAGTGAAACGCGGGCATCCAGATTGTCACCGCTCCGCTGGCTTCCACCAAAAAAGGGGGAAAAGCCAACATATGTAGGGAAAAATAAATATATATATATGTCTGTGTGTGTGTATGGCTATAGATGCGCACTCCAGGAAATCATATATATTTATTTCCAGCATGGAGCAAATCTACCATCTAATAAAAGGCAAGCGAGCCGGCATGCTGGCTGTGCCAGAGTTATCCTTGCTCGTCTCTGGCAATGGTCTCCAGTGTGCTTTGGTGGAAGGAAATCCCTGTTGTATGCCAATGGGGACTTCAGTGTGGCTGGATGTGCTTGCTGGATGCACCAGCCATGGACATGGAGCACAGATGGGCTTCATGCTCCTACACTGCCTGTGCTGCCCATGTCCTGCTGGCTTCCATGGCATCTCTGCCTTTGCTTGCACCTGTGCAGGGGAGGTTTGGGGTTTTTGGATAGGGGCTTGGCAGTCAAATTCCAACTGAAATCCCCAAAGTCCCTAACAAGAGTTTCTGGTCAAAATAAGCCAGGTGGTGGCAGCCGGGAAGGCAAAAAAGTCCTGGTTTTTGGAGATGAGAGCTGGAAAGCCCCTGGGGTTAGAGTGCTCACCCTTAGGGATTGGGAAATGTATTCCCACTGCCCTTTTTTCCCCCTTTTCCTTTCTTTTCTGGTGCATCCCAAGGGATTTGCGGAGCTGCTCCAGCCACGGCTGCGCTCCCATCGCTCCGGCAGGGCTAAAGGTGCCTCGGTGTTTACCTTAGCGGCGGGGCTGGGAGGGGAATGAAAGAGAAGTGAAATGTCACTTCTCAGCCTCGTAAATCATTCATCAGGGGCTGACCAATCTGGCTCCCATCCTGCAGTGTGCTCAGGGCACTCGTAGGCTTTTCATTACTGGGTTCTGCCAAGCGCCACGTGTGCGAGGAGCTTGGGGTCCCTGTTAGCACCATGAAGGCATAGGTGAGGTTTTGGGGTGTCCAACATGGAAAAGCACTCTGTTTTTTTTTGGGAGAATGGGCATTTCCTTCAAGACGTTCTTTGCCCTCCTTCCCTCCACTCCGTGTGGCAAAAGGCAGCATCTTTCCCCCTTGGATCCCCCAAATCCATGCCTGTCTTCGCTCCTCACCGCTTGGGGATCCATTTTGCCTTGGGAGATTCCCCCAGCAAAGGATTATGGTGTGCTGGAAATCTCTTGAAACCATAAAATATCACCTTGGCAGCTTTATTGCAGCGCTCGCCGCCTTGGGAGAGAAGCGTTTTGCGTGATAGAGGGTTTAATAAAGGAAATTCCAAATGGGCTCACAGCAGTTTGGGGCTCGGTCTTATATATTTTTGCATTAAGAACCGTCATCTGCTTTGCAGAGAAACTGCAATATGTTCATGGCCTTGGATTAAGATTTGGTTTTACTTTTATAGCTGACCCACTTGGGGGGATGGAGGGAGGAGGAGAACTGGGTTCACTCCCTCTCCCGTCTATTTTTGCTGCCGTCTGATGTATAAAAAGAGCCTGGAATGGGCAGGCTTATTTTTCCTGCCAGGACTTTTCTTTATTAACTGTAAAAACACTCAGATCTGGCCTTTGCTGTGGATGTGGGGAAGGCTGCTTGGGATGCTTGCTTCAGCAACATAGGGGGAGTGTGGTGTGGGCTGTGCTGGGGGGGCTCAGGACCCTGTAGGTGCAGGGGGACCCCAGTTATTTCACAGAGAGGGTCTCTTTTTGGGGAGCCAGCCTGTGCTGTCATCTCTGGCACTTGCAGCTCTGACGTGCTGGGGTGGGAGAAGGGATAGCTCATCCGGCGTGGTCCTGGCCTTCATCCCACATCCTGCATGCCGGCTGCTGCTGGAGAGCATGATGGAGTGGGGACAAGGGGTGGTCCCTGGGAAAACACAGGGCCTGATGCTTGTCATCAACAAGGCTTTCTGTTCTGGAATAATGAGATTCCCAACCAAACGTGGGGTCCCACCTTGGCAAGCCTTAGTCCTTAATAGCAATCCTTAATTATCCAGGCTGCCCAAGTCTTGTGGTTGTCACTGCGTCGGATGTGGTGAGGGGCTGGGACTGGCTCAGCTGCTGTCAGGACACAGGGTTTGGTGGGGACAGGATGCTCCAAGCTTTGGGGTAGGACCAAGTGTGAGCAGGCTCACGTGTACCCCATCTGTTGATGGGATTTCCTCAGTGGAAAATTTTTCTCCCAATTTCTTTTATGGTGGATGCTTTCCCTTGGCCCTGCCATGTGGTTTTAGGTGGGTAAGCCCATCGTAAAAGTCATGGAGGGTGTAGCTCAGTGATCCAAACCCAGTTAACATCACCAAGCCTCCCTTGTAACTGCCCTGGATAATGGTGATGGTTAAACCAGAGTGCTTCAGCAGCACAGGTGCCGCTCTGAATTCCAACAGGGATGTAACAGCAGCAGAGGTCTTTAAGGAAAGATCTTTTTCTTACGTTCTCCTTCTGGGTAGGAGCTTCTCATCATTCCAGTGCTTTCCAGTGCCTCCAGCTCCACAGCACAGCAAGGAAGTGCAGACAAATAGAGATGCTGAGCAGAGTGTCCTGGTACCTCTTGTCCTTCCCCATCCCTACTTTTTCAGAGCTGGAGCCTCTCAGGTGTCTCATCATGGGGAGGCACAAAGGGAATGTGACCCCACAGATGTGGTGCAGTGAATTTGGAAATCCATAACAGAACCTTGGCATGCTGGTGAGGTCAGGGAAGCATCTTTTTCAGAGAGCAGGACAGAACCAGCAAGCCTGTGCGGGTAAGAGAAGTACTCAAAAAGCTTGCAAACAGCTTGACATGGAGGATGAGGCTCATTGGTGGATGAATGACATGAAATGCCTGGGTAAATGAATAAATAAGCCCTGGAATTATTGCCAGATTTTGTGGAGCCATCTCCTCCATGGGCGAATCACAGAGGCCGGTGCCCCTCTGCTTGCTCAGGGGATGGGGCAGCGATGCCTGGGGCTCTGGAGGTAGGAAGCAAAGTGACTCATTGGGATGTGGCAGATGAGACAGCCTTTTAGATGTGTTTCTCCCCTTAATTCCCAACTCATCCCACTGTGTTTGTCCTGGTTTTGTTCCCTGCAGAGCGCAGCAGCCGCCCCGAGTCCCGTGCTTGGAAACATTCCCCCGAACGACGGGATGCCCGGGGGCCCCATCCCACCCGGCTTCTTCCAGGTAGGCTCCCACTCCTCCTGATGCTCCCCTCCACACCATGCACGTGTTTGCTTACGCTCTGGGTGTCAGCGCTGTTGTGCCTGTGTTTTTATCCCAAGGGGATGCTAGGGAAGCAGCATGCTGACCTGTGTGGGAATAACTCGTGTTCTGCTGCCCTTCCACGTTTGCTTTCTACTCTTTGTGGCCTTAAAGCAAATCCCTTCCGCGCTCGAAGAGGTTACTGTGTATTTACAACCAGTGTTTTTTTCCAGAGCTGCTTGGTTTGTGTTTGGGTTGGGGCTGTGTTTGTTCTCCGGTCCTAACAGACGTGCATAATTGAAAACATTCTGGATTTTGATCCCTGAAACTTCTTCCCCCTCCTCTGGTTAACCGCTTGATTCTTTCCAAATGCAATCACTGGAAGCATTAACAAACCCTGGCTGTGGCTGCAGGCTCCAGCCAAATTCCCGCATGCCGTGGAGGCACCTTGTAAGCAAATACCTAGCAAAGTCCCCCAGATCCCCTCACTCCTTCCTTCTCCTGCGCCGAGCTCTGACCAAGGAGGGGGTAACATGTGTTTGGAGTGATGCTGATGGAAAGGATCTCGACAAGCACATAGGAAAGGAGTTCTCACATGTGAGCCATGGAGTTTTCTGTGGGTTGCTCTGCCATCTCTTTGCAGTGGCATCAGTTCTTGGTGCATTAAAACCTTCCTTCTTGAGGCAGAAACACTTGTTCGTGTAACGAACGGGACGAGGGTTGGAAGGAATATTTGTTTTGGCAAGATGGTGGGGTTGGTTTGTATCTGGGCTTGTGATCTGTGTATGGGAGAGCTTCTCCGGCAGTAGGCAGGCGGGCTCGATAAGGCGCTTGTGATTTATTGTGGCGATATCTGAGCCCGATACCGCCACTTGCGTGTGGATGGGAAGGGGGAAGGAGGGCCTGGGGTTTCTCTTAGTGAGATCCCATTTCCTGAACATGCTTCTGACAAAGTAAGAATATCCGATATCGATCGGGAACCCTAAAACAGGCAAAGCTTGTAGCAGCGCGGGGTGAAGCCAGCAGCAGAGATGCTATCTCACAGGTCACTGCCGCTGCCAGCAGTGCGAGTGCCAAGCTGCTGCTTCCAACAGGAGCCCTGATCTCGGCCCGTGGTGGAGCTCACTGTCCTCTGGGGCTCCTGCTTCACACAGTGCTGCGAGGGATGCACAACTGGCACCAAGTTAGGGCAAGGCTTCAAGAGTAGGGGTTGGCTTTCCCCTGGAGGGGAAGGTGAGGAAGAGGAGTCACATCTCCCCAGGCGTGTTGTGCATGCTCCTGTCTCGACTCTTCACGTTGACAGCCTCTGAGCTGTCCCCTGTGCTTTCCTGTCTGCCCTCACATAGTAGTGTTGCACTGAGGGTCCTGTTCAGGAGCAGACAGATGATTCTAGCTCCTTACATCTTGTGGAGCTGGACCAGGAGCCTCTGGGGAGGGGAGGCTCAGAGGCAGCCCTGCTTTCTTAAGGGGTTGGAAGTAGATGTTAAGGTCCTTTCTAACCCTGACTATTCTATGATTCTGTGACCTGAAAACCCAGTGGCACCAGTGCAGGTGCCGTGTGTGGGGATGCTGCCCATCCCTGGGGCTGCAGGAGGGAAGAGAGAATGGGTGCTGATGCATATGGCTCGCATGTGACATCTCAAGAGCCTGCCTTTCCTGAAAGCCCTCCAACATCTGGTTTCTCCTCCCAGCTCTGGAGATGGAGGGGAGAAGAAAAATCCCACCTCTTAACACAGTCTGAACATGGCCTCCATGAAAGCCTGTCTGATTTGTTGCAGGTGCTGGAGCTCCTTCCAGCTTCAGGGGATGCTGGACACCAGCTCTTGCAGAGGAGGGCTGGAGGCTCAGCAGGGAGCTGGTCACAGCCTGGGGGTGATTTCCTGTCTCTGTAGGAAGCTGAAGTGCTGAACATAAGAGGGCAAAACCAAAAAGGTCACAGGAGATGCAGCGGATTTCCCCCCGGCCCTTGGTGTGCCAGCACTGGGAGGGAGTGAGGTTCCTGGTGGTACCAGCTCAGCTGGTGCTAGGAGACTGGAGGATGGAGAAGGCTCAGGGGGGTTCAGCTTCTTGTTCTTCCATGCCATACTGCAAGCACCAGAGACTTGCAAGGGAGATCCCTGGGGGGAGCAAGCATGGGCAGACTGGTTTGGGGAGGGTTTAGAGGGCCTGTCACTGTCCTGGCATGGTGGGGCTTCATATGAGAGCTGAGATGGGGAGTCATGAGTGAAGCTGAGATTGCAGGAGCCCTGCGCTGCCAGCCTGGGGGTGCATGAAACCACCCCCAGTACCACACAATGCTGCTGTTTAGCAAAGGGAAAATTGATACGGGCCATTCCTGGGAGCTGGTGGCCTAAAAGCCCATGGGAGTGAGCTTGGGGAAGTAACACATCAGGGAAGGGCAAGGAGAGGAGGAGTCCAGGCTGCAGCTCCCATCTGCAGCCATCATCTTGCAGGGAGAGTCCCTTCACCGTGCTGGGGCTCAGCAGCGACCTTCAGGCTGAGGGCCAAGGGAAATGCAGCCTGCAGTGCCCCAAAGCCTCCCCAGAATGGTAGGAAAGGAGAGGCCCTTGGCACCCTTGGGTTGCAGGGGCATTGTGTGGTGCCAGGCAGCAGCACGGCATCGGGCTGTGCGCCGGACAAAAGGTGGCTGGGTTGATGGCCGGCGTGGGTAGATGCTCGCATTGAAATCTCTCTCTTTGTCCCATTGAGATGAGCAAACAAACCCTCTGCTCATCCTCCAAAAGGTCATCGGAGGCGTTCCTGCTTTTGTTGTGAAAGCTGGATGGATGCCGGGGTGCAGATCCCTCAAAAGGAGGGTGCCAGGGAAATGTAGAAAGGAAAATTGGAAACAGAAACCAATCAATACTGTGCCTCCTTAACACTAAATACATGGCAGGGGGGCAGCCAGCAGCCCCCAGCCATGGCTCTGCCTCCTCTCCCCAGTGCAAACTCCCTGTGCTGCCCTGTACCCCGCACGCTGATGAAATGGAAAGTTGACCATAAATCAATGTCGGCACTGCGTTAGCTATGCATCAGCAGCTCAGAGAGATGCACCAAAACAAAGCACCGCCTGCTCCGTGTTCCCACACTGCCCCCTAATGCAGAGAGACCTCGGGAGCCAGGCAGGATGGGGGGCTCCGCAGCCCCCCGACTTCCCCTGCCCTTCCCGCCTCTCTTCCCTGCATCCCGCAGCACATCCCTGTGGGTAAGGTTGCCCATAGGAGTGAGGATGGTAAAGCCAGGAGTGATAGGAAGGGGTCCATGTTGTCCTGCTCCCTCTTTGGATGCCACCATTTTCCCCCTGCTCAGCTGTGCTGATGTCTCAGTGGGATTTCCCATCCCACATTTGAGATACGTCAAACGTAGGTGACCACCAAGTGTGGTCAACCGGTTTTTGGTTGAGCCACGAGACGGGGCTGCCCTTCCCAAAATCCCAGGGCAGAACCCGGTATCAGTCATGCAGCAGGCAGGGTTTGGAGGAAGGTGACTGAGGAGCTGGAGGAAAGGAAAAGCAAGCACTGGAGAAAGTTCTTTTTTTCTGGAAGTTTAGGAGGATGCCCGAGGCTTTTGTACCGAGTGTCTGGAGCATATGGTGGGATTTGCAGTCAACTTTCTCTCGGGTGCTCCAGCCAGATGGAGGTGACTGTTCTTGGCTCCGGCTGACACGGGTTTGTTTCCTGAAGAGCTTGTGTTAAACATATTCCTTAAAACCAGGCTTCTGCAGTTGGGAGCCCCAGCTGCAGGCGAGGCAGAGCTCCTGCCCACGGTTGCCTTTCGCTGTCTGCGGGGGAACTTGGCCTGCCTTGCCTTGCTTGCCTTGCCTTGCCCTGCCTTGCCCTCTCTTGGGAAGGTGCAGCTGTGTCCCAGCACTGGAAGGCGACCATGGTCTTCCTCTTTGAAGGCAACAGGAGCACCTCTCCTAAAGGCTCCTTCAGAGACACCTTATATTTTGGTTGACAACTTGCAAAACCTCCCTCTCCTTCGGTGGAATTAAAGCTCCCATGTGATAAACCCAGACACATCTGTGATTAATATCCATCTAATTTCATTTAGTATTATCTCATGTCAAAGCCAGAAGGCAGGGGCAGGTATTTCAAAACACAAGATGCCTTCCTGCTGCTAACTCTAAACTGTCAGTATGCTGTGGCGGTGATGCTTTGCCTTCTCTTACCATCCTGCGTTGTTCTGCCACCCCCAGAGGTGCTTGGCAATGCTCTTACATAGGAAAACTCGCCCATTAGCTGAAAGTCTGTAGCCCATCAGACGTGATCCATTTGTGGTGAGGTAGGCTGGAAACAGAAATTGACACACGCAGGGCGAGGATCGCTCGTGCCATTTTCCATCTTTAATATTTTACAAGAAGTTTGAGGAGCTGAGCTTATGAAAGACAGACTGGAAATAACACGATCGCCTGGGAAGTCCCTGTGGAAAGCAGCAGCAGCAGCAAACTTTGGTTGTCCAATGGGCCAGGTTGGGCTTGTAACTATGGTGCCCATAGTGTAAAGGGGAGAAAAACATGAAGCAGAGAAGAGATCGGGGCACCGACAGCCGTCAGAAGCAGTACCTTCTAACACTGTTTTAGCTCTTTGGGTTGGTTACTGGGGGTGTTTTTGAGGCAGCAACAGGAAGGTGAAGACCAGCCCCTCTGCAAGCATGCAGTCTGGGGGTGGAAAGAAAACAGAACTTGATGGGGTTTCTCCTGTTGGGGAGAGCACTGGTCTTGATGAGAGTGAATTAGCTGCAAAGCAGGTCCTGGTGGATGGAGCTCCGAGGGGATGTGACGCTGGAGCATTTGGGATGTGGAAGAAGCAGGACTGCGTTCATTCAGCCTCCTCTCCTAACAGCACTAGTTAATCACTGCTAAATAGACGTTTTTCAAGGGAAAAGGGTGGTTCTGTTGGTTGGAGCCCACATGTCATCTCTGCAAAACACTTGTTTCAACCACCACGATCCATCAGGATCATCTCCCGCCTCCTCTGCAGTGAGGGAAACCCATGCGAATAAGCAATCGATCCAGCAGGCGTTCCCGGCCCAGCGCAGGTCCCGGCCCTGAAACATCTGCAAGTATTTATGGAGATAACAATATCCAGAAGGTCTGTGTTCCTGATGGAGCAGAGCAGCCGTGCCGGGAGGGGGCCGTGGTGGCTGCAGCCCGGAGCGAGCGTTTCGGATGCTGCTGCTTGTTGCTGGTTTGAAAAAGCAAGAAAAGAATGAAAAGGAAGAAGGAAAAAAGCCCCTTTGGCTCCTCCCTGCCTGCCGAGGTGTTTGCACAAGCTGGGTGTCTGCAGTCACGGTATCCAGAAGTCTCTGCCGCGGGTGGTACCGCATGGGATAATGCAGTGGTGAGGATGCTGCGGTTCTGAGGCTGGAGCATCCCGGGGAGCAGCCTTGGGGCAGTGGGGCAGGACCACACTGTGGAGGCTGCATTCAGCAGCACAAACAACTGATGCTCGCTGGATCCGGCTGCCACGGGGGATTTTTCCCTGGTGAAAACACTGCTGTCTCATATAGATGATTCTTCTGCAATAACCAAACACTGCTTGCTCTGAAGCTCCAGAGGCAGACCTAAAGCATCACCTCCAGGCCCAGACAAGGTGTGTGTAGGTGGCCATGCAATCAATACCTGTTACCCCACACCCTCACATGCTGGGGAATACAACAGGGAGGACGTCAGGAGTTTAATGAGGGGTCTAATAGCTCCAGGATGGGGTCTGCGTGCCTGTTCAGGCAGTACCTGGATAACAGTGACTTCCTCCTTGCAGCACAGCAAGCCAGGCATTGTGGAGGACCTGTTGACTCCTGCATTGATGGGATTGATTGGCCTCTGCAAGTCCTGTTTTTTCCTTCCACTTGGTTTCATTGCACGTTCACATCTGCCAATATTCCCTACCCCAAATCCTGCAGCCGTAATGTGTAGAAGGGCTTTTGTGATGGCCAGACCTCGCTGGGGAGCGCTGTCCTCTGTGAACTGATGATGTGAAGTGGCTGCTGCCCCGGTTCAGTTTGCATTCATGCAGAGTTAGCCACCTCAGAAGCAGAAATAAGTCGAGTTTCATGCATGGAGAGGACTTCTGCTAAAGGAGCTTGATGCTACAATGGGACTGCAGAGGTTTATCTTCTCTGCTCTGATGCGACGTGGATGGGGAAGGTGGTTGTGTTGGCATTGGAAGAATTGACCAGATGTGTTGTGACCTCTTCCAGCCGAGGCTCACTGAGGAGTAGGGCCAGGAACCAGTTGCCTTCAGCTCCTGGAGAATAAATGGTGGGACCTCATTCCCGCAGGCACAGCGGCTGGAGCGGGGAGGCTGGCAGCAGGAGGCTGTTGGTTTCCATGCGCTTGGCTCCATTTCGCCACCGAACAGTTCAGATAAAGAAGAGAGGAGGGGAAAAAAAAAGGAGGCAAAAAACCCACCCTCTTACTTTATTTACATTGCACTCAAGTTTCCGCTGTACAAAAGAGTTGCAGGTGCAAATATGTCCTGCCTTCATTAACTTCCCCTCCCTTTTTAATTTATGTGATTTCAATTTTCCTTCCCTGTACTGTTAATTAGGGGACCCTCTAATCAGGACCATTATCACAGTGGTATTCATGTTTAGGAAAGCTGCTAAACAAATGCTTGCAAAATTGCTAAATGGCTAATTAATGTCTGTTAATTAAGAAAATTGCTCATGGTAACAAACCATGCCATTGCTGGCAGCAGCTAGAAGGCGAACACTTGTTGGAATTAGGAACGAGGCAGGTAGAGAACATCTGCTCCGGCGCTGGTCCTGGAGCCTGCCGTCGCTTCCCATCACCTACTGACAAAGCTCCTTTGCTTTCACTACCAATTACACCTCCTTTAACTCAAAAAAACAGCCTTCCCCCCCCTTATGTTAACACACACCGGTATGTTCCTGCGCTGAGCTCGTGGCTTTTCCAAGCATTCCGTGCTTTTAAGGGGAATTTAAAGTAAAAAGCAAAAAAGTGGGTGTTCAAGCCCAAAATGTCAGCGGCTGCTGCATTGCAGCCTTAAACCTGCACCGACTAATCTCTCCTTTCCCCCCCCCCCCCCACCCCCAGGCATCCTTTCTTTGCTCGCAAGCCATTTTACTCCAATCCTTAGGGAATCCACCTCGAGGAAGGATGTTACATCCCTACAGCCTGGCGATGCAGCCCCGGTTGTGCCGGCTAAACGCTGCCCAGGTGCGAGCTGAGATGTGCTCCTCATCCTCTCCAGCACCTCCACACTGTCAAACCCCCCCCAAACAGAGGTGTTTCCAACCTTTGGGATGGGAGAGGAAAACGATGCTTTTTTCTTTTTTAGGTTTGGGGTGTTTTTTTGTGTTTCCCCAACCTCTTTGGTCCTCTCCGGTGTATTTTTTTCTTCCTGGTTGCACACCCTTGCAAAGTGTTTCCCTGTTGTGTTTCTCCTTGCAGACTTGGTTGAACTCCCAGGATTATTTACGATGTGGCTGCTGTATTTTGACCGATGTTCTGATTTTGGCTATATATTTTTAACATTTTTTCCCCCCTCCTCCCCATATCTCATTATTCATTGTTCAGCTGCAAATGAATAGAAACTCACTTGGAAAAAGAAAAAAGAGGAAAAATGGGAGGATGGACTCCCAGACAAAACAGGTCCACCCGTCAATCCTTTTTTTAGCTCTTTTCTGCGCTTTCATGTGCTAATCTATAACCTCCTTCTACTGTCTGACCTCACAGGGACCGCCTGGGTCACAGCCCTCGCCACACGCACAGCCTCCACCCCACAATCCTAACAGCATGATGGGACCCCACAGTCAGGTAAAGACACTAGCGATGGGTAGGGCTGTGAACTGGGACGTGCGCTCGATTTGCCTTTTCTTCCCCCCTCTATAAGCATGCTGGGCAGCGGGAACCTGCTTCCCCTGGGGAGCATCCCCGCGGGCATCCCAGCTCTGAAGCACAATGTTGGCTTTTTTTTACCTTTCCCCCCCTTTTTTGTGGTGTTTTTTTTCTTTCCCCTTTTTTTGGATGTGCAGTGGTCAATGGACTGAGGAGTCAATCGTGGGTATCAGCCTGTTTTACCTTCCCAAGGGAGCCTGAGAGGTTTAACTTGATGTGGGTTTTTAAGCTTCTGTTTAGTAGCAGCAAGAAAAGAGTAACTTTAAATCTCTTTCCTCTAGTTTTTTATGATCTTAGCACTGGGGTTTTTTTTGTGTGTGCGTGTCTGTATGTGCTTATTTGCCACTGTTTTTTATATACCTCTATCTAGTTAAACCTGACCAGTACCTAGCACTCAGGGTTTCCCATGCACTGATTTGAACAGCCTCACCTAGCATTGCCGATGTCAAACACTAAACCTACAGAGAAACTGTTTAAAAAAAACCTAAATAAGAGGACTCCGGACACCTTTTTTCTTTTCATTTTTAGTTTTTTTTTCTTTTTCCTTTGGAAACCTATCACTTTTTTAAAGAGGATGTCTCCAGAAAACACCCAACTCACACAAACACGGCGTGTGCAGGCTAACCGGCGTGCGTGGGGAGCGTGCTGCCTCCCCGCACCTCGGCCTCACCTCCCTTTTGTGTCCCCGCAGCCGTTCATGTCGCCGCGCTACGCCGGAGGTCCCCGGCCCCCCATCAGGATGGGCAACCAGGTACTGTGCTCCCTGCTGTGGGTTTCCTAGGGATGGCTTTTGTTTGGGAGCGGGGGGACAAGGGATGGGCATCCTGAAGATGCTCCTTGGGTTCGGAGGGCAAGCATCGCATCGCCTCCATCGGGCATCCTGTTTTCTTGGTGCTGTCACATAACCGTGGTATTTTAATGCTATTTTGAGGTTCAGGCGTATCCAGGGTGGGGAATAGGCTGCTTTGATTTGTGGTGTTCTCAGCATGCTTGCCGCCCGCCTGGATTTTCCCTGCAATCATGGAAAATTAAAGCGATGGAGATAATCCCACTGCTGGGTCGAGCGAGTGCTGGGATCAGCGGTGGGGTCAAGCAGGGCAGGTCGCTGGTGAATTTTTGGGGTTGGGTTTTATCCTCTTATCCCAGCTTAAACAAGGGCAGTTTGTTTCTGGCCTTACGGATGGAGGCTTCCACCCCACGCGCTGCCTGAACGCGTGGCCTTTGGGTGAGGAATTCATCTCCTTCCCAACGATGCCATGCAGATCCATAGGGTAAGGGCCGAACCATTAAAGGAAACCTGGAATTCCTTTGAGGAGCAAAGGTGATTTTTAAATGTTACCTTGGGAGCTTGATTTTTGGCTAACATCGTTTTTGTATAGCTCTTATTAGCAGAAAGAGTGGGATAGTCAGGAAGCGGGATGTAGCAGCTTGCTTCGTGTGGATTTGAGACTTGAATTGCTGGAGCTTGCTAAATGATGGGGAGACAGCTGAGATGGAGCTGGGAAAAACACAGTGGGGGCTGATGTAGGACCTCCAAGCCTGGCTGGGCTGCAAGAGCCTCCCACCAGGGCACTGGTGGTTGTTCTAGAGAGGTTTTAATTGACTGCACCTCCTCATGGGGCAGTTTTAGTGGGACCTCATCCTGCTGTTGTCCTGGGCTCTTACTGAGCTCTGCTGGAGGTGAGCCCAGTGAGAGCTGGGGCAGGCAGGGGACTGGTCTGGGGAGGCTGGTCAGGCATCCAGGAATGGGTAAAGTTAACGGGAAGGATTGAATTCTTTCCCCCCCAAACACCGTGTGTAAAACACAGGTTTGTACCTACGCATCGCTCAGTGAGGTTATGGTCACATCCAGAGGGACAAGAGGAATAAATAGGCAGGCAGGAAGGTCAGACAGCACAAGTGTAAATACCCATCTCTGCAACCCCTCCTCGTTTATCTTCCTCCTGCTGCCAGCATCCAGGCTGCAGAGAAACAAGGGATTGGGCAGACTGTGCCTTGGCACAGCCATGCGCACCCCGTGCCCGCGCTGCGCTCCAGCAGTGGGATCCATCCTGCCTGCACTCAAATGAAAGGCAGCGCTGTAGCAAAACTGTTTACAGTTTGCTTCCCCCAGGCAGATGGTATCTGCGATTTTCTGCCCCTTTATCTGTTCAGAGCAGCCTTTGAACTTTAAATAGCATGTTGGCTGAGCAGAAACGGGGGTTTGGGGAGGGGGAGCATCCGCCTTCCCCTCTGCCTGCATGGGAATGGGTTTGAATGCTGGTCCGCTGCAAATGGAGCATCTCCCCACTGCAACCTGTGCAGCTGGGACCTGGTGCTGGGTGAATATTGGGGAGCTATGCTGCTGGTCTCCTTTCCCTGCCAGCTTTGACACCGCTGCTCCGTGCAGCCTGTGCTTCCCCTTGCTTCCCTAAAATACAGCAGCCTGACATCACAGGGATTGCAGGGAGAGAAGGAAACACTGGTGACTTATGTGGTTTTTAGAGGGTGTTTGTGAAAGGAAAGGGGAGGCAAACACACGGAGGCTGTAGGAAGATATAACCGGGATGCAGCAGGATGTGGGATGCAGCAGGATGCGGGATGCTCAAGCAGCTGCAGGTTATGATGCAGCAGGAGGGATGGTTGCACATCGAGGAGCCCACTGAAAACCTAAAACCTCAACCCAAATCTCTGTCTGTGGGCTGCATTTTAGCAGTTACTGTGGTTTTTTACTCTTCCTTCCCTTGCCTTCACAGCCCCCGGGTGCCGTTCCCGGTACACAGCCATTGCTGCCCAATTCGATGGATCCCACGCGACAGCAAGGTAAACCCAGCAGAGGAGGGCTGAACGTTAACCTTTCTCATTGCCTGTTAATTTGGGACCCAAAACGGTTGCTATGCCATGTAACACCCCTGCTTTCCTCCCAACAGGGCACCCTAACATGGGCGGCCCCATGCAAAGGATGAATCCTCCGCGAGGGATGGGCCCCATGGGTCCCGGTCCACAGGTAAGCCCAACACCAAAGAGCATCTTACAGGCTCCATCAAAGCAACCTCTTGAGGCTCCAAGGGCTGGGAGTTCCCCCCACACACCCTGTCCCCCCATTAGTGTTAATGTGTTTTACATTAGTCTTGCATCTGGAAATCCCTTCCTTTTAACATGAGTGAGGTCTTCGGAGCTCATTAAGGATATTGCAACATCCCTCTTGCCTTTCCGTCAAAGGGGATGGCACTTAGTGCCGCGCCGGAGCAGCCTTTGAGTGCATTACACTGCCTGCTTGGAAAATAGTTCCGACCCTAACAGCAGGAAAGGGAAAGGAGGCTTGCATTAGAAATAAATAAATAACAAGGAATGGCAAAGATCCCTTCGGCAGGGGAATAAGGCTTTCCCCTGTGAGGTTTCCCCTCCGCCTGCCTGCTTGAGCTCTCTATTTCAGGCAAGGGGAGTAAACTCCTGAAATTAAGCAGATCTGGGTTAATATATGCCGTCTTTCCCATGGATTCGCTTTACGGAGTGGCTCGTTGTTGACTCACTCCTGTTTGTTCCTTCTACGAGACTTCAAAACCGGATTACCATATTTTGGTTGGAGGTTTATCCTCTCTGCATCGTCGCCTACGTCGAGTTTGCAGCACGAGGATCGGAGTCTGTCAAGAGACGAGCGGGTGCGCTGCAGTCTTGTTTTGTTTCCCCCCCGGAGACTGTTGGGAGAAGTGAATATTGTGTAAGGAGGGAGCTTGTGTCATCTCTCTTCAACACCAGTATGAGGATGCTGCTCAGGGATGCCTGCCCGTGTCAGCAGGGTCCGTCCCGGCGCAAGGGGATCAAACCTGCGCGAGCATCATTCCACGGACGAGCCCTCCGTTAGCGCCAGCGCTGTGCTTCAAACCCTCCCTTTTCCTGGAGGATTGCTCCCAAAAGGAAGATGGCATTTGTCAGCGTGCCCTGTGCCAAGGCGAGCGGCGGCGCTTGCCTGGGGGAGGCTGCTCGCTTTCCCACTTGCAGGGAAACTTGGAAGCAGGGAGCGCGCGCTGAGCGCCGCGTGGGATGGCGGCGGCTCCGGCAGCCGCGGGAGTTGTGAATGTTCAGGGCTTTATTTTTGACTCCGACGTTCCCTGTGTACGTACATTGGGGAGAGGGAGCCGGGAGGGGGGGGGGTTTGGAGGCAGCTTTTCCCTGGAGAAGCGCTGGGCTTCCCAATCTGGCACCCACGGGCGCTGCCTCCTCGCAGCCATCCGGGAGCCAGCGCCTGTGCTGGCAGCCACCAGAAATAACACAGAACGGCTTGGGTTGGGAAAGGCCTTTGAGCTCATCCAGTCCAACCCTTACCCCAGCACTGCCAAGGCCACCCCTAACCCATGGCACTGAGGCCTCATCTCCAGTGTGTGAACACTTGCAGGGACAGTGACTCCATCAGGGCAGCCTGTTCCAGTGCTTGAGCACCCTTTGGAGAAGGAATTGTTCCTAACATCCAGCCTAAACCTCCCCTGGTGCAGCTTGAGGCCCTTTCCTCTTGTCCTGTCTCTTTCTTGGTCCTTGGGAGAGGAGACCAGCCCTTACATCATACACACCATACCAAACCCCCGTCAGCCCCTTGCACTTTGCATACCCAGGGCTTTTTGTCCTTTAAGCTTTGCATCAGGACCTTCGTAAACATCCTTAAATTATTCCAAAGGACTGCAGAGCATCCAGCCAGGACATCCCGGCATCCTGACGACAGCCACTCATTACGCACCGAGGATGAATCATCCCTCACAGCTGATCCCTGCTGCCTTTTTCCCTTTAATAGTCGCAGTTTCAGCTCTGCAGAAGCCAGGATCAGGTTTGCCAGTGCCTCTTGTGAAGGGTGTTTGTAGCTCGCTGGGTTTCAGCGGTGTCTTGCCGGAGCCTGGCATCCAGGTCGCTCGGCACAGCTGCGTTCCCTCCCCACCATCCATGAGCATCTTTCAGCTGGCTTCGTTTTCCAGCCTTTCAGCTCCAATTAAAAACGCTTTGCTTTTTCTTTCCTTGGAAAAAAAAAGGGGGGGGGGGAGTTGATGCTGCTATTCAGTGTAAATGGATGGAATTTCACTCAATTAAGGACTTGTCGGTAATTTGTTTAGGGAAAACCCTTTTCTGCCTCTTCAAAACAAACTTGGCGATGCCCTCAGTGGAGCACCATGCTCCTGTGCGTCCGTAAATCCAGGGGAAGTCGATGGCACTGAAGTATTGCTCTTAAAATCCAGCTTGGAGCGCTCCGAGGGGCTTCAGATTCGGAAGTGGCCATTCATCCCTCCTCCTGCCCGAGTGATTTTTGCTCTAAATGGCAGAAATACAGCCCAAAAAGATGCATCGCTGGAGGAAGGTGGGAGGGGAGGAGAGGCAGCGTGACCTAAATCTGGCTGCACATCACCCAGAGGGCACAGGGAGCAAAGCAGACCAAATGGAGCGCGGCATTCAGGGGATTCCTCTTCCTTCCAAGCCTTGGGCTTGGCTTTGTACTGGAGCTGGGTTTAGGAGATGAGGGATGCAGATCTGAGGCTCCTGGTCCCAACTGGGGTGGAATAACCCAGGAGAGCAGCCCCAAGGGCTGCCTGCCCTGGCCTGTTCCCTGTGGCTGCAGACCTGTTCCAGGGGATGTAGCAGAGAGCTGGGAAGCAAGGGGAAAACAAGTCTGGCTTGGTTTTCCCTGCTCCAGCCTGGGAGCAGGGGATGCTCCATCTTGGAGGGGAGCTCATGCAGCCTTTTCCCATCCGTACGCTGCAGCAATAACCTCCCAAGCAATGCTTTCTGTTCTCTTCCTGCCCCTGTTTTCTCCTGCACAGACAGACAAGCCCAAAGGGATGCTGCAGGTGGCTGTGAGCCACCGCATCTCCTGGAGCTGGGAGGAGGCTGTTTCCCCTCCCCCAGCATGGCCTCAGAGACCAGGGGGCACTTTGGGGTTCAGCCAGGCTCCCTTCCCTATTGCTGGGGTTGATGATAAACACGATTGCTGATTGCCTCTGCATTCGTCCTCATCACCTCATAGGTATCCATATTTTTGCAAACAAACCCTCCTGGGTTTGTGTTTGTTTGGGTTTTTTCCCCCTTCTTTTGTCTTCTCTGGTTTCCCTTCCCTTTATGGCAATCTGACCCTCGGTTATCGTTGCAGAACTACGGCAGCGGCATGAGACCTCCACCCAACTCCCTAGGTCCCGGCATGCCTGGAATTAACATGTAAGGAAAATCCCTTGGGATGTGTGGGTCCCAGCTCAGGTTTTGCAGGATTGTACGGATAGAAACACAACTTAACTTCTCTTTTCCCCTGTTTCATTCTGACCTCAGGGGGCCGGGAGCCGGGAGACCGTGGCCGAACCCCAGCAGTGCTAACTCAGTGAGTATCACACAAGCAGGGAATGGTTTGGGTTGGAAAGGACCTTAGGATCACCCAGTTCCAACCCCCTGCCATGGGCAGGGACACCTCACACTAAATCATGTCACCCAAGGTTCTGTCCAGCCCGGCTTGAGGAGCATCCCATAAATGAGGCTCCTCCTCATTAGCTGAATCTTGCTTATTAGAGGGGTTCCTCAACCTCTTGTTCACAACTGCATCTAAGCCCTGCTCCTCTGGGGCTGGTGGGCCCTGGTACCCCCATCCTGGCTGGGCTTAGGGGGGTGGTGGGGGCTTTTGGCTGTGCCCCACTGGGGTCCAGCCCTCAGGACCCCCCCATGCATCCCATGGCTGAACCTGGCTCTCTTCTCTCTACAGATCCCATACTCTTCTTCATCGCCTGGTACATACGTGGTGAGTCCTCCGTCTCCATCTCTCCATGCTGTCATCGGGGTGCAGAGATGTTACGGCTCAGGGAACCACTGTCTGTTGGGGGCCTGGGTTTGGGGGTGCAAGGTGCAGCTGTGGGGGGCATTTGAGGACATGGGGAGGTGGGTGATGCTGATGGTGTTTGCCTGGCTGATCCCTTCTTTGTCTGTCCGCAGGGTCCGCCCGGCGGCGGCGGTCCTCCAGGGACACCCATCATGCCCAGTCCTGCAGGTATGAACCCCCCGAAATCCCCTTCTCCAGTCCCTTCCCCTGCTAGGAAGCCCTCATCCCTAGGGATGCACCAGCAAGCATGGACAACCCATGCCCAGCCAGTGATAACCAACTCATGTAGCTTTCGCCTCTGTGCGGAGTGAGCGGCATGGGCTGCTTGGCTTCAGGATGGCGTTTGGGGCTATTCCTTCTATCTGCCTATGGATTCAGGTGCTGCAGGGCTCGGGGAGGTGAGGAGTGCTCCACATCTGGGAGTTACCTCCCTGCACTTCCCGACCAGGCCTCGAATCATTTTCCACAGTTGAATTTCTGTGATTCAAAACTTTGTGGATCTTCATTAAATCCAAATTAGGCAGAAAATGGTGGTACTTAGAGGGAATTTTAGGTGATAAAATACAAAAGAATGAGTTCAAGTGGCACGAGTTTGTTTTAATTAAGAAATGAATTAATCACCCGCCTTCCTGGGCTTCACTGTTCCACAGATTCAACAAATTCAAGTGACAACATCTACACAATGATTAATCCAGTACCGCCCGCAGGCAGTCGATCGAATGTAAGTCTGCTTTCTAATCATTTACATATCAGATACCATAACAAATCATAATTAACTTCATCAGTTGTGGGGGAAGCAGTTTAATTGATTTCAGCCATTTGGTACAAAACAGGAATAAAACAAACCATCAAAAAGCGATTAACTCTTGGGCAACTTTGTTCGTTTCTGATGCCTGTTAAGAGAGCAGCGGTCCTGCCGCTCCGGCCAGGGTGGTGGCAGCTCTGGTGGGGGGTACAGGAGGGTTTTAGTCCCATTAAATGCTGGTTGAATGAGCCCTTTGTATTGCCATGGGTCCGGCCAGATTCTGCTTGTTAAGGTGGAGCTGGACCGTGCTTTTGCCACGCAAGGTTGATCCTTGAGGTCCATTCCAAGTTGGTACTCCATGATTTACATACCCTTACCTCCCCACAGCCTCAGGGGTGGATGCATCCCTCCTCTCGCCCCATTCCATAGGGATGGCTAGGATAGGGATGGAGCCACCAGGGCCATGGCAGATGTGCAGGGTGGTTTTGTGGCTGATTTTGGGTTTGTCCCCTTCTTCTTCCGCAGTTCCCGATGGGTCCCGGCTCTGACGGCCCCATGGGCGGCATGGGTGGCATGGAGCCCCATCACATGAACGGATCGTTAGGTGAGCACCCACCTGAGGGACTGTGGCATTCACACCATGGGGGCTGCAGAGCATCCCAGTGCCTGCTCCCATCCTGGGGTCAGCCCCTGGTCCAGACCAGCGCTCAAAGCAGAGCCTTTGGCTGGAAATCAGATGGGGAGCCAGGGAGGAGAAGGGCGGGAGGGCATGGGGACCACTGCTGCACGCTCAGTAATGCTCTTCTTTTGTGTCCCCCACTGCACAGGGTCAGGAGACATAGATGGACTTCCAAAAGTAAGTGAGCTGCAGAGTGTGTGTGGGCCCCCTTTTCTCAGCACTGGGGGGCAGGTGGGGCTGCATCCTCCCACCATGGTGTTTCGGGGGGCACAGGACCCTGCTCACAGCCTCCCCTCTCCATCTGCTGCAGAATTCTCCAAACAACATAAGTGGCATTAGCAATCCCCCGGGCACTCCAAGAGACGACGGGGAGCTGGGAGGCAACTTTCTCCATTCCTTCCAAAACGACAATGTGAGTGAGGACCTCCCTGGGGATGGTGGGATGGTCCCTGGGGTGGCACAGGGATTGGGTGGGTTTGGTGGTTGGTGCCTTTTGGACCTGTGAGCTGCTCCAGGACAGAAAGTGGGGAGGAACAAATAACAGTGGTGGGGACAGTTTTGGGTTCTTGGTGGGATGGGGGTGTACCGATGGAGGGGAGAGGATCCCACAGGATGGAGAGGAGATGGATGGTGCAGATGAAGCCAGCTGTGCTGGCCTGCCTGATTCGAGACTTCCAGACATCCCTCCTCCTCTTCCTCTATTAGCAGCATATACACGCATGCATGTTAATGACTTGTTTTTAATTGCATCTCACCCCATACTGTTCTGCTGATTTTTATCCCTGGAAAAAGCAAGTTACAGAGCAGACTATGCCCTGATAAACACAGGTCTCCTCCTGATTGATTGCATCCAACTAGGTTGCTGCACAGTTGTCATCAGCCATCCTTTGGCATCCCCCTTCGGTATCGGGGGGTCTGGCCCGGCTGGTTTCTCACCCTGGCTCTGTCTCTCTTCCAGTATTCCCCCAGCATGACGATGAGTGTGTGATTTCCCTCCCCCTCCTCCTCTCCAGGATCAAGAGAGTCAGCTGCCATTCGGAGGATCTCAACGACTTATGCAAGAAGAAGAAGAAGAAGAAGCTAGGTGTATGGGCAGGGACACGCGTGGCGGGGGACAAAACCCCAGGTTTAGTTTCATGCAATAAAAAGGCTGAACTTTTTATTCCATAAAACATGAAGGACAAAACTTAAGATATTTCAAGACATGACAAGACCCTTCTTTGTGCAGAAGGGTTTATATATGTACATGACACTTCTTTTTGGAAACAAACGGAAGCCTCTAGCACCCAACTCCGATCTCTTTGCTTTGTTCTTTTAAATAAAGACAGAAACCGAACCTGTTGTATGTTTGTGCCGTGCGACACCAGGAAGCTAGTCTAGATATGAAATCTCATGTTGTCTCTGTTGTAGTCATTATTATTCTCTCTCTTTTTTTTTGTTTTTAATAATAAACTGGACAGTTTACAATGGTGGTTTTCGTTCGGAAGGCCTGGTTTTGGTTGTGTTTTGGGGTGGTTTTTCTTTCCCCCCCCCCATGTTTTTGGTTTGGTTTGGGGGCTTTGGTTTTTGGTTCGTTTTGCAGCACAACGCTTCCTCCTCCAGTTAACAAGATCTGCTTTGGGGAAGAGACTCCACCACCTCGTTCTTTGTTAACGCAGGTGACCCCTTCTAGGATCACATCCTCGAATGAATCGTGATCTTGCTCTCTGTGACTGTGGCATGCACTGTGTTAGTCTTTCCCCCCCTCTCTGAGTACAAGAAGAAATCTCTGTCCCTCCCTTCCCCAGGGCCCTTCAGCTGGTTCACTGCAAACAATTGATTTCTGTTATGATTTTTGTCTTAAATCCACCAAAAGAAAAGGGTTAATCTGACCTGGGACTTGGAAACTGTGATCTCCAGCTAACTTTGAGGGGGGAGGGATATTTGCTTTTGGGGGTATTTGAGGGGGGATATTCTTTTCTTTAGAGATGTGCTCTTGTCAAGGTTTCACTTCTCTATGATTTGGAACTGGATGGAGATATTTTTTAAGGAATTCTTGTTGTTAAGATGTAACCTTGCTATTCTGTAGGCTCGCTCTGTAACAAGGAAATAAAAACTAATGGCAAGCATTGGAGGCCCTTCCTTCTGGTGGGAGAGGAAGGGACACGAGCCAAGGCGGCGGGTTGGGATCTCTGTACATGACACTTCCCCTGTAGTTTGGTCTCTGTTTCTTTCTCCAGCTCCCGTTTTCTGCTCCATGTATATCATACTCTGTAAAATACTCTCCTCCCTCGGATTTGCCCTTTGTGCGGATTATTGCAAGCATTGTATCTTGTTTCAGTGTTTTTTCTTACCTTGTAGTCTGCTTCGAAAAGTTACCCAGAGGGGGAAAAACAATGAGAAAAAAAAAAGAAAAAAAACCCAAAAAAACCAAGTAATAATTATTCTACATTGTAGTTTGTGTACGATATTTGTTGATAATGTTTTATTAAAGGGATGTCTTTTTTCCGCACCCCTCCATTGACGTTTTTGGGGACATTTGGCTTGTTTTTATTATTCTGACTGCAAGACATGAGATGACAAAACCTTTTTTTTTTGTTCTTCTTAGTGTGTAATATGAATTTGGGGGGGGGGGGGGAAGGGGGGTGTTTTAATGTTTTGCCTTCTTTTTCCTGGGCATTTTCATTGTGCTTTACCTGTAGGAAGTCGCTGGGGAGGGAGGGATAGGTGGGATGGGGAGGGTTCAGAGGGTGTCAGTCGCATAGTTACAGTCAGGTTAATACCTCCCATAGAAATAACACAGATTTGTTGCAAATACACCCAGGGGCTCCCCAAGGGGTCACCTCATTTTCCTTTCCCACTTGTTCAGGGTTTGTTTTTTATATATATATTTTTATTTTCCTTTTTCTGTTCTGACATGAGGAAACGCAAGGACTGGGTTTAATGTATTTTAAAATGAATAGCTAAATTATTGTCTTCATTGGTATGGGATGGTTCTTTGAATGGTTACGGTTCTCCCCCCTCCCCATGCTGTAATAAATATCAACATAAACATTTGATTCCGGTGCTCTGCAGTTTGTTCTGCTCCTTGCTGCCAGGCCCGGGGGGTAACGGGGAATTGGTTTTCAGCCTTTATTTATCATGGACCAAACCGAGGTTTGGAATGCGGGAGTGGGGATGATGCTGAGCTGAGAGCGCTGGGGGTTCTGGCTGAGGCTGGGGAGGTGGATGGGATTCGGCTGCAGTGCAGGACCCAGGGCAGGTTTGGGTGTGTGATGCTCACTTGGTTAAAGGGTTTGGGGGTTTTAAGCGGTTTGAAACTTTAGCTTTTAGCCCAGGAAAATGATCATTCCTGCCTGTACCAGGCTGAGGAAGTGCTTGCTGAGCCCCTGCCTGCATGGGTGCAGGCAGAGGAGAGCTTTCAGGGGCTAAAAAGAGGGATTATTTTTGCATCCTGTTCCCCAGGATGTCCGCATTAGAGGCTGGAGGAATTGGGATGCCCTCATCCATCACCGTGCTGGCATCCCATGCAGCAGGCTGCAGATCAGGGATGCTTTCAAGAGGAGCTGGGGTTCTGCACTGCTGGGAGATGAGCAAGGGAAGGGAAGGGGAGACAAGTGTCCCCTCCAAAATAAATACATACTTCTATAGGCTTGCAATGGGGTGTGCTGACCCCCTTGGGCAAGGCTGGCTGCCGTGCAGGGGGGGATGTGCACCTTTTCATGATGAAACTTGGCTCCAGGAGATGCTGGAGATGGGGAAGCCAAGGCGAGGCTGACCTGGCATCCCAACAGGCAGCATCAGCAGTGTCTGGGGAGATAGTGGGGCTTTTTAGGTCTTTAGCTGGGTGATTACAAGTGCCAGGGGCCTGAAACGCTCCCCGGAGCTGCTGTTTGAGGCTTGTTCTCTGCTCCAACCAGTCCAGGCAGGATAGGGCTGGCTGCGATCTCCTCCTTGCGGGAATGTTGTTCCAAGTGTGGGCTGCAGGCCTGGGGGGCTCTGAGCTATCCTGGAGCTCTGCTTGTGTTGGGGGATGCTCCCAGGACTCCACAGCCGCATCACCGCTGCAATTCCAGGCGCACTCCATCATGGAACAGAAGAGTGAGGGGCAATGCATGGGCTGGGAACCACCCAGAAACACCACGGTGCCTGCAGAGCCCATTAACATGTAATTAGGAGCTCTGTGTGTCTGCACCCTTTGCTGCCTGTGCAGGTTTAGCACCACAGACATCCTGGTGCGGGGTCCGCAGCCATGCCCCAGTGCGGGTTTTGGTCCAGGCAATCCCACCCCTCAGGGCTTTGCAGAAGTGTGAGCATTGGCTGTCACTTGGAAACATGACCCCCAAGTGTAATTGGTGATGCTGATGAGGCCCTCATGCCCTCCGGGCTTTCCGAAGCCGTTCCTGCCCATCGAGGAGCAACAGGCAGGCAGCATCACTGCCTGTGGTGGGTTTATTGCAGGGTATAGGAAAGCTCTTCCCGGTGGTTCTGACTGGGTTACAGGCTAATCTTATTAAACACCAGCATGAGAAACTGCCAAGTTCCCTCCTCTAAACGTCTCCCGAGCCCAGCCTTAGGGATAATTGTCTCCCCCATTAGTTTTCATTAAATTAAATGCAGGAGGAGGATCTGAAGAACCAGGGGCTCCGGTCTGAGCACAGCATGTACTTGCTGGCACAATGAGGGCAAGCCCATGGAGTCAGGTTTTGCACCAGTACTGTGGAGTGATGGAGCACAGTGTATCATCCGCAGGGCAGGCTGGGGACCAGAGCCTGCACCTGGGGCTGCAGAGCTCTCCTCTGGCCAGGCAGGCACCACCAGTCTTCATCTCTGACTCCTGCTGCCCTGTTCTTGCATGCTCTGCTTCCCTGGCTGCAGCTCATTAAAAGTTAATGCCTGGCTCTTGGTCCATGATGAGGTAATGCCATTCATTTGCTGACGAGCCTTTATAAGTTATTGATGCCAACCCAGATGTGCCTCCATGACCTGGTGCTCTGCTCTTGGTGCCATCTTTCCCAGCTAGGCCAATTCCAGCGGGTCACACTGGCAGAATGAACCACGGGAAAACCAGTGGGACACCATGCATGGGTGCATGGCTGGCTGTGGTAGGGCTGCTGCCTGGTTCACAGACCTTGTACCTCTACCACAATGGATGAACCTGAGCATCCTTTTCATGTGCCAAGCCGGGAGGCCCACTCTGCCCTACTTCAGGTCTCCTCCTGGACCTTGGAATAGCTTACCAAGGGCAAGGATCTGCTCCTCCTTCCAGCAACATGTGAGTAACTGCTTCTTCCCTTATATGCCTGATCAACTGTGCCCTGTGCAAACCAGAACTGGGGGCTCATGTGCTTGTGTATGGTCCCCTCATCTCAAGTGGCTTCTTGATACTTTTTGTAACTCATTCCCTGCTGACTATCCCATGTCCTATTGCTTCTGACACTTCTCAAAACTGCCTTTGTTCTGCCTCCATCCATCTTTCCCTGTGCTCGTGCTTTGTCTCTGCTCAGCCTTGGAGACACCAGGACTCTGGCTTCACTTAGTTTCTCCTCTTCTCCAGCCTGTCTTAATAGAGATGTCTTTGTCAAAAGGCAAAAGCACCTAAAGGGACTTTGGCTGTTTCCCACGCAGACCATCTTCACAGATTCCCACATCCCTAGAAGCATAGGAGGTGTTTCATCTCCCTACACCCCCTCTCCACCACAGCCACTCTTCCATGAGGCTTCCTCAGTGAAGCCACCCTGCTCAGGAATGCTTATGTGTGGCTGGCTGCCTGACCGGGCTTCCCCCTTAAGAACCAGTAATGACCCAAAGCTGGAAGGGTGAGGGGATGTGAACAGCTCTTAGAGCTGTTCTGCAGGGTGTGTGTGACACAGCAGAGACAACAGCCTGAGAAACAAACACTGACCAGTCTCCACAGAGCACGAGTGTAATACAATATATACCTAAATAACTGGGTGCAAATTGGAGATTGGAGCAGGTTTAAAGTGATGAGCTGAATTAGGGAGCAAGCAGAATTAACGTGACTTAGGTCAATGCATTATTACACCTCCTTTGAGCCTTTTCCCCTGACGACTGAGGATGCTGTTAATTTAACTTGCAGCCGATGCACCCCAAATGACTTGAGTCCAAGTGGTGACCTTAGATGTGAGTAGTGAAAACCCTTGTTTTCTGAACCCTGCAGTAGAGCAGTCTGATGGATTGAGCCTGGAACACACAACTGGGGTGTTCCTCCAGATGGTCAGAGAAGATCACAAAGCACAGACCAGCCTCTGACACAAGATGCTGCGAAGTGAGATGAATTTCTTGGAAATATGCTCTTTCCACACCTTAAAATAGCACAGGCTGTCCTATTCCTTCCCATGTGCTGGAGGGTAGCGGTGCAGAACTGCAAAACATTCTACATTTGGCTGGAGCTAATTTAGCTTTCATTTTACAGCAAACCACACTAATCCCCCCCTTCTGAAAAAGAATAGGCTTCCTGCTCAGTTAACTCTGTGTGGCAGGAAGAAATTCTTCCCTTTGTACTTTTAGCAGCAAACACCAGCTACCAGGCACCAAAGTTTCACGCTACGTTCTACACCCCTTTCCCAAAATGGATAGATAGGGCTCTTCATCCAGGATTGGGGGATAAAAGAACCATGGTTCTATAGATCCAACAAAGCCATCTCACCGATTAAGTGCTTTGGGAACTAAGCGCAGGACAGCACGACACATCCCAAAGCAGCCAGGAGTAAAACAAAGTAAAAAACCAGGCGGAATGACAAAGGCTTGTGGCTCAGGCTCCCCCCTTGAAGCTTTGGAAGTCTCTTCCCCACACACTGCATTCAGAGGTACTCAAAGCAACCTCAAAAATAGGTTTGAGTCTGGCTCTGTGCAGCAGCACACTGAGAGCAGACCCTGCGCAGAGGAATAATGACTGGCTTATGTTCTTCCTAGGCAACGGTGGAAGAGTGCAGGAGGAGGCATTTGATGACTCTAACCCGAACCCAGAGGTGAGCCCCTAAAATGAAACGTTTTCCATGCACGATTTGGTTTAAAAAAAGGAAAGATTTACTTTCAGTAACGATGTAATTTATTTTAGAAAGCAAAATTAAGCCACCGTTCTTTAATTATGTGATGGTTCTGGCAAAGGGAAGCAGCAGGTACAGTTGGTGAAGTATTTTCATTGGAGCTGAATTTCACACAGTTCCATGCAGATACAGTGCCAGAAACTTCTTGAATGTGTCTGGCTGAAAGCCATATATTCCAGCGGGCCTCTGCAGAGAGAAAGGCACGGATGCTCAGTTTGCAGTGAAGTGATTAATGTAGACAAACAACGGCTTTAAACACGCTTGAGTAAGACTTCAGATGTGGTAGCTTCCAAACGGGTGCTCTCCCTCCCCAGATGGGTTTGTGTGTGGGGACTTCCATTGATACAAACCTCAGATGGCAAAACCTCTTTGCCCATTCAAGTGAAGACAGCCTCCCAGCATAACCAGGGCTGACAGCACTGTGCTCCATCTACTCTACAGTGAAGCTGACAGTTGCATGTAAGCACTTCCTTCATGAAAGCACGAGCTTATTTTAAACAAATCTATTATGAGATGGTAGATTACAGATGGGGCTATCTTCATGTAGCTCATATTAAGCTTGGCATGTGGCTTGCACACTATGTGGTACATCAGCACTACAAATACTCCCTGTCAGTAACACCTGCTTAAGAATGAGGCCAGTGCCTCTGTCATGTCCCTTCACCTGGTTTTAAACCTGTACAGCAGCTCTGTACCAGCTCTCAAAACTCCAGCAGAGGGAAGGGTAGGATTAATGGGCTGCATCAAAATGAGTGTGACCAGCAGCCTGAGAGAGGGGATTTGCCCCCTCTACTCTACTCTCCGGAGACCCCCACTGCAGTCCTGTATCGAGCTCTGGGACTCCCAGCACTAGAGGCATGTAGAGCTGCTCAAGCAACGAGGCCACGAAGATGCTGTGAAGGCTAGAGGAGCTCTGCTCTGGAGCCAGGCTGAGAGAGCTGGGCTGGGGCAGCCTGGACAAGAGAAGGCTCCTGAAGGGGAGACCTGAGAGCAGCTCCAGTGCCTAAAGGGGCTGCAGGAAACCTGGAGAGGGGCTTGGGACAAGGACCTGTAGGGACAGGACAAGGGGAATGGCTTTAACCTGCCAGAACAGGGGAGACTAAGCTGAGCTCTTAGGCAGAAGCTCTTCCCTGTGAGGATGCTGAGGTGCTGGCACAGGGTGCCCAGGGAAGCTGTGGCTGCCCCATCCCTGGCAGTGTTCAAGGCCAGGTTGGACACAGGGGCTTGGAGCAAGCTGCTCCAGTGGAAGGGGTCCCTGCCCGTGGCAGGGGTTGGAGCTGGGTGAGCTTTAAGGTTCCTCCCAACCCAAACCATTCTGTGATTTCCAGGACCATTTCCAAAGTTTTCCTTACCAGAACAACTCTCTTCTTGACTTCTGGAGTACACAGGGCAGTTTCATAGAGATTCTGGTCAGAGTCAATCCAGACCATATTTTTTATGCCATCACTAGAGACGAGGTCTGTTGTATTTAACTGGAACACCATGAACTGGAAGAGCTGGCCATCTGTGCCAATGCTTTGCACCACTACCGGCTGCTCCAAAACCTTGGGATCATTCTAGGAAAGAAGGGAGGGGGAAGAGAACATCGAAAAAGCCAGTTACTACAGAAATTGCAGGAGTACTTGCTGATTCTGCATCTTCCACTTGGTGTAAAGCCAACATTTTAATAAATGTATTGTTACCTTGCCCAGAAAATTACTCTAGTCAAGCAAGTTTTGAATGTAGATTCTGTATTTTAATCACAATTCCTCCCTCAGCCAGCAATGAAGCATCAATTTACATATACTGAGCTGTGGGATGGGGTGGAGTTTTACAGTTGAACTTGCTCCCTGGTTCCTACTCATTACCACTCCAGTGTGTGTTGCCTCGTGAACACACTGCTGAGCGATGGTTTTCTGGATCAGCGGACATCAGTACCTTAAGGTTAGAATTGGACCTCTGGATTTGAAAACTACTGGAACAAGCCACAGCAAGGGAATTTCATGACTCCACTAGAGAAAGAACACAGGCCCAGCAAGTCAGCAGCAGTCTCTGATACATACCCCATAAAGCAGCTTGGCCTTTGCCAGCGCATTGCCAAAAGCAAACATCAGCATCTTGGCACGAAGCTGTTCTGGTCTGAACCTCTTAGGATGAAGGCTGGCCGATTCCAGGAAGAACAGAGTGTGAGGGTAAGAGTATGGATAACCCTCTTTAAAACCTAAATGGCAGATAATCATGTCAGAAATGGCTCAGTAAGAGACTACACAGCCAACGTTTCCTCCCGTATCTTCAGGAACACCTAAGGCAATTTGCCATGATTTAAGTTCTTGGTTCCTGTGCCCGGCTCCTCATTCCCACACATTCCCTACCCATGGCTGTCTCCAGGTTAACCTGAACCCTAAGTCTGACAGAAAATTGTCATGATGGCTAGGTTTACCTGTGTCATTGAGCTCTTTGTATACAATCACTTCCTGAAGATCAATGGTAGGAGAGATGGGATGGAAGGTCTCCAGAACATGTTCTTCAGTGGCTAGTACCTCCTCCTTGGAGGCTACTGGTGGTATTGGGGCCATAGAGTTCGTAAGTATTCCATTCTGGCCACGGACCTGCAAGAGAATAGATTCTGCGGAGGAAATTAGGCTACATTGAAACACTGCTGAAATAAGATTAGGGAAAGGTGTATGCTTCCTTTTGGGCAGCAGCACTCCAGCAAGTTGCTGGTCTGCAAGGTTCACTCTCTCCCCCTCACCTCCAAACTCACCCTTCTTCTAAAATGTTAATTGCTGGTGTTAATTTCTGACCTAAACATACTTAGAGAAACAACAGCACAGATTCTGAGCACAGAAAAATAAGCAGCTCTACCACACTGGTTCTCTTCTCCCACCCTCTTGTTGACATTGCCTAACACCCAATGGACCTCCTCAGGGCGAGTAACCTGCCATCATCCAAGGCTGCCCTCGCTTACAGCACATTTAAACCCTGAAGGATTACTGGGTTCCATAAGTTGTTTAACTTTTCTCCGGTCTTAGAGCATTGTTACCCCTCTTACATTAATGCAAAGAGCTGAATGCTTCCACCACAGCAACAACTAACCTCTTTCCCATGTAGCTGCTATCCTGTACTTTTTAGCCAACATTTTCTTAGCCACAGAAGGATACTTTGCAGACATTAACCGACATATATGTATCAAGTCTTCAAACAGCACTGGGCTTTATAATGAGGAAGAGAAAAAAAGAGAGTTAGATAAACAAGGTGATCATAATAGTGGGCAGATGCTTCTGGGACATGAACGCTGCAACGTTACTGTATGTTAAATACGTAAGAGTGTAGCTTTCCAAACAGTCAACACAGACTTCAGATTAATATCACACACACCAGCCCTGTTCCAAGTTGGCAGAGGTAATGCTTACCATTAGCTATTTAAAAGCCTGACATTCTGCATCAGCTAGAAGTCGATTTTGAGTTGAAACACCTTGGCCTGAGAGAAGATTTAATACAGAGTGTGTGTTTACATCGGTTCTCCTGTCAACAGGCAGAACTGGGCTGAGATTTTTTGTTTGGTTGCTCTTGCTTTGTTTGTCCTACGAGTTGACCACTTGATACAAAGGGTCTAAAAGCTGTGTCTGATAAGCGAATCAACAGTAGATCTATGTATGATTTTCCTCTATAGTGTTAATGCTTGATGACTGGCTTATTCTAACAGCACATCTTCCCTATGGCTGTGGACTTACCAATAATGCTCTCTCTTGGGGGCAGTTTCTGTCGTGTTCCAGAGCCTTGCATGCCACACCGCATGCCTCACCTGCTCCTCGTGGTCCTCCAGCTGGTAAGCCGGGCTGTCAAGGATGCTCTGCACGGATGGAGGCAAACCTTCCACCAGCTTTGTCTTGGTGAGCCACTGTGCCTGCCGAACCCCTTCGAACACAACCCAAGAGAACCCGTGTTAAGGAGGCCCCTGGGTGGGCTGCAAACGTGGTTACTTCAGGAGACAGGCAGGCGATTCCCCGTGCATGCCTGACACACTATGGGAGCTGAAGCCTTGGCTGGTGGGGAAGGGCAAGTGCTTGAACACGCTGCGCGGCCCGGGGCAGCGCGCTAAGGGGCCCGGAGGGGGTGGCCTGGCCCGAGGAGGGCCGGGAGGAGGGCGGCCGGGCCGGTACCTTCCAGCATGCGGACGTTCTGGTGGTAGACGAAGCAGCTGCGGTCCTTACGGAGCGGCATGTCCTCGTAGCGCGGCCCCGGAGAGTGCCAGGGGTCGTGCCAGCCACGGTCCCAGTGCGGGAAGCGCGGCCGGGCCAGGCCGGGCATGAAGTGCTGCCGCCCCGCGTACGTGATGGTGTCCAGCTCCACCTGCTCCCGCACCGGCAGCCGCTCCACGGCCTGGGCCAGCACGTCCGGCGGCGGCCCACGGGTGGTCCACGGCGTGCGCGGCAGCGGCCCGCGGGGACGAGGCGGCTCCGCACGGGTGAGCACGCCGCGGGTCACAGCAGGGGTACTGCTGCCCTTCACCGCCCGCCTCAGCGCCATCGGCCCTGCCGCCGCCATCGGCCCTGCCGCCGCCATCCCGGCCCCGCACCGCCGCAGCCTCAGCGCCCGGCCGCCGCCATCTTGGTGCGCACGGCACGGCGGGAGCGCGGCGGGCGGGCTCCCCCCCACGGGGGTGATTGACGGCGGCGGAGGCCAATGGCGAACGGGTGCCCTGCGGCAAGGGAGGGTCGGCAAAGTGCGGGGCGGGGCGGCGGGCGAAGGTCAGGGGCCATGTTGGTAAGTCAGGGGGCGGGCAGAGGCTCCTCCTCTCCTGCGCGGGGGGGTGTAGTTGAGAGACGGGCCCTTGGAGGGCAGGGGATGGGGGTTCAGGGCCCTGTGTGCCTAGTGCTCCGTACCCCGCTCCGGGCAGGGTTGTGCTGTGCTGGGACCTAAGCCCTGGGCATGCTCCATAAGTGCTTGGAGCTCAGTAAACATGGCCAGTGCTGAGCATGGAGCTCTGGGCTCCATCCGCAGCCTGGTTCGGGTCTTGTCATGGGTGCTGAGGGCCCCGCACATGGCTCGGAGCCGGCGGCCGCTGAGGGAAGCAGGACCTGTGCCTGCTGGTTCTCTCCCCCTGTTAGAGTGAGCGTGTTTGTGTTGCAGCAGTGAAGGCCGGTTAATTAATTCACGTTGGAAATGGAGCTGCTCTAAGTGCTAAGTGGTCTCTCCTCACCCGTGGCTTTATAATTTCCTCTGGACCTCCTTTTGTTTCAGTGGTACGGGTACAAATGGACTGGGAGCATTGCTGAGCCAACTGCTGTGTGAAAACAGCCGAGTCCCGAGGTCACGGTTTGAGGAGCATCCGGTGGGAACAGCTTGCTCTGAAGCAAGGGCAGTGGTGAGGGATAAAGAGCGGTTTGGGCTGTACCTTAAAGATAACCTAGGTCCATGTCCATGCCACAGGCAGGGACGCTGCTTTCTTACATGGCTGTATTTAAAGCCAGGCTCAAATCTGCTCATAACCAAGTGTCAATTTGTTTACTTGTGTCTATTTGCCTCTAGGCTCCTGCCCTAAACCCCACTTCCAGCTCATTGCCCTTCTCTGTTTTAAAGCTGTGCTCTGTCCCAGTGGCCAGAGTTCCTTATCTGTTCCAATGGACCAAGCTGTGGACTTTTGAGATGCTTCTACTCTGGGTGAATGAGGCACTCTTTTGTAGGAAACCACCATAGCAGAACAAGCAGAAGTCAGTGTGTGCCTGATGCTGGAGCTGGGTGGGAAGCAGAGCCTGAGGTTGGGTGTGGGTGTGATGTCTGTCATTCCATCACTGGACAATGCAGAGGCAGTGAGTGCTGGAGCTAAAATGCAGCACTTCAAGGCACTACATAGGCTTGCAGGTTTTTCTGAGCCCCCTGAGGTAGCTTGAGAGAGATTTTCTCAGTCCTCCTCCATATAATGTTTGCTGATGAGCACGTGCTCCTCTTCATCGTGCTGGTTTTTGATGCAGGGCTTGTGTTTTGCAGACAATGAGTGGAAATGAGCAGGACTGGCTGGCTCTCAAACCCCGAGAACCTTCTCCATCCCAGTGCTGTGGCGGCGGCTGCAAACCCTGCATCTATGATGTGTACGAGAAGGAGCTTGCACAATGGGAGAGGGCCAAAGCAAAGCAAGACAAAAGCCTTCTCGTGGAAAAGAAGGAGCAGGTCAATTTCTCTTTGTCACATCCTAGAGCCTGTGCTTTGATGGTACTTGTTAGGGTGTGGGGTTGTGGTGAGGGATGCAGCAGTAGATTAAAGCAGCTCCTTAAGAGAAGGCTGTAAATGCAATTCCCCAAACTCTGCTTCACAGCCACCCTTCCCCCTTGCCTGCTCTCTCCGTGCTGTAATGTGATTTTCCAAGTGTCGAGTTCGCCCTGGTGTCGCGTTACAGCCCTGGGTCTGCAGCTTCCCCTGTCCGACCCAGCTCTGTTCTCCTGACCTCTCTCATCTTTGCCTCATTTTAAGACTCGCATTTTGAGAATGAAAAGAAAGCAGCGTGTGTGTGGTGGAGTATTTGCCTTCACCGTGTAGTGTTATTTTGTCGGTGCCCTTTTACCTAGCATCACCTACGCTGGGTCAAGCAAAAACGATCAGTGTTGAAAGAGCTGACACTATTTCCGGCTCACAGTGGTCACTTCGGCTTCAAAGTTGGCCCCAAAGCAGCGCTCAGCTCTTTTAGCAGTATTGTTTCTGTTCCCAAACAGGAGAGGATTGCAGTGAGTCAGAATAGGATGACCTTGCTGTAAGGTGTAAAAAATGTACTTTAAAAAGAAGGGGGAGGGGAGGGAGAAAATGCAAGATCCCAAAGTGCATACTGCAGAACATGATAATGAATCAGCAGAGAGCTGAGATTTGCTCTGGGCCCCGGCATTTAATACACATTCCTCAGGAATCCTGAGTATCTCCAGCACTAAATGAGCACACACGTTTGCTTCCAAAGAAAAATGAAATAATAAAAGACACCATCTAACCGAGTAATTATTTATTGTTGTTCTTGCAGAGCAATAATTCAGAGCTGAATCCAGATACATTTACTGCATTCAGCATAAGCTCGGTGGAGCAGCTAACAGAGGACACCTACCAGTACAGATTTGAATTACCGGGAAATAGCAGCCTGTGCTTGAGTTTAGGACAACATATCGTGTTAAGGTATTGTTCTCTGTGCTAGTTAAACAGTCTGCATTATGTAACCTAACACAGAGCTTTTTGTGAGTAGACAAAGGCTTCATAGCAGGCAAATCATGATTTCTATACCTCCACAATGACACAGATGAAAGAACTCGTGAGCTCACTAGCTCTGCTAATTTTATGGTAAAAGCCATTCCAAAGCTGTAGTTTTCTTCAGCATTATCCTTGCCTCAGTGGGCCAGAAAGAACTAGGTGTGATTAAGAAAATCCATTTGCAGGAAGAAAGACTCAAAGAATAGGTGTTACAACAGATGATTTGCTCCGGCGTGTTGGAATGAAGACAATGAGCTGCACTCACCCCACAGCTTGGTATTTGAGGCCCTGTATCTTGGGGTAACTCAGCACCCAGGATGTATCTCAGCATCCAGGCATTTCCTGACTGATTTCTAGCAAAACAACTCTCCTGTGTAGTTCATTGCTTGCCAGAAAGGGGCCACTTGGGAAGAGTTTTTGTCTCTCTCAGCCATCTGTGGTGAGCACTGCCAGATAGGAAAAGTCATATTATGATGCCATTGATCTGTATCTGTTGACGTTATTCGTACATTAACAGCGGATGTATGCAGCTGGCTGGTGCTGAAAGAACACGCTTCTCCCCTCAGTTATCCCTCATAGTGCAGCAGAGGAAAAGCTTTGGTCACTTCAATCAATTACCCTGGCCAGTAGTAAAGAGCAGGGTGGATATATTCTATGAGAAGAGAAGACTTACAGGAAAATATGGTGTATATTGGTAGGACCTCAGGTCAAGGCTATGCCCTGGCTTTTCTTCCTTAATTACCAGATGCTCTCTGAGCATAGACAGTCCAAAAGTCATAGCAGACTTACCTGTGAAGACATTCAATATTCAGCGTGTCCCTGTTGTCACTCTTGCATGTTTGGCTCAAAAGCCTTGCAGTGCTGTGTCCAAGAGCTGAATGTGAGATACTGCTGGGGAAAACAAAAGATGCATTTAACCTTTATGTTTCCCCTGGATTTGTACCTCTGGAAGCAAAATGTGTCGCATCTGTGCACAGGCTGGGCTGCTGGGAAGAGAACCTGCTGCCTCCTTGTCTCCCCAGAGATCTGCAGAAGTTTGGTAACACTAGTCAATGACTCCAGTCATGGTGGGTTCCTGTGTTTCTCTTCTCAGAGGAGCGGTGAATGGTTTGGAGGTGCAGCGAGCCTATACCCCAATTAGCCCAGGGAATGCTGAAGGTTACTTTGAAGTTTTAATCAAAGTAAGTAAGCCTGTACAACATGGATTAGAGTCTAAGGTGCTGGGAACAGTGTTTTCTTTAGGCACTTCAAGTGAGGCTCTCCCAAATCCCCCATGGACTTCTGTGTTGTTTTGAAGCAGTTGTGCTTTACTGATAAAAACTGCAGGTTTTCCCACAAAACTCAAAGCAGAGGAAGGTGACACACAAACAAGTGTTTTGCAGCATAAGCCCTGTTAAAGCACTTGGGAGAGCCTCTTGGGAGTGCTGCAGTTGCCAATGTGGAAAGAAGTGTCCATTCTGCTTCCCTGACTTCATTTTGCCTTTCCAATGTGTCTTTGAAATTGCACCCACTTGTCAGCCCCATTGAATCACTGATTTTGGGAAGTCCCAGCCCTTTGCCCTCTGCCCCTGAGTTTTACTTTAAGAACACTCCTCAGAAGTTAATTTTGGTTAAAAATGTAGACAGACAGCAGGCAGTAGTTTCTGGTTTGCAGGAAGGGTTCTGGAGCTGCCTGCAGTCAGGGAGGGTCTCCATGGCCCACAGGGCAGAGGTGGCGTCAGGGTGGATGGGATGGCAGAGCCCCATTTTGGACAAGTGTCTTGACCGTTCTGGAGGCCACCACAAGATGCTGGTTGAGTTCAAAAGGATTTTATGGGAGAACTCGGCTGGACATTAGTCTGGATAAAGTCTGCAGGGCTCTCAGAAGTGATTACTTTGTGTTGGAAACATCCAATTGAAGAACACTTTCCCAGTCCTGTGTTTGTGTGTCAGTAGTGATTCCTCAGGACAGGCACAGGCTTCAGTATAGGTACGAAATTCAAACTGCTGGGTATCCCAAGTGGTTTGCAGGGAATGGCCACTTGTCCCCTGCATGTCTTCCAGGATTTCATGTTTTGGGGGGGCTATTATGCATTGTACATTGGCGCATAAATGCTGTTCTTTACAAAACCCTTCAGCTTCTATAGGACACCATTCTTGTGGCAATTGGTGTGTGGTAGGGAAGTGTTGCATTTGAGTTGGATTAATAGGATACGTTCACAGGATGACTGTGAAATTTCACATATACTTGCTTATTACTCACAGGTTTTGCATTTCAATAATAATAGTAATGATTGTAATGATACCTTTCCTTTATATAGAACCTTTCATCCCAAAGGGAGCTATAGTTACTCTCTGGCAGTGACAAAAAAGGTTGGTAACACCCAGTGTAAAGCAGCCATTTGTATAACTCATTCTGTAGGTTGTGGTATATTTCACACTATTCAGGCAATTTTGGAAAGTACTATATTATTATTATTACTCTGCAATCCAAGCACTGTTCAAATCCCTCTGTCTCCTGTTATTACAGCACTGCATTTGTGATACTACAGTTAAGAGTGAGGGAGTTGCCATTTACAGAGCATAACCCTCTTTTTGAGTGATTTTATAATGTTAGGGTTTTTCTCCATGTAAAACTGGGTGTAGAAGTTTCCCCCCAGGACATAATTATTTCTTTTTGTTTAGAAAAAAGATGCTTTTAAACCCACTCAATCACTTCTCACTTCAATTTTTTGGGAATAATTTGGGAGAAAGAAGGATTGGTTTGGTTTCCATTACCCTGGTCAGTTGGGAATAGGCAATAAGTGGGGCTGATTTCTGCTTTTACCTTGGGTTTTCATATATATTTGAAGAAGATCAATCTAAAATATTTCTTTGATGCAGCTGCACACTCTTGGTGTGAGACTTAGTACCTGTCCAGAGCCCTCTGAACAGAAATGTTTCTGATAGTAACTCAGAGCCTGGATGTATGTTATGCATTTACCTTTTGAATGTAACAGCTGGTGCTAATAGTTGTTAGTACTTCACGTATCTTGTATAAATGAGGTTGTTAGGAGGGGAGGAGCATCTCTGTTCTTTATTAGCTAACGCTGCTTGCAAGCACAAGCACACGCTTGCTCATTCGCTCACTTTTTAACTGCTTTGTGGTTGACCGATTTTGTTTGCCTGCAGTGCAGCTTGGTGGCCAGCCAAGGCCCTGGGGTGTGGAGCTGGGCTTCTCTCCAACGTGCATGCAGAAAAATACCCCAAAATATGCTGCTTTTGTATAGGCTGGAGTCTTTGAAGGCTCATATCACATACCATCTCTTCACCTCGGGCTGTGTTGCTCTTCCTCAGACTTATCAGTGGCATCACCTCTGTGCGAGACCAGTTGTCTGCTGTTGGGCTTATCTGCTCTTGCTGTTTGCACCAGCCCTTGTTCTCCAGCCAGATCCCGTAGACTGTGGCCATTCTTTTGCTCATGTTTGCTGTCATTAACCATAAAGTGATCTTACATACAGCACATAGATAGACATATAGCACATAGCTACAAGAGTGCTTGTAGAATGAAGAGCCTTTCATTTTCCAGCCTCTCCTTGCTTCTCTGTTCCTAGCAAGCACAACCCTTTCTCATCAGTCATGACTGAGGTTGGCATTCCTGCGGGCAAAAGCTCAGATAATACTGTTTGTACCTCACAGAAAGGAAGGCCTTTTTTTTGCTAATATTTTTCTTCCATGAGGCCCACATTAACATCCCTTGTTTTTGACAATGTGTAGGCATCCCTTAGCATCCACATGATCTCTTCTGAAAATGGGAGTTTTATAAATGAGAAACCTGACTTTGGGGCACTAATTGTATCAACACAGCATCTGAGAGACTGAAATAAAGCAAGAGCTATGCAGTGTTTATATAACTAACAGTATCCAGAGGGCATTTCCAGACCCCATACTCTGAGATTTGGAGAACACTTGAAGGCTTGGACTGTGCTTTGCATTCAAGACACTCTTCTTGTGCTTTGTAAGCAAGAACTCTGATAAGCTTTTTCCAGTTTTGGAAATTCAGGCTGCATGAGAGTGGTTTGTGTTTATATTATAGTCAAGCTGGAATGGATCCAATATGATTTAATTTAAATGTCTTTGTTTTGGGTATAACTTTGAGTTATTTTTCAAACAGAAATGATCTTTCTTTCTTAAACCCGTACAATGTTTTTTTGTCCCCTTCTTGTTTAAATGTAGATAACTTTATAATTGACTTTAAGCTGGGAAACTTTCCAGCAGAGTATAATTATTCTTTTCTTTTGTACAATGCTTTTTATTAGTGCTATGAAGCTGGGCTAATGTCACAATACATAAAAACGTGGAAAAAAGGAGACATGGTCTTTTGGCGTGGGCCATTTGGAGGGTTCCCATATCGACCTAATAAGGTTAGTTCCCTAAGAGACAGAGGATGTGGCAGCTAGCTTTGTTTAATACTCTAAGGGGAAGACATCAATTTGATTACTGTTTTCATGATTATTTTAGGGACTTCCTGGGTTACTATAGAGTGCTACAGCATTAGCAGTCAGTTGGAGAAAGTACACCTCATTGAACTGCAGAATATTTAAGAAGGAAGAAGAGAGGGAGGTGGACGGGAGGCTGGAAGACATTAGCATCTGTTCATCACTTGTATTAGAAGCTCCTGATGTGTTTAACAAAGAGAGATTACTTTGCACCAGCCAGGAGTGCAGATGGGTTTTGCCTTGTTTGAACTGCGTTGCTGGTTTGTGACTGAGCACAAGCGAAGGGGAAGTGTTGATCTTTTTCTGTCCTGGGTATTCCCTGAACTGTAGCAGCTCCAGTGAAGTGTCACGTCAAGCAGCCGCTCTGCAAGTGTTGATCCCAGCCTGATACTAGGCTCCCTGCAAAGAGAGGCAGATCCAGTTTCAGGGGAAGGGTTCTCACACATACTAATTCAGTTAGTTAATTATAACCTTTCAAATGAGGAGCAGAATTAAAATGCTGGTCATTAAGATCCCAAAGCCTAGAGTTTTCTTCCCCTCCCTCCAACAAAATAAGACTATAAAATCCCAGTGGCCAAGCTCCATGCATAGCAAGTGTGTTCTGCTTCCTGAAATACTCTCCTTGCTGGTTTAGGCTACTGTTTCCTTCTTCTTAAAAGCTTCCAGATAGTAATATGGGACAGAACATGTCATTGGTCATACCCTCAAAAGTGTCTGTGTTCAGGGGCTGTCTGAATGATGTGGGTCCAGGCAGCTTGCAAAGCACCTGACTGATCTTTGAAACAACTTGCTGTAGAAAGAGGGGCTTAAGTCCCAGTTCTGGCATTGATAGACTGGCTGGCAGTGGGGGAAAGTTCTGGAAATCTTATGTCCTCCTACACAGAGCACTTTCCTGCCTGAACATCCCTATCCTGAGTAGAGTGAATGTCCCTACTTGTGGGTGGGAAGCACTATGTGCTGCTGGTAGCTCTATGAGAAAAGTGAGATAATGCACTAGGAAGATACATGGATCAGGATGGAGAAGAAACCGTTTCCTCCAGAGAACATTCAGGATTGTACTTTGTAGCATCCGAGATAAACACCGGGAGCGTTTCCAGTGGGAAAACGGTGCATAGTGGGTCAGCAAAGTGTAGTGTAGACTTGAAACTGAACAATAATTGAAATCGAGGCTAAAGTTAGGATAAAATATTATACTTGGGTAAAATCCAGTTTTGTTAGGTTGGATACATGGACACTGGAAGAGCTATCTGTAATCCTTTGTGGAAAAATCCATTCTCAGATTTGAATTTACCAGTTCACGACCTTCTGATGTGTTCTTTCTTAAGGGAACCTTTACCAGTGCAGCAGCAGGAGGAGCTGACCATGAGCACATCCATTTCCAGTCACTACAGCTCATCCACAATTCTCTGTTCTGTTGTTAGCATGGAGAACTCCTCATGCTGGCATCTGGTACTGGTCTTGCACCGATGCTTCCCATCCTCCAGTCCATAACAGACGATGAAGAGGATGAAACCTTCGTAACTCTTGTTTGCTGCTTCCCTACCTTTGACAAAATTTATTTGAAACCTCTCCTCCAGGATCTGGCTCGATACTGGAACATCAGAATATTGTATGTCCTAAGCCAGGTAAGTAAATGGCTATGAAGCATGGTTGTGTGAGGGCGCTCCGTGCTGGATGAGCCTCTGCTTCCTCTGCTTTTCCATGAGCATGATCTTCATTCTTTCCCAGTCATTGAGGCTATTTTGTGATCCAGTAGCCGCTGTTCTTAAATCTGGTACATGTTCTCACACTGCTGCTAGTCTGGAGAGTTTTGGGAAGTGACCACTGGTCATTGCTTGTCCCTCTTTACCTCCTTGCTCTGTTGCTGCTCTGTTGGGACAAATCCACTGATTCATAGTCACTGCTGATTATTTTCCCCCACTTCAGATGGTTGTTGCTGCACCTAAATTTGTGCAAAGAAAACTTGATTCTGGGATACCCACAGCAAATAAACTATTTCTTCTTTCCCAGTACCGGTGCCTTAATCTGTCCTTGTTCTCCATTCACTGCTCATGGCTAGAGCTCTCTTCTAGTATGTTAGCACCGATTTCCCAGCAATTATTTCTCCCAGCTGACCCATTCTTAAACTTCTTAAAGTTGTTTCTCCCTCTGTAGAATTCTTTTTCCCCTGCCAAATCCATGGGATGAGGGCATACCCTCTCGGTGGTCTTACATTTTGAGCAGTCTTTTTCATTTCCATTTGGTCCCAAAGTTGCCTGTGTTCTGCATGGATTTGGTGGTTAAAAATGACTTCCCTCAGAGCTGAGGATTCATTGCAAGGAGGGTATAGAAAGAATTATTTATGCTAAGGGAACGAATCCCATTGCATTTTTAGTCTCTCAGATGAATCATGTTTTGTATCTCTGATAGTGGATGTGTCTCATACATTATGTTCCACATATGGCCTCAGCAAGCTGAGATTTGGTATAGGGAAAAGTACTTGTGACTTAGGCACCTCCTCAGCTGCTCTCTGGGAGGTAATTGTCTCTGGTGACATAGCTTAAATACCCTTTGCAGGACAGGGCTGTTTCAAGAGCATGAAGAGGTCTTGAAATTCAATCAGTGAAGGGCAAGAAACCTGCCTGACCCCTGTCAACACTGTCTGACCTGTGTGTACATCTCTCCTTTTTTCTCTTCTCTTAGCAGGTTTGTTACAGTCCAACACTGACTCATGCATCCTCCCTTTTAGTATGATGCGTCTGTCTGTCTCGGTATTTCACTCTGCTGCCTGTCACCACCACATCTGAGCACCTTCTGCTTCTAGTTAATAGGAGTAGGGGAGTCCCTGATGGATGTAACATTTCTCATGGGATCAGGGCTGGTTTCTTTCAGTTTTGGTCAAGGGAGATGGGACTGAAAGAGACTTGGGAATGGGAGAGGCAATAGAGAGGAATAGAGTTGGGATTTAGGACTGGGGAATAGAAGAGGTGCACTGGGAAGTGATTCTCAAAGGAGAAGGTTCTACAGCAATTATTAGTGATAGAAATCTGGAGACGGACTTCTTACAAGGGCACATAGTGATAGGACAAGGGGGAAATAAACTAGAAAAGACTGAGATGAGCTCTTAGGCAGAAGCTCTTCCCTGTGAGGGTGCTGAGGTGCTGGCACAGGGTGCCCAGAGAAGCTGTGGCTGCCCCATCCCTGGCAGTGTTCAAGGCCAGGTTGGACACAGGGGCTTGGAGCAAGCTGCTCCAGTGGAAGGTGTCCCTGCCTGTGACAGGGGTTGGAGCTGGAGGAGCTTTAAGGTTCCTCCCAGGTCAAACCATTCTGTGATTCCATGATAGCTACACTCTGGTTTTGTGCAGTTCCCTCTGAGTGAGTGGCCAAGTACTTCAGCAAGGGTTTGACCTGGGCTTTGGAAGAGGAATGCAGCTCTTAGGAAGAGTCAGTTCTACCCAGAGACTGTCCTGTGCAGCAGTCTGAGGGAAGGAGGGAGGTTGGCTGTAAGCAGTTAGTTGTCCTTTTTAACATGACACACTGTAAAACTTTTGTCTTTTCAGGAAACTTCCCTGGAAAAACTTCCTTGGAGCTATCAGGAAAACACATACACTGGTCGTCTCGATGAAGGCTTGATGAAGACTGTAATAAATTCCTGCAGAAGAAGGCCATTTGTATTAATCTGTGGCTCTTCTGCATTCAATGAAGATATGAGTAGATATCTTAAAGCTGCAGGAATTGAAGAAGATTCGTGTTTTGTCTTCTAGCAGGATATTCCTGACCTGAGGAACCGTAGGCTGAGCCTTGCGCGTCCTGGTTTCTCTGCAGGCATTGCACAAAATTGGTTGTCTTGATAGACTGAGTTCCTTGTGCCTATACTTACAGAGGCCTTTGCCTCCGTTATGATTCTCACTCTTGAGTGTTTTAAGGAATGGGTGCCATTCCAGAGTGGCTGCTATGTGCCACCCACACCTCAGGGAGCAAGATGATAATGATAATGGAAGCCTTCGTATGCGATTGCAGGAGGGGGATCTCCTAAGGGCACTAAAGGTATCCAAATACAGAGCTCTGCTGTAACATGAAGATCAGTGAGTTGCTTTGCAGTCTGTGTTAGTCTGCAGTAGTATTGTGCCCTGTTAGGTGTCCAGGGGAGAGGCTTAATCCTCAGGGAGAAGACTGCCTGGCCAAGGACTTTGGAGTCGTTGGGATTCATTTCAGTTGTGTCATTAGCTTGCTGGGTGATGGCAGGCGAGTCACTTCCACCTCTCTGTGCTTCAGTTGCCCTGTTACACACTAATACAGAGAAGGAGGCACTGACCTTCTGTGGAAAAAGCCTTTCCAGCCTGCTTTACCTACCCTGGTCCCTAACGCTTGAAATGCTGCCTGGGGAGAGAAAGAGCATGTCCTAAAACCGAGAGAAAGCATCCAGGATGTAGCTGCTATCTGCCAGCAAGGATGCTTGTTTGCTTTCTGTGTCCCCCAAGTGTTGTATCGTAGCTCTGGTTCATTAAATTGAACCTCTTTCCAAATAAACAGCTGTTTCTGTTTCTCACAGGGCTCGCTCAGGTGCCCAAGGCAGTGCTATAGGCATACAAGAACACAACCTGAGGAGTGAAAGCTTCACGGGCCTCCGCCTGGGTGCTCCCCATGGGTCAGGGCGCAGAGCCAAGGACTGCCCTGGGGATGGCAGCCCTGGCACAGCACCAGCCTGTGTGCCCCAGCCCCTTCTGCTTGAGCCTGAGGTGCTGCCCTCTTTCCTCTGAGATACCCTCTTTCTGCTCTCTTAGACCCCTGTTTTTACTAACTATGCCTGGAAATACAGCCTTTCTACACACCTTTGTGGTTTTCTATTCATTCCCAGTTCATCCTGTGCTGGGGTTGCCCAGGCTGTGACAGATGATGCCATGTTACCGTTCATGCCTATTTTTCATCTGTATCAAATAGTACACCTTACACAAAGGAGATGTAGTTGAAGAGTTACTCAAAAGAAGCAATATGCACTAAAATGGTGGCTCTGATTCTCATGCTGGGAGGAACCATCGGTTCCCCTTGCAGCAGTGAGATTTGTCTCCAGTTACCAACTGCTTGGACTTAATCCAGTGTAACTGCAGCTTTTTTATGTTAACTTCATCAGAGCGAGAGCTGACAGGAAAGCCAAAACAGGGTTCTGCAGAGAAATCCAGGGGAGTTCTCCAGGGTGGATTCAGAGCAAGCTCTTTCTTCCCACCCAAACCCATGCTTCAGCTGCTGTTCGCCACTGTGCAGTGAAGGTGCTTCTGCACAGCGTGGGGCTGGAATAAGGAGTTGCTTTATCCTTATCCTCCCTGCTTTAGCCTTAGCTAGGAGCACAGATATGTCCCTTGGATATTATATTCTCTGAAAACCTTCTTTACCTCTTGCTTTAAATATTCTGCCTTTTTGAGGCTTTGCTAAAAATCCCTTTTGCACAGGCCTGAGGTATAACTTCACGCTCGCTTCGGGGAAAGCGACGACTTTGTGTGTGAAAGCTGGGCCTGTTCCTTTAAACACAACCCCAATATGTCTGGGTATTTCAGCACATATGGGCCAGGATGGATAAACCCTCCCCAGCTGGTGTGGCCGTTCTGCCGCGAAGCCTCCTGTCTTTGTTCCTGGCTACAAGGGAGGGTGGTGAGAGACGGAGCAAGCTGTGAGTGCTGCGGGTTGCGATCCTGCAGAGGCAGGCTGCGGGCGGAGCGGGAGGAGGTGATGCGTGCCGCGCCGGAGGGGACGGGGGCTCTGCCACACGTTCTCCATGGGGAGACGATGCCTTTGGAAGTATGAACTCGGAGGGGCCTTTAAACCGCCCCTAGGCACTTTGGGCTTTGTTTTCCACCCTGCTCTCCCTTCCCCCTCCTGCCTTTTGTCATTCCCCAGGCTGGAGTCCTCTCTTCCAACTGGGGACAGCCCCTTTTAGAGGCTTGCATGGTGCTCCTGCAAAGGCAGAGATGTGGAATGGAAAAGCTCCCGGGTAGGATTTTCCCTACAGAGGGAGGATGAGAGGTTTGCATCCTTTGGAACCTGGGAACTACCCTGCGGTGGCAGTTTCACAGGGAATGATGTGATGCTGTCCATTATGTGGGATCTCTGGAGCTGCGTGAGCTCCCTGCAGTGGCTGGTGGGACAGGGGTGCTGGTAGGGTGCCCCTGTGCTCTGGCTCCCCCAGGAAGCCCCCACCACCCTTGCAGCGCTTTGCTGGGGAGAGGGCTTTCCCTTCGCTTCCTTTCTTCTTCCCCATGTGCAGCCTAAATACTTTCTTAATTTCATCTCATTATTTCCTGCCTAAATAATTCCTGTTTCTCCTGGGGACCGTATTTAAACCTTTGATCTTCTCTGAAGTCTCGCAGTCCTCAGCACATCCTTTCTATTTAAATGAATCAAATGCCTTTTTCACTCATGATTTATAAATCTGCCCACAGAGGAACAGAGGCAACACACCTTGAAATCACCCACTTTGGCTGGGACCAAAGCACCCTGGGCTGACCCAGAGCACCTCTGACCTCCATGCCGGCCTCCTCTGCCTGCATCCCTGCTGCATCCAACCTGAGCAGTGTATCCTGTGCTCAGAGCCAGCCAGTGAATGGCCATCCCCAGGTCAGGAGGAGGGGGAATGTGTCTGCGGTTGATGGATGAGGTCTCTTGGGAGCGGGACACAGCTGCTGTGCTGCACAGCCCCGGTCCCTGTATCCCATGGGTATCCCTGATGCAGAGCGCAGCTGGAGGGATGGAGAGAAGTGGCTCTGTAGGTACCAGTGTCCCGAACACTGGCTCCATGCTGGGATATGGCTCGGTGCTGAGGCTGGTGGTGGAAGGACTGGAGGACAGTGGGTGTTGCTGGAGGTGGATGTGGTGAGGATGAATGTGTTGCTCTGTTGTGTAGTGATGAAGTCAGGGAGCACATTGTCCCTGATCCCAGGGGGTCGTGACTGGGAGGGTTCAGAACTTTTGGCTGACATTATGAGGGTTGTGGTTGTGGAAGCACCCAGGAGAAGCCCCAGCACCACAGGCCATGATGCCAGTCATCTCCTGCCTCTTTGCTGCAGGCTGTGGCCCCAGAGGTGTGTCACAAGACACGGGGACAGGCCTCCTCTCCAAGCCTGTTAGGGATGAAGATAACCAAGCTCTGCAGCATCCCTGGGATGTCTGTGCCAGCATCACAGCCATCTCCAGAACCTGCACTGGAGCAGTCCCCAGGGACAGGCAGGGCTGCCTTGCATCTCCTGCTCTTCCTCCTGGTGCTGGTGGTGTGATGCAGTGCTCAGCACCCCAGAACAGACACCCCGATGGTCCCCCCCTCAGCTTGTCCCCCCCTCAGCTTGGCTCAGGGTGGAGGGCTCCTGGCTGGGATGCCCCAACACCAGCGAGGCCAGGCAGTGAGGAGAGAGCCTGTACAAATGTTATTGTTATTATTGCCCATAAATATCCTGAGGCACTTAACGACCTTGGCATGGAGCATTTCCTGGGGATTCATGACCAGTTGGCGTTAATGGTCCTTAGCAGCACCTCGGGCCGTCAGCTCCTCCCAGCCCATCATTAATCCACAGGAAATGTCTCAGGCATCGATCCTCATTGCTTAATTAATAAATGCAACTTGTCTCCTCGCCTGAGATTTAGAGACAGGCGCTGCTGCTTCCCCTGCTGCCTTGAAGGTGACTTCTTCAGGTCCCTCATGCCGGGAGGCCCTCGTGGGTTTTGTTTCCTGGCATTCACCTGGGTGTGGGATATGGCAGCAGGAAAGTCTTTTCCCTCTTGGGCAGGCGGGAATGAACTGAACTGCTGCTGGGACTGGGGTTTTCCACTTAACGTGGCTCATCTTTCCCACCGAACACAAAGGTTTGAGCACCGTCAGCCGGCTGCATCCGAGAGCCCGAGTGTGAGCGGCATGGAAGAACCTGGGAATGCTCCAAGGCCATAGCAGGTTCTATAATAATCGATGTTTTTTGCCCATGAGTCACAATCCATCTCTAACGTCCCTCCGGGGAGGTGGGATTTGCTATCTTTAGTGCTCACGACTGCTGCTTTCCTGCGCTGAGCATCCCGCTGAGCCCGGACTCTTGCTGCAGGGATGCTGACCTGGCAGCTGCCGTGGCTGCATTTAAATCCTATTCCCTGTTTCTCCAGCGTTTACCACCCGTTGGCTTCGTGCAGTGGGTGCCGTAGCATAAATCATGGTCATTCCTGAGGTGCTTTTCTGCGGCTAGTCTGAAATCCCCATTTTGGTTCACTGGCTTCACTGGTGAGCTAAATTATTTTCATAGCCCCTTAAGGGCATATTGTCAGCCCAGACTTATTGCCATTATACACCATATCTGAAACATTAATATCTCTTCTAAATATAGTGTATTGACAAGGTATCTGGTATAGTGTAAATCCTTGGGACATTTGATCCAGATCATTAAAACTGAGTGAAGGAAGGGAGGAATAGATCAAGTTGCCTTGCCGCTCTTAATTCAAACAAGCGATGAATTATTCATTCCATTATTAATTCTACAGGCCTCCTGCTTTTTTATTTAGTTAGTTATTTATTCCCCTCCCAGATAGACAGCTCCAAAAGGATGCTCGGGTGCTGCTGAGGGGAGATTTCCCTGCTGGAGGATGGGGTGCATGGGGGCAGGCTGCCTGGCAGCATTGGCCGTGCTCTGTGGGGCTCTCGGGGATGCTCCAGGCAGAGGTAAGAGCCCAATCTCAGCTCCTACTGGGGACACAGGCACTGCATGGGCACCCGTGGTCCCCGGGGAGGAGAGGGCTGATTGTGAGTGCTGCAGTGGCTGTGGGTGCAAGCAGGTCCCAGGAAGAGGGACTTGCTTCCCTCAGCTTGGCCTGGAGAAAGGAGCTGGGATCTGCAGCCAACATGTGAGACACCGAGTGCAGGCAGCACTCTGTGCTTGTTCTGCTGCTTCACACTTGTTTTACTGAAGACTGCAGGTAAGGGATGTCCTGTTGTGGTGTACAGGTGCTTTGCTGAGGGGTTTCTTTAACTTCTGGGGTTGCACATGCCTATGTAAATATAGAATCCCAGATTGCTTTGGGTTGGAAGGGACCTTAAAGCTCATCTAGTTCCAACCCCTGCCACAGGCAGGGACACCTTCCACTAGAGCAGCTTGCTCCAAGCCCCTGTGTCCAACCTGGCCTTGAGCACTGCCAGGGATGGGGCAGCCACAGCTTCTCTGGGCACCCTGTGCCAGTGCCTCAGCACCCTCACAGGGAAGAGCTTCTGCCTAAGAGCTCATCTCAGTCTCCCCTCTCTCAGCTTAAAGCCATTCTCCCCTGTCCTTTCACTACATGCCATTATAACAGATGTATATACATGTATATGGGTGTGTGTATGCATGTGTATGTTGCTGTGCATGCAATAAACCTCTCACCTTACCTGGATAAACCACCCCTGGGATGCAGGGCAGGGTTATTTCAATAGCATCATTCCTTTAGCACAAGCCCCATATGACTTTATTGCCTATCCCCAGTAATCAGCAAGACAGTTTTAGATCTGGCCAGCTTTGCTGCTTGTGGAACCACCTCTTTACCCATGTGCTGTTGTGCTGCATCCTAGGCATGGCAGGTCCCTGCAGAGCGGGTGAGGTGGAAAGCAATGCACGCTGCTTCACTATTGATTTGCAATATACTTGGCCCAGATTGATGGGAACCTGCACGTGTCTCCTGAGGGCCTCACAGGGGCTGCATCCCTCGCAGACATGATGTATGTGCCCGCAATAGCAGCCTCTTCACCTCAGCCCTAATCAGACCCAGGGGCAGGTGGCAACCATCCCCTCCCCGCCTTATTTTATAATAACCATGTCTCAGGATAAAGATTTCATTATCCAATCGATCCCTACATGCATAACTCATTGTTGAGCACATCGAGCCCTTCACCCCTGTTCCTCCCAGCTTGAATTCATCGGTGCTGCCATGATCCCGGGGGGGAGCATCATCAGCAGGAGGCACAAAGCTGAAGGGGTGGGCAGAAGGGGCACCCTTTAAAACTCACTTTAAAGCTCACTCCCTACTTTCTTTTTCCCAGCAATAAATAGAGGGGATGCTGTGCTCTCCCAGCACGACAAGCTCAAGGGCATGGTTACATGGAGGGATGAAAGGTGATGTGGGACACATGGGATAAAGGAGAAGGGGTGGCTGAGTCCAGGATGCTGATGCTGGGATGGAGCCGGTGCTCTGCACCCCATCTCCGTTCTTCCAGGCTTCCCCTGGAAAGGGGACATCACATCCACCTCTGTGTCCTCCAGGCATCAAATGCGGGGGGGTGCTTTCGGCACCCTCTGGGAATTTCTCCAGCCCCAACTTCCCGGGACTGTACCCCTATGAGACGGAGTGCACGTGGCTGATCGTGGTGGCCGAGGGCTCCTCCGTCCTGCTCTCCTTCAGCCACTTCGAGCTCGAGTACCACACTACCTGTGCCTACGACTACCTCCAGGTCTACAATGGGGCTGCTCGGGACCGGGGCAACCTCCTGGGCACCTTCTGTGGCCACAGCCCCCCGCCACCCTTCTCCTCCGCATGGCATGTTATGGCTGTTGTCTTCCGCTCCGACCGCCACGTGGCCAAGCGCGGCTTCGCTGCTGCCTACCGGAAAGGTATTGGGAAGGGATGGAGGTGGCAGAGCATCCTGGATGGTCCTGGATGGTCCATCTCTCCCAATGGTCCTCCCCATCACCCTCATCATCTGTGTCTCCCCACAGACGCCTGCGGTGGGCAGCTGACGGGGCTCTCAGGGGAGATCACCAGCCCTCGCTACCCCGAGAGCTACCCCAATGATGCCGAGTGCCGCTGGAGCATCGGGGCACCCGATGGTGGAACACCCCTCACCCTGGTGTTCATGGACTTCCAGGTGGAGGGGGGCCAGGGCTGTGGCTTTGACTACGTGGCTGTATTTGATGGCCCCACTGCTGCTGCCCCCCGCCTGGGACGCTACTGCGGCAGCGCCCGCCCGCCCCGCACCGTGTCCTCCACCCCACACCTCCTCATCCTCTTCAAGTCAGACTTCAACATCGGTGGCAGGGGCTTCAAGGCCCATTTCTACTCAGGTGGAGGGGGCTCGGGGTGGTGGGGCAGTGGGAAGGACATGGGGATGGGTCCCTGGGGTTGTGGTGATGGTGATGCTCTTACCTCCCATGGCAGCAAGAGATGACAGTGGAGGGGAGCCCTTTAGGGAGAGCTCAGGAGGGGATGGTGTGAAGTGTAAACCACCATATAATGCAAAGGGGACTGTTGTGGCTGTCTCAGGCCCCAGGCTCTTTCTCTTGAGCAAGAGCCACCCTTCTCCTTGCTCATGCCATTCCCTGGGGATATGGGTGAAAACCATCTCCTCTTGTAGGACTTTGGCCACCTTGGGCATTGCCATCCTCTCTAACTAGGTGGTTTCCCTCAGCCAAAGCAAGGGAGCAGTGAAGTAAAGGGCAGAGCACCCTTTAGCAACAAAAGAGGTGACTGCTCATCCGCCAGCTCATCCACACCTGGGGGGTTCAGGTTTGGTTTCATGTTTTCTTTTCCCCTTTCTCCCTGAGTAGGTGAGTGCCAGGAGGTGTTCACTGCCATCAAAGGGAACTTCTCCAGCCCTCGGTACCCCAACTTCTACCCCAACAACCTCAAGTGCCAGTGGAGCATCCAGCTGCCCCCAGGCTACCGGGTCAGGATCTTCTTCCTGGACATGGACCTGGAGGGCCGGAGCAGCCTGACGGGTGGCTGTGACTATGACCTTGTGGCTGCCTTTGATGGTGGTGCTGAGAATGGGTCCCTGCTGGGGCAATGGTGTGGGCAGGAGAGCCCGGTGCCCGTCACCTCCCACAGCAACCGGGTGCTGCTGGTGCTCCACACCGACCGCAACACAGCCAGGAGGGGCTTCTCCATGGCCTATGTGGGAGGTAAGGTCTGATCTGGGTGCTCTCAGTGCTTTATTTCCATTGGGATATGCCTGAGACCATGTACTTTCTATGAGGACTGCGCAGTGAAGACGCCCGTCTGCAGGAGCAGAGCACGTGGCTCTTTAGGAGTGGGGAGGAGAAGACGCAGTGGGTGAGCTCCAGCTCTTGCAGAGTGTGTCTCACACATGCTGCACACCATGTTTAGTATTCAGGAGGTGCTTTCCAGCTTCTTCTCCCTGTGTATGTGTCGCTGCCATGCTCCTGCTGCTCCCTTAGGGCTTGAGGCAGGCAAAACCCAGGGGGATTTTAGGGGACCAAAGCCTGTAGAGAGGTGACCAGCTCCAGCATCACCACCCTGTTTTGGGCTCCCCAGGATGCTCCAGCCCCACTGGCACCTGGCTGAGCAGGCAGACATAGACAGCATCCTCACCTGCACCATCACAGGGGCAGGATCCCTGGGATTCGACACTCCCAAATCCACACAGCCAGGCCTGCCTGGCATTCCCTGCAGCCGGCATGCCCCATATCCCAGCCAGTGCATCTGCAGCCAGTGGGAGGAGCGATGTGCGACCTTCCTCGTGTATCTGCCAACCTCTGCACCTCCGAAGCCAGGCAGTTCATGGTATTTGTTGTGTTTGAAGATGATTACATCTGAGCTGCCCTGTGAGTCAGGGATGATTCAGACAGGAGCAGCCTCACCGGCAGACTGGAGCCGCAGCAGGGCTGCTGGACCAGTGGAACAGGAGCTGGGGACGGCTGGCCATGGGTTTATGAGCTTTTATCCCTCCACACCACAATGTTCTTCGTTTCCAGTGTAGCAGAAGGGATTCGGGGGTAGGTGGCTCTAGGACTAAGAGATGGGAAGGAGTCTTGTCCCGAGGCTCTTGAGGAAGGGAGGTTGTACCAGGCATCTAACAGGGATGTAGTACAGCAGGTCAGTCCCTGTCCTTGTCCTGCTTGTTTCTTACTTGTTTACAGCAGTGTGCAGGGAGAGAAATCTTGGCCTCACTGTGTCTGTCCATGGAGAAACCCAATTCCCAGTGGAGAAGCTTGCAGATAGATGGGATGCTGAAGAGCAGGGGGAAGTCTCATTACAGAGAGGATGTAACTTCTCCCAGCTGCCCAAGGCTCCTGCCTTTCTCCCTTTGCCCTTGGTGGCAAAGGAACACCTCAACCTCCATATCCACATCCACAGCCCTTGAGCTGTGTAGCTGTTCTCCTTTCAGCCTCCGCATCCACAGCTCTCCAGTTATGCAGATGTTTTCCTTTTGGGCCCACAGAAGGGCCTGGCTTGGGCTGGGCATGTATGATTTATGGCCATTCGAATGAAAGCCTTCATGCCGGGAGAGAGGATCCATTTTCTCCTCCTCTTGATCTAATGCACTTTAGTTATTTGGTAAATCTTCTAATGGTTTTATAATGCACTAAGTGAAGCAAAGTGACACTATTTATTCCGTATTGATTTTATTGTGTCTTATTTATCCCTTATTCGGAGGGAGCTGGAATAATTCAATAATTCATACTGCCCAAGTGGATGCTTCAAGCAAGGATTAACTTTAAAGAGGGGGGCATTTTTCCTCCCTGCTTCTTTCCCAGCATGGATGATTTCTGCATCCAGAGGGGCCAGAGGAAGCGTGATGGAGAGGGGCTGGGCTCCCCATTGCCTTGCTCTTCATCTCAGCATCAAGGGCAGCTCAAACAACAGCTCACTCCATTCCCTGTTCCCCAGCTCCCTATCAATGACACCATCTTGGGGGCAGTGGAAGGTTGCTGAGGGACAGGACCTGGGCTGGGCTGTCTCCCTTGGAGGATGCCCACAGAATGGTTTGGGTTGGAAAGGACCTTAAGCTCATCCAGTTCCAATCCCATGCCATGGGTAGGGATGCCTCACACTAGACAGTGTTGCCCAAGGCTCTGTCAAGCCTGGCTTTGAACACTGCCAGGGATGGAGCATTCACCACTTCTTTGGGCACCCTATTCCAGTGTCTCACCACCCTCACAGTAAAGAACTTCCTCCTTATATCTAATGTGAACTTCTCCTGTTTCAGTTTTAACCCATTCCCCCTTGTCCTATTGCTACAGTCCCTGATGAAGAGTCCTTCCCCAGCATCCTTGTAAACCCCTCATGTGAATCCTACATGCAATGCCAGTGACTGAGAGGGGCATGGCAAACTCACAAGGCCAATGTCCCTGCTTCTCCTGGTCCTGTTGATCACCTGCTTTGTGTGTGATGAGGACAGTGAGCTTTGAAAACTGCTGGGCCTTCCCTTGTACCTTATTTTGTGTCCCAACAGTTGTGCCCATGAATGTCAGCTGCACCCGCACAGATTTCCACATCCAGATCCCAGTGCAATCCCTGGCCCAGCTGGAGAGGAACAGGATTTACTTGGGGACCCCATCCTGTGCAGCCCAGGTGGTTGGCAGGAACTTCAAGATACACACCAGGTTCGACACCTGCGGCACTGAATCCCAGGTAAGCGATGGGCAAACCTGCCTTTAAAGCAAGCTGAGTAGATGGTTAGCCCTGTGCTGGTCACACCGGCTGCAGAGGGGCATTCCCTCCTATCTTCCCAGTTGGTACTGGTCTGATCTGTGGCCAAACCAGTCGACCCCCTGTGGAAATGAGCTGATGAGACATGATCCTTGTGTTGCAGAAACGCAACAACACATCCATCATCATCAGCACCCTCTACATTGACTTTTCCACGGGTGACCAGGAGGACATCCACCGGTACGAGGTGCAGTGTGAGCCCAAGAGGAAGGAAGCCTCCGTCACCCTCATCACCGGCTCCGACCCATCCAGGCTCAGCCAAGCAGAAAACCTGGTGGATGCCCAGCAGCGGGAGGGGGAAGCGATGGACACCCATGAAATCAAGAGCCAGGACACCAGTGACATCGTCTTCATCAGCATCTGCATCCTGGCTGGGCTCCTCATGGTCATCGCGGTGGTGGGGCTGGTGCTCCTGTAGGATGCTGCTCCACACATCCCCAGGGCAATCCCAGCCCTGCACAGGGTGGAAATGCACCCCAAAGTCCATCCTCACCCCAGGCTGAGCACTCCCACAGATGCTCAAACAGAGGCACAGCTCCCAGGCTCTCAAAGAGCCTGAACCCAGCCTCCATCTCCCCACAGTGCCTGAATAATCCAGGCAATAGGCAGCCATTTCGCTTCCCGATTTGTTTTCCTCTGTCTCAATCTGTCCATTTGGCTCAGGAATGCAATTCTTGCACTTCCTAACTCTTCCCGCACCTGCTTCAGTTCATTTTCCCTCTGGTGCTGCTGCTGCTTTCTGGAAAGTAACGTTGTTTGCTGATGGCTGCGAGTCATCCTGTCAGTTATTTCCAGCTGACTTCTTGAAGGTCCAAACCATCCCCAGATACAGTGGTATTCCCAACAAATATTATCCATGCTCCCACCCATGCTCAGGGAGTACTGTGGAGCTGTGTTGTAGGTATCTCCACTTGGCCCATGCAGATGCAGTTCATGGAGATGCTCCCAGGCTGTGTTTCTGGATGTCTGGGTGATGTGATGAGGTGCAGTCGCCATGCCCTGGAGCTGCTGTTTTGATCTGCAGATGTCATCTAACCCAGTACTTGCTCTCAGGACTCTCCTTGGCACTTTAGCAGCAGGAGGCAAGGAGAAGGATCTCTCTCCTGCTCTGTTTTCTTCCTTTCCATTGTATCCAGGCATCCACCACTGTGAGCTCTGTGCCAGCATCACTCCTGGAGTCTGAAGGAGAGCTCTGGAGCCTGGGGAGACACTGGAGCATGGAGGTTTTGGCAGCCTTGTAAAGACAGCCTTGGCACGAGGGGCTGGCTGTCCTGGGACCTCAGTGACACCAACCCTCTGCCCTTGGTGCCTGCAGAGGGTGAGCCCAGCAACCAAGAGCATGAAAACAGGAGTCCTGTGGTCAGTGCACCTCCGGAAGACTTGGGTTCCTCCCGGGGAGGACTGATGCTACTGACTGATGGCCAAATAACCCCTACCCCAACACAAAGGATGCTCCCTTTCAGCACCACACTGAGTGGCTATCATAGAGCTGCCTGTGTTTGTCCTGGCATGGGTCAGAGCCAGTGTAGGACAAAGCCAATGTGAAATCTTGCTGCACAAGCAGGGTGAATGCAGCCCTGAGAGCCAGGTGTAACCTGTGTGAAACACACTGTGGTGCAGGGAGAGACCTTAAGATGTCCAAATGTGGTCATTCAAAGGTGAAAAACTGAGCTTGGGGGCTTCTTTTTTGATAGCACTGCGTCTAAATGTGGATCCATCCTAAGGAGGGTACCAGCTATTCCTGTAAAGCATCACACAGCCAACTGCTGAATCCAGGTCAGTCCTGCAGGTGAAAGTCTTTGCTGACTGATGTCCTGCATCCCGCACTGCTGAGACAGCTCTGCACATCAGGGTATTAGAGGAAGCAGCAGTAAAGGAAAAGCATGATGATTACAATGCTGATCCTGGCTTGCACCATCCCATGGATGCCTAAAAGGGTGTCTGGGGAGGGAAGAAGACACAAATCCACGCATGCCTCTTAATGAGGAACCTTCGTTGTTAGAGCCTGCATTGCTTTGGCATTCATTGGTGCAACACAGGGGCAAACATAAGATTTCCAAGTGAGGAATTGGCCAGCCCTGTTCAGCTCCATTAAGGCAACGTTTTGAAAGCCTGTGTTGTACATAGAGGGGAAACCAGGGCAGACCCCACTGCTGCCTGCAGAGCCTTGCTGCCACTTCATTGCTGGGGATACAACTGTCAGCTTGAGACAATAGCTACAAGATTGGACACCTGGAGGGATTAAAGATACAATTCAACCTCCTCAGCAGCCCCGAGTATGCTGAAACAGGTGGATGCTGAAGCCACTTGTGCTGGTGGGAGCCTGCAGCACCCAGCAGCATCCGGCCGCTCGCCTGCAGGATGGGCACCTCCTCTCCCTGCTGGAGGCTCAGTGCAGTGTGATTTACAGGGGAACAGGCTTTTCTGGGTTCTTGGTGGTGCTGCACTCATAAGGAGCTGGACCTCGTCCCAGAGCCCAGCAGCAAAGGGAGCTGATGTTGTGCTCATCCCTAGAGGGCTTCCAGCTCTGGCTCCTGTTTGAAGCCACCAGCGCATCTCTGGGTGCGGATACAGGAGTGGTGCTATGGGAACAGCTCTGCTCTACCCAACTAAGGGGCTCCCCAGCATCGCCAGCCCCACAGGGCATCATCGCAGGGGCTCATGGTTGAGTGATTAATGCAGCTTGAAGGCTTACAAAAGCCCTCTCCTGGCTTGTTCCTGGATGCATTCACAGCTGCATCTGTGGCTGCCACCAGCAGTGAGTCATTCAAGCCAGTCTTTCTCCTCAGAGCAAGGAAAGCCTGCGGTGCTCACCAGCACCAGCCCTCCTCAGCCTGCAGTCATGCTCTGACATGTCTCAGCCTCTCATTTCTCCATCAGGTTGTGGCATCCAGGCTGTCCCTGCCTCTCAGGATTCTGCTCACTGGCATCCCCTGTTAAACCACCTCATCCCGGGTACGCAGGGATCTCCCTTTCTGTTCCCAATCTGACACCCTGGGAAGCTGCTTCTGCAGGAAACCTGGAGGTGTCACCACCAGCACTGGCCAGGAGTCCTCTGTGCTTCCAGATAATGCCACCGAGCTTGAGGACCCCAAAGAGTGCCATGGCAGCAGCATGGGGCAAAGGGGACATCATGGGGACAGAGACTGTGTTCCTGCCTTGGTGGCTGGGACATGGGAGCATCACCTTTCCCCATTTAATGCAGGATTGGTTCCCATCCAAAACAGCAATGGTTGAATGGCTCACGAAGTGCCTGTGGCTTTGCAAAGCCTCCCCAGATCCCTGTGCTGCTGGTGATAATCCCCTCTGGATTTCAGCCCAAACGTGTTCCCAGCTGGTTTATCCCACTTGCCTCTGTACTCCCTGCTTCCCAAATCACCCAAAAGCTTTCCCAGCTCTTCCCCACCACCAGCTTGGGGTATCCCCTTCCCCAGCACCCCTTTCCCAGGGGCTACAAACAGCACAGGAGTGTGATGCTGCTGGCTGAGACTTGATCCCAGAGCATCCCACACAGTGCACAGAAAGAGCTGGCAGCACTGCCATGGCTCATCCCCACCCGTGTCCCCAGCACACCCAGCACAAAAGCTCCTTGTAGCCATCACCCTCCTGGCCTCGGGTGACCTTTCCCCATCAATGGGGCTCTGTGCACAGCGTGACAGGGACACCCGGCGTGGAGCGGGGATCAGGGAGGCACCAGCTTGTTTGTCACTGCAGTAAGGGATGTGATGCACAATGAGCAGGAGCTGCAGAGAGAGCTAATGGAAAGGGGCCAGGAGGAGGAAGGACAAACATAACCAGGGGCTGGAGCTGCTCTGGCTTTGGAAATCAATCTTAATAAGAAATCTGTGTTCATCTGATCTCCTCCATGCAACCAAAGCTCCCCAGAAAGGGATCAGGGAACATCTCCATGGCCAGAAAGGTTTCCTTGCCATGTGCTGCTGCTGAGCGTGGCCATGGCATGGACCAGAGTGGCACCCACAGCAGCTCTCCTTTAGCAAGGACATCCATCCTCATCCGTGCGGATGAAGAGCCCAGCATGGGAGGTTGTGTCAGGACAGCGGGGATGGGAGAAGATCCCTGTGAGTGAGTACAAAGTCCAGCACTGCCCTAGCCATTCGGTGGAACAAACCCTTTTTCTTATGTAAGAGCCACTCGGATGGGCTGCAGACAGGGATCAGGAACCCATCACTCCTGCCCTCCACCATGGTCCCCATGCATCAGGCCTCAGTTTCCCTTCTTAGCCTTGCCCAGTGTTTCCCGAGCAGGCAGGGAGAGCATCGGGCATAGGCAGCATTCCTGGTACTCATCTGATTATTTATTTAGAGCCTGATGATCTGATTGCAGGGCTGAATGCAGCCGCCCCATTTCCTGGCTTCCCTTATGGATGTGCCGTGGCGTCCCTCCGGAGCAGACAAAGGCTGTGCTGCTGGGCGGGATGAGAGCCTCCCTTATCTCCCTGCAAACGTCTTCCTGCGGCTCTGGTGAGGAGCTGTTGGTGAGAATCACAGATCATAGAAAACAGGACTGGAAAAGCCCCCAGGAGATCCATGGGTTTATTCCTTTTCCTCCCTGAGGAATCGCTGCTACCAAAGGGAAGCTGGGATAAAACATCCTAAAAATCCCAGCCCTGCTCTCCGTGTTTTCTCTGTTCCCCAGGAAGGTTTTCCTGTGTGTCACACTGATGGGATGTGCTGATGTGCTGCTGGACTGGGCAGGTACAATGATGGTGGAAGTGCCCCAATGGGCCCTGCTGCTGACACAAGACCCTGCTCCCCCTGCCCAGAGGCATGGGGCCAGCCCTGGGATTCTGAGTGGGATGGAGCATCCCACTGTGGCTCCCAGTGAGCCGTGGTGTCATGATCCACAACACGAGGGTCTGCCACCCTTAGGGAATCCCATTGCACCCAAAGCAAGCACATTAAGGTGCAGCCTCAGGTGCATTGTGCTGCGATAGCCATCCGGGTGCAAGGCTCTGCTGAGGGTGCTAACTCAACACAGCTGAACCCCGTCTTGCTCTGAGTGTCTGTGATGCCCCAAAGCTGTGGGCAGGCAGGCAGGGCAGTGTGCGGCTGGAAGGGATGCAGATGGGGTGCAGCAGGGTGCTGGGTTGCCTGAGCTGGCATTGTTGCCCTTCAGTCCCCTGGCTCCATCCAATGTGAAGAAGGTAGTGCTGCAGCAGGGTGAGCTCTGGGGATTGCTATGGGCTGGGTGACACCTTGGGGGCTGTTTTGGAGCCCCCAGGGCCTGGCCCTGCTCCTGCAAGGGCTACAAACCCATCCATTTGATGGCCTCCCACTTCCCAAGGCAGTGTTTCAGCTGTGACCGGTACCTTGGGTCCTTCTTCTACCAGGAATGCTTTATAGCCCCCAGGTTTGCGCGCTTGGACAAAACAAAGGCTGTCCTGATGCTTTGGTGAGCAGGAACACTGCATGATCTGCTCGCTTGAGATTGATGTGCCTGGGGGGGGACAGGGGGGTTCTGCTGACTCGTGCCTGTCTCTGAGCTGAAGATGGAGTGGGCAATGTGTTACCTTGGGGCTGCAGAAAGAAGCAGCTTCCTGAGCACACCCTGGGTGCTCCCCTCACCAGGCCACCACCCTTTGGTGGTTTGTCCTGTGTAATGCATAGGGAAGTTCTCAGTGGGAACGCCAGGGGTGGGCAGGGGAGCCTCTTGCAGCAAGCCAGCAAGACATAGGTGCTGTCTGGCCTCACGCTGTAATAGCTGCTGCTTTCCCCCACGTCAGGCTTGTGCTGAGAAAGAGGAGGGGAGATGTATTTAAATGGTTCTCACAGCTCTCTTGCACTGATTTCCTCCCTCTGCCCCCCGGTTCCTCTGCTCTGAGGGTATTTGTGTATCTTCAGTCTTTATACTCAGGTCTGGGTATACTTCAGTCTGGGGGAGCTGAGCCCCGTGTCTCTGAACAGTGCTGGTGGCATGCAGCATCGCACAGACCCTGCTGCTTGGGGGTTTCATCCTGCTTCCCGAGCTCCCCCATCCTCCCTGAAATCCCCCAGCTCCAAAGGAAGCCCTGGGGAGCAGCTGCTTGCAAGCTCCTTGGTCCCATGTGCAGGGTAGCTCTGGACACCAAGCTGGAAACACATCAGCAGCCTTGGATTGAGTGTGTCCCTTGGCAGCACTGCCCAGCCTGCCCAAATCCCATGCTGGGGACCACCTTGCTGGGAAGTCCCATTCCAATCCTGCTTTAGCTCTTTACCTGATTCTTTTCCTTCCCCCAGGAATGCCAGGAATGAGGTCTGAGGTTGGCTGGGCTCCCTGAATCCATTCTCCCAGTTCAGACCTGCATCCTCTCCTCAAATAGGCCTTTACGGTTAACTTACTAGTGACTGGCCCTGGGGCGGAGGCGAGGAGGGTTTGTGGGCTTGCAGCAGGTACAGGTTTGCTGCTCCTGGGGTGGGGGGGTTCCCAGGGACTGCTGTTTAAAGCCTGAAATCTCACAGTACTTTTGCCACTGCACAGATCACAGCTCAGCAGGACCTTGGCATGGGCAGGTTGGACGGTGTCGCATCAAGGGATGCACCAGGAAGGATGAAGGACTTGGTGCCCCTGTGCCACAGCTGGAAGTAGGAGAGGGTGATGCCCAGTGGGTACTGCCAGCCCTGGGCAGGTGCCTTGGCCAGGGGGTCTGTTTGGGTTGGACAGAGCCTTGAGTGAGGTGTTCCTGGCCATGGCAGGGGGTTGGAACTGGATGTTCTTAAGGTCCTTTCCAACCCAAACCATTCTGTGATGCTATGAAACAAAACCCCAGGATCAGCTGCAGGCAGCAAGGGGCTGCTCAGCAGCTTCACCTGAGCCACTGGTGATGGACCAAGGGCAGGGGTTTGTGCTGGGGGAAGGCTCCTGACCCAATATCATTGGATATCACTGGCTTTAGATGCCTGCTCCTCCTCTTCCCTCCTAGCACAGGGATACACTCACCAATGTCCCTTGTGTTCACCACCATGGGACTAAAGTCCCTTGGTGCAGACCAGTGATAAGGGAAACAGAACCCTCCAACCCCTTTGGCTTCAGTCACAGGCAAACCAAAGCCCTGCTCCACAGGGAAGTAGCTTGTCCTGCCTGCTTGGGTGGCAATTCCAGCCTGACACAGGGGCACCCCAGCCTTGGGGCTCCAGGTACCTGATGGAGACCCAGGCTGTGGTAGCACAGATGAGGAGGAGATGGCAGTTTCCCTGGGAAAACATAATGGATCAAACACAAGGACAGTTACAAATGGTGTTTACCAGGAGTTGTTTTCCCAGCTTATTTTAATCCCTGCTTCCTGGTTGTCACAGCCCTGGGAACAGTGAGGTCCTCACCTACTCATGGGGGTTTTGGTGTCTGGAGGCTGAACAGGGAGTTTGCTCCATGATGGATGGGAGAGTTTACAGCTGGATTTTGAGCTCATGGTCATGCAGCAGCTTGGGGTGTGTGTGTGTGGATTTGACCCTTTCCGTGTCTGGAACAGGAATACAGCATTTGCAATGTGAAAATTCCAGCTTAGGCAAAATATTGGCCAACAGCAGGAATGGTTTTGGCTCTTTCTTTACCACTGGAGCTGGCTGTGCTAGAGGAACAGCGTTTGTCCATTGTAGGAGCTCCCTTTATAGGGAGATAACTGCTTGTTAGGTAATAATATACAATTAGCAAGGATCATCCCATAATCTAGTCTGATTGACAGAGACCATGGATGTTGTTGAGTGGCCTGCCAGCAGCAGAATTAGAGGACTGTTAACTGTGGTGTAACCCTGGCACCGGCTTCCCCTTTTTGTGTCCTTTGGCATCACAGTCCCTTTGTGCCTCAGTTTCCCCTCTGGGGAGATGCCAGTTCATCCACTTGCATTTCACTGCTTTACAAGTGCTGCAGCCATTTAAAGGCTGCTCCATCCTATGCTCCTGCCCCTGTGGTGTGCTAACACACCCTGGGAGGGAAGCTCCTGGAGCCTCCTTCAGATGATCCGGGCTCCAAAAGACATCTGTGGCTGCTCCTTGCCTTAACATCTCTTGATCCGAGGCCAGCCCAGCAAACCCTTCCTATTACAGGGCTGCCAGGGAAGCAAATGAGATCTGAAAGTTTGGGTTCTTTGTGCAGAATGCTTTGAAGAGCCTCTTAAAAGCTGAAAACGGGTGAGCTGCCGTGCATTCCCTGTTCCAAAGGATAGGGAGGGCCTTGTCTGCTCCCGTCTTATTTCGCCCAAGTCATTTGCAGCAGGACAAAGCTCTCCTGAGCTGTGCCTGCTGATGGGGAACTGAGGGGGCTGGTGCGTGGTGCTGCCTTAACCTTGCCTTTCAGAAGCCAGGGTCAGAAGTCAGCTCTGGCACGGGTGAATTCCTGCTCCATCCTTCCTGGTGCTATCCCAAGCCCTAAGCTTGGGCAGGGGGAGCAGGTGATGGTACTTCCAGCTCCTTTCTGGGTGTAGTAGGTCTCTATAGCTCTGTCAGCCTTATGTACTCTGTCATTGAAAGAAATCTGTGGGCTTAATGTGGTAGAAAAAGTTTCTTTCTTTGTTCCATTCTCCAGATTGGGTGCCTCCTTCGTTTAATGTTTCCCCTGTAGAAAGGGAATCAGCTATTTCAAAGGCACCATACCAGAAAAACCCATCAAAAGGGAGCCCCCGCTCAGCCCTTTCATCTTCCCTTTTAATCTGAAAGGGTTTCCCCAGCATGAAGGCAGGAGCTTGCGGAGAGTCCCTGCCTCTGGAACGTGTCTTACCAGTACCCTGTGGCTGCACAGCACAGCAGCAACCGAGGGGAACAGGAGGGGAAAGAGCAGGACCCCTGTGAGTGGGTTTGCCACAGGCAAACTGTGGTAGATCAGATGTTTCAGAGCCAGGACAGCCTTGGGAGTGATGCGTTTTGTAGGGTTCAGGTGCCTGTGCCCTTCCCGACCCTCTGTTTCAAGGGATTTCCAGAGGTCTACAGCTAGTGAATGGATCACAGTGCTGGGAACCAGCCGTACAGCATGGAAACATCCTCCTGTATCCATGAGTTGCACAGCACCAGTCTCCCCACTGGCTGCATTGCACAGGAAGGAAGAGCTGATGAGTAGCGAACTGCTTCAGTAGGTAATCTAAGGCCTAAGTACATGCAGTTGTGCAGGTGAGATTGCTCCAAGGGGAGTATCTGGTCTTTACAGAGTAATTGAAAACTTGATTACTGCCAGGTATTGAGTACCCTGTTTCATATCCAGCATCACCCTTTGGGGGAATGAAGCACTTTTTGGCCTATTACTTTCTCATCTCTGTGTCTGTCTTCTTTCCAAACCTTCCTGTCTGGTTTTGTTCTTAAAGCATTCTCTTGTTCTCTGCATTCCTCCTGTCCTGTGAGTCCAACCCTTGGGCATCTTTTCCAGTTCCTCCAGTCAGTTTTATGCAAAGCTGAGTCTGAATCTTCAGCCCAAATGTTACTGCCAGCTTTAACATCAAGATAGAAGAGCTGGACTCAGAGCTATATTAGATCCTATATTAGAAGTTGGGCAAAAATATTAGCCATTAGGGAAATTTTTATAGGAGAATTTTCTCCTTGTTGCAGTAAGTTATTTCCCAAACAAAAAGTATCTGGCATGTGTTGACAATGAAGTAAAAACCATCTCTGCAATGCATGCCCTGAAGAGCTGAAGGTATCCAAAATAGAGTAAGTAAATCAATCTCTCTTCCCTGAAGGCTGCTCAGAAAGGAAGGTGTGAGGAACCAGGAAAGTATGGAAGAGTCACCTGGAAGAGATGGGCTTGGCAGAGCTTTGCTTATATCCGCAAGCAGAACCTGATGGCATAGGACAGATTGAGCCTGGGATTGTGTGGAGCAGGAGAGCTCACTTGCAGCTCTGAGTTGTTCCACAGTGCCTGTGGCCTCGGGGAAGCACTGGCTGTCCCACACCTACCTTGGGATGAATGGGTGGATCTCAGCCAGGCTGGTATCTCCTTGGGCTTGCAGCACTTCCAAAGGGAGGCACACAGGAGATGAGGTCAGGTTGTAGTTTTGCTTTCTTTCTAAACACACAGCTGGTGTTCCCACCAGCCTCCCGTTCCTTAACCCACCACAAACAACGCAGGGGTGCTCTGGATCACGGCAGGTCCCTGTTGATGTTGCTTTGCTTTTGGCTATCACAGTGTTGTGTCATAAATGGCATTCCCTCCGCAGGACTGCTTACTAATAAGAAGAAAAAGAACCACTCACATCCCTTTCCCTCTCACTGGGCTCCCAGGGCTGAACTATAAACCAAAAGTGGATCTCACTGAGTTGCTGTTTTCAGAGGACAACTGTCAGTGCTACAGAGCAGTTCCAATCCAGGCAGCAATTGCCCTCAATTGTTACCTGCATTGGGCACAACTTGGGTGATCCCTAGAGCTGTCCTGCAAAGCAGCATACAGCACAGTGTGAACTGGATGTGTGCTCTGATAAGCCAAATTTCTCTGTCTGGGAAGCTTCTCCAGCCTGGCTTTTGTCGGAACCAAAGTTCCCCATTCTGAGGATTTTTGCTTCTCACACTTTACCTAAATAGAGAAAACTCAGCCCAACACCAGGAGCAGAAGGCTGAAAACAAATGCGGCAGGCCTGGGTGCTGCAGCTCTGGAAGCAAAAGCTAGGCTGTTCATTGATCCTGAACCCCTTCCATGACAGCCCAGGATACATGAACTCAATTACAGCTATGCAGTTTGAAGTTATTTAAGTAGGAAATGGAGCTGATTACTTGTAAGAAGTAAATTGAGGGTTTCACATCTCTTGCCTCAGCCTGGTCACCAACTGTTAAGTCTTTATTGATGTATTAATCATGTAGTCACCTCCCATATATCTGCCAGTTTCTCTCTCATACTGTCTCCAACACGCTTAACTTCCCTCAGATGAAATGTCTGCACACCAGAGCACTGCTGTGTTCAGAGAAGCCAGCTCTCTGAACATACCTTCACAATATGTACAGGACAAAATGGTCCCTTTGGCACTGGCCCAAGCAAACACAACAGGGTTTCGATGGTTTTAAGAGAACCTGCAATTGTCTAATTCAGTTTATGGAGTTCAACACCTCAGGTGAGTTTTGAGTGTTTCTTTAGCTTCTAGCGGCCACAGAAGAAATAACTATTTATCAGATCCACATGAGTCAGTCATGGGTTAGGGTGAAGGTCTGAATAAAGACTAATTCACTGTTATTCATCCTTAAGTGACTCTTCTGACATGAGTGCCAACCACAACCATCGTGAGATGCTTCCTTAGAGCATATTAAGACTTCAATTCTTATGATGGTGAACAGGCAGGTTTCACTCATCCCCATACTCTGTTCTGTCTACCCTAACTGAGATAAATGTTTGTGACCGGTCCCTTGTGTGCATACACACACAGAGAACAGAGAGCACTTTATTACCTAACAGCAGAGAAACACCATGCCTGTCACAGCCTTAATGATAGCTTATGGAGAACAAGATCACTTGTGGCACTAAAGAAATCAGAGCAAGTATGAGAGGCAAGATTTCCAGGTTTTAATAACTAGAAGAAATTTAAACGATAGTTTGTTGCTTACATTCGTTCACCTGATCATTCTGAACCCTGCTGCTTTGGGGGGGAAAAAAGCCTTTCAAAGGACTCTATTTTTTATAACCTAATTTTATTTAGAAAATTCATTTCAAGTTTCTTTTTCCACATTACAGTAAGAACAAGCACCACACTTAAATTATTGGTGAGGTAGGGAAGTCTGAGTGAGCTGCTTGTTAAACAGCAGACACGTTAGATAGCACCTATACTCCAGGGCATGTTGATTTAATTCCAGGGATTTAAAAATGCCCACAATCACAGGATGACTGAGCCTATGCAATAATGGATAGCAAGTTACTAAACCCCATTTTGCATCCAACTCTGGAATGTAGCAAAGAGAAATCACCCAGCTTGGCAAAGCAGTTAGCTCTTGCCACTGGCAGGGCCCAGCTACAGAGATGTGGCTGATCTAGGGTTAACTGGAGTTTCCACTAGGAATCTTTCCCATGGACCAATTATCCTGAATTCCCAGTATTTCCTACCAGTACAGCACAGATTGCTCCTTTATGTTATATTCAGCTGATTACACCTGCAGATCCACATGAAGGATGGAGCTAAATTGAGGTATGACAAATGGGTGGAAGTGAGAAACAGTTGAGTCAGCAAGAATGGTTTTGTAGCAGGGAAATACACAGGAGAATAGAACAAACTTCCCTTGCAACAAGCCCAAGTCAGACTTACAGCACCACTTTCATCATTAGTAGTTCTTGTCTTCAGCAGCCCTGTTCATGTGAACATGAACAGGTTGTGAGTCACACTGTCAGCACTGTCTGCACTCCCCTCACAACAGAAAGGGCTCCTAGTTCCACAACAGAGATGTAGGCACATGAAGTTCTCACTCAGGATCAAGCACAACACCTCACTTTTTATGGCTCTTCACGAAGGCAGGGACAGTAAGTGTGCCAGCCTTGACTTCTGCTTGGATTTCAGGTTTGTGCTTTAATGAGAAGACAAGAGCTCGCACCATCCTGCGATACGGAGCGCTAATGAGACGGGAAGAGAGGTGAAAAGCTTCTCGCTCAATATTTTCAGCCAGTGGGTGATCAATCTGAAAACAGCAAAGTATAAAATTAGATCTTTACATTTAACAAGGAGACCAACTGATTGAAACGGGGAGTTTGGTGCTTTTCAGTCTTTCTTCATTAATCAGGTTAGATTCAAGGAAATCTACTTCCCATCACAAGTGTACCAGGAAGAGCAATTTAATTCCACCCTAGCAATTAAGGAACAAGGCAACGTGGTCAGTGGCAGGGAACATATCCACATCTCCAGCTGGGTGGCAGTACTTTGCCATCACAACAGGAAGCAACTAGCTTTGGGTATCAAGCTCAACTGCAATTACAAGCTAGGTTCCACTGTCTCCATAAAGCTCACTTTTGATCTTGCTGATATAAGGTACCTTGGATACTATTTTAAACTTGATTCCAACAGCAACTCTAAGACATGCCAAACACTTGGCAACTCTGCCTGGTGCTATAAAGGGAAATGTGGGCTCTCTGTGTGTAGAAGGAGGTGTAATTAACAATGCAGAAAGGGATTTGCTAAATGTTAATTATGCAGTTATTGCTTCAACATGTGCCAAAACCTGTAATTTAGCACAGCTCAGAAAAAAAATCCCCCACCCATCAAGAAATAGCTTTAATTTCATTTCAGCCTTTTGTGCAGGGGAATCTCCCATGCTTTGCATGCAGGAGATTCCAGCGTGCCAAGCAGTATTCCTCCAAGTCTTTTGCCCACTCTGGCTTTGCTACTCCTGACTAACCTGCCCCTCTGCTGGGCAGCACTAGAAGCCCCTTGGCTCCACTCAGCCCCACCTTCCCTTCTCCTTGTTTGTCACCCTCTCAGGTGTTCCTGCTCCTCATTTGCTGGACCTCTGTGGCTCCCCCTTCCCATATATATTGCCTATCTGCTGCTGCAAGCTCCTCTTACACCTTTGGTAGGAGCTGCAAGCTGGAAGGGCATTTTTCCTTGCTATGGTTTCAGGTAAGTCCTGATCACAGGCAATTCTGCTTTGTCCAACACTACTTGTTTTAGGATGGTACCATAGCCTTTATGTTCTTATAGTTCAAGACTTTACCACCAGCCTTATCACAATGCCTAGATGTGCTTTCCAAGAACTAAGCTTGCAGTGGCCTGGCAAAGGTGAGCTCCCACCTTTCTGAGGTATTCCTACAGCCAACCATCTTCTCATGCTGCCTCAGTCCTGATGGACTGGAAGTTGGAGAGATTGTTCTCACAGCTAGCAAACACACAGCTTTGAAACTCTCGAGTGCTTATCACTTGACTTGCCATTTAAATTATAATTAATGAATAAATTAAAAAGGATAATTATTATGGCATTTCATAGACCAAGCAAACTAGTCATTAAGCCTTACAGCGAAGCCCTGTTCATTTACTTAAAGATACCTGCGGGATCTGGTATTTATCACCACTTTATATACTGTCAACCTTGCCTCTTTGTTTTTGCAATAGATTTAAATTTACAAATGTTTAATTACTTAAATATGAAACACCCAAAAGATCCCAGTGTTGGTTTCACAGCTGTTAAGCAGTAGGAAAAACTTTATGTTCTATTAACTTCCTCCTTCCCTTGTATAGCCAAACTGCAGCAGTACATAACTCTTCTGCTGGCTGGTTATGTAAATGAGAGCAAATACACCTCACCTACAACTAGCATGTTTATTTGGTTAGCAGCCCCCCCCCCCCCCAAATGATCTACCTTGAAAATAAAGCTACTTATAAATAGGGACATGCAGCAAATCACTGGAAACAGAAACAGATCATCTGGTCTTGTCCTCACTCTGCAGGCAGGGCCAGCTTTACAGTAACTATGGCTGAAAAAGGTTTGTTTAACTTGTTGCTACAAGAAATAAGTCATTGAGCCAAAGACAAACAGATCTGAACATTACCTCTAGATCCAGGGCTTCACAAAGCAGCTTCCGTGCGTTCTTTCTGAAAGCCTCAGTCTTGGGATCGCTCCTGACCTCTATTGAGGGTCTGTTTGAATGGTCTTTGATGAAAGTTCTCCACTCTGTGTAAATCTCTTTGGCAAGGCTGGCCACCTCGTGATCCGAATGCCTGCGCATCTTATTCACTGTGTGACCTGGAAAACAGTAACAGCTCCTTCAGATCTTGGAGGTGGGCAAAGCAGAAAGGACACCAGTCAAATGGTAGGGGTGCTAAAGCAGCCACACACATTCTGAATTCAAGCAGTGTCAGCAAAACAAGCAGCACATTGTCACAAATATAAGTATAGAATTATTAGGAATGAAACCTGAAGTTCTCACTCCTTGACTTCTGTGGTGATTTTTGCTTAAGCAATTATCACGGAATTGACCTATACATGTGAAAATTACCTTCCAAGTCACCAAGCTGTGGAGCAACACTCACATAATACAGGGCTATGTTAATTTTTTACACAGATACTATTATCTGGTGAGAGGTGGTTAAGAGTGGCCTACAAAGAACGCTGGTTTTAAACTGAAACACCCTTAAAGGAAACAATTTTAATACACAGTCACCACGGTGACTCCAAGCAGAATCTTTCCTACCGACAGTGCCTGCCAGTGTAAAAGAGGCTTTCCTGTTAGGAAACAAAAGGGACGTTCTTTCAGCGGGGTACTTCTCTCTGACCACTAGCGCTGTTGGCCAGGAGATGTCACTGTTAGGCTTCGGTGGCTCTTGAGCCCTGCCGCATGCAGGCAAGCACCGGGAAAAATCTCGGGAAAAGCCTGAATAAACGGAGTATAGCAAATGAAACAACAATTCAGAAGCATGGGGAAAGAGGCAGATCGTATATGCTTTTCTAAGGCAAGGGGGGCTCTCTGAATAGAGATCCAGCTGCTCTAATGACAAAGGCCAGCACAACTGTCTCTCACGCCAGGATGTTCTCCACAAGGCAGGGAAGGCAGGGACCATGTGGTTTCACATTATCCCCCCCCCCCAGCTCCCATGAAAACGAGCCAGGCATCGGCCTGTGTCATTTGCATGGAGCTGCCCATCTGCTGGGGGTTTCTCAGGGTGGATTCAGTAAGAAGTTCTGGGCTAACCTGAGGAGAATATCTTCTGTGTCCAGAGGATTCAGGCAGATCAAAGAGACGAGCTGCATCCTGGATGGCAAGAGAGCACTCAGGTAGCAGGAAAAGGAACACAGGCAGGTGCCCAAGAAGAGCCCTTCAAACATCTGACCGCAGGAGGGATGGTGCAGTATTTGGTAATAAGCAGGAGGAAATTTGAGGCTAGCTGCCTTTTTCAGTACAAGCTCTGACAACTACGGGCTGGGTATCAGCAGTTTTCTATTGGCAGCTACTCTCATTTCTGAAGAAGCCTGCAAGCTAGTCTCTTCTGTACTGACAAGCCAAGCAGACACAAGACAGCATAATATTCAGTCTATATCAGGCAAAAGGTACCTATTTTTGTTGAAAGTAACACTTCTTTGGAAGGTATTTTCTTCTTCAGCTCCTCCAAAGCTTCAATCAGATTCTCTTTTGGTTGCCCAGGAAGCTCAAGCATAGATTTCCATCGTTTTATGTCTTCCACAACCACAACTCTCTGGAAAAGAGAAAAGCCATTAGGAAAGTGGAATCTTCTTCTTATAAATAAGGGCACTGGCTTCACCTCAGCTAATGAGGCTGTTATCAACACATGAATTATTGATTATGGCATGAACCAGAGTACAGAACACATGACGGCCTGGAATGATGGGTACTTGCTTGATATCAGCAGCCTACTGCAAATGAAGAGCGAAGTAACTAGGGAGCAAAGTGAGATGCTTCACCTTAGTCTGCCAAACTTAGTATACATAACAACAAATGCCTGAGAGAAGTGCTTTGAATTTAAGGAGTCCATTGTATAAGTGTCTCTTAATAGAAAAAAGGATTAAGAAGGGCATCTTTAGTAGTCTGTGAGGATCCAAATCCTGCTTTGAATTTAACATAATGCCAGCAGGGAGAGAAACAAAGCATTAGGGAACATGAACACAAACCCAAGCACACCAGTCATTTGCAGTGCTTCTCACCCTGCTTCTGCCACAGACCTTGACAGAACAGATCTTTAAGGTCCCTTCCAATACAAACCATTGTGTGATTCTGTGGCCAGAGACAGTGAAGGTCTTGTATTCCAGATGTGAGTCATCTTACAAAGATTCAGCAGTGGGATCAGCTGAGTGTTCTATGCACCATTCTTTTGCTTTATGCCTTACATTAATAAGCTCTTTGGGCCAACAAGTGCTTTCCTATTGTGTTTCTGCAAAGAGATGGCTCAGCTCTTACGCAAGTCTTGCACAGTTCCACCATGCAACCAGCTGAAGGGCCCTCCTCAAAGGGGTGAGCTGTGAGCCAGCCAGCAGCATTGAAGCTGGCTGTGTCACTTGGCTATATGTGAACTGTGTGCCCACCCTGACCATCAGGCAGGAATCATACAATCCCAGCCTGGCTGATGTTGGAGGGGACCTTAAAGCTCATCCAGTTCCAACCCCTGCCACAGGCAGGGACCCCTTCCACTGCAGCAGCTGCTCCAAGCCCCTGTGTCCAACCTGGCCTTGAACACTGCCAGGGATGGGGCAGCCACAGCTTCTCTGGGCACCTTGTGCCAGCGCCTCAGCACCCTTGGCTAAAGAACCAGTACCTAACCCCTCAATACATAACCCATCTCAGGTTAGGAAACCCGTTCCAGTGCAGCAGGGTCTTTCCTAACCTCACTTCCCTGTTCCCTGTGCGGATGCTCTCAACACCACAAAGGTGTCTGTGATCCGAACCGTGTTGAACCGAACGTTCCTCCCGCCGTCACGCCATGCAGAGCCCGCTCCCCTGCCCGAGGTGCCTCAGGCTCCTCGGGGGTGCTCCCACCACCGTTACGGGGACAGCGCAAGGCCGGGGAAGGCCTCAGCCGCTCCAAGGCAGCGGGCCCCGTCGCAGCACCCGGTACCGCGGGGTGAACACCTCCCCCGAGGCCCGGGACAGCCGTGCTTCCCTTTCCACTTCCCCCCCCCCAGTGCCGGTGACCTGCCTTGAGGGACTCGAGGGTAGCCTGCCGGTAGGCGCGGGGGGCCGGCCCGGCGCGGCGGGGGCTCTCCGGGCAGCGGGCCTTGCGCACCACGAACCGGTCCATGCTTCTCCCGGAAGCCGCCGCCCCGCCCGTTCCGCAGTGTAGTTCCCGCTGCCGGTGAGGCCCTATGAGATAGCCGGGGCTGCCCCGCGGAGCGGACTACAACTCCCAGCATGCCCCGCGCGGCGGGGAGCGGCGGTTACCCTCGTTAGAGAGCCCCGCCCCACCAGTGCGGGCCTGCGGGCGGAGGAAGATGGCGGCGCGGTTGGGCGGTCTGTGCTGCCTGCCTCTGGTCCTGGTGCTCCTGGTGGGTGCCGGCGGCAGCGCTCGGGAGGCCGGGCCGTTGCCTGCTGCCTCGTCCGAGGCTTTTGACTCCGTGCTGGGCAGCACGGCGTCGTGTCACCGCTCCTGCCAGCTGACCTACTCCCTGCACACCTACCCCAAGGTACGGGCGGGCCCTGCCTCACGGCGCTTGGCGGGGGGGCCCCTTCCCAGGCCCCTTCCCGGGCTCAGCACCGCTTCCCTTCTCACTCCCTAGCGTAGCGGCGCCCCGGCTTGTTCTTTACCACTCATTCCCTGCAGCTCCATCTCCTGTCCTTTCCCTGTTGTGCTCCACGGTGACGGGACATACCTGGGATCCCTCCGCAGGAGTGCTTTCTGAGGCCTGTGCCTTTCTCAGGCAGTGTTGAGGTATTTTTGAATAAGCACAGGGTGCCCAGCGAAGCTGTGGCTGCCCCATCCCTGGCAGTGTTCAAGGCCAGGTCGGACACAGGGGCTTGGAGCAAGCTGCTCTAGTGGAAGGTGTCCCTGCCTGTGGCAGGGGTTGGAGCTGGATGAGCTTTAAGGTCCCTTCCAACCTGAACCATTCTAGTGTTGCATGAAAGAAGCTCATGCTTGTAATGTTCAGGTGCAGTTAGTAACGTGCTGCTCTTCTTCCATGGTGTGTCCTCATCTGTGTAGATTCTTGTCCCAACAAAGCAGGGAATGCAGTGGCTTCTCTAAAGATAGATACTTAATTTTGAAAATAGATGGTTAGGCTGCAGCTTGTAAAAGAATTTCGGCTTTAAAAATATGGCTTTGTTACTGCGGGGCAGTTTTGTGGGTTTTGCTGCTTTTTTGACTCCTGTTAAAGTGGCAGCTGTAATTTAACTTAGGCTGGTCCCATATTTTTGGGAGCTAAAACAGTGTTGTGCTCATGACAGGCCAGAGATCCTGAGTCAGGGGACCTGTATATGATGATAAACAAGTATTTTGTCAGAACCTGCAACCCGTGCTTTGATTTGCTTGCATGGATTTTCTTTCATTTCATGATAAAATACTGGAATAGTGTCTACTAATGGGACTATCATTTCCTACGCCAGAGTTTGCTGTTGATTCAGGTGTTATACGGCTTCGAAGTGCTGGTTTGAGTGTGGAAAATCTAGGACTGAAAATCATCTTTCCTGATCTCTTCTTGGCAATGTACTTCATTATCAGCTGTGGCTGTGTAGCAGGCTCAGCTCTAAATGATGGAAGCTCTCACCCCACCTTTGAGATTTCACATAAGGGCAACAGGCAGATTGGTCACAATGTCAGGTAATAGGACTTTGTCTGCTTCCATGTGGAACTTAAGTTGGGTTTTGTGACTGTAGCTGGTATCAGTGTCCCCACAGCGAGGGGTAGCAGGGAGTTGCGTGGAATGCAAGTAAACTTATACATGTACATATGGCATATGTACATATGGTGCCTACATGTGATGATGTTGAGGAGAAAAAAACCTAAACCTGAGGAATTAGGACTAACTATTACTATAATACATTTCCATACTGGTTTGGTGCAATGCTCTTGTTTCTGTTTCAGGACTTGTTTGAGGCAGGCAGATATTTCTGTGATTTTTTTCGTTGTACATCTCAGTTCTTTGCTGTGTTTTGCAGGAGCTGTTGAATAAGACACTCAGCTCTTCCTTTATGTGGAGTGTTTTCTTCTGTTTGTCACAATGCTCCCAGCTGAACTGAAGGAAATTGGTTTAGTTGTCATTGGAAAATAAGACAGGCTTCATTGAGACTTCTGTGGAACACTGCTGTAGAAATCTGTCTGCCAAAGCTAATTCTGCCTGGGTATCATAGAGTGGGTAGGGTTGGAAACCAGTCACATTTTCTGCAACAGCCTAACTACCCCAGCCACCTTGTCAGTGGTGTTAGAGTTAAGTTTTGTGTACACAGTTTTCTACCTTTGTGCTTCAAAGCAGGTGAACTTGTGCTCTCAGAGACAATGGCCAGTTCCTTTACAATAGGTTATACAGTGAGGTGTGGTATAGTTGGGTTTTGTTAACTTAATTCAGAGCCCGTTTTCCACCTGTACAGCAGATGGCTGCAGTCATTTGAGTGGTTGTTAGTGGTTTTGATGGGTCTGATACACAACAGGATGTGATCATAACTAGGAGAGGCTGTTTTTAGTTCTGCAATGTGGGGAGCACTATATGTGGAAAGTGCACATTCTTCCCTTTGGTATTGTGGAGAGAAGAAATAGTGGGTGTAGGCTTTCTAGATTGGCATCATTTTAATAGCTGCAGTGAGGAACAACTTTTCCCCTTTGGTTCAATATAATAAATGTGTGTTTGTGGAACTGGTTTGACAAGTAAGCAGTGATCCAGGGAGCTGGGATAGTACATCAGAATGATCTCTTATTTTGGCAGTTCTGTTGTAGTTCTGATTAGAGTTTGGTAGATGCTTTGTAATGCACTGCCGAAATTAGCCTTTTTTTGCCCCTTCCCGTTAGGTTCTACTGTTTAAGTTCTGACATGGAAGTTATTGAACCTTTGTAGGCTTAAACATCAGTAAATCTTTTAAAACAGTGGCTCTGATATTTAAACCCCTTAAGAACAGAGTGTGAGTTACAGGGCTGGAATTACAAAACAGAATTTGCTGTTCCAGGTTTGCTCCACCACAGGATGAAGAGCTCTGAAACAGATCAATGTGTGTGTTAGTGTTCAAGAGCTGTAGCTGGGGTTTTATTTCAGGTCATCCAGAGTCTTGTGTTTAGCTGGCTACTAGGTCTAGTGGAAGGAAGGAGGATGGTGTTCTGGTGGGTAGCTTTTTATAGCACTTAACAAAAAAAAATGCTTTGCTTTCTGACAATACATTCTTGAATGGAGGGATACAAACCTGTCCTTGTGCCTCCCCAGGAAGAGGAGCTGTATGCATGCCAGCGAGGCTGCAGGCTGTTTTCCATTTGTCAATTTGTGGATGATGGCATTGATTTAAATCGCACCAAACTGGAATGTGACTCAGGTAAGTCTTCAGCCCTCCTTCAGCATCCCATAATGTGCACACATAACAGAGGGAGGAGCAGGAAAAGGTGGTGTTATATTGGTGGGATTACTTCAGTTGCTTTCTTGTTTTAACAACTTCTGAAACTTTATGTATGGGATGCAAGAAAAACAAGCAACTCTTAGGAAAAGTTTTCTGTTCTCTGCAGGTTTCTCCTTACTTGAGCCTTAGTATTGCTGTTTTCCTGACAAGGTCTTAAGTGACATCAGTCTCTGTAAATAAATTAGCAATGCTTCATTTTACTATAAACAGTGTGTCATACAAAATGGCTGGGGGGAAAAATCCAGTCAAATGAACACTAATAATTCCAAGTTGCATTGAGTCCCATTTACCATGTCTGGCAGACTTCTGTACAAGTGAATTGTTTAGAATGCAGATCTTGATGAGCTGTCTGCATTGTAACATGTGGTCTAGGCTACATCCTGAGCCTTACCTACAGCTAAACTCTTGGGAGCAAGGTATGTGTTTTGTTTGAAATACGTTATTAGATACTAGTGATTAATTCTCGCAGATTATCTGTGTTAAGAGTAGAAATTTCATAGTGAAATTAAATATGTTTCCTATAGTCCATATTAATATTGGGGTTGGAATTGTGTAATACTTTCATCCAGGCAGCTGATTCACAGTTTTATTCAGAGATTAAGTGGGACATAACCACCCAAACCAGGGAAGGTAGGAGCTCCCTGTCAACGTTTCCAACACAGTTAAGAACTAAGCCAGGACTCAAAAGGATTCCCGTCAGTAGCTCACAAAAACAAGAGGGGTAGTGGCTGGCTCAGAGAGCTGATAGAAGTTAGGGAAGTAGAAAGCCTGACATGCAGAGATGCTGACATGCTACAAAACTGGATTAAATACTCTAGAAATGGGCTAATGCTCTAGTCTGTCATACACCGTGTATAGCTGTGATACATCATGTCAGTCTGGTTGTCAAACCACACATGAAAGAGTGCCATAAAAAAGGGTGGTGTAGCAATAGACCACATGTAGAGGTAATGGAACAGTTGCTTACTTCCTGGTTTAACTCTCCTTCCTGAAGCTGTTGTCTTTTGCTGGCTTATGTTCTGTAATCTGTTGGTTGGTGCCCTGACTAAATATTCTGTGCTTGGCAAGATAGATCTTGGCTGATCTGCTCAATTCTGTCTTCTGATGCTTCTGTATGCCTACAAACACTAGTTTGGTAGCACTTTTGCCATGGAATCACTGTTCAGGTGCTAGGAGCTGAACACTCAGATGCTTAGTGGCTGATGCCATGCTTTCTTCCAGCCCTTTAGACCTTATAATGGTCTTTGTTCCTGCAGAAAATGGGGAGTGCTGCTGTCCTCTGTATTGCTGCTTGGTTTGATTCTTTAGTTCAGGTAGAACTGCAACATTGTCCACTTAATCTTTAGTTTTAGGGAAGAGCTGTGCCCGTGTGTTGTCTGCCTGATTACTCTGTGGTCTTTATGATCTCTAGTACGCAACTAATAGAAGTTGTCTGTAAAACAAAGAGTTGACTTCATTCTTCATTAGAAAATGACTCCATAGTACTTCCAGAGCAATTTCTGTACTTGTCACAGTAGCAGGAAAATGCTCCTCTGATTTTCCTGTCATACTGTGACTACTCCTGTTACTTCAAAGGGATTTAATGGACTGATGGTCCCTTTGTTCTTTTTAGGATTCTGTCACTTTTCTTTACCTCTCTGAGGTAAAAAATCATGGTTTATGTGCTGTGTAGAGAAAAAAAAAATAGGGGCAGTGAGAGGATCAATGAAAACCTGCATCCTTGAGTTTGGCCAGGGTAATGTTTCTGATCAGTTGCTGTGACTGCATTCAGATTTCAACCACATCATCTGTCAAAGCTCTCATTCCTTAACCTTCATTAGACCTCAGAGCAAATGCTATCCTTGGAGTGATTGCCACATCTTTCCCTGCAAATGGGATTGTCAATCTTTCAACTGCTGCTTTGTTTCTGATCCAACTTATACTGAAAATGTTTTCTTAACTAAAATGCAGAATTTATCTTCTCATTTGGGGAAATTCTTCCTTGCAGCCTGTACTGAAGCATATTCCCAATCTGATGAACAATATGCTTGCCATCTTGGATGCCAGAACCAATTGCCATTTGCTGAATTAAGGCAAGAGCAAGTAAGTAGATGACATGTTTTTCAAATACCACCTACTTGTTTTCTGTTCAGTGCGTGTGTCTTCTCTCTTTAAAATTTCTTCAAATGGAACATAAATGTTCCTAAGGACTGCAATCTAGATAATGGGGTAACGAGTGAGCAAGAACAGCATTTCTGTCCTTTTTGTATGAAACCAAATGGAAAACCAGTGAATGTTGTGCTTGCAGTTAATGTCCCTGATGCCAAGAATTCATCTTCTCTTTCCACTGACGCTGGTGAGATCATTCTGGAGTGACATGATGGATTCAGCTCAGAGCTTCATAACATCCTCATGGACTTTCTATCTTCAAGCAGATGATGGCAAAATTGTCATATTCCAGGTGCTTGCCTTTTTCATCGACATTAAGGTGTCCTGGCTGCTAAATGTTTCACTCTGCTCCTTCCAGGCACACAAAAGATTACAGAGCACTATCAAAAGTGTTTAGTTTTTGCTAGTATTTCACTGCCTTTAGGGCTGGGGGAAGGGGATCAAACTTAGGTGACTGGTGCATGTCTCAAGGTTAACTTCAATATTAGTTCTGTAACTTACCAAGCTCAGTGGGAGCTTGCTAGCAGGATCTTCTCCTAACTCCTGGTTTTGTTTTAGTCAAAGCCAGAAGTACAGTATGTTCCACAGCTTGACCAGGAAGCTGCAGATACAAGAGGATCCTTGCCGCTGAGTAAAGCTGCTCGTAAGTTGTTCTTTGTGTTTTGGAAGAGCAAATGCAAATGTTCCCTGCATGCAGAATAACAGGAAAGTAGCTGCAGGTGGCACATGAAAGCTAACTTTTTAGAAAGCTGAAATAGGAGAATTCTTTGCCATGCAGACTGTACTGTGTACACTTAGCAAAGCCTGTGGTAGAAAGCAGGCTCTGCTGGAAATAGAAACATGCAAGCTAGGGCCGTTTTTAAAGCTTCCCTTTATGCTCTCTGTATAGATAAACTGTGTGGTGTTTGGGTCTCCTCTCTTACTGCTTTCCTGACTGCTGTTTCTGCTCCTGTGTTTCAGCAGACCTACACCCAGGAAGCTCACAGACGTACAGAGGGCTTTTTGAAGAGCGAGCAAACGACAGCTTTTTCAAGTGTCTCTCTATGTATGTATATTCTAGAATGTCTGTACCTAGTAAGGAGGATAATGGCCTTTCCTCTGCCTGTATGGGGGCACTGTTGCAAGATCTCCAAGTCCTATAAGTCTCTTAGGTTCAAGATGCAGAGCAGTTAAAATTATGTGTCTGTTGCTGCTACTTTTCCATACTGGCCCCATGATGTTTGCAAGCTATTCTGCCAACTTTGATTCTCCTTTCCATTTCAAATGAACATTGTATTTCCTGTGCTGGTTTTGGGGTGTGTTCTGTGAACTGTTTAATCAATACTGGGTTTTGCCTGTTCTTTAGCTCTGGGTATGTTTCAGGGCAAAACACTTGTATTTTGCTTTGGGCTTGTCTGATAGGAAAGCCACTGTTATGTCTCATTTCCAGGCTGAAAATACCCAGTGTGTCTGTATTAAAGCTTTACTGAAGATCAGTATTTTGATTCTTCTTTTCTTTACTCTGATTACTTTCTCCTTCAGAGTTCACACATGAAGGCTCAGTGAATTGCACACCAAATATGTAACAGAAAAATCTGGGTTTAAAGCTAAATGGGCCAAATAAAAAGAATCCAGCAAGTCTTTCAAGTCAGATACTAAATAGGCATTAGAGTACCGAGGGGCCTGAAGTGGCTGTGTAGCTGAAAGAGCTAGAGGCTAATGAATCAACAGAAAATGCAGTCAAAATTGAGCCAGATTTTTGAGAGGCTCCATTGTCTTGCATTCAGTATATGAAATCTAGTAACATTCTTTCCATTTCAGAAATTCCAGTTGGATTTTAACCACTACACTTGTCCTGTCAGTGTTGGTGCTGCTCTGGATTTGTTGTGCAACTGTAGCTACAGCTGTAGAGCAATATGTTCCATCTGAGGTACTGCTGTTTTATAACTTCTAATAGTTTTTATTGTATTAATGATATTACTTTTATGTTCCTGGCTAGAAACTAAGAAATATTTGGGGGGGTTCAACTAGAAAGAGGTTGAGTGTTTCTTTGTGTGTTATTCAAATGATGATTTTATAGCTGAGCAATTCTTCCGCCTTCCCGAAGCTGATGGGGGCTTTGAGCCTTACTCAGACAGCACAGATGTCTTTTGGTTTGTAGCATTCTCCTCTTGACAACCTTCAGATTACTTGTAACAAATGGAGGCTGCTTATGATTTTTGTGGGAATGAAGCTATACTGAGGGTCGGATGGTGTAGGTGGAAGGCAGCATGGGTTTAATCCAGGAGGATCAGTAGTGAGAACAGAAGTGACAGCATGTTATTGGTGTTACACAGGCACTGTATCTACTGTTCTCGCAGATTTAATACTTTCTTTTGGATGCAAATCTTGTGCTAGCCATGAATTTCAGATGGTAAAGAAAGCCTGGGTTCACTTGTATTGAAGGGCTGCAGCCATCAGAACCAGGAATAAAGTTGTATAATGAAATGCATTTTATTCCCAGTATGGAGAGTCTTTGTCTGAAACTGAATTGTTTCACTCTTCCAGAAGCTGAGCATCTATGGAGATCTGGAATACATGAATGAACAAAAACTGAACAGATACCCATCCTCTGCACTCGTTGTGGTTAGATGCAAGACTGAGGAACATGAAGAAGCAGGACCTCTTCCTACAAAAGTCAACCTGGCTCAATCAGCCATTTAAATAAGCCTCCCCTGGATCTAATAGACTAATTCTAACAGAGCTAGCAACTCCTGATTGATTGTGGTGGTTCTTCAGATAAGAAGCTTAGCAGCCAGTCTTTAAATGCAAATAAAGTTACAGAATCAACACACGTCATGGGATTTTGTTTTCAGCTAGTAGTCAAGATTCAGACATCTTGAATTTGTTTGTTTCCACCTAGTCACTTCTCACTGGTGTTTGCTGCCTGTCTTTGCTTACAGAACCTGTAAGCGTGCTTTCCATACTGCCATGACACTTTCCAACCTGTTTGTGTGTTCTAGGATGTAATGTGTACATTCAGAGTTAGCTTTGTAAAGGTATAAGACATTTTAAGTAGGCAGGAGATGCCTTTTTAGTGTTGCACTTTCTGTTGTAGTTAAAGAAAATACTATAAAACTATCTGCGGAATTTTTGTTCTTGTTCATGTTCATGCACAGACAGCCCTGGCTCCAAAAATAGAAATATATATATATTTGTTTCCTACAACTTGGCAATATCAAAGATGGAAACATTTGTGAGGTGCTGTAGGCTAGAACTCGGTTTGTGGAAGATGGAACTCTGTTAAAACCTATGGACATACCCCTTCACACCCAGAGAGCATACCATGGTCAATTCTTTTGTCAAGTTTAAGTCTTAAACTGCTTGTAAAGTTAGCACCTGTGTTTTCTGAAGAAATCCTTCCTTCTGTTCTTGGTTAACTATTCCAGTCTTGTAACTTCATTTCCAGAAGCAAGCTGATTCCTGAGAAATGAGAACAGACAAATAAAATTGACGGTATAGAAGATGTTGACTATATGGTTTTTTGCTATGGTGAATTGTTGGCTGCACATACTCACTGTGAAAGCCTGTCTGTCGCGTTCCTCTCATGGCAGTGTGACCTGATTTTGCTCTATGGTTCACCAACACAACTACTAGCAACGTCCCTTGGATTTCTAACACAGCTTTTGTGGCTCTTTGCTTTGAGGAGATCACTGTGTGCTGGTTCCTAAAATGCTAGCAATTTGGGGAGTGCATGTGAATTATGGTGGGGTCTCTATCTGAAAGCTGGCTAGAATGCATGGTTTCTAACTCATGATATTTTGCTGATTGTACAGAACTCCCTTGAAGGCTTAAAAACCTTCAAACAATATGTGCTCATGTTTTGAATTCTGGTGAGAACGGAAGGGGAAATGGGTTCAAACTTAAACAGGGGCAGTTCAGGTTAGGTATAAGGAAGTTCTTTACTGTTAGGGTGGTGAGGCACTGGAATGGGTTGCCCAGGGAGGTTGTGAATGCTCCATCCCTGGCAGTGTTCAAGGCCAGGTTGGACAGAGCCTTGGGTGACATGGTTTAGTGTGAGGTGTCCCTGCCCATGGCAGGGGGGTTGGAACTTGGTGGTCCTAAGGTCTTTTCCAACCCAAACCATTCTGACTGTATGAGTCTGTGATTCTGGAGGATGCAGTGTTGTGCTCCCTCACTGTTGAAACTGGTTCAGTTGTCATTCGTAATTGGGCTGGTGGTTGTGTAACTACAGAGGATGGAGCTTTGCAGGGCCATTAAGCAGGAATGTGCATTAGTGGCCTGCGCAGTGCTGCTGGAAACCCTCAGAAGCACTCCCTGGTTTTTGTGTCAGTTAGCACTGAGCAATGCTTGTTTTAAGGAGGCTTCTATCAACGTGCAGACACTGCAATTTGAAGTCTTAAAAGAGTGGTATCTCTTCATGCTAAATTCTTCAATGGGACAATGTGGTGGCCCAGAAATGCGGGTGCCAACAGCCACTGACAGGTACCATTGTGTGTACCATGGCATTATTGCAAAGGCCTCGAGCGTGACTGCTGGCGTGGTAGGTTTGGAGCTCTGCTCCCTTGCATGATAGCAGGGGTGGGAAATCCCTCTCTCTGCAGCAGTGATTCAGCCAAGATGTCTATTTCTGCTCAAGCAGTGAAAGCTCAGTACAGAGCCCTGGTTTGGTGCAGCATGCCAGTGTTCTGCTTTGAGCAGCGTTGGATGTGCTGTGTGCCATGGATGTTCAGCAACTACTGTGTAAATATGGGCTTTGTTTCAGCAGTTGTTGCCTGTCTCCTTAGCGCTGCGTTGTTTGGGATTGCCTTTCCAGAAGAGGCTTTGTCAATCCCAGTTTTTCTAACTGAGGAGCTATCATAGACATGTTTTCAAGCCTGTATAAATGTTTTCCTTTCCTATTACACGTAGTTGCAGAGGGAGTATTACAGCTTCACGAAAACATGGCTATTTGCCTGTTTCAAATGTGTGCAGTTACAACCTCCCTTGTGTTGATGACTTGATTTCACAAAGCTTTCTCTTCCAAAAGGTTTGACTTCGTTGCTTACACTCCTAGCTTTGACTTCAACAACTTCTGCTTCCATTTGGCGTTGTATCTGCCTGCCGCCAGGGGAGAACGCTCAAGTTTTACGTGTTTTGCCTTTTGTTCTCTGTTTAATGACATTTCAGCCAAGTGATCCGTGCGGTGAAGCCAGTGATTCTGTGACGCTGTTAGGTCACAGGAAACTGTGCCTGTGGCAATCTGTCACTTGGCACTTCTGCTTTGAGAGCCAGCCAGAGCCTGAGGAATTCGTTCGGTGTCGTACGTGTAAGCTCTTGTCATCTTCCCTCGGTGAAATCAGACACCAGCGAGGCTGCAGTGATTGAGCTGTTTCCTAAGATTTCTAACCTAAATGGACTATTTAAGCTGTCTTGGCATTTGGCTTTGCAAACTGGCCTGTCCCACTCATTTGTTGTTAAATGACTTCCTGACATCTTCATTTGCAGAGGTTGCAGTTGAGGTTTGATCTCTGCTCAAGATCAATGTTTAAACAAAGGACTTTAAACTACTGAGATTGCAGGGGGGAAGTATTTCATATTCTCTTTAGGCATGTGTGCAGTTGAACGTGTATCAGACTTGAAATGGAATCATCTTGACACAAATGAGGCAGCCCTCTCAAGTGTGTGCAATGCACTGCAGGCACAAGCAGCCATGGTACATGGGGGAGGACTGGGGTTCTCTTTAGGTGCTAGAATTAGCAGTAGTCTCCTGTCATACTGAATGCCTTGCTCTGTGTCTCCTCTTCAGCTTCTCAGGTCTTTGGCAAAGGTTTCTATCCTTACTTTGATTTCAGAAGGGTTTGCATTTGTTACCTCATTCTCATGGCCTCATTGTTCTGAACTATAAGCTGTCTTTGATGTGGGGTAACTGCTCTAAAACCCAGCTGCCTGGCTGGCTGAAGCTGAGCTTTATAGTCTTGGTGTAGAAAATAGATGGTGAGAGATGGCAGACACGAACATTTGCCTGGCCTGGCTTTTAAATGGGACTCAGCAGACTCACCATCACTTCCTAAACTGTATGAAGGCTCAAAACAGTCCTTCTGTATCAAGATTAGAACCAAAAACTTCCTCTTTTAAAGAGATCTAGAATTTAGGGTGCACAGGTTTTAACCCTTCATCTGTTCCTTCTTCTGTGTTGTAGGAAGTGTCCATACTTGCAGACTGTTTGCTACTTGGTGTTAGGTGCTTTCACCCCAAATTATCCTTGAAATGGAAGAGTTTTAGTGATGTATTCGTGTGAGAAGCTTCTGCTGTGTTGAAATCGATGTCGCCACGCTGAAGGAGGAGCTCCTAAAAGGCTGAACAGGAGAGTGCAGGGCTGTATTAACTCAATGAAACTGAGAATGAGTTTGTATGGGGATGGAGAGGGAAGTAGCTGTGATTGTTCCTCCATGTCAGGCATAATCTGGTCCTTTGAATCAATTCAGGGCAGCTGTCTCAAGGCCAACTTACATGCAGTATAGCTGCCAGCTCCTCTATGAAGCCCTGGTAAGCTATTTTTGCAAGCGCTTGAGGAGTAATCATGCTCTTTTAGGTGGCAACAGTTGGCAGGCACTGGAGACCTGCGGACCTTCCTGCAAGCAAGAGCAACACAGGCTGCTCAAACCCTTGATGCCAGTGCTTCTTCTCCCTCCTACCCCCTTGACAGAGCTGCCTGCTCACATTGTTTTATCCTGGAAGCTGCAGAGCTGCACTGTGTGTGCAGTGCTGAGCCCTGCAGCCAGTTTAGAGGCTGCAGCCTGGTTTTAAGTGCATGTTAGCTATGGGCTGAGCCGCTAAGGAATTACTGCAGGCCTGCAAATTCACGTATGCAAGTAAAAGAGAGGATCCCTGGAGGATTTATTAATGCCTGTGCTCACTGCCCAGGCAGGGAAGCTGTTCCAGATGGTTGAATCCTGCACAGCTGTGCTGAGGACTCGTCATCTTGTGTGAGTCTGGGTTGATGCTGCTTGGAGGCAGCATTGTCCTGGGAAAGAGGTGGGGAGAAAGGAGACTTGCTGAACACGGGGTTGGAACTGGTTATCTTAAGGTTCTTTCCACCCCTAACCATTCTATGAGTCTATGTTCAGATGCTCTTCTCTCAGGCTTTCACTGTGAAAGGGGGATTTGCTCTGACCAGCACCAGCCTTATGAGCAAAGAGTGAGTCCTCATCTTCCAAACAGGTGTGAGGAACAGCAGTGGGATTCTCAGCATCCAAAATCTGTGTCCTTTATGTTTTGCCTAATGCCCCCCTTGTGAAACCAAAATGGATCCACAGCAGGAATAAGAAGCAAACCAAAAACCCCACTTCCAACCAGAGCCTGGAGCACAGGCTTGGCACAGCCTTCCCCATCCTCTCCTGCACGCCCTTTGCTTTCCTCCTTCTGTTGGGATTGTATCCTGGTAACACCACTCACATTAAGGTACAGAAAACTCTCCGTGATCCTTCAGGCTCCTGAGAGGGCTGTAGCTCTGGGAAGCATGAACAAAACTCACCCTCAGGTACAGTCCTTCCCTTTGGAAAAGCTCTTGGGTGCAGCTGTTTCCTAAAGTACTTGTGCTCTTGGTAGTGCTGTTTGTCTGACCTCTTTACTGCTGGTTGCTGGGAGCTGTTTCGACTTAATCTGATACAGAAGGAAAGTATTGATACAAGGTGCTGGACTGGGCATCAGCGTTTGTTTTCCAAATGGGAAACTGAGATTTAAAGGTGATCTGATTGACGAATTTCTGAGTTTCCACCAAGGCAATTTTCACTTGTATATAAAAGAAGGAATATATTATCTATTCCTGGGCAAGATGGGATGAGAACTAGAAAGGCATTCCTTGCATGGTAACAGTCTTTTTATCCCTTTCCTTCTAGAGAAATGGTGATGTAACTACATGGGCTTTGACGGAGTCTCTCTCTGAAGGAAAAGGTAATGAATAAAATGCAGAGCTTAACATTGCTATTATTAAATTATATATCTATTGAAACTGCTTATGTAATGTAAAATACAACCAGCATTTATGGCCTATTGAGGCTGGTTTTTGTCCCCCTTCTGTGCAGTAAGACATCCAGGCTAAAAGACTGTTCTCTTTTGGCCTGGAGTTGGCAGTGATATGGTATAGTAGCATAGTATCATAGAATAGTTAGGGTTTGAAAGCACCTTAAGATCATCCAGTTCCAGCCCCCCTGCCATGGGCAGGGACACCTCACACTAAACCATATCACCCAAGGCTTCATCCAGCCTGGCCTTGAACATCGCCAGGGATGGAGCACTCACCTATCACAGGCTCAGCATGAACTTGCCATAGGCTTTCTATATGTTTTAATGGCCAAACTTCAGTGAATTTTGTCTGTGTTAAGGAGGAGGTGAAATCAAACAGGATCGATAGCAAACCTGTAGATCAGGTTGCAGCGACACTTCATCACTGCCGTTGCATTATACTCACATCCAGTTGCAACTGTTGTGCTTTCTGCCCAAAGGTGTTGTCCTGCGGGCACACACACTCTCATTCACCACTTTCCTTCTAAGCTGAAACATCCTGTGCTTGGTTTCCTGCTCAAGCATGCCAGGGATGGTGGTGACTGCAGCCAGGATCCCCTGTGCTTGAGTGAAGGCTGCACCTGCACTCGTGTTTGCACAACACAGCAGCTCAGTAAAGGCAAAGCACAGCTCCGGCATATTCTAACTTTCCAATCACAGCAATGTGAGTTCAGGTTTGCCAAAACCCCGCTTTAAGGGGCAGGGTGGCCTTCACCAACCCGTGTTGCTCAGGTGGCCACGTGAACCTTGCCTTTCCAGTCTGGAAATCTGAAGGAATGCAGGAAGCACAGTGTTGGTTTAGAGACCAAGAAGGCAGCTTGGCTGGTGTTGCCCTTGTATGTGCTGCTGTTGTGTTGTAATGACTCTGGGTTTGGCCTTTAGCTTCCGGATTTGATTTGATTTATGGAAGCTGGAGCTCCTGGAAGGTTGCTGCCTTTTGTACCCCTCTGGGAGGGGATGGGCAGCTTTTAGGCTGGTTGTGACAGGTTTGAGCTGATATTTCAGCCTTGTTCTATGGGGGTGTTGAAGCCCTGGTTTGGGACAGAAAGCCCAAAATGCTGTAAAATGGAATTTTAACTCTTGGAGTTTTGCTGTGGGCTCTGGGAGGGCCATGTCCCAGCCTTACACTGACCTGCCCTGTGTTTTGGCTGCTGAAAAGGGCATTGCTGTCCCATTGGGTCAGGCAGGGGCTTGGCCTTCTCACCTCTTCTGCATCCAAGCGCACTGGGTGAGCTCCTACCACAGTGTTTGTGCTATTTGATTCCAGGGCTCCATAACAGCAGCACAGGCTCTTCTACACTGCAAGCATCAAGATTCCTTATGAGGAGGTGTTTAATGTCAGAGTCTGGCTATCATAACTCAGCTATCAACCCCTAAACCCCAGCAGCCCCTGCCAGAACCCCAAAACACCACCCTTATGGCTTTGTGCTGTTCCCAATGACCCTGCTGGACCCAACCCCAGCCCCTCACCTCTTGCTCTTGCCTCCCAACAGGATGCTGCCGGCCATGCAGTGCCCGGACAGGCTGCACACAGAGGTGTGTCTGCATCTCTGCTGGGGCACTGCTCATCCTCGCTGCCATCGTGGCCTTGGCAGTGGCACTGGGGCTCCGGCCATGGGCACCAGGTTGGTATCACAAGAGCTGCTATTTCTTTGTTAAGAAAGGCATAAAATGATGTGGCATGGAAAGAGCCTTCATGTTCATCACTGTGAGGTGATGCTTCCAGTGCAGACCTGGAGGAAGGACAAGGACCAGCAGGGTGATGTGGGGCTGTGCCGGCATTGCACAGCCTGAGTCACCACCAGCCCTTTGTGCTGTTCCACAGGGCTGTGGTAGCTCTGGATGGCACTTCAGATGACTGGTACTGTTTTCAGGCTCTGCCATGAACCAACCACAGATTAATCCTGGCCCCTGGTTACTTCCAGAACAAAAAATGGATTTCGGAAATCCCCCTTTTCCCCCTTGATCACACCGTGAAAATGATGGGAAATAAAGTGTTTCTTGCTTTCCCTTCAGTGACCCGCTTTTGTGCAGCCTCCAACAACCGGACAGGCTTCTTGTGTGATGACAGAGCTGCCTGCATCCCTGCCAGCCAGGTCTGTGACAGAGCCAGCAACTGCAGGAACGGGGAGGATGAGCAGGAGATGCTCTGTGGTGAGTGCCTCTGTCGTGACTGTATCCCCGTGCTGGTGTTGCTGCTGTGAGGCAGAGCAGCCGCTGTACCTCTAACCCTGCTCCGTGCTTCTGGCTGCGTATGTGAGCAGATAAACCTGGTAGATCATTTGCAGGGCAGATGCTGAGAGCTGGCACTGCCCAAATCCTAGCGGGAATGCCGGGAATTGCACTCCAAGCTCCTCTGATCTTCCCTTTTGAATGCCGTTAACCCATGGTGCAGTTCTCCCCCATTGGTTAAACTGTTTTCCTACAGGGTTCATTTCTTGTCCAAATACCCTGGAAAAAGTCACTAATGCAGAAGCCTGGAGCACCCAGACCCAGTTTCCAGCTCAGACACTGTGTCCCTTTCCCTCCCCAGCCACAGTTTCCCCATCTGTGGTGCCATTCACCCCTGGACACCGCACAAGGGAATGACTGCTTACCCCTTCTGATGTCAGCAGCCTTTGGTACCTGCCATCTCAACGTTAGCCAGCACATCCATGTCCTGTGTGTCCCTCGTAGGTGACTGGCCCCACAGCCTGCCGGGATACCTGGTTTTCCGCTGCAGTAACTCCAAGTACTGGATCTATGCCGACAAGAGGTGTAATGGGATGAATGACTGTGGAGACTGCTCGGATGAGATGGGGAGCTGTGAGTCTCTCATCTGGCTTCTGTTGGGAAAAAGGTCTCTCCTGCTGATGGATTAAGATGGGTTGTACAGGTGTGGTGCTCACTGGTGCTGCTGGAAACACCTGGAGGCTGGCACCCATTGCTAAAGCACAAAATAGCTGAGATAGGATGTATGAACCATGAGGGCTCCATCCCACCAGCTGCCAAGAGCTCTGTGTCAAACCTGGTGGCAATTGAGAGGGGAAAGGCTCCGTGCTTTGTTCCTAGCCCCAAAAGTCACTCCTCTTCTGTGGCTTGCTGAGCATGGAGCAATTCTCATAATGATAAGCAGCTGTAGGCAGCAGTGACCATTCAAATTGGCCTTTGTTTGTTGCTCAGGAGATGGGTACATCTGAGAGCTGGGGGGCTGAGTGTGCTCAGCAGCTTCAAAGCCAGCTACCTAGATCCTTCTCTTGGTCAGATGAGCAGCAGATTTGTTCCTAAGTCACCCTCCCCCCTGGTTTTGAGCTCTCCCTAGAGTAGCTTGCTAACCAGAAATCCATTACAGCTAGCTGTTCCTCCCAGGATGGCACATCTGCCATGAAAGTTGTGTTTATTGTCATGCTCCTTGGTTGTCTCCCACAAGAGCATCAAGCAAGTGTCCCCTTTGGTGGGTTCACAGTGGCAATGTTATCACTCTTCAGTAGTTGCAGGGGATGGAAGGGTGGCTGCCAGTGTAAGGAGGGAGGGAAGGGGTCAGTGCAGCAGAAGCATTCCTGTTCCCTGTTTTCCATCCCTCCCAGCAGCTGCCTGCCCCCTGTGCGGGTCGGATTGGTGGAGCTGCAGCCCTGTGCTCTATGAGTACTGCTCCTGCATCCCCCGGAGGCTGTGTCGGGATGGCATCCAGCACTGCCAGGACTGGTCCGATGAGTACGTCTGCACACCATGACCTGACTGCATTGTCACCTTGGTGTCCTCCTGCTCTGCACCCGCTTGGGAAGCTCCAACCAAGCAAATCCTCAATAGCAGTGCAATGACACTTAACAGAGATGAAATGTTATGGCAGCCCACACTGCAGGCTGGACACTGGCTGTGGGATACCCTCATGGACCTCCTGTCATGTAAGAGTGAGTCCTTTCTGTCTTGCAGTATTGACTCAATGGGTTGTGTGCCAGCTCTGGAGACTGTTTACCAGCTCTGCCAACACAGATGCTGTGTCTGGACAGCCCAGTGCAAGGAGCTCCTCCTGTACGGACATGCTGGTGCCTTTGCAGGCAGCCAGATGAAGGTACGTTGAGTAGCTGGGTGAGGAGAGCCTTTCTAGCCCTTGGGTTAGCACTTCCCTTCAACACATCTTCAACACTTCTGATCCTCACGGGCACGAGCAGCTTGTGCTTGTGTTCAAAGCACGTCTGCAGATGGTTTCAGCAGCAGCTCTGAAGGATCTGCATTGGTGCTCCCAGGATGCTTCCTTGGGAACGCTGTGCTGAGGATGGCACTGTGGGGAGCTGCTGCAGAGCCCACCTCCTGTGCTCTTCTCAAACTGTGAAGGCCAATACGAGTGTCATGGCAAGGAAAACTGGAGAGGTTTCAGGATCTGTGGGCATAAATCACTGTGTTCTGGTGTAGCTGTGTCTGCAAGCCAAGGCAGGAACCAGCACGTGTGTAAAATGCACTTCTCGGGGCTGTGCTCTTTTGGAGCAGCAGCTTAGCAGGGTGAGAACAGCCTGGGCTGGGATGGGATGTGTTTGCACTGGAGCTGGCAAAGAAAGGAAGGGAAAAAGTCACAGCCTTGGAGCAGAGAGCAGGAGAAAACCAAGTGCTGCTCCCTGGGCAGGGGGGGATGACACCGGGATCTGTGCATGGTTTGTTTGGTTCCTGTGCCAGCAAAGCAGGATCAGGCAGCCAAACTTTCAAGGATATAGATGTGGATGTGCCACTAAAACGTAAGGAAAGTCTTTCTCTGCTCCTTTGAAAACCTCATCTGTGTCTAAAACATCATCTCTGAGAAAACCCCACATTTCAGTGAGTGCATTTACTTTCCTAGGCCCCAAACAAACACCAAGGGAGCTTTTCCCCACCACCATCCCAGGTCATGGATCTTTAAAAATAACCCCCCATTCACTCATTTCCCCTCTGTCCTGTGATGTGCAGCCCTGCTGGTCCCCGTGACTGGTATCAATGGTGAATGTTCTGATTCGTCACTGGGATACAGCTGTAGAGAAGAGACCTTTTAAAAATAGCTTTACAGTGTTCTGACTCATACTTCACCTGGAATGAGATGGCAAATCTCTGCATTATGGAACTGGTACTATGGGAAATCCTTAAAGTCACATTTAATAACCCAAAGAGGAGCTCAAGGAGGGGGAATTCAGAGGCAGAGCTGCTGGTTCAACCACTCTGAGGAAGAAGAGCTGCTTTCTGATTCAGATTGAGCTCAGGCATGGGCTGTTTGCTGCTCCTTGGCTCTGAAGTGGGAGGATGTCCAATAAGCTCTCTACACTTGTAGGGGCAGGTGGGCTATGATGCTGCATGCTTCTATAGCATAGGGCCCAGTCAGTATGATTGGTAAAAAAACCCTATGCTTTATATCAAACAGACTGGGATAGCCATGACTTTCTGGATCCTCCAATGCTTGCTGTGGTTGGGAAGAGGATGCTGGGTAGTCTGATCCGTATGGCAACTGCTGTATTCTCCCAGTCCAATATTTGTTGACCATTGCCAAGTTCTAAGATGTTCCTGAGGGTGACAAGGAAAGGGTTGGGGCATGCAATGTGTGAGCATGGGGAGTCAAGCGCTCGTGCTTGCTATGTGGAGCTTCACCGCAATAGAGGCCAAGTCGTGGCTTACCTTGGCTGGATGGGGATGATGTGTGGGATCTGGGAATTCTTACTTTATTGTGAGACATGATAGAGAAGGCAAATGCCTGGCTTAAGGCAGGGAAGGTTATTGTGCCACCTCTTCTCTCCTTCAGCAGAAAGGTATGGAAACAGAGGCAGGCTTAGGGCACAGGGAGGATATCCTTGGCTGCAAAGAGGAAACCAAACACAGTCACCTCCCTTTCTGCTATCTTTCAGCTTTGTAATTGAGCTGAACCCAAAGAAATGGGGTCAGGAAAGTGATCTCTGCAGCTAAGATAACCAGTAAGGGTCTACTGGTGTCAGAGGAACTGGTGCCTGCAGGGTAGAGCCCCAGGGCTGTTCTCAGGCTGACATCCCTGTGCCACTTCACAGTGAGCACTCCTGCAGGGCCAGGGCTGTGATTAATGGCCTCAGGTTAGGAGAGAGGAAGCAGGGACTCATCCTGCTCTGCATTTATGCCTGTGAAGGGACTACCTGAGAGAGACATGGGAAGCAGCAGCAGTCCATGGGCAGCAAGATGCAGAAGCCAGCCTGGAAACAGCCAGGGATGCAGCAGGGAGTTTGATAGATTGAGCCTATCTGTTACAGGGTGAGTCCCCTCCTGTAATTTTCTTACTGCCTTGCTCCTGGTCAGCAGGGGCTGCGTACCCTACAGAGAGCAATACACAGGGATCAGCAGGTTGAGGCCACAGTAAATGTGTCTAACTCTTCCTAGAACAAAATTTACAGTGGTGTGTTTAAAAGAGGAAGGCTGCTGAAAGCAAGAAACCTGAGGAAAGGAACAGTTGTACCAGGGCTGAGGAACAGAAGAAACACAGTGCTCTAGAGCACCTCTTCTGAAAAGGAAGGATGTTCTGTATTGTTTTACTATCAAGCCTGTGAACTGGGCAGAACGTTTATGTCAAATCACACTGTGCCTGTTTTCCAGCTCAAGGCATCTGCTCTCAGCTGCTTTACTTGATGTGATATGGAGTATATGACTGTGAGACGTGCATCTCTCCATGGTCTGATTAGCAGATCTCCACATAGTGGAGAGGCCACCAAAAGCAATGCATGGGGGCTGTGGAACCACAAGCCAGCTGCAGGAGGGGGGTTATGCTTGAGGGCTATGCTCATCTTCTTCCTCATTGAGAGGCTGTTTTGCTAAGTCACTACTAGTGCCATTATTTGTCTCTGCAGAGAGCTGATGCAGTTGTCAGTGGAAGCTATTAATAGACTTGTTTCTGGGGAAAAAATGTAGGGCTGGAATGCAAGTCTGAGTGTTTTGTTTGTGTGTAGTCCTTTTTTGTGAGGAAAGTTTAGCAGGAAAAGAGCAAAGAGAGTAAGGGGATTAGTTCTTTATGCATCTTTGAGATGGAGACCCTTTTCTTGGCCTCTTCATGATTTCCAAGGATGTGTTGCTTTTGTTGTTGCTGAATTATAGTGAACAATGGTGTAAAAGGAAGATATCCTCTAAATAAGTACTAATAGGGGAGACCTGTAGTGAGTTATTGGCCTTACAGCCTAAGAGCAGAATGAGGTTGCTCTCCCCAACTCATGGGCCTCAGCCAGTTTTGATAGAAACACCCAGAGCACGAATTTGATGATCACAGAATCCCAGACTGGTTTGTGTTAGAAGGGACCATAAAGCTCATTCAGTTCCAACCCCTGCCACAGGCAGGGACACCTTCCATTGGAGGAGCTTGCTCCAAGCCCCTGTGTCCAATCTGGCCTTGAACACTGGCAGGGATGGGGCAGCCACAGCTTCTCTGGGCACCCTGTGCCAGCGCCTCAGCACCCTCACAGGGAAGAGCTTCTTAATATCTAATCTAAATCTCCCCTCTTTCAGCTAAAAGCCATTTCCCCTTGTCCTGTCACTAATGGCAGGATGATAAACACACCTGAATCATTACAGCTGTATTCCTGGCCTTGAATGTCTCATTTTTTACAGCAAATATGTGTAATTCATATTTGAATTATAAATGTTCCCTGGTTTTAGGTAGGGGAGCACGGCTGGTATATTGCAGCCACTGAGAATGGTTTTTAAACCACAGAATGCTCTCACATGCAGTGAATTCATTTATAAGGGAAACTATACACCAACAGTGGAGTCTAATCTCTATAATAACCCAGTTTCAATTTTCATTTCCTGGGCTAAAATGAGAGAGATTGGGGATTTCTGTTCTACTTTGGCTTTCTGGAGGGGTTACTGTCTCTGTCTTGCTCCCCTGGGGCTGGTGCTTATCATCTTTGCTTCTTTCCTTTATCAGAGCTCTACCCGCACTTACAGGCTGAGGTTTATGTTCTACCAGCACTATTGATGTCCCAGGACACTTGAGGAGCTCACTGCAGCTTCATTTCAGCTGAGCCACAGTGATTAGTCTTCTGCCCCTTGGGATGCTAGAGAGGAGGAGGGATAGAACCAGCTATTTTGGGAATAATAACCTCTGTCAGAAGAATGAGTTAAGGATGACAACAAAAATCTTTATTTGAAAAAATTATTATGTATTGAAAATATACAGTAGTATCATCAACCTTCTCCTTGACTCTTCCCCTCCCCAAGCATAGGTTAACCAACAAGCCCATCACAGCAGCCAGAGTTAACAATACCGGTCTCCTTTGTTTTCCCCCTCAATGTGCCTAAATTCTGTCATCAGCAAGAAAACAACAAACAAAAGACCCATTTCTTTCTGACTCAGTAGGTATTTAACAAATCCCAGTCCTCCACAGTGAGGCACAGATGCTTCTGTTTGGAAGTCCTTTCACTCTCTTGTTCAGCCAAAGCTCTTTTTTTGTTGTTCTTTAATTCATGGCTGCCCACAGCCTCCTTTTTCAAAGGTAAATGGCAATTTGGAGCTTTTTCCTTATAAAACTGCAAGTTTCCAGATGCTTTTGTTTCTGCCTCCACCAGTTTGCATTTGACTACTTCCTCTATTCTGTGTGTCTTGCCATCTGCAGGAAAATAAGAGAATATTAAGTTCAGATTTGGGGGAACAGCAGAGTGATGCTGTAAAATACATACTTATGCCACAACTGTTTTGGCCAAGCCAACCTGGAATGCTGACTGCTTTGCTGGAATGTGCATAGGAAAAAAGTAATACGTCTATTTTGGGCTTTGAATTTTAAAGAGAAAACTCAGTTATGCTGTCATCATGCTGTACTTTAAGAGTTTGTTGTACTTGAATATCTAGCGGCCTAACAAACAAAAGAACTCAAGCACATTGTAATGTGGTCACACAAGTGGCTGAAATTTTACACCCCAGATACTATTTGAACTAAAAAAAAGGGAAGTATTGAAATGTTTCTTGTCAAAAAGAAAACAAAGGAACTTTGTGGTCTCTATGCAGTTACATACAGAAGCGCAGAGTTGCTGCTCTGGATCTCAAGTCGTCTTGTGGCTTGATGGCCTCCATAGCTGCCTGCTCCCACTGCAACACAGTCTGAAATAGGAAGTTAAAAAGCTTCTTATAAAATGTACAGAAATATAATTGCAAACAACTCTATTTCTTATTCTTTCATATTCAGGGATTTAATGTTCCTTAAGGATGATTTCTAGAGAGTAAAACAGACTTAAACCCCCATACCTGTTCTGCCCATCCCTCTGTTTTGCAGTTGCTATGATCAAATTCTTTCAGAGGCACTTCTGAGTGGACCAAGCCTATCTGCATTTGGAGCCGCTTAATGACAGCATTAACATCCTGGTGAAAAGGGAAATAAAGTGGTCAGAGGAGGAGAAGATTTGATTACACCTGTCCAGTAAACTTAAGATGCTTTTTTACCTTGAGACCTGTCCCAGAAATGTCCAAACAATTCAATTTCTTGAAAGAAAGAAGGTATCCAATTCCCACATCTGTGATTTTAGGGTTACCTGTAAAGGTCAAGTGAAGTGAACTAAGTTGCAAGATGTGGAGAAAGATGGTCAGAATACCAAGAAACTATTTGTTCCAAAGGCTCCCGTATCTGAAGGGGGCCTACAGGGATGCTGGTGAGGGACTCTTCATTAGGGACTGTAGTGATAGGACAAGGGGTAATGGGTTCAAACTTAAACAGCAGAGGTTTAGACTGGATATAAGGAAGAAATTCTTTACTGTTAGGGTGGTGAGGCACTGGAATGGGTTGCCCAGGGAGGTTGTGAATGCTCCATCCCTGGTGGTGTTCAAGGCCAGGTTGGATGAAGCCTTGGGTGACATGGTTTAGTTTAAGTCGTCCCTGCCCATGGCAGGGGGGTTGGAACTGGGTGATCTTAAGGTCCTTTCCAACCCTAACTATTCTATGATTCTAATACTGGAACAAGGTAGGCTTTGGCCTTTTTTTGGTAGTATACTTCATGTTTTGAAAGTGAGTCAAAACTGACTTTTTCCCTCTAATGATCAAAACACAAGTATTCACAATCCCAATTCTCAAACTACTAGCAGTATTTATGTAAGTTGCAAGTGACTGAGACTACAGGTATGACCTGTGCCTTCTGGAAAGCTATTGATGAAATTGGGGTTCAGTACTTGGAATCATCAAATTAATTGTAGTCCTTCAATATTAAGGAATTAAATTGAGTTTCAGAAAGGATACAGGTTGCTTCTAATATTAAACCATGCAGTACTTACAAGACAAGTCTAATACCAAAAGGTTCTCAAGTCCCTTTTTCAACACTCGGACTGGTGCTGTCATCCTGCGAAGGCCTGCATCTGATAAAGAGTTGTCCTTCAGGAGAAGCTGTTTTACACTGGGAGGAGAGACACAAACAGATGGTTTATAGTCATTAGATGAGCCAGCTTTGCAAAATGTCCTAAAAACTCTGTGCCAACCCTTCAGTCTTCTCTGATAATGTTAGTAAAAAGTAGTAAGAAAGAAGCCTGAGTTAGCAGGACTAATAAATACCTTTATATTGCCTCTGCTAGCTCAACAGAAGCACTTACACGATCAGCTATTCCCAGAGCTCAGGGACAAACTGATCCTAGCACACAAGCATTTGCTAAAGGAGACAATAAGATTCTTTATACACTCAAATTCTTTAAACCAAGGCTGCCAACCTCAAATCCACTCAAAACTACAAATAGAAAAATGCTTGGCAAAATGGGTAGGCAGATTTGGGAAGAGAGACAGCAATGATTTTTAAGTAAGCAGTAAGGTATTATGATACAGACAAACAAAAACTGGGAAAAAACACTAAAATGTTCTCCAGAGAACTTTAAGGCAAAGTCTTAATGCAAAATGCACCAAAATCTTATGGTAACATAGTATATCCTAATTAGCCATCATCCTGTCTTACTGATTTCCGTAATTGTCTACTTTTCAATGTATTGACTAAATATTCAACCTCCTGCCTGTGGAAATCTTTATCCAGAACACAGTTTGGGTAAAACTTTGGCTGATTAAGTTCCCTCTTAAGAAAAGGAAATGAAACTGTAGAACTGTTCCAAATGCTTAAGATGGAGCTTTTACCTGGCCAATGGAAATGATAAAAAGTTGCTTTAAAACCATGAAACAATAAACTACCTTGCACATTTGCAGGACCTTTCACAGTTCAGTATGTGCTTTCTGCACAACAGTCTGTAGTTTGGTTACCTCAGGAACAGGCTTTATGAACCAGAATCTTCAAACTCGTACACTGTTGCCTGTGAAACTTCCCTTTAAAGCCACAGCCCGATTCTTTGAACTGCTCAGTGACAGGAGAAGACAGTGTAATTTTTAGATGTGTCAAGAAGTCAGTACCTAGACAGAGCCTCTTTGGTGAGATGTTCCAGCAGCTCATGTTCATCTCCAAGTTTACAACAGGAGAGATCCAAACATGTCAGCTCACGGAAAGACTTAATTTCTTCTAGCTTTTCAGAGATAACCAGGTATCTGCAGAGAGGAAAAACCCCCAAAGCTATCAGTGTTCAGGCGCATAAGAAGGCACCTATATCTTCAAGTGTCACAAGCATAATGCAGTCATTTCTCCTAAGTAGCTGTGTGGAAAGTGACAGAAATTACCCCGCTCTCCTACCTGTTTATGCGCAGCCTGCACACAACACATCTGAATTCCCAATTTTCCCCTTGAACAAATGTCATTGTTTTGCTTTGATTCAAAATATTGGCCTAGCAATTAAGACTTCAATTTGCAAACATCACCATTAGGGACTTCTTTACAGATCACTGTTGTATTATTTTAGAACCATGCAAGATCTATAGTCTAATTTACTGTAAATCAACTTCACAAACTGCTCTTCCTCAGTATTTAGCAAGTGTGTAAACAAACCCGCATTCATCCAGGTTTAAAATCTACTTCAAATATAGCAGCATAGCTTGTCAAATGGCAAAATCGTGCTTTTTATAGGCATAAATAAGATACTTCACTAGAGAGAGAAAGTCCTACAGGACACCTGCAGGACTCCAGCTAGAGCTGTGACTACACTCCAGGCAGTAGTTACTCAGTGGCTTATTTTTTTAGCTGTGTTGGCTCCCTGATCTGATTCACTCTGCAGCCATGCAAACATCTGTGCTGGGACTATTCAGTAGGAGGTTTAGAGGTGGAACAAACCACTGAAGAATGGCATGCATGAGTATGCAGTTGGAAGCACGTAGCAGTCACTACCTCACTAATCTCCCCTGCATTTACCTCTTATTATCCCCTGGCAAGACAAGCCCCAAGTTCACTAATCTCTCCTGAGTGTACCTTATATCATCATGGCAAGATACACCATGCATCTTCACTGCTGAAATGAGGGGTCCTTGCTAATTTGATCCCTCAAGGAACACCTATTTGGCCATGCAAATAAAGGGACTTCAATATCTTCCCACTGCAAGCATACCTATGAAACTACCCCACCAATTCCCTTTGCCAGGCAATTCAGCAATGCATAAGGCAGCACATATAGTCAGAGCATGAGCCAATCCTTGAGTGATACTACTAGCTCAGGAGAGTTGTGAGGAGAAGAGTGGGCTCTTTTAGAAACAAGATTCATCAGAAAATTGCCTTGATACCTTACTTGCTGGATTTCAAAGACTCAATTCTTAACTCAGCTTTCTGTAATAGCAAAAGATGCCAGAAGTAACTTCATTTCTGAATTAAGCCCATAGAAATTATCTGTACTAGAGATTAAAAGGGAATAGATTTAAAAGATGAAACAAAGAATAATTGACCTCCGCTCAAACATTCCTGCTGTGCTCAGAGCACCCTTGGCACTTCAGATGAATATGCTTGTACTTTGATTTTAAACTGAATAAACCAGCCCTCTTTCAAGTGCAGAGATGGAAGATAGCCTGGTTATATTACTGGGAAAGCCTTCAGTAGGAGCAAGGCTTCAAAAACATAAGCCAGTTTTCAGGTTGGTAAGACTCTCTTCTAGTGAAAGACAATGTGGACATTGAGAAGATGGGAAAACTGGTGCTGGACTCTAATCAGAACCTCATTAAAGCATGTTCAACATGGGCATAGGAGCAATAATAAAGTAAGGTAAACCCTGCCTGACTTCAAAGCCTGTAACTTACCTACAAGACTGTATCTTCTTCTGAGCCCCCGAAAAGAAACAGGATGGTAAACAGTAAATAAACCTCCTCTGCAAGAGTGTATTTTATCTGCACAGTCAGCTAAATGTGTTGAAATGCTTATAAACAGCAATTACAAAAACATTTTGTGAAATACCTGATCAACACACAGATTACTATGGAAAATATTATTGTTACAAACAGCTGCAATTTTAATCCTGCACATAAACCCCCCCGTTAGTTAAGATGGACATAGTCTGTTACCTGTATAGTCTGTACCTTAGAATGATACCAGCAGCTGCACTTGAAGGAAGGGAATGGGACCAAAGGAAGCAAGCAGAAGAGTCAGATACAGCTCAAGTAATTTGATTAAAATTGGGTGATCACAGCTCAAGAGATTATCTTTTTAATTATTATTATTTTGGATAAAATAATGTAAGGTAAACTTTAAGTGTGCCAGGAAAAAGCAGCGGCAGATGACAACATTTGTTACTGAAGACACCTACCTGTTCCTCAGGCATAATGAACATAGCACCAAACTGCCATATGCTTCAGTAAACTTCTGCAGAGCTCTCAGTCCTGTTACTGGTTCTGTGAACTTCTGTCTTGCTTCTGCAGCTGAAAAGAGCTTTTCAGCAATCTGCTCTGGGAAACCAATCAAGGAGTCAATGTGATCAACATTGTCAGAAATGTAACCCAGCACCAGGCTGAAGAGAGACTTGGCCGAGTAGCGGAGGTTCCCCTCCTTAGTGTACGTGAAGATGAAATGATCAGTCCTCTGCCTCCGTGCCCTATCGTCCTCCCTGTTCATACACAGCTCCACTGAAAATCCTCTGGAAAACAGCCTAAAAGGTCTTGTTTTGGAGGTGACATGCTGTATGCCGCCTGCACCCTGATTTACCACATGCAGCTTCCCATTTTCACGCACATAGATCGGCCCAGTATCCAAATGGCTTTCTGAGTGGAGCCAGTAAGACATTCCTCTCGACCAGCTCTGCAAAAACAAACCGTAGGTAGGTAAAGAACAGCCACAAGAGGAAAGACCCCAAACCCTGGCAGCTCTCCTCAATGCCCCGAGCACGGTCACGTAACCCTGCAGTGCGAGGAAGGGCAGGCTGTGTGGAACAGGGGTGTGCGCCGTCTGCCATTAAACCCTAGCACCAGTCAAAGGGGAGCTGAACCCAGAGAGGTGAAGGGCATCTGCTGTGGCAGGGCCCTGCTGCTCTGTGCTCGGTGCCCATCAGAAGAGCCCAGCCGTACACAGGCAAAGAGGGGCTCTGGGGAAGCAGCCTCCAGAGCCTGGCCTGGCTCTGCTGCAGGCAGAGGGGAGGAAGGGAGAGGGCAAATGGCTGACTGCAGCAGGGCAGTGGAGCACGCTGGAGAATCACCCTCCCTGGGAGGTGGGCAGGCTCCTGCTGCCCCTTCCGCACCCGGTACCGAGGGGTTTGTGAGCAGGGGTCCTGGAGGGAGCAGGAGGGCGCCGATCCTACCACGGAGGGGGCCGGAGTGGGACGGGATCCTGTCAGCTCCTACCCTGAGGGGCTGGGGGCTCCGGTCCTGTGGGGCGGGAGGAGGTCGGGCCCTGCCTGAGAGGGAAAGGGGCGCTGGAGGGATCGGGCCCTGGCCCGGGCGGGCGGCGAGGGGACAGGGTTCACCCCTGAGGGACAGGAGGGGGATCGGGTCCTGCTCGGGGGCTCTGTGAAGGGATCGGGGTGAGCGCGCCGTGACCGGGTGCAGCCCAGAGGGGCGCAAGGGGAAGGGTCTCCGCCCCGGCCGTAAGGGAGGCGAGCTCCCGGTGTCCCGCTCCCCACCAGGAGCCCCCGGCCCGGGCCCCACCTTACCTGCCCCGGGAGGGGCCGTCCCCGCCGCGCCGTCAGCCGGGCCGCGGCTCCGCGCTCCCGCCGCCCATCCCGCAGCGCCCGCGGGCGGCGGGCGGAGCCGCGCCGGGGGCGGGGACAGGGCCCGGGCCGGGGCTGCGCGGGGCAGGCTGGGAGCGGCGGCTGAGGGAAGCGGGGCTTGGGGGGGGTTTGGGGTCCCGTGTGGTCTCCCCTTGCCTTGTGCGGGACGAGCTCCCCTGTCCCAAACCTCCCGCACCGCCACGCTCCTCACGGGGCCCCCTGCGCGGCTCCCGGGGCCGGCTCTGCGGGTGTCGCCGCCGCCGTTGCCTGGTAGCGGCGGCCCCGCGCGGGGATGAGGGGCACGGACTGGTGCCTGAGCTCGGCGGGGGCTGCCCTGGTCCTGGCCACGTCCAGCGACGAGCAGCACCCTGCCGAGAGCGTCATGGACGGGTGAGGAGGGAGCGGGCCCCTGAGGGAGCGCTGCCCCTCAGCGCCGGGCTCGGCCCCCATCGGGTTACCACATAACCCGCGCCATTTGTGAGCCCTTCTGGGGTGCTGCTGGGGCACAGAGCCTGACCGTTGAGGGGTTAACACTTCCACAGAGCTTCCACGGGGTCATACAGGGGGTTGCTTACAAATACCTTAAATTAAAGTGGGTTTGGGTGGGGGGGGGTTTGTTTTCTGTGTGATGGATTGCTTTGAAGATGATTATAAATGGAAAGCTGCAGGTGAGAGGTTTGTCCCCTTCTCTCCACAGCAACTCGGAGACGTTTTGGACCACGACAGGCATGTTCCCACAGGAATTCATTATTGGTTTTCCTAGATGTGTAAAAATCAGCAAAGTTGCAATCCAGAGTTATTTGGGTAAGGCTTTATGTATTGCAGTAACATACATACCATGGGAAAATCTGTGCCTCTATGTGAATCCTCACAGTAGTGTAAGTAAAGTGCCGTGTTACAGAAGCAGCCACTTCTAACAGGTTCTTAAAGATTTAGCTTCACAAAGCAATTGTCCTTCACATCCAAAGGTTTACATAAGTGGAAAAAAGGATGGAAAATCTATCCCACCTGCACTTTGTTCTTACAATACTCGTATTGAGCATGTAACTGTTGCACAGTGATGGCTGTTCTGATTTAATGGGTAGGGCTGAATGATTTATTTTTATATGCTGGTTTTTATAAGTTCATAGGACAGAACTCTTTTAGTCTTCCTTTTTTAAAATACTATGAAGGAAAATGCAAGGTCTCAGATAGAAAGGACTCTTGCAAGGTCAGAGCATGGAGACAACAGCTTGATCATGAGCAAAGGCTACATAGTAGACATGAAAACGTGTTGTTTATCCAGCTTGGAACATAAGGATGGGGGTTGTGGCTTAGTCCAGCCCCATAAATTAGTGGAAGAATGGATTAGTTAATGCTTTTAAAGTGCTTTGTAAATGAAAAGTGATTGAATAAATAGCACTATCAGTAAAGAATCAGAATTCATGTTGATGCTTTAAATGTATATATATTTTAGTGCGGACCTTAAGGATTGAAAGAAGTGTATCTGAAGACCCAGTAGGTTTTGAGGAGTGCATTGAAAAAGGTAAGATTCTGAATCTGAAGCAGTGGGGATTCTATGAGAATAATGTTGATCCTATGGGAATAACGTGGATCTTTTTCACTGACTCATTTTAACCCCATGTCTACCTGTTGCGTTGTCAAATGCAGCTTAATGATTATTTTATTAGACATTAACTTAATCACATTTAAATTAATTTTACGAATAGTGCTGGTCTCTGGAGCAGTTTGGAGATGTAAAATGCTGTATGAGGGCTAAAAGCTTTGCTTGTGCACTCGCTTTTATATTCCAAAAATTAAAACCAGACTTACAGAGCATAAGAGAGTGCCATTTCCTGCATTGTTTGGTTGGTTTGTTGGGTTTTCTCCATGTCCCTTGGGTGACATTTTATATAACAGTGTAAGGAGTGGGATACATATACACTGTGATACTGTGAACAGTAGTTGTTCTCTTAAATCACCTTGTAAAAATAAAACCAGAGAACAATTTTTGTATGTAGTTCATGGTCCTTAAGCTCTCTTGAACTCTGAAGCCCAGCATTGCACACTGTTCTTCATTATCTGTTTTAAAATATCCTTTCTAGATTTGGAACACACAGAAGGACAGCTTCAAAAGGAAGAATTTCCAGTGAGTATTTACAGCCTGTGTCCATAGTGGTTCATGAAATTGGATGTCTAGACTAGCTGGGGAGAAATCAAAACATGCCTTTATTTACAGTTATCGCTAAGTTGATGTTTGAGACAGGAATTTGTAGATCATGGTATGAAATTGTGCTTCCTCACTGCTCCTTTGTAGATTATGGTATGAAATTGCACCTGCCTACTGCTTGTAATCATGTGAAAGAGCTCTTTGCAGGAGCATGGCAGTTCTTCCTCCTTCAATTGTTGCCTTTGAGGCTGCAGGATTTGGGAGGAATGGGACTATTTTTGAATTCCTGTCATCTCACAAATCTCTGAAGCTGGCTGCATATATTAAAAGAGCTTGATTTATGTGTGATTCAAAAACAGACAGAAAGATCTAGATCCTTCGGGGTAACAAACTTCTGCAAGTTTTGTTCGACAGTTCTGTTACTACAGAGAATGCAGTAACATCTTTTTCTTTCTACAGCTTCCTGAATTTCAAGCCACTTACTTGCGCTTCATCATCAAATCTGCCTTCGATCACTTTGTATCAGTGCACCGGGTGATAGCAGAGGGTGCAGCAGAAAACACTTAGGTCTGGCTTAAATTTGTACCTCCTGTTTTTGTTACATACAGAAGTTATATTTTGATATCTGTAGAGCAGAGAATATTTATCATTAAAACCTTGTATTAAAGTGTTTTTTGAAGGTATGGGTATAGTTTGTATTCCCCATCGGTTTAATGTGTGGAATAGAATAGAATTGTTTGGGTTGAAAAGACTTTTAAGATCACTGGGTCCAACCACAATGTACTAACAGCTTCTGAGTTTTATAACCCAGACTGTTACCCTAGAATACTTATAGAATCATAGAATGGTTTGGGTTGGAAAGGACCTTAAGATCACCCAGTTCCAACCCCCCTGCCATGGGCAGGGACACCTCACACTAAACCATGTCACCCAAGGCTCTGTCCGACCTAGCCTTGAACACTGCCAGGATTCACAACTTCCCTGGGCAACCCATTCCAGTGCCTCACCACCCTTACAGTAAAGAACTTCTTCCTTATATCCAATCTAAACTTCCCTGTTTAAGTTTTAACCCATTACCCCTTGTCCTATCACTACAGTCAGTAATGAAGAGTTCCTCCCCAGCATCCCTATAGCCCCCCTTCAGATACTGGAAGGCTGCTATGAGGTCTCCACGCAGCCTTCTCTTCTCCAGGCTGAACAGCCCCAACTTTCTCAGCCTATCTTCATACAGGAGGTGCTCCAGTCCCTTGATCATCCTCGTGGCCCCCCAATATAACTGGGTCCATTTAAATTAGTATGTTTGTATCAGACTTTCTTAATATATGAGTTAAAACCTGATTTCCTGGAAAATGTTTCCTGTGCACTTTAAGTTAAATAGGGAAAAATAAGGTGTGAAATACTTAAATGGGAGGTATTGCTTCCTACTGTCAAATCCTTCAGAAGTTCTTAAATCAGTAACTTTCTCAACTCAAAGGTTAATGGGATGAATATAATAGAAACATCTACTAATGTCTGGAAATAACCCAGAGGGGAAGAGGGACAGGGTGAGGAGGAAATAATCTGAAGCCACATGAAGTGCTGTGGTAGGTTTTTAATAGTTGCAGATCAATCCCTTGTTCCTATAAATATTTTCTACAATCAGGTCACAGCCGTCCATGCTTTGAGCTGTGACTGTCACAACAAATATTAATAGAAACAAATGTTGATGGAGATTGTCTTGGTTCAGAAGCCTTCTGAAGTCCATGAAAGTGAATGTTTAGGAGAGTTCTGTGTATACAAGAGAATCCTCACCCTTTTGCCTGCCAGTTGACTTTTGGAGATGGCAGCACCCCTCAAGTTTATCCTGCATGGTATTCTTTACAAGTGTAAATGCTGGTGTCAAGTCCTGACAGCTCAGTGGACCCAACTACTATTCATTACCACATGTGGTGTAAGCATAGGAAGATACTACAGTGCAGTAGTTGGGGTTGTAGCAATGAGATTTGAAAACCTCTGGACAAACACATAATGAACCACTTCACAGATGCTCTTTGGATGCACATGCAGAGTTCTTGTTGTCTCTTGGTATTTTTAAATTCTTTTTTTCCCCTTTTGCTTATGTCTATGAATCCTTACTCACTGAGCTTTCTCATCCAGACAGTCTTTACTCTGAAGTCGTCTCCATTTCTGGTTTAATTTTTTCCAGGATGGCACGTATTTCTTGGGGGTGGTAATTCCAAGGCCCCACTCCTCCCTGCAGAGGCAATGATATTATACAGTGACACTAAAGTAGACAGAGCACAAGTCCTTTAGCGCATAGCAGTTACAGCAGGACTGCAGGTAGGTGTGCTTGTGTTTCCTTTGCCCAGCAGCCGTTGCATGGTAGAGAGGATATGCGCAGGTTACACCCTGTGTGTAACTGTGACAGGGCCAGGATGTGGATCCTGGAACTGGAGAGTGTTACTGCATCTGAACTTTGGTGTACCTGTGTTTCCTAATGAGCCAGAAGATAAATATTTGAGCAAGACTGAGGTGTACATCAAGTATGTACATTGTAAAGCCCGGGCTAGGTTTGCTGCAAGTCCTTTTCTTTCCACAGTTACAGTGAACTCTAATTTCTCTCTCTCACACAGAATGAAATTCAGTTAGATGTAAAACATTCCCAAATTATTCAGAAATTTAAATATCTCAATATATTACACTCATTATTATTGTTGATATTTTTTACCTTGTAGACAACCTTTCCTCCTTGAAGGAGATACAGTCGTTCCGGCAACGCAGCATATTTTGCACTGCTCAGGTTTTCCATAGTGTCTAAAACCACGGGACATAAAGGATTGTTTTTCTGAAGAAATTGGGCTGCCATTTTCCGATCTTCAAGGCTTCTGTGATTTTTAATAACGACATTGTTTTTAAAAGCCCATCCATCTAAAACAAATGAGAAAGGGAGTGAGCAAGGAACGTTTGGGATAGGTGTTAAGGGTGGAGCTACACTGTGATAGATATCAGGTGGAGGATATGTGTCTTATTTGGGTAAGGTTTGTCAAAGTGTTGGGTGTGGAGGGGATTTTAAAATGGTAAGCAGTGCTGTTGGCTGCCACCCGTTCATTTAGCACAGTCACAACAGCAGCACTGTTCATTCTGCTTTGTTCTACTCATTAAGCCTATACAACAAAACTTCATCTCTATGAGAAGTGAAGCATTTCAGCCAGGGCTCATCTTCGTTTTCCAGGAATAACACAAACACATGTTTGCATGCAACTGTTCCTAGGGAAGTAGAAACTAGTTAAAAGGTTTTGAGCAAAATGGTCTAGTGGAAAGTGCCCCTGCCCATGGCAGGGGGTTGGAACTGGACGAGCTTTAAAATCCCTTCCAACCCAAACCAGTCTGGGATTATGTGATTGAGGTACTGTTTCTCAACTACAAAAAGTGATGTATTGTTCAAAAACTTGAAAACTGTAAATGTTGGTTTAGAAAACCACCTTAACGCTGGGATATAATCAGTGCCAATGTGTTATCTGGAGTTCAGCATGGATAAAAGTGTATATAGTTTGCTACGTTTTTCATATTGGAGTCTGTTCTTGAGACGTGTTAAAAATGAATTATTTAAACCCCAAACACGTAACATGCTGTCGTTTTACACTTAACCTTTCTTCTCAGAAATGCTTTGTTTTTTCCTTCCAAAAGGAGCGGTGCTAACACTGAGAGGAAGGTTTGCAAAGATGCAACAATGTGCTTCATCTTCACAGGGATGAGTGTCTCCAGCAGCCCTACCTCAGTGTAAAGTGAGGTGTGTGAGTAAAATCTTTGTGGAGCATTAGGGACACAAACCAGTGTTGCCACTTTAGATTTGAGGAAGATGTCTTTCCTGTTTGCAGTTCCCTCCTTTGCCAAGATACTTTTCTTCCTAAAGGGACTGCTCCATGTCTGAAGTTTTGGTGGGTGTTACTGTGATGTTTGTACTGTACCTATGGCATGAGCTTCTTCAATGTAGATGATGAGGAAATCTGCTGTGGAGCTGAAATCTTGGATGAGCTTGTTGAACTCATGAAATGTTAACATAAATGAAGGTCAGGTGCAGCTTCCAAAATTCAGGATTAAAGGCCGGTTGTCTGGAAAAAAAATGGGACAGGGTTAGGGTTAGGGTCTTGGACATGTCTTGGTTTGTTTTCACTTGTAGCTGAGAAGAGTGGAAGCTGCAGATTTTAAAGTCATGCATCACAGGCTTCAGTGCTTTTGGTGTATTTCTGCAATGCCCTGTCCGAACACAGCTTTGTTTGTATCTTACTGTTTATTAAACTAATGTTACACAAGCTACTAGCAAAAGGATCCATGCAGTTGCTTACAAGTTAACAGAGATGTGCCTACAGGCGTGAGCATCTCTTTGCAAGGCCTTGATTTAAGAGGACTTGCAGGATAATAAAGCACCTCTTTTAGTCTATGGTTATGCTGAATTATCTGAAATTTGTTCAAGATCTTCCTTCTGGCTGGGCTTAACTTCAGAAACTGCTGCACAGTTTGAACATGGATCCATGTCCTAAATGATCTGACAAAGCAGGTACCTTCCTGGAGATATTGTGTACCTTCTCCAAATTTACATCCTATTTTCTGCATAAATAAATATATATATAGTAAGAAAAGCAGCGTTAGAGAAGGATGTAATACCTCCCATAGGGATCAAAACTGCAGCTTAATGATTAATCCCACATTCTACAGAGATCTTGGTGGGAGGCAGTGGACAAAGTACAAAGCAGCTGCTTTTTCTTCTGCTTTATTTCTAGCCATGTTGGATCTGGAAGATAAAAACTCACCGTGTGCTTTCTTGGCTTTAGGCCAAGGGAGCTGGTGTGGGGCTTTCTGTACAGGGAATGGCAGTCAATGCTTGGGAATCACTGCACACTCTTGTGCCACTGCGTTTCCCTGTTCACTCCTCAGTTGCTGGAGCAGGTCCAGAGATGGGCAATGGAGCTGGTGCAGGGCCTGGAGCTCAAGTGTGATGGGGAATGGCTGAGGTGCCTGGGGGGGTTTAGTCTGGAGAAGGCTCAGGGGGGACCTTATCGCTCCCTGCAACTGCCTGACAGGAGAATGGAGCCAGGAGGGGGCTGGGCTCTGCTCCCAAGGAACAAGGGATGAGACAAGAGGAAACAGCCTCAAATTGCACCAGGGGAGGCTTGGACTGGAGATGAGGAACAATTCCTTCCCCATAGGCTGCCCAGGGGGGACTCACCATTCCTGGAAGTATTCACAAACTGTGTAGACGAGGCCCTTAGTGCCATGGGTTAGTGGTGCCCTTGGCAGTGCTGGGGTAATGGTTGGCCTTGATGAGCTTAAAGGTCTTTTCCAACCTGGTTGATTCTATGAGTCTATGATCAGCATCATCTCCTCAGTTACCACCTTGGCAAGCCAAACCCATCTGCACAGCTGATTTACTGACCTTGCATGAAATCAAGGAGCTGACGAACTTCCCCATCAAGTGTCACCACCGGCGTGTTGGGAGCAGGGTGTCCCTCGTAGGCTTCGTCCTCCAGCCTCTTCCACTTCACCTTCAGCACAAAGAGCAGATACTTGAAGCTGAAAAACGTTGGGCCCCAGTTTTCGTACCTGAATTTTGGATTCTCGTTCATTCTGCTCTTTGCACCCAGTTTCAGGATGTATCTTTTCATGGTGCTGGGGAACAGAACCATCAGTGTTTTGCCAACAACAACACACAGAGTGACATGCAGGAGAATCAGGAGTTTTTGGAGGAATACCCTGATGCTGAGCATTGTGGTGGAGGAGCTCTGACAGCTTCTGACAGCAACGCAGGGCAACGGCAGGAGCAAAGGTAGAGGGAGAGGGGGAGGAAAAACATTCACGTGTTTGGCCACATTTCTGCTGTGCCTTGCACACTGTCACCTCTCCCTGGAGTTCAGTGTCTGTGTCAGTGAGGAGCCCGTCAGCAGCTCTCTCCCCATCTACACCAAAGGATTTAATGACAGTGATGGTAGATTTTCAGTGCCACCTGCATGGCTGTAAGGCTGTTTCACAGATACATTGTGTATTTTCCTAATGGGAGGAGCTGAATCAGGGTGCTTTCCCTGAACCATGAGCTAAAGGATTATGCCAGTAGTACATGAGGGGCTGATCCCACAAGCAGTTATGTGCAGGGCATGGAACACAAGGGTGATGGGAAATGGCTGTGGAACGTGTGAGTTTAGTCTGGAGAAGAGAAGGCTCAGGGGGGACCTTATCGCTCCCTACAACTGCCTGACAGGAGGGTGGAGCAAGGAGGGGGCTGGGCTCTGCTCCCAAGGAACAAGGGATGGGACAAGAGGAAACGGCCTCAAATTGCACCAGGGAAGGTTTAGACTGGATGTTAGGAACAATTCGTTCCCCAGAGGGTGCTCAGGCACTGGAACAGGCTGCCCAGGACAGGGCTGCAGTCACTGTCCATGGGGGTATTTAAAGGTTTGTAGACGTGGCACTTGGGGACACGGTTTAGTGATGGCCTTGGCAGCACTGGGGCAACAGTTGCACTCTATGATCTTAAAGGTCTTTTCCAACTTGGCTGATTCTATGATTCTATGAATACGTGTAATGCTATAAGTTATCAAAATACGTCCTATACAGCTATAATAAAACATATAAATACATACATATATGTGTATATACACACACAAGCTATGTGTGTATACGTGCACACACTCCACCAGCCGCTGGCCGCTTCCGAACCCGAGCCGGACTCAGGCAGCCCCGGACCCTCCTGCGGGCTCTTTAAGGGGGCGGACACTTAACGACAGAGGTCGTGCTGCGTGACCTCTGATTGGTCGGCGCAGCCAGCGCCGCGGGTGTGTTTCCTTGGAGCCGGAGGGGCGGGGGGAAGAGGGGAGCACCGCGGCTGCTGATTGGTTGCCCCTTTAAGACGGAGGAGCGGCCGCCTCTGGGAGCGGTTGTGGTGCGGGCCCGGAGCTGCGGCCCTGTCCCCGGTGCTGCCCCGGTGCGGGCAGAGGGGCGGTGCTGACGGCCTGGGGTCCGTGTGCCCAGCGGCACTACCGCTGCCGCTGTCCGTCCTTCCGGAGGGTGGAGGCCGCGGGGACCTGTTCCTCCAGCCGGCGGGGGAATGGCGGCTGTGGATGATCTCAAGTTCCAAGGTACAGGTTTGAGCGCTGGGTTTGGGGCCCGGCTGACGGGGCCGTTAGAGGCGGGGAAGCGTTTCTGAACGTTCTCTGTGTAAAAACGGAGCTTGGCAGGTGGTGTCGGGAGTATGTCCAGCTCCTGAGAGGAGATGGTGCGGTGGGGAGCTGAAAACCGTGACCGGGGTTGGCCAGAACCCGGTGTGCTGGGGGGTGGAAGCTGCAAACAGGCAGAGGGCTCTGTAGTTTGGAACGGACCATAGGTCCTGACCTGTGTACTCTTTGATAAGTAAATGTAGGTCTGAAATAAGTCATTTTTGGAGAAGATTAAAATGAACCATTTCTACAGTATCTTTAGGAAGGAGCTTTCCCTTTGCCATTGCAGAGACCTGCAGGCCCTTGGGCTGGGGCTAGCCTCAGGAAGGAGAAGCTTTGGATTATCATGGTGCAGATTAGCAGGAAGTACTCCCTCATGCTTTATTAACCAAGTAAATGCTCAGCTTGATCCCTGTCAGTTTGGGCTGTAAAGACACAGGTTGTATTTGATAGGCTTCAGCTATTGATGGATCTCTTCTTGGGCCATATACGGATCTTAATGTAGTTTCTTGAACCAAGAGAACAGAAGCAGTGGTAGCTTGATCATTGCCTGTCTCGTAATGTACTTATTTGCAGAATTTGACGATGCAGCTAATTTGCTTGCAGCAAATCCTGATGCCACCACAATAAGCATCGATGAGCCAGAAATCCCCAAGAACCAGCACAGCCGCCTGCAGGAGCCCAGGAGAGAAGAGGATGATGAGTTACTGGGGACTGATGACTCCGATAAAACAGAGGTGATGCTCTTACACGTGCAGTGCCTCCATTGGCCCATCTACAGAGCGTGCTGACAGCACTGAGACTTTTCTAGATGGCACCAGGGCATCGTGCTGGGTGACTGAACACTGCTTCGCTTCTTCTCCCTTGCAGGTTACTTTCTCAGTAGGAGAATTGGCAGAAGCAGATGTGTGTTGGCTCTTCAGCTGATGCTGTTTGCAGGCCAGGAAATAGTACTGCAGTGGTGGTGATTTAAATTGAGCTGATATGCTAGGAGATGAGCACAGCAGCAGCTGAAAATAAGTGATAAGACAATGCAGAATGGCTTTAAAGTGAAAGAGAGTAGATTTAGGTTAGATATAAGGAAGAAGTTCTTTGCTGTGAGATACTGGCACAGGTCGCCCAGAGAAGCTGCGGCTGCCCCATCCCTGGCAGTGTTCAAGGCCAGGTTGGACACAGGGGCTTGGAGCAAGCTGCTCCAGTGGAAGGTGTCCCTGCCTGTGGCAGGGGTTGGAACTGGATGAGTTTTAAGGTCCCTTCCAACCCAGACCAGCCTGGGATTCTATGATCTATGAAAGCCCAGCAGTGTACTTACTCCTGTTGGTTTTGCTGTGGGCTTGGTGACTCTGGCAGGAGAACAGAAAACTTTCTGAAACAGCCAGGGGTTGTTAGAAGGGTTCAGCTGATGCAGCCATTGACAACAGCGAGGGAACTTGTGATGCTGATGAAGGTGTTTGTTTTGATGTGGCAAAAGGAACCCCAAGCCACTGTCCTTGCAGGGAGATAAGAGTCCAGCTGCTGCTAACATAGACAGGAGAGTGGGAAAGAGAAAATGTTAAATAATTCATAGTAAGAGCCACCCTGTTAAGTTTGGTTTTTTTTTCTGGGTACAGAAATCATAGAAGCATGGAATCACAGAGTAGTTGGGGTTGGAAAGGACCTTAAGATCATCCAGTTCCAACCCCCCTGCCATGGGCAGGGACACCTCACACTAAACCATGTCACCCAAGGCTTTATCCAACCTGGCTTTGAACACCGCCACGGATGGAGCATCCACAACTTCTCTGGGCAACCCATTCCAGTACCTCACCACCCTCACAGTAAAGAGCTTCTTCCTTATATCCAATCTAAACTTCCCATGTTTAAATTTTAACCCATTACCCCTTGTCCTGTCACTATAGTCCTGAATGAAGAGTCCCTCCCTAGCATCCTTATAGGCCCCCTTCAGGCACTGTAAGGCTGCTATTGTTTAAATGAACATATATATAAAAAATATATAAATATATAAATTATAACTATAAAAATAGATAAATATATAAATTGCATGCTTGCCTCATTTTCTGTGTTGCCTTTCCCACAATGCAGCTGCTTGCAGGACAGAAGAAAAGTGCACCTTTCTGGACGTTTGAGTACTACCAGACATTCTTCGATGTGGACACATACCAGGTGAATACACTCCAGAGGGGAACTGTTGTCTGAACTGTGCTTTATCCAGACACTGAGGTTTTTCTTCCTGTTTGCCTTTTCAGTCAGGCAAATCTGTTTATTTTCACAGGTCCTGGACAGAATCAAGGGTTCAGTTTTCCCAGTACCAGGGAAGAACTTTGTAAGGCTGTACATCCGCAGCAATCCCGACCTTTATGGTAGGTGTGAGGGGTGAGAATTTATCTTTTGTGATAAATGGTATGAGTTTGTATTTCATGCTAACCTTAAAACAGAGAGGGCAGAGGAGTTATTGAACTTGTTGGTTTCCTTTTGAGGTCCCTTTTGGATATGTGCCACGCTCGTCTTTACCATTGCTGTTAGTGGCAATCTCTCAAACTTCTTCATCCATCTGGGCAAACCAACGTACCACTACGTGCCCCAGTTCAGAAAAGGTTTGTAAGCACTTGATACAGTCCTGTGTTTGTGGGTTTGATTATTTAGTTTGGGTTTTCTTTGATCGATTGCGGGTTTTTTTCCAATGGGCTAATGAAGTTATACAAAAACCAGGTCACAACTTTGATTTAGCAGTCTTGTGATTGATCACTCTTTCTAAATCTTGAGAGATGTGTAATGAGTCCTTACAGTGGGCTGTAACTGGCAGAACACCAGCCCTCCAGAGCATAAAGTAGTTGTAGGGTTTTAGTAGAGCAAGCAGGAGTAATTCGGGCAGTTACTTTTCTAGCCTTGGTGAATGCCCCCTTGTGCAGGGAGTGAAAGCCCAACAGTCCCCACTGTGGTGCTTTGTAGGTATCTTTCTCCAAGAAGCCTGCAGGCCTCAGACAGAAAATGACTAAATTAAGCACCACCCATATCATCTCTCAAGGGCTGGAAGTTGTTACCTTCTGCCACACTCAGAAATAAGCAGGAGTTCCTCAACTGATACATGCCCTGGGGAGCTCAAAGGGAGGAGGCAGCTGTCTATAGTGTCTTTGTAGTGTGGAGGAGGCTGCTGTCCCTGCAGAAGCACGTGGCTTCTGGTTGTTTCCAAAATCCACTGCATACTTGGAAGAACGCTGCCTCTTGGGAATCCAGTTGCTTGGATCTGTTCAGATTTAACACTCGTGTCTCTGTTCTCTTTGAATTTTGCAGCATGCCTGCATTCTGTTCTCATTTTTCAGTAGCTATTAGTAGCTGAATTCCTATTTCTAAGTTTCTTTTCTCTGTAGCTCTTCCTTTCACACTGAACCCAATAGCATTTTGGACACGGGGTGTAGTAAAAAACCTGACAATGTCAAGTGAATACTTTGAGCCTTTACTTTTAAACTAACTTGAAGAGCTGGCAAATTAGTAGGTGTAATCTGGATATAAATACAAAGTCCTCAGTTTATTAATAATTCAAACTTTATAATTTGAAAGTAACTTCAAAAGTAGCTTTCTCGTTTCAGGCTAAATGCTTTGATTCTGGCTGGTATTCTAAGTCAAACATTAAACTTTTTGTTGTATTTCCAGTGTCCATAGCAGCAACAGCCATTTATGCATATGCTTGGCTTGTTCCCCTTGCTCTCTGGGGGTTCCTGATGTGGAGGAACAGTAAAGTCATGAACATAGTTTCCTACTCTTTCCTGGAGATAGTGTGTGTGTACGGCTACTCCCTCTTCGTTTATATTCCCACAGCGGTACGTATGGCCTGAAGAGTGCACCTCTGTTACCTGCCCTGCAAAGAGATCCTGGTTTAGAAAGTTTGCTATTTCTTATAATGTTATTCATATTAACCAAAATCTTGGGGCCTAGGCAAATAATTTGCTCCTTTTGTTTGTCTACAATAAAGCGTATGGAAGCTTGTATAGTGTAAAGATGTCTTCGGGGTCCTGGAAAAGGCCAGGACAGGTCATTTTCCTAGAGGCAGCACACCCAAGCAAGGGTACTGCTGGTGAGCCTGGCAGGCAGCCTGAGCTAGCTTCAGGAATCAGGATGTTTGTGTCCTCAGTTACAGTCATTGTGCAGGATGGCAATGCTTATGGCTCCAAGGACAAGTTTCCCTGGCAGGGGACCATCCTGGGCCACTCTGGCAAGGAGCAGGTCCTGGAGGGAGTGCCATAACTCGGGTAACACACTCCTGTCATGTCCAGGAGCTGCAGTTTTGTTTTCCTCAAGTAACAATCAGATAAGGCATGAGTTAATTTGCACACAAATTGGCTGGAAGTGCTTAAATGTCACAGAATGATACATCAAATATGTGAATCCCCATTTCCTAACAATCATTTTCCTCCCTCTTGCAGATTTTATGGATCATTCCACAAAAAGTGGTGCGCTGGGTGCTGATGATATTCTCCCTGTGCCTCTCTGGCTCTGTTTTGGTGATGACCTTCTGGCCTGCTGTCCGAGATGACAACCGCAGGATTGCTCTGGCAACCGTGGGGACTGTGGTTCTGCTCCATGCCCTGCTGGCTGTCGGCTGCTTGGTATGACACTGCCTTCCCTTTCCTCTAACCTGGTATTTCCTGGGGCTGCTGACACGTTATGGTGCAGGGAAGGAGGAGTTGGCTGCTCGCTGGAAAATCTTCCTTCATAAAGAAAGAAACACAACTTCTGAAAAAACTCCAGAGTAAAAGTTCCATTTATTTTAAATAAGGAAAAACTGATGTCAGTCTGTTACTGCCACTGTTGAAGTCAAAGTGCATAATGAATTATAGAATCAGAGAATATATTGAGTTGGAAGGGACCCATAAGGATGGAGTCCAACCCCACAGAATCACTTGCAGAATAGTCTTAAATTTACGTGGAATTTGGCACAGTATCAGCAAAGCATTAATCTTTACAGTATCCAGTTGCAGTTTATTCCAGTGAATACCATGCTTAGTCCTTTAAAATTATTAAATGTTCAGTATAAAGTGTGTGCTTCGAGTTTTATATATGAAAATATAAACCTGCTAGAACTTAGTAAAGTATCAGCATTATGAAAACAGAAGACCCTAATGCTATTGAAATATATAATGATGAGTACTTGAATTATTTGTTGTTTCCTCATTGCAGTAGGCAGAAGGCATCATCCAGGCTTCAGTTCAGTTCCATCCCAGATTCTGGAGTAGATAGATCGGGTTCCCTGCAGCTCAATGTGCAGGGGAGCAAAGGCAAAACACAGCTTTAGTGTTAGCAGGTAGCAGCTGACTTTTTACAATGGCAGGTAGTGACAGGACAAGGGGAAATGGCTTTTAGAGCAGATATAAGGCAGTTCTTCCCTGTGAGGGTGCTGAGGCGCTGGCACAGGGTGCCCAGAGAAGCTGTGACTGCCCCATCCCTGGCAGTGTTCAAGGCCAGGTTGGACACGGGCTTGGAGCAAGCTGCTCCAGTGGAAGATGTCCCTGCCTGTGGCAGGGGTTGGAACTGGATGAGCTTTAATGTCCCTTCCAACACAAACCAGTCCGGGATTCACTGGGGCTCCTGTTGCAGGAGGCTGCCTGAAGCTTCATTGATTAAAACAGCAAACAGTCAAATATATGCTATCAGTCCTTTCCAGTACAGGTCTTTCTCAAGGGCCTTTGCTGCTAATTGTTATATTTTAAAGTCCTGTTCAGAGCACCATTATAGTTGACCATTTCTAATCTGCTAAAACCAGAAAAGATCTGAATTTGCCATTTCAGTGCTGTGTTTGTACCTTGTGAAAGTGGGTATGGAAAGGAAGAGCTGGGATGAGACAGAACTGTTTGTTTCCCCCTAAACAGTCTTTCTGTCCTCTGTATAACACAGGCGTACTTTTTTGATGCCCCTGAACTGGATTTCCCTGCACCTATCATCCCTGCTCACAATGGAACAACAGTAATAACAAAGAGCCTGTAAATAAGGTAAATAACCCAACCTAAACTTTCTTCTGTCATCATCACAGCTATCTTGAAATTCCTCCCCATTACTGCAGTTGAGCGGAAAAGGGTTTAACAGCCCACTGTTGCCCAATATATCTAAAAACACCATTTATGACCTTTTTTTGGGTTACAAGTTTTAAGTTTATACAGTTTTACAGTTTATAGCCATAAAACTGTAAAAGACTGATGACCCAAGACATGTTATCTTTCTTTTCTTTTAGGTTTACTCTTGGTGAAGAAACACACATTAAAGAATCAGTCCCATAGGTCCTTTCAAAGATGTTGTTTGGGTTTTTTTTCCCCTTAATCCCATATAAAAGCCCAAAAGTGTTTGTACTGCACAAGTAAAACTTAAGCAATAAACTATTCCTATTTTCCTTTCCTTTAATGTTAAAAGTAAATTGTATCTTTTCCCCCTCAATGTTTGTGATGTGTTTCAGAGCAGCAGCTCTGTGTTTGGGGGATATCTGTGTATTTCTGAGCAGAGCCATCCCTGTGGATCGCATTCCTCGTGTGGAATAGTTTGAGGTTTTGCTTCCTGGTAGCCGGGAGTGCTGCCAGCGGCAGACAAGGCTTGAATTCTGTTGGAGAGCTGAGATGTGGAACAAGCCCACGAAAAGGCTGACAGACATGCATGCAGAGGCCAGGCTGCTGCAAGTACAGCAGCCACGTGTGTGTGTATGTGAAACAGGAGTATTTACGGTCTAGAAGCTCTGGATTAAGTAGTAACAGAAAATAGATCCAGTTAAATACGCCAAACAAAAATGGTCATAGAAAATCACCAGCTGTGACTCAGCCTAATCATGCAGATCAGTTTTAGCTTTCCTCCTGCAAAACCAGTTTCTCATCCCAGGTGCCTATTGAAGATTCAGTATGAATTTCAGCATTTAGATAGAAATAGGTGCCTCATAGTGTCCCCTGATGCCTGTGAGGAGCTGTAATATTCATGCAGTTATTTGTCTCTTTCAGATCACAACACCCATTTTTCCATCTGTACAGCAACTTTAGGTTACTTTTCCACTGAAGCCCATGGGAAGTGCTGTAAGAACGGATGTTTTTCTATGAGAGGACAGTGGTATCCCATGGATATGAGGAAGGCATCTTCATGTGTGCTGGACACTGGTTCCGTGAAGAGAGTGAACTGTTGATCCTAATCCTTTACACTACTTTGTCTTTTAAATCCTGCCTACAGTCCCCACCTCTCTGAATAAAGTGTCTGAAGGTGATTTGGGTCTCAGTGTGTGTGCATGAAACACCCAACACCCCCCTAACGCTGCGGGGAGGGTGTGGAGGTGGAAGGGAGGCGAATCCTTTGAGGCTGCCCTTGTGCCACCACCGAGGCTGTGCTGCACCCCTAAACCGGTTCCCTCCGTGTCTCTGATGCTTTCCCTGCCCTCAGCCGCGCTATCCCTCAGCTCAGCCCAGCCCAGCTCAGCCCAGCCCAGCAGTGCTGACGGGCTCCCATAGGCCCAGGGCAGCCTGGTTCCCCTGGCGGCGGCCGGGGCCGTGTCGGTGCCCGGTTATAACCGAGCCTCCCTCAGGCCTCCATGCGCACCCACGGCCCCGCCCCTCCCTGCCGGGACCTGTATTCTTATAGGCCAGCCGAGCTGTCACTTCCGCCCAGGGGGCGGAGAAAGCGGGTCTGCGCTCCTCCCATTGGCTGCTCCCCGCTAGTCCTCCCGGCGTGCGACGGAAGTGGCGTGCACCGGCGGGGGTGGCCGTTGAACGGCGGAGACTTTGAACGGCGGCGGGGCTGGCGGCCGGGCCGCGGCCATGGAGCCCTGGGCAGGAGCGGGCCGGCAGCGAGCGCTGCTCCGACAGGTGAGGGAGGGCCCTGAGACTGCGGCCCCACGGCCCCCGGTCCCCGCGGCCCCTCACGCTGTCCTTCCCGCAGGTGCTGGGCTGGAGGGTAGCGGCTGCCGTCGCCTGGTCCGTGCTGCTGCTGCCCGTCTGCACCGCGGCCTTCGTCGTGCTCAGCGGCCTCGACCCCTTCCACCCGGTGCGCTGGATCTCGAGTAGGTGTTCCGCTCCGGTGTGCTTGTGGCTCTTCCCTGTCCGTGGTTTTGGGCTCGGGCTCAGATAAGGGAAGCTGCCTGCGGTGTGTGTAACGGTCCCGCCTTGTGAGGTTCTGATTGAAATGTAATTTTCTGAATCACAAGTGAAATTCCTGACCTAGCAGCTCTGCATGGTGAGGCTGCGCACATGGAAAATGGGGATATCACAGAACCATAGAACGGGTTGGAAGGGACCTTAAAGCTCATCCAGCTCCAAACCCCTGCCACAGGAAGGGACACCTTCCACTAGAGCAGGGTGCTCCAAGCCCCTGTGTCCATCCTGGCCTTGAACACTGCCAGGGATGGGGCAGCCTCAGCTTCTCTGGGCACCCTGTGCCAGTGCCTCAGCACCCTCACAGGGAAGAGCTTCTCACTAGTAATGTCTAATATCTAATTTAATAGCTAATCTCCTTCTCCTCTCCCTAATCTCAAGTCAGTTTAAAGCCATTCCCCTTGTCCTGTCACTACATGCCCTGTTAAAAAGCCCTTCTCCAGGTTTCCTGCAGCCCCTTTAGGCACTGGAGCTGCTCTAAGGTCTCCCCTTCAGGAGCCTTCTCTTCTCCGGGCTGCCCCAGCCCAGCTCTCTCAGCCTGGCTCCAGAGCAGAGCTGCCCCAGCCCTCACAGCATCTCCATGGCCTCCTCTGGACTTGCTCCAACAGTTCCACATCCCTCTGTTGCTGTTGCCCCAGAGCTGGACACAGGACTGCCGGGGGGGGGGGGGGGGGGGGGGGGGGTGTTGACTCAGGAGAGCAGAGGGAGAGAATCTCTTCCCTCAACTTCTTTAGGTGGAAACTTGGTACCTGCGATCATTTAACTGCTCAGAGAGACTTAACTTCTGTTCTTTACAAATACCAAAAGCCCCAAAGAAACAATTAGAAGGTATTTACTGTGCAAGGAACTTCTTACCTTTCAAGTGTCACTGTATGGTTGCAGGTTTTATTAAGTGAAGGGAGGCTGTGTTAGTTGAGCCATAGTTTAAGTAACTTTAAAAGATTTTCAGTATGCTTTTATGCAGGAATATTTGCAGCTGGGCAGGTCTGTTAGGAGATTATAGTCTATTAACGTTACTCCCCTTCATGCACTTACTGGACTATTCCTAACTGCGCAAATGTTCTTTTCTGTTGCTCCTTGTGTCACTGTTGCGTTACTGCAATCTCACACACAATAATGGCTTTCTTTTTGTGTATTTTAGATTCTTTCAATGATTTATCTACTTCCTACATCATCTTTTGTATCCTCCTTATGTCTGTGGTGATTCTAGTAGTAAGCATCTTCAACGCTGAGTTTTACGCTGGTGAGTTATGTAAATTGCTGAGATGTCTGTAATACCCAAATGAATAGGGTAATTATTTAAAGAGATTTGTATTTATGTTTGATGTACTTAGCATTGGTAAATTTCCTTTTAAATTAATATAGACAATATACAAAGCTTATTTGTAAGTAAATCATCCCAGATTCCTGCTTACCTCATGGCTGAGACCCTCTTAGCTGAGCTGCTTCATTGTTTTCTTTATCATTTAGGCTGATTCCAGCTGTGGAAAGTGCTTTGGTGATGATAGTGTTTTTCTTGTCTTTTAATGAAGTGTTTTATTAGTAACAACTGCAAATTCACTTTTGGCTTTTATCCACAGTTGTGCCATCAATACCATGCTCTCGAATAGCACTGATAGGAAAAATTATTCACCCTCAGCAAGTTATCCATTCTGTTGTTCATGCTGTCATGGGAATGTTGGTTGCTTGGTGTGCTGCAGTGATGACAAAAGGGAAGTTCCAGTTTCTTGCTGTGCCCTGCACACCTTCAGAAAGGTAATTATTTGTGTGTCTGTATTAAAAAATTATATAAAGAACTTTTGTTGTAAAATGTATTTACTGCTGGCTTCTTCCAAACAAAACCCTAGAATCTGAGTACTGTCAAAAATAAGCAGTTATATGTTGATATCCTTTAGATAAAGGGTAGAAAATACTCTCCTACGTAAATGTTACAATACACAGAGAAATAACTGGACTAGAAAAAATTGCCAGGATTCTTAATGCAAAGTTGAATGATGACAAGTTGCTTGAATTTAAGACTTGGTCCTCTGGACTTTGTGAATATTGGAAGTATCTGCATGCATAAATTAGGTGGTGAAATTCCTGCTTTAGGAAAAACTTACTGAGATATCATCTTATGTACTGATCAGGAAAGTAAAATCCAATAATTTCTGATTAGGATTTCCTAAGATTAGAAAGACTTGTGTGTGTTTGTTTTCTAACCTCAGAATTAGTTCTAAGTTTTCTCTTTTAGCATAGAGGATGCTGCTCCTCAGATGTGCCTAAATGAGTATCACCTCTTTTTTCTGCTTTCTGGAGCTTTCATGGGATACAGTTACAGCCTTTTGTATCTTATTAACAACATGAATTATTTGGCATTTCCAATCATACAGGTAAGATATTTAAGTGCCTTTGCAGAAAGATGGCTATGTAAAACAGTAATCAAAAAAGCCTTGATTACTTATGTTTTGGGTATGGTAGTAGCAGCTGTTTGTTGGCCTGCTTTCACTAGTAGGTAAAGAGTATGCTCAGCTTTAAATGCTGATAGTGTTCGTCTTCCTCCTTGTTGCTCAACTCCTTTCATATCAACACAGAAATCTGGAGTGCTGAGCACATAAAGTTTGCATCCCTCCAATGCATGTTAAAAGCTGGCTGAGGTAGGCCACTGCAGAAGGTGAGCTACAGGAAAGAGACAGTATATACAAACTGAATATTAACTTCTGGAATTGACCACAATTCACCTAAAAGCTGAAAAGCCTGAGAGTAAAAAGCCATAAGTGATGCTGTCAGTTGTAACTGTGTAGCAGCTCACTTAAAGTCTAAATAGCACATTAAATCTTGCTTAAAGCTTAACATCCAGAGCTGTTCATGCCTGTAGCACTGTGGAAACTGCAATTCTATGCATCCCTTTGGATACCAATGCAAAGTGGTGAGGAGTGGCTTCTGAAACATCATCCTAAAGATATCTCTTCTGTTGCTGTAGCCTTACAGCAGCCAATAGGTTCACATGATTCCCAGACTCCAAAAGTCCAACCATTTTGGCAAAGGGTGTCTTTAAATGGGGTTGGTTGTATTAGTGGAAAGCATTCAAGTCACCACCATTCAGGTTATCAGCAAAGCAAGCACCATTTTGGCAATGCTGTAACTATAATATTTTTTAAAATTTTATCATTGAAATATATGTATTTTTTTTAATGTAACTTAACCAAGTAAAATAAAATTAAACCACATTGGTTTCATTTCCATGTAGCGTTAGATGGGTTGCTTTAGTTGTTTGGAAAGACACAGAATTTATATGGTGTAGGTGTTTTTAGTGCCTGGAGGATTATTGACTTTCTAACTCATCCTTGTCTGACTTTTCCCTATATTTTAATGGATCATTTATAATCTAACTGGTATCTAATAAAATCAACAAAAAGATATGTTTAATCTATGATAGACAGCATCCTTCTAGTTTGTTCATCTGCATATAGAGTCAATTTACCGTCATTCATTTTCATACTGGAGCAGGTAGGAAAAGGAATGAGAAGCAGTGATGATGATAAAATGGCAGAGATTGGGAGAAGAAACAGTAGGTGTAACACTTGGAATTCCATTAAACTAATCTGTTAAATTCATCTAGGCTTCAGGTTTTCAAGTACCTTGTGCTTTTTTTTACTAATTTCATTAATTTGTCAGGAATGCAGATTACTAAATTATTTTGTGTTTGGTTTTTTAGCAATACAAGTACTTGCGTTTCAGAAGATCCTTACCCCTCCTCATTAGACACAGTTGTGTGGAGTCACTATATTTTGTTAGAAACTTCTGTGCCACATATTACTTTTTTGGTAAGTGTTCCTGCAATTCTCTTATTTATCTATTTTGAATACTTCTATATTTAATCCATCAGGCTTGTTATACTATTGTTTCAGCCTTCCAGGTAACTTGCTGAAGGCACATTGGCTTGTTTAAGTAAATAGAGATCTCACATCTCTCTAAAACAGTAGGAAAGTGATGGGGTTTGTACAACAGTGTTTGTAGGATGTCAATTCTTGCAGCCTCACTGAAGCTTGTTTAGCACGTGAAAATTGTCTCCTCTTCAAAGAGATTAACACCATCTATAAGAATTTATTGTCTAGCTGATCACATTATAATAAGATGATGTTATTCTAAAGAGACGAGAGTGGGGAACAGTAGTTTTATAACGTGAAGTCTGTCAGTGTACCAAAAGATAAGCTGTCATCTCTGGTCATCTCTTCTGAGCAGGACATCTTGTTGCAGGCAGCTGTGAAATAACTTTCATGTAAGAGAAGCTACCAAATAGTAATCAGATGGTGGTTGACAAATGTGCATTTTAAAACCCGATGCTTGGGCTGCTGTTTACATGCAAGTCCTGATGTGTCCTAACAAGATTATAACTCTGAAAACACAGTGCAATTCAAAAACCCCAAGTTTTGGCCTGTAATTTATATTTCATTTTTGCTAGAAATATTCCCAAGTTATTTTTTAACATGGATAAACATCTCCGTGCTTTGGGCTGTTCCTTCCATGGCCTGGTATTGGAAATGTAGCGTCACAGAGCTGCAGCTGACAGACCAGCAATGGGCATGACTTCACTATTTGTAATGTTACTATATTTCATAATTTTAAAAGTAAAAATTAGCAGTTTGGCTTTATTCTCAAGTGCCTTTTTTGTTATTCAGAGGAAGCTGGGGAGACAAAGGCTGCCTCCCATAGGACAATGAAGTTTGCTCTTTAAGACTACAGTAAAAACCAATCTGTGCTGGTGAAGAGGATTGCACAGGACTTCCTAAAAATCAGGAATTTTTAATGGCTGTAATTATCCTCCTAAATGATGTAAAAATATGCTAGAATTATTTCCACTTTCTTTACATTAGGGGATAAATTAGAAGTATGGTGATTGTATATCAGTTTACATTAAGTCTTTAAAAGCACTTTGCTGCTGCCTTAGCTGTAGTGAGAATTAATATTAAATTACTATTAACCTTCTGTTTTTGGTGAGGGAACACAAGTAACTCAGTGCTGAGAAACCAGCAATAAAAGATAAGGTCTGCAGCTCTCAGTGTGTAGTTGCTGGCCTAAGGCCTTTTTTTCATTCTCTTATTTCTATTTCTCAGGAAACACCCTAACCAAAAAAATCCCAAAGGCAGATTGTTTCCTGGTACACAAGTGTTACAAGACCAGTTTCTTGTCTGTATCTGTGCATGCTTTTGTCTTCTCTGTGGCCTTTTCTGTGTGTTTTGCAGTGTCATATTTGTTTCAGTGCTTCTCTTTGATCCCCTAGGTTACATCCCAAAGGTATGGATAAGTACCACGATGGATCTTCATATAGACAGGTAGGTAGTACATTGTGCTGAAAACCTGGGGGAGAATATTGCTTACAGCCCCTTTGAAGAAGTCCAGCTCAGCAACTGCCTCGCTGTGTAACAGGACTCTGTTCCTTCTCTCCCCACAGAGAGCATGGGCAGCATTAGGTACTGCTGAAATTAATCCAAAAGGAACCAACAGCCCCTTGTAGAAACCATAAAATCATCATAGAATCCTAGAATGGATTGGTTTGGATTAGAAAGGACCTTAAAATCATCCAGTTCCACCCCCCTGCTGTGGGCAGGGATGCCCCACCCTAGACTATGTTGCATAAGCCCTGTTCAACCTGGCATTAAGAAATGCTCTCTCCTACATATCTAAGTCTCTAAAGCATTAGACTCATTTGTCCAAATTGCACATATATATGTTATTTGTTTTAAAATAGGGAAGCTAGAGTCTTAGTACCTGAGTTGACTAAACTGTAATTGTTATTTAATGTTTCTTTTCCTTAATTTCACAGTATTTTCTTAACTCCATCTCATCACAGGTACAGATGTCTCAGTATCTCAGACAACTTCAAGAAACTGTTGTTGCCAAAAAAGTAATGCAACTTCTATTCTTGCAGTTGTTGCTACTGTAACAGCTTAATATCGACATCTTCCTCAATAGAAATAACTTATCTCCTTGCTGTTTTGTTTTTCTGCAGTAAATTGCATCCTCTGGACACTCTGACTGGCTTGTTGAATATCTCCTTGTTTTACCATACCTGGTTATGTGGCGTGTTTCTTCTGATTACCTGGTACATTGCATGGTTACTCTTCAAAATCTATGTTACGGAGGTTAGTACCTAGTGACTGCTAAAAGTGCAACATCAGTGTTTCTCAGATAATGCTTTCTTTTCAAAAGGAGTTTTACTATAGTTATTATGAATTCTTGAGTTTTCAAAGCATGTACTACAGGTAATAGCTGATAGCTGAAGAGCTGAGAGAGATTTGGGTATTGGCTTTCCCTTTCACTCCTTATAGCAAGACAAGGCTGTGCTGCTTACAACATTAATGCGTTGTTATTGTCACCTTCTCTTCTTGCTCCTCTACTTCTGTTTCTATGTTCCCCTTCTCCTGTTCGTATTTGCTGCTAAATCAGTGCAGATGCTGTGGGGCCACCCAAGCAAAAAACCACTTTGTGCTTCATGGAGTCTGCACCATGTTCTCTGTCCTCTTTTCGTGTCAAGACAAATGGGCCAGTGCCAGGCCCGTATGTGTTGGGCAGAGCTCACTAGCTTGGTTTCTGTGTGTGTATCCATGCAGTGATGTTTTATTTGAGCGTGACACAGATGTAGGTTACATGGGAAGATGATATCCCGAAACTGCATAGCTCTGAATCCAGTTTTACAATAGGAAAGAGAACAAAATTATATCTGTTTTCCGGGAGCTAAGCTCTGGAAATCTCAAATTTAAGCACACAGTTCTCCAAAGCAGAGATGTGTTAATCTAATTCAGGCTATGGGATTGAAATAGTCTTCAAGCGATCCTGGGAATTAAGACACTTGTGCTTTTTCATTCAGTCATAAAGTTACAAATTAATATGGCTAAAAAAAGACCATTTAAATATATAATGAATCGTATTGGAGTAAATGTGTGACTGTGATTGAAGAGGGGGGGGGGGTGGGGAATAAATCTTGCCAACAAAGAATTGGAGATTTGATCTTTTTTGACAAATCCAGATATTTCGTTATAAGAATACAGAGGGGGAAAACATTCACCTAACTTGATTTTAATTTTTAAACATTCCTAGACTACAGATTAGTAGGAAAATAAAGTGAAGTGTAAATCCTAGAGCAAGATATTGGTGCAAAGCACTCTTATGGAACGAAATGACACACTGCTTGTTGGAATGTTAGCATTAATTCAAAAGGTCTGCTTGTTGTGACTGCATAGAGCAAAGATTAGCAACGGGTCAAGCATAACTGGTGTAATGATGTGTCAGAATCAGTAGACGGCTCCAAAACCAGCTCTGAGGTGTGAACATCCTCTTTCAAAGGGCAGTAGCTGAAAAACCAGTGAACACTGCGTGTCAATGTCTGTTAATTATTGTATTGCTTATAAAACTCTGAAAGACAAAAGAAACATCCAGCTGTGAAGGTATAAAATAGGTTTTGCCCTTTTGACTGTTGAACAAAGGATTGCTCTATCCACATAATGATTTTTTTAATGAGCTAAAAAACCTCCTAATCTGATTGTAAATATGTGCATACATAGTCCCCATGAAGTCACTTTATTAACACTTCGAAAGCAATTGCTATCTTAGTTTTCAATTTCACAGGCTGGAAACAGAGGAGAATAAAGCTAGGATACATGTAATGAGTGCAGTAATGCAAAACTGACCCCTAGTCTGTGCTCAAATTGATCCATGTTAAATAGCATTAAATAGATGCAATGTTTGATGGAATGTTTGATACAATGTAAGCACTGCTATTTACATTGTAAATGTTGTAGCTACAAGACAAATTCCATTAAAACACAGAATAAAATAAAAATAAGAATTCCTTAGTTTATCAGTGAAAGAGTTCAAAAAAATTAATTTATTTTATTATTTGGTGAACGAACCCTTAATATTTGACCAGAGTGGTTACACTGTTAAAGATAGACAGTACTGCTTTGACTTCAGTCTTGTTCCTGAATATGGCTTCACTGTTTTTTCCTGGGAAGCCTTAAAATGGCTTTGGCTAGAAGGGACCTTAAAGCTCATCCAGTTCCAACCCCTGCCATGGGTCTGGACACCTTCCACTGAAGCAGCTTGCTCCAAGCGCCTGTGTCCAGCCTGGCCTTGAACACTGCCAGGGATGGGGCAGCCACAGCTTCTCTGGGCATCCTGTGCCAGCGCCTCAGCACCCTCACAGGGAAGAGCTTCTGCCTAAGAGCTCAGCTCAGTCTCCTCCCTGGCAGGTTAAAGCCATTCCCCTTGTCCTGTCCCTACAGGCCCTTGTACAAAGCTCCTCTCCAGGTGTCCTGGAGCCCCTTTAGGCACTGGAAACTGCTCAAAGGCCTCCCCAGGGCCTTCTCTTCTCCAGGCTCCATAATCCCTGCTCTAACAAGCTCTACCTGAGTTAGAAGAATTTCTTTTCACATTGATATGATGCCCCTAGCTATAATTTATTTGTGTACATGGAAGGAATTTGAAGATACCTGTTTTTTTCCTAAGGTTTCTCAATTTTAAATGTAAGGAGTAATTTTGTTTTTTATCTTTGAAATTTCAGGCTAGTTTATAGTCAGTTGAAGCTTTTATGTGCTTTTGTAATACGTCATCTGACAAGTAAGAGCTTGGGTATGGTCCGTCATAAGGTTTTCTTCTGTTTTGCTCTGTATAACACAACTTCTAATATTTCTGTTTAGACACATCATTTTCCTGTCCAGCCAACTTTTGCTGAGGAGACAGACCAGTGCCTGCCTAAAATCTTAAACAGCAATCCTCCCCTCATTATAAAGGTAACTGAATTCCCACCATGTTCCCAGCGAGGTGTGGGCTGAGAGGTTGTTTCTCCAAGTGTGTGATCAGATCTTCCAGGTCCCAGTTATTTTAACTGGGGAGCTAGGGAGGAAGTGATGCTTAATGATGAAAATCGGTTTAGCAGTGACATCTGCTGGTGTTCACCACACTCTTACTCCAAGCTAAGGACAGACTAATGTAGTTAGAGGCAAGATCTGTCTGCAACAGAAGTGTATTCATGTGTACTGATGTAAAACAGACAGGTTAGTGACATTCAGGCTTCTTTAAACTCTTTCAGGTTGTCATATAAGCAGGTGTTCTGTCAAACCTTTGTACACTCAACACTTTGCCCCTGCTACTTACATTTGAGCTCTTACATGGATGTTCTCACATGACATTAGATATTTCCATATTTATGCTGGAATTTGTGTTTCTTTCTTTAAGAAGAAGATATTGAAAAGCTACTTAAAACGTGTGAGCAAGGAAGAGTAAATTTGGTCTGACTATGGTAATCATTGATGGGATTCATAGTTTCTAATATTTAGAAATTGGAGACTTCAAAAAGTATTATGTAAATAAAGATGAATATATTTTTCTGCACATTCAAAATCCACATTTACTGATTTTACAGATCTCTAATACTGGAGATGGATGAGGCTGCAATCCATTTGAATCCCTTTGTTAAGCTTTGCTGCATTATCAAGGATGGGTGGGGAAGAGTCAAGCGTAGCACAGTTAAAGGGAGAGGATGTCTAATTTATAACCTCAGCAGTTACTAAATTGTCCAGTTTATAATTGGGTTTTACATAGTGTGAGTTATCCGGTTATTTTTGGTTTGCCACATTAATAACTTCATCACATGAAAAAGCAGTGTTAGGTCTGGTACGTACTGCACACTGCACAGTGGGCTCTAGCTTGCGAGATCAGTTCTTTCTTTAGACCTTT